>NC_051313.1:148862726-150112726 GCF_015220235.1 Choloepus didactylus
ACTCAATGGGAAAAAATTTTTGGAAACCATGTATCTGACAAAAGACTGATATCTTGCATATATAAAGAAATCTTACAAGTCAATGACAATACTACAGTCGGCCCAATTATAAAATGGGCAAAAGATATGAAAAGACAGTTCTCTGAAGAGGAAATACAAATGGCCAAGAAACACATGAAAAAATGTTCAGCTTCACTAGCTATTAGAGAGATGCAAATTAAGACCACAATGAGATACCATCTAACACCGGTTAGAATGGCTGCCATTAAACAAACAGGAAACTACAAATGCTGGAGGGGATGTGGAGAAATTGGAACTCTTATTCACTGTTGGTGGGACTGTATAATGGTTCAGCCACTCTGGAAGTCAGTCTGGCAGTTCCTTAGAAAACTAGATATAGAGTTACCATTCGATCCAGCGATTGCACTTCTCGGTATATACCCGGAAGATCGGAAAGCAGTGACACGAACAGATATCTGCACGCCAATGTTCATAGCAGCATTATTCACAATTGGCAAAAGATGGAAACAACCCAAATGTCCCTCAACAGATGAGTGGATAAATAAAATGTGGTATATACACACGATGGAATACTACGCGGCAGTAAGAAGGAACGATCTCGTGAAACATATGACAACATGGATGAACCTTGAGGACATAATGCTAAGCGACATAAGCCAGGCACAAAAAGAGAAATATTATATGCTACCACTAATGTGAACTTTGAAAAATGTAAAACAAATGGTTTATAATGTAGAATGTAGGGGAACTAGCAATAGAGAGCAATTAAGGAAGGGGGAACAATAATCCAAGAAGAACAGATAAGCTATTTAACGTTCTGGGGATGCCCAGGAATGACTATGGTCTGTTAATTTCTGATGGATATAGTAGGAGCAAGTTCACAGAAATGTTGCTATATTAGGTAACTTTCTTGGGGTAAAGTAGGAACATGTTGGAAGTTAAGCAGATATCTTAGGTTAGTTGTCTTTTTCTTACTCCCTTGTTATGGTCTCTTTGAAATGTTCTTTTATTGTATGTTTGTTTTCTTTTTAACTTTTTTTCATACAGTTGATTTAAAAAAGAAGGGAAAGTTAAAAAAAAAAAAAAAAAAAAAACAAGGAAAAAAAAAGATGTAGTGCCCCCCTTGAGGAGCCTGTGGAGAATGCAGGGGTATTCGCCTACCCCACCTCCATGGTTGCTAACATGACCACAGATATAGGGGACTGGTGGTTTAATGGGTTGGGCCCTCTACCACAGGTTTTACCCTTGGGAAGACGGTTGCTGCAAAGGAGAGGCTAGGCCTCCCTATGGTTGTGCCTAAGAGCCTCCTCCCGAATGCCTCTTTGTTGCTCAGATGTGGCCCTGTCTCTCTAGCTAAGCCAACTTGAAAGGTGAAATCACTGCCCTCCCCGCTACATGGGATCAGACACCCAGGGGAGTGAATCTCCCTGGCAACGTGGAATATGACTCCCGGGGAGGAATGTAGACCTGGCATCGTGGGATGGAGAACATCTTCTTGACCAAAAGGGGGATGTGAAAGGAAATGAAATAAGCTTCAGTGGCAGAGAGAATCCAAAAGGAGCCGAGAGGTCACTCTGGTGGGCACTCTTACGCACACTTTAGACAACCCTTTTTAGGTTCTAAAGAATTGGGGTAGCTGGTGGTGGATACCTGAAACTATCAAACTACAACCCAGAACCCATGAATCTCGAAGACAGTTGTATAAAAATGTAGCTTATGAGGGGTGTCAATGGGTTTGGGAAAGCCATAAGGACCACACTCCACTTTGTCTAGTTTATGGATGGATGAGTAGAAAAATAGGGGAAGGAAACAAACAGACAAAGGTACCCAGTGTTCTTTTTTACTTCAATTGCTCTTTTTCACTCTAATTATTATTCTTGTTATTCTTGTGTGTGTGCTAATGAAGGTGTCAGGGATTGATTTGGGTGATGAATGTACAACTATGTAATGGTACTGTGAACAATCGAAAGTACGATTTCTTTTGTATGACTGTGTGGTATATGAATATATCTCAATAAAAGGAAGATTAAAAAAAATAATAATAAAGGTAAAAAAAAATACCTAAAACATCCTGTATCCCTCCTCCTCCCCTATTATTCATTTACTTTTTGTCTCTATTTTTCTACTCATCTGTCCATTCAGTGGATAGCGGGAGTGTGAGCCACAAGGTTTTCACAATCACGTGGTCATCCCATATAAACTATATAGTTATACTCTCATCTTCAAGAATCAAGGATACTGGATTGCAGTTCAACAGTTTCAGATATTTTCTTCTAGCTATTCTAATACACTAAAAACTAAAAGGGATATCTATATTATGCATAAGAATAATCTCCAGAATGGCCTCTCAACTCCAAATTTGAAATCTCTCAGCTACTGAAACTTTCTTTTGTTTCATTTCTCTTCCCACTTTTGATTCAGAAGGGTTTCTCAATTCTATAATGCTGGGTCCAGGCTCATCCCCAGGAGTCATGTCCCACATTACCAGGGAGATTTACACTCCTGGGAGTTATGACCCACATAAGGGGGCAAGGCAGCAAGCCCACCTGCCAAGTTGGCTTAGAGAGAGAGGCCACATCTGAGCAACAAAAGAGGTTCTCTGGGGGTGACTCTTAGGCACTATAATGCATAGGCTTAGCCTTTCCTTTTCAGTAACAACCTTCATAAGGGGAAGCCCCCAAATCAAGGGCTCCATCTACTAAACTCCTGACCCCCATTTTTAAGTTTCAGCGGCCAAAGCCCCATGTGGCGTTACAAATTTGAACCTACTCTGAGGCCATGTTATATGGGAGGCAGAGCACAGGAATGGAAATTAACTGGTCTGGTTTCCAGTTTGGTTCTGCCATGAGCTTCCTGTTTATCTTTAAGTAGGTTAATTCATATATATTCTTTAGAACTTATTACTTGTCTATAAGATAAGGCCTATGGCCTAGGTATTCTCCAAGACAGCACTGTCCAATAGGACTTCCTGTGATGATAGAAATGTTCTATGTCTGAGTTGTTCGATATGGTCACCGTAGCTGTGTGAGATAACTAAGCCCTTGACATGAGCTAGTCGCTGCTGGGTTGGAAACCAGGTCTAAGAGCACCTCTAACTTCATGATATCACTTTCTTTGTTTTCAAGTTTTTACATATGAAAATAGAAAACCCAAAGATAAAATATCTTTTTATCAGGTTTTTGGTTTGGCAAAATGTCTACGTGTTTGTAACATAATTAATCATGAAGGAAACTGCTTAGATAGTTATTTTGCAGAACTGAGAAGAAAAAAAAGGTCTGCCCTAGCAGCAGAAATTGGGAAAGCAAACCATGCCCCTTGAGGGCTTGGGCAAGACTTGCTTGTATTATCAGCTCCTCCAAGGTGCCAGGTGAACAGCCCCTACAGCTGCCTCTCCTTTCTGCTTGGAGTTCCAAGCATCTGGACGCTACAACATCTGCCCAGCTATTGGACAATGCCAATTTGGAACATAAAGGTTTGCTGCTACATCTATGAGCCTGTGCCCATGGTCCATGTAAATGTGCGCCCCTTCCAGAAGAGAATTGTTATTTATAGCAGTGGTTCTCAACTGGGAGTGATTTTTCCCCCAAGGGGACATTTGGCAAGGTCTGGAGACAATTTTGGTTGACACAAATGGGGGAAGGGCGAGTGTGTGTGCTACTGGCAGTGGATAGAGACCAGGGATGCTGCCAAACATCCTACAATGCCCAGGAAGCCCCCCACGGCAGAGAATTATCCAGCCCCAAATGTCGATAGCACCCACGGTGGGAAAGCCTGATTTATAGCAGTGCTTTCCTCGGGAGACAAAGCCCTATTGCCAAACACTCCTGGATCCCTGAAGCAGAAGGAAATTTTGAGTGAATTAAATGGCTTATCTTCAGGACAATTTTGTTTGGTTCTGTTTATTAACTAGGAAAAGAGCCAGCAGCTGTTCTAGTTTCCTCCTATTTACATCCATCATATACAATTTTATCTGTTAGGCGGAGTGCAAATGACATTAAACAATCAATTAAAAGAAGAAAAGAATCAGTCACAAAATGTTTTGATTATATTGATCAATCAGAATACTCAGTCTTTTATGAAAGAGATATTTTCTCGCTTGGTTCTTTCATAATTGTGGCTTTCTTCTCCTATTAGTGTGTGCATGTGTGTGTCATTGTGTGTATATATAAATATATTTGCACATATTTTTAAATGGGCTATAATTTGTAATTCCAACTTGGCTGTAAAAATGCTACTTAATATTTATAAATATAGGTATATAATACTTACCAGCTGATATTTATCAAGTATTTAATATTTTTATTCAACAATTTCACATGTATTTAATTAACCATGAGCAGTCTTGCAAGATGATACTATTCTGGTTTTATAGTGAGGCAAACTGAGATGGATTAAGGGGTAAGTGGCTCCCTCAAGGCTAAAAGAAGGATCAAGTATCTAACATTCAAGTATTTCTATCCCTTGGATCTTTGTGTGCAAAATGCTTTAGCAAATAATTGCTTATTAATTTAGGTAGCTAAATTTTTTATTTGCTCTATTTTTTAAGCTCAGTTTCATTGAGGTAATTTACCTCTATTAAAATTAATAATCTTAAATGTAAAGTTTGATAATTAATGACTATTGTTGTTTTTAAACTTATTTTTAAAGCAACATTTGTTAAATATACAATAAAAATAAATTTAAGAGGCACAGTCTGATTGACTACACAGCATTGTCATACATGGAAAGATTAACAGTTGTGCAGATATATCAATAAAATCCCACTAATTTGGTCAAATTGTGACCAAACAGGAACAATTTTGAATTTTAGAATATTTATTAAGGAAATCTAATTTTATTACCCTTTAGGAATTAGTGGACTCTGCTGTGAAATCACCATGTGACCTCAAGCAGCTCACGTTACCTCTTTGAATCTTGATTTCTTCATTGAGATAGATCAGGGGTTCACATTAAAAGATCTCTTGGGTCCCTTCCAGCTCAAAAGTTCTATGACTTTCAGTTTATGCTCTCAGTACTAATCCAGACCACTCCTTCCCGGAAACTTTCCTCCACCTTCCATTACTCCCACGCTCTCCTGGTTTTTCTCCTCTTTCTCCTGCTGATTTGTCTTGATCTCTGCTCAGCCTCCTCTTAAATATTGGAATTCCTCAGGGTTTACCTTTGGCCTTCTGGTCCTTGAACTACCCACTCTTCGTGGCTAATAACTTCCAAATCTCTATAAATCTACCCCACATTCTCTGCTTCTAGCCTCCTGGCAAGCATACCAAATGGCTACTTTATATTTGTATTTGGATATCCCACAAGCATGTCAAACTTACAAAGTCCCAAACTGGATACCTCTTCTCCTCCTTCCCACCCCAAACACCACTTATGCCAGTTTGAATATATTATTTCCCCCAAAACACCATTATCTTTGATGTAATCTTGTGTGGGCAGACGTATGAGTGTTGATTAGATTGTAATTCTTTGAGTGTTTCCGTGGAGATGCGCCCTGCCCAACTGTGGGTGATGACTCTGATTGGATACTTTCTATGGAGGTGTTGCTCCGTCCATTCAGCATGGGCCTTGATTAGTTCACTGGAGCACTATATAAGCTCAGACAGAAGAAGCGAGCTTGCTACAGCCAAGAGGGACACTTTGAAGAATGCACAGAAGCTGAGAGAGTTGCTGCAGATGAGAGACAGTTTGAAGACGGCTGTTGAAAGCAGACTCTTTCTCCAGAGAAGCTAAAAAAGGACAAACACCCCAAGAGCAACTAAGAGTGACATTTTTGAGGAACTGCAGCCTAGAGGGGAACGTCCTGGGAGAAAGCCATTTTGAAACCAGAACTTTGGAGCAGACGCCAGCCACATGCCTTCCCAGTAACAGAAGTTTTCCGGACACCATTGGCCATCCTTCAGTGAAGGTACCTGATTGCTGATATGTTACCCTGGACACTTTATGGCCTTAAGACTGTAACTGTGTAACCAAATAAACCCCCTTTATAAAAGCCAATCCATTTCCGGTGTTTTGCATTCTGGCAGTACTAGCAAACTAGAACACCACTTCTCTCCCTATATTCCTTGTTTAGGTGAAAAGGAACCAGCACTTACTTAAATCTTCAAATAAATAACTCTGAGGTGTTATTATTGCAATTACATAGAGTATACATATTCTAGATGAAAAAAATGGAAGCTTAGAGTCAAATAACATAGGTAAGGCTACCCAGCAAGTAGGTGTGGAGTTTGGATTGAAACTAAAGTGTCTTTGACTCTAAAGCAAAAGCTCTTAATCATAACCCCACATTCACTCATTCACTCAAGCCAGAAACCTGATAGTTGTCCTAAATTTTTCCCTCTCACCACTCATGTCCAACCCATCATCAGGATCTAATGACTTGAATGGGTCTCAAATCAGCTCCTTGACCAACTGTGGTCCCTGCGTTGTCCAACCATGGTCCCTGTTCTTTCACCCTCACCCTTTGCCTGGATACAGCATTCTCCTAATCTCTCTCCAGCCTTGGTCTTCAAGCCACATCTTACAGTTAGCAAAAGTGCTTGTCCTACAACACAAATCAGATCACTCCTTTGTTTAAAATCCTTTATTGGCAATCCATGGCTTTGGGGACACAAGAGCAAGAGTTTACCACTTTGCAACAGCTTCTATCCACTTAGCAACAGCTTCTATCTGCTCTTGTAGCATCACGGCCACTATTGTGGCCATAGTGGCTCCAGTGCCACTCAACTATTTGCAGTTGCCTGCAAACTCTTTCCCTGGAGAGTCCACTCCTTCTCATCTGGTCTTTATCAACTTAAAGGATGAAGTTTAATGCTTCATCCTCTAAACCTCAGCTCTAGTCATCCCTAGGAAGTCTCTCTGGAGCCCAACCCCTTTAGGGTAACTTAGATATTCATCGTCTATTCCTATTAACACACTGTGCATACATCTCTATCTTAACATTTACCATATTAACACAATTGTTGATTCATTTATCCATCTCCCCCACCAGTCACTAAGCTGCTTGAAGACAGGGCCTATTTTATGTATCTATATATACATCTATATCTATGTCTATGTTTAATCTATGTCTACGTCTATGACTATGTCTAAGTCCAAGTCTGTGACTGTATCTAAGTCTCTCTGTCTATGTCTATATCTAATTCTACATCTATATCTATGTCTAAATACTTGTCTTCATCTGTTTCTATGTCTCTAAGTTTAGGTCTATGTCTCTGTCTACATCTACATCTATGTTTACGTTTATGTCTACATCTATGTCTTCAGCTATGTCTGTGTCTAAGTCTTTGTCTATGTCTTTAAATCTAAGTCTATGTCTGTGCCGGTTTGAAACTGCTATGTACCCCAGAAAAGCCATGCTCTTTTAATCTAATCTTGTGAGTGCAGACCTATTGTAGGTGGGACATTTTGATTACATTGTTTCCATGGAGATGTGACCCACCCAAGTTAAGGTGGGTCTTAATCCTTTACTGAAGCCCTTTAAGAGAGCTCATGGAGACAGAGAGCTCAGAGAAGCTAAGATAAGTAATCCAGAGTTTGCCCCTCAGGGCAGCTAAGAGAGAAGCTCAGAGAGATGTTTCAAAGAGACGCTTTGGAAAAAGTCATTTTTGCGGGGACTGAGCTTGTGCCTCGACTTACCAGGCCTGGGCCAGGGGACCTGATCACCCCCTGGGGAGGGTAGTAGGTACGGGCGTGAGTGCCCTCTGCAGCCCCCCCGAGCCTGAGGAGCGAGGTCAAGGCAGCTCCCTTTTCCTCACCCAAAATGCCACTGGCAGGGGAGGCTTGCCGGAGGAAACCGCCTTTCTCCCAACTGCCCTTTCCCCACTTCCTTATCTTACCCACATACTCCCTTGTGCCAAGGCCACTCCTGCCACCGCCAGCGCGCATGCACCATGGCCAGAACAACCCCCGCCCGCTGCAACGGCTCCTGTGTCCTCTCAGAACCAATCCTAGCCCCTCTCCCTTCAATATTGCCATTTTAGGCTACTTCACCTCCTTTCCAGCCCTGCCCTTCTTACCAGCCTATATAACCTGTAATCACCCCTGAATAAATCTCTTTGGCGCATACTCCTACTGGATGAAGAGTGTTTTTTGTCCTTATCGCCGCCCTCCACACCTTGCACGCCTCTCGCCGAGGACCTTGGCCACGTCCTCCGCCTCGCCCTCGCCTCCGGGAAAGAGCCCCCGCCGCCGGTACCCTTTAAGCAGCCCCGAGAGCTGAGGGCTCGGCTACCGGCCGCCACTCCCCCTAGAAGCAGTAACCCCGACCGCACATTTTGAAACCAGATGCCGGGAGAGAAGGGCCAGCAGACAGCACTATGTGCTTTTCCATGTGACAGAGGAACACCTGATGTCATCAGCCTTTCCTCAGAGAAGGTATCTACCTCTTGATGCCTTAATTTGGACATTTTCCTGACCTTAGAACTGTAAATTTGTGAACTAATAAACCCCCATTGTAAGAGCCAACCCTTTTCTGGTATTTTGCATTCTGTCTGCTTTAGCAAATCAAAACAATGTCTATGTCTATGACTATGCTTAAATACTTATCTTGGTTTATATCTATGTCTGCATCTATGTCTATGTCTATATCTATGTTTATGTCTAAGTCTATGTTTAAGTCTACATCTATGTCTAAGTCTATGTCTAAGTCTCTATCTATGTCTAAGTCTATGTCTGTCTATGTCTATGTCTATATCTATGTCTATGTCCATGTCTATGTCTAAGTCCATGTCTATGTCTATGTCTAAGTCTGTAAGTCTATGTTTAAGTCTAAGTCTATGTCTAAGTCTATGTCTACAAATCTACATCTACATCTACGTCTACATCTATGTCAAGTCTGTGTCTACATCTATGTCTACATCTACATCTATGTTCTGGTTTGCTAATGCTGCCATTATGCAAAACACCAGAAATGGATTGGCTTTTATAAAGGGGGTTTATTTGGCTATAAATCTACAGTCTGAAGGCCATGAAAATTTCCAAATTAAGGCATCAACATGAGTATACCTTCACTGAAGGAAGGCCAATGGCATCTGGAAAACCTGTGAGCTGGTCAGGTACATGGCTGGCATCTACTGTTCCCAGGTTGTGTTCCAGCTCCCTCTCAGCTCCCGTGTGTTCTTCAAAATGTTGCTCTCAGGGTGTTTAGTCCTTTCTTAGCTTCTCCAGAGCAAAGTGCCAGCAAAAGTCTGCTTCTGATGGCTGTCTCCAAAACATCTTTCTTGGCTGTAGCACTGAGTTCCTTCTGTTTGTGAGCTCTTTTATATGGCTCCAGTGATTGAATTAAGACCCACCCTGAATAGGTGGGGTAATACCTCCATAGAAATTATCCAGTCAAAGGTCTTGCCCCACAGTTGATTGAATCACATCTCCATGGAAACAATCAATAGGTTCCAACCTAATCAATACTCATACATCTGCCCCCACAAGATTGCATTAAAGAACATGCCATTTTGGAGGACATAGCCCATCCAAACTGGCACTGTATATGTCTATGTCTAAGTCTATGTCTATGTCTAGTCTACGTCTAACAGTAAGTCTATGTCTAAGTCTAAGTCTACGTCTACATCTATATTTATGTCTAAGTCTACGTCTGCATCTAAGTCTGTCTACAACTAAGTCTATGTCTAAGTCTACGTCTACGTCTACATCTACGTCTACGTCTATGTGTAAGTCTAGATCTAAGTCTATGTCTAAGTCTCCATCTATCTCTATATCTATATCTGTATCATTTATATCTATCCATATTTTTAGTGGGTGGCTGAAATCAACACTCCAAGATATTTCTTTTATTAAATTCACATATAGTACCAATCCATATTTGATTCTATGTTCTGGTACTTAGCATACTGGTCCATGGAGAAGATCAGTAAACATTTGTTGAAAAAAAGCATAAAGGCTAACAATGTTCATTCACGTTATCAAATTGCATTTCCTTGGGCCATATATGTTTAATAAATAGATAAAATAATTTTAAGTTAACATATTAAATTAACAGCTTGTTCCCTTTAATATTTTAAACAACTCCTTCCTTAATTTGAACTATCTATAATAAAATTTTGCTGAACAAAAATAAACTCCAGCTTAGTCCAAATGGGATAATTACAAATCTGGAAAAAGCAGCCTGAATTAATGAGTTTTTACTGTGCTCAGTATAATTCTAGAATATTAGAGCTGGAGGAGACCTTAATTTACACATGTGTTAATTAGACTCTTCCAGGTTATAAGAGATGGGAGAGGAAAAAAAAAAAAAAAACAGAAACAGAATCAGCCCTCATCAGGTTGTGTGGGGCTGGGGCTGAAGGTCATTGGTGCACAGCCGGGGTCCAGCCTTCTGAAGCCCTGCAGGGATCCAACTACTCCAGCTGTCTCCTGGAGAGTAGGCGTTTGCTTCTCCAGGAGCTGGGGCCCCGCTGTTATAGAGAACCCCCCACTTTCAGCCTCTGCTTCTTCATGGCTTGTTATGACTCAATTTTCCACCGCTATGCAGTCTGTCTGTCTGCCTTATACTTCTGCCCAGACTAGAAACTCCTTATACTTCTGCCCAGACTAGAAACTGGAGGTCTCAAGTTCAAATGCCCACAAATAAAGGATATGATTGCTTCAGATAGTTCCTCTCATTCCTGTGGGGCAGAGCTCTTGCACCACTCACCTGCTAAAATGGTGGCCAGCCTATAAGTTAGCTGCCCTTGGAGGCAACCTTCTCCTCCTTGGTCAGGATGGTGACGATGTGGTCAGCTTTCTTAGAAGACCTGTGGACCTGGGATACACTCAAGTCATGCCACTGGAAGTTCCTCTCTGAATCAAGAGAGGCAGAAACTGAAGTCTGAAAGGTTAGGTGGCATGAAGAGCATCCCAAGGAGAACTCCTTTCAAAGGCTGCTACGATTGAGGTCTCTGAAGTGCATCTCTCCCCAGTTTTGACAAGACTTGTCTCTGACTTCTTTCTTTTGTTTGCACCAAACATTTAAGTTAAGCCTGCAAAGTCTGGATTAGCAGACACCTAGGGCTTAAGGAATGTCCGATGTCTGTGTCTTTTACCAGAATTATTTATGGTTAAAAATTAAGGATGTCTGGCTATCACTGGAACATGAAAGAAGCGAGCCCACAACACGTTGCTTATTTTCATCTATTTCCCTTAATCTAAATAACCAGTTGCTGCTTTAAAAATAATTAAGTACTGAGCAATTCCACTCCTAGATATATACCCCAAAGAATTGAAAGCAGGGACTCAAATTGATATTTGCACACAAATGTTCATAGCAGCATTATTCACAATAGCCATAAGGTGAGAACAACCCAAGTGTCCATCAATGGATGAACAGATGAACAAAATGTGGTGCATGCACACAATGGAATATTATTCAGCCATAAAAAGGAGTGAAATACTGATACATGCTATAATATGGATGAACCTGGAAACAGTTGTGCTTAAGTGAAAGGAGCCAGACAGCAAAGGAAAAATATTATATGATTTCACTTATATAAAATACCTTGAATAAGTAAATTCATAGAGACAGAAAGTAAATTACCAGGGGCTGGATGGGAGGGGAAATGAAGAATTATTGCTTAATGGGTACAGAGTTTGGGGTGATGGAAAAGTTTTGGTATGAATGGAGTTGATGGTAGGCACAACATTGTGAAAGTAATGAATGCCACTGAACTGTACACTTAAAAATGGTTAAAATGGAAAATTTTATTATATAAATAAATAACCACAATAAAATTTTAGAGAGAGAGAGTGAACAAGAGAGAGAAAGAAGCACTGCAAGGGAAACTGATATGAAGCTTACCAGAAATTGCTGTTACTTGAGATTTTCATATTGCTTTGTTTCAGAAGTTTGAAGCCAAGCAATATGGAAAGAAGTATGTCTTCAGTTGATACTTATTGGGAACTAACAATGTGCTATAAGCAGCAAACATGACTGACATAGCCCCTGCTCTCATGTCCCCACCAAGAGGTTCAGGTCCTCATCCCCAGTGCTGTGGAAGTGAACCCCTTTGAAAATAGGGTCTTTGAAGATCCTGTTAATTAAGGTGAGGTCAAGCTGATGCAGAGTGGGCCTTAATCAAACATGACAGGAATCCTTATAAGCAGAGGAAATTTGGACACAGGGGAGACAGATAGGGAGAGAGACTCCATGTGACAGAAATAGAGGCTGAGCTGTGGACTCCAGCAAGCCACCTCCAGAACCCTACAGACTTCAGGGAAAGCATGATCCAGCCAACACCTTGATTCAGCCTTCTAGCCTCCAAAACTATGGGATGATAAATTCCAGTGGTTTAAACCAACCAGCCATGCTATTTGTTACAGCAGCCCTGGCAAACTAAGACACATAGTATATATTCAGTCGACCTCTATCCCATTATTTCAGAAAAATAACCAGTTGGGTAAGGGATGAGGGTCAAAAGTAATTCCTAGAGTCCTGTATCAAAGCTTTTTAAATAAACTATAAATGGACAACCTTAAGCAACCAAATTAGCAATTTGAACATTGGCAATTTAACAACAGCTTTAAGCAAGCTATGAGTCAGAGTAATCCCAAAATGATATTTTTGAATAATTAATGGACTTGCTACTTCCCAGGGTTTCTTTCTTTCCTTTCTCCCCCACTCTCATTTCCCCTCAGAAGGAAAAAAAGAACAAACCTCTCAATAAATCACTAGCAGTCAACAATTTAATTATCTGACTGGTTCTAAGTCTTCATAAACCCAGGGATGTATGAAGACCCTTGGGTACTAGCAGCCCTGGGTAGTTACCAGTTTCCATCACAAAAGACCCAGTATTGTCCCAGCCAGTGTCCCTCTGAATTATTCAGTCACAGGACAGCGTGAAAGGACCTGCCCTACTTCCAGCTCAGATTTATTTTTCTACAGCAGATTCCTCACTGCTCACAAAACCTTTCCTTGCAGCCCTTTTAAAAGCCCCAAAGTAAGGGTCATTCATGAATGGAGCACTCACTCCTGTTCTTATCTTCGGCACCGGGGAGAGCCTGCTGCCAGCAGTGGGCTTCTGAAAAGCACGTAAAATATAACTCGTCATCTGTGGTGCATCACTTAGGATTGGCAATGACCTAGATTTCTGGAGGAAGGTTCCATTGCCCAGAACATCAAACCTCAGATCAGGGCCAAGAGATGAAGTTCACATCATTCCCCCAAATCAAAAAGATATTAAGTCCATGCCCTTATGATGCTCATTACTGCAAGGGAGAGGCTAGATTTGCATATAATTGTGCCTGTCTCCCCCTCAGTATCTCTTTGTTGCTCAGATGTGGCCCTCTCTCTCTAGCTAAGCCAACTTGGCAGGTGAAATCACTGCCCTCCCCACTACGTGGGATCTGACAGCCAGGGGAGTGAATCTCCCTGGCAATGTGGAATATGACTCCTGGGGAGGAATCTAGACCTGGCATCGTGGGATGGAGAACATCTTGTAGACCAAAAGGGGAATATGAAAGGAAATGATATAAGCTTCAGTGGCAGAGAGATTCCAAATGGAGTTGAGAGGTCACTCTGGTGGACACTCTTAGGCAGTATATAGATAACACCTCTTAGGTTTTAATGCATTGGAATAGCTAGAAGTAAATACCTGAAACTATCAAACTCCAACCCAGTAGCCTTGACTCTTGAAGATGATTGTATAACAATGTAGCTTACAAGAGTGACAGCGTGATTGTGAAAACCTTGTGGATTGCACTCCCCTTTATCTAGTGTATGGATGGTTGAGTAGAAAAATGGGGAAAAAAACCTGAATGAAAAATAGGGTGGGATGGGGGGATGATTTGGGTGTTCTTTTTTACTTTTATTTTTTATTCTTATTCTGATTCTTTCTGATGTAAGGAAAATGTTCAAAAATAGATTGTGGTGATGAATGCATAACTATATGATGGTATTGTGAACAGTTGATTGTACACCATGGATGACTGTATGGTATGTGAATATGTTTCAATAAAACTGAACTTAATTAAAAAAAAAAGATATTAAGTCCAAAAGTCAAACCTTGGCCTCTGCCTGAAAATTTCCCATATATATTTATTTAAAGAGGTGAAGTTCACATACCACAAAATTAACCATTTTAAATCAAACAGTTCAGTGGCATTTACTACATTGACGATGTGCAACCACCACCTCTGTTGAGTTCCAGAGTGTTTTTATCACCCCAAAAGAAAATTCTGTGCCCATGCAGCATCACTCTCCGTTCCCTCTTCCCCCAGCCACTGGCAAAAAAAAAATCTGCTTTCTGTCTTTATGGATTTACCTATTCTGGGATATTTCATATAAATGGAATCATACAACACGTGACCTTTTGTATCCAGCTTCTTTCGGTTAGCATGTTTTTGAGGTTTATCCAGGTTATGGCGCATATCAGAGAGTCATTCCTTTTTATGGTGAAATTATATTCTGTGATGTGTATATACCATGGTTTGTTTCTTCATTCATTAGTTGATGGAGACTTGAGTTGTTTTCACCTTTTGACCACTGTAAATAATGCTTCTATGAACATGCAGATACATATATCTGATTGAGTCCTTGTTTTCAATTCTTTTGGTTATATACCTAGAAGTAGAATCCATTCATATTTTTTTTTCATTTTTATTGAGATTGTTCAGATACCATACAATTATCCAAAGATCCAAAGTGTACAATCACTTGCCCCTGGGTACCCTCATACAGCTGTGCATCCATCACCACACTTAATTTTTGTTCAATTTTTAGAAACTTTTCATTACTCCAGACAAGAAATAAAGTGAAAGATGAAAAAAGAAAAAAAGAAAAGGAAACTCTAAACCTCCCCTATCCCTAACCAACCCCCCTCAATTGTTGACTCCTAGTATTGATATAGTACGTTTGTTACTGTTTATGAAAAAATGTTGAAATACTACTAACTGTAGTATATAGTTTGTAATAGGTATATAGTTCTTCCCTATATGCCCCTCTATTATTAACTTCTAATTGTATTGTCATACATTTGTTCTGGTTCATGGAAGTGATTTCTAGTATTTGTGCAGTTGATCATGGACATTGCCCACCATAGGATTCAGTTTTATACATTCCCATCTTTTGATCTCCAACTTTCCTTCTGGTGACATATATGACTCTGAGCTTCCCCTTTCCACCTCATTCACCATTCAGCACTGTTAGTTATTCTCACGTCTTGCTACCAACACCCCTGTTCATTTCCAAACATTTAAGTTCATCCTAATTGAACATTCTGCTCATACTAAGCAAGAGCATCTACATTTCTTCTACAAGGCAGGACGGAGAGTCAAAGAAGGTAGAGAGGCAAAAGGAAGAGGAAACAAAAAAAAAAAAAATGACAGCTAGGAAGCAGCAAAAGGAAAACTAACCTTAAATCAAAGTAGAATAAAGAATCAGACAATACCACCAATGTCAAGTGTCTAACATGCCTCCCCTATCCCCCCCTCTTATCTGCATTCACCTTGGTATATCACCTTTGTTACATTAAAGGAAGCATAATACAATGATTCTAATAGTTACAGTCTCTAGTTTATGCTGATTGCATCCCTCCCCCAATGCCTCCCCATTTTTAACACCTTGCAAGGTTGACATTTGCTTGTTCTCCCTCGGAAAAGAACATATTTGTACATTTTATCACAATTGTTGAATACTCTAGATTTCACCAAGTTACACAGTCCCAGTCTTTATCTTTTCTCCTTTCTTGTGGTGTCTCACATGCTCCCCATCTTTCTCTCCCAACCGTATTTATAGTTACCTTTGTTCAGTGTACTTACATAGTTGTGCTACCATCTCCCAAAATTGTGTTCCAAACCACGCACTCCTGTCTTCTATCACCCTGTAGTGCTCCCTTTAGTATTTCCTGTAGGGCAGGTGTCTTGTTCACAAAGTCTCTCATTGTCTGTTTGTCAGAAAATATTTTGAGCTCTCCCTCATATTTGAAGGACAGCTTTGCTGGATACAGGATTCTTGGTTGGTGGTTTTTCTCTTTCAGTATCTTAAATATATCACACCACTTCCTTCTTGCCTCCATGGTTTCTGCTGAGAGATCTGCACATAGTCTTATTAAGCTTCCTTTGTATGTAATGGATCACTTTTCTCTTGCTGCTTTCAGGATTCTCTCTTTGTCTTTGACATTTGATAATCTGATTATTAAGTGTCTTGGCGTAGGCCTCTTCATATCTCTTCTGTTTGGAGTACGCTGTGCTTCTTGGATCTGTAATTTTATGTCTTTCATAAGAGATGGGAAATTTTCATTGATTATTTCCTCTATTATTGCTTCTGCCCCCTTTCCCTTCTCTTCTCCTTCTGGGACACCAATGATACGTACATTATTGTACTTTGTTTCATCCTTGAGTTCCCAGAGACGTTGCTCATGTTTTTTCATTCTTTTCTCCATCTGCTCCTTTACATGTAGGCTTTCAGGTGTTTTGTTCTCCAGTTCCTGGATGTTTTCTTCTGCCTCTTGAGATCTGCTGTTTTATGTTTCCATTGTGTCTTTCATCTCTTGTGTTGTGCCTTTCATTTCCATAGATTCTACTAGTAGGTTTTTTGAACTTTTGATTTCTGCCGTATACATGTCCAGTGCTTCCTTTACAGCCTCTATCTCTTTTGCGATATCTTCTCTAAACTTTTTGAATTGATTTAGCATTAGTTGTTTAAATTCCTGTATCTCAGTTGAAGTGTACGTTTGTTCCTTTGACTGGGCCATAACTTTGTTTTTCTTAGTGTAGGTTGTAATTTTCTGTTGTCTAGGCATGGTTTCCTTGGTTATCCAAATCAGGTTTTCCCAGACCAGAACAGCCTCAGGTCCCAGAGGGAAGAAATATTCAGTATCTGGTTTCCCTGCGGGTGTGTCTTAGAAAATTGCCCCACCCTTTGATGCCTTGGGTTACTGTGCTTTTCTGCCCAGCAGGTGACGCCTGTTAGCCTATAATTCTTGACTGGTGTGAGGAGGTATGGCCATGTTCCCCCAGGCTCTGGGGTCTGGTTCTGAATGGAAAGGGCCCCACCCCTTTCCTCCTAGAGAAGACAGACCCCCCCAGGTGGAGGTCATTAGCATTTCAGTGGTCTCTCTCTCTGCTTGTGCTGTCTCCACCCTTCCCAGAGTCACAGCCCTGGAAACTGAAAATGACTGGGGCTTTCTCCCCTGAGCCAAAAAAGAAACAGATAGTCCCCTTCAGACCCAGTCAAGGCGACCCTCCGGCTCTCCCAGGTCAGTCGTCACCCAAAGCCTCTGTCTGTTTTTTGGGGCTGCGTACCTGTAGTGAGCAGTTCACACTCGCTACTTGAAACCCCAGTTGGAGCTCAGCTGAGCTGTATTCGCTGGCTGGGCGAGAGCTTCTCTCTGGCACCATGAGGCTCCACAGCTCGGGCTGTGGGGGAGGGGGTCTCCTGACCTGGTTCCCCAGGTTTTACTTACAGATTTTATGCTGTGTTCTCGGGCATTCCTCCCAATTCAGGTTGGTGTATGATGAATGGATGGTCTCGTTTGTCCCCCCGCAGTTATTCTGGATTATTTACTAGTTGTTTCTGGTTTTTTGTAGTTGTTCCAGGGGGACTACTTAGCTTCCACTCCTCTCTATGCCGCCATCTTGCCCGAGTCCTAGAATCCATTCATATTTAATATCACTTTTTTTAATTAACTTTATTTATCAAAAAATTTAAAAAAAAACATTTCCAGACAAAATAAAACAAAGGAATAGGAAAAAACAAATATCCTGAAATAACTTCATTGCTTCCAATATGCTCCTACCATACCACAAGAAAATTAACAAATCATAGTCATTCCTGAGCATTCCCGTATCAAGATTATATTATCTTATCCGTTATTGGATTGTCATTCCCCCTTCACTAACTGCTATCTATCTCTAGGTCCCCTGTATTCTACCTTAACAGTTCACATTAGTGGTAACATACAATGTCTCTCCTTTTGTGTCTCGCTTATTTCACTCAACATTATGTCTTGAGGGTTCATCCATGTTGTCATATGCTTCATGACCTCGTTCCTTCTCATTGCTGCGTAATATTCCATCATATGTATGTACCACATTTTGTTTATCCACTCTTCTGATGCAGGACATTTAGGTTATTTCCATTTCTTGGCAATTGTGAACAATGCCACCATGAACATCAATGTGCAAATATTCGTTAGTGTCACTGCTTTTAGGTCCTCTGGATAAATACCAAGAAGTGAAATTGCTGGATTGTAGAGTAACTCAATACCTAGTTTTCTAAGGAACTGCCAAACTGTCTTCCCGAGTGGCTGAATTTCACTTTATTTAAAAGAGGACATGGATTTACACCCTTGAGCTATCTCCTCACTCTGCTCCTGTCTTCTGCCACAGTGTATATACTCTCCTTCCTCAGCCCAAATCTCTCCCCTTAATTGGCCCCAGTTTTAGTTTCTCAGCTGCTAAAACAAATGCTATACAATGGGTTGGCTTAACAACAGGGATTTATTGGCTCACAGCTCATGGTTTCAGAAGCTAGCAGGTTTGCTTCCACTCCGGACTGGTATCTTCTGGCTGGCCTGCAATCTTTGTGCTTCCTTGGCTTTTCTGTTACATGGCAGCATCTTCTCCTCTCTCTCCTGGGTTCCACTGACTTCCAGCTTCTAGATGCTCCCGTGGCTTCTTCCATATCCAACTTCCTTTACTTGTAAGAACTTATAATACATTTATTATGAAATGAAACTGAAATATTTGTTATACAGCAAATTTGCAAGTCTGGAATAGATTTTCCTAAAGGCATATTCACTTTTCTTGTGGCAATCCATCTTCATATTTAAAAAAATAATAATAATGTCAATTATTCTTGAAGTCCAGCAGGTGATTCTAAAAGCAATTTAAAGCCCCTCATCCAGTAGTTATTTTGAGTCAACCAGGTGAAGTGATACTTACAGATACCAGATGAATCTGTGACTCCCGACAGGGAGATGTCAATAAATGGTTTCTTGGCTTTTCTTATAGTAATTTTGGGCATAGAAATTGCTTTACTTGGTTATAAAAAAGGTCAATTAGATGATCCAGAATATGCTCATCTCTTTTTCTAAGATTGTCATCTAAAACATTTTTAAAGTATTTTTGAGAAATCTGGGTTCATTGACAATATATCTGTACACCTGGGAGTTTGGAAAACCCTGCTAGAGTTTGTTTCTGCTGAAACAATCAGGAACTCCATGCATCCCTCTCATGATGTGGAGATTTCTGTCATGGGCCAGACTGACCCACCAGACTTGATTGGTTTGCTGACAAATCTGTTGTAATTATTTGCTGTAAACTTTAACTGGAAAGGATTTCTTGCAGAGTATGTTTAACGTTTAAAAGATTATGTAAAATACTGTCCCTGTTTCTTGGCAACTAATCCTGCTATTGTCATTCATGAAGTATCATAATTACAACAATAAAAATCCGAAACAGGAAAAAGACCACTCTGAAAATAGATAAAATCCAGTAAAAAATAAACACTAAGTCAAAATCCCAGCAGGGTTTTTTTGGTCATTTATTTATTTATTTATTTAGTAACATTTTTTATTTTGAAATATAACATATATAAAGAACAGTGATATCTTTCAAAGTATGATTTAACAAGTAGTTATATAGGTAATTTCAAGGGATGTTATGGGTTGCAGTTCCACAGTTTCAGTTATTTCTTTATTGTAAAATATAACATATATACAGAATGGTGATAACTTTCAAAGTACAATTTAATGAGTAGCTATAGACCATCATGGTTTTTAAATATGAAAATTGACAATCTGATTCTAAAATTTATAAGAGATGCAAAGGGCCAAGGAAAGCCAAGACAGTTGTAAAGAAGAACAAATAAACAGAAATTACCCTATAGTTACAATGATTTACTATAAAGCGACATGAATTAAGGCAGTCATACTGAAATAAGAATGGAAAAGGGACCAATGGAAAAGATCAGAGCCCAGAAAGAGACCCACGCATATGAAGATACAAAGGAAGTATTACAGATTAGTCATGAAAAAACACTAAAAAAAAAAAAAAAAAAAAAATGGTGCTAGGTCATTTTGGAAAGCCATGCAGAAGAAGGCAAATCTTGAAGCCTATCTTACGCCATACACAAAGACTACTTCCAGAAGGAATGAAGCTTTAAGTATGAATGTTAACAAAACAAAGCTTTCATGAGCTAAGAAAAATTATTTTTATGAATGTAAGGTATGGAAATATTTCTCAAAAGATCACAAAAATCAGTAGTAACTATAAAGGAAGAAATTGATAAACTGGACTACATTCAAATTAAGAATTTCTGCTTATCAAAAGATACATTTCACCCCCAGAGAACCTCTTTGTTGCTCAGATGTGTCCCACCCCCCTCTAAGCCCACGTGGCAGGAGAACACACTGCCCACCCACTCTACATGGGACTTGACTCCCAGGGGTGTAAATTTCCCTGGCAATGTGGGACATGACTCCCCGGGATGAGCCTGGACCCGGGATCATAGGATTGAGAAAATCTTGACCAAAAGGGGGATGCAAAATGAAACAAAATAAAGTTTCAGTGGCTGAGGGATTTCAAATGGAGTCGAGAGGTCTTTCTGGAGGTTATTCTTATGCACTGCGTAGATACCCCTTTTTAGCTTTTAGTGTACTGAAATAGCTAGAAGGAGGTAGCTGAAACTTTTGAACTGCAACCCAGTAGCCTTGATTCTTAAAGACGATTGTTTAACTATGTAGCTTATATGGTGTGGCCGTGTGATTGTGAAAACCTTGTGGCTCACATTCCCTTTATCCAGTGTATGCAAAGATGAGTAGAGAAATGGTGACAAAAATTAAATGAAAAATAGGGTGGAATGGGGGGGGTGGCATGGAATGCTTTATTTATTTATTTATTTTTCTTTTATTTTTATTCTTATTTTCATATTTTTGGAGCAATGAAAATGTTCAAAAATTGATTATGGTGATGAATGCACAACTATATGATGGTACTGTGAACAATTGATTGTACACTGTGGATGATTATATGGCATGTGAATATATCTCAATAAAACTGAATTTTAAAAAAAGACATTTCAGAGAGTAAAAAGGCAAGTCACAGAAGGGGAGTTGATATAGTCAACACATTAAACTGACAAAAAGGTCACATCCAGAATATTTAAAAATTTCATATAAATCAATAAGGAAAAGAGAAGTTAGTAGAAAAAATGGATAGAAGAACTGAACCGGTAATATACAAAAGAATGTATCCAAGTGGTGCTCAATTTCATTAATAATCATATAAATGCAAATTAAAATCAGTACATACCCACCACATTAGTTAAATATAAAAGATTGACAACAAGTGTTGGTGAGGATATGGAACAATGGAAACTCTCATTTACTGCTGGAGGGAATATATTGGAATATAACAAATATCTTAAACACTAAAATAAATCAAACATTTAAAAATACAGAGATGTTTAGAAACATGTGTATATAATCTGTCTATATATAATATGATAAAGAATGATAGGAATTGCAACAGGTGAGTTTTGCAAGCTTGAGTCTTTTTGCCTCAAAGCCCTTCAAAACCTGTACATGGTCCAGGTAGGCAGAAAGCCATAGTCTTATTTATGGAGGTGTGAGCAGATATATTTGGGGGCTAGCAAAGTAGCTGGAAAGTTAGGGGAGAAATTCTGGAGAGGAGAGAACCAAAAAAGGGCAAACCCCAAAACTTTCATGCAAGTTTCCCCTAATTTTTGGCAGATCTTTGGACTACATTTGTGCACAGCAGAACCCAGGGACCCAGCACAAACACATCTGTTGGAAGCTGGAAGAATTGAACAAGGATCTCAACTGGGTCCACTGTAGGGAGATAGAGATTGGAATTTGAATCCAGCCCAGGTTAACTGCCTGCTAGAAAAATATCAAGAGTCTTCAAAGCAATTCAACAGAATCCAGAGTCTCCATAACAGTCATTCATAGTGTCCAGTATTATAAAATTTAAAAAATCACAAGACATGGAAAGAAACAGGAAATTGTAATCGATAAACAAGAGAAAAAGCAGACAGTGGAAACCAAGTTCAAGATGTCCAGGGTATTGAAACTAGCAGACAAAGATTTGAAAGCAGCTATTTTAAATATGTTTATGGGGCTAAGGGACAGTGTACACATAATGAATGAACAGATGAGGAAACTCACCAGAGAAATGGAAATTGTAGAAAAGAACAAATAGAAAGATTCAGTATCATTAATAAAAAAAAATTACTCTGGGGGCTTAACAGCAGATTATGGACAACAGAACAAAGAAACTACATGAAAGAACAATAGAAATTGTAAACCCAAGGGGAGGAAAAAGTTTGAAGAAAAACGAGCAGAACCTTAGAGACCAGTGGTATGACTGAGTCTCAGAAAGAAAAGGAAGAGACAATAGGGCAGAAAAGTAATTGAATAAATAATAGGCCCAAACTTCCTAAATTTGGTTTAAAAAAAAGCAACCAAAAGTATAGATCCAAGAATCTCAACAAATGCCAAAAAGGATAAATATAAATAAAACCATAACTAAACACATCATAGTTGAACTGGTGAAAGCCATTGGTAAGAAAATATTGAAAGCAGCCAGGGAGAAGCAACATATTACATACAGAGGAAATAATATGAATGATGGCTAGACATAAAATAAAGAACAATAGAGGCCAATCAAAAATGGAGTGACATATTTAAGTGTGAAAAGAAAAACTAAATGTGAACCCAGAATTCTATATTAAGCAAAATTTTCCTTCACAATGAAGCAGAAACCACAATGAGTTATTGCTATATGCCTATCAGGATGATTGACATAAAAAACAAAGTTGAAAATTCCAAATGCTGGTTAGAAGGTAGAGCATCTGGAACTGGGAATACAAAATGGTTCAGTGATTTCAGAAAACAGTCTGGCAGTTTCTTATAAAATTATTCATGCACTCACTGTATGACCCAGCTACTATACTTGTAAGCATTTACCAAAGCAAACTGAAAATTTATTTTCAAACAAATATCTGTGCATAAATGTTTATAACAGCTTTATTCATAATTGCCAAAAGCTGGAAACAAACTGATGCCCTTCAACAGGCAAATGAATAAACATACCATGGCACATCCATTCAATGGAATAGTACTCACCAAGAAAAAGGAACAAACTATTGATTCACATGGATGACACTTGAATGCATTTTGCCAAGTGAAAGAAGCCAGACTGAAAAAGCTACATATTATATGATTCCACTTATGTTAAATTCTACAAAAGGCAAAATTACAGGGATGGAAAATTGACCATTGGTTGCCAAGGAATGGGGTAGGGAGAGGGTTGAGTACAGAGCAGCAACATGAGAGTTTGGGGGTGAAAGTAACTTTGGAAAACAGAGTTTGGGCTGGATATTGCAAGGCAAAAGAGCCGTACACCAACTCTAGCTGGTAAACTTGTTTCTCACAGGGTATGAGTTAGCAATTCTGAAAGTACTTTACATGCCTACTGGGGTTGGGCAGATAAGTAAATATATTGTAGATAATTAGAGTCCAGTTCTCACTGCTGATGAAAGAAGTTACAATTAAGCAAAGGGAGAATGCTAGAATGAAGCCTGGGTGTTGGATTGGAGTTGGAGACATCATTAAGAAGTCATGTTTATTTTAATATATACATACAGAGAGGTACAGAAATAAACATAGAGACATGTGTATACCTGGGTTTGTATTCATACATGCATTTCCAAATTCATCTGCTGGGAGGGCCTAGAAGCACTGATGTCCTAGTATCAATAAGCACACCCAACACCCGGATCTTGGTTTCTAACTACCTTTCTCCAATAAAAGGAACCAGAGCTTCTTGGAGAGAAAACTGGGCAGGAAAAATATAAGATAAACTGGTAGCATCTTGCAGTGCCAGAAAGTTAGGAGGCGTTTTAAAAAATAATAAAAAATGTATAGGGACATTTCAAAGGAAGCCAACATGAAAGAACTCCCAATAGCTAAAGCTGGGACAATTTGAGCAAGAAAATAAGTAATGATAGCAGTGGATTATAACCCAAAGAATAAAATAAATATTCATGAGTTCCCAATGATATAAATCAATGAATGAATTCATGAGCAAATAAATAAATGAGAGACAAGTCTTCCTTTCAGAAGAAATCCAAATAATAAATGTAGGAGAGAGAGAACTAGAAAGTCACTATTAGAATACTAAAGTAATAATTACTATAAGCAAAACCCACAGATTATTTTAACATGTCAGTGAAACTGAAAGGAGAAACAGATAATTTCATAGTCTCAAAATATCTGTCTTCTGATATTTATTAATTACTTTAAAAAATTTCTTTAAAAGACCTATTACTATTTAAAAGAAAAATCATAATTCTGTATTATTGGATTTATAACACACCCAGGTGAAAAATTTATAACAATAGCACAAAGGATAGAAGGAAGTAAAGGCAACTATTCTGTAGCAAGGGTTTCATATTTTACATTTATTAAAATAGGTCAACATTAACTGTAAATAGATTTTGATGTGTTAAAAATGCATATTATAATCTCTAGAGCAATCACTTAAAAATGCAAAGAGGTGTCATTTAAATGCTAATAGAGGAATTAAAATAGAATATAAAAATGTATTTATGCAAGAAAATTCAGAGACCCTTTAGTTATAATAGCCCCAGGCTGGAAATAGCCGAAATGTCCATCAATTGGAAAATGGATAAACAAATTGTGGTGTGTCTGTATAACAGGATACTACTCAGCAATAAAAAGAAACAAAATATACAATATAGTTGAATCTCATTGGTGTTATGCTGAGTGAGACAAGTTGGACATAAAATAAGACATGTAAGATTTCAGGCAAAAAGAACCTATAGTGAAAAAAATCAGAATAATCGTTGCCTCAGAAGGAAGAGAGAATTGCCTGAGAAGGAGCATGAGGGAACTTCCTGGGGGTGATGAAAATATTCTCTTCTTAAAAGGGTTAAAGATTATATTGGCATATCTATTTGTCAAAATTTTATGGTTAAGATATGTGTCTTTCACTAAGTACATATTATTTCAGGAAAAGAATAATTTAAAAAATAACAAATTGAGGGATTGGGAATGGGTTGAGGTAAAAATGAAACAAAAATGGCAGATAATTAGTTGTTGAAGCTGGGTGTGATGGGTATATGATACGATTTTATTTGGTATTTGGTATATGTTTAAAATTATTTGTGATAAAACATTTTTTAAAAAAAGACAAAACCGATCTACAATATTAGGTATTAAGATGTCAGTTACTTTTGGGTGATTGTGAGGAGGGCAAGAGAAACGCTAGCTCCATTGCTTGGATACACAAGTGTATTTTGTTAGGTTCAGAGCCATTCAAAAATCCACACAAATGCAGCAACTCATGGTTTAAGTAGAGAGTTTAAAGTTTATTAGAGGAAGAAAACAGAAGAAAGCAGGTGGGAGCCATCAGAAAAGAAAGAAAGGAAAGATGGCTCCAGCCCTCTATCTGAGAGCAGCATTTTTAAAGGAAAAACCCACGTGGGGAGGGAAGGGTGTTGGGGGAGAAGGTTCCTGCTGAGTGTGTTCTGGGCCTCGATTGGGTGGGTGTCTGTCAACTTCTAGGCTGAGAGGTTGTTAGGATTCTAGCCCATTATTATTCTCAGAAAAGCAGCTACATTATCTATCTAGGGAGAGCAGGCCTTTTCAGTTGTTTGTCCTACAGAAATAACTGATCTTGCTTTTACCCGCCTTTTGGGGTTGGGGCACCACTGTGGCAGGGACAGCCTTAAACAGCCTTCATTCTTTAGTTTATGGGGCGCCTGTTTTCTGTGAGATAACCTGCGGGGCCTCTGGGTTAGAAACTCCTTCTACATGTTACTTCCTTTCTTTCTGGGATCTAACATATTTAATTCACTTTGCAATATTTCGAGCTTCACACGGATGATTTGTGCATATATTTCTGTGTGCAGGTTATATGTCAAAAAAAATTTAAGTTCTAAATATTTGCACAGAAATCCTAACTCATTAACTCAGTCTTCCAGCAGGGTTTTGTTTTTTGTTTTATGATAGAACATGTTCACTCCTTGCAGTCTTGGATGGATTTTAATATTCCAAAATACCTATTAATGTCCCAACCCATGAGTGACACTATTAGATCTTTTAATTTTTGCCTCAGTTTGGTAAATAGCATGGTTTTGATTTTTTTATAATGCACTTTTTTTCCCAGAAAACCCCTTTGCCCCACAGTGGTGCCTTCAATATTTGTTAAACTGGATTGAACCGAGAAAGAAACCAGTAGTAGTGGTTGAGCCATGCAAACGGTGGTAAGTAGATAAGGCAGTGAAGATTGAAAGGCTATGACTCAGCAACAAACGTTTTTACATTTATTTGAGAAACCATTGGAAGACGTTCGCAAAAAGATGTTGGTTTTCAACCTTGGCTGCACATTGTAATCACCTGGAAAGCTTTAAAAAAATTCTGGTGCCTTGGTCTCACTCCAGAGATTCTGATGTAATTGTTGGTTTTGCAGCTTGGGTTGGGGAATTTTTAAGTCCCCCTAGGTCATTCTAACCTGCAGCCAGAGGTGAGAACCACTGGTTTAGGGTTAGAGGTGCATTCACTGTAAGAGATTTCCATATGTGGCAGGGGTTTTGCTCCATTGCAGCTTCTCAGTTTAGTCAGGAAACAGCTTTGCCCTGGAAAAATCAAAGAACTGCTTCAAGACATACTCAGCTGTTTGGATAAATTGCAGCAGGAAGAAGTGACTTCTCAGCAGACCTATCTTTATGTCACTTGCTTTTGGAATACAAGGTTGTTTCAGACCCAGTAGTTCGATTTTAGGCTGTGTTAAAAATCATAAATAGCCCTCAAAGGCCAAAAAGGGATGAAAAGAATTTGCAAGCATGTGGGGTAGGCTACCTGTGTTTTCAAATTGCTCCTGTATTAGAAATGAAAAATATATTGCCAGATCTTTGATTTTTCTAAACTTAGCCCTGAGCCATTTCCCTAAATTATTCTAATTTCTTTCAAGATAGTTTGGGATTCTCTCCAGGGGAATGTTTCCTAATGGCAAAGAGAAGTGGAAGTGAATCTCAAAGGAAGGCTGCTTCTATTGCAGAAGCACTGTTCTCCAGAAATTAAAATGAATAGCAAGCTATGAACCGTGTGATCTAGTAGAAAGCACGTGTGCTTTGGAATCAGGCAAATTTAGTATAGTCTTAACTCAAACAATTAGTAGTTGTGGGGCTTTGGACAATTTCGTTAGCTCAAAACAATGAAATAACCTCATCTGCATAATGATACTGATTGCAAAAAAAGGACCCAGTTTTTCACCTCTCTCTGTACCCATGCCTTTTGCAATGTGATTTTACAGCTCCTCCCACCAACAGACAGACTCTATTTCCCTAAACCTTGAATCTTGGCTGGCCTTATTTGCTTTGGCCAATTGGAAAGGACAGTGTACCAGTTTCCAGCCTAGGCTCAAAAGGTCTTGAATGCTTCAGACTTTTCTTTCAGAACCCTGCCATCCCCATGAGAACAAGCTCAGGCTAGCCTTCTGGGGGATGAGGTACCATAGGAAGGAGAGCCAAGGTGTCCCAGTTGACAGCCAGCCAACCCTAAGAAGCAGAGCTTCCTGGTTTATCCACAATGACCACACACACATGAAGGAGCCCAACGGAGACCAAAAGAATAGCCCAGCTGAGCCCAGCCTGAATTGCTGACCAGCACAATCAAGAACTAAGTTCTAGGGTAGTTTGTTATGCAGCAATAGCTAGCTATTACATATACCCACTGCAGATGGGATGTGAGGATTTAATGGCATATTGATTATAAGTTATCTGGTAAACAGTAGGTTTCCTATAGGCACAGTTTTCCTTTTTCTGTTGTCTCAAGTTGGTTCTCTTGTTAGATGGTGTTGAATTATATATAGAAATGCATGTGATTGGTATTTAAACTCACACAGTACCCCATACCACAGGGAAAAGCAGATGAGCACAGCCTGGTAGGACCCTAGGCAAAATTGCAAAATAAGAAATTTGCCTTTAATCTATTCCCCCCAACTCTGGAAGTCAAGGCAGTAGACTGATCTGAAGACATGGGGATCCCTCCTCCTGGGGCCACATCTGTGTTTCATAAAGGGGCCTAATCCAACAAGCAGCTGGGAAAGCAGTGGTCTACTTTTGGAAATTCCTGCTTGAACCCCTCTGCTCTTTTTATGACATTAAAAATTTTATATTGATTACACATTGAAATGATAATATTTTGGATATATTGGGTTAAATAAATTATATTATTACTACCAATTTCACTTGTTTCTTCTTATTTTCTTTTATATGGCTCCTGGAAAGCTTAAAATAATACACATGGCTCACATCCTATTTTACTGCCTTTGAGAATTGCCTCCCTTTTCAAAGCTCAGGCTGCCTCTTTAAGAGACCAGAAGCCAGAAATGTTATGAAAGCTGAAATTTTAAATGAATGAATTTGTCATTTTATTGTTCCTGTTTGTGAGTAGAGGGTTTTATAAAGCTTTTTATCCCAATATAACCTTTGCAATGCATGTTTCAATCACTTCTAGACACTTACCTTGACTCAGTAAAACTGTCGGCATGCTCTTTTCATTTAGTGATCATCTGTGTAACTTAGTTTCAGAAACTGTGGGGTACGCATGTTTCACTCACTTCCAGGAAGGTTTAACATTAAAGTAAATTGCATTCATTTCAACATCATGCTAGGATTCAACAGCATTATTTTAAAGTGTGGTTACAAAAGTAGTGGTGGGGAAATTTAGGGTCATGTATGTCACTAGAAGGAAAGCTAGAGGATAGACTGTATAACACATTGAACCCTGTTGTGGATGATGACTGATTAATAGTAGAAATACAAGAATATTCTTCCATGAATTTTAACAAATGTACGTTGCTGTTACAATGCATTAATAATAAGACGGTATATGGAAAAAATACACCCAATGCAAACTATAGTTAATAGTAACATTTTAATATTCTTTCATCAATTGTAACAAACCAAGGCTAGGTATCATAATAGGGGGATATCAGAGATATGGGGTTTTTCTTTTCGGAGCATTGAAAATGTTCTAAAATAGATTGTAGTGATGAGTGCACAACTCAGTGATTAATTTGAGAGCCATCGATTGTACACTTTGGATGGATTGTATGGTATGTGAAAAAAATGGTTTTAAAAAATAAAAGTAATGGGAAGGCATTATCCGCATCTCTCAGAAGCTGACAATCTAGTGAGCTTAATCAAGGATCAGTTGCAGATCCTTGTATTTCCATTTTTTTAAAGATTCTCTTCCTCCAGCGTGATTAAGGAGCAATGCCAAAATTAAGCTAGATACTTTCAGAAACCACAGGATTTTTCTTTTTGTGGCTCACCAGCATTTTTAGTTTCTAATAGCAGAAATACCAGTTGCAAGCCCCAGCTGGGAAAAATAAGATGATTAATTGAGTCTGGAGTCACACTGCCCCTGATTTTCACATGCACATGCGTTGCTGGAAAGGGACATAACCCAACAATTTCAGTAAGTTCCCAAGACTTAGTTCATTGGGAGCATTAGATAGTGACGCTGCCACTCTTCTGTCACCAGGGTTGAAAAGGGTCTGAATATGATGAATTCAGGGCAGACAGAGGCTGTGATTCTCTGATGGAGCCAGAATGTTGCAGAAACACCAACTCACACAAGTGTGATGGCCAAGGGCAGTTGACTCAAGGCAACTTCCTTCCTTTCCTATTCCAACACACATTTTCAGGGAGAAAAGGCCAGTTCGTTGGAAAAATGCTTTGATGGAAGCTTAACATTATAACTGAATTCAAGAGGAATAAAGAAGATGGATGATTCTTTCTCTCTGAATGTATGTTTCATCAGCTGCATAATGGACTAATAGTTCTGAGTGCTCATTTGGGAAAAAAATTTTTAAATACAATTTCTCATAATAAAATCAAACTCAGATTTTAACTAGTTAACACGACTTCTGTCATACCCTAACAACAGCTGATTGTATGTTGAAAGATTTTTTAGAAAAGGAGTTCTCAAAAACTAGTTTTTATTTTTTTTAAAAAATGGTTTTCAAACTTTAGTAAAATCTGAGGTATCCAGAATCTCTGGGAAATGCCTCATTCTAGATATGTGAAGTTTCTGGATAGCTAAGATTTTAATTTGTTAGGGACCACTCTATATCTAAACTTATGTTTTTAAACTTAAGCAAACTAAAAGAATGAGCCTTGTTAAAAAAATGCTTAACCTTTTCCAAATTCTCTTCCAAATTTGTTCATGGACATGTGTTCTGCTTTTTAAATATTTCTTCATTTGTACACGTCTGTGTAATCATAAACTCCGCAAAGTTGCCATATTTAATATGATGGTGTGCTTCCAATTTCCATGCCACTCTGAGGGCAAACAGCCTAGGAGAGAGGAAATGAAGTGGTCTTTTGTGCTGAGCCCCTATCAGTAGAATTTCTGGGCCTGGGGTCCTCCCTTCTCCTGGCTGGTTCATGGGGTGGACACATATTCTTCTTGGGGCCATTACATTTTTCCATTGCAGCTCCTGCTGCCCATTTCCACTCTGCTGTCTGAGGGCAGTTTTGATCTTGTAAGTCAACACTGATTGATTTGTGGTGGCTGCATGGAACCCTGGGTTGAAAAGGACTGCCAGGTCCAGTTCAGGCTCAGCAAGAAGAAGTCTTCTGATTTATTACTCATGTCTGCAACAGTGATGGGCCTGGGAGTTGGCAGTGCACCTTGCATTTCGCTGCTAATTGGGACAAGATGATGTTCGAGGACTTCAGGTTTGGTGCTACTTTCCCCACTGACATCACCTGCTAAATCTTAGAGCTTCTAAGTCAGAGAAATCTCTCCTATCACCTACACTGCATATTGCTGGATATGATACATTTGCAAGCACATGCAATAATGAGCACTGTTAATGTGTTTTGGATTTGCACCCTGTGTTAGTTAGGGTTCTCTAGGGAAACAGAACCAACAGATGATATCTGTAAATAGGAGATTTTATTAAAGTGTCTCACGCAACTGTGAGGAAGCATGAGTCCAAATTCCGTAGGGCAGGTTGCGAGCTGGCAACTCCAATGAAAGCCTTTGATGAATTCAGGAGAGGCTGGTTCTTCTTCCTTAAAAGTCTTCAACTGATTGGATTAAATGTTTGAATTCTCTCATTGCAGAAGGCACACCCTTCCTTGATGTAATCAGCCACAGATGCAATCAATTGATGATTTAATAAACCAGCCTTCCGGTTTGTTAATCAGCCCCAAGTGTCCTTGTAGTAATGGTTAGGCAAGTGCTTGCTTGACCAGACAACAGGGTACCATCACCTGGCCAAGGTGACACATGAACCTAACCATCACACATCCGGATCCAGCCTTACTCTGAGCCTAGTGATCAGCCTGTAATGAAAACTTACAGCCTTCATTTCTTTCCTGAACACATGTCTTGCCTTGGACATGTGTATGCCTTTCTAAATTCCTCCATATACATGGGGCCTCATAATGCCCCCTCTTTTCCAAGGAAACTCTCCAAAGCCTTCCTCTCAGGCTCTGGGTGCTCTAGCATGTCTTGACCTATAATCTTTCACCCCAGGGGGCTGTGGTTTGCTTTTTCCCTTACAGTGTTTTTTCAGCCATGTCTGCTGCTTTCTAGTTAGAATTTCAGGATAGATGAGACAGAGATGAACTCCCTGGATCAATGCTTCAGGTAGCCATCAGACAAGTTGGAGCAGATGTACATACATCTATTTTGCAAACAAGGTGTGCTCGGTTTCTTCTGGAACCAGGGACCAGGGACCTACACTGGGAACCCAGCTGCTGCCCCAAAGATGGCTACACCAAGTCAGGGAGGGGCTGGGGAAAGGCTCATAAAAGTGCCACAGAGGCTTTCCTACCATTCTTGAGTTGCACTTTTCTTGATTCACTGTTTGCTTGGTTGCTGCAAACCTCTGACTGTTTTCCAGAGTTCTGAGAAATTTGGTTCTGACAGTTTCTGCTTGGTTTTCAACATTTCTGTGGGGGGATAGGATTTAGGAGCTTCCTATTCTGCCATCTTGATTGATGCCTTGGCTTTTTAAAAATCCATTTTGTTACCACATGATTTGGGGTATATACAGACAGATGAGCTATATTTTCACTGCCTTTTTTTTCCCCTAACCATTTCTGACCCTTTATTCACTGTTAGACTTTTCCTTCTATTCCCTATGCTCTAGAGTTTATGATCTAATATCTATCAGTTAAGATTGCCTTTAGTTCTACATACCAGAAAATGCAACATACGATAGTGTGAATAAGCAAGAGTTTGCTTTAATCTCATACAATAAGGATTCTGGGGATTCTGGGGTAGATGATCCAATGCTGCTGTAGTAGGTCAAGATTGCCATCAAGATATCCAGATCCTTCCAACTTTCTGTTCCACCATCTGTACCAAAGGTATTCCAGAAAGGAAGTCAGATGGAGTGGAAACAGCAAACTTAACCAACTTGTTCTTTCATCTCATTGGCCAGAACCAAGTCACATGGCTCCCCCTAGCTGCAAGGGAGGCTAGGAAATTGAGTACATTCATTTTTTAGCCTCAATAATAGAGGAAGACAAAGGGCTTGGTGTGGATGTTTACTGTGTCAATTTACAATTTTTGTTTAAATAATTTCAATTATTTTCTCATATTATTAATTCAGACCATCTGTTCACTTACAATCCCTTACCTTTTGTCTTTACATATATTTATTATAGATAAGAATTTGTTGGGTTTTCTTTTTTAACCCAGTCCATGGCAGTTGTTTTTCAAAAAAGAAAGCCCATATCAATTAAATTCAATGTTATAATTAGTACATTTGTGTCATTGACTGGTAAGATATTTTCTTTCCATTGTCTTATATTTTCTCCTAGTTTCCATGCTGTATTATTAGCTTATTGTTCCCTTAAAGTATGCTCTAAGATAGCCTCTTCTAATACACCCTTTTTTCAAAAGCAAGTGTCCCAAGAAAGCAAGGAGAAAGTACCTGACATTTTAATGATCTAGTTCAGAAGTCACATCGTGTCACCTGCACCATATTCTATTGGTAAGAAAAGTCACACAGATCTGCCCAATTTCACTCAATCAGAGGGAAATAAAAGAAGAATGTGAGATAGGAGATATTGTTGCAGCCATCTTTGGAAAAAAACAATCTGTCACAAGCATAGACTTTGAGAAGTTTATTTTGGCTTTGTGGGGATATTTTGCTGGGCTCTTTTCTGGATGGGTGACTTAGCTAAAGAGCCAAAGTCTAGATAAAACTTCTTTTATTATACCATTTCTTTTACTGTGCCTACGGAAAAATGCAGTCTTTTTTCCAAATAATATACTTAAAGTAAAATATTGGGAATATGATCTGTTGTAAGTTAGGAGCATATCCTTGAAAAAAGATTTAGAAACATGATAGAGGAACTTTCTACTGAGCCCTCGCCCCATACTATTTGCCTAGCACTTTATATCTGCCAGACACTAACTACCTTAGGTAACTCATTATGAGGCAGAGTTGCAGCCCTCATGAAGCTTACATTTAATGGAGTGGAGGCTGGTGATAGCAAATGCATAATTACGCTGATTTCAAATCATGTCAAGTGCCTAAAGCAGCACATGTCTGGCAGAGGGGGGTGGGGCTACACGGTTGAGGTAGTGAGAGAGTTCTCTCAGAGGAGGTGACATTTGCTCTGAGACCTGGGGAAAATGGAGGACAAAGACCGTGAATAAAGAATAAGCGTGTGCATTTGAGGAGTCTGGAGCACTGGGAAGGAAGGGTGGAATGGTAGATGAGACCAGCCAGGCAGGCAGTGGCCAGGTTACCTAAGCTTTTATTCTACTACAATGAGAAGCCAGTTGCAGGGTTTAAACAGGGGGTTGGTGTGATAAAAAGCATGTGTGTTAGCTTACAGTTATGTATCTCCCCCCCCCCAAAAAACCATTCTGAATCTTAATCCATTCCTGTAGATGTGAAACCATTATAAACAGGACTTTTGATGAGGTCACTTCAATTGGACTTAATCTTATTACTGGAGGCCTCATGGAGAATGCCATGGGGAGAGAAACCATGGGGAGTAACCAGAAGCTGAAAGGCAACAGAGCCAGAAAGAGAAAGGAAAAGACACCTGCACGTGCACTGGCATGTAATAGAAAAGCCAAGGAACCCCAAAGATTGCTGGCCAGCCAGTAGATATTATCCATGGATGGAAGCAAGCTTCCAGCCTCTGAAACTGTGAGCCAAGAAATTCCTGTTGTTAAGCCAATTTATTGTATGCTATTAGTTCTAGCAGCCAGAAAACTAACAGCATGTTTTCAAAAGATGACTATGGGTGCTGAGTCAATAGCAAGAGAGGAAGCAGGGAGATGGGTTAGAGGCTGCCTTTGGCACTGGACCACTAAGAGATGAAAGTGGGTGAAACTAGTTATGGAAATGGAGATAGGGAGAAGAGGTTGTAATCAAGATCAATTTTACAGGTAGAGCCAACAGGATCTTTTGTGCATTGCATGTGGGGTGAGAGGGAAAGAAGAGTCAAGGATGAGTTCTGGGTACACCCACTCAGGGGAAAAGGTGCAGTGTCCTGGGGGGTTATCAGCACATGGAGGGTATTCAAAGCTGTGAAATTATGTGGCATCATTCCGAGAGAAGAGGTAGCCAGAAGAGAAGAGAGGGCTGAGATAACTAGAGATCTGGTGGAGAACGTAAGAAGGGAAGAAGAGAGAAGGAAGTGGAGGGTATCCAGGAGAGAGGGGTTTCTTGAAAATCCAGAGCAAAGTGTTTCAAGAATGAGGAAGTGGGACAATTGTATTATCTGTGTCAAATGCAGCTAAAAGGTTGAGTGAGACAAGAACAAAATCCTGACCATGGATTTGGCAAAATGTATGTCACTGGTGACCTGGATAGAAACCATTTCAGTGAAGTGGTGTGGAGGAAAATTAGAATGGAATGGATTTGGGAAAGGAGGTGAGGAGAAGTAGCTTGAGTGGGACAGAGAAACAATACGGTAAATGGAGAGGAATTTGGAGTCAAAGGAAGTCTGTTTTTTTTCATGCACAACATTTAATACACAAAAATATGCAGATGGAATTGATCATAGAAGGGAAGGAGAAATGAATGATATCTGTAAAGGATTATTACAGACATAGAACTATAGAACTCAGGAGACATAGCCTGAAAGGACTCCTCAGTCCCAAATTTACTTGAAGTGTACAGCTTTAATCTTTAAAATAAACGTGATTTTTTCCTTCCATTTCAGAATACAGGCATAACCCACAGGACACATCCCCAATATTCCTGAAACAGCACCTCTTGATTTTTAGAACCCCATATGTAGAGCAGATATTTATCTCTGATGCTTATATAGATACAACTTAACATTTTAAATTAAATGGTTTGCTCAGAAAACCTCATGTTGCATTCCAAATACAATTGGTAGACCATCCAAATCATGCTAGTAACTTTGCAAAGCTTTGGAGTATTGACAAAGGAGATGTACCTCTCTGATGTTGCTGGTGTTAGCGAGGCCATAAAGAAAATTGGTGGAGTTTCCCATTGATTTGCTAGGCCTTATAATTTTTCCTATTTTAAACAACGGGACGTAGGTTCTCCCCACAGTTTTCTCAGGGAAAGTGATTTTTCAGGCACAGAGTACTGACATTAATGGCAGATGACTTTACAGGCTTGTCTTAATTCTAAGTTTTTAATTACTCAGCTTGCCATTATTTAACATCTTTTCTTCCATCTCTTGTAGTAAAATGAACAGTCCTGGAAGATGTACCACAGATACTGTTTTGCACCCTTCCTGCACAGATGCTGGGTTGTGCATGCTCTAGTTTGAGAAGCTGTAATCACGTAGAACTTGGAGTCAATCAGAAAAATGAAATGCAGAATAACTTAGAATTATCAGTGTAACCCTCAACAGTAACAAATTATTAAAAGTGTTTAGGAAGGGTAGGTTAAGAATCTAAGCCATGTTGCAAGAGGAAAATGCAGGAAGGGCCCATAACCATATTCACTTCAAAGTAGAGTGGGCATCTCTAACGGTTTTGAAAGGACCAACAGAAACCCTTGGTCTTGTTGATCTATGTTATTTATGGCCAAGAGATCCACAACAGGATAACGAGGTGTGAACCAGACTGTCACAAATCTGGCATGAGTATGGTCACCCAAAGAGGTTTGGAGGCCACTTAACTGTGCAGCCTTTCGTCAACTGTGCGATTAAGTTAGACTTTTCACTTTGATTTCCCCACATTTTCATTATGACAGAAGCACCGAACAGGCCAAAGGTTTGTGTCAAGAGACAACAGTCAGGCGGGGGTGGGGGGGTGGGGGGGGTGGGTTGGAAGTAAAGTGGTGGGAAAGTGGCTTATAAACAGGAACGTTCGCGTTCCCTCGTACGGTATTTCTCAACGAAGGCAGCGAATTTACGGTTTCAGAAACCCACCGGCGCCCTTACGCGTGTGTTCTCGGGGAACCTAAGGCACACCCAGAAAAGGCACAGGAACCGCTCACGCTCAAACTGCACCCACCCGCGGGCTCGAGCCGCCACGTGCGCAGCCCGGCTGCAGTGCGCGTGCCCGCGAGGGCGGGGCGGCGGAAAGGGGCGGGGCGGCGGGCTCGCGAACAGCCGAGTTCCCGGAATCGCGGAGAGCATGGCCACCCTGCGGAGGATCCGAGAGGTGCCGCGGCACTTGCTGGTCTGCGAGAAATCCAACTTCGGCCACGAAAAATCGCGCCACCGGCACCTCGTGGAGATGCACTATCACAATTACAGGGTGAGTCGGCCGTCCTGGGCCTGCGGGATTCCTTTTCGGTTCCCGCCGGCGGAGAGGCTCGAGGAGAGTCGGGCGGGGCGGTGTCGCCCTCGCGAGGCATACTGGGAGCTGTAGTATTTTCGCCGCCTCTGAGCCGTGGCTCGCGGGTCTGGGAGGACTACGACTCCCACGGTGCACCGGGCGCGCGAGGAGGGACGGAGGCATTTTGCGCGCCTCGGCCGCCAGCTCGTGGCTTGTTCCCCGGGAAAGCGCGGCCAGGGCGCGCGGGAGGCGGTGCTACGGGGGTGTGGCGTCCGCCGGGTGCCACTCCTGTCTTCCCTTCCATCCCCCAGCTCGCTTCCGTCTCCACCTGTGGCTAACCCGGCCCCAGGAAGCGACCTGCTTTTTTAAAATGCTTACGGGAACCGGATTGAGATCCGAGAAACTTCCAGTTTTGCCTTCTGTCCTCTGCTTCCTCCAGCCCAAAATGGGCTATTTCGGCAGCTTTCGGGAGAAGGGCGCCACTCAGTGCCACCCTCACGGGGCGCCGTGTTCACGGGTGTGGAAGCTGAGGCATCAGTGAGGTGAATTATTGGCTTACCTTGAATCTGCTGAGAGTAGAGGACAGCGACCCAGATTCCTAGGCAAGTGTTTGTTGGGCCCTTTCCACCAACCCATTCAAGTCTCGCAGTCTGGGGTTTATTTACCTTACCACGTAGGATCTGATCTATTGACTTGGAAATTTCTGTTTGTAGAAAAAGGAAAAATGGAGGGACACTTCTGCCTCCATGTAGCCTTTTAATCATTGGACAGCTCCAAATCCTTATAACCTTAAGGGACATTTCTTTTGATTCCAGGATGGTACCAGGGTAAACAAATCGAGGGATATTCAGTTGTACTGTATTTCCTTGAAAATGAACTAAAATAGTAAAAGGAACAGGATGTAAAATATTTTGCTTATTTGCAAAAGAAAAAATGCAAGCCATCTGCATGGTATGTGAATATCTCAATAAAATTGAATTTAAAAAATATGCAAGCCGTATCTTTCCACTAAAAATTCTCTACTAGGTCTCAATCGTATACTGTATGTTTGAATGCAGAAACAAAAAACCTGAATTGTCAGGTGTCTCTTTTTCCCTGAGATTGGTAATTTAAGAGTTTTGTTGTGCACGTTTATGTTGGGGTGAAGCCATTGGATGAATAGCTAGCAGCTTTCATGATGCCATTTTTTTTTCCCATAAGAATCTGAGTGTGAATCTGCGTGGAAATAAGACTTTGTTTATATTGCACTTTCTGATAGGTTTCACTTCTAATTCCTGAATGTGGAATACTATCAAAAGAACTGAAAAACCTGGTCATGAAAAGTGGACCTTATTACTCGGTGAAGAATTTACCTCTTTATGAACTAATTACATATGAATTCATCAACACCTTTATAAAGAAAGGTAAGAAAACCATGAAATGCCTGTGAACCTGGCAAAATGAGGGACTACAAGTAGACCATGTCACAATATTCAGGTTCTCATTTGAATTCAGGCCCCTGATGATAGTCTGTGTAGCCATTCCTGTATTTTCATTCTACTAGAGAAGTTGTGTGTTTACGGAACAAACATGCATAAAATGCAAGATTCCCATCTACCACCCTATTATTAATACCTTGCATTGGTGTGGTATGTTTGTGACAATTGATGAGCACACATTTTCATAATTATACTATTGACTATAGTCCATGGTTTAACTTAGGGCTCACTGTGTAGTACAGCTTCATGGATTTTTAAAAAAAATTTTTCTATTACCATACATACAACCTAACCTTTCCCTTTTTAACCACATTCATATATGTATTCCAGTGCTGGTAATAATAGCATTCATAATGTTGTGCTACTATCACCATCATCTATTACCAAAACATTTCCATCATTCCAGACAGGAACTTTGTACGTTTTAAGCCTTAACTCCTGTGGTGGTTTGAAGTTCTGTGTACCCCAGAAAGACATGTTTTTGAATTTAATCCATTCCTGTGAGAATAAATCCACTATAATTAGGACCTTTTGATGAGGCTACTTCAGTTATGGTGTGCCCCACCTCGTTTGAATAGGTCTTAATCCTATTACTGGAGTCCTTATAAGTGGAATGAATTCAGACATGAGAGAGAAAGCCACAGAAGCAAGAAGCTGAAATCAGTGGAACCTGGAAGAGAAGGGAGAGACCAGGAGATGCTGCCGTGTATCTTGCCATGTGATGAGCTAAGGACCAAGTGTCACTGGCAGCCAGCCCCAGAATGCCATGATTTGGGGAGAAAGCATTGCCTTGATGATGCCTTGATTTGGACATTTTCCTGGCCTCAAAATCATAAGCTAACAAATTCCCATTGTTTAAGCTGAGCCATTTCATGATATTTGCTTAAATAGCCTATGAAACTAAAACAACTCCCTGTTCCCAGTTCCTGCCTTGTCCCCTAGTAACCTATATTTTAGATTGTGAATCTGACTTTGCTTATTCTTATTATTTCATATCAGTGGGATCATCCAGTATTTGTCCTTTTGTTTCTGGGTTATTTCACTCAACATCATGTCTTTAGGGTTCAATCATGTTGTTGCATGTATCAGGACTTCATTCCTTTTCATGGCTGTATAATATTCCATTGTGTGTATGTACCGCATTTTGTTTATCCGCTCATTGGTTGATGGACACTTGGGTTGCTTCCATCTTCTGGCAGTTGTGAATAACGCTGCTGCTATGCATTTTTGTGGACAAATATGTTTGAGTCCTTGTTTTCATTGTACTCTTTCTTTTACCCTTTTTAGGTGGTAGGCTTTTTTGGTTATACTTTTCCACAAGTGTTGGATGAGGATGTTATAACATGAGGTTGTCTTAAAAAAAGGGTCATTGGAGATTGAAAGCAATCTCTGTGTTCAGATATGGACTGGTTGGGGATCTGGCTGGGAAGACCACTGTGCTTTCAACAGTCCCCACAACAGCTGTCTCAAAAGGTTGGTGTTCCGGTGTGAGACAGCTACTGTTCGCAGAGCCAGGTGTTCCTTGTGAGTCAGAATCTTCTCATGTTGTGGCTCTCACCCTGTGTTGCTCACCCCATTTCCAATCATACCTGGTGGGTTGATCAGTTTGTTCTGGTTGTTTCCTGGGAGCCCTGGCTCTGCCATTGGTTTGAAACTGCATTTCAGGGTGTCTTTAGGGATTCCACTCTCACTACATGAATGACTTCAGTTCAGCTCCCTGTACAGTAGCCACTTACTGATTTTGCTGTGAGTCCCCATACTTGTTCTCTCCACGAGAGCTGTGATGAGTTCTCAGTACATGTGGTAGCTGCTCGCATTTTGACCTGCTGGCATTTTGTCTTTGGTCTCATAGACATTACTCCTTTCCTCTCTTTTGAGGTCTCGTGCTACTCTGTTAATAATGTGGACAACTGCTGTAACCGACACTTTTATGTATCTTAGCGAATTTAACTTTCCCAACTCAGTGAAGTAGATGTTATGATCCCCATTTTACAGGTGAGGAATCTGAGGCTTGGAGAGGCTGCGTAGCTTTCTTAACTTCACACAAGTTTCTGGTGGCTTTTGAATTTTAACCTAGAACTCTGCCTCTAAGGTGTGTACACTTACCTGGGACTCTACCTTGTGCTTCCCTGCCAGCATCCCCAATTGTATGTGGTCCATTCTGAGTCCATTTTTCTACTTGACGATAGTGAGCTTGCTCCTATAGGCCCTTGGTGTAGGGGAGTGTATTAGCTGGAGCTTGGCCTTCCACGTCCTCCTTAGTAGGTTCTGGGTTATAGTGTGAGCTGCAGCAGTGGCACACTGTTTTCATTTCCTGGTTGCTAAAACAAATACCATACTATGGGTTGGGTTGAACAGTTGGTTTTATTGGCTCACAGCTTTAGATGCTAGAAGGCTTGCTTCCTCCTGGGGTTGGTATCTTCTGGCTGGCCAGCAATCTTTGCGGTTCCTTGGCTTTTCCATCATACAGCAATGTACATGGTGTCATCTTTTCCTCTCTCTTCTGTGGTCCGTTAACTTCTAGCTTCTGGCTGCTCCCTGTGGCGTCTTCTTTTGGGTCCAATTTCCTTTGCTTATAAGGACTTTAATTGTATTGGATTAAGGCCCACCCTTCTTCAGTTTGGGCACACCTTAACTAACAACAGCTTCAAAAGTTCTATTTACAAAATGGGTTCACACCCAGAGAACCAGGGTTTGGACCCTGAACGTGCTGTTTGTGGGATATCAGTCCCCAACAAGCTGCCCTCGGATCTGCAGAAAACATGTTCTTCCCACATGCAAGATTCCATCACAACATCCCCAAAGCCTTAAGCCATTTTAGAGCAATGCAGACTACAAGGTCTCATCCAAATCCGTTTTGGGACATGGTCTGTCTTGGAGCAAAATTCCTCTTCAATGGACTTGTGAAACCTAGAAAACAAGTTACCTCCTTCCAATGTACAGCTTTGGTACAGGCATAGGATAAACATTCCCATTCCAGAAAGGAGAAATTGGAAGGAAAACAAGGATCACAGGTCCTGGACAAGTCAAAAACCCAGCAGGGCAAACTCCTTCAGATCTCAAGGTCTGAGAGCCATCTGTGGCTTGCTGCTTTGTCCTCCAGGCCTGACGGAGTGGCAGCCCCACTCTTTGTAAGCATGCGGTGGCCATGCTCTGCCTGAACACGAGGCCTCACTCTCTCCAAGCACTGGGGTGGTAGCCCTCTCCCTGAACATGGGGCCACAAAGCCAGCCCTCTCTAAGCACGGGGTGGACCTGCCCTCTCCACACACCTGGTGGGCCTGCTCTCTTGGCCCAGGGTGTTCCTTTTGGATCCATTGTTCTGCGCTTGAAGTCATTCTTCCTTCAATTTGCCCTTCTCTATCCCTTTCAGTCCAGGCTGGCAGTGGTTCTGCTCATACAGGATTTGGGAAAGTCTGGTCAGCTTTGCATGTAGTTCCAGGGCGTCCAAACCATCAGACAATAGAACTTGCCACAGAGCCTTCCTGGATAACCACATTTTCAATCCTGACTTTCCTTGAGATGTCATACTGGATTCAGGTTCAGCTGCAGTCTCGTTAGGAAAGAGTTGTTCAGTTAAACCCTCACATGGAGCACTGTTCTCTGAGGACTTACTTCCCAAAAGCTCAGGGATAGAGCCGCTTCTGGCCCTAGCTTCAGAGCACACTAACATTAGGCTCAGAATTTCTGAAACCATTAGTTTCTGGTTTCTTTGTGCTTAAGGGTTCAGTTCCCAGCTTATCCCTTTCCTCTCTCATTTTACTGTAATCTGCAAGGAAAAGCCAGGCTGCACCTTCGACACCGAGCTTGGAAATCATCTCAACTAAATATCTAAGTTCATCTCCTTCAAGTTCTGCCTTCCATCCAACATCAGAGCACAATTTCACCAAGTTTTCTGCAACCTTAAAACAAGGCTCGCCTTTCCTCCAGTTTCCAATAACACATTCACCATTTCCTTCCAGGGCCTCATCAGAAGTACCTTTAGCATCCATGTCACTACCCACAGTCTCTTCAAAGCAATCTAGCCCTTTCCTATCAAGCTCCTCATAGTTCTTCCAGCCTTCACCCAATTCCAAAGCCATTTCCACATTTGTCACAGATGCACCCCACTTTTGAGCATCAAAAACCGTTTTAGTTACCTAGCCTCTAAAACAAATAAGATCCAACGGGTTGGTTGAAACAACGGGAATTTATTGGCGCAGAGCTTCAGAGATTAAACAAGGCTTGCTTCCTCCTGGGATTCGTATCTTCTAACTGGCCGGCAGTGTTTGGGGTTCCTGGGCTTTTCCGTCACATGGCAGTGCCCGTGGTGGCATCTGTTCCTTTCTCTTCCAGGTTCTGTTGACTTCCAGCTTCTGGCTGCTGCCTGTGGCTGTTTCTTCCATCTCTGGTTTCCTTTGCCTGTAAGGACTTCAGTTGTGTGGGATTAAGGCCCTCCTTCATTTGTTCGGGCACCTTAACCAACAGCATCTTCAACGGTCCTGTTTGCAAATGGGCTCACACCCACAGGACTAGGGGTTGGGCTCTGAACATGCCTTTTGAGGGGGACCTGATTCTATCTCCAGTGTATACGTCGACCATGACTCGCTTCGAAGATTTATCAGGTGAAAATAATTAACTTTTCAGGTGCTTTTCTTTGTCTTAATTTCTCCTTTGGATTTTGTCTCATAGGCTCCTGCTATGCGCTAACATACAATACAAGTATTGATGAAGACAATACTGTTGCCCTACTACCGAATGGTAATAGCACTCTTTTTTTTTCTTCTTTTTCTATTTATTAAAAAAAAGGTCAAGTCATACAGTTGTATACAGTAAAGTGAAAGTCCACCAGCCTGTCCTTTACCCTCTTGCCTCCAGTCCCATTCCCCTTCCTACAAGTAACTTTTGTTACCAGATTGGTGTTGATTCTTCCAGATATTTTCTATATCATTATAAACACACACAAGGATTTTGTTTAGTTTGTTTTAGCATAAATTGTCATACTATTTTGTTTTGCAGTTTGCCTTTTTCTGAGTTGTGTATAATAGTCTTATATTTGTGGCTAAAAGAAAACAAGGCAAATTGAGCAGTTGGATATCAGTGCAGTAAGCTACATACAAGGATGTTACTGCAGCATTATTTATAACAGTGGAATTAGAAATAATCTATATTTCTATAAAAGGAATAAACATGATACACATGTTACTTGTTCTTTGAAATACCTTCAAGCCATTAAAAACATTAAGTTAGAACAATATGCTTTGATACAGAAAGATAAGTGGTATTTTCTAACATCTCTTATATAGGAATTATTTGATTTATAGGGAAATTAATTTTATCACTGGATAAAGACACTTACGAAGAAACTGGACTTCAAGGTCATCCATCTCAGTATTCTAGCAGAAAAACTATGAAATTTAGTAAGTATTATTCAGGTTCTATTGGTTTCTAACACATCAGTTACCTTCCTACAGCAATTTAAATTTAAATGTTTGAATTGCCTCTATTCCCTTTGTTCAGCAAAAGTAAGGGTTTTCCTTGCCTTTAAAATTTCTGATTCAAGGGACTGTTGTTTGGGGTCCAGAGGAAGCTGTCATAACAATTTCTTATCAGCTGTAGGCTGCATCTTAGAAAACTCACAGAGTGGAATTTGATCCATTAGATACATATGTTGTAGGTCAAAAATTTGAAGACCCCAAGATAAGGGTCTAAACTTGTTCTTAATAACTTCCTTTGATTTCTGCAAGTATCCAGGATTACTAGTTAAATAGGGAGGAGGGGTAGGTGATAGAATGATTTTTCTCTCTGAAAAATCCCACGAGTGAAGAGATAAGGATGGAGGATAGTATCTGAATTGAACGTCAGTAGTCGAGGCTGTCACATCCATAGGTTATTCATCCTTAGTCCTTGGCCTAGGCAAAATATGAATTAAAAACGTCTGTAGTTATTAGTTCTCAATATTAGAGATGCCCATTTAAAGGAGCAGTACATTCAGTAAACCGAAGGTAGTACAGGAAGAGTAAAATAATTTTGACTATCCATAAAAGTTCAAAAACTTCTGATTTTTTTTTTATACAGCACTTTTTCCACAGTGTGAACCGTGTCTATATGAATGAAGTATTTATTCCTCTTTCCATTTTTTTAGTCGTTACCATTGATTTGATGGATTTATCCTTTAACCTGGATTCTAAAAAGTACAAAAGAATATCTTGGTCCTTCAAAGAAAAGAAGCCATTGAAATTTGATTTTCTTTTGGCTTGGCATCATACAGGTATGAACAGTAACGCTATAAAGATGTAATGATGGTGAAATCGAATTGTTCATTGAAGGGGAGTAATGGAAGATTAAATGACAAGTCATCCCTATGGTTAAGGGATATTGTATATGTATACATGCCACTATTACTAAGGAAGCCACTTTGGCCTCCTTTGCCATCCCTAAGATGCATTGTTGAGGATAATCTGGGCATGCAAGCCAGCTGCCAGAGTCTCTTTGGGTTAGATGTAGATCCACAGATCTTTAGATAGTTTCAGTGCAGCCAACTTTTATCTATTTCTCTCCTTCTTTTCCTCCAGCTTATTTATTACCGCCCTGGCTATAATATTTTAAAATAACACCAAGTATAGGTATTTACACAAACTGCTTATTCATTGTTGCAGGTTAATAACCCAGATAAACCAGATTAAATTTGTTATATCATTTCATTGATTATAACACTATACTGGTTGACAGTTGAATGTTCACCAGTGCGTTAATCTGCTTATAACCACAATGCACCTTGCTCCTTTTAGAAGTGTATCTTTGGCCCATCACAAGATGATGACCCAAATCATGAAGTATTTTGAAGGTGCAGTACTCTCTTTTAGAAGATGGGAAAGCATATAGGACCTTTTTGGAAATATGGCCTACTGTTTACTCCTCATGGGAAGTTTCTGGATATTCTGTGCCCCACATTCCTTCCACAAGTCCTAAATCTGTAACGCTGGCTTCTCTCCCTCCGCTAGAGATAAAAGAGGGCAGAGACTTATTTTGGTTTTTGTTCTTCTCATCCTGTGTCTTGACTAAAGACTAGCATCTCATGAAATTTTACATGAATACCATTCATTCATTGGAAAGCTATTCTGGATAGCTTTCTGTTGCAAAGACTCCAGATTGTTTGAAGGGCTTATCAAGAACTGTAAAGGGTTCCAGAGCTTACCCTACTTGCAAGCTAACAAAGTTAGCCTTCTGCAGCTTCTTGGATGCTGGCAGACAACACGAGATTCCTCCTCAGAGAAAGAGCACTTATTCCTCAGAGCAATAGCAGTAGCCAGAGTATCAGCATTTTCTTGCATCAGTTTTCCACACTCCAGATCCCACGGGGTGATACAAAGAGGACCAGGTGACAACTGCTCACACAGTAGGTTGCATTAGAGGAGAGGAGCCCAGAGCATAAAGAACCCAAATCTGTTACAATGGGCAGTAAGCCTATCTGAGCTTTGCCCTGGTGAGAGGGAGGGAGACGTTATTTTTGTTATACTGGACGGCTAATGAGCCTGCCCTTTGCTCCAGAGGGGCCACTGTTTCTTCTAGGCTGTTACCCATACAACATCTCCTTTGAAAGATAGACTTTTGAGCATCACTGGGTTTTCAGAGGCAAGCTTGAATGAAATTATATCATCGTTCAGTTCCTCTTCTGTTTCCTTTAGGGAGATTATGCAAATATACTCCATTCTCCTAGGATTCACTAATTTTATTCATTTACAAGGAATGCTTTGGTTTTATTTAATAAGTTGAAATTTTCTTATTAAACAAATGATCACACTAGTATGGGTTGGATCTAAAACTGTTAGGCTTTTCCAGGAAAAGTGTGAAAGAAGATGCTGTTCTTAGAACTCTGGCACAAGGAGCTGAAAGCAACTTAAATGATTTTAATCTGAAAACAGCTTTGTACAACTTCCTTCTGTTTCCATTTTACTTAATCCTACTGGCTTTCCATAACTCTCAAATGGGAATAGCATAGTTTTGGGGATTTTCTGAACTCGTTTGCAATATGTAAATGACTGAATATGGTGCATTTTAAGGTTCGGAAGAATCAACGATGATGTCATACTTTTCCAATTACCAAATTCAGGAGCATCAACCAAAAATAGCACTGAGCACACTGGCCTCTCTGCAGTGTCCAGTGCTGCAGAGCAGTGAGCTCCGGGGGACACCCGAGGTGGCCTGCACTGCCCAGGAGCTCTTCGATTGGCTCGGAGCTGTCTACAGTAACGTCGAATTGTGCGTATCTCAACTCCCTGGGATCTTTTATGGGTCTGGCTTTCTCTGTTTAAAAAAATATGGGTTTACTTCACAGATGGTAATTATGAGGTGGATATAAATGTGTTTTTTTTTCTTGACAGAAATAATGAGCCCAGTAATTTCATATCAACCTATTGCTGTCCTCAGCCAAGTACAGTGGTGACAAAAGCTTCTTTGTGTACAATCACTGGTTTCATACTCCCAGAGAAGATATGTCTCTTATTGGAACAGCTGCGGTGAGAACTTTCTGCCTTTTATGTCTTCTTGTCTGGGGAGTGGGATGTTTTAGTGACAGGGCCAGTGTCCTAAATTGCAGGGTATCCTCCTACACATTTCCCTTTCTTGGGCTTAAAGTGTAGTAAGTGTAGTAATAGTATCATCTTTTTTTTTTTTTTTTTTTTTTGTGCTCCATTAAAACTTTTATTTATAAAAACAGGTGGTAAAAAACAAAACAGAACAGGTGACAGGCGCAATTTGGCCCACTGGTCATACATAGCCCTGCTGTATACCCTTCACCCAACTTTCCCTAGTGTTTAATCTTATACAGCGTTGGTACATTTGTCAAAACTAAGAAGTTAGCATTGGTACAATACTGTTAACCAAACTACAGACTTAAATTTTGATTCTAACAGTTTTACTCCTGATTTTTTTTTTTTTCTGTTGCAAGACCTAGTTCAGCATACCACATTACATTTAGTCATCGTGTCTCCTTAGTCTCCTTCAATGTGTGGCATTTTCTCAGTCAGTCTTTTGTTTTTCATGACCTTAACTGTTTTGAAGAACTCTGGTCAGGTACTTTTTAGAAAAGTGTTCCTCACTTTGGTTTGTCCATTGTTTTCTCATGATCAGAATGGGGTTATGGGTTTGGGGGAAGAATACCGTGGAGGTGAAGTACCCTCTTTGTTGTATCCTGTCAGAGTGTATGATATCAACATGTGGTATTTTAAAATATATTTAATATATTTTTATTATATTTTTAAATAGATGATTTAATACATTTTTAAATATATGATGTCAACATGATCCCTAGTGATGTTAATCTTGATCACTTGGTTAAGTTGGTATCTGCCAGGTTTCTCCACTGTAAAAGTTACTGTTTTTCCCTTTCTATGTTATATTCCTTGGAAGCTGGTCACTAAGTCCAAGTGACAGTCAAAGGGAGGGGTATTAAGTACCACTTCTTGGAGCATGGGTTTTAGCTACATAAATTACTTGGAATTGTTTTTAAGATAGATGTGTTCCTTCTCTCCCATGCATTTATTCAGTTATTTATTTATATCATTATAGACTCATGAATATTAATTTTATTCTTTGGGCTTTAATCCAGTGCTATAATTATTTACTTTGCTGTTCAAATTATTTTTTGAATGTTTACTTTGTAACCAAATAGTATTCTCTTGTACATGCATATCACTTTTGGTTTATCCACTTTCCAGTTAATGGACATTTGGATTAGTAACACTTTATGGCTACTATAAATTAATAGCTGTATGTCTTCACTCTTAAATCTTGTGTTGATGCATTTTATTTCCTCTTGGTTAGTCCCTTAGGAGTGGAATTGGAGTTAATACTTAACTTTTAAAGAAACTGCCAAACTGCTTTTCAAAGCAGCCATACCAGTTTAGTTCCAGTTTCTCCACATCATCATCAATATCTGTTTTTGTCTGTCTTTTTGAGTGTAGCTATTCTAGTGGGTATGAAGTGATAGTTCATTTGCATCTCCCTAATGGCTAATTATGTTGAGCACTTTTCATGTACTTATTGAAGCTATTCATGTTTTTTTTTTTTCATTCCTATCACTTTTTTTATTTTTAATTTTTTTACATTTTATCTTGAAATAAATTCAAAGTTATAGGAACAGTTGCAAAAACAATACAAACCCCATACACAGAACTCCAGCATTCCCTGACCCCCCCCGATACCCCGATCCACTAACTTTAACATGTTGTCACACCGCTATTTCTTTTCCTCCCTCCCTCCGTTCCTCCCTCCTTCCCTCTCTCGCTATCGATCATCCATCGTCTATTGCTCTGTCTTCTGAACATATGAGAGCTAGCTGCACACATCCTTGAACAAACACTATAATTCACATATACAATTCCCATGAACAAGAACTTTCTTTTATGCAGTCTCATTAAGCACAGCTAAGAAGTACAAGAGATTCAGCAATGATACAGAGCTTACATTCTATATTTCCTTTTCCTTATGTCTCAACTGTGTCCCTTTGAGCCTCCTGTCCTCCATCCTCAGATCCCATCCAGGGTCATCCTTGGCATTCAATTGTCATCTATTTAGACTTTTTTTTTTTTCTCAATTGTGGAAACATATATACAGCCTAAATCTTCCCATTCTACCCCCTCCCTAGCATTCCATTAGTGGAATTAATCACATTTAGAATGTTGTAATGCTATCACCTTCCCACCATCCATTACTAGAAATTTTCCTTCACCTCAAACAGCAACCCTACACTCATTTCTTAACTCCCCATTGCCCCTTCCCCCATTTCTCTTAACCCATACTCTACTTTTCATCTCTATGGTCATATTCTCTGATAATTTTGTGTTTACTGTGGAGCTTAAAATTAACCTCTTAAATCCATAACAATCTTGTTTTTCTTTGATACCAACTTAATTTCAATAAGACACATAAACTATGTACCTATGCTCCTCCATTCCCCCACCTTTATATAGTTCTTTCAAAAATTACATATTTTACATTGAGTTCAAAACCACTGATTTGTCATTAGAGTTTGTGTATTTTTTATCATGTAGGAAGTAAATAGTGGAGTTACAGTTAAAAAATTATTGACTTCTATTTGTATTCCATTGTGGTTGGAGAATGCGCTTTGAGTATATTCAATTTTTTTTTTTTTTTTTTTTTTAATTTCTTGAGGCTTGTTTTATGTCCCAGCTTATGGTCCCTTCTGGAGAAAGATCTGTGATCACTAGAGAAAAATGAGTGTCCTGGTGATTTGGGATATAAGGTTCTATATATGTCTGTTAAAATTCTCTATATCTCTTTCTCCTTTCTTTGTTTCTCTGTCGGTAGGGCTCCTTTAGTATCTGAAGTAGGGCAGGTCTTTTATTGGCAAAGTCTCTCAGCATTTGTTTGTGAAAAATTTAAGCTCTCCCTCAAATTTGAAGGAGAGTTTTGCTGGATAAAGTATTCTTGGTTGGAAATTTTTCTCTCTCAGAATTTTAAATATGCCATGCCACTGCCTCTCGCCTCCATGGTGGCCGCTGAGTAGTCACAACTTAGTCTTATGTTGTTTCCTTTGTATGTGGTGAATTGCTTTTCTCTTGCTGCTTTCAGAACTTGCTCCTTCTCTTCAGTATTTGAGAGTCTGATCAGACTATGTCTTGGAGTGGGTTTATTTGGATTTATTCTATTTGGAGTTCGCTGGGCATTTATGCTTTGTGTATTTATATTGTGTAGAAAGTTTGGGAAGTTTTCCCCAACAAATTCTTTGAATACTCTTTCTAGACCTTTACCCTTCTCTTCTCCTTCTGGGACTCCAATGAGTCTTAAATTTGGACGTTTTATTTTATCCATCGTATCCCTGAGATCCTTTTCAATTTTTTTTGATATTTTTCTCCATTTTTTCTTTTGTTCTTTCCTTTTCTGTTCTGTGGCCTTCTAGGACACTGAGTCATTGTTCAGCTTCCTCTAATCTTGTATGATGAGTAGCCAGAATCTTTTTAATTTGGCCAGCAATTTCTTTTATTTCCATAAGATCTTCTATTTTTTAATTTAATCTTGCAATTTCTTCTCTATGCTCTTCTAGGGTCTTCTTTATGTCCCTTTTATCCTGTTCCATGGTCTTCTTCATGTCTTTTATATCCTGTGCCATGTTTTCATTCCTCGATTGTGATTGTTTGATTAATTGTGCCAAGTACTGTGTCTCTTCTGATATTTTGATTTCGGTGTTTGGGATCGGGTTCTCCATATCGTCTGGTTTTATCATATGCATTAAGATTTTCTGTTGTTTTTGGCCTCTTGGCATTTGCTTTGCCTGATAGGGTTCTTTCAAGTTGTAAAAAAAAAAATACCGATCTAATTTTTCAGAAATACAAGTTGGTGACGTACACTTTCTCTAGCTAACCAGCAGATGGCGTCTGCTAGTCACCTGTACCCTTCAAGTCAGTTCTCCCCAACTCTGTCTCTGTGGTGTGTGGGAAGATGATTTTTGTGGGGTTCAGTTGGTGAACTCAGTTTGGGTTTGTTGTTGGAGCTGTCCACCCTGAACGTGATGTGTGTGTCTGGGTGGTCAGGGAGGCAGGGCTGCTTTAATATTCAAACCTCCCAGGTGTTCCCGGAGATTCAAGGCTGTTGCAAGAGTCTAAGCCTTCATTTCAGTTTTGTCCCAGATTTTCTCTTTCACTGACCCACAAATCACTGGCATTGATGTAGTGTCCCTGGGTTTTCTGAGCGGGCCCCTTCTCAGCTGTGATCTTCCAGGACCTCTGCTGAGGGAAGGCTGTGCTACGTCACTAGTGTGCATCGTCCCTCAAGGGAATCCCCGGGCCGCCGGGCGTGTAGAGGCACTCTCTGCGTGATGCAAAGATTAGGCTATAATGCTTGACTGGTGTAAGTTCTGAATGAAAGGCAGGTAGTAGAGCTGGGCCCCACCCCTTTCCTCTTTAGAGAAGATAGATGCCTTAGGGGGAGGTCATTAGCATTTCAGTGGTCTTTCTCTGCCTGTGCCACACCCCTGTCTGGCTCACAGAACTGGGAACTGAAAATGGCTGAGGTTTTCTTCACTGAGTTGAAAAACGAACAGAGCTAGTCCGAGGCGACCCTCCGGCTCTCCAAGGTCAGTCGTCACCCAAAGCCTCTGTCTACTTGTTGGGGATTTGTACCTCGTAGTGAGCAGTTCACACTCGCTAATTAAAACCCCAGTTGGAGCTCAGCGGAGCTATATTCACTTGCTGGGAGAAAGCTTCTCTCTGGCACCAGGAGGCTTTGTAGCTCAGGCTGTGGGGGAGGGGTCTCCTGATTTGGATCCGCAGTTTTTACTTATAGATTTTATGCTGTGATATCGGGCATTCCTCCCAGTTCAGGTTGGTGTATGATGAGTGGACGGTCATGTCTGTCCCCCTGCAGTTATTCTGGATTATTTACTAGTTTGTTTTATTTTTTCAGTTGTTCCAGGGGGACTACTTAGCTTCCACTTCTCTCTGTGCTGCCATCTTAGATCCCATCCAATAGTATCATCTTAAACAGCATAATTCTCCTTGCTGATAGATTCTGTTGCCAAATACTTTTCCTCATGAAAAGGAAGAGAGCAGAGCTTAAAATATACTTCTTAGAAGCCACTTGCTCATTTTTCTTGTTCTGCTTTTCTGTCCCATTTTGGTATAGTAGAAGTTATTATATTACTTAAGAAAATAGCACTACCCTGTGGAACCAGTTGTGTCTGTTTTAAATATCAGGGTTCTACAAAATGTTTCATTTTGGCAAAGGGTGGCAAAAAAAGAGTTTGACCATCTCTGAATCCAGATCATATCTAAGATGCACCAAGTAGTGTATCAAGTAGTATTTTTGCTTTTGGGGGGAAATATATAAATAAAATAGGTACATTGTGTCTAATGTCAGGAAACACAAATCCTTTATTGAAAAGACTAAACATTGAGCTAAATAATCCTACTTACTAAGCATGCTTTCAAAATCTTCAATTTTAAAATGTCTAAGATTTAAGTTCAGAGGATTTTCCTTTTTAAACCCAGAATTCTTTTTCATTTATTAACTAAGCACATTTTCTTCAGTAGGAGAGTCAGATTTCTTAAAATCCAATAAATTATTCCATACTCTTTCAATTAACATACACTGAGAACAGCACTATGGAAGGAAGGGAAACTGTTCTTGTACATGTTGTGGGTTTTTTTTGCGTGGGTTTTTTTTGTTTGTTTGTTTTTATGTTAAATGGTCTTTCAGAGTAAGGGTAGAAACAGCTGAAGCTTGTCTGTATGTGACCAATTAGTTAACCTTTACTGAGTTTACAATATCACATCAGAAATTCAATCCATGTCTGCAAATTTTTATAAATTAAAGCTAAGATTTAAGCTTTGTCAGGACATCAGAAGTACTGCTTATCTTGGATACATGAAAAAAAGATGTGAACATTCCCAACTGTCCCTGTGTGTTAAAAATCATCTTTCTGTTTCAGTCGCTACTTCGATGAGCCAAAGTTAGCTCCTTGGGTTACCTTGTCTGTTCAAGGCTTTGCAGACAGCCCTGTTTCTTGGAAAGAAAATGAACATGGTTTTCGAAAAGGTGGAGAACATCTGTACAACTTCGTGATTTTTAATAATCAGGACTATTGGCTTCAGATGGCCGTTGGAGCAAATGATGACTGTCCACCATAAAAAAATAAATAAAAACATTTGAAATAATCTTTATTTTTGTGCTTGTTTTCAGATTTCTTAATGGTAATAAGGGCTGTGTGTTCACTCAGGCTTGTGGCGTGATCATTTCTTACATCAGTTCAGCTAGCATTCTGCTCTAAACTTAGGGCCTGTTTAAGTGACTGCAGCTGGGCCTGTCATCCATTGAATAGCTAAGAGTTGCTTTTTCTCTGTCATTATAAGCACAGGGTTGTGAGTTACTGTATGGTAGACTGGCCTGGATGGCAGAGGACCAGCTGTTAATGGAACAAGGGGTTTTTGTTGTTACAGAATCCTAATACTGTACTTAACAGTGCCAGGCTCTGTTTTTGGTGCTGTTTTTTTATTTTTTTTTTTTATTTTTCATTTTTATTTTTTTATTTTTTTATTAACTCATTTAACTCAGTTCATTTAATTTTCACACCAACTATGTGAGGAAACAGGCACAGAGTGGCTGTAAGCTATCCAAGGTTCCACTGCTGTAGATCTGAAACTTAATCTCAGGCTAGCTGGGTTTCTAAGTGTGTATACCCATTTTACTGCCTCCAGATGCTGGAAATTGTTTAAAAAAGAAAAATGCAAACGTTTTGTTTCCATCAGTATGGTTGATTAGATACAAGGGCAAGCTGAAAACAACTAAAAATTCTGGAATACATATCAAGAACCGTTTTTCGGATGTATCAATGAACTGCAAAATAAGACTCCTCAAAGGCAAATAAATAAAAAGGAAATGGAAGCCCAGAAAAGTAATTAGGGCACAAATGCCCCTTTTTAGCCTTAGGACATTTGCCAAATGTTAAATTGAACTTAGTTTTTCACAGCCTAGGGCAGGAAAGGCTGGTAGAGCAGCAGACAAAGATTAGGGCTTGCCTAAGGTAGGTAGGCTGATAAGAGACCTCATAAAGTTGGGATCCTGAAAGGATAGTTTTAATACAAGGCTGACTATGGAAATGAAGTTTAAAATGAAACCAGGTTTTTAGTGCCTTCTGCCAGGTGACAGGGAGAAGCAAAAATACTCTCTCTGAAGGACTTGCAATTTCAAGGAATATAAGCTCACAATCAAAAATCACAAACACACAAAATACACACCACAAGCAAAAGCCAGCAAAAAAAAAAAAAAAAAAAAGCAGCAGGCCTCCAAAGACTTAAGACAGTAGAGTTACAAAAAGCATAAAAGGTGTTATATTACAGAATTAAAAAGAGAACTTTAAAAGCAAGAGTATAAAAACAATCAAGAAGGCAGGGAGAAGAACCAAAGAGAAATCTAGGAATGAAAAGTTGTAACTGAAGTTAAAAACTCAATGGATTGGTTTAACAGCTGAATAAACAACTGAAAAGAGAATAAATATGAAGAAATAAAAATTCATATGTACAAAAGACTTTGTTGTAGCACAACTGCACTACAAGAAAAGTTAAAGGAAATCTTTTAGGCAGTAGAAAGATGGTATCAAAAGGAAATCTGGATCTACACAAAGGGAAAACACTGGAAATGGTAACAATGTAGTAAGTATATAAGATTATTATTTAAACCTCTTTGGAAGAATTGTTTAAACAAAAATAGTAAAGTAGTGTGGGATATATGACATGTAAAAGTAAAATAGGTGATAGCATAAAGACTAGGAGGTGAGAAATGAAAGTACACTATTGTAAAGTTCTTATACTATATGTGAAGTTGTAATGGTTAGGTTCATGTGTCAATTTGGCCAGGTGATGGTACCCAGGTGTCTGGTCAAGCAAGCACTGGTGCCTAACCATTATTGCAAGGACATTTGTGGCTGGTTAATAGACCAGAAGGCAGGTTCGTTAAATCATCAGTCATTTGATTGCATCTGTGGCTGATTACATCAATAAAGAGTGTGTCTTCCTCAATGAGAGAATTCAATGAGCTGAATTTAATCCAATCAGCTGAAGACTTTTAAGGGAGATGAGAGAGAACTTGCACTTCTTCTTCAGCCAGCCAGTCTCTCCTGTGGAGTTCATTGCAGACCTTCATCAGAGTTGCCAACTCACTGCAGGCCCTATGGAATTTGGACTTGTGCATCCCCACAGTTGCGTGAGACACTTTTTTAGAATCTCATATTTACAGATATCTCCTGTTGGTTCTGTTTTCCTAGAGAACCATATCCAATACAGAATTGATATAATTAAGATACTACCACTTGAAGATAGACTGTGGTAAGTTGAAGATGTATACTTTAAACCTTAAAGCAACCACTAAAATAATCCATAAAGTTGTAGCTAATAAGCTAACAAAGGAGACAAAATGGAATTGTTAAAAAAAAAGCAACAACTTGGTTTATCTAAAAGAAGGCAGAAACAGATAAAAGGGAACCAAGAATAAATGAATAGAAACGAAGCAAGATGATAGACTCCAAGCTAACCATATCAATAATCACATGAAGTTTCAATGGTGTAAACACTGAAATTTAAAAGGCAGAGATTGACAGATTGGGTAAAGTAAGACACTACTATATTCTGCTTTCAAGAAAGTTACTTTAAAGGGTTACAAGAGAAAGGATGGGAAAAGATACACAGGGGGCAAGATGGCGGCATAGAGAGGAGTGGAAGCTAAGTAGTCCCCCCTGGAACAACTACAAAAAACCAGAAACTAGTAAATAATCCAGAATAACGGGGGGGACAAACGAGACCATCCACTCATCATACACCAACCTGAACTGGGAGAAATGCCTGAGAACACAGCATAAAATCTGTAAGTAAAACCTGCGGAACCAAGTCGTGAGACCCCCTCCCCCATAGCCCAAGCTGCAAAGCCTCGTGCCAGAGAGAAGCTCTCTCCCAGCAAGCGAATACAGCTCTGCTGAGCTCCAACTGGGGTTTTAAGTAGCGAGTGTGAACTGCTCACTACAGGTATGCATCCCCAAAAAACAGACAGAGGCTTTGGGTGACGACTGACCTGGGAGAGCCGGAGGGTTGCCTTGGACTGGGTCTGAAGGGGACTATCTGTTTCATTTTTGGCTCAGTGGAGAAAGCCCCAGTCATTTTCAGTTTCCAGGGCTGTGACTCTGGGAAGGGTGGAGACAGCACAAGCAGAGAGAGAGACCACTGAAATGCTAATGACCTCCACCTGAGGGGTCTGTCTTCTCTAGGAGGAAAGGGGTGGGGCCCTTTCCATTCAGAACCAGACCCCAGAGCCTGGGGGAACACGGCCATACCTCCTCACATCAGTCAAGAATTATAGGGTAACAGGCGTCACCTGCTGGGCAGAAAAGCACAGTGACCCGAGGCATCAAAGTGTGGAGCAATTTTCTAAGACACACCTGCAGGGAAACCAGATACTGAATATTTCTTTCCTCTGGGACCTGAGCCTGTTCTGGTCTGGGCAAACCTGATGTGGATAACCAAGGAAACCATGTCTAGACAACAGAAAATTACAACCTACACTAAGAAAAACAAAATTATGGTCCAGTCAAAGGAACAAACGTACACTTCAACTGAGATACAGGAATTCAAACAACTAATGCTAAATCAATTCAAAAAGTTGAGAGAAGATATTGCAAAAGAGATAGAGGCTGTAAAGGAAGCACTGGGCATGTATATGGCAGAAATCAAAAGTTCAAAAAACCTACTAGTAGAATCTATGGAAATGAAAGGCACAACACAAGAGATGAAAGACACAGTGGAAACATACAACAGCAGATCTCAAGAGGCAGAAGAAAACACTCAGGAACTGGAGAACAAAACACCTGAAAGCCTACACACAAAGGAGCAGATGGAGAGAAGAATGAAAAAAATATGAGCAATGTCTCCAGGAACTCAAGGATGAAACAAAGTACAATAATGTACGTATCATTGGTGTCCCAGAAGAAGAGAAGGGAAAGGGGGCAGAAGCAATAATAGAGGAAATAATGAAAATTTCCCATCTCTTATGAAAGACATAAAATTACAGATCCAAGAAGCGCAGCGTACTCCAAACAGAATAGATATGAATAGGCCTACGCCAAGACACTTAATAATCAGATTATCAAATGTCAAAGACAAAGAGAGAATCCTGAAAGCAGCAAGAGAAAAGTGATCCATTACATACAAAGGAAGCTTAATAAGACTATGTGCGGATCTCTCAGCAGAAACCATGGAGGCAAGAAGGAAGTGGTGTGATATATTTAAGATACTGAAAGAGAAAAACCGCCAACCAAGAATCCTGTATCCAGCAAAGCTGTCCCTCAAATATGAGGGAGAGCTCAAAATATTTTCTGACAAATAGACAACGAGAGAATTTGTGAACAAGACACCTGCCCTACAGGAAATACTAAAGGGGGCACTACAGGGTGATAGAAGACAAGAGTGCATGGTTTGGAACACAATTTTGGGAGATGGTAGCACAACAATGTAAGTACACTGAACAAAGGTAACTATGAATACAGTTGAGAGAGGAAGGTGGGGAGCATGTGAGACACCAGAAGAAAGGAGGAAAGATAACGAGTGGGTCTGTGTAACTTGGTGAAATCTAGAGTATTCAACAATTGTGATAAAATGTACAAATATGTTCTTTTCCGAGGGAGAACAAGCAAATGTCAACCTTGCAAGGTGTTAAAAATGGGGAGGCATTGGGGGAGGGATGCAATCAGCATAAACTAGAGACTGTAACTAATAGAATCATTGTATTATGCTTCCTTTAATGTAACAAAGGTGATATACCAAGGTGAATGCAGATAAGGGGGGGATAGGGGAGGCATGTTAGACACTTGACATTGGTGGTATTGTTGATTCTTTATTCTACTTTGATTTAAGGTTATTTTTCGTTTTGCTGCTTCCTAGCTGTCATTTTTTTTTCCTCTTTCTTTTGCCTCTCTACCTTCTTTGACTCTCCCTCCTGCCTTGTGGAAGAAATGTAGATGCTCTTATATACATAGTGGTGAAGGTGGTGAACACATAAATGTATGACCATGTAGAAAACCATCGATTATTTAGTTGAGATGGAATGTATGGTGAGTGAACAAAACCATATTAAAAAAAAAAATGGGTTGATGATAAAACCTCGAGGGCAATATACTGAGTGAAATAAGCCAGACACATTCGGACAATTATTGCAGGGTCTCACTGATAAGAACTAATTATAATATGTAAACTCATAGACATGAAATAAAAGGTATCAAGTTATAGGATGAGGCTTAAGAATGGGGAGTGGTTGCTTAGTATGAGCAGAATGTTCAATTAGGATGAACTTAAATGTTTGGAAATGAACAGGGGTGTTGGTAGCAAGATATGAGAATTACAGCGCCAAATGGTGTGTGAATGAGGTGGAAAGGGGAAGCTCAGAGTCATATATGTCACCAGAAGGAAAGTTGGAGGTCAAAAGATGGGAATGTATAAAACTGAATCCTCTGGTGGGCAATGTCCATGATCAACTGTACAAATACTAGAAATCACTTCCATGAACCAGAACAAATGTATGACAATACAATTAGAAGTTAATAATAGAGGGGCATATAGGGAAGAACTATATACCTATTACAAAGTATATACTACAGTTAGTAGTATTTCAACATTTTTTCATAAACATTAACAAATGTACTATATCAATACTACAAATCAACAATTGAGGGCAGTTGGTTAGGGATGGGGAGGATTAGAGTTTCCTTTTTTCCTTTTTTCATCTTTCACTTTATTTCTTGTCTGGAGTAATGAAAAGTTTCTAAAAATTGAACAAAAATTAAGGTGATGGATGCACAGCTGTATGAGGGTACCCAGGGGCAAGTGATTGTACACTTTGGATCTTTGGATAATTGTATGGTATCTGAACAATCTCAATAAAAATGAAAAAAAAAAAGATATACAGTTCTAACTCTATTCAAAAGTAAGCTGTAGTCGCTGTGTTAATATCAAAGATTTCAGAGCAAAGAATATTAGTAGGCAATACAGAAAGTCATTCCATAATGTTGAAGTGGCCAATTAATGAAGAGGACAAAATGATCCTAAATGTTTTTGCACTAAGTAACTGTTGCAGCCCATGAGGGCCATGCCAGTCCAGAGGCCAAAGAAGACAACGAGCATTTTTTGATACATGAACTTTTATTCAGGGCTTACTTACAGGGTGAGAAGTCGTGGAGAAATCATGATGGCTCTCTCAGGCTGGGCAGGCATCGCATTCGCAGGAAAGTTGACCGCGTGACGCAAAGAGGATAGCAAGCCATTTATAAGGGTTTAGGATAAAGGCATTCCTAAGGGTGGGGGGAGCATAGATGCGGGAACAGTTCGCTTTGACCTGAGGGTTGGTGCAGGAAGGACTAGAATAACACTTGAACAATTACATTTTGCTCTTTTTATGAGACTAAGAGCCTCTCACCTGCCTGCTTCCCATAAAGTTACATTTTAAGGTCAATTTACCCTTTTTCTGTTTGCTGGCTTACAAAGATGATAGGTTAAACATCAGCTGCCTAGGTCATGCAGACTGCTGTGCACCAAGATCTGCAGGCCTGTTTTGCTCAGGCCATGGGCTGCCACAATAACAGTGCTTCAAAATGCACAAAGCAAAAACTAACAGAACTGCAAGGAGAAATAGACAAATTCACAATTATAGTAAGAGATTTTAATGTCCCTCTCTTCAATAATTGATGTATCAAGTAGGCAGAAAATCAGCAAGGATATAGTAAATCTAAACAACACTATCAAACAATTTGATTAATATGTACAGAACATTCCACCCTACAACAGCAAAATATAAATTTTCTTCAAATGCTAATGGAGCATTTATGAAGATAGACTGTTCACTGCCTATAAAACAAGTCATAATAAATTCAAAAGGATTCCTCATTCCAAACATGTTCTCTGACCATGATGGAATTAAATTAAAAATCAGTGATGCAAAGATTCTTGAAAATTCCCAAATATTTGGCAACTAAATTACACACATCTAAATAACCTGTGGGTCAACAAAGTAAAAAGGAAATTAGAAAGTAATTTGAAGTAATTAGAAAATAAAAACACAACATATCAGAATTTGTGGGTTGCCATTAAAGCAGTACTTTAGGGAAGAATTGTGGCATTAAATACCTACATTAGAAAATAAAGGTCTCAAACAGTGACCTCAGTTTCCACCTTTAGAATGTGGAAAAAGAAGAGCAAATTAAAGCCAAAGTAAGCAGAAAAAAAAGGAATAGTAAGATCAAAGTGGAAATCAATGAAATAAAAAACAGAAAATGATCCAAAAGCTTGTTCTCTGGGAAGATCAATAAAATTGATAAACCTCATCCAGATTAGCAAGAGAAAAGGAAAGGTTCAAATTACCAATATCAGGAGTAAGAGAAGTCACTTCACTACAGATATTAAAACAATAGTAAGGGAACATTAGGAACACATTTACACCAATAAATTTGACAACATAGATGAAATAGAACTCACTCATGAAGAAATAGTTAACCGGAATAGCCTTGTATCTATTAAAGAAATTGAAATTGTAGTCAAAGCTCTTCCTATAAAGAAAATCCATATGGCTGTAAAAGGGAGGCTAAGACTTCCTATAATTATACCTAGGAGGCACCTCTAGACAACCTCTTTTGTTGCTCAGATGTGGCCTTTCTCTCTCTAAGCCCAAATCTGCAAGTAAATTCATTAACCTCCTGCTTATGTGGGACATGCTCCAAGGGGAGTGAATCTTCTGGAGACGTGGGACATGACTCCCAGGAATGAACCTGGCTCTGACACTGAGGGATTGAAAATACCTTCTTGACCAAAAGGGGGAAAAGAAAGGTTACAAAATAAGGTTACAGTGGCTAAGAGATTTGAAAGAGAGTCAAGAGGCTATCCTGGAGGTTTATCTTATGCAAGTTCCAGCTAGACATCCCAAATGGCTACAATATGCCAAGCCCTAATGAACAGTAGTCCCGAAATACCTAGGTCCCTATCTGAGACTCTAGAAAAATTTCACTCACTAAGTTTCTTTCTCAGAAACTTAAACCTACCTTTCTTTAGAGGCAACTGCCTTTTTAAGAAAAACAATCAAATGCAGCCTCCTTCCCCATGCTGTTGACATCCCCTTTAATTATGAACAAATTAGGGTCGTCTCTGTTTAGACACCCCTGAAGATTGGGAAAGTGATTAAAGAAGAGGAAGGAGTACCAACAATTGATAGGATTTAACAAAGGATTACAAATATGGAATCTTTATATAATTTTTTTTTAGAAGCTAGGGTATTAGAATAGCTAGAAGGAAATAACTGAAAAGGTGAAACTGTAACCCATAACAGTCTTTGAAATTTGCTCTATAGCTACTCATTAAACTGTACTTTGAAAGTTATCACCTTTCTGTATATATCTTATATTTCACAATAAGGAAAGAACTGAAGCTGTGGAACTGTAACCCATAATGTTCTTTGAAATTACCTATATAACTAATTGTTAAAATGTACTTTGACAGTTATCGCCTTTATGTAGATATGTTGTAGTTTACAATAAGGAAATAACTGAAATTGTGGAACTGTAACCCATAACATTCTTTGTAATTTGCTCCCTAACCACTTGTTAAATCATATTTTGAAAGTTATCACTGTTATGTATATATATTAAATTTCACACTAAACAAAGTATTAAAAAATAGATTCTCCTAACGCAAATAAATAAATAAATAAATAAATAAATAAGGAAGAAAGAAAAGAAAAAAGAAAAAAAATCCGATTATAGGTAGTTTCACTGGTGAATATTACCAAACATTTAAGGAAGAAATAATACAATTCTACACAAAGTCTTCCAAAAAATTGAGGATGAGGGAATACTTCCCAACTCCTTCTATGAGCCTAGCATTACTCTGATACCAAAATCAGGGTACAGTGTTACACAGAAAGAAAACTACTGACCAATATTCCTCATGTACATAGGTGAAAACATTCTAAACAAAAGTTTGATATAATAAAAGGATAATATATCATGACTAAGTGGAGTTTCAGCTAGGAAAGTAGGGTTGACTTAACCAACCAACCAATCAATACACTATTAAAAGAAAGAAAGAAAAATCATATGATCATCTCAATCAGTACAGAAGAGCATTTCACAAAATCCAACAGCCATCTCTGATAAAAATTCAAGGAAACTGGGAATAAAAGGGAACTTCCTCAATCTGATAAAGGTCATCTACAAAACTCTACAGCTAATATACTTAATTGTGAAAGAGTGAATACTTTTCTCCTAACATCAGTAACAAATTAGAAATGCCTGCTCCCACAAGCTCTATTCAACCTTGTACTGGAAGTTATAGACAGTGAAATGAAGCAAGAAAAAGAAAAAAAAATCATCAAGAATGGAAAAAAAAAACTGCCTTTTTCATGGTTGACATGCTTGTTTATGTAGAAAATATGATGGAATATTCTAAAAAGTCACTAGAATAATTGAGTGTATAAAAGTTGCAGTCTACAAGATCAGTGTACAAAAATCAATTGTATTTTGTATTTCTTACAGTTTGTTACAATGAACAATTGGAAATTGAAATAAAAACCAACCACATCTACAATAGAATAAAAAATGATTTACGAATAAATCTGACAAAAATGTGAAAGACCTGTACAATGAAAACTACAAAATACTGCTATGAGAAATTTTTTTTTATTATGATTGTTCACATACCATACAACATACAATTATCTGAAGATCCCAAATGTACATTCAGTTGCCCCCAGCACCATCACACAGCTGTGCATTCTTCACCACAATTAATTTTTGTTCAGTTTTTAGAACATTTTCATTACTCCAGAAAAGAAACCAAGACAAAAAAAAAAAAAAAAAAAAGAAGGAAACTCAAATCCTCCCATGTCCCTAACCAACCCCCCTCCATTGTTGACTTGTAGTATTGGTATAGCACGTTTGTTACTGTTTATGAAAGAATGTTGAAATACTACTAACTGTAGTACATAGTTTGCAATAGGTATATATTTTTTCCTATATGCCCCTGCTATGAGAAATTAAAGAAGACCTAAATAAATGGAGAGATATACCTTGTTTGTGGGTCAGAAGACTCAGTATTGTTGATATCAATTCTCCCAAAATTGATCTATAGACTGAATGCAGTCCCAATCAAAATCCCCACAGACTATTTTGTGGAAATTGACAAGCTGTTTCTGAAATTTATGTAGAATAGAGTAGCCAAAACAGCTCTGAAAAAGAAGAAAAAATTATGGAGACTAGTATTTCCTGATTTCAAGAATTATTCTAAAACTACAGTAATCAAGACAGTGTGGTATTGGCATTGAGACAGACCAATAGATCAGTGATAAAGGACTTCTACCCAGAAGGTATAAAGAACTCTCAAAACTCAACAATAAAAACACAATCTAATTAGAAAATAAGAAAAAGATATGAACAGACTTTTCACTGAAGAGGTTAAGCTAATTACAGATGATAAACTAATGAAAAGTTGTTCAGCATCATTAGCCAATAGAGAAATACAAATTAAAACCTCAATGATATATAAGTACACACCTATTAGTGGCACCCAACGTGGGGCCGACCTCTCCACGCAGCGATCCAGTACACCACCCGCTCGCCCGGACGCCTCTCCAGCTCCCCTTCTCCTCGCCTGCAAGGTAAGGGCTGCCTCTCCTTCGCCGCTCCCGGAGCCGCCTCTCCCTCGCCGCTCCGCGTTAGGGGCCGCCTCTCCCTCGCCGCTCCGCGTTAGGGGCCGCCTCTCCCTCGCCGCTCCGGAGCCGCTCCTCCCTTCCCCAATTATCCCGGCTGCCTCTCCTTCTTTTCTTCTATGACCCCCATTCTTCCTAATGCTCTCCCTCTTCCCCTCCATTACTTTGCTGTAGTCCTTTGTATGTTTCTTTCTTTGTTTGGCGCCGTGTACCTCTTTGCAACCACCCCCCCAGACTGCTTCAAAATGGCGAACTTCCTCCTCCTTCTTCTACTGAGGGGAAAAAGTGCTCTGGTGATGATGTCAGCCCTAAGCCAGACCGGAAACCGCATGCGCTTTACCCCGCCCTTTCACAGGGCGGAGCTAGTCCGCCATCTTATGCCTTAGGCCCTGCCCTTTCACAGGGCGGAGCTAGTCCGCCATCTTATGCCTTAGACCCCGCCCTTTCACAGGGCGGAGTTAGTCCGCCATCTTGTGCCTTGGACCCCGCCCTTTCACAGGGTGGAGCTAGTCCGCCATCTTGTGTCTTGGCCACGCCTACCGCGCCGCCATCTTGCGACGCTTGGGGCCTCCCACTTCCACCTCCCCCTTCGACAAGCTCCCCCTCGGAGCCGCTACCGGCAGTTGCCGCCGCTCCTCCCATACTGCCGACTAACAACCCCTGGCTGCCTTCTACACCTCAAGGCAACCCTTAGGACAGCGCTGCCCCTGCCCCCACTCCCGTGCCAGGCCCTCTACTTTGGGTGCACCCTGCTAAAAGCCGGCTTAGGAAAATCTGCCCCGCAGTGTGGCTCTGAATCAGCCTAGCATCAGATCTAGTCACCCTGGCTGTTCATGTATTTGGAGAGCCGCCGGAAAAAATTGTTTAGCCCCTGAACGCAGGCCAAACCCGCCTGCTTATACGTGATAACCCGGACATGCAAATCCTCTTGAAAGGATTTCAGGGGGAATTCAGCTGCCATTATCCTAGCCATCGACTGTTACAGGGGCTCGCCAAGCTTCCCTTCCGCAGCCCCTTCCATCCTTTCCCTTCCTCTGTACCCATCCCGGGTGCCACTACCGTCTTCACTGACGCCTCCAAAACCCGTTTCGCCTTCCTCTCTTATTCTCAGGACCACCCGGAACCCCACCTATTCAGTTATGTCAACCTTCATTCAGTCCAAGTGGGGGAAATTCTGGCAGTGTCATACGCGCTAAACACCCACTGCAGCCACCCAGTAAACATTTTCACTGACAGCCTTTACACGTATCAGGTCTGCCGAGTCCTCGCATTTTCCACCTTTTTCCCCGGGAACTCGACCATCGATAAAGCACTTTCTGACCTCAGAAGCATCTTAGAGCATAAACAGGATCCTTAGTTCGTTAGCCACATTCGTAGTCACTCAGGCCTTCCGGGGCCCTTAGCTAATGGCAACAGTATAGTAGACCAAGCGGTCTCAGCTCAAAATATCCAAGCTATGCTAACCCACACGGCAGCCCCTCCGGGGGATGCTGTTAACCAGGCCAAGTTATTGCATTCCAGGTTTCACTTTTCGGCTACGTCATTGCATCATTTATGTGGCCTCCCCCTAAACACCTGTAAACATCTTGTCTGCAATTGCGCAACTTGTGCGCCCTTTGCGCCGCTTGGCCCCCTGCAACCTCAGGGAGTCAACCCACGAGGCCTAAAACCCAATTCTAAATGGCAAATGGACGTAACTCACGTTCCGTCCTTTAGACGCCTCAAATATGTGCATGTAATAATTAACACCTTCTCGGCCATGTGTTATGCAGTCCCCCTCGCCGGGGAAACGGCCAAACACTGTATCAAGGCCCTAAGACAAGGAATTCTCTTCATGGGAGTCCCCTGGGACATAAAAACGAACAATGGGCCTGCCTATCGCAGTGCCTCCTTTGCGGCCTTTCTTCAGTTATATAACATCACCCATCATTTTGGCATCCCCTATAATCCACAGGGGCAAGCCATTGTGGAAGCAGTCCATCGCCGCTTAAAAACACAAATTGAAAAAGAGAGGGCAATGCTCCCCCAGGCAACTCCAGGGGACCTTATCATAGCAGCCCTTATTCACCTTAATCTACTCACATTCAATAAGGAAGGGCTTTCGCCCCTACGTAAACATTGGGGGCCCTCGTATAGGCCCACCCAGGCCCCGATGGTTTACTGGAAGGACCCAGAGAATAATGCCTGGAAGGGTCCCTCCCCACTCCTCGCCCAGGGGCGCGGGTTTGCTTGTGTTTTCCCAGATGATGCAGCACAACCAATCTGGATCTCAGGAAGAGCAATCCGGCCCGCCACCAGCAACCACACGTCTAACGAGACGAGAATGCCGTCGTCTCCGCAACCTAGTGCACCAGATGACAACAGTACACCTGGGCCTGGACCCCAGTCTGAGTGAACCCCCTTTTTCCACAGCCCTCCAGCCGCACCTCAGCTGCAAACAACGCATCGCCAACCCCACCACCCCAACCTTTTCTGCCCCCCTCTCGTTACTCCTCTCCCCTCCTCGACCTTATCCAAGCGGCCTTCACCTCAGTGAATTCCTCCAACCCCAATCTTACCTCCTCTTGTTGGCTTTGCCTCTCCACTTCCTCCCCCCTGTATAAGCCGGTCGCCTCCAACCTCTCTTTTTCAGAAAACACAGAGGACAGCCCTTCGGAATGCAATTAGAATACCTCTGCCATCCCCTTAACCTTTCATTCAGTCTCCTTTACAGGAAAGTGCATCCGCCCTCGCTCGAGTAACTCTCCCAGCCTCACAGCTTGTGCCAACTACTCCTCTCCCAGCAGCTCTACCAAGTTTCTTATTCCCCACAACTCCTCCCAATGGCTCTGCTCCTCTACAGGACTTACCCCCTGCCTTAATGTACAAACCCTCAATACAACTCATGAAACTTGCCTCTTGATTGTCCTCATCCCTAGGGTCCTATACCACAGTGAGGAAGACTTCTTCCTCCGCCTGGAAACAACTGCAGCTCCTGCCCCACTGCAAAAGCGAGAGCCCATCACCGTTCTCACGATTGCCTCCCTCCTAGGTCTTGCAGGCGCTGGCACCGGAATCGCTGCATTAGCCAGTCAAAGCTCCGCCCTAACTCACCTCCGGGCGGCTGTTGACGAGGACATTCGTCACCTACAAGACGCTATTTCCCATCTTAAAAATTCTGTCAATTCCCTCTCTGAGGTAGTGCTCCAAAACCGCCAAGGTCTCGACCTTCTCCTTCTCAAAGAAGGAGGCCTCTGCGCCGCCCTAGAAGAAGAGTGCTGTGTATATGCCAATTCCACAGGTCTCGCCGAGGACAGCCTAAAGAAGGTCCGAGAGGGACTGAAACAACGTAGAAGAGACCGTGAAGCCACCAGTTATTGGTCCCACATCTTTACCCCCCTCCTCCCTTACCTCCTCCCTCTCCTCGGCCCCCTACTAATGATTATTCTAGCTCTCACTTTAGGACCCTGCATTATCCGCAAAATTGTCCAGCTTGTAAGGAAACAAACGGATGCTATTTTTTCCTCGTTCGTGCAAGTCCAGTACCAGCGACTCGCCACCTCTGACGCTCCCTACTCCAAAATGACAACCAACCCTCCGCGACCTCACCGCCACCGGTCAACCCGCCAACCGCAAGGCCCTTCTCAATTGCCTAAACCTCATACCAACCTCGAGCTCCAGCTTCTCTGAACCTTCAACTTTAAACCTCCCATCCTCGTCCATCCCGCAAGCAGCAAGGCCCCTGTCGAGCGCCCGGGCGCCACACCAACGCTGAGCTCCAGCCTTGCTGAGCTACCGTCAACCTTTTTTCCCCTCCCCAACCTTCCCCTTCCCTCATCCTTTAGCGAACCTCTCCGGTAAGCTTCTTCCTTTAATTAGAAAAAAGGGGGAAATGCGGGATACTGATCACGTGCTTCGACTTGGCAGGCCTGGGCTGGGGGACCTGATCAGCCCCTGGGGAGGGTGGTGGGCACGGGCGACAGCGCCCTCCACAGCCCCCCAGGCCTGGGAAAGTGGAGCCGGAGGCAGGCCCCATTTCCTCACCCAAAATACCACCGTTAGGGGAGGCTTGCCGGAGGGAACCGCCTTTTCCCCACCCCCTTATCTTGCCCCTGACACTCCCCATTGCCAGAGCAACTCCCCCACCGTCAGTGCGCATGCGCAGTTACCAGAACAACTCCCGCCCCTTGTCTATCAACCTCTGCGTCCTCTCTAAACCAATCCAAGCCTTCGACCTCTACAGCTACCCCGCCCTCTAATCGCCCAATATAAGCTTGTGCTCTCGCCTAATAAAGCTCTCTCTCTTAGTTTTCTTCTAAGACCCAAAAAGAACCGTGTCCTGCCTGTTCCTTCTCACCGCCCTCCACACCTTGCATGCCCCCCCGCTGGGGACCTGGCCAAATCCCCCGCCTCGCCTTCGCCTCCAAGAAAGAGCCCCCGCCGCCAGTACCTTCAGAGCAAGCCTGGGAGCCTAAGATTTAGCTACCGGCCGCCACCCCCCCCCCCAGACGAATCAACTGCGACCGCAACTAATGAAAAGTTGTTCAGCATCATTAGCCAATAGAGAAATACAAATTAAAACCTCAATGATATATAAGTACACACCTATTAGAACAGCTAAAATAAAAATTAGTATAACACCAAATTCTGGCAATGACTAGACAGTGGATCTCTCATAAATTGCTGTGGGAATGTAAAATGTTATGGCCACTCTAGAAAATAGTTTGGCAGTTTGTTTGTTTGTTTTAATTCAATTTTATTGAGATAAATTCACAAAACAATCATCCATGATGTACAATCAATTCTTCACACTACCATTATATAGTTGTGCATTCATCATCACAATCAATTTTTGATCATTTTCATTACCATACACAAAAAAGAATAAGAATAAAAATTAAAGTAAAAAAGAATACCCAAAGCATCCCATACCCCCCAGCTCTCCCTATTATTCATCTGTCCATACACTGTATAAAGGGAGTGGGAGCCACAAAGTTTTCACAATCACACAGTCACACAGTGTAAGCTATATAGTTTATACAGTCGTCTTCAAGTATAAAAGGCCACTGGGTTGCAGTTCAACAGTTTCAGGTATTTCCTTCTAGATATTCCAATACATTAAAAACTAAAAAGGGATATCTATATAATGCATAAGAATAACCTCCAAAATGAACTCTCGACTCTTTGAGATCTCTCAGACACTGAAACTTTATTTTCTTTCATTTCTCTTCCCCCTTTTGGTCCAAGAAGGCTTTCTCAATTCCATGATGCCAGGGCCGAGCTCATCCCTGGTAGTCATGTCCCACATTGCCAGGGAGATTTACACTCCTGACGGTAAATGTGTGGGGGAAGGCAGTGAGTTTACCTGTAGAGTTGGCTTAGAGAGAGAGGCCACATCTGAGCAACAGAAGAGTTTCTCTAGGGGTGACTCTTAGCCACAACTTTAAGTAGACTTAGCCTCACCTTTGCAGTAACAAACACCATAAGAGCAAGCCCCAAGATCAAGGGCTCAGCTTTCTAAATTGGTAGTCCCCAGTTCTTGTGAGAGTATCATTCATTTCCCAGGTGGGGAAATTTAATATTGCCACATTTTTCCCCAGTCTCTCAAGGGGACTTTGCAAAAACATCTTTTTCTCTGCCCAAATTACTCTGGGATGTATTGAGGCTGTACAAACCAACCAGATTTCACTCCCTATTCAACATTCCATGTAATTATGTTGTTTGAATAAACTGACCATACAAATTAAATTGTATAGTATGTTGCAAAAAATATAGATTTTGCACCTAATAAACATATCTTCCTTTGGATTCACACAGAAGTTGAAGTTTTAAAAACATTTGTCAATATCATCCTTTACCCTTTATTCTAATTTACCTTAGTCCTAACCAAGTGCATTTCGTTCATATCTCTAATTGAAGTCTGATCTCTTTTTTCAGATTCCTTAACATTTGCTGTATGGGGTAATGCTTACATTCATAGCTGCCGGACTCTGGCTCTGAATCTCAGGTGTCACACAGATACCCATAGTTCCAGGGACTGACTAGATTATAAAGAAAGAGCTCAGCATGTCAGAATTTAGAAATAACCATTAAAACTCATAAATAGATGTAACTGCTATAAGAGCTTACAGTCTAGGTACCTTTACAATAAGTCTTCCCCTGGTAACCTATGCTCTCAGACTCAATTCTTGGAGCTTTGCACATTATAGTGAGGCATCAAAATGTTTTTCTTTTCATTTCTGGTTTATTTCACTCAACATACTGTCTTCACTGTCCATTCACCTCACAACTTCACTCCTTCCTTGTAGTAGCTCAATATTCCATTGTATGTATACACCACAGTTCACCATTCTGCTCATCAGTCGGTATACCCTTAGGCCACCTCCATCCACTGTGAATCATGACTACTGACACCATAATACATCCCAGAGTAATTTGGGCAGAGAATAAAGATGTATTTGCAAAGCCCCTTTGAGGGACTGGGGGACAATGTGGAAGGCACAGATGTCCACTCATGTCTCCCTTTCCCATTCTTCCAACTATATACCCAATAACCAAGTTGCAGGACCATAAGGCAACCCCATGCTTAGCTTCCTGTGGAACCACCACACTGCCCTCCAGATGGGCTACACCATTCTACTTCCCCACCAACAGTGATTAGGTACATCCTTTCTCCACCTTTTCTCCAACACTTGTATCCCTCTGTTTATTTTTTAGATGGTTTTATTCACACGCCATGCATTCCATCCTAAGTAAACAAACAATAGCTCCCTGTATAATCACATAGTTATGCATTCACCACCACTATCTATATAAGGACATTTCTATTTCTTCCAGAAAGAAAGAGGAAGAGGTGAAAAAAGTAAAAAGTAAAAGAAAGAAACAAATGACAACTAAAAAGCAACAAAAGAAAAATTAAAATGAAATACAATAAAAAACTCAGACAACACCATCAATGCCAAGAATCCCATATTCCCCCCTTATATCCCCCTCTTATAGACATTTAGCTTTGCTATAATGACTTTGTTACAATTAATGGAAGCATATTACAATGTTACTGTTAGTTATAGACTCTAGTTTGCATTGATTGTCTTTTCCCCCAATACCATTTTTAAATACCAAGGTTTTAAAACCTTGCAAAGTTGACATTCATTTTTTCTCCCTCATGTAAACACATATTTGTACATTTAATCACAATCATTGGCCACTCTAGGTTTCACTAAGTTATACAGTCCCAGTATTTATCTTCTATCTTTCCTTCTGGTGTCCTACATGCCCCTAAACTTCCTCTTTCAACCATACTCACAGTCATCTTTGTTCAGTGTACTTATATTATTGTGTTACCATCACCCAATATTGTGCTCCTGTCTTTTCCTATCTGCCTGTAGTGCTCCCTTTAGTATTTCCTGTAGAGGAGGTATCTTGCTCACAAACTCTCTCAGTGTCTGTTTGTCTGGGACTATCTTAAACTCTCCCTCATTTTTGAAGGACAAATTTGCCAGATATAGAATTCTTGGTTGACAGGTTTTCTCCTTCAGTATCTTAAATATGTCATATCACTTCCTTCTCACCTCCATGGTTTCTACTGAGAAATTCACACACAGTCTTAGCTAGCTTCCCTTGTATGTGATGGGTCACTTTTCTCTTGCTGCTTTCAGAATTCTCTCTTTGTCTTTGACATTTGATAATCTGATTATTAAGTGTCTTTGTGTAGGTCTATTTGGATCCATTCTGTTTGGGGTACACTGTGATTCTTGGATCTGTAATCTTATGTCTTTCATAAGAGATGGTAAATTTTCAGTGATTATTTCCTCTATTGTTTCTTCCCCTTTTCCTTCTCTTCTCTTTCTGGGACACTTATGAAATGTATATTCATGCACTTCATGTTGTCATTCAGTTCCCTAAGATGCTGCTCATATTTTTCCATTCTTTTCCCTATCTGTTCTTTTGTGTGTAGGATTTCAGATGTCTGTCCTACAGCTCATGAATCTTTTCTTCTGCCTCATCAAATATGCTGTTCTATATCTCCATTGTGTTTTTCATCTCTCATATTGTGCCTTTCATTCCCATAAGTTCTGCCAATTGTTTTTTTTTCCCAAACTTTTGAATTCTTCCTTATGTTTGCCCAATGTTGTCTTTATATCCTTCATCTCTTTTGTCATATCTTCCCTCAACTCATTTATTTGATTTTTGGATTCATTTAGGAGATTTGTTTGATTAATAATTAACTGTTTCAATTCCTGTATCTCAGTTGAAGTGTAAGTTTATTCTTTGACTGGGCCATATCTTTGTTTTCCCTAATGTTACTCATAACTTGTTGTCTAGGCATCTGGTTTCCTTGATTATGCCAATCAGATTTTCCCACACCAGATGGGCCCAGGTCTCAGGAGGAAAGTGTAATCAGTATCAAGTTTCCCTTAGGAGCAGGTTGTCAGACTTTCCTGTGAGTCCTCTAGTCTTGGTGCTTTTCCTATCCTGTTCAGCAGATGGCACTTGTCAGCCCACAACTCCCCATTGGTGTTAAGAGGTGCAGTCCCTTTAATTCTCAGTGGAACCTGTCCTGGCCAGGAGGTGAGGTTGTCAGAAGCTGAGCTTAGTTGTTTCTGGTTCATGCTCCCCCCACCCCTCCCCCCAGGCCCTGGGGTCTGAATTCTCTGAGGGAGGGTGGCCACTTAGCTGGGCCCCACTCCCCTTTTCTTAGGGAAGATACACCCCTTAGGGAGTCATCTTCTATACTTGAATTCCTCCTTTGTCTCTCTGACTCTGTTAACTCCACCCTTGCCTGGATCAACAGCTGACAATTGGAAATGCCTGAGGCTTTCTCTAATGAGCTGCTTAGAACGAGAGGAAAAAAAAATGAAAAAAGAGCAAAAACCCCTTTTCAGAGCCAGTCCCTAGCCACCCACTTTCGCTGGTCAACCATGTTGTTACCTCGTTCCCTGTGCCCCTTTTCTTGGGACGTAGCCACTTTCCAGTATTCTGAGCTCAGCTGTCTCCAAAAGCCTCTGTCTTTATTTATTTATCTATTTTTTTTTTCTGTCAGTCCTGTGTCCTCTTTTCTGGGAGGAACCTCAGTTCCTTTCCTATTTGCTCCAGGTTTATCTGTACTTGTATCTTATATTCAGTAACCCAAATTTGTTAGTTAAAACCACAATTGGAGCTTGGTTCAGCTACATTCCCTCTCTCGGGCAAGGACTGCTTCTTTCTCCCACAGCAAAATTTTGCAACTCAGCCTGCCATGCCAGTGGGGAGGGGCACCAGCTCCATAGTTTGGGGAGCTTTACTTACAGTCCTGTACTGAGATCTCAGCTACTCCCCTCATTCCAGGCATGGATGTTCCCCAATATTTGTTCCAGACTATTTACTAGTTGTTCCTGGCTATTTACTAGCTGCTCTAGGGGACTAACTAAATTCCACACCTCTCTATGCTTCCATCTTTTCCTGCCTCTCTGTTTTTTAATAAAACTAAACATATAATTATACAATACTAGTGATTTAACTCTTGAGCATTTATCCCAGAGAAATGAATTTAAATTCCCACAAAAACCTGTGCATGAATTTTCATAGCAGCTTTATTTGCAATGGGAGAAAACTGGAAATTACCCACATGCTCTTCAACAGATGAATGGTTAAAACAAAAATTGTGGTACAGCCATACCATGGAATGCTCCTCAGCAATAAAAAGGATTAAGTTATAGATACACACAATAAACTTGGATGGTTCACAAAGGAATTATGCTGAGTGAAGAAAGCTCATCCCAAAAGGTTACATATTTATGATTATATTTCTTTAACAATCCTGAAATGACAAAATTATGAAATGGAGAACAGATTAGTGGTTGTGAGGAACTGAGGATTGGGTAGGGAGAGGGAGGCAGGTGGCTGTGGTCACAAAATGGCAGCATGAAGGGTCTCTAGTGATGGAATGTTCTGTGTCCTGACTGTGGTGGTGGATAAAAGAACCTCTAGATGATAAAATCACCTGGAACTAAGTACACACACACATTCACATACAAGAGTACAAATAAAACTGAGGAATTCTTAATAAGGTCTTTGGATGGTACCAGTGTTAATATTTTGGTATGTGTAAGATGTGACCATGGGGGAAAGCTAGGTGAGGATGCCTAGAACCTCTCTGTACTATTTTTGCAACTTCCTGTGAGTCTGTAATTATTCCAAAATAAAAAAAAGACAAAAACAACCAAAATTAAAAACATGTTTTTTAGAAATACATATGGATAAGATAAAACTATACAAAAAGGAAGCAAGGGAAAGATAACCATGCATTTAGGGGAGAAGCAAGGAGATGGGATGGGGAAGGACCACATAGGTAGATGAAAATGATTGTCATGATTTCAACTCCTTTGTTGAATAAGACATCCCTGGGAGTTTATTACATTATTCAAATAAATAAAAAGCCATGCTTGGGACCAAGATGAAAGAGTGACCTAATCAATGATTATGGCTATTGCATTTCTGTGCACCTGAGACTAGGAGGAGAAGTTTACACAGGGTATGAAGGAGGACGAGGTTGTGCCATTTTTAGACCAGAATTAATTATGAGTTTCCAGGAAGCAACTGGGAGCATGGTGCTGAGCAAAACAGAAAGACAGCATTTACAGCCCAGAATGTGCCAGGGGAGGGCAGCAGCAAGGACTTGCCTTTTGCACCTTAACTCTGGCTTGTGGCCAAGGCACTGACCCTGGTGTGGATGGCCAAGGCAGGTCCCAGGGTTGGGCTCCGTTGCAGCCTGCTTGGGTGCCCATCTTCTGCTGGTTATCTTGTCTGGGCCAAGAATCTTTATTTACAGAGCCCATCTCTGGTCATTACACTCACTGAAAACATTGGCAGTATCTCTCCAAGAGCATCTGCCACCACCCCTTCTCCACTAGCCTTTTCCTGTCCCACTCAACCGCAACCATCTTTACTGACAAGTGGTTGGCTATTATGTTATTAATAGACTTTATGTTTTAGAACAGCTTTACATTTACAGAAAATAATTGAACAATTAGTAGAAAGAGTACCCATTTACTCCCCACAAAGTCCCCCCTATTATTAGCATGTTACCTCAGTCTGGTACATTCATTATAATCAATGAATGCATGTTGATGCATTATTATTAACTAAAGTCCATAGTTTATTCAGATTTCCTTAGTTTTCCCCTCATGTCCTTTTCTTCTGTTCCAGGGCCCCATCCAGGATATCACCTTACATTTAGTCGTCTCGTCTCCTTAGACTCCTCTTGACTGGGGCAGTTTCTCAGACTTACGCTGTTTTTGATGACCTTGACAGTTTTGAAGAGTGTTGGTCAGGTATATTGTATGCCCTTTTGGAATTTTCCTGATGTTTAAACTGGGGTTATGGGTTATGGGGAGGAAGACTACAGAGGTGAAGTGTCATTCTCATCACACACAGCTACCAACATGGCTAAATGTGGATGTTGACCTTGACTACCTGGCTAAAGCAGTGTTTGTCAGGTTTCTCCACTGTTAAGTTACTCTCTCCCTCCCCTCCATCCATACTGTACTCTTTGGGAAAAAATCACTATGCGTAGACCGTGCTTGAAGAGTGGGGGTTTATGCTCTTCCTCCTTTAGGGTGGAGCGTCTGTGCCGGTTTGAATGTATTATGTCCCCCAGAAAAAGCCATATTCTTTGATGCAATCTTGTGGGACAGACATAATAGTGGGGATTAAGTTGGAACTTTGGATTAGGTTGTTTGCATGGAGATGTGCCCCACCCAGCTGTGGGTGGTGACTCTGGTGGGATACTCCCATGGAGGTGTGGCCCCACCCATTCAGGGTGGGACTTGATCAGTGGAGCCGTATAAATGAGCTGAATTAAAGAAATGGAACTTAGTGCAGCTGTGAGTGACGTTTTGAAGAGGAGCAAGCTTGCTAGAGAGGAACGTCCTGGGAGAAAGCCATTTTGAAACCAGAACTTTGGAGCAGACGCCAGCCACGTGACTTCCCAGCTAACAGAGGTTTTCCGGACGCCATTGGCCATCCTCCAGTGAAGGTACTGATTGCTGATATGTTACCTTGGACACTTTATGGCCTTAAGACTGTAACTGTGCAGCCAAATAAACCCCCTTTTTATAAAAGCCAATCCATCTCTGGTGTTTTGCATTCCAGCAGCATTAGCAAACTAGAACAGCATCTCATCATTTATTTGGAATACTGTTCTGGTTTGCTAGTGCTGCCAGAATGCAAAATACCAGAAATGGATTGGCTTTTATAAAGGGGGTTTATTTGGTTATACAGTTACAGTCTTAAGGCCATAAAATGTCCAAGACAAGGCATCAACACACGGTACCTTCACTGAAGGATGGCCAATGGTGTCCGGAAAACCTCTGTTAGCTGGGAAGGCACATGGCTGGCATCTGCTTGCTCCCAGGTTGCATTGCAATATGGCGTTCTCCATAATGTCAGTGTCAGCTTCCAACGGCCATCTTCAAAATGTCTCTGTAAACTTCAGATCCTCTCTTAGCTCCTGTGCGTTTTTCAAAGTGTCCCTCTTGGCTGTAGCAAGCTCGCTCCTTCTGTCTGAGCTTATATAGTGCTCCAGTAAACTAATCAAGGCCCACGCTGAATGGGTGGGGCCACGCCTCCACAGAAATTATCTAATCAAGTTATCACCTACAGTTGGGTGGGTCACATCTCCATGGAAACACTCAATCAAAGAATTACAATCTAATCAACACTAATACATCTGACCACACAAGATTGCATCAAAGATAATAGTGTTTTGGGGGATATAATACATTCAAACTGGCACAAATACTTCTGCATGGGAGATTTGTCTCTTCTTCCCCATTTATTAATTTATCCAATCATTACTTATATCAGCATGGACTCAAACTGATATAAGTAAATATTTTAAACTTTATTTTTAGCTCAAATTTTTCCAGTTTTGGCCATTGGGAACTCTCAGTTGACATCTGTGTTCCCTTGACATAGAGCCATTGTTGTGTGTGCGTGTGCATGTGTGTACGCATGCCATGTGTGTTTGAGCATTTTCTTACTTTTTGGCACTACAAGATGCCCCAGGCTTATCTTATATATTTCCTGCCCCAGTCCTAGAATCAGCCATTTCTCCAAGGAGCCCTGGTTCCTCTTATTGGAGAATGGTATTAGAAACCAAGGTCTGGGCACTAGATGGGCTTATTGCTACTACTAAAATTTTGAGATATAATTTTAACACACCATTCTCATGTTATTCTCCAACATAAGCTCTCTACCCCAAGCAAACCCTTCTCCTTGCATTTCCTGGTATGCAAGGAGGAAATGGCATTCCTACCCGTGTCTTCTTCACCTCCAACCCCAGCCCCTCACTGCCTCCCCCTTTGTCAAATCCCAAGTGAGTTGTCATGGGCATCGTTATCCCAGCCCAAAGTAGCCTCTCTAATCTCTGCTCTCCCAGAGCCCTTTGCACTGCTTTGCATCTCCCACACATTTGAGTTAGACTTTCTCTGTTCCCCTTGTCATTCTCTCCTTGAGAGTAAGTCTTGAAGGCATGGTCAGTACCCCAAATCACTGACTCACCTGAATTCCTAGCATGGTGATTCAGGGATGCAGGTTTTGGAACTTGACAATCTATCACCAACCTGGGGAAACCTGTCCCAGGAGAATTGTAAACCTGTCCATTCCTCATCTTTCAACCTAATGTAAACACCAGCCCAAGCAGGAAGCCATGAGGTGTTTTTCTTTCAGTTTCTCTATAAGTCACATGCCAACTGAGAGGAAATTAGGAAGTTAAATGAGGCTTAATTAATGAGGTGTCACCTGAGGTTGAAATAAGATTTATAGCCATGGTTGTCAGGTTTTTACCAAGCTATCTAAATCTGCAAGTTAAACATTTTCCATTTCAAATTAAAATTAAATCTTATATATATGTTACTAGAATAACAATCTTTTAAAAATCTGTGGGACTGTCCAACCCAAACAGTGAGCCCTCCTGTAAAATTGGACTACAGTTAATAGTGCCATTATAAAAATGTTCTATCATAAATAATGTACCACACTAATGCAAGATTATTGTTAATAATAGGGTGTTATATGGGAATTCTGTATTTTATGCATGTTTTTTTGTAAACCTACATATAACTTCTCTAATAAAAAAAGAGGGATTTTAAAAAGTTGAGCTGAGGAATTTACATAAATAGGAATATAGACTTGTAGATCTGGAAGGAACAAGTGTCAAGCAGTTTCAAGGGGGGGGAAAAAAAACCCAAAACTACCAAGGTGGTATTCTTAGGTTTGGAGCAGGGAAAACAGTAACAGAGCAACCAATTCTCAGACCTTGTATATTAACCAAAAGCCATGCCAGAATCTCCCCTTTTAGGGAGTTAAGATTTTGCTCCAATTCTGTCAGTGTAACTTGACGGGACTTGGGAAGCAGAGAGACCATTGAAAGCACATTCTTTAGAACCTAGACTGGGAAAAAAGTTTCTCCTTCGGGTGCAAACTTAAATTCTTAATGAATTTATCAAGTATTTAGCAGGAAGCCAAGTGCAACCCACCCATTTCTGAGGAAATGCCCAGAAGTCAAATATGATTACTTTCGTCTCTTATGATTGGAGAAATATCTGCCTTTCTCCTATTGCCCAAGTTGGGTTTCCCTCGTCGCTCTGGCATGTTGCCTCTAAACCCACGTGCCATGTCCACCAGAGAGCTCCCTCATGAGTTACTTCAGTCTGCTGTCATGTTTATTGAACATCTGGTTTATATTCAATACGGTTGCCATGGGGGCAGTGAGGACAAAACAAATCCCTGTCCATGACTTTGAGGAAAATATGTTTAAGGCTCTGCCTGACCTCATTAGCTCTTGGCTCCTGCTGAGTGGAAGACGATTTACAGCCAAAGGAACTGGATGCCCGTGCTGGGAAGGACGCGTCCTCGGTCAGCTGGGAGGAAAGCCCCTTGGTAACCTCCTGCTCCTGGAGCTCCTGGCCCTCACCCCACCGCCTCACCCCTGGACCCCCGCGTACCACTTTGGGAAGACATGGCTCAACAGGACATCTGCTCTCTTTCGTGGGAGCTGGAGGGGTGCTATTTTCCTCTAATAATGAATGGAAAACTTATTTTTCAGGAGAATGTGCTACTTTATAGAAAATCATTTTTCTTAAATATAACCCTGTGCTCCATTTATGGAGTAGCAGTTAATGCGTTGCTTCTAGAGGGTTATTTTCCTTATTTTAGGAAAGGGAGACTCATGGAAAAGTTGGCTGGACTCAGGGTTGGACTGAATTTGTTCTTTCTCTTTTAATATCCTTATTAAGGGGGTTGGAGTAGGGAGTGGCAGCAGGAGGCTGAGAGGGAGAGCTGCGGAAATCACCTGAACACTCACAGGGTGGGACGCTTTCATGTGCAAGTTGGACATGCAAGCGTGTTCAGCAACCAGAAGTCTGGGTTACCACCCACTTAGCATCTGTGCACTCTGTCTTTAAGAGAAAACAGGCACGAAAGAAAAGTATATCCCCGCAGACTTTCTCTATTTCCCTCCACTAATGAGAAAAGTTGGAGTCCTTTTCTTCCAGATACAAAGAGCTCACATCTGGCTCTCCTTTCAGACAATAATTGGCAGCAGCCTCCAGGCAGCAAGTTCTGAAAATTTGGGTGATTCTCTCTTGCTCTTAGGCCAAGCTGCCTGATGCAGTGCTCTGGGTGAGAGACCCAGATAAGATTTGTGGGGCTTGAGAACGTAGGGACTGTCCCTTAGATCTATGAATAGCCAGGATGTATTGTTTCTCTTAGCCTGGCTCTCCAACAGGACTCAACCTCTTGGTTCCAGAGGGAAAGTCGTGTTCTCTTTTTCTCAACTGGTAAACGTTGCTTCCTATTTCATTTTGAATTGATTCTAAAGTTCACAGAGTAAAATACCAGCCATTATATTTGATTTCATAATAATAGCTAAGAAGTACTGCACTTGCTGGATGTTCAGGTGCTGGGCTAAGCATTTCATTTGAATTCCCTCAGTTAATGTCCGCTAAAGCCCCTTGAAGCAGGGGTTACTCACACTGTACAGGTAAGGTTAAAGAAATTAAGTAATCTTCCCAAGGCCACATGGCTAAGCAAGCAGTGAAATCAGAATCAGAAATCAAGTTTGAGTCCATAGTGAGTGATTTTAGAATTATCAAGCTATGTTTACTGTCTCTCATAAATTTCCTTATTCGTGTTATCTTCAATTGAGATAAAATTCATTTTAACCACAGTGTACAATTCAATGGGGTTTAAATTTTTTTTTATTGAGGTGATATTCACATAACATAAAATTAACCATTTTGAAGGGAGAAATTCAGTGGAACTTAGTACAGTCACAGTGTTGTAAAACCACTACTTCTATCTAGTTCCAAAATGTTTATCATCCCAAAAGGAAACTCTGTATCCATTCCCCCTGCAACCCCTGGCAACCACAATCTGCATTCTGTCTCTATGGATTTCCCTATTTTGGATATTTCATATAAATGGAGTCATGCAATATGTGCCTTTCTGTGTCTGGTTTATTTCACTTAGTTTAGTATTTTCAGGGTTCATCCATGTTGTAGAATTTATTGGAACTACATTCCTTTTTATGGCTAAATAATATTCCATTATATGTTTATAGCATGTTTTGCTTATCTGTATGCCAGTTTGGATATATTCTGTCCCCTCCAAAAGTCATATTCTTTAATGCAATCCTGTGGGGGCAGATTTATTAATCTTTCTGATTAGAGTGTGACCTCTTGATTGAATGTTTCCATGGAGATTTGACTGCACCCATTCAAGGTAGGTCTCGATTAGTTTACTGGAGTCCTTTAAAGGAAGCTCACACACAGAGCAGCTGAGAGAGACTTCTGTAGAGACACTTGCTGACACTTTGAGATGCTAGCCAGAGTTTGCTCTGGAGAAGCTAAGAGAGGACAAAATGCCCCAAGAGCAGCTGAGAGAGACTTTTGGAGAGATGCTTGGGAGCTGATGCTTAGGATGTTTTGAGATGTTTGGAGATGCTAGCCCAAAGTTTTCTCCAGAGCAGCTAAAAACAAGCCCAGAGACATTTTGGAGAAAGCCATTTTGAAACACAACCTGGGAGCAAAGGACCAGCAGATGCCAGCCATGTGCCTTCCTAGCTAACAGAGGTGTTCCAGACGCCATTGGCCATTCTTGAATGAAGGCATCCTCTTGTTGATGCCTTAGTTTGGACACTTTTATGGCCTTAGGACTGTAAATTTGTTGCCAAATAAACCCCTCTATAAAAGCCAATCCATTTCTGGTATTTTGCATAATGGCAGCATTAGCAAACTGGAACAATGGGCATTTGGTTGTTTCCCCTTTTTGTCTATTATGAATAATGTTGCTATGAACATTTGTGGACAAGGTACATGTGAACATTTCATTTCTTTGGGAGTAGAACTGTTGGGTCATAGAACAAAATCTATGCTTAATTTTTTGAGGAAGTGCCAAATTATTTTCCATAGCAGCTGCACCACTTCACATTCCCACTAACAATGTATAAGGGCTCCAATTATTCATGTTTTAGTCTGAAAATCAGATTGGGAAGATGAAAAGGAATTGTTTCAGTTATGCATTGCTGCATAACAAACCACCCCCACATTTAGTAGCTTAAAACAAATATTTATTATTTCTCATGATGCTATCAGTTTACCAGGTATGGTACTAGGTTGGCTGAAAGATCCAAAATGTCTTACTTCCATGGCTGGCGTTGGTGCTGGTTACTGGCTTGGATGTCAACTGGGGCTGTTGGCTGGGGGCCTCAGTTCTCTTCCATGTGGACCTCTCCACGTGGCTGCTTGGGCTCCTTCACAGCATGGTGGGAAGGCTCTAAGAAGGAGCATTCCAAAAAGACTAGCTCCTTGGGAAAACACTTATTAAGCTTCCACTTGTAATATACTTGCTAATGGCCATTGGCCAAGTTAGTCTCATGGCCAAGCCCTGAGTCAGTGTGGGAAACTATACAAGGACGTGAATCTTGGGAGTTATGGTTCATTGGGGTCCACCAAAGTAACAGTCTACCACCAGAATTATGTGATAACATTTTGTTTGGTTGAGAAGCCTATTTCTTTTCCTCTCGGCTAATAGGAGAGCCAAACAATCAGAACTGCAAATTGCATTTATGGCCCTGAGACTATAGTAAGTTTCTACCTGAAACTTCTATTGGTGACGTTCAGGTTAGTTACATAGTAATCAATAATTGGCCAATTTGTTTATTTATTTACTCTCTCCTGCTTTCCAAGTCTAGAGAGAAGGATGGATGAGTAAACAGGGGTTTACTACACAGTGCAGTTAGTCAGCTGAAGAAAGGGGCTATCCAGAATGCACATGTACCCCTTGGGTTTCCTGTGTCCCCCATGTCGTAAGTGCAAATGCCTCTGCTAGGTTCACAAGGCTTTAGTGGTCTGGTCTCCACTTACCTCAGAAACCTCATCCTCTTGCCCTTTCACATTATTTGCTCCATGCAAAAGGACCTACTTAAAGTTCCTCAAATGCTAAGCTTTATTGCTTTGGGCCTTCATATTTGCTGCCCTCCCTGAGAGAATATCTTCTTGGCTCACTCTTTGCCTCAATTCCTAGTGTTGGGCACACATACTTGCTCTGGCTAATCCCTTAGGAGTCAGTTTAAGGCCCAGCCCTCTGGGAACCCTTCCCAGTGCTCTCCTGCTGGGTTAGGTGCCACTTCTCTAGGCTCCATACACCCTATGCAGTTTCCACACTGCATGGAAATGATTGGTTTAGAGCTTACTTATCCTTCTCCTCTCTTGAGTGTGACTTCCAGGCAGGCAGGGACTATAGCTTGGAGTCTTCATGTTCCCAGGCTTAAGAGCTCTGAGACTTGGGGAGGGAAGTTGTGGGGCCTCCACTCTAAAACAGGCTGAGTGGGTAAGTCTTTCCAGGTGGCCACTTGGTGGGATGGTTAGCTTTATGTGTCAAATTTGGCTTGGCTATAGGACTCAATTATTTAATGAAATGCTAATCTAGATGCTGCTGTGGAGGTGTTTTGTAGATGTGATTAGCATCCATAACCAGTTGACTCCTTACATAAAGGAGATTACCGTGGATCATGTGGATAGGTCTCATCAATCAGTTGAAGTCTTTAAGAGCAAAAACTGAGAGTTCTTGAAGAGGAAGAAATTGTTCCTCAAGCCTGAAACATCAACTCTTGCCTAAGGTTCCAGGCTGCCAGCCTGCCCTACAGATTTCAGACTTGCCAGTCCCCACACTCATGTGAGCCATGATGGTTGAAATCTGCTGAGAAACAGCTGCATGACATGAGCAGGTTACCTCACCTTCCCTACTGTAGAATAGTGACAATAACTCCTACCTCTTGGGCTTTATGAATATTAAACAAGATGCCAAGTGTGATTGGTAGGTTAACTCCATTTGTGCCTATCCCTTTTGCTTCTTTTACATTTAGGAGCAGATGAGGGTTTTATACAAGGTGCCAAAAAGTAAATGAGCATTTATTATATTCTGTTAATCCATGTTGCACTCTCCCCCACCCTCTCTCTCCATATATATAGCTATACATTCTATTGGTTCTGCTTCTCTGGAGAACCCTTACTGTAACAGATTCTGGTACTGAGAGCAGTACTAGAGGAACAGAATCTTAAAGATGAGTTTTCTGAATTGGTTCTGGAGTTTCTGGAATTGATTCTCTAATCTGGTTAGATGTAAAGGCACTAATGACTCTATTTCCAGGGGTAAAGAGGGCTTTGATAGTCCATTGTGTGATGTGGCAACAGAGATAGGCAAAATATCATCCTTGGATACTACAACTCAAATACTGATAAGAGGCAAGGTCTGGGAGATTGTGCATTTGATACCTCAGAACACTTTGTCAAGTGTATGGGGATAATGAGACTGGCTAGTTGCTCCTAACCGTGCTGGACAAGGTGGAGAGAGAAAATGGTGAACTCAGGGCTTCAAATTCCCAGCTCGTGCTCCACATGAGTGAACTGAAAGTTTCTGTGTGTCCTGAAAGTAACCCTTATCTCCCATAGCCACAGCACTGAGATTTGTGTAAACCAAATCCAGTCTCATCCTGAGAGTGGCCGAATTACAATGCAAATTGAATTCTGAACCTCATAAGGTGTCTGCTGTTAAAGTGAGTCCATTGACGGGGAAGGAATGGGATACTGAAAATTGCGATAATGATATTTGAACAGATCCTGATGAAGGTGGGGACGTTGAAACCATAAATTCTGCTGAGTCTTCTTTGCCAGTAGAAGAAGCCCTTCCATACCTCTCTGAGGAAGTTAACCCTGCTTTGCCTGAGGAAATTGTAATGGCCTCTACTGAGGTAATTGCCTTGCAAGACACTGCTGATTCTCCTGAGGACCTACCAACTGTTTCCAGGATGAGACGTTGCCAGAGTAGTTGCTTGTGGAAAATTCCATCTAACCTTTTGTTTGAGCTCTTCTTGCTTTCAGAAACCAAGTGCAGGATGCCAGCAAACACAGGGCCAGCTCAGACTAGTTCTACCCAAGATGGTGACAGGGTGGTGTAGGCAAACAGTGAGGTGCTGAGTGCAAAACCCAAGATGGTGATGAGGCTCCACGCACAAACAGCACCAAGTGCAAAAGTACCGAGTGCAAAGAAGGATAATCTGCATATGCCCAGGCCGGTCCCCCCATCTAACCTGGATCCCCTATAAAAGAATCCCGCACACATCCCTTTGGGGAGAAGGTGTTATGAGGACACGAGTCCATCCTTCTCCATTCTTTGATCAAAGAATAAAGTTTCTGCTCTGCTTTATTGAATCTGGTCTCATTGAATTGGCATGAAAGACACCAGACAGGAGGCCCATTTTGAGGGTCTGACCCGGGAGGGGTGGGTAATACCACCACCATCACTCTTTGCTTCTAGGCCTATAACTGGACTCAATTCCCAGGAGGCTCCAAAGTGTGAGGTACAAAGCGTGACCCATGAGGAGATGATTTTTCCAATTTATACAGACAGAAATCTGGGAAATATTTGTGGGAGTGGATAATAATGGTGTGGGATAATGGTGAAAGGAACAAAAAGTTGGACCAAGTTGAATTTATTGATAAGGGCCCAGTAACCAGAGATTCTAGATTCAGTGTTGTAGCCTGAGGGGTTAGAAAGAGCTCTAACAGTCTGGCTGGTTGGTTGAAATACAGACCAAAAGCTGCCTACACTAAGTTGAAATGCCAGAACTGGCCTGGTATCCAAAGGCTTAGGGGACTGTAATGTTAGAGTGGATTTATCACATAAGACCTGCTCATGCAGGGAGCAGCTGCTGCAGCTGGCAGGTGGGTGGGGGTCAGTGGAAGCTGACCATGCACGTGGTTCTGTGTGGCATGACATTGAGGGAATGTGGCCTTGGGGCAGTAGGCTAACGCAGTCCTGGGAAGTCTCCTGAGTTTCTGGGGAGCCAGATTTCCCTGAAAGACTGACTTCCTGTAGAGGTTTGACATTCTCATCTTCTAAGGGGGAAAACCCAGTATAGCCAATGAACTAAAGACAAGAAGCTTTCCAATCAGTCCCTGCTATGTGGATATTTGTTAGTAATGACTGATGTGGAAACTACATTGGAGATTTTATTGCTTCAGGAAGAACAGGTAGAAGAAATGCGATACACAATATCCTGGTCTCCTTTGCAAGTGGCAACAGCAATGAATTAGCCTTGTCAATTAGCAGGTCTTGATTTCAACAAGACAGAGGGTGAACAAGACGCACAGTGAAATTCGACAGAACAAAGTGGGGAATCACAGGGGGAAGCAGCAAAATCCAAAAGCTAACAAACACCCCACTTTGACCTTCAACAACACCTGATGATGTTTGAAGTCTCCATGGCTGGCTGGAATGCATTTGTTTCCATGGGTGCAAAGGGGAAAAAGAACATGGATCTGCTGCATCACAGGCACCTGCCTGTTAGCACGTTAAAAATGGGTGCATGGGATCTGACACCCAGGGAGTGAATCTCCCTGGCAACGTGGAATATGACTCCCAGGGAGGAATCTAGACCCGGCATCATGGGGTGGAGAACATCGTCTTGACCAAAAGGGGGATGTGAAAGGAAATGAAATAAACTTCAGTGGCAGAGAGATTCCAAAAGGAGCCGAGAGGTCACTCTGGTGGGCACTCTTACGCACAATATAGACAATGCTTTTTAGGTTCTAATGAATTGGAATAGCTAGCAGTAAATACCTGAAACTATCAAACTACAACCCAGAACCCGTGAATCTTGAAGATGATTGTATGGAGGTGTGGCTTGTGAGGGGTGACAGTGTGATTGGGGGAGCCGTGTGGACCACACTCCCCTTTGTCTAGTTTATGGATGGATGTGTAGAAAAATGGGGGAAGGAAAACAAATAAACAAACAAAGGCACCCAGTGCTCTTTTTTACTTTGATTGCTCTTTTTCACTTCAGTTTTTATTCTTGTTATTTTTGTGTGTGTGTGGTAATGAAGGTGTCAGGTTGATTTTGGTGATGAATGCACAACTCTGTAATGGTACTGTGAACAATTGAATGTATAATTTGTTTTGTATGACTGCATGGTATGTGAATATATCTCAATAAAATGAATTTAAAAAAAATGGGTGGAGATTCTTGACCAAAAGGAGGATGTGAAATGAAATGAAATAAAGCTTCAGTGGCTAAGAGATTTCAAATGGAGTCGAAGGTCACTCTGGTGGACATTCTTACTCACTATATAGATAGCACTTTTTAGGTTTTAATGTACTGGAATAGCTAGAAGCAAATACTGAAACTACCAAACTTCAACCCAGTAGCCTTGACTCTTGAAGATGATTGTATAGCAATGTAGATTACAAGGGGTGACAATGTGATTGTGAAAACCTTGTAGATTGCACTCCCTTTATCCAGTGTATGGATGGATGAGTAGATAAATGGGGCCAAAATCTAAATGAAGAATATGGTGTGATGGGGGGGATGATTTGGGTATTCTTCTCTTATTTTTACTTTTTAATTCTGATTCTTTCTGATGTAAGGAAAATGTTCAAAAATAGATTGGGGTGATGAATGCACAACTATATGATGGTACTGTGAACAGTTGATTATACACCATGGATGATTGTATGGTATGTGAATATATCTCAATAAAACTGAATTTAAAAAAATGGGCACAGAGTCTGGGCTGGAGACAGATTTTCTCTACCTCTGCCATTAGCGATGGCTGAAAATCATGAGGCTTGTGTTTGAATGTCATTTTTATATGGATCTTTTCACTTTACCGTATGATGAAATGCTTTTAGAGAATAGCACCGACACTAGATGATAATTCTTCCTGTAACTCTGGCCCCTCAAATGTCAGAGGATTTAACTGTGTCTAATCACAAAGGGTTGATTGAACCCCAGGGTTTAAAGATCTCTGGTGCAAGTATTCACCCAGTAAAAGAATCATCCAGAAAGCAGTTTTTAGAATTATACATCTGTGTGTTGCTGTGTACTTTACACTGTTTTGTATTGTACAATATAGATGCTCAGCACTGCTCCCTTCTTTAATTGCTTATGAAAAACAAAAATGACGTATGTTACTGTGAATTTTTATACCACATTTTTTTTAAAAGGCTGCCTTCTTTCCCCCTTTTCCATACTGTGATGGTGTTCATAGAATAGAGCACACATTTTTTTAAACTCAGTCTTTACCCTCATTCCTTCCATATGGTTGTTCTAGTTTGCTAATGCTGCCGGAATGCAAAACACCGGAGATGGATTGGCTTTTATAAAAGGGGGTTTATTTGGTTACACAGCTACAGTCTTAAGGCCATAAAGTGTCCAAGGTAACAAATCAACAATTGGGTACCTTCACTGGATGATGGCCAATGGTGTCTGGAAAACCTCCATTAGCTGGGAAAGCATGTGGCTGGCATCTGCTCCAAAGTTCTGGTTTCAAAATGGCTTTCTCCCAGGACGTTCCTCTCTAGGCTGCAGTTCCTCAAAAATGTCACTCTTAGTTGCTCTTGGAGTGTTTTTCCTCTCTTAGCTTCTCTGGAGCAAAAGTCTGCTTTCAATGGCCGTCCTCAGACTCTCTCTCATCTGCAGCTCCTGTGCATTCTTCAAAGTGTCCCTCTTGGCTGTGTCAATCTCTCTCCTTCTGCCTGAGCTTATGTACTGCTCCAGTAACCAAGACCCACCCTGAATGGGCGGGGCCACACCTCCATGGAAATTATCTCATCAGAGTTATCACCTACAGTTGGGTGGGCCACATCTCCATGGAAATACTCAAAGGATTCCAATCTAATCAGCACTAAAATGTCTGCGCCACAAGATTGCATCAAAGAATATGGCTTTTTCTGGGGGACATAATACATTCAAACCAGCACAATGGTGAATTGATTGTCTGACAGATTTATCAAGACCCCTTTACTTTCTTATACAGGCATTAAGAAATATGCATTAATGTGAATACTACCTGAATTCAGTCTGTTTGATGTCTGCACAGACCAGAATTCAGTCTGTCAATTTTGTTTTATTCCCAAGCAGAGAGCTTTGCTCAACTGATATTTTTATTTTAATCATGAGAATTTTGGGGGAGTGAGAAGGTAAGAAAGAGAATTCAAGATAATACTGTACAAAGAACCAGAAATGCTTTGTTCTTATGGAATCAAATTTTGATGTAAGCTATTATTTAAATTTGGAGGACAGCTTACCCACCGAGGCTTCAAAAGATGGAAATAATTATTGCCTTGTAGTCATGTGGACACTAATCACAAAAAAACCTTTGCATTGTGTTTTTCTTGTCTTTATTCAGCCCTATCAGATCCAAATGTTATTATGCACTTTTTAATACTTATAAACTTTTACTATAATTGGAGTGAATTGCATTCTGATATAATAATAATCATTAGAAGATGACAAAATATTCCTTAGTATTGTTGATGGTTTGTTGTGTTTTGACATTATGGCACTTATTGTATGGTCATTTTCTGTGTGCTGTGTAGCCCATTTGGTTGGTATTATGACATCATTTATCAATGGTAATAAATAAGGAACCATTAATTAAAAAAAAAAAAAAAAAAAAAAAAAGACCTGCTCATCCACTCTGGGAGTATACAGAGGATACACTTTTCATCATAGCTAAGAGAAATAAATCTGTGAGAGAAGCACCTTCATCCCTTGGAAGCTCTGTGGTCACTTTTCTCTGTAGGTTAGATATTACTGAGGGAACTGCTGCCACTGAATTTGGATCCTTAGATGCAGTGGGGATTCTTGGATCCTGGAGTGGCACAGGACAAGTGGCAGCGTTTAATTACCAAAGAAAGGTGGATGTGGTCATTGACATAGACATTGGAGCCAAAACAGTAATCAGAATCGCTTGACCCACAGAGTCCTATGATGTGGGTGGACTAGTTGACCATGGAGTACCTAGAAGCACAATAGATGGACAGTCTACTAAATTCTCACTTGATCTGTGTAAGCAGACGAGTTCTAGGTTAAGTGACCATAAGCCCAGCTTGAACTACTGAGGTAGAGAGTCTCTCAATTCCCAGACTTGAGCCAGTTTTCAGACACAAAACCCCTTGAGTGAAGTGGAGGCTGTGTCCCCTGCAGGAAGGACCCTGTGACATTCTCAGAAATGTATACTGTTAATCTTTCTTCCGGCCTTCCCCAGAGGGACCTAAGGCCTTTTTCCAGGGTGACAGTGCATTGAGGTAAAGGAAGTAGACATTTTGGGGATTATTAGACACTGGCTCTGAATCTAACACTAATTCCAGGAGACCCAAAATGTCATTGAGGTCCACCAATCAGACTAGGTCTTATGGAGGCCAGGTGATCAATGGAGTTTTAGTTCAGGTCTGTCTCACAGTGGGTCCAGTGTGTCCCCAGACCTGGCTATTTCCCTAGTTCTTGAATGCATAATTGGAATAACATACCTAGCAACTGGAAGAATCCCCACATCAGTTCCCTGACCTGTGGAGCGAGGGCTATTATGGTGGGAAAGGCCAAGTGGAAGCTGCTCCAACTGTCTGTACCTAGGAAAATAATAAACTGAAAGCAATACCACGTTCTTGGAGGGATTGCTGAGATTAGTGCCCCATAAAGCTTGAATGATTGCAGGGGTGGTGATTCCCACCATAGCCCCATTCAACTTGACTGTGCCCAAAACAGATGTATCTTGGAGGATGACAGATTATTGTAAACTTAACCAGGTAGTGACTCCAATTGCAGCTGCTGTTCCAGATGTGGTATCATTGCTTGAGCAAATTAACACATCCCCTGGTACCTGGTATTGCAACTACTGATCTAGCATATACTCCATTCTCAGTAAATATTTGTAAAGACCACTAGAGGTTGCTTTCAGCTGGTAAGGTCAGCAGTGCACCTTCACTGTCTTACTTCAGGGGTATATCACCTCTCCAGCCCTATGACATAAGTTAATCTACAGGGACCTTGATTGCCTTTCCTTTCCACAAGACATCACGCTGGTCCATTATATTGATAATGTTATGCTGATTGGACTTACTGAACAAGAAGTAACAACTACTCTAGACTTATTGGTAAGAAGTTTGCATGTCAGAGGGTGGGAAATAAATCTGACAAACATTCGGGGCCTTCCATTTCAGTAGAATTTCTAGGGGCCCAGGAGTGTGGGGTATGCAGGGATATCCCTTTTAAGGTAAAGGATGAGTTGTTGCATATGACCCCTCCCACAATGAAAAAGAGGCATAATGCCTGCTTGGCCTCTTTGGATTTTGGGTGCCATACCCTGGCCCATTTCCCAGAGGGACCTGAAAACTGCTAGTTTTGAGTGGAGCCCAGAACAAGGGAAGGCTCTGCAACAGGTCCAGGCTGCCGTGCAAGCTGCTTTGCCATTTGGCCCATATGATCCAATAGTGCTTGTAGTGTCTGCAGAGAGAGAGATGCTGTCTAGAGTTGTTGGCAAGCCCCTATAGATGAATCACAGTGCAGACTCAGGAATTTAGAGCAAAATCCTGTCATACACTGTGGATAACTACTCTCCTTTTGAGAAACAGCTTTTAGCCTGCCACTGGGCCTTATTAGAGACCAAACACTTAACCAATGGCCACTAAGTTATCACGTGACCCGAGCTGCCCATCATGAACTGGTGCTGTCTGACCCACCAAGCCATAAAGTTGGGCGTGCATAGTACTCCATCATCGAATGGAGGTGGCATATATGAGATCGGGCTCAAGCAGGCCCCGAAGGCTCAAGAAAGTTGCACAAGGAAATGGCTCAAATGCCCATAGCCCCCACTCCTGCCACATTACCTTCTCTCTCCCAGCCAGCAGCTATGGCCTCTTGGGCAGTTCCCTAAGATCAGTTGACTGAAGAAGAGAAAATTTGAGCCTGGTTTACAGACAGTTCTACATGACGTACAGGCACTTTCTAAAAATGGACAGTTGCAGTACTGCAGTGCCTTTCTAGGACATCCCTGAAGGATAGTGGTGAAGTTGTACCAAGAACTTTTACTTAGAAAGAGAAATAGCCAGAGGTAACTGTGTATATTGACTCATGGGCTTTGGCCAGTGGTTTTACTGGATGATCATGGAAAGAACATGATTGGAAAACTGATGACAAGGAGGTCTGTGGAAGAGGCATGTGGATAGATTCTTCTGAGTGGGCAAAAAACATGAGGATATTTGTGTCCCATGTGAATGCTCACCAGAGGGTGACTTCGGTAGAGGAAGGTTTGAATAATCAAGTGGATAAAATGACCCATTCTCTGGATACCAGTCAGCCTTTCCCCAGGCACTCCTGTCATTGCCCAATAGGCTCATAAACAAAGTGGTCATGGTGTAGGGATGGAGGTTATGCATGAGCTCAGCAACATGGGTTTCCACTCACCAAGGCTTACCTGGCCACAGCCACTGCTGAGTGCCCAATCTGCCAGCAGCAGAGACCCACACTCAGTCCCCGATATGGCACCATTCCCCGAGGTGATCAGGCAGCTGCCTGGTGGCAAGTTGCTTACATTGTGCACCTCCATCATGGAAGGATGCAGTGCTATATGTGCGTGGTCTGTACAGAGATGGGAACCTTTATCGTAGGCATAAGCAAGGGTTTGATCCTTGGCCTGAGAGTTAGCAGATGTCCACGAGGCCCTGGCCTACATACTATGCCGTTTCCACTCAAACGACAGATGAGAAGTGTATTAGTTATGGTTTTCTAGGGAAGCAGAACCGACAAGAGATATCTATAAATACAAGATTTTATAAAGGTGTCTCACACATCTGTGGGAATGCACGAGTCCAAATTCCGTAGGGCAGGAAGTGAACTGGCAACTCTGATGAAGGTGTTCAATAAACTCCTCAGGAAATGCTTCGCTGGCTAGCTGAAGAAGAAATGAAGGTCCTCTCTCTCTCTGCTTTAAAACTCTTCAACTGATTGGATTAAATCCAGCTGATTAAATTCTCTCATTGCGGAGGACACGCCCTTCGTTGATGTAACCAGTCATAGGTGCAGTCAATCAACTGATGATGAACCAGCCACAAATGTCCTTGCAGTAATGGTTAGGCCAGTGCTTGCTTGACCAGACACCTGGGCACCATCACCTGTCCAGGCTGACACATGAACCTAACCATCACAAGAAGTAAAGGTGACACTGATGTTATTTATTCCTGTCAATAAGTGAAACAAAGAATGAGTGGCTGCTGGAAAGTATGGCTCCTGCCACATTGCAGAGTGGGTGGAAAGATGGAAGGACAAATGAGCGTGTTGGGAGCAAGGGCACCTGGATAAAAGACAGCCAGAGGACTGGCAGGCTGGGCCTGGCTGCGGTGGGCAGGGGCCTCCAGCCATCAGCCAGAGCAGAAGTGGAGCAGAAGCTGCTTGAGTGGCTGGACAGAGGGAAGTGGGCTGCCCTGTTCCTGGGTTGCAATGCTGAAAGAATATGTACCCCGCTATTTCAAAGTGGTACAGTGGGGCTTAACCATGGGTTCCTTTGATTTCGGGGGAAGCCAAGTTCCAAATTCCTGTACTTCTTAGACGTGGGCTCGCAACTGCCACTTACGTTCATGGCGTTGGTGGTTATTAGTCAGTGTGCCGGTTTGAGTGTATTGTGTCCCCCAAATGCCATTATCTTTGTAGTCTTGTGTGGGGCAGAAGTTTTGGTGCTGGTTGGATTTGCTTGGAGTGTGCCCCACCGAGCTGTTGGTGATAATTTTGATGAGATGTTCCCATGGAGGTGTGGCCCCACCCATTCGGGGTGGGCCGTGATCGGTGGAGCTATATAAATGAGCTGACTCAAAGAGGAAAGAGAGTGCAGCTGGGAGTGATGTTTTGAAGAGAAGCAAGCTTGCTAGAAAGGAACGTCCTGGGAGAAAGCCGTTTTGAGGCCGGAGCTTTGGAGCAGATGCCAGCTGCCTTCCTAGCTAGCAGAGGTTTTCCGGACTCCATTGGCCATCCTCCGGTGAAAGTACCCGATTGCTGAGGTGTTACCTTGGATGCTTTGTGGCCTTAAGACTGTAACTGTGTAGTGAAATAAACCCCCATTTTATAAAAGCCTATCCATCTCTGGTGTTTTGCATTCTGCAGCATTAGCAAACTAGGACAGTCAGTGATGGAGATTTACGTTGGGCCAGATCTCAGGACAAGTTTGGAAAGAGAGACAATTGAAATACCTAGACTCATCTGAGCTAAATGTATGGTAAAAATCCCTTTTATAAAATGCTTGTTTTCTTTAAAGGAAACAGAAGATGGATGTTTTACAGCACTCTGGGTTGTTCATAAACACCTACTTGCTTTCATTTAGCCCAGCATCTGAAGAAGAGACAGAACCAAGGGACTTTGCCTTTCTCCTCTCCCACAAGTCAACAGACAGCAAGTTGCTGCTTGGCATAAACCCAAGCTCTGCACGATTAATAAATGTAACCAGGCAGAGCCAGCAGGCAAATGAATTGGTCTGTTAACAAGTGCATGTCCAGCCAACAGGGTTAGCTGAGGTGACCCTCTCCCCTTTTCTTGAGCCTGACAGATATACTCAGTGCAATCAAATGTAGCCACTTTCTGCCCCAGGCATATTCAAAAGGAAGAAAAGAATGTGTATTTAATTAAACCCAAAATCTTATACAAAGACAGATCGACAGGACCAGCCGGCACAATCCTGCCAGAGAGGGAAAACATCAATTTAAATATTTGATCTGTATCCAAAATCCATTCCATCAAAGGCTTGGCAACTATGACAGTCTGCTGATCCATTTGAGAAATAAAATAGAGATTTCTGATGTGCTGGAGAGCTATCCTTGGCTCCCGAGCCCAAAGCCGTAACTGGCTCAAAGTATTGGGCATCAGATTACGCCAGCCCCAGGATAACACACTGTCAAGTTAAACAGAAACCAGAGCCGCCCCAGACTGCTGCTTTACGTCGCTGGGAGCCTGAGCTTCCTCACAGCTAAGCGGGGCCCAGTCCGTGAGAACTCGCGGAGGCTCAGAGGAAAATCATGGGCCAGATGCTCATGCCAACCCTTCTCACCGATTTCTGTTGCTCCTTTTGGACCTTTGAGATGCAGGTATTTGAGTGATCTGCCAAAACCCGAGATGGCCAGTGAGCTGCAGTTTGCACAGCTGTTCCATTTTGCAACTGTTGTCTTCATTCAGAATTTTCTGGAATCCTGAGTAGCTAGCCAACAATCGTTTGTTTTTTGTCTTCAGACTTGCACTTGGTCCTCCAAGGCGAGGAACTGGGAATGTCTCCTGTCGGCTGCCGCAGATTGGAACGAGACACCAGACACCAAGGGGCCAGAGGGCAAGCAAGCTGGAACATTCCCAGCTTCTTCCGGGCAAAGGAGTTGCCTCAAGTTGTAATACCCCCAAATGCTCAGCTGTCTACTTCATAAGCAGGATACCATTTGTGGAAGGCAAATCATGATAAAAATGACAAGTAATAAACCAGACAAATCTCCTCCCTCCCCCCGCCGTGCCTGGCACATAATAGCTGCCCAATGAATGTCAGTCTAACTGAGTTGTTCATTGACAAGAATGCCATGCTGACGCACAAGTGCCTTAACTCACTTTCCGCGCTTTGGAAAGGTCAAGTTACTGGTACCTCGTAGACTTAGTGCAAAACGAATCACTGTTTCAAAACAACATTTAGCTCATCAAGAACATGAGAGACATTTTGTCTCCAATATTCAGATATGCACCTCAAGGAGAAAAACACACTCTATAGAATTTTGGTGGGTGGGGTTGGATTTAGAACATATCTTGAGGCTGAGGGGAGAATAACCTTTCAAATGCACAAAATTGGCATTTCTATTCCATGAAGTTGTAGTAACAAAACCTCCCAGGGGTCACCCTCCCTGCCAAGGTGACCAGGTTTGCTGTCTGTTGATGGTGGCGTCGCCATTCTTAAGGGTGATGGGAACACAGATCTCCACAGTTGGGTTTCAGCCCTCATCCCAGGAGGGATTTAACACAGGTGTCTGTCCAGCCCATGTGCTCCCATTGGCGTTGGAAGCATGGCGACCCATGCGATCCCTTCCCTCTCCCAGCCTTCAACCTACCCGGGTCTCTCCTGAGCTCTGATGGCCATCCTTGCTGCTGGCTCTCCACCTAGCTCCTCCACTGCCCTTGTTGCTGGTCTGCTTAGCAGGTACCCCGGCTGCCCTTGCTGCCCCATTTCCTCCCCTTCCCTTCCTTGCAGCCTGGCTTCCTCCTGCCTTCCAGTGCTCTCGTTGAGCTCAATGACGACTTACTAATTACCAAATCCTCTAGGCCTGCAGAGTGCTTCTCTCACTTGTCTTTCTGCAGCAGAGCAGAGCCCCAGGTTCTTGAGGCCCTGCATGCTCCTGGTCCCCCTTCAGAAACTCCCCTCCCCACTGTGACCCCTTCTTCTTCTGCTTGCCCCTCAAGGGCTGCTGCTCTGAGCCAACCTTCTCCTCTCTTTCCACCCTGAATGGTGGCACTCATTGACCTGGCCTCACCTATACACTGACACCCCTCAAATGCCCCTGAGCCTTGCACGAGCGTATCTACCTGCTCGCTGGACATTTCCGATGGACCGTGTCACAGGTGTCTCAAATTCAACAGGTGTGAGATAGAGCACCTTATCCTCCCTGCCCTCCACACCTGATTCTCCACTGCACTATTTCAGTGGACATTGATTCCATCTTTGTAAACTAGAAACCCAGAACTCGACACTGACTTGTCTCTTTCTTTTAATCGTAACCAACCAAGTCCTGCTGATTTTACTTCAAGGATATAAAAAAAAAATCCGTTCAGTATTTTCCCATCACCTGCAGAATGAAACTGTAGCTCATTAATTGGTATCCAAGACTCTCCAAGACCCCACTCCAGTCTCTTTTCCCCCCACTCTGGGCTCACTCCACTCAGTTCTGGAGGCACTGCCCACGCCACACTGTCTAATGATCCTGGGACTCCCCCCTTTTCTGCTGTATCCTCCTAAATTATGCATCATTTAAGACCCAACATAGGTATCACTCCCTCCAGGAAGGCATCCTAAATCCCCAGGCTGGGTTGGGTGTCCTTCCTGAGGCTTCCACAGCAGCCCGTGTGCCCACATCCTCATCAAAACCATGGCCTTGTCACCATCGCAGCAATGTAGCAGCACCCCTGACCAGCGATCACTGTGTGTCTGGCACCTTGCTTGGCATGTTGGATCTCATTGCAGCCCCACAACAACCCCATGAGGTAGGTACGATATTTATCCCCAGTTCACAGGTGAGGAAACTGAGGCACAGAGAGGCTAAGGAACTTTTCCAGGGTCCTAGTCTATTTATAGCACCCATCCCCTGGTACTGTGTTCTCCTGCCTGGACAGCTTTCTGCTCTCGAGAATAGGAGCCATGGTGAATTTAGTTTTGGAGCCCCAGGGCTTGGTGTAGCTTCTGATGAGGAGGAGTTGCCATGCAGAACTGAACGAATCGAAGGGACCTCAGCCTCGTGACTCAAGCCAAAGTGGAGGCTCAGTAAAATGGGTCCATATGCAACCAGTTATGACTCTAAGGATGCGACCTTCCCACACAAAAAACACTTCTCCTCTCTGCTCCACCAAAGCTTCATAGCCCCTTAACTGAATAAAGACCTTCACTCCAGAAGCAAAGGTAAAGATTCAAAAGAAAATACAGCCAGTCCCCACCTTCCACCACGAGGCATCTCCCAATTTTGGTCACTGTTAAATTTGTTGACTTGGCAACTTCCCTTCCCAGTTATCCATTAATTCTAGAGTCCGTAATCCTCTTTATTATTATTTTTTTAATATGCAGTCACAAAATAGAGTTATTACATGGGAATCAGTCCGCTAAAAGTTTTCCTGCTTGTTACTATTTTACAGGAGGAATGAACAGCGAATGAAGATGACAGCCAACAGAGTTTGTTTTAAATAAAATATAGTGCTTATTAATCTGCAGGAGTTATTAAAAAATAAACTTTCTAAAATTGAAGTATAATATACATACAGAAAAGCAACCAATCTCAAAAGTACATTGTGAAGAATTATCACAAAGTGAGCATGGCTGGGACACCAGTTTCCAGATCAAGAAGTAGATTATCACCAACACCACAGTCACCCTCTCTCCCAAGCACCCACCCTCCCAACCACTAGGATAATCACTATTCTGACTTTTAACATCCCAGTTTAGTCTTGCCTGTTTTTGAACTTCATATGAAGGGAATTGTAAAGTATGCATTCCTTTGTAACTGGCTTCTCCCACTCAAACATTAGGTTGGTGAGAGTCATCAGCCATGCATAGCAGTTGTTCATTAGTTTTCATTGCTGTACGAATTCCACCGAATACATAAACTATAATGTATCCATTCTCCACTTGATGGACATTTGGGGCTATTCCAAATAGTGCTACTACAAAAATTCTAATATTCTTCATAGGTACACATTTCCATTGGTTATCCTAGGAGTGGTATTTCTGGAGCATAGGATATGTGTATGTTCAGCTTTAGTAGCTACTGCCAAAGAGTTTTCCAAAGTGGTCATGCTACTTTACATTCACACCAGCACTGCAGAGAGTTTCACACTCCACATTCTCACCAACACTTGCTATTTTGGCAGTCTTTTTCATTCTAACCATTCTGGTAGGTATTTACTGTTTTCTCATTGTGGTTTCAATTTGCCTAATGACTTAAGTTGAGCATTTTTTTTATATGGTTTTGGCCAATCCGGATTTTTTTTTTTTTTTGGTGAATGCCTGTTCACTTCTACTGCCTATTTATCTACTGAGTTGTCAACTTTTTGTAGGAATTCATTACATATTTTCAATATGAGCCATTTGCCTGCTATACAGATTACAAATATACATGCCCATTCTGTGGCTTACCTTTTCACTCCCTTATTGATGAAGAGAACTCTTCATTTTACTCCTGTTGAATGTGGTGAACTTTCCCTTTTTGGTTAATGTATTTTGTGTCCTGTTTAAGAACTCTTTACCTGCCTCTTAAGGAGAGTTTTAAAATCTATGCAGGTCTCGGCAGATATGAATGTCAGTATTAGTGCATACAGCCACTGTTAAAAAAAAAAAAAAAGATGAAAAAAAGCCCAGACTTCAATTAGTGATATGAATGAAGAAGGTCTGGTTAAGACCAGGGCAAGCAGGCCAAAGGGTAAAGGTTGAAACTGATTGTGTTTTAAAACTTCAACTTCCATATGAGACCAAGGGAAGAGATGTCTATTTGGTACAGGATCTAAATTTTCTAAATGGTACAACTCTACAGTCGATTTGTTCAAATACCACAATTGCATGGAACTTTGAATAGGAAGTGAGATACGGTAGGTTAGTATAGACTGGAGTGAAATAGTGACACATCCCAGAGTAATTTGGGCAGATAATAAAAAATATATTTACAGCCTCCCCCTCCCCAGCCCCGAGGATCTGAGGGAAGGTGTGGATGTGTTGGACATCCTCACCTGGACTGGTGTTGATGTTGTCACAAACATTGGGACTGGCGGTTTGATGTGCTGAGCCCTCGAGCATGGGACTTGCCCTTATAAAGCTCATTACCACAAAGGAGAGTCTAAACTTGTATGTAATGGTGCCTAAGAGTCTCCCCCTGAGTACCTCTTTGTTGCTCAGATGTGGCCCTCTCTCTCTCTAACTGAGCCATCTCGACAGGTGAACTTGCTGCCCTCCCCCCTATGTGGGACCCGACTCCCAGGGTTGTAAATCTCCCTGGCAATGCAGAATATGATTCCCGGGGATGAATGTGGACCCGGCATCATGGGACTGAGAATATCTTCTTGACCAAAAGGGGGATGCAAAATTAGACGAAATAGTTTCAGTGGCTGAGAGATTTCAAATGGAGTCGAGAGGTCACTCTGGTGGACATTCTTATGCACTATATAGACAACACCCCTTAGGTTTTAATGTATTGGAATAGCTAGAAGTAAATATCTGAAACTACCAAACTCCAACCCAGCAGTCTGGACTCCTGAAGACAATTATATAATAATGTAGATTACAAGGGGTGACAGTGTGATTGTGAAGACCTTGTGGGTCACACCCCCTTTATCTAGTGTATGGATGAGTAGAAAAATGGGGATAAAAACTAAAGAACAAATGGGGTGGGATGGGGGGATGATTTGGGTGTTCTTTTTTCACTTTTATTTTTTATTCTTGCTCTGGTTCTTTCTGATGTAAGGAAAATGTTCAGAGATAGATTGTGGTGATGAATGCATAACTATGTTATCATACTGTGGACAGTGGATTGTATACCATGGATGATTCTATGGTGTATGAATGTATCTCAATAAAACTGAATTTAATAAAAAAAAAAATCTATGCAGGTGTGCCAAGCCCCACTGTTCTGATGCCCACTAGTTGCCAGAAAATGAACTGAGCACATTCACAGATGTTATCTCCTATTTTGTGGGAAAAACCCATCTTCATCACCCTTTTCACAGTGTGTATGCTGGACAGTCTTCATGGCTGCCCTACACCTGAATGTCCTTTCTGCATGTGAAGAGAAACAGCACCTGACAGCAGCTGGGAACCAAGTGGGCATCTACACCCACCCCCACGGGGATCCCATGGCTGGAGCACTTGGAGAATGCAATGAGGCTTGATGTGCTTAGCACAGAGATACAGCCATACACAACGTGTGAGGTCTATAAGAGTCATTTCTATTGACTGAGGTTCCCTGTGCTGCGGTGGGGCTTGGAGAGCAGCAGACCGAGGAGGAGCAGAATAGTAAGGGGTGAAGCAAAGAGGAAGGAGAGAGAAGAGATGCTCCTTCTGCTCAGCAAATAAGTATTAGAGGGGTAAGTGGTGAGGATGTGTTCCAGTTTGCTAATGCTGCTGCTATGCAAAACACCAGAAATGGATTGGCTTTTATAGAAGGGGGTTATTAGTTACAAATTTACAGTATGAAGGCCATGAAAATGTCCAAATTAAGGCATCAACACAAGTGTACCTTCACTGAAGGAAGGCCAATGATATCTGGAAAACCTCTGTTAGCTGAAAAGGCATGTGGCTGGTGTCTACTGATCCTGGGTTGTGTTCCAGCTCCCTCTCAACTCCTGTGCATTCTTCAAAATGTTGCTCTTGGGGGGTTTATTCCTCTCTTAGCTTCTTCTGGAGCAAAGTGTCAGCAAAATCTGCTTTTGAAGGCCGTCTCCAAAATGTCTCTCTTGGCTGTAGCACTGAGTTCCTTCTGTTTGTCAGCTCTTTTGTATGGCTCCAGTGATTGAATTAAGACCCACCCTGAATGGGTGGGGCAACACCTCCATGGAAATTATACAATCAAAGCTCTCCCCCACAGTTGATTGAGTCACATCTCCATGGAAACACTCAATCAGTAGGTTCCAACATAACACTAATACATCTGCCCTCAAGATTGCATTAAAGAACATGGCATTTTGGGAGACATAGTACATCCACACTGGCACAGGATGCAACAGGTGGCGTCCAACACCCTAGCGGCATTCGTTATTTTGGTGTCAGAACGAGCCGTGTCCCAGACTGCACAGAGCCTACCCTAGACAAGCAACGAGTGTTGCTGCAAAGCTGGTAGAGGGCCCCAGGGCCTGTATCCTAGGAGGGGGCTCCAGAGCATGGCCGGGGCTATGATTAGGGCAAGGCATCCCCGGAGGTGGCCCCATACCAGCCTTTGACCTCTCATTCTTGCTCTTGGAATGGAGTGTCTTAAACCCACCATGAAAGGTCTGACCTACAGAAAGAAAATATTCGCCTGCTGGGCTTAAAAATGGTACTGTAAGTAGTTTGCAAATCTTTTTATTTATGACAGAAAACAGACCAGTGATTGCTTTGGGGTGGGGTGTGGTGGAAGGGAGTGGGAGGGAGGGGCTGCAAAGAGGCACAAGAAGACTTCTGGGGGTGACGAACATGCTCGCTGTCTTGATTGCGGTTGATGATGGTTTCAGGGGTGTCTTCATATGCCAAAACTTGGCAAATTGTACACTTTAAATATGTGCATTTTATTGTACGTCAATGACACCTGGATAAAGAGGTTAAAAAGTGCTCCCAACACATGTACACACATACACACACAGAGTAGTTTGCAATGAAGAGGTTAAATCTCCATTGTAATCACTCAAAGGAGACTACACCTTTCTCCAAACCTGCCTGCTTGCTGGAGTCATGCTCTTAGTTCTTGTCCTGGTCACGAGAGGAGACCTGATTTAGATGGTCTAATTCTGGAGCTTCAGTGTCTTGGGGCTCTGGGAAAGGCCCTAGCTGGGGAGAGAACTCAGCAGAGGAGCCCATAGGAAAGTCCGTCAGTCCAGCCTCTATCTTGCCCACACAAGTGCATCCACAGTCAGTGATGCTGGTGCTTTCCACAGGATCCCTTTTTTCCCCTTACAGGCAGTGGGATATTCTTTTCCTCTTCCTTCATGGGAAAATTGGAAACAGAATCAAGAGGGTGGGATGTGTTAAAGCACTAAGAGAAGCACATCTGAGAGTTCCCCAGACCCAGCCGAGGATCGATGTCTTTGTTATGATTTATGGGGAATTTTCTTCTCTCCAAACAGTGTGTTTTTGTAATAGTTTTTCACTCTGGGATATTTTAAAGCTCCAGGGACTATCTCTGCTAATAAAGAAAAGACGAAAACCAAAACCAGCGGTAACTGTCATAACTAACAGATTGCTACAAGCAAAAATTTACAGCAAGGTGTAGAAAAACAACATATTATTTTTCCGTTTGTCAGCAGGATGCCTGCCGTCTAGGAAGACGTGCTTCAGGCGGTCTTTGAAGTGACTGCCATCCACAGGGGTACACTGCCTTTTCCTGGAGTTGTGAGTTGGCCCTGGTGCATTTGAACTTCCTTTCTTGGTCTCTCCGGTGACCGATGGTTGTTGCCAGGTAACCAGCCAAGGTCTTTGGCAATGGGATCAGAGGCTGGTGAACAGGTCCCCAAGCCAGGAGCAATGCCCCAAGAACACAGTGCTCTCACCATCTGATCTCCCAACTCTTGAGGAAAAGAAGAAATCGTAGTTGAGCCCCAAAGCAAAATGTCAAAAAGCACCCTCTCTCCTATACCTCAAAAATTCCCAGCGATGGACAGGGGGTGACTGAGTGCTGGAAGACAGAATTGTCTGCTTCACAGTCAAGTCTAAAAGGTTCATGGGGTGCATGGGTGGGCACCTCTTCAATGCCCAGCCCCACCAACTGCAGCCCACACTAAGGACCCACGGAGGCTGGGATCTTTAAATAGGAATGAGTGGCCAAAGTGATGCTCAGCCCTCTGAGGGCATCTATTTCCAAATATTTGCATGCAGTCCCCTTTGGGAATCCGGGTTATGGTTCTGTAGGTAGGGACAAAGGGCATTGCAGCAACAAGTACCTTTCATAAAAATTAGTCATGTCAACTTGCTTGCAAAAAATTGAAATGTTACAATTGGCTACTTTAAAAGTTTCTCATAATCCCACCCACTAGAAATAAGCAGTGATAACAGTTTGATGTCTTTTCCATGAATGCATAACTGCCCCTCACCAGCCAAACCCATTTGGGTCCCGATTTGGAGAATGAGAGTCAGGCAAGTTTGAATCAGGAGGGAGAGAGCGTGTTATTCCAATGAATTTGGTTCCCGAGTTTAAGACAATGAGTAGCAAGAGTTTATATAGTAAGGGATTTATCTAAAAGTCTATCTGACTTTATTTGCTTCTGGAGATAGCTAGTGAAAGTTCAGACAACAAGGGATCCCTATAATAACATACATGTAGCAAGTGGCATAAATTGCTTCTAACATTCAAGAGGCAATAAACGTCACATTCATTTCTATTTCTAAACAAAATCAAGTCTGATCCCCAGTTGCTCATTTTCAGGGAATGAGAAAGTTCAAGATCTCATGGCTTCTTCCCCTTCATGAGCTTATCTATAACAATCTTTCTACAGAGCCCAGGGGACAAGGAAGGAAAGAGAACTGTTCTTGGGTGTGATGTGGTTGCTGTACAATCTCTGCTCCAATACGTAGTAGCAGGTGACATTTGTAAAATTATATGGCACCTATAAGCCTTGGTTTTCTCTTCAGAAAAATGTAGCTGATGATAATAATTGTCATCAAATAGAGTAGTAAATGTTCATCGTTATCATCATCATTATTGCATTGTTTTTAAGAATTCCACAGAATTCCATTTGTGCCGGTTTGGATGTATTATGTCCCTCAAAATGCCATTATCTTTGATGCAATCTTGTGGAGGCAGACGTATTAGTGTTGATTAGGTTGGAATTCTTTGATTGAGTGTTTCCATGGAGATGTGACTCAATCAACTGTGAGTGAAATGTTTGATTGGATAATTTCCATGGAGGTGTTACCCCATCCAGTCAGGGTGGGTGTTAATTGGGTCACTGGAATTGCATAAAGGAGTTCACAGACAGAAGGACCACAGAGCAGCTGTGAATGACATTTTGGAGAGGAGCTGCAGCCAAGATAGACACTTTGAAGAATGCACAGGAGTTGAGAGATGAGCTGGAACACAAGCCATGTGCCTTCCCAGCTAACAGAGATGTTCCAGATGTCAACGGCCTTTCTCCAGTGAAGGTGCCCTATGGTTGATGCCTTACCTTGGACATTTTCATGGCCTTCAGACTGTAACTTTGTCACCAAATAAACCCCCTTTATAAAAGCCAATCCATGTCTGATATTTTGCATAACGGCAGCATTAGCAAACCAGAACACCATTGTACGGGCATAAAATAATTCATTTACCCAATCCCCAAAAAGGAACATTTAAATACAGAGAATTAACTTTTACCAACTGTAACTGTATGCTAAACTGAAAATTTTAACTGAGACCCTATATCTATCTATCCATCCATCCATCCATCCATCCATCCATCCATCCATCATCTATCAATCATCTATCATCTATTTATCATCTATATCATCTATCTAACCATCTATCACCTATATATCTACCTATCTACCTACCTACCTGTCCATCTATTTATCTCTATCACTTATCTGTCTAATCTATTTACTTACCAAATACCAGAGTGAGCTATAAGACTGACCACCATGGGTGTATTAGTTATCTACTGTTGCATAACAAATTATCCTCAAATTTATTGACTTAAAACAACAGCATTTACTGTCTCAGCTTCTGGGACAAAAATCCAGGCATGGCTTAGCTCAGTGCCCTGGTGTAGGTCTCTCACAAGGCTGAAATTAAGGTGTTGACCAGGCTACATACATCTGAAGGCTTGAATGGGGAAGGATTCTCTTGCAAGCTCATTCTTGTGGACTCTGGCAAGACTACATTCCTCGTGGGTTGTTGGACTGAGGGCCTCATTTCCTCACTGGCAACTGGCAGGAGATCTCATTGAAGACCTCATTGAGTACCTTGCCACATGTGCCTCCCCAGAAGGCAGCTCACAAGTGGCAGGTGGTTTTCCCCAGAATGAGAAAGGAAGAAGCAGAAAGAGCAAGTGTATGTAAGATGGCAGTCACAGCCTTTTATAGCCTGATTTCAGAAGCGACATCCCATTACTTTTGCTATTCTATTTGTTAGTATCATAGCTATTTCCAGTACACACTAAAGGGGAGGGGATTACACAAGAGTGTGAAAACCAGGAGGTCGAGATCCCTGGGAGCCAGTTTAGAAGATGTCTATCAAGCTTACTAGACATTTGCAAAAATAAAATAACTCAGAACCAGTTTCACAACCTTTAAATCCCTCACCCACACTGAAAGTATGAGGGTCAGATTTTATCAGTTACTGAGTTGTGTTAAAAACTTCCTTTATGTTATTGCACCTGAATTTTTTCTCTAGTATATCTGTGCATTTTGCTTTATATATTTTGAGGATAAGTTATTAGGTGCAAGCAAATTTGGAATTGTTACATCTTTCTGGAGAATTCAATCTGTTGTCATTATGAAGTCACTCTTTCTCTAGCATGCTTTTTGCTTTAAAAGATATTTCATTTGATATTAACATGGCTACCCCAATTCTTGTTTGGTTAGTATTTGTACAGTATATATTTTCTACCCTTCTACCTTCAACTTTTCAGGTTTTGATGTATGTTTTTGTAACAGTATATATCTATCTATACCTATACCTAAACCTATAACTATACCTATATCTATATATTGTTAATGTAGCCTAGAAATCTTTCACAGGAGCATTTAGTCCATTTTTCTTTAATGTATTTATTAATACTTTGAGCTAAAAATCTACTGTATCAACTATGTGCTTACTACTTGTCCTGCCAATCTATGTTCCTTTTTTGATCCTTTCTTGCCTTTTTTTTAAATAATTAAATTTTATTGAGAAATAGTCACATACCATGCAGTCATACAAAGTGTACAATCAGTTATTCACAGTACCACCATATAGTTGTGCGTCCATCACCAAAATTAATTTTTGAATCTTTCCTTCTTTTGGATAAATTAAATCTTATTCCACTTTATTCTTATGTTAGTTTGAGGACATATGATTTCACTTTAAAATTTTGAGGTATAATTTACATACTGCTATGGATTAAATTGTGTCCCCAACACAGACATGTTCAAGTCCTGACCCTGGTCTTGTGCATGTACCCTATTTGGAAATAGGATCTTTGAAGATGTTATTAGTTAGGATGAGGCCAAAACTGGATTAGGGTGAGCCCTAATCCAATATGACTGCAGTTCTTATAAGGTAAGAAAATGTGAACACAGAAAAACAAAGAAAAAAAGACAGTCACATGGCAAGAAAAGAGACTGAGTTATGCTACAAGCCAAAGAAGGCCATGGGGTGCTGGCAAAGACCACCAGAATCCTACAGACTTTCAGGAAGCATGGCTCTGCTGGCACCTTGATTTTTTTTTTTTTATCTTCATTTTATTGAGATATATTCACATACCACGCAGTCATACAAAACAAATCGTACTTTCGATTGTTCACAGTACCATTACATAGTTGTACATTCATCACCTAAATCAATCCCTGACACCTTCATTAGCACACACACAAAAATAACAAGAATAATAATTAGAGTGGCACCTTGATTTTGGACTTGTCGCCTCCAAGTGCTTGTGAGATAATAAATTTCTGTTGTTTTAAACCACCCATTTTGTGCCCCTTTGTTACGATAGCCCTAGGAAACTAAGACACATGTCATAAAATTCACCATTTTAAAGTGCACAAGGTTCACAAGACTGTCCAACTATCACCATCTGATTCCAGAACATTTTCATCACCCCAAAAGAAACCATGTACCTTCTAGCAGTCACTTGTCCCTAGCTCCTGGCAACCACGAGTCTACTCTCTGTCTCTACGGCTTTACCTATTATGGATATTTCATAAAAATGGAGTCACACAATATGTGGCCTTTGTGTCAGGCTTCTTTCACTTTGCATAATGTTTTCAAGGTTCATCTGCATTGCACAAGTATTAGCATTTCACTTTTATTGTCAAATAACATTCCATTGTATGGACACATCACAGTTTGTTCATCTGTTCATCAGTTGATGATCATTTGAGTTGTTTCCACTTTTTGGCTATTAAGAGTAATGCTGCTATGAGCATTCATGTAGAAGTTTTTCTGTGAACACATGTTTTCAATTCTCTTGGATAAGTACCTAGGAGTAGAATTGCTGGATCATATGGTAACCCTATGCAAAACTTTTTGAGAAACCGCCAAACTGCTTTCCATAGTGGTTGCACTGTTTTACATTTCCATCAGCAATGTAGGAGGGTTCCAATTTCTCCACATCCTCAACAACACTTGTCATTGTTTTTTTATTATAGCCATCCTAGTTGATGTGGTTTTGATTTGCATTTCCCTAATGACTAATAATGTTGGACATTTTTTCATGTGCTTATTGGCCATGTATATATCTTCTTTGGAAAATGTCTATTCAGGTCCTTTGCTCATTTTTAAATTGGATTATTTGTCTTTTTATTGTTGACGTGTAAGTGTTGTTTGTATATTTTCAATACTTGATCTTAATCAGATACATGGTTTTCTCCATTCTGTGATTTGCCTTTTCACTTATTGATTTGAGATCTTTCTTCTCTTCTTAAGATAGAAACTTACAGCTATAAATCACCCTCTGGGCATTGCTTTTGATGTACTCCATAAGTTTTGGTATGTTGTGTTTTCATTTTCATTCATCTAAAGGTATTTTCTAATTTCCTTCATGATTTCTTCTTTGATCCATTGGTTGTTTAAGAGTGTATTGCTTAATTTCCACATTTCTGTGAGTTTTTCAGTTTTCCTTCTGTTATTGATTTCTAATTACATTCCATTTTGGTCAGAAAAAATATTTTGCATGATAATGAAGTTTTAAAATTTATTGAAACTAAAACAAGTTTTGTGTCCTGGAAAATGATCCGTTTGCTCTTGAGAAGAATGTTAATTCTGTTGTTGTGTGTTTTATATATGTCTGTTAGTTTCATTTGGTTTACAGTGTTGTTCAAGTCTTCTACTTCTTTATTGATCTTCTTTCTGTGAAAATGGTGTATTTGAGTCACCTACCATTATTGTAGAACTATCTATTTCTCCCTTTGATTCTGTCCATATTTGTTTTATGTATTTTGGGGGTTATGATATTAGGTGCATATATATTTTTCTTTAGTTCTTTAGAGATGATTTCCTTCAGCCTTTGAACATATTTAAATAGCCAAGTTAAAGTATCCTGCCCTGTAAGCCCAAAGTCTGGGCTTCCTCAGGGATAGTTTTTATTGTTTATTCTCCCCGTGTGTGGGCCATACTTTCTTGTATTTATACACGTTTCATAATGTTTAGTGAAAACTGGACGTTTTAAACACTATAATGTGGCAACTCTGGAAGTCAGATTCTCCATTCTCCCTAGCATTTCTCTTGTTGCTGCTTATTGTAGTTGTTGCTGTTTGTTTGTTTAGTGACTTTTCTGAACTAATTCTGTAAAGTCTTTATTCTTCATCATGTGTGGCCACTGAAGTCTCTACTTGGTTAACCAAGTGGTCAGCTAATGATTGGTAAGAGATTCCCTTAAATGGCTGGAACCGATAACTCTCCCAGATTTTGCCAAGGGGTTTTATGAACATGTTGGGCACACCTTCAACACTCGGCCAGGCAGTTTACAATTCTGCCTTTGCCTTCACTTACCACTTGTGCAGAGTCCCAACATCAGACAGAAGTGAGAGCTTAGAGTCTTCTCAGGTGTTGCCTGAGAATGTGCACAGCCCTTCACCTTCAAGTGACCTTGTAGATTCCCGGGAATATGTCAGAGACTTGGAAAGGCCCTATAGCCATCTCATTTCTTTCTCAGCTTTTTCTTTCAAGCTTTTTGTTTAGTCTACTGTTTGCCTCAATGCTTATCCACTTCTTCAGGCAGCCAGAATGTTAAAATAGTTGCTGTAAATGCTTTTGACAAACAATGCTGGGGAGAGGCATTTGGCAGCAAGTGAGCTTTGTGTCAGGTCAAATAACAACAAGCCATGTGAATCTTCCAGGAAACCACCAGGCAGCTCAAATAACGACAATTCATTGGGAATGAGGCTTTGCAAGAGCTCTAGCTCTATCATGCTCTCTCCAGTACCAAGAATGTTGGTTGTTACTTTTCAAGGTTCCTGCTGAGCTGGTGAGTTGGGAATGGAACTAGGGAAAGTTAAAATGGCACAAAGCTAGCTGTTTTTACTGGAATTCAGTTGTTTTCCTGAATAAATGCTTTGTAGGTTGCTGTAAGCTTTGATTCATTTACCAAGTTCTGGAAAAATTCATTCAAAAATTTTTTGACTGTTTTGTCATTGCTTTTATAGAGGAGAAAATTTTTGGTAGTCTGTAATCTGCCATTGTCACTGATGTCACTTATATGCTCTTTTAATGATATTTGAGTGGTTACCCTAGAAATTAGAACATGCATCCTTGACTTAACTAATTCTCCTGCAGTCAATCCATTTTGTCTCCTCCGGGACAAGGCAAGGACCTTAGCACACTTCAACTCCATTTACTCTCATACCAGATAATATGCTATTTTGTCATGTATTTTAATTCAATATGTATCTTAAACCCAGAAGACATTATTGTTGTTATAGCCAGTGCTAATATAGATTTACCTAAATTGTTTTCATATTTGTTTTTTTTTTTTTTTTTTTTTTTTTCTTTCTTGCATCTCTGTCCTTCTGGAATCATTTTGCTTCTGGATGAATGACATTCTTTATAATTTACCTTAGCAGCAGGTTTTCTGGTAGCAAAATTATTTCATTTTTATTCATCTGAAAATTTTATCTCATCCTCATTACTGAAGGATATTTGCTTTGACCATAGAATGTCTACATTGGCATTTATTTTCTTACAGCATATTGCAGATATCATTTTATTGTCTTCTGACATCCATTATTGCTCTGGGGATGTAAGCTTCATTCTTATTGTTCCTTTCAAACTCTGGCTCTTTTCTCTGGATACTTTCAATACTCTGTCTTTGATTTTGTGAAATTTTCTCACAATGTGTCTAGCTGTGGATTTCTTTTTACTTGTCCTGCTTGGGATTCACTGGAATTCTTGAATCTATAAATTAATGTTTTTCATCAGTTTTGAAATATTCTTAGTCTTTGTTCTAGTTTGCTAATGCTGCCAGAATGCAAAACACCAGGGATGTATTGGCTTTTATAAAAGGGGGTTTATTTGGTTACACAGTTACAGTCTTAAGGCCATAAAGTGTCCAAGGTAACACCTCAGCAATCAGGTACCTTCACTGGAGGATGGCCAATGGTGTCTGGAAAACCTCTGTTAGCTCAGAAGGCATGTAGCTGGTGTCTGCTCCAGAGTTCTGGTTTCAGAATGGCTTTCTCCCAGGACACTCCTCTCTAGGCTTCAGCTTCTCTCCAAAATGTCACTCTCAGTTGCTCTTGGGGTGTTTGTCCTCTCTTAGCTTCTCTGGAGCAAAAGTCTGCTTTCAAAGGTCATCTCCAAAATGTCTTTGTAAGCTGAAGCTCCTCTCTCAGTTCCAGTGCATTCTTCAAAGTGTCCCTCTTGGCTAGTGCCTCTTCAAAATGTCACTCACAGCTGCACTGAGTTCCCTCTGTTTGTCAGCTCATTTATATGGTTCCACTGAACAAGGCCCACCCTGAATGGGACTCCATAGAAATGGTCTCATCAGAGTTATCACCTACAGTGGGTGGGGTGCATTTCCATGCAAACAAACTAACCCAAACATTCCAACTTAATCCCCACTAATATGTCTGCCCTGCAAGATTGCATCAAAGAATATGGCTTTTTCTGGGGGACATAATACATTCAAACCAGCACAGTCTTGATATCTTCAGTGGGGCCTCTGCCCCATTCTCTCCTCTTCCTCCAAGATTCCAATTAAATGTATGTTAGGCATTCTCACTGCATCCCCTTGTCTCTTACCTCTCTTTCGTATTTTCATTTTGAATCTCTTTGTTTCAATCTAAAACACTTTCTTCCCTGTTTTCCAATTTGCTAATTCTCTCTTCAGCTGAGTCTACATTTCTTGTTAAGCTTATCCAATCAGTTTTTTTAAATGCAATTTTGTTGAGATATACTCACACACCATATAATCCATTCAGATGATAAAATCAGTGGCTCACGGTATCATCATATAGTTGTGCATTCATCACCACAATCAATTTTAGAACATTTTTATTACTCCAAAAAAATAAATAAAAATCAAAAGAACACCCAAACCATCCCATTCCCTTTATCCATCCTATTATTAATATATATTTTTGTCATTAATTTATTACTCATCTGCCTATACACTGGGTGAAGGAAGTGTCAGTCACCAGGTTTTCATTATCACATGGTCACATGATAAAAGCTACCTAGTTATACAATTATCATCAAGAATCAAGTTTACTAGATTGTGGTTCAACAGATTCAGGTATTTCCTTCTAGCTATTCGAATACACTAGAAACTAAAAAGGAATATCTATATAATGCCTAAGAATAACCTCCAGATTGACCTCTTAACTCTATTTGAGATCTCTCAGCTATCTGATCTCTCTATTTGAGATTTAAAACAAACAAACAAACTTTATTTTTCTCATTTCTTTTTCCCCTTTTGGCCAAGATAGCTTTCTCAATCCCATGATTGCCAGGGCCAGGCTTATCCCTGGGAGTCTTGTCCCTCATTGCCAGGGAGATTTACACCCCTAGGAGTCATGTCCCATGTAGGGAAGAGGGCAGTGAGTTTACTTGCAGAGTTGGCTGAGAGAAAGAGGCCACATCTGAGCAACACAAGAGGTTCTCTGGGGGTGAATCTTAGGCATAATTATAAGTAGGCTTAGCTTCTCCGTTGCAGGAATAAGTTTCATAAGGGCAAGTGCCATGATCGAGGGCTTGACTTATTAAATTGGAAGTTCCTAATGCTTGAGAAAATATCAGAAATTCCCCAGGTGGGGAAATTTAATTTTTCCACATTTCTCCCCAGTCCCTCAAGGGGACTTTGAACATATTTTTTATTTTCTGCCCAAAAATACTTTGGAGTGTATTGAGGTATCACATTAACTATACAGAATAGCAAGATCTCATTCCCCATTCTACGTTCCATGCAACCATGTTGTTTAAATAAACTGACCATACAGGTTATATTAGAAAGTGTGCTACAGAGAATATAAATTTTGTACCAAATAAACATCTCTTAGATAAGGGTCAAACCTCATAAATATATGTGACTTCTGTAACAGCTTACAATCTATGAACCTTTAAAACCAGCCTCATTGAACACTCTTCACTCCTGCATCATCAATTACTTGGTCCCTGTCCATGTTCTATCCTCTGGTACATATGCTCTCAAATTCAGTTCTCAGCATTTGCTCATTATAGTTTATATTAGTGAGACCTTACAATATTTGTTGTTTTGTTTCTGGTTTATTTCACTCAACATAATGTCCTCAAGATTCATTCACCTAGTTGCATGCCTCATGACTTCATTCCTTCTTGCAGCCACTCAATATTCCATTGTATTTATTCACCACAGTTCGCCCTTCCATTCACTCATCCATATACCCTTAAGCAAGCCACCACTATTCATTGCAAATCATGAATACTGTTGCCATAAGCACCAGTGAGTAAATGTCTATTTGTGCCCTTGCTTTCAGTTCTTCCAAGAATACACCAAATAATGGGGCTGCAAGAAGATATGACAACCCTATACTTAGCCTCCTGTGGAACCACCACACTGCCCTCCAGAGGGGCTGCACTGTTCTACTTCCACACCAACAGTGAATACGTATTTCTCTCTCTCCAGCACTTGCATCTTTCTGTTTATTTTTAAACTGTTTTATTTCCACACCATGCAATCCATCCTAAGTGAACAATCAATAGCTCCTGGTATAATCACCTAATTATGCTTTCACCACCACAATCTATATGAGAACATTTCCATTTCTTCTGCAAAAAAAAGAGAAAAGAGTATGAAAAAAGATAAAAGAATAAAGAATAAAACAAAAATAAAAAAGGAGAAACAATGAAAAGAATCTCATACCCCTCCCTTATATCTCCCTCTGTTGACTTCAGCTCTAGTTGTATTGCCTCTGTTACAATTAATGGAAGAATATTACAATGTTATTGTTAATTATGCATCCTGGTATTTTTTCCCATATATCATCCCATTTTCAATACCTTGCAATGTTGACATTCACTTGCTCTCCCTCATGTAAAAACTTTCTTATATTTCTACGTTTAATCACCATGATTGTCTACTCTAGGTTTTGCTAAGTTACACACTACCAGTATTATCCTCTATCTTTCCTTCATACATGCCCCTAAGCCATCCTCTTTCAACCATACTCACACTCAGCTTTTTTCATTACACTTACAATATTGTGCTACTATCACATAGTGTTGTGCAATCCATTTCTGGATCTTTACAATCAATCTGTTGAACATTCTGTACTCCTTCAGCATCAAATGCCCAATCTATACCCTCTTTCTACCTTCTGATAACCTGTGTTCTTAACTTGAATTCTGAGAATTTGCTCGTTATAGTTAGTTCATATTAGTGAGACCATACAGTATTTGTCCTTTTGTTTCTGGCTAATTTTGCTCAACATAATGTTCTCAAGGTTTATTCATGTTGTTATATGCATTGTGACTTTATTTTGTTCTACAGCTGCATAATGTTCCATCGTGTGTATATATCACAGTTTGTTCATCCGCTTGTCAGTTGATGGACAATTTGGGCTGTTTCTGTCTCTTGGCAATAGTGAATAATGCCACAATGAACATCAGTTTTCAAATGTCCATTCATGTCCCTGCCTTCAGTTCCTCTGAGTGTATGCCTAGTAATGGGATTGCTGGATCATATGGCAATTCTACACTTAGCTTCCTGAGGAACTGCCACACCGTCTTCCAGAGTGGCTGCACCAATCTACATTCCCACCAACAGTGAAAAAGTGTGCCTCTTTCTCCACATCCCCTCTAGCACTTGCAGTTTTTTTTTTAAATTATTATGGCCATTATAGTGGGTGTGAGATGATATCTCATAGTGGTTTTGATTTGCATTTCTTTAAAAGCTAGTGATGTTGAGCATCTTTTCATGTTTTTGAGCAATTTGTATTTCCTTTTCAGAAAAGTGTCTGTCCATGTCTTTTGCCCATTTTTTAATTGGGTTGTTTATCTTTTTATTGTTGTATTATAGGATCTCTATATATTCTGGATATTAAACCCTTATCTGCTATGTGGTTTCCAAACATTGTCTCCTGTTGCATAGGCTGCTTTTTTTACTTTCCTGACAAAATCCTTTGATGCACAAAATTTCCAATTTTAAGAAGATTGCATTTATCTATTTCCTCTTCCATTGCTCGCACTTTGGGTGTAAGGTCTAGGAAACCATCTCCTATCACAAGATCTTTATGATATTTCCCTACATTTTCTTCTGAAAGTCTTATGGTCTTAGCTCTAATGTTCAGGTCTTTGGTCCATTTTGGGTTAATTTTCGTATAATGTGTGAAATAGGGGTCCTCTTTCGTTCTTCTGGATGTGGATATCCAGTTTTCCAAGCACCATTTGTTGAAGTGGCTGCTCTGTCCCAGTTGAGTTGACTTGACTGCCTATTGAAGATCCCTTGTCCATAGAAGAGAGGGTCTATTTCTGAACCCTCAATTCTATTCCATTGGTCAGTATATCTATCACCTTGTTGAGTGTCTCACAGCTTCACTCCTTGCAGTTACTCAATATTCCACTGTATACATACACCACAGATCACCATTCTGTTCATCCATCAATGTACCCTTAGGCCACCTCCACCCATTGCAAACTGTGAATACTGCCTTCATAAACACCAGTGTGCTAATGTCCATTCGTGTCCCTGCTGTCAGATCTTCCAAGTACATACCCCGTAATGAGGTTGCAGGACCTTACGGCACCCACATACTTAGTTTCTTGTGGAACCACCACACTGACCTCCAGAAAGCCTACACCATTCTACTTCCCCACTAACAGTGAATAGATACATCTCCCTTCAGTTTTGTCAGTATTTGCCTCATGTGTTTTGGGGCACTCTGGCTTGGTGCACAGATATTTATGAGTATGTCTTCTTGATGGATTGTCCCTTTTATTATCCAATCAGTTTTTAATTTTGGTTATTATATTTTTCATTTCTAAGAATTCTATTTGTTTCATTTTCAAATCTATGTTATATTTCATGGTTTCCAGCCCCCAAGTCAGAAGTTTAAGTTGCCTTTAATTCTTTGGACATATAGGCACAATAATCTAGTCTGTTTTATACCTGTTCAGTAATAATAGTATCTGTAACCCTGTGGCTCTGTTTCTGATGATTGTCACTCCTATTGTCTTGCCTTCTCATGGCCCTGGTTTTCTTTGATTAGGTGTCATCTCTGAATTTGAGAAAAAATTTTTGCAGAAACAATTTGAAACCTAGGGTAAAATGATCTTCCTCCAGAATTTATTTTCATTTGTTTTAGGGCATGTGCCTGCATGAACTAGCAATCTGGGGTTACTTTAATCCAATTTCAGGGCAGAGATTTCTAGGCCGTGCACATGACTGAAGCGGGGTATGAGGGCTGATTTATATTTAATTTGCCATTACTTCTAGGGGACAGGTTTCCAAGGTCCTTTCCCAAAGCATGCATTGGTTTTCTAAGGTCACCACAGTTCGCAAATTCTGGACTCCAATTTTGTTCCCTTAGCCCTGTGAGACTGTAGAAAGTGCAACTTAACTTCTCAGCTGCCTGTTCCAAAGGAAGAGTTGTCACCTCTCCTTCAATTGTGCCCCTCTCTTTGAACTTGGCACAGTAATTTCTCAGCATTTTATTACTTTTGATGCTTTAAGGATTTTAAACATTTATTCTATATTTGTCTTCAGTGGGAGTCTTGGTCTGATTATCTAGTTTGTAATTACTGGACACTAAATTCTCTCCTTAATTGTTTCATAATTACAAAAATATCTGATCATTCTGATAGAAAACTACAAATTGGTAGGTCAAAAAAAAAAATCTAAAATCTAGATCCATTAAAGCACTTTGGGGAGATTTGAAGAATATGGTTAATGGCTCTGGTGGCCTATGCTAAGGAACAAGATTTAGCAGCAAGGTATTTCATGGAGGAGTGGCTGTGGGTGGCCGAGGAGAGGACAGCCTGTGACCTGGGTCTATCAGGTCAGCCTGGCACTGCCCTCAGGAGCCTCAGTCTCACCTGCACCTCCAAATCCACTCTACCCAGCCCACCTGGTTTTCTTCGATTAGGTGTTGTGCTGGTTTGAATGCATTATGTTCCCCAGAAAAAGCCATATTCTTTGATGCAGTCTTGTGGAGCAGACGTTTTGGTGCTGATTAGATTTGCACGGCAATGCGCCCCACCCAACTGTAGGTGGTAACTGATGAGATATTTCCATGGAGGCATGGCCCCACCATTCAGGGTGGGCCTTGATCAGTAGAGCCATACAAATGAGCTGACAAACAGAAGGAACTCAGAGCAGCTGCAGCTGTGAGTGATGTTTTGCAGAGGAGCTACAGCCAAGTGGGACACTTTGAAGAAAGCACAGGAGCTGCAGATGAGAGACAGTCTGAAGGCGGCTGTTGAAAGCAGACTCTTGCTCCGGAGTAGCTGAGAGAGGACAAATATCCTAAGTGCAACTAAGAGTGACATTTTTGAGGAACTGTGGCCTAGAGAGGAACACCCTGGGAGAAAGCCATTTTGAAACCAGAACCCTGGAGCAGACGCCAGCCACGTGCCTTCCCAGATAACAGAGGTTTTCTGGACACCATTGGCCATCCTCCAGCGAAGGTACCTGATTGCTGATGTGTTACCTTGGACACTTTATGGCCCTAAGACTGTAACTGTGTAACCAAATAACCCCCCTTTTATAAAAGCCAATCCATCTCTGGTGTTTTGCATTCCGGCAGCATTAGCAAACTAGAACAGGTGTCATCTCTGAGTCTGAGAAAAAAATTTTTTGCAGAAACAAAATCTGGTACTGATCTTTCTATCCACTGGTAACCAACATCGGGGTTGAATCATGTGCCCTACAAAAGACATGTTGTTAATCTTAGTCCATGTTCTGGTGGGTGCGGACCCATCTGTAAGTAGGGCATTTTGAGGATGTTATTATTGGTTAAGGTGTGGCCACACTGAGTCAGGGTGGGTTGTAATCTGTGACAGAGGCCTTACAGAAGAAGTTTGGATGCAGTGAAGTCAGAGAAGTCACAGGAAGCAGACAGAAGTCAGCAGAAACTGGAAGACCAGACACAAGAAGAGAGAGAGATCACCATGAGCTAGAGGCAACGAGGCAAATCATGGAACCCCAAGGACTTCCAGAACCATAATGCTATGGAATCTGGGGAGAAATCATGGGCTTGCAGACATCTTTTATTTCAAATTGCTTTTTAAAAATTTCGTTTTATAGAAGAAATTCCCCAGCTCCCACTCTGAGGTGGGGGAGGTACCAACCTTGTCTGCAGGGCCGAGTGCTGGCCTGGGGTGCAGGCTGCAGGTGGGGAGACGGGCAGGGCCTCCCAGGGGGCTGACATGGGGAGGAGGCCCAAGCTGGCCAGTGTAGGATAAAGAAGGGGGAAAGGAAAAAGCCAGAGAATTTAGAACTTTTGGCCTTCGAAACTGCAACCATAAATTCCTGTTGTTAAGCCAACCCGTGTGTGCTACTTGTCATAGCGGCCTGGAAAACTCAGACACCAACTTTCCCCAGCCCGTGTCCTTCTGCTGTAGAATGCAGTAAGGGGTTCTGCAATAGGACCCCTCTGATGCAGTAGTCCTAGGTTTGTCCCCCAATGAGGTGTAGACAAAGGGACTGCTTTAGGATTTTTCAGATGGTCTCCAGAACATGCCAGAAGGAACCTCGACTTTCCAGAGGGGGAGAGAGAGATTTGGGGGCAGGTGAGCAGTGATCATGAGGGGCCCTGGAGGAAAGCCCTGACCTTGAGAGTGGAGGGGCCATGACCTCATCACACACGCCTCTTAAATTTCACAGGAGAAAATGGAGGTCCTGAGGCCCAGGTGGTTTGCCCATCTTAGGCAGCCTCCAGGTGGCCCACACTGAGGAACAGCAAGTGCTCTTTCCATGCGCTGTGCTCCTGTCTTCCTCAAAACCCTGAGCCACTAAAATCAGTCACATGCAAACGGGCAAAGGGTGGTGCAGAGCCATGAGTGAACATTTTGCAGCACGTTAGAATCACATGGCGAGCTTAAAAAAATCCTGATGCCCAGGCTGCACGTCAGACCAGTTAAATCCCAATCTCTCAGGTGAGATGGAGGCCTCTGGGGTACCCCAGCCAGGGCAGGAAACCTGACTCCTCCATGCCCGGGCACAGGGAAAGGTAGGAGTGATTTGGAGAGCCCAGTCCAGTGCCGGTGTCCCGTGGCCTGTGATTCTGTGGGGGGCAGTGGGGTGGCTGGAAGCTGCTTGGTGCCCGGGCTATTTAGGGCCATTTTCCAGCAGGGGCTGCACCTACAAGAGTTTTCTGATGGTCTAGGAGCCATTTCTACAACTGGTGCCGTTAAACCCGTGCCTCCAGCTCTCTCAATACAAGCATTTAAAAATAAACACCCTTACTGCTCGGCAACAGGAGGGAAGGAGAAAGGTATTCCAGGAAACCTGTCCCTGGGCTCTGGGAACATCCTGACAGTGTCTCTGAAGAGGTAGACACATGTTCAGCTTTTATGAAAATGCAGAAATCAAATTGTGTGATTTGAACATTGGTTTAAAAATTGCTTTTTTGGTGGGTAGAAAAATGCAGTATTTTGAAATTAAAAGGCTATTGTATGATCTTAGAGCCATATGTATTTTAGATGAGTTATAAATTGTTTTAAAAAGGCATTAGTAAGAATAAAAGCTAAGATCCAGTGAGTGTTAACGTTATTTTCCTAAATTTTACACTGTATTATAAAATGGAGACACATCTATACGTGTATGTATATATATATGTGCTTGTGTAGATATACATTTATACACACACACATACATATAATATGAAAGACCTGGACAGCTTATGGCTTCAAGTGCATGTCATTTCTTGGTAGGTGATGATTCTCCTGCAACCTTCCTTTGGAGGATCTGTAATACGTGTTTAGAAGATGTCAGCAAGGAAGTTATGAACTTGGACCAGTGGAGCCTGTGCCCACAGCTGCTGGTGGGCGTCCTGCATACAATTCTCTCCTGCTTGTATCTGGGGCTTGGAGTTCCCCGAAAGATCTTCCAAGTTCTGGGTCCTTCTGATTTCTTTAGTCATCACTAGTTTTCTTGCTAGGGATGAGGAACGAAATCAGCTGACTCCAAAGTTTTTTTGTGTGCTCTCATTTTATAATCATGTATTAATAATATATATTATTAATATATTCTATTAAAATATACTATGCTTTGTGCAATGAGCACTAAAAAACAAACAAAACAAAGCAAAACACTAAATGAGCTAGTAAATGTAAAGCACTGAGCACAGGGCAGGTATGGGCTATGGGAAAGTCCCAGCTAAGGAAATGCTAGCGCAGAAGAGGACCCCCTGGCTCAGGTGATGTGGGAGCTGGTGCCACGTCTGGCCCTCAGGGGTACCGGGCTACCTGCTTCTTCCTACTCCCAAGGAGCTGCAAAGCACTGAGGGAGAGGAGCTGTTTATCTCATGCACTCTTTGAAACTTTCAAAAGCAGAAAGTGGGTGCTATTGACAGTTGTTCCAGACCTGCGTTTCTTCCCCTAAGACTTTATAAATACCCCATCGTTTTTCAACAGCTGGTAGTCCACTGTGAGGTTGTTGCCAAATTATTTCTCTAAAGCCCTGCTGACGGGCATGCATGCCACACCAATTTCTCACTATTAGAAACCGTGAGATGAAGTCAATTGCATATGTATCGTTACTCTTGTATTTCCTCTTAAGATTTCATTCCTTAAGACGAGTCTTCATAAATAGAGTTAGTGGGTCATGGTTTTTTGAAGTTCGTATCGACAGATACTGGGAAACTGTCCTCTCAAGTTGAACCCATTCCGACTTCCATCAATATGAAATTGCATGTCCTTTCACCCACACCCACACCGGGCATGAAGGCAGAATTCAACGTTGTCAGGGCCTCCTCCGAGGCTGGGCTCGGTTCTCTTGCTGATGAGGTGGAAGGTCCACAGGACACAATGTCCTGGATGATGGAGCAGGACCTTCTACTGGGGAAATCTACTGAATTAATTTTTCTGGGTAAATTCTAGAGACACACACTGTGGTTCAGTGGCTGGAATACAGGCTTTGCCACAGAGAACTGGGTCTAAAGTCTGGCCCCACCTGCCCAGGTGACCTACGTAACCCAGGAGCCACAGGGTTAATGCTTCAGTGACTCACCTGGAGGACAGGGATGGCAATACCTACCCAAACCCATTGTGGGTTTGGGTAGAGAAGGAACAAGACACAGTTCTGACACAGACAAAATCTCTTAAACGTAATACTGAAGTAAAGGAAATCGCAGCAGCTTTTATGAGATATGAAAATAGTTAAAAAATGGGCAGAACTAAATAATATTATTTTAGGAATATCGTCATTGGGGGCAACACAAAATTCACACAAGACTTCAGGAAACAGTAACTTGGGTGAGGGGTAAAGTGGATGGGAACTGGAGAGGGAGCTGGTTACAGCCTTCTACCCAGTTCTACTTACCTGGGTGATAGCCACACGGGCGTTTGTTTTGTGATCCCCTCACCTGTACAAATGCTTTAACCAAATACGCGCATTCCACAAAAAAGATTAGACCGAAAAAAAAGATAATTAAAAAAAAAAAAAAAAGAGAAAACCTCTTTGGAGAAACCTCAGGAGTGAAGAATTATCAGGGAGGCACTTCACATGTGTTAAGAAATATTAGTTTTATTTAACCAGTTTTCACAGCTGAATATTTAATTCTATAAAAACTTTACAGATTGTACAGTTTATATATAGTTCAAACTACTTAACAAAAAAAGTGGGTCCCACAGATGCAAAACTACTGTACCAATCGATCCAAGGTTGAGGCAGATTTACACATTATACAGCTCTCCGCGTGGCCGGGGAGGTGGTCAGTTCTAAGTATAAACTTCAAAACTGTACAAAAATAAGGTTTTGATTTTATTTCATTCTTCATACATTCAATATGATTGCCAGCTCAGAGGCCTAAATAATAGGCACCTGGAGTCAGGAATCAGTCACCACTCCCGGAAGGAATGCACAATGTCTATGTACACAGGGCACTCTTGGACACCATTTGTCTTCAGGATATTGTGTAGACATGAAAGCACAAAGAACATTAGATGTCTAATAGAAGGTAGTTTTTTTTTTTTTTGAAAGGAGTTTCTGCATTTAACAGTGTGCCAAAAGAAGTTTAACTTATTAAATAAAATATATTCTAAGTGAACCTAAAAATTACAGTTTTTAAACATAAAAATACTTTTTTTGGTGTAATACAATTGTATCTGCAAACAGAAAACCAAAACTGTATATAAAGTTGTATTTCTCACCCAGCAACAAGAAGCAATTATGTAGTTATATTTTTCAAAAGGGTCAGAAAAACTGATTATTTGAAACCCACTAAGACTAACTTATAACTTAGACATCCCTACTTAAGCTATTCAGTGATTCACTAATACTGCAAAACAAGCTTTCTTCTAGAGAGACAGTGGTTTCTTTATGTTAACTGGGTAAGAACTGGATGTATGGAAAAAAAAGAGAGGGGAAACGTTTCTCAGCATGAATGAATCACAAGCATACATTTAGTTTGGGGGTATGCCTGCCAGTGGCTTTTTCATCAGGAGTATGTATCCTAAGCCTCACTTTTGATTTAGAATTTCTCACCTCTGAGGTATTTACACCTTCTTGAAGACAAAGGCATTCTCTCAGATCTTGCTGTATGGCCACCTGGGGCAGGGAAGGTTGAGGCTGGCCAACACCCCCTTTAGATTCTGTGTCCCTGAAGGGAAAAATGTGGAAAACAAACACTATTCCAGAACTCTCCTGAAACAGCAAGACACAATTCTTTTCCTTTGTATACAGTACTAGCCCAAGAGAACAAAAAGTAGAGCTCCAAAGAGCAGCCTAGTGCTCACCATGATACTTGTAGACTCGGGGGGTAAATTAAGTACAAAATAATGACGTTTGGACAGAGGAGCGTTGTAGTTGTTTATTTTAAAGGTACAGTACTCAAAAACTCCTTGGTAATAAATAGCTTGGACGGCTCCAGTCCTGGTTCCAAGCGTGAGCTAAGGGTAAACGCAGGCCACCGGGAGCCACAGTTCCAGTGCTGTTCGGGAGGTGGCTGGCCCATCAAAACTCATCGATTTTCTTCTGTAGGTATTTCAACATGGAGTCCATTCCTTGGACCGAGCCCCAGATTTTCTTCAGCACTTCGCACTCCCTCTCGTTGGCCTGCTCCAACTCCATCTTCATGTTGCAGCGCACGAGGGCCTTGGACTCCTCAAGCACCTGCACGGGACAGAGAGCCCTTAGCGAGGGGGGCACGTGCCAGCGCTGCCCCCACCTCCAGCCCGCCCCCATGGAGGCAGCTGTCGGGGGTGAGGGATAATCACCTGTTACAGAAGTTACTAGATTTTTCCCGCAATACATTTCCGGCTTAATATAGGCATAAAGTTACACTTCATGCTAGATATCGGACAACCTGTCAGTTTCAACGTGGCTGTTAAGCTATTTCAAACAAGGGCCGCGCCATCGATGAGCCCTCGACCCTGATGTGGCAGGGACACCGGGCTTCGCCCCCGTCCTGGGGCCCGTGTGGATCTCTGTGGAGATCTGACGGGGATGAGGGAACCCCCAGAAGCCTGTTGAGGGCATTTACTAACCATGATTTAATTTACATACTAGGAGGGGTGGTTCATTAAGTCTGCGATAGTGTAGAGGGGCAAAGTGTCAGCTAATATTCATAATTTGCTAAATGCAATTCTGTTGGCAGAGGTTATACATTATCCAGCCCATCAATTAAACAAAAATTTAGGTCCACTGTGGGGAAACAAAGAAACGTATGTGAAAAGGCTTGAGGACAGTACTGAACTATATAAATGTTAGTTTTGGTAGACATCTGTAGGACATTTTAAGTTACTAAACTTCAGACTGAAATGTCCCGTTAATACCCACGGCTTTAATTCGTGGGTAACTGCAAAGGAGAACAGGATAAGCAGATCTGGAGCAGGGATTATCATATAATTGATAACTGATAGAAACTGCAAAGTTTCTATCAGTATTTCCCACCAAGATGGCTCTGTAGAGGGCAAACGCGAGGTATTTCGGAAATACTGTTATCTATGTATACCTACGAGGAAAAAGTTCACATTATTTAAAAAAAAAGAGTATATGTAAGAAAACAAAATTGGACTTACAACTGGATTGCACGAGGCAAGTTCCCTAATTCGAACCATAACTTCCTGGGTGAACGTCCCCGGCCAGAACACCTGGGAGACCAGTCCTTTGCCACAGGCCTCCTGCGCTGTCAGTTTCCGTCCACTAAATAACATTTCATTTGCCTGCGAGAAGGAAGAATTAACGGTGCTGTGAAATGGGATGGGGGGGCGGGCAGAGAACCCCAGCCCAAGGGAGCCACCCCTCAAGGACCCAAGCCAGGGACCCGCTCGTGAAACACCTGCCTGGCCGGGCCCCTGCTCTGCACCCGCTCCCGTGTGATCCGAAATGCCCTGCTCTCCAGGCCCTTCCACCAGAATAAACCAATCCAAGGGGCAGTCATTTAGGCAGATGTAAAAATAACAACCTGGGCCAGAGATTTTTTTAGAAAGGAATGTAAATGGCTTATTTTAGGATTTGATACAGAATCACAAGGACTTAACCTAGACATCTAAACGAAAAAAGTTTTTTTTGCCATTAATTTGAAGAGTTATTGGCACATCCTGCTCCTCTACCCACCCCCATGCGTTAACTCATATAATGCACAAAACAATCCTGGGAAACCGAGGCACAAGCAGGGCTAGGCAATTTGTAATCTTAGGGATTTGAACAGAATTTTTACAAAACATTTTCTATATCTGCGAGAGGCCAGTGGTGACTTGTAAATACAGAGACGGTGTTCTAACAGCAGTGCAGTGTCTCTGTTGGGGGCATACTTTGGAGGCCATGTTTTATCACTTGCATGTTCCCAAAAGAAACTTTCCAGGACCAGAATATGTCCAAAGACAATGTTGCAGCCTGGCCACAGTTACTTCATGTTATCCAATGGAGACTAAGAACGATGTTTCACTTTTGTAAGAAATTATATGTGTATAATGACACATTTTTTTTAGATTACTTATAATGTCCCAGTACAGTAGGTATGGATTTTACATCATTCAAATGACAGGCTCATGAATGAACTGAACAGTCCCTTTTCAATGAAAAGAAGACATAGGAATAAACACTGGATTTAGAGACCCGACTTAACCTTATGGTGACCTGTCCGGATGGTTCTTCTGAAGGCACAGCCACACGCAATGGCAGGGGCACCTGATGGGGGGGTTTGGTGGCCATCCTCCAGGGTGCTGGAGAACTTCCATTTCCAGTTTGTTTCTCTCCCTCTCAACATACAATGACAATGACATCACAGTGCAACTCCCCGAGTGCAGGGTGCAGCATGTTCTCACAGCCCCTGCTAGGGTGGGGGTGCCCCTGCCCGCCTGGACGGGCATGTGTGACAGGCAGGCCCCCCCCGGCCTCCCCCGAGATTGCTCTCGGCACCACGCCCGCCACGTGGCGGTCATGTTAAATCTCTACGACCGTTCTCCTCCCTCCTTGGCTCTCTGAGGCCTGGTGCCTGCTGTACTGGGCTGGGGGCGGGGGGCTGATGGCGCCAACCACCCACGGAACATTCCTTCCTTCAGAGCCCAACTCCACCAACCTCACCGGAGGTTCCACCTCTTTTCACTTTCTCAATTCCAGATGTGCATTTCTGAACTGATCTAAATCTATGATGACAGGACCAACGCTCGCTCTGTAAGGCTTTCTCATGGAAGCAAATACGGTTGCAATTAGCTTTGAAACTACAGGCATCGAATAAAATAAGGAAAACATTCCTTTGGTGAGGTTAGTAGGTTTATACGCATTCACAAATCTAAGTGAGCATATTCTCACATGCTCAGTTTTCAGTAGTTTTAAAATTTGGTCCTTACACTTCTATCCAAATAACAGATTGGCAAAGATATGGTCATTTGAGAATGTGCTAGCTGCTGCTTTGTTTCAAGAAGGCAAACTGAATGATGGACCAGATGCAGATGAACTTGGCCAAAATTGCCCAACTGTTTAAAAAGTTACTGTATAACAAGCCAGACAAACCTCTGAGGGGCAAAGTGAAATAGAGACCCTCTTTTTGTTGGGCCAAAAATATTACACCAGGTGATGGGGTGTGAAACCACGCCAGCTTGAGCCAGAGGGGAAACGGGGAGCTTCACGCCTTACGGAGGCAGCCGCTCTGTCACTCGTCCCTCTGACTGGGTCAGTCCCTGCACTCCCCGGCAGGGCCCCTCTCCTCTGCAAAGTTAGGGAAATGATACCGACCAGTCACTGGGTGGTTTTCTAACATCACACAGGTGCAAGACTCTGAGCGCTGCAAGGTTTACAAGCGGGAGACTTCTGTTTCGTTAGGTGGAGCCGTCCTGTGGTGTACCCCTTGGAGGCAGCCCATTCCGAGGCCAGGCACCCACTCCCTAACTTTGCTGAGAGCTGGCTCACAAGGTGTCCTTGGGGGATCGGGGGTTGGTGGGCTGCATCTCTGCAGAGCGCAGGACCCAGCAGAGTGTCTGGCCCGCAGCAGGCCCTTACGAATGTTTACTGGACAAGGAGCATAAAACTTAGACGTGAAGCCTGATTTAAGCATCAACTAAGCTAACTGACACTGTGTGTGATGTGCTGAGCCCCCGAGATCTCTCTCTCTCTCTCCCTGTAGCTGACTCTACAAGGAAAGGACAGCTCTTGCAGCTTGTTTCATCTGCATGCTCTTTATACCCTGATGCTCCCACCCCTTTAGCTTCTCCTCCTTACAGAGCTTATTCCCATACGGAGTGGGGAAAACCAAACTTGCCCTAGTCTGGCCTCAGGCTGCTGCAAGCTCAACCACATCCAAACTCATTAAAGAAATTATGTCACTTAGGCCATCATTTCAAGAGTTGTCAGAAGACAACTTATCACAATGACTGGGATTCACTTTCTACACAAAGGTTTTAGTCAAATACTCTTCAAAAGCACAGAATCTACATGCTGTGAAGGCCCAGCTCTTAGCCCTTGCTCTGGGGCAGGGCTGCCGCACCTGCGCACAGGTGTCATTCTGGGCCCGACGACTCTGTGCTGGGGGCTCCTGTGCCTTGTGGGACAACCAAAGAAGCCACCAGACAATGCCATGTGCCCCCTGGGGGCAAAGTGGGTTAAGGACTTCTGCCCCGGTGGTTCCTAAAGATTATGAAACAAGAACCAATGGCTTTTCAAGACTTGTCAAGTGGGAAACCACGGCTGAGTGAAGGAGTCCTGCTGAACAGTGTGCCCCAAGTTCTCCGCCTCGTTACCGGCATTCAGCCCAGGGTGCCACCTCCAAAATGTCCTTGCCCAGGCTGGCCTGAGTATCAAGATGGTGAATATTCCCAGATGTGCCTCCCTGTGCCTCTGCACCAGCACCTGCGATGACTCAGATCCTGCAGAGCGAGAGACCAGGCTTCCTAGCGTTTCCGTCCGCAAATGAGCTTAAGATGATTTCATTGATGGTGATTCTTTGCTACCAGAATGGGGAGTAACTGTTAGGAGACAATCTATTTTTACAGTAATAACTTGAAGCAAGTGTAAAATAGTGCTACTGGCTGTGCATGGGGCTGACAGTGGGGATCCCAACCTGTGCAGGCTGCTTGGGCGACTGCAGCCGCTGCACATCCAGCGAGCCACCCACAGGGCTCCTGGAGACCAGCTCCTCCACCACCAGTGATGAGCCCACCTGTGCCAATGCAACAGACACTCTGGGTGGGAGGCGGGGCTGCTGTCACCCCATGGGGCAGGGAGGGACATGCATGGAACCTGGGGATCCCCTGCAGGCCCCCTGGCACCCCCTCGCCAACTAGCAGGCCTGAGAAGGGCGCTGCAGCCAGGGGTGCTGAGCCTGCAGGGACGAGGGCCACACACCAGGAGAGCAGAGATGGGTGCCGGCTGTGGGTGAGCGGAAGGGAGGGGAGCCCAGGTGGGACCCTGCGACCACAGGTGGCCCTGGGGATTGCAGTTTGTCCTCCCATAACCTTCTTCCTCTTTCTCTTTTACTTTTTTTTTTTTTTTAATTTTTAACATTTTATTTTTGGAATAAGTTTATATTTACTACAAATGTAGAAGACAGAGTTCCCATATCCTACCCTTCACCCAGATTTCCCTAATGTGAACATCTTACAACGGTCAAAAGCAGAAAATCAACACAAGCACAATACTATTCAGTAAACCTCAAACTGTACTTTACTTAAATTTGGCCAGCTTCCCCACCAATGTCCCCTTTCTGGTCCAGGGTCCCACCCAGGACCCCAGGCTGCACTGGCTGCCCGGCCTCCTTGGCCTCTTGCAACCCGGGGAAGGCCTTTGTCTTGCCCTGCCTTTCATGACGTCGGTACTTTGCAGACTGCTCCTCAGGTGTCTTCTAGAACGTTCCACAGGCTGTCTGGTGTTGGATGGGAATGAGGGTGTGCTTTTTGTCAGGAACCCCCCAGGAGCAAAGCTGGGTCCTTCTCGGTGCATCGGGGGTGCCTGAGGTCACGGCCCCATTTCTGGCTAACCATGACCATGAAGTAAGGTGGAATCTGCTGGGTTTCTTCACTGTAGTTATTTTTCCCTTGGTAAGGAAAGAAGGATGCAAATATCCTTTTTCTCATACTTCGGCCCCTAATGCTAGCATCTATCAATTCTTGCCTGCAATGATTCCTGTCCATTCTTCCTCTTCTAAGTTTCTCCCAGGAAGAGGCCCACTGGAATCCTAGAAAAACTAATCCTCAAATATGTACGAAGGTGACCCACATGGCCCAAAGGGCAGACTGTGGTGGGCACAAAGATGCCAGATTCCCCCCAAGGAAGGTCTCGCTGCGCAGCTGCAGGAGGTGCTGTCAACAGGTGGCCGTCCGGAGAGCCACAGCCTCCTGGGGCAGCCGTGTCCAGGGACTGGGGGACAGAGGCCCATCCCCTGGCTCACTGTGGGGCAACTGACAGGCAGAGATGCTTGGGAGCAGCTGCTGGCTCTGGTGGCCTGTGTGATACTCACCGTCTCCTCCTCTCCCTCCCTTCCACAGGTGACACCCAGTCATTTCCCTCCACGCCCCACTCCGTCTTAGTATCTGTACCTGGAGAACCCACCCGAGATGCTGCCAAGTGCCCAATTTCAAGGAATGAGGAGAAACGTACATATAATTACTTGACAATTCTCAAGCTACAACACAAACTATTGTTATAGATGGACTCGTTTAATCACTTATCCTAAGCAACTTGGCTCCCTCATTCCTTTCCCTTCAAAGTGCAGCTTTTTGGGTTATTAGGATTTTCTGATTGCAAAACTGGTTGTCTGGATTACAAAGTGGGTATTTATTAATAACAGAGATCAGTGTTAACTGAGCAGACACAGGCTACTCATTGAATGAGGTCCTTTCCTAGGAATGATGCAAAACAGTACCCGTAAACATTCTATGATCCAAGATACGAAAAGCTATGTCTTCACGAATCAAGAATATGAGGTAACAGACAAGGACAGAACTACCCGTGCATGTGATGGAACGTTCCCACACAACGACACCCAGTATATATTTAGAGAAACAATAACCAAACTCGATTTCTTCAGGAAGGTTTCCAGAATGTGTGATTTTTCAAAACCAGGTACTCACAGATGCTCCTCCCATAATCTTGGGAAACATAACTGTGGAGCAGCCGTCGGGGCTCTGCCCGAAAGTGGTGTAGGGTGTCTGAAACCAGGCCTTCTCGTTGGCCCAGACCACGTCACAAAGAGGCAAGATGGAGGCTCCCAGTCCAATGGCAGGGCCGTTCACTGCCACAATGATTGGCTTCTTAAACTGGATGAAAGTATTCACGAAGTTTCTAGAACGAAAAATAAATGAGGATTTACTCAAACCCTTGTATACTGGGGCAACAGAAAAGTCTACTGTTACATAATTCAATTTGCAGAGACGTAAACTTTGTGGACATCATTAAGAGTTGAGACAGGTCTAGGGGTTCCTCCCAGAAACTATGGACTGTGGATTTACCTGTGGTGAGTTGTGAGGCTTTAATGCCAACCCGGGCACCATCCTGCAGACACGAGCTGGCTGCTGCTATGGCACCTACGTGAAGGTCAGGGTTGAAACTGCTGCTTTTGTATTTGCAGGCTGGCTCTTGGACTCTAAAACCAATATGTATTGCTCATCAACCTGTCCTCTCTTTGAGGCCTAAGGAGCCCAGTCCAACACTGAGGGCTTCATGTGAGCAGTCAAGAAGCTGCTGTAGAGAAAACCTGGCAAGGAACATACCAAGACTGCCTGGTGTTGGGCAAGAAATGGTGCATGAGGGGTCAGAAGCCAAGGGCTGTGGGTCTGGGCTTGTGGTGTCATCTTGGGCAGCTCACTGATTATCTGGAAAGAGGTATTTCCCTTATTTAAACTGAACTTAAACCGAGCAACAGGGAGGGATGTAGACACAGCAAGCTCACAGGCTGGTTGGAGATACAAGGGCAACAAATGAGAAGGGCAGACAAGACGAGATCATGCTGTGCTGCCCACTGTTTTGTAGTCTACTGTATGGAGCCAGTAGACTGGGAGCACAACTGGAACAGGGTGGCCTTCATGGAGGATGTGGACTTTTACAGCACCGAGCCAATGCTATTTCTGGACGTGTTTTAAGATCAGGCTGGAAAGGTGGGCTACTTATCAATTCAGGGTAGGCTTGGGGCCACAACCTGTTGGGAATGTGTACATCTTCTTCCCATTCCAAGAATCCGATTTTCGTTTCTTTTTATGATTTAACACAATGGAGAAGAGGACAAACATACACCTCAATAAATACCAAGATGATTTAAAATAAATACAAGATAATTACAAGATCATTGGAATGATAAGCTTTGATAGGCTGGATTCTACACCCGAGGCCCATCTTTGGCAATGGACATAATCTGGATGTGCTTGACAACTGAGCAATTTAAAAGCTTGGGCAAACTGCTCTGAATCCTAAGGCAGCTTTTAGATAGTCTCCCCAAACGGAGGCCTAGCAGAGCACGTAGTTTTCTGGAGTTGGGGAGGCATGGAGGGGTGTATGTGTGTGTGTATGTGTGTGGGGCCAACAGAGGACGGTTGGTGAGTTTGGCAGCTTGCACACCCAGTTGCAGCTACTAGTCTACAAGGCACCCTGCAGCCAGCTCTGCAGACCTCAGCAGGCTCCCCCAACGTGTGCAGGGTCTTTTCACTGAGCAAGAATTAACTCATTCAAATGAATGAGGTGCATGAAGACTAAGTGAGTGCCTCCAAGGCACTGTTAGAAAGATCACAGTGGGTTTTAATGATACAAAGAGAGCCAGATAACCTTTCAAATAGACTCTTGAAATAAGTGAAGACAAACTACATTAAGGTGCTTTGCTTCCGCTGCCTTTTGAGGATTCTGGGTCAATGCCACACAGAAATACGTTTCCCAGGCTCAGTGGTGACTGCTCGTGAAAAGGTAACTGAAGTGGCCTCCGTGACACAGAGCAGACGTTTTCAGGGATGCCAGAGAAGCTCTACTTTTATCTGTTTCCTATGAACAGGCTGCAAACTAGAAATTGTTCCAGTGCTAAAAACATCTGGAAACCATTGATGGGGTGGTAGAGTAAACAAAAGGCATTACAAAAATCAGGGTAACAGAGAAATGGTAAAAGTAACTAGTCCAGGTAGCAGCCCCCCACCACCTCACCGTTCCGTTATGTTTCTATACAAGAAAAAAAAAATATTTTTCTAAAACAGATATTACAAAATTAAAACTTGGATTTTAACAGGCCGGAGAAATTTTTTGGAACTAAAATTAAAAAGATAATTTTATTTTATTTTGCCCAGATGAGGACAAGACTGCACATTTAGTTCTACGTACTGAATTCGGACAAAACCTTAATCTGAAACAGGGGGTTACTCCTGAGAGGGGCTGGCGTAGCCAGCAGCCTCTGGAGTAGAAATCATCATCCTTTTACAGTGGACACATGGGGCCATGCTTGTGTGTGAAAGGTCTGAGATGTCATCGGTGAACATGGTCCTTAGAGAAACACATTTTCTCCAGGAGAAAAAGAAAACTTTCATGGAAGTGCTTTTCTATTTAGCTGAACTTCCCAGGGTCATTAGCCCTGTGAGCTGCAAACCAAGCCCAACAGAAGTGGGGAGCTGGAAACTGATCCTTCTGCTGCTTTCACAGGGGGTAAAGCAAGCAAATGTCAAAACGTGCACTCGATGCACGAAAGAGCCGATGTGCACAGTGCCGCACAGTGAATTTCAATTTCAATTTCCTTGGAATTCTTTGTCAATGGAGCTAAAGGCTGGGTTGAGTAGGACAGGGAGGGAAAGAGATTATAATTCACTCAAAATTTAGTTACAAAAGAATTATAATTAAACCAAAGCAGGATTCTGTTCCATCCTTTGGAGAACAGGTAGTAATGTACAGACATTGTCAAAAAGTTAGAAAATCACAGCAGAATGACAGCCAAGGAATTGCTTGGGCAAAGCGAGGCAACAGGTATCTAAATTTTATGAGCGTTCGCTGCCTTTTATCAGTTCGCTCTCCCCTTCTCCCGGAATGACTAGAACAGGCTCCACTAGGACCAAGAGGGGATGGGCTCGTATCCTAGCTGTGTGGTCTCGCCTCTTGCTGTTCTTTCCCCAAATCCCCTGCCTGCTCTGGGAGTCCCAGCTCCTGACTCAGCCGATCTCCCTGGGAGAGGCACAGCATGGCAGGCTGCTGGGGTTCCCGGGGACGTCAAAAGCACAGCGTCCTAAACTGACTTCCAATGATTTTGCTTTTATCACCCCTGTAACTGCACATTACCATTAATCTGCAAATAGGCTATATGCTGGTTTAAATGTATTATGTCCCCCAGAAAAAGCCAAATTCTTTGATGCAATCTTGTGGGGCAGACATACTAGTGGGGATTAAGTTGGAACATTTGGATTAGGTTGTTTGCATGGAAATGTGCCCCACCCAACTGTAGGTGATAACTCTGATGAGATAATTTCCATGGAGGCATGGCCCCACCCATTCAGGGTGGGCCTTGATCAGTGGAGCCATATAAATGAGCTGACAAACAGAAGGAACTCAGTGCAGCTGTGAGTGACGTTTTGAAGAGGAGCTACAGCCAAGTGGGACACTTTGAAGAAAGCACAGGAGCTGCAGATGAGAGACAGTTTGAAGGCGGCCGTTGAAAGCAGACTCTTGCTCCGGAGTAGCTGAGAGAGGACAAATATCCTAAGTGCAACTAAGAGTGACATTTTTGAGGAACTGCAGCCTAGAGAGGAACGTCCTGGGAGAAAGCCATTTTGAAACCAGAACTCCGGAGCAGACGCCAGCCATGTGCCTTCCCAGTTAACAGAGGTTTTCCGGACACCATTGGCCATCCTCCAGCGAAGGTCCCTGATTGTTGATGTGTTGCCTTGGACACTTTATGGCCTTAAGACTGTAACTGTGTAACCAAATAAACCCCCTTTGTAAAAGCCAGTCCATTTCTGGTGGTTTGCATCCCAGCAGCATCAGCCAACTAGAACAGGCTATCACCAGCAAGTCTGATAAAAGAATTAATTGCACTAGGTACCTGACAACCTCAACGTTTAACCTCAGCTTTCTACCGCCTGCTTTTCTCATGGACTCTTGCTGCAGTGAAATTCTTTGCCTCCAAGTTTTCAGGAGTTTTAAACAAGACTGGACTATGTTAAAACATCACAGAAACAAAAAGTAGACACAGTAAGAGCTTTATGTGTGTCAGCCAATCTTACACATAGAAAAATTAATTTAAATGCAAATGAGCAAGAATAAAGGCTAAGTGAATCTAGCGTAACTAATTATTTTTCTGATCCTGCCAGAGTATTTTAAAATAAATTCACAATGGACAAGAAGATATTAATTTAAAGAAGAAACAAGTGGGTTTCCCTAGAGCATCCTTTGGCTTTTTACTAGAATACCAATTTGGCTTTTTGGGGTGGTCGGGTGGGGGAGAGCACATGGGGAGTGGAGAGGGACAAGACAAGTGGGAGAAGGATCAGAAGTGGGTAGCGGAAGAAAGCAAATGTTTGACGTTACCTAAGAGTTCAACAGATGAGATCTCTATTTAAATTCGTCCTGGTGTGTCTGTCTTCTGCTTTTTCTAGTCCCGACAGCTCAAGCCTTAAGCACTGCCAACGGCTGCTCAACACGGTGAGGGTGAGCAGATCTAGGCTGAGGTGACGGGATTTAGAAGAGGAGTGGGGCACGTCCATAAGAGAAAAGCCAGGGGCACGTCCATAAGAGAAAAGCCAGCCTGAAACCCGAGGGCATTGGCTGCTAAGTTCTGTCATTACAGCAGTGTCCCAAAGCACAAATTTAGTGTCGCCTTAGGGAATTATACAGAGGATGATGGTTAGAGGGGGCTCCTGTTTGAAAACTGCAAGTTAAATTCATGTAATTCATCCTGAAAGGAGGGGCTGGGTTAGTCACTGGGAATATCTATAAGTTGTCTTAAGAGACACAGTCAATCCTTCATGGAATTATGGGCAGTGGTCAGGCAGTTTTGTTTTAAATTGAGTAACAAGATAGTCCTATCTAGATAGTATGCCACAAATTTGAGATTATTTAGGAGATCAGGAAAAAAAATCAGATTACATAGTTTCAAATTATTTGTGGGGGGAGGGGGAGAAGGATGGTCTAAAAAAATAAAGTTCCCAGGGAGCAAAGAATAGATAACCCCCTAAATGCATGCGTACATAGTCTGAGAAAATAGGTTAGTTCTGCAAACAGTTAAACATGTCACAAAAGGCCAAAGGCAATGCCCCGTAACCCGAGGTGTGGGGTTCCAGGGCTCCTCCAATGGGCACTGAGGGCGGCGCCTGTCAGAGCCCTGGGTGGGGGGAAGCTGTCAAGAGGCGCCAGCCCCACCCAGGCCCCACCCCAGGCCCCCGCAGTCCTGACTTGCGCCTCTGGAGCTGTTCAGGGGACCAGAATGCCTGGGCACCCCAGGTCAGTCCCGGGGGGGCTTAGCCAGGCGGATCCCATCAACCACCCAAAGAAGCTCAACTTCATCTCGCCAAATATCTGGAGTTTCTGGAGAAAAGCCAGCCAATTTTACTGCCGTTTGTGCAAATCTGCATCTCTTTGAATCATGTTTTCCTCCTTCTGTAAATGCTAAAGGCAAACACAGAGGCTTTTATGGGGTCAGGTAGCCACGTGTGTGAGGGAGCTGAGCAGGAGAGAGGAATGGTCTTTCTGGTTGGTGAAGGGGATTTATTTACTTTAAAGATGATTCATCTCTGAACAATTAGATACTTCTAATTATACATATAGTAATCAGCCTAAGTGAGGATATAAACAAAATATGTATCTAGATATACTTACAGCAGTTAGATTTCAGCTTTTCTGCACTGCTGTGCTACAGCAGTGGAAAATCCAACAGGGAAAATGGAAATATTTCAGTCATACTGTTAAGTTTAAAAAGAAAGTTGCAAAACAATACATGGTATAATTCCATTATTTAACAGAACTAAAAATAAGTCCATATTATTTGTTTGTATATTTGAAATACAGATCTGAAAATGTTCAGAAAAAGTTTGGGGAAGATATACAAATTAACTGTGGATACCTCTGGGTGGGTGTGAGAGAAGGGGGGCTTTTACTTTCACTTTTCTCATTTTCTAGGTAGCTGCAACTGAAGTTTGAATATGAACTTGTATTAAAAAAAATCTTTTCATGTGATGTTATGGGACTAGCTTGTCTTGAAGCCTAATGAATTTATTTTAGAGTCAAGCAAATGGTAAGTAATTATTAGGAAAAGAACGGATCTTTACTTAAGGGTTGAGACAGAATAAGCTCATAAAACAAATTATGGAGATGCTGGCTATCCATTACCATATTCTCTAATCATTATTAGCACATCCACTAAGGGCTCCCTGGGTTTAGGCCAGCCTTGAAATCGGTTATTTGCCCAAGGCAAGCCATAATTAATGCCAGACTCATAGAAAAGACAGATGATTTAATTAACTTTGCTGCTAGTGTCCCTCAGTGGAAGGCGATGTGTACTGTATTCACAATGCCATTCTATCAGGGATTGCACAGTAAACAAAATAAACAAAAGCACTGCACCCAAACAAAACCGAAACACCCATGGCGACATGTAAAATATACCCTGTTGATGTACCTGATAGCTTCTGCCATTTTAGTGCTTTCTCTCTTTCTGTCATCTGTTAAACGCCGGATAAAATAAATAAAATCAAGCCCGCAGCAGAAGACGCTGCCTACGGCGCTGAGCAGCACGAGCTTGCTGTCGTCGGCTGCCGCTGTGTGCAGGGCGCTTTGCACTTCTTTCATCACCTGGAAGGTATCGGAAGGTAAAGTGGTGAAGAGTATTTTGGATACAGAATCTAAAAGCATTTTAGTATTGGATAATTTAGATGTACAGAAAATGCATTCATAGCCTGATATTGCTCCCTACATTTACCCTGATTTTAGATAATTTGCAAATTGCTTATTTCCTATATCCTGAGATTGGGAACGCCCGGGGCAGAGTGGAACTAACCATAAATAGGGCATCATGAGAAAGACAGGTGGGTCTAAGTTACCTCAATACTCCAGGCCAGCGGGCTCTTGGTAGATAAGGTGAGTTATGTACTACAGCCACTTGGTGTTTCTACAGTTTGGACAGCAGGTGGCACATGCAACCAGTTCAAAGAAAACAGTTTGGTTCCGTTTTTCTTTTTAGCCAGCCTACCACGCTTAGGACAGAAGTTTCCAAATAGCTTCGTGCTTATAGTGCAGTGAGTACAAGCACATCGGCATGGAGGGGTAGTTTTAGAAGGGCACGAAACCAGTTTTAAGTAATCTCTATGAAGCTTTTTAAATATAACCAGCCAAGCAGGGAATCAAAGAGACTGTGCAGTCTAAAAATGTCCTGGGGATGAGCCCTGAAACTTGTTTGTGAGGCTGGCCAGCCACACAGACTTTCTATAATTTGGTTTTCTGTTCTGGAAGAAACTTGACCTAGCTGCTGACAAGTGGAAATAAACAACCACTAGAACTTAGAATTCTGGTCAAGTTTAGCGCAGGTTCAAATACTCCCAATTCTAGATCCTTGGCAGAATTCATTCTCAAGCCTGTGACCACTGGTCTCCTGTGGTCCCGGAAGCGCCTTTTACAGGTGCTACTGGCAATCAGTGTGATGAAGTCACCACAGTGGGAAGCTCTGCTCCGATGCTGAAGACTATCTAAAGCCTAGGAATGACATAAAGTGCGTGAAAGTACATGCAAGGACTCAGGGTGTTTCATCTCACTGGAGCAAAGAACCCTTCAAGAATCTATCGGAAGCTAAGGAAAAGCGCACGCATGCACACATTTTATATACAAATTCAGGGAGCTCGCAGGCTCCCTGGGCACCCCACACCCTCCAGATGAAGAGCTCCTGGCTTGGGAGCTGAAAGAACAGACACATAGCTACCATCTCCATGGCTTAGAGCTCTGTTTTCCCATCACAGCCCCCTGGGAGAGAAAATACCAATCCCCAAGACGAAAGTGGAACTTAACTCACACACACTGTGCCAACTTCCCTGTGGTTGTAAAAGTCACCAGGGGTGGAGCCGATAAGCTTCACCTCTGTGCCCCACCCTTCTGGGAAGCCTTGTGACATGATCCAGAGAGGGGTTTAGAAGGAGCACAGAGAAGAATGCCAGTGAAGCAGAGCAGCACATGGCGTAAAACAGTAAGCACCAGCCATCCCACACAACGGTGTCTCACCTCGGGGTTCAGTGAATTATTTTCTGACGACTTTGTCGATAACAAGATGTGGGTGAAACCGTCCTGCTTCCTGACGACAATGTCCCTGTATCGGTAGGCACTCTCCGTTTGCCTCACGCTGAAGCGCAACCGCTTGTCGAAAGGCTGGTCTCTTCTGTCGTCAATAAATTTCCTTTTCCCGGCTGACACGCCAGTGACAGGTGCCTGTATGCTGGTTGTCCCGTTGGCTGTTAGCGCATCCATGAACGGAGATGTTCCTGCCAAGAGGTGGAAATCACAGGGTCTGTGAGGGCCTGCCACCACTTCACTCTCCGAATGACATAAAAAGGCTCATTTCAAATCCAAGATATAATGTATTAATGCAAGAACTGGTAAAAACTAGAACCTTTAAAAAGTCTATTTTTAAGGGCTGTTGTTTACCTTTGAAGTCTGACAAAGAAATCACCCTCTTACTCATATCTTGCCAAATAAATAAAGATGGGAAGGAACTTATTGAAAAGCAGCTACAAAAATTGAGGCTTTTGAAGAATGGAATTTAAAAAGAACGGGTCTCAGAAGGGGTACCCAGCCCAGGTTTGAGAAGTTAAAAGGAAAAAGGAAACTGATTCAAGAAAATATCTTAATTATCAGAGCCCAGACCATCTGCCATCTTGTCAAAATTTCTTTTTCTGAAGGTGAGGTGGACCTCTATAAACACATCCGTCCATTGTCTGCTGGCTACGGGGTGGTGAGGGGCCACCACTTTGGACGGCCGCCCCCCATCGTGGGACACTCTGTCGCTTACAGTTCTTTCTTGGGTAGCCCCAGGATGTGAGTGTTTATGTGGTTCATTCAAGGGTCTTAGTTCTAATGCTTTTGAAATCAGCCCTTTAAATATCTGAAGGCAGAAAGCCTCTCTCCCACATGGAATGTTCTGCTAATTTTCTCTCACCAGTCATGGCTGCTCAGTGTCAGCATGGTGGCTGTTTTTAAATCAGTCTTAATTATGATGCAGGTTCCTGAACTCAATATTTCTTCTTAAAAAAAAAAAAAAAAAAAAGTCAAGGGCTTCATTCAGTACTGGAGTTCCCAAGATATGTCAGGGTAAAAATTCATGCCTTAAGGCAAGTAGATTATCTTCCTAGCTGTATGAATTGCATATATATATATATATATATACACACACACACACACACATATCATCTAACCTGGTAATGAATGTACAGAGCCTTTGGGAGGAGAAAAAAGGGAAAAAACATAAACTAGATGAGGCTTTCCTAATAAAATTAGCAATGCTAGACGTGCCCTGCGGGGAACACTATGAAGAATTACGAATCAGAAATATCTTCTTCAAAGTGAAAGAAAATGAGCTCAAAGTCCCGGAAAGGACTCATGAATGGAAATTTTACAGAGGCTAAATCATCTTCTTGATGAAAAAAACTGGACTTTCATTTCATTGGTTGAAATAATACTATGAATTTTCATCTTTGGAGTTTTTAAAATTCAATTTTTTGAAACCTTTGAAGGGGTTATAATATATGTAAATGGCTCAAGAATCTAAAACATAACAAGACCTATGGTGTCTTCCCCTGTTCACCCAGTACCCTTCCCTCCCCAATCCCAGTTAGTCACTGGGGTGGGCTCACACGTGTTTTTCGAGTTTATGTATAGACAAGCAAATATGGATATTTAGTTCTTCATCACCATCCCTGCCCCCCCCCCCCCATTTTTAAACACAACTAGGAGCATACTGGCCACAGTGCTTTATTATATCTTGCTTTTCCTCATTTGTCGGTTATCTAGGAGTTCTTTTTCTGCCAGGATGTAGTTTTCATATTTTTTTTGAGGCTGCACAGCAGTGCACTGTATGGATGGACTGAAATTCATTTTACCAATCCACACTGGAATAAACAATAATATCATACATTTTTTGATGAACGCTGCAATGCACAACCTTGATTTTTGTCATTCTAACACTGACAAATATATAAATGCATATATCTATAATAAATAAATCTATAGGATACAGATCCCTAGAAGCCCTTCGAAGATTATGCGCCTCTTGAAAGAAATTGCCGACCTGTCCTCTAAAGGATTTGTAACCTGGAGTATTTAACAGGAAGAGCATTTGGTAAAGATGCTACCAGTAAGACATGATGTTGCCAAATCCCACCTTCTGAGGAGCCTAGCAGTGACCCCTTCTCTTTTCACCTTTGACCTTGCTCCTTCTCTACCGGACCCTTCCCACAATCTCACCTACCCTCGGCAACCCTCTCTCGCCTGCTTCTCCTCTCACCCCAGCACAGCCTCAGCTGATCTACACTTGCTGTGTTCCTTCATCCTTCTGCCCACCACTCCTCCACCTTGGAGATAAAATCCGGCACAGAGACGTGGATCACAGGAGATTCCGGGTTACCGGGAGGAAGGGAGCTTCCATGGGGAGTTTGAAGTGCTGGGGGTGGGAGACGTCAGGGCTGGAGATGGGTGCCCAGGAGCCGGGTGCCCACAGGTGATGCTGGAACCCAAAGGTGGGAACCCCGAGTGCGGGGAGAGCCACCTGCGGGGCCAGAAGGCCAGACCCAGGCTCCCTGAAGGAAACAGAGGATGCCGTGGTGACGAGGAGGTGCCACGTGCTGCAGGGAGGGGAGAGGCCATCAGTAACTCTGGGCAAGTGTTTCACTAGAGTGCTCAGGGCAGGAGCCAGAGTACAGGGTACGACGAAAGAGAGAGGAAAGCTGTTGAATGAAAAAAATAAATGTTCACATCAAGAATTTGTTAAAATGCTGTTTTAAGGAACATGGGGATACCACTGCAGGTGAAAGGATACTGATACTTAGGTCACGGCTGACAAAGATGATTTTCCTATCTGAAGAGAGATGCATCAAAAATAATTCCTTATATAGATAGTGGCGATGGTGCTGAATACATAAATACGTGACTACACAAGGAACCAACAATTGTTTACTTAAGACGGAACGCATGGTGTGTGAACAAAACTGTCTTAAAAAAATGGGTTGATGGAGAAACCTTGAAGGCAATATACTGAGTGAAATAAGTCAGACACATAAGGACAAATACTGCAGGGTCTCACTGATAGGAACTGATTATAATATGTAAACTCATAGACATGAAATATAAGTTACCAGGATATAGAACAAGACTAAAGAATGGGGAGCAGTTGCTCATTATGAGAACGTTCAACTAGGGTGAACTTAAACGTTTGGAAATGGACAGAGGTGATGGTGGCACGTTGTGAGAATAACTAACAGTGCTGAATGGTGCATGAATGTGGTGGAAAGGGGAAGCTCAGAGTCCCATGTGTCACCAGAAGCAAAGTTGGAGGTTAAAAGATGGGAATGTATAAAACAGTGAATCTTGTGGTGGACAATGTCTGTGATTAACTGCACAAATATTAGAAATCTCTCTCATGAACTAGAACAAATGTATGACACTATAACTAGAAGTTAATAAAGGGGCAAATAGGAAAAAAAATATACCTATTGCAAACTATGTACTACAGTTAGTGGTATTTTAACATTCTGTCATCAACAGTAACAAATGTACTATACCAATACTATGAATCAGTAATGGAGGGGGAGAGTGGTTAGGAGTACGGGAGGATTTGAGTTTCCTTTTTTTTGTCTTTATTTCTTTTCTGGAGTAATGAAAGTGTTCTAAAAACTGAAAAAAAAATTGCGGTGATGGATGCACAGCTGTATGACAAACACCATGGGCAACTGATTGTACACTTTGGATCTTTGGATAGTTGTATGGCTTGAGAACAATCTCAATAAAAACTAAAAATATTAAAAAAAAAAATTCTGTGCAGAGACAAGCAGGGAGGTCACGTGAGGTGGCGGACAGGAGGGGGTGCCTGCACTTGTAGCCTGCAACACGGATGCTGACCACACAAAGGGGAGATGCTCGGCTCTCTAAGAGTTACTTAACCCGAATTTAATGTTTAATAGGTGCCGCATCAATGCACAGTAAGACTAATCTCAATGACAGGGGCAGGCACGCTGAGCGCCAGGTAGTCACTGCCCACCAGGATGAAGCCCACTGGCTTCTCACAGCCTCTTTCCTTTCTCTGTTTCAAAAGCCGCACATCCCTTGAACTGTGCCTGGTGGCAACCTTCCACGGAGGCAGGATTTCTGGGCCCTGGGGTCCATGCAGCCTTTAGACATGAGCTTCAGGAAAAGCCCCCCATTCTATTTGGAGCACCAGCTCTGGTGGCGCTCTCCATGCTTCTGCAAATTTAGAAATGGGTTCATCTGGGCTCATGCTAATGAGACAGCTGCACCTGGCGGCCTGCAGCCTCCTGGAGACAGCCGTGCAGGCTTACTAGTGCCACGAAGGTCCCTGATGACTCCAGACCCTGGGGTCTCACCAAGGTGATTGCTGGGACCCTGAGCCATCCACTTGCTGCAGAGCAGGGGACATCTGCTGAGGTGGGTAGAGCAGGCCCAGGCACCGGGCTGGCACTGCCTACTCCCCTCCCATCACCCCTCTTTCGCTGCAATGCACTGTGGCTTCCTCTCGCCATCCAGCTGTGTGCCCGCCTTGGCATCTTCGTCCCTCCTCGTGCCCTCTGCCCAGAAAGCTCCTTCCCAAGAGCTGCAGATGGCCAGCGTCTTCTGCTCATCTGGGCTGCGGCTCAAAGGGCACCTCCTCAAAGGGCTTTCTCTGACCAAGCCACTGAACGCTGGCCCCGCCCCGCTCACTGTCGCACACCACCCAGGTGTGTTTTCTCTGTAGCGCTTCCCCTCAAAGTGTTTTCTTTCTTTCTCATTTGATTTTTGTTTATAGCATTTATTGTCTGCTGGCTCCACTAAGGTCCGTGACAGCAGGGCCCGTGTTTGCCTCGCTCACTAACATATCCCCAGGGCTCAGAACACGTGGCAAATATTTGTTGAATAAATGAACGGAAGGGACCCTAAGTTCACGGAGACCAGCTCCCTCACTTTACAGATGACAAGTTAAGTGACCTGCCAAACGGCACGCAGCTGATTACCTCAAGCCAATCCACAGACAATACACTCTTCACTTCTGAGCAGAATCGACTGCTAATGACTCAACAGAAAGCTGACTAATTCCAGGAAAAAATATTCTCCACTGTACAAACTGTGTTAAAATTCAGTGTGACTCACTTCACTGGGCCAACAACCCTTAGGAAAATACAGCATGGACGCTGCCTCGGTGACGGGTAAGTTCCTTCGGGATTTGAATTCAGAGGCTACACAATGCTTTACCAAGACTCACTGGCATAAAATTCAGCTAAGGGGAAAAAAAGAAACTAGGTTGGTGTCACTCCTAATATTTTTTTTTCCCTTTTTCACATGTTTGAGAGCCAGAATGATACCCTCTAACATGCACGATTAACCTGTTAAAAAGCCAACTGCTTTCCAAAGTGCAGGTGTCCTGGAAGAGAAACGTGACTTAAACTTACAACTGAAACAGAGTATTTATTAAGTGTCCGGACTTCTTTGCCTGCCCTGACAACTAGAAAACTGAACAAAATATACGAAACAACCACTTCCGGACAGTGGGTAAGAGGCAAGACAGGACTCTGCTCCCAGGGTGAGTCTAACAGCAGGCCTGGCCTTCTGCTGCAGGTGGAGGGAGAGGGAACCCAAACACGGCCCCACAGGCTGTCCTTGGTGGGGACAGGGCCCTGGAGAGGGGGGAGCCACACAGGGAAAGCGTTCCAAAGCTGCAGAGGACCTCCTTGGGTTTTGGTGGATGCACAGCGTGAAAATCCACAAGGCTGGGCCAAGACCAACTTTTGAGGCAAGAACAGTTACTGCAGACGTGTAAACTGAGTGATTCTCAGAGTTCACATAGGGCCAGGAGACCAGCCCTTAACTGAATACATGGGGCATTCAGCAGAGACCCCAGAAGAGGTACTACACATGTTCTAGAATAAAGGATGCTCTAGAACTGCACTATCAGGCTAAACACAAGCCTGGAAAAGATCAAGCTGATCTGCGATGAACTATTTCCTGCCAGAACAAATCTAACACTTATTAAAAGCACAAGAAAAAACCCAGTACCCAAAAATGTAAAAGTGACGTAATCAATCAAAACGTATTGTGCATGTAAAGAAGCAGGCAAATGGGACCCATCACCAAGAGAAAAACCAGCAACTAGAAAGAGATCCAGAAATGACATGACAGAACTTAGCAGAAAAGGACATTTTTCAATCACTGTTATAAAAAATCTCAGTGTATTCAAGGATTTAGAGAACAAGCTGAACAAAATAAAGAAACGGAGGATTAGAAATAAAAATTTCCCTGGATAGGGTTTAACATATTAGACACTAAAGAAAAAAGATCAGCGAATTTAAAGAGAAAGCAATAGACTCTATCAAAATGAAGCCTAGAGAGAAAAGAGACAGGAACAAAAAAAGAAAAAAACCACAAAAAACAAAACGCAGAGCCCAAATGCCCTGTGAGAGAACATCAAGTGTAAATGTGTAATTTGAATTCAAGAAAGGGGTGAGATGTGTAAAAACATTTGTAAAAATAATGGCTGAAAGTTTTCCAGATTTGATGAAAACTGTAAGCCCTGCAGATCAAAGCAGCTTAACAATTACCAATCAGGATAAACACAAAGAAAACCTGACCAAGGCCCATGATAATCTGTTGAAAAGCAGTGATAAATAGAGAACCTTTAAAGGAGGTAGAGCCAAAAAAAAAAAAAAAAAAAAAAAAAAAATCACAAACATAACAAAATAAGGATGACTGCACACTTCTCTTCAGAACCTATGCAAGACAAAGAAAGAAGAGAATGACATGTTTAAAATGTTTAAAAAAAAAAAACAGTCAACCTATACATAAATGTCCTTCAAAAACAGAGGTGATCCAAATTAGGTCTTGCCTCTTAATTGTCGTCACTGATCTTAAACTTGACCCGAAATCCAGAAATAAAAGATTTTTCATATTTATGAAAAGTTGGGGGGATCATATGTTTATAATTTGAAATTTATTTTAAATGTCATAGGAGAACTTGGTATTTAGAAGAATTCTATGGTAATTTTTTGTGTGTGTGTGTGTGAAGTAAAGAATCACCTCTGAATCTATTCTGGGTATAGATACAGACCTTTCTATATTGTTAGCTTAAGTAAGATATGCCTTATAGTGGGTTGAATGGTGTCCCACCCCCAAAAGATATGTCTGTCCATTTCCTACTCCCCAGAACCTATGAATGTGACCTTATTTGGAAAAAGAGTATTTGCAGATGTGATTAAGTTAAGGATTTTGAGATGACGAGAGCATCCAGGTGTGGCAAGCCATGGCCTGAGCAGAACAGGCCTGCAGATCTTTGGTGCACAACAGTCTGCATGACCAAGGCAGCTAAATGTTTAACCTATTGTCTTTGTAAGCCAGTAAGGAGAAAAAGGGTAAATTGACCTTCAAATGTAACTTTATGGGAAGCAGACAGGAAGTGTGAGACTCTCAGTCTCACAAAAAGAGCAAAACGTAATTGTTCAAGTGTTATTCTAGTCTTTCCTGCACCACCCCTCAAGTCAAAGTGACCTGTTCCTGCATCTGTGCTCCCCCCACCCTTAGAAATGTCTTTGTCTAAAACCCATATAAAAGGGCTTGCTGTTCTCTGAATCGCATGGCCGATTTTCCCTGTGAAGGCGGTACCTGTCCGGTAATAGAAAAGCCATTTAAATTCTGCCTCCCTGTGAGTAAGCCCTAAATAAAGTTCATGTTTCAGCAGATGCTGGGCATTTTCTTTGGTCTTTTAACTGGTAAAGCCCCCTCGGGCTGTGACACCAGGTTTATCTAGGTGGGCTCTAAATCCAATGACAAGTGCCCTTAACAGAGGCACCCAGAGGAGAAGAGGAGGAAATGTGGCCAAGGAGACAGAGATTGGAGTGACTGATGTGGCCGCAAGCCAAGGAAACCAAGGAATGCCAACAGCCGCCAGAAGCTGGAAATATCAAGGAAGGTATCCTCCCAGAGCATCCAGAGGCTGTGTACCTTGCTGACACCTTGATTTTGGACTTGTGGCTTCCAGAACTGTTGAGAAAATAAATTTCAGTTGTTTTAAGCCACCCAGGTTGTGACAATTTGTTGTAGCAGCTCTAAGAACTAATAAGCACCTCTCGTGAAGACTTCCTGCCTCCTGGTTAATATTTATATTGTGCATTCTGTATGACTTCTTATAATAAATACAATACTGAAAAAAAAAAAAAAGAGGTGAAATAAAATCTTTTCCAGAAAAAAAGCTGAGAGATTTTGTCTCCACATAGACCTGTACTACAGGAAATGTTAAAGGAATGTCTTTGGACAGAAGGAAAATGATACCAGATGAAATGTGGATCTTTACAAAGGAATGAAGAACACCAGAACTAGTAAAATATATGGGCAAATAATGAACCTGCACAGACTGCATATTTGTTTAATTAACTAAAAGCAGGAAATAGTAACTTCTTGGCCAAATCACAAAGAAATTTCTTCCCAGTTGCGCACCAAGTTAACAATCATGTAAAGCTTCCCAAATACCTTTCCAAACACCTTTAAATATTTCACGCCAACAGTTGATCAAAAACACCTGAGACTCAGAGCCAGAGTTGGGCAGCTACGAATGTCAGCATCACCCATACAGCAACTATTAAAGAAGCTGAAAAACAGATTGGACCATTAAAGAGATATGAACGAAATGGACTTGGTTAGGACTAAGGTAAATCAGACTCAAGGGTAAAGGATGATAAAACTTCAACTTCTGTGTGAAACCAAAGGAAGAGATGTCTATTTCGTTCAAAATCTGTATTTTCTGTAGCACACCATATAATTAAACTTGTAAGATCAGTTTATTCAAACACCATAATTACACTGAACCTTGCATAGGGAGGGAGATTTGGTTGGTTTGTACAGATTAGCATGAAATCCCAATAGATCCCAGAGTAATTTGGGCACAGAATAAAAAGTATTTGCAAAACCCCCTGAGGGACTAGGGAAAATGTGGAAATATTAAACTTGCCCAGCTGGGGAATTCCTGTATTCTCACAAGCACTGGGGACTACCAGTTTAGTAGGCCGAGCCCTTGGTCTTGGAAGTTGCCCTTATGAAGGATGTTACTGCAAAGGCGAGGCTAAGCCTACTTATAATTGTGCCTAAGAGTCACCCCCAGAGAACTTCTTTTGTTGCTCAGATGTGGCCTCTTTCTCTAAGACAACACTGCAGATAAACTCACTGTCCTCCCCCCTACGTGGGACATGACTCCTGGGGATGAGCCTGGACCCAGCATTGTGGGATTTAGAAAGTCTTCTTGGACCAAAAAGAGGAAGAGAGATGAAACAAAATAAAGTTTCAGTGGCTAAGAGATTTCAAATGGAGTTGAAAGGTCATTCTGGAGGTTATTCTTATGCATTATATAGATACCCCTTTATAGTTTTTAGTCTATTAGAACAGCTAGAAGGAAATACCGGAAACTTTTGAACTGCAATCCAGTATCCTTGTCCAGTGTATGGACAGATGAGTAGAAAAATGGGGACAAAAAGTAAATGAATAATGGGGGGAGAAGGGGTAAAGGATGTTTTGGGTATTCTTTTTTAGTTTTATTTTTACTTTTATTTTTAGTTTTTGGAGGAATGAAAATGTTCAAACATTGACTGTGGTGTTGAATGCAAAACTACATGATGATACTGTAAACAACTGTTGTACTCTTTGGATGACTGTATGGTATGTGAATACATTTCAATAAAATTGCATTAAAAAAGAAAAAGAAAAAAAACAATAGCAAATTAGATATTTTTTTTAGCAGGACAAAAATTCAAGATCATTCTGGCGGTCTAATTCATTATGACAAACGTTTTCTTTCTTATAAGAAGCATAAATGAAAATAAGTATCTAAGAGAACAAAGTCAGGAGACAAATAAAAACAAGCCTAAGGAGTGCGAATGAAAGGAAGGAAGATAAAAGTCCATGAATTTTTATATATAAATCTAGGATTCAGGTTTTTGAAATCAACAAACCACTACTACCACTACCCAGTGAAAGGGTGAATCCTGTGACAAATTTAGTAAGGTAAAATAGGAGAATACACAAATGAAAAAACCGGAAGAAACAGATCAAACACCACCTTCCTAACATGCTGTGTACTTCACCAGCCAGGTTCTCCCATGAGGAACTTACTAATAAACCAACCCCCATGGCAAAGCTCCTGGACTTGCTTCCTAGTCCTCCCCACTTCAAGAGCAAAGACCCCAGTAGACGTTTCAACAACTGCAGCGAGAAAATACCATGTGCTTGTCGCTCCAAAGCTCTTAGCTGGTGCTCTGTGTTCTCTGCCCAATCCTTTTCTTTCGTTCAGCACTTCTTTGGGCCATTTATTCAACCCCACAGTTTTGCAGATCACACCCAAATCTTTATGCTTACTCAAAAATCTGTCTTTGGAGTTTCAGGTTCACTTTCAACCTCATCGTCTCTCTCCTAGTTTAAATGGGCAACACCTTCCGCCAATGGAACCTCAAACTCGATTCTATCAAATCTAATTGTGCTGGGGGGATTCCACCCCTGACCCGTTAGGGCACAGACAAATCTTTCCTGGACATCCACCGGGGGACAATCTTTCCCTGCCCGTCCACCCTGCAGGGGTGTGGGGTGGAGGGTGCAGATGGAATCTCCCGGTTCACACAGCATCTCCCTGGTAGACCCCTCACGGGCACCCCAACAGGACAGCAGCCCTAACCTGGGTTGGGGGCCCACTCCTACAGCCAAGCAAGTGTGGACATGCCCGAGGACCACCTGTGGCTCTGAATTTGGGATTTGGAGACCAACTGCATGCCCATTTTTTATGTCACCACTGGGGCCCCTCAAAGCTCTGCTTTGTGGGACATTGATTTTTTTTTTTTTTACATTGTATTAGAAAAACAGCCATTTAAGACATTGAGCCCCTTCATGATACAGATGTCATGTAACTAAACGGAAATATAAAAGACTTCATTCAGAAATGAGCCCACCCAGCTCCTGCAGCACAAGCACATCTCCCCTGGCATGCCCACCCCATGGACTTGGCCACTAGGGCAGATGCCCCCCACCCTACCCCAACCCCATGTTCCAGTGGCTAGCTGAGCACTGTTGCTTCTGCACACAGGCAAGTCACCGGGAGTGAAGCCGGCCAACCTTGTGGGTCCCATAAACAAGCTAGGAACTACCACCTTCCCCCAGACATCATACATCTGCCTGGGGCCACACTATCAGAGCCACCCCAAGCTCCGAATGTCCCAGCGGTCTGTGTCGTACTTCAGCGGCTACAGCAATCCTTTCCCATGCTGGGTCTTGCTTCTGTAATCATTTCAGAATAGTGGACTACTTTATGGTGAGTCTGATCCTTACTCTGGGGTTCTCTGTCTACCCCCCAAATTCAGAGGGGGCAGGAGGAGGAGGTGGTGGGTTTTCCTCTCCCTGGTGGACAGCATCTCTACCTCTGCATGAGAGCGCTTTGCAAACTGGGATACAGAATTGGGTCAGTGGGAACCAACTGGTATTTATTTTAACCAGAACAGGGCAGGAGAAAATAGAGAACGCTGCCTCGAGTTTAGGTGATGTGGTCAGTGTCCTGGGCCAGTACACGGTGGGTAGCATTCAGACAGCCCGAGAATGCTGCCCAGGACCTCCCTTCTCGAGTGCCTGCTGTGTTTGGGGCCTGGGGCCGGGTTCTCCCAGCCGACCCCGCTGGGCACACACCTCACTGGCTGTGCAGCTCCCATGTGGATGGGTGGGTGCCTCTGTAACTTCAGCTCCAGCACATCATCTGACACTAGGATGCATTTGCCAAATGAAGCAATCTGGAATTCAAGCTCTCACCAATCAAATTTGCATACTTTCCTGACTTGCTGCCTCCTGACAAGGACATCTTTATCCTGTCCCCTCCACAGCTCACAGCCACCCTGGGAGGCAGGGGGTGCAGGGGACCATGGACATCGGGCCATGGTCCTGACTCGGGCCCTTGCATGGCCTTGCCTTGCGTCCTCACTGGGCCACGTGAGGGGCTGCTCCACGTGGCCCTTCACTCCCTTCACGCTGACATCTGGTGGGTGAACCATGCCTGAAGCCAGCCTTTGCAGGTTTTTCTTGAGTTGCCTGATTTTCAGAGTTATTTTCCTATATCTTGACTCCTCTGATGGCCCCATAGCTTCTCTGGGTCTGGTTTTGCCTCTGCACGTGGTCAGTAGCCAATCCCCTACCAAACTACTCTTCCTCAAACCTTTTATTCAAGTTCTCAACCCTACAGGGCAAGAACCCCCTAACAACCAGCCTCTTCTCCGATGCCGTCTCATGATAACTCATCGAGCACTCCAGCATGCAAGAAGCCACCCAGAGCCGGGCGAGGGGGCCTGAGCTTCCACTGGGCTGTGGGGCTCCTGGCAGAGAACCAGCCCTTGGAAAACATCCCGCAGACGATGCATCCTTAAAGAGCAAAAGGAAACCTGAGTACAGAGGCCGCATCAGAGCCAGTTTAGTGCTAAAACGTACAAATAACTACCTGAAACTGCTAAGTAACTCAGGACTGCTAGAAATACACCAAAGGCAGACGAATGGAAAATTGTGAAATGAAGTTAAAAACCCGAGAGAACTTCTAAGATTAGGAAGCATTTGGAAAACTAACAGCAAAAATAAAAGAACATAAGCTGTGACTTTTTTCCAATTAAAATCAGACTGTTTAATAGCTTATTTTTCAGAGAGAACCAATCTAAACATATTTGGTATGAGAAGCAATGAAGAGACTTAAAAAGAAAAATACTGTTTGAGACCAAGGCAAAGAACCACTTAATGAGACTGTGTAGCTTTAAATCAACTCTAGGTAATTAATTATAATTTCCTATAACCTAAACAAGATCAGCCTGATAAAAACAAAGAATTATGAAGCAATATACAAGAGTTACAGTTGATACATCTGAGGCAATCACTACTCACTGTAGGAGAGGCTCCCAGCCCCACTGTGCATCACAATCAAGGTTTTTTTGTTTTTTTTTTTAAGTGCCCCTGTGCCCACTCCCAGCCACGTGAATCGGTTTTTGGGGGTGCAGCACAGGTAACTGTTTCTCTTATTTTTCTTAAAGTAACTGATGCAGCATACTTGTGATCAGAAACGGGATATTCAGTGCAGCCCAAAATAAAAAGCGCGGCCCAAGACCCAAATTAGAGGAAGGATCATTAAAGTCCAACCAATATAACAAAGAAATAAGGAACTGAAGAAAAATAGAATATGCGACACTTAGGAGAAGTAAAGAACACTGAAAAAATAGTAAGTGCTGAAACAAATAGGGAAGGATATTACAAATGCTCAAAGATGTCACCATAATTATTCCTCTCCCAGAAAGTAAACTGAAGGCTGGTGGAAGCAATGGAACGAAATGGGAAAGCACTTAGGATCTGGGAAGCAAGGACACACCAATTCCCTCCTTGAAAGCAGCATTTGAGGAAACGCGCTTGCAATTTCATAAATACTCCTGAATTGGAAAGAGTCTAACAGCTGGTTCTTGTACTGTTTGTACTTACAATTTTTTCACAGTGACATCACTCAGGAAAGCACACATGCACATATTTTCACATTCTGTTAATTGCCTTCCCTGGGAACTCACTCCCCATTCAGTGACAAATCTGCCCTGACTTCTGTTCTTGTCCTTCTCTAGAAGCGACGCAGGGACGTCTGGCAATTGATCACAGCGGGTGTTTCTCAGAGCAAGAGGCAGTCGGTGACGTCAAGGCAGAGGCATCCACTGCTGGCACCCACAGCTTCGTTGAGTGTATGGGGAGCCTCATCAATCCCCCCCTTACGCAAGGAACACCTGAGGTCCTGAGAGCCCTGCCCAGGTTACTGAGGGGGCGTTGAACTCATCCGGGCCCTCTAGGGCCACACAAATGCTCTCCCATCACACACAGCAGTCCCTCTGAGGGCTGACCGTCTGCGGTGGCCTGTAAGGCGAGATATCCCTTGGAAAGCTGAACATCAAAAAGTGAAGGACGTGAACCACACTGACCAATGGCAAGAAATGCTTTCAAGGGGTTAGGACCGTTTCTAGGTAAGGCTGGTTAGAACTTCTAGGAGTTGGGAATATAAATGGCTCCCGAGGCCTTTGCAAATAGCCAGCTGCAATAAATATCTGCTAGATGTAGTTGGTAAGAAACAGAAGGTGCCACATCAAGGCAAAGAGACGGAGGTGGAGAGAGAATCATGTATTCAGGGGGCTGTGATGATCCTCTGCACGCAGGGACCAGGGTGGGAAAGAACAGGCCGGGGGCAGCCTTCTAAGGGTATATACCAGGTTAAAAAGAACCTGGATTTAATGCTGGAGAGAAGAGAGAAATTAAAGGGGTCCAACAGTTCACCTGTCCGCTAGGTAACCCAGGGTGGGAAGAGTGTGGACGATCTTCTAGGGGCCACAAAATCTGTTCCAAACCATTAAACATACACACATATATGTATGTGGGTACACATCTTATTATTCCCAACACTTACGGCATTTGAAGGGCTCCAAGCTGGGGTCCTCGTGTTACTCTGGCATCACCCTGGGTGCAGTTACCAGGGCAGAGCCATGACTTGGTACTTGGTTACCCGGCTTCCCAGCCCTGCACGAGGTGCACGTGTAAATGCCCCCACGCCTGTAAGTCTATCCTTCCACAAGCACCTTGGGCTGTGGCTGACATGATCTACTAGCTTTGCCTGCAAACAGCATGGAAGGCTCCTGTTTTTCAGAAGAACTGCTTAGGGATTTAGGGATGTATCATGCTACTGATGACATGACACATACATGCACACAATTTAAAAATGGATGAGTCATTGGATTAATAAACTGGCTTGGACATTTCCCTTTGGCCATGCCTGCTCTGACATGAGTCCTGCTCAGGGCTGCTGAGGGCATCCCCTGTTGCCACGAAAGGCTTTACCTTCAGCACCTTCACCTGCTCATGGGCAGACCTGGAAGCCAGTCCCCAACTTGCTTGGGAAGTCTGGGGTCTTTGTCCTTCAGAAAATTACAGTCCAGGAGTCAGATCTGCCTGGGTGCAAAGCCCATGTATTTAATTTTCTACATAAAACATTGACTCTCCTTGGGGGCTCCTGCAGAGAGAAACAAGAACCCCTATGTTGAGCCCCTAGCCAGCAGGTCGGGCAGCTACACAACATCCCCATCCAAAGAAGAGAAAACCCCTATTCAGCTCTGTCATTCATCTCATAACTCCTACCAACAAGCCAAGTTTGGGAAGGGGCAAGCTCATGTCTCAGAAATGGCATAATCTTAACTTAGTAAGTTAAATTATATTCAATATTTTCTTAAATTAGTTATTAGTGTTTAACATCTATAATGGAATGCTTGGTGAAGATTCGAGTTTGGACTGTGTTCACTTCCACTTCCTGGCTAAAATTTCTTCACTTAGGCTTTCAGGAATGGAGGAGTAGGGGAGGCGAGAATGAAAAATCCAGAGGGGTTAATATAATCAAGATAAACTGTGCAAGAAATTGTAGCCAATTTTGAGGTTTCTGTGGTCCAGACACAAAACTCTCTTAGAAAACATGACTTGTCTGTCTTTGAATGACCAGGGATTGCTTTCTCCCAGCCAGCTTCCTGGTTTTCATATGCAAACGCAGGTGGCCTCGCTTTCTGGTTTGCACAACCTCCAGGGCAGGGTCCCAGCCTCCTCAAGCTGGCTTCTCTGGGACTGGGCTCCCTCTGAAAGGCACTCACAGTCTGCAGAATGACATTCTGACAGCAAGAGAATAAAAAGCACTTGAAGACTCTGTTCTTCGCGCAACAGAACACTCCAATTAAGGACGTAAGCCAGGCAAACACTCACAATCAACTGAGGGCACGACCAGAAAAAAATGAAACGTCCTTGCTTGGGCTACGGGTTGGCACGCGACAGAACCACTGTGTTGCAGAAGAACGTCTGTAGGGTTTAATCTTCGTTTTGAGTTGTCTGAGATCCTCTGAGAGCATTAGTCCCTAAGGAGATTTGGATTCTTAAGTCTAGAAAACCCAAAAGGAAATCTCAGTGTCTGTCTTCAGTCAGTCCTTCAAAACGCACGCAGCAATAAAGCAGCTACAGAGCTACCGGCCACAGTCAACGTCTCAGTGTCACAGTCAAGGGCACTGAGGAAGTCAGAATCCTCAAGAGTGAAGTGTATTATTGCAGGGAGTTACTGGGAAACTTTATTCAAGCAAGATCAGTCTTTAATTACAGATGCAAATTCAAGCTATTAAGTTTAGTTTTAATCATGATTAAAAAAAAACAAAAGTAAGAATTCTAGTGACATAAATCCCACCATTCGAACAAAGCATAGAGGGTGGTTCCTGGGGTATATTTGATGAGATAGTCAATACTTTAAGTCAATACTTTAGTATATTTTATCTAGTCATTTATGCCTTTGAAAATAAGTAAAATATTAGAGAGAAAAATAATTAACTTATCAACAATCTGTATACTGCAATGTCACAGTACCAAAAGGGGAATGAAGATAATCATTCTCCCTCCCCTTGAGTGCTGACACTAAAGAAGGTTTAACAAGAAAAAGAAACAAAAATATATGAATGATAATGACGACTCTATACATGGTAAAATTCTCCTGCAGTGGGATCTTATTATTGATCCTAACAACAAAAATTTTACTTCCTGCAAAATGATTCTACCTTATTTGACACAGGACTGAATTCTCTCAGTATGTTTCCTCCTAATGCTAACTCTTTTCCTCATAACATTTAACTTGGCTTTTAGAACCAACCAGCTTTTGCATCTATTTCTTTATTAAGATAGCGATAAATTGCTACTTAATTTCCCTATTTTGCTAAGAGTATGTGGCCATTAATTGCAAATCCTATATATTAACCCTCCTCCCTAACCTCACCTCATTTCTAACTTAGAAATCGGTCAAAAAGAATGATGACATTTCCATTCATTGTAACTGTGCTCTCAAATGCTATCACGATGACCCTCCAGGTATGGAGCCCAGTATCAGGGTGGGTTATAGACCCTGGGAGGGCAGAATGGACCATCGAAGTCACTGAAGGCAAAGGTCTGGGGGTTCAGGAACCGGGTGACGCTGGAGATAACTTCACAGGAGAACACCATTCCTGCAGGTGGCTTCTCAGAGCAGGCCTCCTATTTAGCTCTGGGGAGTGCATAGGCTAACGCAAGGCTGGGAGCCTGACGAGCAAAAAGATTCCAAGATAAAAACAAACCAACTGCTGAGGATGGCAACCCACTATTTCTGAGCACCAAGAGGAATTTCTCTTGGTGGGCATTTAAAAAGAAAACAAGATGCCACCATGCAGACACACACAACCATCCCCAAACCAGAAGGAATGAAAAGCAACCATAAAGCCCAAGGACTCCACCTAACATGGTAGAACACAACTCAACAGAATCCCCGAAGCACAGAGAAGCCCTGGATTTCCAGGTGTTTCCCCCGAATGCTGAGCTGTTTGATCCCTGAAACACAATTGTACATGGCACCTCAAACACCAAACATACTGACACAGGGTGTGCAGGAGGCTGAGTGTGATTCAGAGGGCACGCCCAGCAAATGGGAGAAAGCACCGTTTCTAGGATTAACGAAGCACTGTAAGCAAACAAGGACACTGTAATTTTGCTTTAGAAAGAAACTGGCTGCGAGGAACAGAGGGTTGCCGCTGCCGTCTCAGAGCTTGGCGGTTTGCCTAGAAGGGACCATGCAGATAAAGGTGATCAGATCTTGCTGCCCAGCTCAGCATGACTGTGTTGGCCTTTTAACTAATTTCCAGACCATGTGAACAAGGTCATTATTTAGTCCACAATGCATTACATTTTCAAAGTATTTGTGACTTTCACTCAGCCTTTACTTTTAGTTCTTTTTGGTCAGCTCTCTCCATTGCATATTTAAAAGGAAAGGTCCTCAAAGGAACATAGATTTTAACATAAAGCATATCTTAAAAGTCTTAAAAATCTGTTTTTAAGTATCATCTCCTAAGAGAAGGATGGAAGCAGGCAGTTTGTCCCTAAAAGATGGTCGCTCCAAATATGTTTAAAACTTTATTTTCTCAATGGGATTTAGCATTAATTTCTGCATATTGGAGGTTTGAAGCAATCAAGTCAATCGTTCTAATATTGAAGGAAATGCGCAAGTCTACCAAACTTACAAAAAAAATCTCTAACATCAGTGCCATGCAGAGTATATATACACCCTAGTGAAAAAAGTGGCCAAGTTTTCTGGAGGGCAGTTTGGCAACTTGTATCAGAAATCTTAAAATACAAACAAAAAAAAAACTTTTGATAAATCCATATCTAGGATTTTATCCTAAAGAAGTAAGAATGGATGTCTGACAGGTTTTGACCAAAAGAAGTTCTGGCAGCAAGTGTGACAGTAGGGAACTGGCTGCAGTTAGAGAGAACCGTGTGTGATGAAACAACCTAGAACTGCCCTGCTCCCACCCTCTCCAACATGTGGATGCCACCAGCCTCACAAGAACTGAGTAGAGAGCAGCAGAAACTATTGCTGCAGGGTGGGAGTGGGGGGCAAGAGCACGGAGAAAGAAGTCCCCTGTGGCTCAGGCATGCAGGAACAGCTGATCGTGGAGTATAAACATGCCTCCAGCAACCCCAAGTCCCCACCCTGAGCACAAAGCTTCTTTATGGGAGTTTGAATCTCCTGGTGTACTGAAGGTAACCACAGCAAAAACAAAACTCAGACCCAGCTCAACTATGGCTAGAATGACTCAATCTCTCACACGTACTGCCTGAGAAGAAACATGACCATTATGACCAGGCATAAATATTATCTACCTCAAATCTCCCCTGTTCCACACATGATGGCCAGCATTCAATCAAGAATTACGAAATACACAAACAAAAGACGCAAGGGAAAAAATGAACTCATAGTCAAGAAACAAAGCAATCAACAGAATCAGACTCAGGGATGACCAGATGATGGTACTACCAGATAGAACATCAGAATAGTTTTGATATATGTTAAAGGAACTACTGGAAAAGGTGAGCAACCTGAATGAAAAGATGGGACATTTCAGTAGAGAGAGAAACTGTAAGAAAAAGTCAAGTGTTAAAGTGAGAATAAAAACAGGATATCAGAGATGGATTCCTTCAACAGGCTTACCAGTAGGATTTGACAAAAAAGGAGAAAGGAATCAGCAAACTTAAAGACAGACCAACAGAATTACCCAAACTTAAAAAAAAACAAAAGCACAAAACAGAACAGAGCATCTAACTACAAATCCAAGAAATTCAGAGAACTCCAAGCAGAAATGAAAAATAAATGCCTACTCCTAGACAAACCATATTTAAACTGCTGAAAATAAAGAAAAAGAGAGAGTCTAGAAGGGCACCAGATGAAAAAGACACATTCCACAGATAGGGACAAAGAATGATTGCAGACTTTTCATCAGAAACAATGCAATCCAGAAAAGGGAGTGACATCTTTAATGTATAGAAAGAAAGCAACCATCAACCCAGGGTTCTACACCCAGACTTTGTATTCGCTTTTAAAAGTGGAAAGTGTAGCAATGGCACCGGAGTCACCAAAGCTAACAACTTAAGACAGAATTATGGTGTGTACTTAAAAAGTAATTATAGGACTAGAGTAAGTGCTGACATTTTTTCAAAGCAGAAAATTTTCCAAATTCAAAGAAAGCATATTCACTACAAATAATAGATGCCTGTGTTCGGTCTCTTTACCAAAATAAGCAAAAGCAGGTTCTAGTGAGGGTAACAAGCAATATCCAACTTACAGCAAGAGGTTACCCAGCCACCTGTATTCTGACATGATGTTGTCTGTATTTTGCACACCCGCCCATCTTAGGGGCAAGTGTAAGGCCTTTGTTAAAAAGATTCCCTGTCTCCTCCACAGTCCCATGGCACTGGAGTGCTCCCTTCTCACACACATCACTACTACTGCCCATTTAAAAATAACAATAAACAGGCCAGGATTCTCTCTGAGTTGCACCCTTCTTCATTTATAGTTGAAATTTCAAAACGACAATCATGATAAAAAAGGAAATGAAAGTAACGATAATTTTAGGAGAAAAAAACTAGCTTGATCTTGGAACTCATATAATTCTGACTTTGACCCTATAATAGTGTGAGGGCTGAGTCTGCCTGTTTTCCACTTAAAACACAAACAAGCCTGCCTCACAGAAAAGACTGTGCCACGTAGGTAAATTTCAAAGCCATGTGTGCTTCTGCTTCTCCCCACTCCACTCCCAACACAATTCTGAGGTTTCCTGGGAACAGGAAACAACAATCCTCTCAGAACCACAAAGACCAACCATATACCCTTCCAGCCTTCTATCGGTCTTCCCGTGCATTTTCTCTTAAATTGAGATTTTCCCCACATCACATCTCCCTTCAGAGTTCCCAGCACCGGATGTCCACTGTCAACAATCTTTTAATATAGTGCACCTCTTCAAAACACACTTTGAGAGAGGTAAGGCTTTCTTTCTGTACACACAGAGGTAATACAAGGCAAATCAAATTAGCAATTGCTTATCTCTTCATTCTTAACAAGTATGTTATCTTTGAAGACACAAATCCATGGCCTGAAAATGGAAACTGTCTATTTGATGCTTAAAAGACACTCTCCCACACTGATTAGAAATGGAATCCATGTGTGTTTGCACACTTTCAAACAACTCATTGAGGTGGCTGACTGGGTCCTTTGAGGATCAAGTTCTAAAATCAGTGATTTTGAGACACATTGTCTATGTCATTTAATCAAGGATTTGAAAAACATATTTAAGATTTTAAATTTTGTGTGATTTTTTTACTATTAAAATCACACAATTTAGGCAATATGTTTAAAACCTTGCCCGGTATGAGTCTAGCAAAAAGCGGAACTTGAGAAGCAAGTGGGGCCACTAACAAATACCAAGTATTTGTTACTCATATTTTAAACACCCCTCCCACCTCCCACCCTCTCCATTTATTCTCCCCCAATTTTAAGCCATGCCAAAGTTTTGCAAAGAGTTTTATAGCTCCCTCCGACCCACTGATTATCAGACTAAAAGGAAACATTTATAAAGAAGCTGACGTTTCATTCAGAAAATAGAGCAGTCCAGTTAACTTTTAATTCCCTGTGGTACCAGGAGTTGGGCATGTTTAAGAGCTTGGGAAAAGGAAAATAAAAGATGAGCCTTGAGCATGCCTCATTTCCCTTCTCATTATTCATTCATTGGTTTTATTCATAAGCCAACGCAGTGAGGATTTCGGCAGTGTTAAAATACCCTGTCTCTTGCGGTGCCTCTTTTAAAACAATTATTTTGAATGTGTTTCTTTGGCCGTGAAAGCCTGATAGGGATCAGTTTCTCACGTTTCTACTCCAAGGCCTGACCCACTGGAAGGACGGAAGGATTCTGGGAAGCCCCCAGGCTGTCCCCCACCCACTGAGGTGGCCTGCGGAGCTGAGCTGGCCTCTCCCCTCCCAGGGTGAGTCTGAGGGGCAGCCCTGCCCGCTCTCCCAGGGCATCCTCCCGGCTCCTTAACTCATGGGACTCTCTCCTTCTATACGCTGGACAATGACAGGTCCTGTCTTCTGTCTCGAGGGCCAGGGGAAGGGGCAGCCTCCCCCTTCCTACACTGCTTTCTCCCTAGGGGTGTGGCTGAAAACAGCCTCGAAATCTGCAAAGGGCTCCACACAACTCCTGCCCACCCCCCAAATCACCAGGGAGGCAACGGCTCTGGATGCTGTGGAGCTTGCAGCTCCCTGCACCTCGTTTTCTCAGAAAAAACTTGCTTCCCTTCCCCTACAGATGGGCTGTCGTGTATTCTCCTGGCTTTCCTGGGTGCAGGGGAGAAGAGGCCTGGGGAGCAAGTCAGGGTCTTTACACTTTACTGCTAGAAGAGGGGCTACAGGGATATATGGGGGTTTTGGTTTGTCCTTGTTAACTGTCATCTTATTTGGGAAAGGCTCTCCTTATTTCAACCTGCAGGCAGCACTCTGCTCTGGGGTCCCGTCCCACAGCAGGGGCCCCTGCAGCACTCTGCAAATCCTGATCCACTGCTGTCACTTCCATCTTCTGACTTTGGTGTCAGAGGGCCTGGAGTTAAGCCTTAGTTTGGTCATTTATGAGCTCCGTGACCTGAAGCAATTTGTTGTCTCTTTATCTGTAAGCAAGGGATGGTAATATGCATACCATTTGCCTCATGGGGTAACTATGAGAATTAAACAAAGCAGGCAGAAATGATGGTGCCCATGCAAATACCAGCTACTACAGCTAGTATTATTGATGAATATTTTCTTTGGCAGAACAAGGGGAAGGACAGACAGTAAGGCCTTGCACAACAAACCTCTCTGAAGACAAGTTTAACTTGTCACACATCTACTTTTATCTTGCTGGGTCCCCAAGACCACTGTGTATGCCTATATATCTGGGAGTCACAGATATTTGTCTTTTTTTCTTTCTCTGTTCAATACAAAGGAACTTTATTCTTCATGAGAATCCATCAAACCAAATACTGACGCAAATATATTACGAGTTGAAGGGCACAAAATATTCCTCTTTTTAAAAATAAGAGCAACAAAAACAAAACAAAACCTAACATCTTGGGGTGATGTCATCAACACAGCAACATAAACAGCTACTGAAAACTCCTCTTCAGAGACTCAAATGAAAAAAATGACGATTCTGAATTGATTGAAACTGTGGAGGAGGATATAGACTGGAGAAGGGCCCTGCACATGCTGAACTGAAGAAAGAAGAAATACCAGGTAGGAACCTTCCACCCCAGACCAGTCAGTCCTCTCCCCTCCCCCTCACTCGGTCTCTGCGCAGGAAAGGCACAGAAGCAGCAGACGGGACCCCTCCCACCAGGGACAGAGATTTTAAAATCTCTCACAGCAGTGAAAAATACCCCTACTGTTTGAAGACCCAGGGGACAGGGGAGGACATTTCGAGGCCCAGGTCAGTGAGGGACAAAGAGACTGAGAAACTGTGGACAGAGACTGTTTCCAGCCCTGGGTCTGGCAGCCCTTCCCCACCCTTGGGGGAAGCAGCAGCCGGTGGTCATTCCCTTCCTTGGAGAAGGCTGGAGTGCTGGGTCGACTGAGGGAGTACTCTGCCACTGCTGGAGCACCACCTCGAGCTTTATTGTGGCTGACAAAGAGAGGGTGGAGGAATCCTGCAGTTTCAGCTCACTGGTGTAGACGCAGCCTCTGAGGACTATTAAGTTACCAAATATCACCATCTGCTGGACAGTCCAGAAGGTGCAAGGGAATAGAAGCCCTTTTAAAAAGATGCTCCAGACCCTTTTTTTTTAGGAGCACAGGAGCTGGTCTACACAACCTGTACGGAAACCCGGCCCTGTTTTGGCTGAGAAATACGGGAGACCCAACTGTTGTCCCAAAACAAACCCAGGTCTTGCTAGCCCACAGAAAACAAAGCACCAACAGCTTTGTATTACCACACACAGTGAACTTGCTGGGGTGCCCAAGTGCCTACCTCCCAACTCTGTGGCAGGCCATGGTGGGCACCTAATTTTGGAGGGAAGACTGGGGGGCAGGACCAATCTGACAACCGGCCAGAGAGAGGAACAAAGAAAAGATAGACATCAATGACAACCAACAAGAAAACCTTAGCAAAAGAGAGAAAACAACCTCCAGAATAAACCAATCAAGAAAATCAGATGCCTAGACAGCAAAAATATCATGAGCCACATCAGGAAACAGGAAGATATGGCCCAGTCAAGGGAAGACACTAACACCTCAACTGAGATCCAGGAGTTGAAACAACTAATTCAAGATGTTCAAACAAAGCTTAATCAAATCAATGAGTTGAAAGATAATGTGACAAAGGAGACGGATATAAAGAAGACACTGGGTGACCATAAGGAAGAATTTGCAAGCTTAAAAAAGCAAATGGCAGAACTTATGGGAATGAAAGGCACAATAGAAGAGATGAAAAACACAACAGAGATGTACAACAGACTTGAAGAGGCAGAAGAAAGGATTAGGGAACTAGAGGACAGGACATCTGAAATCCTATACACTAAAGAACAGATAGGGAAAAGAATGGAAAAATGTAAGCAGGGTCTTAGGGAAGTGAATGGCAACACGAAACACATGAACATATGTGTTACAGGTGTCCCAGAAGGAGAAGAGAAGGGAAAAGGGGCAGAAAGAATAATAGAAGAAATAATGAAAATTTCCCAACTCTTATGAAACACACAAAATTCCAGGTCCAATAAGTGCAGCATACCCCAAACAGAATTGATCCAAATAGACCTACTCTAAGACACTTACTAATCAGGTTTTCAAATGTCAAAGACAAAGAGAATCCTGAAAGCAGCAAGAGAAAAGCGATCCATCACACACAAGGGACGCTCGATAAGACTAGGTGCAGATCTCTCAGCAGAAACCATGAGATAAGAAGGCAGTGGTATGATATATTCAAGATACTGAAAGAGAAAAACTGCCAACCAAGAATCCTATACCTGTCAAAAGTGTCCTTCAAAAATGAGGAAGAGCTTAAAATATTTATGATAAACAGACACTGGAGAGAGCTCATGAACATGAGACCTCCTCTACAAGAAAAACTAAAGGGAGTGCTACAGACAGATAGGAAAACACAGGAGAGAGGTTTGGAGAAGAGAGTAGAAATGAAGATATCAGGAGATAGAAAGAGAGTTGAGATTGGGCATTTGATATTGAAGGAGTATAGAATGTTCTAGATGACTGGTTATATAGATCCAGAAATGGATAGCACAATACAGTGTGATGGTAGCACAACATTGTAAGTACACTGAGAAAAGATGACTGTGAATACGGTTGAAAAAGGAAGGTTAGGGGTCTGTATGACACCAGAAGGAAAGACAGAAGATAAAGACTGGGACTGTGTAACTTAGAGAAACCTAGAGTGGTCAATGAGTGTGATTAAATGTACAAATATAAGAATGTTTTCACATGAAGGAGCAGCCGAGTGACTTCTACTCACTGCTTCTCTTATAAGTCGTTCTCCTCAGAGTAGCTGGAGAGCAGATGTGAAACCTGTCAGTCCACCTCGATTTTCCACTTCAACCTCTTCACCCCACTTGAAAAGGCCCACCTCCTCCACTGGCCGACAGAAGTCCTGGGACTTGGCTCCGCCCTTGAGGCCCTTTATTGGTCCCCCTGGGTCCCTCTCTCGGTGATCAGGCCACCGTGTGCCCCCCAGGCTGCCAGAGCAGATGGCCAAACCCTTGGGCAGGTCGCAGACCACGGCCACTGGGGCTTTCCTCCCAAACGACAGGCACCTGCCACCCAACGACCCACACAAAGAACCAGTTCAGGGCAAAGTCACCAAAACTGAGGTCACTAGCTTTCTCATGTTTAGTGGGGGAAAAAATCCCAAAGTCAGAAGTGGATAAAGGATGACAGCCTAGCGTTTCAATGCCATGCGTTGTGACATCCGTCCATAATTGTGTTCTTTAATGCCCTGCACCTTTGTTGACTATTTAGCAATTAGGACAGTTTATAATTCTGTAAGGTAGAGATTAGCTTTAGAAAACTGGGTAGTGCTATAAATGAAGACACACTTGCTTAGATACAAGTGACGCCTGTTCAGGAGAAAAGACAACAGCAAAGGTTAGTTTTACTGCCCCGTATGACATTCAGCTTGGTGTCTACCTGTGCAAGCACTCGAGCATTCTTTCAGTGTCTACACATATCCAGTCTCTTGAATCTTCTTGGAACCAACTTCAACATCCTTCTGATTTCATTGATTTAAATAAATATTTGACATGTATTCTGCCTGTATTTTTAGGAGTCATTTTACTTTTTGACCCAAATGTCCCATACCACGTATGGGTTTATGCTAACAACCTGTAAGGCAACCCTGGAAGTCAGTCAACCAACCGGAAAGTTACTTACAGTTGAATGGCTTAAAGAAGTTATGGATTATTTCCTGAGATTTTATTTATGGCTAAGGTGGGTGTGGTAGTTTGAAGTTGTATGTATCGCAGAAAAGATCATGTCCTTTTAATCCATTTCTGTAGGTGCAGACCTATTGTAGGTGAGACCTTTTATTTCAATTGAGATGTGACCTACCTCATTCAAGGTGGGTCTTAATCCCCTTACTGGAGTCCTTTATGAGAGGATAAAAGACAGAAAAAGCCCTGGAGGAGCTGACAGAGGAAGCCACTAAAGCCAGAGGCTGGAAGCAATGAAACCTAGGAGAGAAGGACCAGCAGGTGCCGCCATGTGCCTTCCCATGTGACGGAGGAGTCCCAGACAGCCAGAAGCCTGTCTTCAGAGAAGTCATCATCCTTTTGATGCCTTGATTTGGACATCTTCATGGCCTTAGAACTGTAATTTGTAAGTTAATAAATCCCCATTGTAAAAGCCAACCCATTTCTGGTATACTGCATTTCATCCTCTCGCAAACCAGAACAGTGGGTTTTTAGAAACACCATGTTCTCTGACATGGAAAGCTGGGAGTCCTGAGCTGTCATTTTCCCCTGGAATGGATGCCCAAATTGCTTGGGTTTATGGCACCAGCCACAAAGAGAAGGAATCCTTAAAAGAAATGGCCCTGCAAACCTCATAGGTGAAAGGAAGGTTTTGAGAATGCTTATTATTGTTCATGAAACCAGGCAGAACTTTCTTGATGAGGATGCAGGGAAATCTTCTATCAGTTCTCACCGCTTTTTCTGAGCAACTGTTGTGTGTATGCAGGTGTGCACCCATGGGATCTGTCTGCCACTGGACGGCATGAAGCCATACTTATGGCCCGCCTACAGTCCTTCTCTGGCACGTATTTTGTTTATTAATCCGACACTTGGCTTCACCATGTTTTGGTTTCCATTTGCTTTGATGTTTTCACTTGGGGGAAAAATATCCTGTTGCTGCAAACTGTAAACTGCCTTACCTCCTTTTTCCAGTAAGGTCTGGTAGGTTTGGGCATTTGCTCGTCTTTTTCTACCAGGTACATCTCTCCCGATACTACAGCTTAACAAAACCCTATGATCCTTCCAGGCCTGCCGAGACCCTCTTCCCTCTTCAGGAAGGCTTTGTAGATCTCAACCAGCACACTCTTTCCTCAATCTCTGAATACCCTCTCCTAGGTCACTCAGGACATGTACACACTGCCCACGTTACAACTCCCCCCAGAAGACACTGGTTGTCTGAGGACAGGGACGAGTCCCACCCTCTCATGTGCTGCCGGCTAACCTCATGACACCTGGCCCAGAGTGGGCAGGGTGCTGAACAGGGAGGACTTACGGGAGAAAGCAGCAAGTAAGAAGGTAAGCGGTGCTTAAGTGCAGGGCATTCGTTCATTTATCTGTTCACCGATTAAGGAGCATCTCCTCTGGCCAAGAACTCAGAGATAAAACCATGAAGCCTGCCCTCAAGGAACCTAATCCGGCAGGAAGAGAAAGAAAAGAAAATCAGTACACCCACTTAATAAACCAGAGCATGTAACAGTCATAAGCCTGGCACTGCTCCAAGATTAATATATCTATAATATTTAACATATATGGGGCTTGACCTCATGAGGCTTAGATGAATAAGCACACACCAAGTGTGTAGCTGGAACTGTGGACCAGTGCTACCAAGAACAACAGGGACGGCCTATTTTAGATGGCAATGGGGGAAGGGTGTGGAGACAAGGATCTGGGAAGGCATCCACGATGAAGGCCCACCCAACCGAGGCCAGGAGGATAAGGAGTTAGCCCGAGTGTGCAGAACCCCGAGGGCGGTGAGGGCTTGGCAAATTCTAGAGATAGGAGGGAGCCTGGTACTTGTGAACTGGGGCGAGCATGGAAGAGCCGGCCCTGCAGGGTCTGTAGACCACAGAGAGAAGTCTGAATTTTATCTAGAGTCCAACAGAGAGCTAAGAGGTTTGAGCAGGACAGTCATAGGACATGATTTACATCTACAAAAGACCCTCTGGATGGCAAAAAGAAAAATGAATTTTAAAAAGGCAACAAAGAAAAACGGTTGCTTGGACTAGAACAGTGGCCACGGAAAGAAGTTGGGAAAACGGATGGCTGCAAGGCCCACTCTGAAGAGGAGCGAAGTGGGCTGTGACGGACGGGATGGAGGGTGTTAAGGACGGCCTGTGGCTTCTGACCTGGGCTGCTAAAGGGGATGGGAGAGACTAAAGGGGCCCCCTCCCCCATACCTGGGAAGGAGGGGGTCAATAATTAACTCTGTGCTTACAAAGTTCATTTTGAGTTGGTTCTTAAGTTTTGCCTGATGAAACTGATTTCTTTAAAAAGTTTAAACAAGGACATGAGTAAGGACATGACAACCGTATCTTCTCCCCTTCTCATGTACTCACTCCCCCTTCCCTTCTTGATGGGGACCATGTTCAAAAGCTTTCCCCAGTCTCATGGAACAGCTGATGCTTTCCAATGAAACACGGGAGGCACAATATCCCGACTGGGGCCAGGAGGAACGGCGGGTGCAGCAGGCCCACACCTGCTTGCTCACACGTGTCAACGCGTCTCCTGAACCTGGCCACGGAGATTTTAAGGCCCGTGTCTGGTCTAAATGCAGAAAACATGGTGGGTGAATCACATGAGCAGAACAGCCCAAGGATGGAGCCCTTGGGACATCTGGAATGTGACCCCGTGTTGTGAAAGAGGACTTCCAATTCAGGAGGCAAAGGACATCTACATGTGGGTTTAAAACGCTGCTGGGTGGAAGATTTTTACTGGGTCAAAACGTCAAACTACTACACGTGGGCAACAGGGAGTCCTGATCAGAGTTAGTTTCTCTTCTTACCACAGATGGAGGGGACCTAATGAGCGAAGGCAGTGGTGAGCTTGCAGGGCGGATGCCATCTTTTTAGTACTTGCCAAAGGAGAAGGTTTTATGCTTAAGGAAACAGCTCCCAGAGTGTGGGAGACCACAGGATGCAGCCCACCCACCCACGACTCCAGGGTGGGCTGTCCACACAGGACACACCAGGGGCAGGGCCCCGAGGGTGGGCAGCACCGCACCATAGAGGACAATCCTCTAAAGCTGCCCCCGGGCCATTCTGATTCTGTATTTTCACTAAGTAGCTTAATCTGCAGAGCTAAAAGGCTAAGCAAACTCTGCTGAAATGGAGTATTTCCTAATGCAAATATCTATGGCAAACATGTAGCTTTAGTCTAGATGACTGAGGGACCAGAGACATACTATCAAGAGTCTACATGTTTAAGGATTTTTAGATCCTGTGCTTGTACTCCAGCTATTTTTGAGGACGAGATTGGTGCCTTTTAACAGTGTCGTGCCACCCAACTTCGGGTCCCTTTCCTGCTAGGTTTTAATTAGGCCGTTGCCAGGGATCATGGCCATGGTTCTGAATCCTGGCCTTGCATCAAAATCACCAGGGACTGACCTCATCAATAGGGTCTAGGCCTCGATTCTTTGAAAGTGGCCCACACAGTACGCCTATTTAAGAATGATGGCTTCTGAGCATCCTGGGGGGACCCAGAGTTGAATGAAGAACCAAGCCCCAGTGCTGACTATTCACCTTGAGAAGGCATTTTGGTTTAAGATGAAAACCACATGGGTGAAAGGAATGAGACCTGGAGAGAACATCTAACAAGATAATTTTATCAACGAGGACAAAAGCTCAAGATAGAACACTGACCTGAGCACAACAGGCTCAAAATATAAAGCCGAAACCAAGAGCTACAACTCAGATATGCTGTATAAATAAAACAGACATCATTACACAGTAATCAACTCAGATATGCTGTATAAATAAAACAGACATCATTACACAGTAATCAACTCAGATATGCTGTATAAATAAAATAGACATAATTACACAGTAATGACAAAAAAAAAAAAAAAAGGTTTGATACTGTTCTAGAGCATTGCAATACTACTTGAAACACGGCCAGCCTCTGACAGCCCAGCCCTTCCACAGATGGAGGAGACCCGTACCAAATCGCAGTGGCTGTTCTGCGTTTTCTGACCATGCCCCATCCCCTGCCCGCTGTGGGGACCTCCAGTTTCTACAGAAGCAATCCAGCTTCATGGGCACCCATGAGAATGTAAGCTTGGAGTAGCCCCACGACCTCATTCGGACTTTTCAGGCAGTAATGTGTGCAACTTGTTCAGTGTCTGAAAATTGTGATGAAGTGCCACTGTCACCAGTCACAGCGTTATACCTGTGAAACAGTTGCGAAAACCTGCAGTGTAACCGCGCAGTAAATGCGTACCAGAAAATTGCAAAAGGCACAGATTAGAGGGCATGCTACACAGACCTTCCAAACAGTGAGTTCCTCCGGGTGGTGATTAACTTAATAGGGAAGCGAGTGATGTGAATGCATGACCAGAAAATGGCAAGTGGACTCCCTGATGCCATGGAAAAAATTTAACAGGACCCTGTGCCCCACACCCCCCACCGAAAAAAAACTCAGACTGAGGCTATTCCTACACCAAGCCTCCTCTTTGGTTACTGCTATAAAACTGTGGCCGTGTTGGTGATTGCAGAGGCAGTTTGCTGTAATTTTAGAACTTCCGTCCCACTGAGTGAGGTTCACGTGAGGAACTTAAGCAAAGAAGTCAAACTTACAATGGGAAAAGTTTCCTACTTTCCTTTCGCAGTCTCTAAAGTATTGGTTCCAATTGCAGGAGTCAGAAATACCGTCTCCGAGTTACCCCGTGGACAGGTCGCCCCTTCCGGGCTGGCCAGGGCCGCGGGAGCCTGCTCTCGTTTCCTCCAAGCCTGCACCCTGCACTGCGGCGAGGAAGGCTCCGGAGGAGGGTGCACCAGCCGGGTGCGGTCAGAACTCCAGCAGCACGGGAATTAAACAGCCTTCCAATAACCATGTTGATGGTACGGTGCGCACGTTGTTTTCACAGCATGCTTACAAAACCCGAACGTCACGTAACCTTCAGGTGACGCCAGGTATAGGACACAGCTACCAAGCTTTGCCAAACACTTCGTCCCTGGGAGAAGATGCTACAAATATAATGCTAACACAAAACATATACTTCAGAACTGTATCAGCAGGTTTGAGTATAGTCTCCATGCGGTTTAAGAGCTTTAGGTAATAACCTGTGCTACATTCAAAAAAAAACACACGTCAGGCATCCAGGGGAGGCAGATTCATGTATCAATAAAATGCGAAACCCTCCCTCCAAAGCCAATAGAAAACTTAATTAAAATTGTAGGCGCCCCTCCCCCATTATCAATCATCTCATTTGATTTTAAAACTCTACTAGGATTATTTTTTTTAAAGCTCAGCCCACTACAGAGTCACAAGGAAGCCCCACACTAATAATTAACACCAGAAATTGTCCTGGGAAACTGAAGCAAAAAGTTTCAATCATAAGGCACACTCCTTAAGAAGCCGGCACTGCAAGGTTGGGGGCTTCTAGAGACCAGAGGTAGTCGACTGCTGCTTTAATTCTCAAAAACAAAACTTTATTACTTCTTCAAAGTAATTCCACAGTTCAGCCTTCCACATCCCTACCACAGGCAGGGTGCTGAGGCACGTCACGTCAGAGCAGGTACAGGAGTGCCACCCTCCTTGGCGACAGAACAGCGGGGCAGGAAATGCCTCCCGAGTGTCCTGTGGGAAGAGGCAGCACCCCACACCATGTGAATGTCCCCCAATCTGCGCCCCTGGCTGTGGGAGCCGCAACCCCCCAGACCCACCAGGACAGACTTCGAGTCACCCGGGACGACTTTCTGGAGAAGGTGGGAGACCCCCACATGGGCTCTGCTTAGTCAGCATCGTCACCATTTGCAGTCAGGCTTTGATAAGTGATCGCTCTAACACCAGGCTGGTGGTTTTGCTGAGTGCATACCCAGCTGCTCTGGATGTGCAACATTGACTTCTGAAATTCAGGCCGTGCTGGGAAAGAGGTGTCTGGAACCCCAGTTTGCAGGTTAAATCCTAAGGCCACCACTGAGGTTGGAGGGACCTGCCTGAGGGGTTAGCCATGACCTGGGGCAAGAGGAGATCGGCTACAGACTAGCTGTCCCATTTTAGTACTGGGCTCTGTGACAGCTCTCAGCAGAGGCTCTGTGTGCACATGCATTTGTGTGTGTGTGTGTGGGGGGGTGCAGCACACAGTTGCATTCTGCAAGGCTCTTATGGGCTTAAGTACAATTTGCAGTTGTATGAGATTCAAAGCAATTCAATCTTTTTTCCTGGCAACACGTTCCCTCCCCTAGCCGCCGCCCCCCCCCTTCCCCTTGTACCCCTGCACAAAGATAAGAACTTAAACTGCAGAGAGAAATTAGAGATGGCTACGATTGAGGTAACTGAGCAGGAAGAGGGTGATTTTAAGGTATATTTGAGAACCTAATATGTTCCCTTAAAAATCTGTTAAGCACGAACAACTCTGAAATACTGAAGACAACAGGTGTGCTGGCTGGGATGTATTATTCCCCCAAAATGCCCTGTTCTTTGATGCACTCCTGTCGGGACAGACATGTTAGTGTTGATTAGGTTGGAATCCTTTGATTGAGTGCTTCCATGGAGATATGACCCACCCAACTGTGGGTAATACCTGTGATTAGATTATTTCCATGGAGGTGTGGCCCCGCCCATTCCGGGTGGGTCTTGATTCAATCACTGGAGTCCTTTAAAAACACTGGCACAGATCCAGAAGCTAGCTGGCTTAGCTCAGAGACACCTGGAGTTGTGGACCCCTGACGTTGGCTGCTGCAGCCAAGAGAGACATTTTGAAGATGGCCATTGAAAGTAGACTTGCTAATCCAGAGTTTGCCTGGGACAAACTAAGAGAATACCCCCAGATGCCTAGAGAGAAACATCCTGGGAGAAAGCCATTTTGAAACACAACCTGGGGGCAAAGGAAGAAGATGCCAGCCATGTGCCTTCCCAGACAACAGAGGTGTCTGGATGCCATTGGCCATTCTTCTGTGAAGGTACCCTACTGTTGACGCCTTAGCTTGGACACTTCATGGCCTTAACACTGCAACTCTAAAACCAAATAAACCCCCTTTATTAAAGCCAATCCATTTCTGGTATTTTGCATAATGGCAGAATTAGCAAATTGGAACAGGAGGGTAGAACAGATGTTAGCATAAATAAACCTAATTATAAAATCACCTTCCTCAAATGGGAGGGCAAAAGGGGAAACAGTATCATGCATGGAGAATGACTGACAAGTCCACTTGTCTATAAGAGCAAATACACAGCTCAAAAAATAACTTGGAGCAAAAATCATTTCAGGAGGTTAAGATCAAAATGTTTTCTTAATATTTCCTATTTCGCATGCCTGGGTGGATCCTATGTATGATCTTAGACTGGGAGGCAATTACATCAGATCCTTTTCAGTAGGGGAGATGGGTGCTTACTCCATTAGGATAACGACTTTTTTTATAGAGATGTTTTATCTTGCTGGATGGCATCTCTCCTGCAAGAGTAGGTGTAGAAGGATGAGTTTATGACAAGCTCCTCATCAATAATCTAGAATACTGCTCATCTTAAAGAACGCTGCCTGCCTCTAAACCCAGGGCTTACTTTTCAAAACCTGAGGCCTGGCCCCCTGGTCCAGCAACTGGCACATGTGACCACCTTCTGGGCCACCTCATCCTTGCCTTGACTCTGGCCTGGAGACAGTTTTACCCACCGTAGCTCCTTCCTGTCAGCTGCGATGCCAGCCAGAGGAACCTCCGCTCCCTCCTGCACGCTGTGAGTCTCTAGGAGTCAGGGGCGGGTTTTACAGCTAGACTCCCGGCATCTACCAGAGCCCAGCACACAGTAAGTGTTCAATAACTGTATGAAGAAGGGGCATGGAGCGCCCAGAAACTCCCCTGGCAGAGGGGCTGGGTTGTCAGGGTATGGCAGGGAATGCCTTCAACAGAATCGAAAGGCAAGGAATAACACATGGAGGGAAAAGCTGGTTCAGGAACTTGGAAGTCATGACAGAGAGCTAACCAGGAGTCAAATAAAATGAACCAGACGGCAGGTTCCAGGTGCAGAGGCCAAAGGCATCAGAAGGGCGAGAAGTGAGGTGAGCCCAGGGCTCCGCCAGGGCCAGAGAGTCCTTGTGGGCAGGTAAATAGAAGCCTTCTCTGTTTAGCACCCAGAGAACGGCCAGCAGCATATGCATTTTATAGTCAGATGAGGGTGTTCTTTGTAAAATTTAATTCGAAGTTCAGTAAAAATCTTAAATTTTTGTCCAGATGAAACAGAATACAGTATTAGTTTTCTACAAAAATGGTAATGATGTAAAGACTTATGTTAAAATGAATGATAAAGTGAAGGAAATGGTCTCACCTGTTGCACACATTTAGTGGTCACCTACTATGTGGCAGGTAGTAAAAAAACCAGGGTGGAAAGCCTGGTTCTTACGCTGGTACTCTGGGGATGCAGCTGCAAAGACAATACATTAATGACCATGCAAACAGCAGGATGCAGGAACAGGTGCACAGGTCTGTGCTGGGGCCCCCCAGGTGCCTAGGGTGGAGGGCAGCTGAACCCCGAGTGGATGGCACTCGGCCCCTGAGGCTGCCCAGTGCACCAGACAGACACCCTTCAGCAGTGGGTGTCACGGGAAGCAGCGTCTTAGGACTGTGGCACTTCACGGGTGGGCCGAAGAGGGGCCGGCAAAAGCACCTGAGAAGGCACAGCCAGAGAGGCAAAAGGCGAACAAGGAGAAATTAACGTTCTGGAAACAAGAATTTTAAAAACGAGGAAGTGGTGACTCGCGTGACACGGGGCCGAAAGTGACCTGCGCTGCTAAGGATTGGCATGCTCGGCGCTGGATTCGGTAACTGGGAGGGGATCTCTGGTCCAAGCACTGACAGTGTCTGCGAAGCAAGAGGCAGGAACCAGGCTGAGGGGTGACCGCAGAAGAACTGGCAGCTGTGGGCTAAATTCTCCAAAGTGTGTAGCCTGAGAGGCAAGTGAGAATCAGCATGGAGGAAAAGGAGAAAAGTCTGGAGGTTGAGCAAGTAGGAGGGAGAATAGCTGAGCCCGGAGGTTCTGGTTGGAGGCAGGCGGGGATGTCTGCTTTGTTGTGTGGAGAGGACAGAGCTGTGCACTGGTCAGAACTGGGTGTGAATTCTAGTTCTGAGAGAAGGGCGTGTGGTGTTGGGACAAGTTATTTAATCTCTTTAGGCGAAGTACTTCCCAGGCACCTGAGCTCTCCTTTCCAGCACTGGCTGGGGTGACAGGCACTGGACGGGGTGCTGTCCTGGCCCACAAGGGGTTGTCAGTGCACGCAGCCAACACGAGGATCAGAGAGAACAGCATCCTGGCTCCTCTGTGGACACGGAGACCTTTGGACACACCCCGAGCCTGGGACGAATCTTGATCTGTGACCAAGAGTTTGGCTGGTTAAATAATAACAAGGAGGGAAATGGAGTCTGGAATGGGACAGGAAACAGGTATTGACCATCCTGTGAAACGGGGTACCCTCTGTTCCAGTGAAGGCAAGAAGGCGTGGGAAATTCTCTTTAAGGAGGTTTAGAACATGAGGGAATCTGATGATGACATGGAGGCAGATCTGAAGTGGGAGGAAACTAGTCCAATTGGGAAGACATCATAGCAAAGGCTGGTGGCTTCACCAGAGGCTGCAGCTGGGGGTGACAATGAGAAAACACACGAATCTGGAGCTCCAAGAAAGCCTGGAGCCAAAGTGCTTTCAGTTCTCAAAATGACCAAGGGCCAAGACCCTGGGAAAGTTCCCTTCTGGCAACCCCGTGAGTTCTGGAAATGGATAAATCTGGATGAGGGGACCCGATGACGTTTTTAACTATGAAGTTGCTTCCTAGGTGTTATCACACAAATTAAAATTTTTCATTAGTATTTTCAGTGATATTCTCTTCTACTAATCTACAGATGTTTTATTCGCTTTTCCCAGCTGGAAGACTTTCATTAACATCATTCCATATCTGCACGCAGGCTCGAAACCTGCCCTGCCTCTCACTTCCTTGGTAATTTCTTCCCTCTACTCCCCATCCAAGCTTCTTAAGTTTCTTTTTCACTCTTAATTCTTTTCAGAAGACAAACACTAAGGATGGAAGTAAAAGAGGCAAAAATTCCTCCAAAAATCCATTCATTTCATCCATTCCCACACAAATGTTAATTAGGCAGTTATTATGTATAAACAATTGGACTAGACAATGTAGGAGATTCCAGTGGAGAAGATAAAATATTTGCCACCATGCTTTCCCACTCTGAAATCTGAAGCTTTCTTTACCAAACTCTTTCATCAACTCTGCATCTTTCCTGTGAAATTTTATTCTCAGAGGTTCTTCTGTGGAATCTGCTCTCACCCATCCAACCTAGATGCCCAAGCCACTTCAGTTAAGGTTCTCCACCCAAAGCAAGAGCCTCAGACAATCCGACTCCTTGGTATCTTCCCTCAAGAGGTTCTGTCTTGTTTATTTGGCCTTTCTTCATTTGTAAATTAATGTGATTGGCTTGAAAAGGGTGACATCGAGTTAGGAGAGGAGCAGTGCAGTGCCTGGCCCCAGAGGACAGAACCACACAGAGAGGAAGGGCACCCACCCCACGTGGGAAAACAGGCAGTGCAGGGATGAGTCAGGAGTGTGGCACCGCAGGAGGACGTAACAGGAGCCAGGAGGGTCTAACGTGCACTGTGCTCTCCGAGCGACCCATCAGAGCCCCTTCTCTTTTAGGCTCGGTCTCCTCATCTAGAAAACAAGGGTTCTCTGGAAGAGGAAGGAGAGCGTTGGAAGAGCTTAAGACTGAGCAAGGGCAACACAGAAACCAGCATGCTCTGAACTGTAGACCGGGTGTGCTCGTCCCTAGGACACAAGATGTCACTGGAGGAATGTTCTAGAAGATATAGAGGAATGTTCTAGAAGATATAGAGGAATGTTCTAGAAGACCAGTGTTCTGCTGCAGGCGGCCGCAATATAAGTGGAAATTCAGGAGACTGCTGTATTTGTAACGGGTTAGGCATACCAAGAACAAACCTTAGAAGGAGCTTAACTGGAGAATGTGATTTTTTTTTCTTGTATTAGTTGGTTATAAAGTTCAAGAGGAGCAGCATCTGGAGTAAGGAATATTCTTCTATGACACCTGACCAAAGGCACCCAAATTCCTTGAAAACTATACATTATGATACTCTAAATTAATTAAATATATGTTGGTACACTGAAAACTGAGCAGGACCCATAAAATTAATACAAATGAGTTGGGGTTTTTGCCATTAAATCATTGTAAAACCCTACAGCAGAGACCGGGCTGCCCCATTCATTTTAGCTCCTGCCACGGGAGTGTCATTCTACTGAGGAGGAGCTGGGGGGATTACAAGCCAACAACCTTGTTTCCAAAGTCAAAGGGAAGCACAGAGAAAGGTGGTTGCCCCTGGGCAAGCATGAGATCCAGGGGCTGAAAAAGGTGAAAGACCCAAAAGAAAACCAGGCAATGGCATGTACAAAGGGAATTAACGGAAATATAAATGCAAAGAGCCAATTAACCTGTGAAAACAAGAGTTTTCATGTACTGAGATTAAAACAACGAGATACCACTTTCTACCTTCCATCTGGTGTAGGTACTGGAAAGTTGATTAAACTGTTAGTTAAGAATAGATAAATGGGCAATCACAATTTTATAGCTTTTTTAGAGAGCAATCTGGCAAAACCTATCCAAATCTTAAATCAATTCCAGCCACTGCACTTCATTGCTGTTTACAATAGCCAGAGTCTCCAACTAACTCTCCTTAAATGGTTCAAAAAAAAAAAAAAAAAAAAAACAAACACACACACCTGTGTGTGTGTGGATAAAGATATAGACACATTGGTGGGGGGAGGGAAGAAAGGAAGAGAGAAAATAAAAGAGGAAAAATACTAATAACTGGTGAATCTGGGTAGAATGTGTGGTCTTACAATTTCTCTGTTAAGTTTGAAAATCATATTAAAAGCAAACAAAAGTCAAGTTTAAGACTTGAAAAGAAATGAGGAAGACAATTGAGTCTTAAGATAGGAAGTTCTCCAAGACACGATGTTAAGTGAAAATAAAGCAGATGCCAGAACCATATGAATAAATGGAAACGGTATTCAGAAGTGGAGGTAATGACGATGTTCATATTTTATTTGATGTAGTTCTGAATTACTTGTGTAAAAATTCAGAGCAATTATGCATTACTAATGTTTAAAAAAGGCGGTGTGTTAACATTTCTGCAGTTGTAACATCAATAAAATACATTATTTTCTGGGGATGGGAGTCAGTGTTCTCTACCTGCAGTGAGGGTCTCACAACGTGTGCACCTGGAGGAGCAGACCCTTTGTGCGGATGTGGGTGGAGGGTGTGTGCGGTCGGGGTTACTGCTTCTGGGGGGAGGGGCGGCCGGTAGCTGAGCCCTCAGCTCTCGGGGCTGCTTAAAGGGTACCGGCGGCGGGGGCTCTTTCCCGGAGGCGAGGGAGAGGCGGAGGACTTGGCCGGGTCCTCGGCGAGAGGCGTGCAAGGTGTGGAGGGCGGCGATAAGGACAAGACACTCTTCATCCAGTAGGAGCATGCGCCAAAGAGGCTTTATTCAGGGGTGATCACAGGTTATATAGGCTGGTAAGAGGGGCAGGGCAGGAAAGGAGGTGAAGCAGCCTTAAATGGCAATATTGAAGGGAGAGGGGCTAGGATTGGTTCTGAGAGGACGCAGGAGCCGTTGCAGCGGGCGGGGGTTGTTCTGGCCACGGTGCATGTGCGCTGGCGGTGGCAGGAGTGGCCTTGGCACCAGGGAGTGAGTGGGTAAGATAAGGAAGTGGGGAAAGGGCAGTTGGGAGAAAGGCGGTTTCCTCCGGCAAGCCTCCCCTGCCAGTGGCATTTTGGGTGAGGAAAAGGGAGCTGCCTTGACCTCGCTCCCCAGGCTCGGGGGGGCTGCAGAAGGCACTCACGCCCGTACCTACTACCCTCCCCAGGGGGTGATATCAGGTCCCCTGGCCCAGGCCTGGCAAGCCGAGGTACAAGTTCAGCTACCCGCAGGTGTGTGAAGTGTCCTACCTGGGATGTGTCACAGAGCCGGAGGCAATGCCTGAGGTCAGGCATCTAAACTGGGACGTGCCCAGCCCCAGATCCTAAAGCACCCCCTGCTGTGACACACGGATATAGACTTATCATGCATATATAATGTATTTAGACAAAAAACCTCCATGAAATCTTATAGAAGAAGGAAGCTGTGGTACCTGAATGGACATGAAAATATATCTAAGGGGTATCATAAAATGAAAGACAAACTGTAGAACCACACGACCAGTATGATCCCACTGATATTTTGAAAAAAGTATATTTTGTACAGTCTTTGGAAGAAAAAAGCTGTTAACAGTGGTTGTATCTGAGTAGATGGATGAAGTTGGATGTTGGGGGGCTTTTTCCTTAATTTTTTGAGATGTTTTAATTATTTTATAATGTTTCACTATCATTTAAGTTTTTACAATTATAATACATAATAAAACATATTAAAAAATTACAAAAGCTTAGAGGTAATTTCAAATCAAGCTAAACAACCTCCACGCAGAACTGGAGCTGAAGATATGTAACCATAAGACTAAAATGTACCATAAACAGAAAAATTTACTAATGTATTACTGTTTATTCCCCCCTCTTGCTCTGTAAAACCACAGACCTATAATGAAACACAGTAAAGGACAGTCGTTGGACTTTTGGTGTGTGTCACCATCCCCAGAGGGTTTCTCTCAAATGCAGACTGCCAGGCCCTAGCCCCAGGGTTTCTGATTTAGTAGGCCTGGGGTGTGGAGAATATGCGTTTCTAACAAATTCTCAGAAGATACAGAAGAAGGATCAAGTGACAAGTTCCTAAGCTTGGCGTCTGGCTCCACAGGTGCCCGAGTTCCAGCCATCCTTGCAGACATCACGGCGGTGGACACCTCCCCCAAGAATACAGTGCCCGCGGCTGGGCCTAGACCCTGCGGAGCCCCATGCCCCATCCTCCTGCAGAGGTAAGTGCTGGTCGAGAACTGGCTAGGGTGGTTTCTGAAACTTCTTCTCTAGTTGATTTGTTTCTATCACACTTCATTTATTTTCACATAAATCGTATTTCAGTGCGATTCCAAAAGGGGGGCTCCTGCCTCAATGAAAACCACGTTGAAGGCTCTGGAGAGGTTCTAAGGTTAAAAATAATTGTCACACCAGGTGTAACTGAGAAAATGGGAAAAACGAAAACAAAACAAAACTCTAGGATTCCATCCTCGGGCAGATTTGTAAATATTGAAGTCCTTGCTCCACTTTAAAGAAACCCAAACTGGAAGTGAGAGATGATATATTAGGTGTCTGCGTCATAAATAACAGAGATCCAAGAAGAGGGCGTGGTGCTTCAACAAGCAGCAAATGACACTGCCCCTTTTTAAAGGGCCTTGACTCCACATCAGTGAGCGGCAATTAGCAAATTTTAAAAATAACAAATTACCTCTGGACCTTAAGTTACCAGGTAGGTTATCAGGTTGCTGGATATGCAAGGAAAAGCCAACAGACCAGAAATCCTCGGGTGCAGACTGTTGTCACTGAGGAGCTTTAGTAAGAAAATGGCTTTTTCAAGTTTATAAGTTTTAAGGTAAAATGTTGATAGTTCACATGTTTTTAAAGCCACCCTTTTGGCTAGATGAGAGCCTCCCCTCCATGTGCTATACCCAGGAGCTCTGTACTGGAATTCTTAAGTATCTGACATTTGGGGACCACCTGGGCACAGCTCAAGGAAGGCAAAGAAAGCGTATGCAGATATCTGGGCCATCAGAGCATCCTGCCTTGAGGATACCTAGCAAATACTGCAAAGGGGCTGGAGGGATGCAGCACATCTGGTCTCCTCAAAGGTTTACTCCGCTTGGGTTCAATTTTAGCCTCTGAAATCTTTACATGTGTAAACAGATTTGCTCCTGAGAGGAATCACTGTGATAATATATGTGGCAGGATCTAGCACGGGGCCTCCTAAAAAGCTGGTTTTGAATCTAAATCTTTTCTGATAAAACCTTTACACACGCCCTCTGACTATTTGACTCTGCTTCCAACTTCTTCTCAAGCTGACGTTTCCTGCCGCGGGCCCACTCAGCTGCTCCAGCCTGTGGGTGTGGGTCTCCTGACGGAAACGTCCCTGTGGTGAGTTTCTGACTTCAGCACCTAAATAATAAATGGTCCTTGAGGGCTAAGGGGGTCTCTTTCTAGAGCTGAGCTGATGATCTGGCACTTAACCTTCTTTGATAATCATAGAGAAAATGGAGATGGAGCATCTGTTTCATATTCTTATTGTCAAGAGGAAATTACAATCCAGTTTCTGAAGCAGCAGCCAAGTCTTCCTGAACGAGTTTTCCCAGGCGCTTCCTTGGATGGAAAGCTCTCTGCATGGGTGGCAGGTGGTTCCACGGGACACGTTAAGATATCTCCCCAGCCATTTTCTTACTAAAGCTCCTCAGTGACAACAGGCTGCACCCGAGGATTTCTAGTCTGTTGGCTTTTCCTTGAATATCCAGCAACCTGATAACCTACCTGATAACTTAAGGTCCAGAGGTAATTTATTATTTTAAAAATTTGCTAATGCATTTTCTCAAATGTCATACTTGTGGAATGGTGATCATTATATATTTGAATTCAGGAAAGAGAAAAAAAATGACAATCCAGTTTTTAAAAGCACATTGCTCCTTTTTATAGGATTAATTCATTAGGCAATTAAAACAGCAAGGAAAAAATCATCAACTCATTGATAAAGAGAAGCAGAAAGAAGACAGCTGCACTGCCTAATTTTTAAGTTTCCTACATTTCTGATTGAAGCAATATAGTCATCTTTTAAACCTTTGTTTTGTACTTAGAACAGTTAAAATTTAAATACATATATGGTTATTTTGTAAAAGTAATTGCGTGTTAAAATGCTCCAGAAACGTTCATTCTTTTGGTTAACAGATATTCAATTATCTGTTGTTATGGTGGCAAAAATATCCTTCAATCACAAATGATTGTTTGCAATGAGAGATGGTTCACTTCCCAATGACTCCACAAGTAGCGGTCTCCATTGTAGAAAAACAAATCAGTTTTCTTACGTGGCTCTAAAATTAATCAGCAAACTAAAAACAAAGACTTGCTTTAAAATGTGTGAGTGGACCCACAATCCAACAGAGCGACAGAATCTCATTTCCTCATTCGGAAGGGTGAATGATGTTCTGGAACTTTTCTGTTTCTGGCCCTATGATCTGTCATGCTGACAGCATTTCTTCCTTCCTTTCCTCCCTCAGTTTGGTCTGAGCCTGGGACAGGCTGAGAGAGGAGGACATCATCGTCCTCGTTTTCAGTGAGCGCACTCTCCTGGAATCACGCCGCCCCGACATCTGCAGAGCACCCACTGGGGGGCAAGCGCTATCCTCGACAGGGGACTCAGCCCCAGCAAGGCAAGGTCCCATCTACACCTTACATCCTAGTGGAGGGAACAAACGAAGGCCTCTCCCTGCAAAAGGAAAGGGTGAGGGGGCAGGGACACAAAGCCACTAATTCACCCAAGACGTGGCTGGTGCCCAAGGTGTCCAGGACGCCATCTGACCTTGCCATTGGGTTCTTTCAAAAGGAGGAGGAGGTGCTGCTTTGTTTCCTTGTTAATCTGCAAGCCTGATGTGGATCACGGCCACAGGGGTGTCCTTCATCAGTGCCCTAAAAACGTCCCTGAGTCCTCTCATCTAAGTGGAAACTACATTCTCAGCAGTGTATATGACCAGCCCAAGGCTGAAGTGGGCAAAAGGGGTGAAAGCACAGGGGTTTCAGAGACAGTCACCAGGGTCTTGGAAATACAGGGCCACCTGCACTCCAAGCTGCCTAACTTCACAAGAGAAGATGGAATAATTTGAGGTTCCATGCTTACATGTCCCTTTCGGTTCTAGCCAAAGCCACACTCATGTCCATTTCAAAATTTCTGAAATGGGAAGAGCAATAAAAAAAGGAAGCCACCAACTCTGTGTTTAAGTAGAAGCCGTTATCCTCCTTACATAGAATACATAAGGAACGAGGGCTTTGGGGGTGCAAGCGGGAAGTGGGAACGTGGGAGGGGCAGGGTCGATGCTGAGAGGCCGTGGGAGCGAGGGGAGGAAGGGTGGTGGACGTGGGAGACGAGCAAAGCTGGACTTGCTGGTTCAGAGGAAAGGACCGTGGCACTCAACCTCATGGGGTCAGGAGAATTTGAAAATCAAACTTCAAGTCCAGCCCTCCCACAAAAATATGAACACAGAACTTTTGTGGACAATGAAAGAGGGACTGTGCATCTCCTAAAGCCTTTTGTGCTCCTTGAATATGGAAGACACATATATCTACTGCCCCAGGACTGTCACTTGCTACAGCAGGGGTCAGCAAGCTTTTTCTGTAAATTTTCTTGGCTTTGGGGGCTACAGGGTCTCCATCACAATGCCCTTATAGCCAGAAGCAGCCAGACATTAAGAGTAAATGAACAAGTGTGGCTGTGTGCCAACGTCACTTTATTTATGGACAGTGAAATCTGAAATTCTTGTATTTTCATGTGTCACCAAATATTATTCCTCTCAATTTTCATCCCCCAAACATTAAAAATGTGAAAACCATGCTTAGCTTGCAGGCCCTACAAAAAAAGGGAGTGGGCTGGGTTTGGCCTGTGGACTGTGGTCTACCAACCCGTCCAGTCCGTGTCTGCATGCCTGTCCATTACGGAAGAGGGATCAACACAATTGCTCTCACTCCATCTCTGCTTCCAAGTCTCTACGAATGTTGCAATCTCTCTGGACTTGTCTCATCCGTAAGATGGGGTGCCACTGGTTTCTAGAGCTCCTGCCATCTCTGAACTTCCAGGATCCCTTCCTTACAAGCAGGTTAGAGAACACTACATATGACCAGAGGGAAGGCCAACAACACGAAGGAGAAACCTTCAGAATCAGGGAGAGAAGCAGTATTGGGTGAAATGTGCATAACTGAGAAACACCAGCTTGATAGCAATTGCCTTCCGAAGGGAAATCCCGGATGCCGTTCCTATTCCCTCTTCACTGCCATGTGAGACTCGGCTGAGAGTGACACTGTCGAATGCACTGCAGCAAGATGGTTAAAGTAGTGCCCAAGACCAATGATTCTCTTTAGAGGAAAATATCCCCCCAACCAAAAAAAACCATTTTATTTTGTTGCACTCATTCTCCCAAGCTTGGGTTGAGGATGACGCTTGCAGATAGAGATAGCTCCAAACCCCATCACAGAGGGCAGGGGAGCACAGCAGACAGGAGGTGGCCTTGACCTGGAAGAGGACTCTGAGTCCATCAGGGGAGTCAGTAAAGGGAAAGCAAGGTGTTGCCCGCAGAGAACAGCAGAAGCTGGCAAGGACAGACTGGCACGTAGGGAGAATTCCCGCTGAGAGGGGAGCAAAATCAGATTGGCAACTGGGCAACCCCTGGGCCTGCCACTCTGCGCCCATCCAGGCAGAAAATGGGTGAGAGCAGTCAAAAGACAGCAGGCATGGCAGCCAAGACCTTATCAAGGGCCTGAGCTGTGGTAGGCATGGTGGGCAAAGATTTGAGAAGTGGCCAGCTGGGCGTCGGGAAGTGAGGGGAAGGCAGCCGTCTACGTTAAGTCCCAGGAGTGCCGGCTTAGGGGCCTGGGAAGGTGACGGCACAGCCAGCCAGGGGCAGTGCCCAGGAGGAGGAGCTGGGTGAGAGTGAAACAGAAAACCCCACCCGTGTACAGTGGGCTCCTACTCTGAGAAGGTGGGCAAGGGGTCTGACTATTAGAGAAACAGACCCAGACCCTGCAGGCTCCACCAGGGGAATGGGAGCCTCAAGGAAAGGCTGTTCTGTTATTCAAATGGATGGAAAAATAAAGAGTGTGATTTCAATCCCCAAACCATCATGCTTAGAAAATTTAGACGGATTTTCAGTGCCATGTTCAGAGTCTTAAGAAACAAAGACAGATGATTTCAGAATGAAACTTGGTGTTTAAAAAAAACAAAACAAAACAAAAACAAACCACCACCAACAAACCAAACTTAACCTTGTACTGGTTTGACTCTGTAATGTACCCCAGAAAAGCCTATGTTCCTTTAATCCAATCTTGTGGGGGCAGACCCATTGTTGGGTGGGACCTTTTGATGAGGCTGCTTTCATGGAGATGTGACCCATCCACTGAAGGTGGGTCTTAATCGTCTTTACTTCAGTCCTTTATGAGAGAATAAAAGGCAGAGACATGTTGGAGAGAACTCAGAGAAGCTAAGAAACAATCCAGAGTTTACACCTGGGAGAAGCTGAAGAAAGCCATGGAAACCAGAAGCTAACCCCAGGAGAGGCCCAGCAGACTCCGGCCATGTGCCTTCCCACGTGACAGAGGAACCCCAGACGCCATGGGCCTTTCCTCAAAGAAGGTGTCATTCTGTTGATGCCTTAATTGGGACATCTTCATGGCCTTAGAACTGTAGATTTGTGAACTAATAAATCCCCACTGTAAAAGCTGATCCACTTCTGGTATTTTGCTTTGCAAACTGGAACAACCTCTTTAGAGTGAGACTCTGTTTATAGCAAGTCAACATGGCGGCACAATTTCCAGAGGGTAAATTAAAGAGGGAGAGTTAATGCTGATTTAAGAGCATAAATGCCACTGTCTTAAGGTAAAGAAAGGAGGGGCCATCAGAATCTCTTGAAGGTTCCAGGAGACATCTGTGAGAAACCATTTGCAGATTGCCCCGGACTTACAGCACCTGAGGCCAGCTCTCTCGAGTTGGACCACCGCATAAAGACAATACCCATCCCTGTGAAATAATTGCCACGCACGCTGAGTATAACCTGCAGCCACCCACGGAGATGCTGCCCACAGAGGGTGCACCTGGACTTACCCTTCCCGTTAACGGCTAATCCCGTGGCCATGGCTGCAGTCACCGGGCCCGCCGCCTGGGACGCCAGTGGGTGGATCCGGGGCCTGCTGCCCATCCTTGCTCGTTCGGCACCAGGGCCCAGCAGGGCTCCAACCGGCTTCTCGGCGGCCACCTCGGGCGCCACTGTGTCCTCCTGACCCTGCTCCACGGAGTCGAGCTTCTCGGGGCTCTCACTCTGAAAGCCATCGACGGCTGTCCTGCTCTTAATGGGGCTCTTAGGCACGAGGATCTTGATCCCTGATTTTGCGAGGTCCATATTCTTCCGGTTGGAGAGGGCTGGAGCTGCGTTTTTCCTGAACTTTGGGCTGGCGGCAAAGAGCTGGCTGTTTTTTGGCTCGTGGTCTTTGCCAATCACCAGGGATTTAGGGGAGGTCTTTGAACAGTTGCTGTTGGTGGATCTGGAGATCTGCTTCCTGGCATTGTTTGGAGAGGTCCTGTTTGTCCGGGTGAAGGTGCTCTCTTTCTGCTTCTCGATGTGGCGCCGGTTGAAGTCGTGGATGTACTCCTCACAGTTCACCAGGTGCTGCTCCGGCTCCCAGGTGTCGTCCTCACTGTCGTAGCCTTTCCATCGGACCAAGTACTCTGTCTTCCCTTTCTTGTTTTTCCTTTTGTCTACAATCCTTTCGACCTGTGTGCAAAAAAAAAGCAGTTTTAAAAATCACATTTACTATTTGAAAAAAGTCCAAGTTTAATCATGAATTGCCAAAATTAAGAAGAACCACAATAGACAATGAAAATGATCTTCTTTCCCGCTCCCCCAATCATCTGGAAATGAAATCATAAAAAAGGACTCCTACCACTCAACAAGGGAAAGACACAAGACCCAACTGAAAATGGGCAAAGGACCTGAAAGACATTTCTCCAAAGAAGATACAAAAATGACCAGTAAGACATGAAAAGATGCTCAACAACATTAGCCATTAGGGAAATGCAAATAAAAACCATGAGATACAGTCTCATACCCTCTACATTGGCTACTGTTAAAAAAATGGAAATAGGAAACCTCGTGCATTGTTGGTGAGAATGTAAAATGGTGCAGCCACTGTGAAAGTTTGGCTGTTCCTCAAAAAGTTAACATAGAATTACCATACAATCTGGCAATTCCACTTCTAGAAATATAACCCAAAGAACTGAAAGCAGGGTCTTGAACAGATATTTGTACTCCAATGTTCATAGAAAAATTCTTCAGAAAAGTCAAAGATGGAAGCAACACAGGAGTCCATCAACCGATGAATGGATAAACAAAACCTGGCATACACACACGATGGAATGCTACTCAGCCACAAGAAGGAATGAAGTTCTGATACATGCCACAACACGGATGAACCTTGAAGACATCACGTTAAGTGAAGTAAGTCAGATATGAAAGGACAAATGTTTTATCACTTTGCTTATATGAAATACCTAGACAAAGCAAATTCATAAGAGAATAGATTAAAGTTTACCAGGGGTTAGTGTGTGTGTGCTTGGAGGGGCAGAGGAGTTATTGCTTAAGGGGTACACAGCTTCTCTTTGAGGTGACGCAAACATTTTGGTAACAAATGGTGGTGATGGTAGGGCAATACTGTGAATGTAATTAGTGCCACTGATCTGTACGCATGAAAGTGGTTAAAATGGAAATTTTGTGTTGTAGATACGTTACCACAAGAAAACTATTTTAAATAAAATGAAATGGTAATAGAATACTTGGCATTTTAGCAATTTCCTTGGAATTAAATCAAGCAAAATGCTAACATTTTATACTCAGAATACATGGACATGTGTTTGGCGGCTTTTAAAAATTATTATTACTAAAAGGGCTATTTTTAAACATCTACACTAAATCCTGGACCAATAACTTGGTTTCCAGCCACCACTGGATCAGTTCTAGTCACCTATCACCAATTGTCCTTAGATGGCCAGCAGCAGGCACCAGGCAATCGCCTGGCCATGGTGATGGCACAAGCTTTGAGGGGCTAAGAACCTTCCATTATGTGGAACTGGCTCCTTCAGGGAACATATTCTTCATCTTACAATTATCATTTGGAAGCACTCAGTAAAGACTGAAAAGGGTAAAGAGAACAAAATACTTTATTATAACAAAATGGTCTAGAGTATCTTTGGGTTATTTACCCCCATACTCATTTGTATATATTATGTCCCCCAGAAAAATTAAAAAAAAAAAAAAAAAAAAAAAAGCCATGTTCTTTGATGCAATCTTCTGGGGGCAGATGTATTAGTGTTGATTAAGTTGGAATGTTTGGATTGGGTTGTTTCCATGGAGATGTGCCCCACCCAACTGTGGCTGATAACTCTGACTGGATAGCTTCCATGGAGGTGTGGCCCTGCCCATTCAGCATGGGTGTTGATTAGCTTACTGGAGCACTATATAAGCTCAGACAGAAGGAGCATGCTTACTGCAGCGAAGAGGGACACTTTGAAGAATGCACAGGAGCTGAGAGAAGAGCTGCAGCTTACAGAGACATTTTGGAGATGGCCTTTGAAAGCAGACTTTTGCTCCGGAGAAGCTAAGAGAGGACAAATGCCCCAAGAGCAACTAAGAGGGACATTTTTGAGGAGCTGAAGCCTAGAGAGGAAAGTCCTGGGAGAAAGCCATTTTGAAACCAGAACTTTGGAGCAGACACCAGCCACGTGCCTTCCCAGCTAACAGAGGTTTTCTGGACACCATTGGCCATCCTCCAGTGAAGGTACCCGATTGCTGATGTGTTACCTTGGACACTTTATGGCCTTAGACTGTAACTGTGTAACCAAATAAACCCCCCTTTTAAAAGTCCATCCATTTCTGGTGTTTTGCATTCTGGCAGCATTAGCAAACTAGAACAATGGGTCTGCAAAGGACTGAGGCGGAACTGAACTTAAAGTGTCTGCATCTTCTCCCACATGCTAGGCCTTGAAACAATCAGTGTTCCCCTTCACACCATCTACAGATTTTTGAATTTAAGGTTACTTTTAGATTAGAGCAATGATTCTTGACTGGTTGCACATTAGTATCATGTGACGAACTTTTAAATAAAATACTCATAATTTAGGACTCAGCCACAAGGACTGTAACTGTGTAACTAAATAAACCTCCTTTATAAAAGCCAATCCATCTCTGGTGTTTTGCATCCCAGCAGCATTAACAAACTGAAACAACCCCCAAATCTTAAATTTTAATTAATTTTACTCTAAGCCTCTTAAAAGAAGACACTACTAATCTTGGACTATGATGGTTAAAGTCCTGTATCAAATTTATAAATTCACCCAACAGTGCTATGTAAAGCACATCGTTTTGACAAATTCTATGGTCCCACCTTCCCAGGTATAAATGGAAGGGAGTCACTTCCCTGACTCACATGAACAGAAAATATTTGACATCATGTCCTCATATAGGAGAAATTCCTAGAATCCGTTGTTGTTACATCTCCATTTAATATAAAAACCACCAGTCTGCTTCCCTGGTGGCAGCACGCAGCTCCGAACCTTTAGGTGGAGAGGCTACTGCCAAACAGCAGCTCCCTGTGGAAGCAAAGCTCTAGGCCCAGCAATTTGCAAGAGCATCAGTGAATTTCTGGAAAGTACATAGTAGGACTGATGATGGTTAGATAGTTCTCTAACATCCCCAAATAGTGAGATTAATTGAGTCCAATGATAGACAATTTTGGATAATGGGAGAATAACCACCACCCATCACTTCCCCTACTCTCTTAAAAAAAAAACAACAAAAAAAGTCACCAATGTATCTACTGGGGACATGGAAAATTAATACTCAACTACAGAACAGACTAAAATTAAATACACATTATTGCTTCCATGCAAAAAGGATTAAGAGGCTAATGAAAGCCCTTGTTTCATCAGAAGGCAGATTTCATGCCTAACAGATCTCCACAGAGTCAATAATTACTGTCAGATCTGCCTATGGAAGTCCACGCAGACCATAAAATAGCGAGACAAAAGTTTAAAGTGGTTTTTTTCATGTACCTTCGCCTGTGAATAGTTATTTGTAAGGGCATAAGTATTTCAATTTAAGGAAAAGAAGTATTTTTAGAAAATTCCATGTAAATCAATTTCATGGCAGAAAAGGTTTAAAAGTTTTAAATGCAAGGGGTAAAGCGATTACCTCTCAAGGGAAAACTAGGTTTCATACTTCTGAGTCAATATCCATTCCCAAGCATGAAGAAAGCCCTTTTCCTTCCCTGTTTTCTTAAAAGCTGAAGCAAGGGACTGACGGAGCAGAGTGACCTCCGTGAAGACGTCGTCTCTTCCTTTACCTCACACGTCAATGGATTTTCCCTCCAGAGCCGACATCCCACTTGAACCTCACTTGCCAGTATCCCACCAGGTCCTGCACCTCTCCACAGACTGAGACAGGCACATGGGATTATCCCAAAGGACAAATGCTACCGCCCAACCATGAGAGTGGAAATGCTTTTGATTCTTCTAATCTGAGTGGCTAAAGTAAATTAATCTCTCACTGAAAGGCATCACACCTGGATTCAACAAACTGTTGCTGGAATATTAAACCTAATATTATTTCCAAAGCACTTTGATGGTGGTGAAGGAGGAAATATATATATTTATTTATATACATAAATGTAAATAATTATATATATAGATAATTTAAAAAATTTTTTCCTTCACCACCATCAAAGTGCTTTGGAAATAACTTATCATACATTAAATAATTAAATAATTTATTATATATTAAATATATAAACAAACATATATATATATAGAGTGAGAGAGAGAGAAAAAAGACCAAGTGACCCATACATAGGGGGAAAAAAAGGAGACAAACTGCCCCTGAAGGGCTTAACAAAGTCTTCAAAAAAGGCAACATAAACATGTTCATAGAACTAAAGGAAATCATGCTTAAAGAAGTAAAGGAAGGTATGAAGACAATGTCACATAAAGTAAGGACTATCAATAGACAGAACCAAATGGAAAAACTATCTCAATAATAAAGTAAAATGAAGATATCCCCAAATAAATAAAAACTAAAAATTTGTTGCTAGCAGGCCTATCTTACAAAAAATATAAAAGGAAATTCTTCAGGGTGGAAACAAACCAGAAGGATATTCAAATCCACACAAATAACCCAAAGAGTAATGGTAAAGGGATTTATGTAGTACTAACTAAAGAGTATTACTGATATAATAAGTATAACCAGAAAACCAAAGGGGGGGGGTGGCAACAGAACTATATATTAGTAACATTTCTATATCTTACAACAATAAATTAGTATAAATCTGAAGTAGATTCTGATAAGTTAAAGTATACATGGTAACCTCTAGAGAAACTGCTTAAAAAAAAACTAATTAAAAAAACATTAAAGAAATTAAAATGTTACTCTAACTCTAGAGAATACTCAATGCAGAAGAAAGCAGTACAGGAGGAAGAGTGGAACAAAAAAGACGTGACACGCAGACATTTTTTTAAATGGCAGAACTAATTCCAATTTAATAACATCAAATGTCAGTGGATGAAACAATAGGATCAAAAGGCAGGGGCTGTCAAACTGGATAAAAACACAACTATATGCTGTCTATGGGAAACATTTTGATTCAAAGATACAAAGAGATTGAAAGTAAAGGACAGATGAAGATACTGTGCAAACAGCAACCAGAAGAAAGCTGAAGAGGCTACACTAGTCAAAAAAAATCAGACTTTTAAACAAAAAAAAAAGTTACTAGAGATAAAGAAGGACATTTTATAATGCCAAAAATATGAAGATGGAGGAGGCAGCGTGATGCATCTATAAGCCAAGCAGAATACTAGGACTGCCAGCAAACATCGGAAGCCAGAAGAGGCAAGTAAGGATTCCTTCCCGGTCCTGCTGACACCGTGGCTTCAGACATCTAGCCCACAGAACCATGAGACAATGCATTTCTGTGTTTTAAGCCATCCAATTTGTGGTACTTCGTTCTGGCAGCCCTAGTAAAATAAGACAGTAAAACACCCCCGTCAACAGCATAAAGGACAAAAACCAAATGATCAACTCCACAGATGCAGTAAAAACATTTGAGAAAATTCAACACTGCACCATAAAAATACTCAACAAAGGGACAGAGGAGAACTTTCTCAGCATGTAAAAGGGCACCTACAAAAACTGCATGGCTAACATCATATTCAATGGTGAAAGACTGAAACCCTTTTTTCCTTAAGATCAGGTACAAGACAAGGATGTCAGCTCATCTGCTTGCCTGCCCTCCCCACTTTTATTCAATCTTGTACTGGAGGACTGAGACAGGGCAGGGCAATTAGTAATGAAAAAGAAGTAAAAGGCATCCTGATTGTCAGGAAAGAAGCAAAACTATCTCTCTGTTCAGACGACAAGATCTTTATAAAGAAAATCCTGAGCAATGCACAAAAGAAAACTACCAGAATTAATAAATGAGATCATTGAGGATGCAGGATATAGATCAATATATAAAAGTCAACTGTAGTTCTATACACTAGCAATGAACAATCCAAAAGTGAAACTAAGAAAAATTCCATTTACAAGAGCATCAAAAAGAATAAAATACTTAGGGATAAATTTAACAACAGAAGTGCAAGATGGGTATACTGAAAGCTACAAAGCAGCACTGAAAGAATCAAAGACCTAAATAAATGGAAACACACTGCATGTTCATGGACTGGAAGACTTAATATTTATTGGTAAGATCATAATATTCCCCAAATTGATCTAAAGAATCAGCACAACACCTATTAAAGTCCCAGATGATTCCTCTGTAGAAACTGACAAGGTCATTCTAAAATCCACATGAAATTGCAAAGGACCCAGAATAGCAAAATCCACCTTGAAAAAGAACTAAATTGGAGGACTCACACTCCCAAATTACAAAACATTACAAAATTGTGGTAATCAAGACAGTGGAACTCCCATAAGGACAGATGTATAGATCAATGGGATAGAATTGAGAATCCAGAAATAAACCCAATAAATAAATAAACCATGATCAAGGTGCTCAACTGGCATTAGGACAACTGGATTCTTACATGGAAAGAAAAAATGGCATTGGATCCCTACCTTACACCATGTACAAAAATACAAAATAGAGCCAAGACCTACCTGCAAGAAGAGCTGAAACTGCAGAACTCTCAGAAGAGTACATAGGTATAAATCTTTGTAACCCTGGATTAGACAATGGTTTCTCAGATATAACATCAAAAATACAAGCAACCAAAGAAAAACTAGATAAACTGAACATTTTCAAAATTAAAAATTCTTGTTCTTTAAAGGACACCATCAAGTTAAGTAAAAAGACAATGTACAGAATGGGAAAAGCAATGCAAATCGTATCTAATTCCTCTGAAGGTTAAATATAGGATCTAGCAATATCATTCCTAGGTATTCACTCAAGAGAAAGAAAAGACATGTCCTGACAAAATTTTGTACACAAATATTTATAGCAGCATCATTCATAATATCCAAATGGTGCAAACAACCCAAACGTCCATTATCGATGAATGGTTAAACAAAATATAGTACATCCATACCATGGAATAGTATTTGGCAAAACAACCAAAAACCACAAAAACAAAAAGAATGAAGTATCGATGCATGCTATACATACTACAACATGGACAAACCTTGAAACATTAGGTTAACCAAAAGGAGCCAGTCATGATACCACATAATGATTATTTATATGAAATGACTAGGGCAGGCCAATCTATAGAGCCAATAGATTGGTGGTTGCTTATGGATGGGTGTGATAAGTGGGGGGGTGGGGTGGGATGGAGAAGGCAGCAGAGTAATAGCTAAAGGGTATGGAGTTTTCTTTTTGAAGTGATAACAATGTTCTAAAACTGTTTGAATGCAAAATTTTGTCTATACTAAAAGCCACAGAACTGTACAACTTAAATGGGTGAGTTATATGGTAGCAAGTTAATCTCAAAGCTGTTTTTAAAAGAAGGCAGAGACAAAATAAAGACATTTTCAGATGAATAAAAGCAAAAAGATTTTGCTGCAATTATGTCATGAGCCATGAAGGACCTGAGGTATGCTTCCAAGTCAGCTTTTGATCTTTTCATGGGTGCTGCAGAAGACATGAAACTACTCATTAGAAACAAAGAACTTTATCACTCACATTAGTAACAGGTCTCAGAGTATAAGCATTTTCTTGCACAAGTTACCTGAGCCTCAATTCTCACAGGGTATATACAAAAAGGGCCAGGGGACACCTGCCCATGAAGTGGGTGGCAATCCAGGGAATCAGAACCTTTTATAATGGGCAGTAAGCTTGCCTGCCTGCTTGCCATGTCTCTGTTGTCCTAGGCTGTAAGCAAACCTGCCCTGTGGTCTGGAGGGAGACCCTACCTTTGTCTCACGGCTATTTGCTACACCAACACCATTGAAAAGATAGTCCAGAACGAAGACAGTTGAGTGTGTCTGTTCCCAAGGCCTACAGAGATATAAGAGACCCACAGAGAACTGCCTTTCTATGCCATTGTGGATTCAGGCACATTTCCCTCTGGGCAGTCCATCTGCCACTCTCATCAATCTGTCCAACAGAGGCAGGGACCAAATCCGATCAAATGTCTCATACAACATTGAAGCTATACATACAACAGGACTTTGAGCAGCCAGTGAAGGCACCTGCAATGCTGACCCTGAACCCACACAGCTGAACAAACCCCACGAACTACCAGCATCTTGCTTAGGAAGCCACACAGTTTCTGAACTGACACTTCCACTCTGCCTGGAGCATTAGTACCAGGCACAAGAAGAAGCACTGGTGATTGCATGAACTCTGTCTTGACCCACAAGAAGGAAGTCTGGAACAATTCTCTCAACCCCAACACTCCCAGCCAGGGAGGGGAGGCTGACTTGAGCACCTTCCAGGGTTGGGGTGTTGTAACTCATCACTTCACACAAAGTCAGGGACAAATTTTCCTACCACCTTTTCTATGGCTCTCAGAATAGGGATAACTGTCTGAGAAATGTGCATAAACAAGTATCCCTCTAGGGAGCTCCACTGTGTAGTCTCATTTTAAACAGAATTCTGTGAGAGCTGTGCGATCTATAGGTTTTTCCTTCACCTTTGAAGGTAGTACTTGGTTTTCCCATAAGATGTACAGTCCCAATGGAAAGTGCTGTTTACAATCACTGGGGTTCCCCCAAGTGGGATCTATATCACAAGGGCAAAGGCTGATTATGCCTCCAATGTGGCTTCCAGTTGGCTGATAGATCTCAGGGTCCCTAGATCAGTTCAAATAATTGAGTCTCATCCTTATTTTTGGAAGGACTGACTGAGGACAGCTCGTTCAACCTGTTTGTCCACCCCACCAGCCAGGTGGTATCTGTCTGCCTCCATGGATTGACTGAGCAGCGGCTATGAGAATGAGGTGGTGAGGACATCCGGAGGTGTTAACGACATCTGGAGGTGTTAACAGGTATTTTGTGTGCAGGTGCAGGAGCTCGAGCTATCTCTGATGCCTCAGACAGACTTCTCAGAATGGTTAAGAGAACAGTGTCAGGTTGCTGTCAAGTGCATGGCCAGGGAAAGCAGACTCAAAAGTTAAATGTATGCTCCCTGAAAAATTTTGGGAGAGCAACACCAGGGCTCTAGGGTAGGTTCTGCAAGGCAAACCTCATTAATGTCCCTCCCTCCCATTATTCCCCAAGATGTAAAGTGGTCCAGGCCTCTCCCTGGGTGTCAGAATTGTTGCTCTCCCTCCACAACCACAAAATTGGTGTTTTCCATTCCAGTAGCTATTTTCACCTTTTAGACAATCATACCCTACTCTCACCCAGACCTTTTGTAAGGAAGGGCCAGGTACAAGAGGGATGAGTGGACTTTTGCAGAGCTCATGGACACCTATCGTGTCCCCCACACTTTGGCCAATGTGAGCCACTGCAGGGGAACTGAGAGCATAGTCACAGGAAGCTAAGTTGTCAGCAGCCTTATGAGTAGGACCCTATCAATCCATCAAGAGACTCCAGGTGGCTGAAACGGAATTGAGCTTGAATTCCCTAGGTCCCTGTTTGGCCAAGCTGCCACCCAGAGTGTATTGGCCAGGCCAGCCTAGGGTTGCTGTTAGGGGGGAAAAAAGATGTCTGGGAATGATAAGGGCAGAATCCATAATTTTCAAAATAGGTGTATCTACTCCCCCCCCCCCCCCCAACAACTTTTGGCTTAACCAGTGCCCAGGAAGCAGCTGAGAGGAAACGATCCTTTCTGGGGACAGCTGCATTTCATGACCACACTGCCTCACTAACAAGTGTGGACCAGGAGGAGGTGAGGGAGGTAGAGTCAGAAATCTCTGTTAAGGTATTTCTGAAATGGCTCTTTCAAAGCTCCATAATACCAGCTGCCTGTGGAAGGTGGGCTGAGGGGAGCCAGCGTGCCACAGAGCAGGTGGACAGAACACTCCACGTGATGGGGCCTCCCTCCTAAGACAGCCAGTAAGCTTCCAGCAGGAACCACTCGTCTGGCATAGAGTGGGAGCCTCTGCCTCAGAAAGGAAAAGTCCTTTATTTTGTGTGCAGCTTGGTACAATGATGGATTGGGCAGTCTGGGGGAGGCAGGGGTCAGTGTACAGATTCAATTGGCAGTTTGAGCCAGCTGGTCTACCTCAGAGAACAGCCCCTACTACGGGAACCTGAGTGTCCCGGAGAGTTGGGTCTGTTGCTGAGCTTTCCACAGTTCCAGCCCCAAAGATGGGTGTCTTTAAACTACCACTCTGCAGTTTCCCAAGTGGGAGACCAAAACCTGGGTGACAGCCCAAGAGTTAGTACACATATAAGAAGGTTCACCCAGCGGAGACGGAGAACTGCATTGCGTTCTGCCTGGTGATCAGAGCAACCGTTTTCGGTTCTGAATAGCTGGCGAGGAGTTTCAACAGCAGCCTCTGTTTTCAGCTTAACTGAACTGCTAGGGAACCAAGTCTGGACACTTCGGGAAAACTCTGTGAACCTAAGGACCTGCTGAGTCAGGGGCTTTGTTCCGGGTGATGGAGTGGTGGGTAAAGGCTCCCCGGAGAGACACCTGCCACTCTTTCACATCAAGTCAAGATGCCACTGGGGCCAGGCCAGCTGGGTTCTTCCACGTGGCATTTCCATTTAATAATCAAGGCCTGTTTGTCCCTTCCCACTGTGTTAGTGGTGGAGTCTAAACTGACCTCTCCAAACTGGGAATGTATCAGGCCGGGGAGTCACGAGATCTCCATGGCGTAGGCATTCAGCTTCAACAGGAGCCTGTGAAGTTTAACAGCCAGCTGCTTTTCAAAAGGTGTGTACCTGCTGCCAAGTCAGCCACAGATTGCTGAACAGCTTCCAACACAGCCTGTTGGTTTGAGCTCCGCTCAGTGGAGGCTGATTTGCAAGCTCACCTACATAAAGTACAAACAGAATGCCTGAGGGAGGCACCTAATCCCTCCAATACCAAGAGTTCAGTAAGGTGTGGGGCCTTCTTTTTTGTGCTGGGGGTCCAAAGAGACAGCAGTTACTCCCTGAACGGCAAAGGGGCTGAGCAGCTATGAATCTGCCCACACGGTCCTATAAAACGACATGCCGAGCACACTGCTTACATTTGTTGGGGTGTAACAGCCACCCCTGCTGATGGAGGTGTGACGATACTGCAGTCAAGGCTTTTGGGACTGAGGCTTCTGACATGGCAACCAAGAGGACATCATCAACAGGTGAAAGCTTTGGGCATCAGAGGGTAAATACACTGACTGTAAATATAAATTCTAACCCACCCAATACTGGCAAATGGCAGGAGAGATTACAGACCCCTAAGGAAGTGCTGTAATTTACATGTAGCTCTTCTCAATCAGGAGAATCCTCCGTGGCACTTATGGGATAGGAAATTCCAAGCAAACAGCACATCAATTCCTACCATATATTCAGAGGTACAAGCAGCAATGGTCCAACAAATCAACCTCAAAAGCCTTATCTACGAGTTCATGTAAACTTCGAGCCCCACTGTACAAAGTTTGGCCAAACCCCCTCAGTTGAATTCAGACACTAGCTAACCCCACAAGACTGGGTAGGATGGGGCTGTGGGTGGCTGTATCCAACTGAGCCGAAAATGTCTGAACTCCTTTCTTCAAAGTTCCCCAGCATATTTGGATGGGTGTGTATAGCCTTCAGCCCCCTTTAGGGACAGGGAGACCTTGCCCGAACACCTAATCATTTTTCTGAAAAGTAGGCGGGTTGAAGGCTAGGTGGTGAGTGGGATCGGGGGTGCAGGGGGGTGGTGGCCCCACGTAAGTAAGCAAGGTGCATCAAGTGGCAAAGTGGCTGCTCGTGGCACGGCTCAACCAGACCTCCGATGCTTCTGATCCACCCGAAGCCTTTCATCAAGCGGCAAGGCCATCATCAGAGATACCAACTACTCGAGTTTTGTGGCAGCAGTCAGGCTGCCTTCTGACTGGGCCCATGGACTTGCATGTTTTGGCTGACTCAGGCTTGCCTCGAGCAGAAGCAACTTTTGATGAGTCCACCTTAATTGTGGGCATCTGCTGCCCTGGTGTCGTGATGACATCTCTCAAGTTTTGCTCGGTTTTAACACACAGGAGCCAGGGAACAATTTTTCAGGGCAGCAGGGCAGACTGCAAGAATTGATCTGGACTCATTTGGGTGGTTTCTCTTCTCCACTCCTCCACTGTAGGCAGTGGGAGCCCACTCTGGGGCAGTAAGAGGCTGAACACTAGTCACTGTCTCACCTCTGTTTTCCCTGTGGTGTTCGTTTATCTCAGGGAAATATCCTGAGAAGGCCCACCTTCCTTACAGCAGGCAGAATCACTGCAAACATATTTGAGATCTTTTACTGTCATCTCCAAGCGGACCTGAGATGGGCGTGGTGAACTGCTGCAGGAGATGAGCTGTGGGCAGCCTCGCTGTTAACCATTCGGCCGTTAACAAGTTGCAGGTGCTGCAGTCATCTTCCAAGCAAACCAGGCAGAGTCCTGGTTTCTGCCTGTACTGGGGGTGAGTTTCCCTGGCATAGGTTGTGCCTCTATCTGTCTGAAAAGGGTGAGAACCGTCTGTTCACCAGGCTGGCGAGGATGTTCCCCCTCCCAGAGAAGAGTTGGCAACCACCAGGGCATTGTTTGGGCAGCTGTGTTTACAAATCCACTTACCAGAAGTCAGTCTGCAGTCATCTCCCAATTTCTCCTAATTAGGCAATCAAGTGGAGGACCATGTATTTGCCAGTTGACAGTTTGCGCAACATGTTAGCAACCAATCCCCATGGATCTCAACTGAAATCCCATCAACCAACCCATGGGGCCCCTTATCCTTCCCTTTGGGGAAAACCTTATCCTTGTCAGCATCCCCTCCTCATCGCCAAAACTGTTAAGAAGTGTCACAGGTTTGAAACATTTATCCTACTTATGGGCAAACAAGTTAGCCTGCCATGGTTTCATGGATATTGGCAGAAGACGTGAGACTCTTACATGGGAGATAAAAAGGCTTTGTTATTCATGCAACAGCAGTAGCCAGAGAACCAGCACTTTCTTGCTCCAGTTCCCTAAGCCCCAATTCCTACAGGATCACCCAAAGGGGCCAGGTGACATCTGCCTGTGTAGGGGGTGGATGTGCCACAGGAAAGGAACCCTGAGGTTAAAAACTGGAATCTTTTATCAGGACAGTGAGTGTGCCTACCCTATACTCCGGCAGGAAAAAAAAAAAAATTTATCTTCTATTCAAACATCCTTGAAAAGATGGTCTAGAACAAAAGCAGTTGCTAGCAAAATGTGCAGACATGCAAGAGACCAGTGGAAAATTGTCTCTCAATAATCTGTACTATGAGAAATGCTAAAGGAAATTACTTCGGTTAAAGCAAAATACCAGATGAAACCTCAGATCTATAGGAAGGAAGAGAACCAGAAATGATAAATATGTGAATAAATATAAAAGACTACACACTTTTTTGTTTCCTTGTCTAAATTTGGAAAGAACACAGTAGTGTGAATGCAAAATTTTAAACATAGTATAGTGAGGTTTATCATATAAAGATGTAAAATATATAATGACAACACAAAGAAAAGAAGTCAATTGTATTATACCACTACAAGGTTCTTGTATTTTACATAAAGTGATACATACGATTTAATCAAGGAGAAACTAAAATGGTGGCTAGGTAAGACAGGGCAAAAAAACACCTCCGTGAAAAACACTAGATAAAAACCAGAAAGTGACCCAGAATACCGGTTACAGCGATGCGCCAGCTGGACGAGGTCTCCTAGTTCCAGAGGGGCCGTATACTTGGTGAAACCGGGAGTCTGCATTCTGAAACAAGTGAGTAAGCTGGCTGGAAGACCCGCAGCGGTGCAGCGGTCTGGGGAAGCCAGGGTTTGGCATTTGGAGACTGACTGGCTCTTAAAAAAAAAAAAAACAAACAAAAAGGGAAAAACCCAGGAGCGGCTGCAGTTGCAATAGTGGGAACCATGCAGTAAAACACAGCAAGAGGGGGCTGAGCCAGCCTTTCAGTGTGTGGCAGGGAAGATAGCCTGCTGCAGATACCCTTGGGGCAGGGGGAACAGAGGGGAGAGCGGAACCAGAAAGAAACCCCGCGGCTAGCAGCTGGCTCCCCGGAGAGCTGGATAAACTCCTGCCCAGGGCCGTGCCCACAGCCCAGAGCCCTGCCAGTTGTCCTGGAGCTGGGAAGGAGGAACTGTGCAAGGAGGGGGGTGTTGAGACGCTCCTTTTGGCCATCGATGCATCAGGCTGAAAGCAAGCCAGCTCAGCCCAGCGGCCCGGGGCTTCCCTCGAGGGATGGTGCACACTGGTGACGTAGCACAGCATTCCCTCAGCAGAGGTCCTGGAGGATCGTGGCTGGGCGGGGAGACCCGCTCGGAGAACCCAGGGACGCTACGCCAAGTCCGGTGGTTTGTGGGACAGCGAGAGAGAGGGTCTGGGGCTGAAACGAAATGAAGGCTTAGACTCTTGCGGCGGCCTTGAATCTCCAGGAACCTGGGGGATTTGAATATTAAAACTGTTCTTCCTCCCTGGCCACCTGTACACATGCCCCACATTCAGGGCGGACGGCTCCAGCAACACATCCAAACTGAGTTCTCCAACTGAACCCCACAAGAATCACGGGAACGAGGCTGAGAACTGACTTGAGGGGTATAGGTGACTCACAGACACCATCTGCTGGTTAGTTAGAGAAAGTGTACGCCACCAAACTGTGTTTCTGAAAAATTAGATCGGTATTTTTTTTTACAACTTGAAAGAACCCTATCAAGCAAAGCAAATGCCAAGAGGCCAAAAACAACAGAAAATCTTAATGCATATGATAAAACCAGACGATATGGAGAATCCAACTCCAAACACACAAATCAAGAAGTCAGAAGAGACACAGTACCTCGCACAATTAATCAAAGAACTACAATCGAGGAACAAAAACATGGCAAAGGATTTAAAAGACATCAAGAAGACCATGGCCCAGGATATAAACTACATAAAGAAGACCCTAGAAGAGCATAAAGACATTGCAAGAGTAAATAAAAAAAACAGAAGATCTTATGGAAATAAACTGTTGGCCAAATTAAAGACTCTGGATACTCACAAGACAAGACTAGAGGAAGCTGAACAATGTCTCAGTGTCCTATAAGTCCACAAAACAGAAAATGAAAGAACAAAAGAAAGAATGGAGAAAAAAATTGAAAAAAATCAAAATGGATCTCAGGGATACGATAGATAAAATAAAACGTCCAAACTTAAGACTCATTGGTGTCCCAGAAGGGGAAGAGAAGGGTAAAGGTCTAGAAACAGTATTCAAAGAAATTGTTGGGGAAAATTTCCCTAACTTTCCACACAATATAAATACACAAAGCATAAATGCCCAGAGAACTCCAAATAGAATAAATCCAAATAAACCCACTCTGAGACATATTCTGATCAGACTCTCAAATACTGAAGAGAAGGAACAAGTTCTGAAAGCAGCAAGAGAAAAGCAATTCACCACATACAAAGGAAACAACATAATACTAAGTTGTGACTATTCAGTGGCCACCATGGAGGCGAGAAGGCAGTGGCATGACATATTTAAAATTCTGAGAGAGAAAAATTTCCAACCAAGAATACTTTATCCAGCAAAACTATCCTTCAAATTTGAGGGAGAGCTTAAATTTTTCACAGACAAACAAATGCTGAGAGAGTTTGCTAATAAAAGACCTGCCCTACTTCAGATACTAAAAGGAGCCCTACCAACAGAGAAGCAAAGAAAGGAGAAAGAGATACAGAGAATTTTAACAGACACATATAGTACCTTACATCCCAAATCACCAGGACACTCATTTTTCTATAGTGATCACGGATCTTTCTCCAGAAGGGACCATAAGCTGGAACATAAAACAAGCCTCAAGAAATTAAAAAACAAAATTGAATATACTCAAAGCACATTTTCCAACCACAATGGAATACAAATAGAAGTCAATAATTTTTTAACTGTAACTCCACTATTTACTTCCTACATGACATAAAATACACAAACTCTAATGACAAATCAGTGGTTTTGAACTCAATGTAAAACATGTAATTTTAGACAACTATATAAAGGTAGGGGAATGGAGGAGTATAGGAACACAGTTTATCTGTCCTATGGAAATGAAGGTGGTATCAAAGAAAAACAAGATTGATATGGATTTAAGAGGTTAATTTTAAGCCCCACAGTAAACACAAAGAAATTATCAGAGAATATAACCATAGAGATGAAAAGTAGAGTATGAGTTAAGAGAAATGGGGGAAGGGGCAATGGGGAGTTAAGAAACGAGTATAGGGTTGCTGTTTGAGGTGAAGGGAAATTTCTAGTAATGGATGGTGGGAAAGAGCATTACAACATTCGAAATGTGATTAATCCCACTAATGGAAGGCTAGGGAGGGGGTGGAATTGGAAGAGTTAGACTATATATATGTTTCCACGACTGAAAAAAAAAAAAAAAAAAAAAAGACAGTCTAACTAGATGACAATTGAATGCCAAGGATGAACTTGGATGGGATTGGAGGATGGAGGACAGGTGGCTCAAACGGACACAGTTGAGACATAAGGAAAAGGAAATATAGAATGTAAGCTTTGTATCATTGTTGAATCTCTTGTACTTCTTAGCTGCGCTTAATGGAATTGCAAAAAAGAATGTTCTTGTTCATGGGAAGTGTCTACGTGAATCACAGCGTATGTTCAAGGATGTGTGCAGCTAGCTCTCATATGTTCAGAAGAGAGAGCAATAGATGATGGATGACAGGGAGGGAGGGAGGGAAAGAAATAGCGATGTGACAGCATGTTAAAGTTGGTGGACTGAGCTGTCGGGGGAGGGGGGTCAACGTATGATGGGATTCTGTGTATGGGGTTAGTATTGTTTTTGCAACTGTTCCTATAACTTTGAATTTATTTCAAAATTAAAAAAAAACAGATTTAATCATGCATCCAAAATCATCTGATGAGTGTGTTAAACCATGGAGTGCTAGAAAATTAAAATGGAATAGCAGATCTTTAAAAAGTTTTTAAAACTAAAGAAAGCAGGAAAGGAAGAACAGAAAAACAAAACCCAGCAGGGACAACTAGAAAAAGATTAACAAAATATTAGACCTAAACCAAATGCTATAAATGTGTACATTAAATGTAAATGGACTAAATGTTTCACTTAAAAGGCAGAAATTGTCACCCTGGATTACAAAAAAAACAAAACAAAAACAAAACAAGAACCAAGTACATGCTACCTATAAGCAATGTACCATAAAGTATAAAAATACAGATAGGTCAAAAGTAAAAGAATGTAAACAATAACTTAAAAGGTGGTGTGGTTCTATCAAAGTAAACTTCAAGAAAAGGAGCATTAGTAACACAAAGAGGGACATTTCTTTATGTTAAGAGGGTTGATACATCAGAGGCTAGAACATTCTGAAATGTATATTCTCTTAACAGAAGAGTTTCTAAATATGTGAGGGAAAACTGACAAAGGGAGAAAGAATAATCCACAGTCTCACTGGAAATTTTAACAGCCCTCTTTCAGTAACTCATAGAAAAATAACACATTAAAAAATGTTATTAACACTTGTAATCACCTTTGCCGAACTGGTATTTATAAAACATTATACCCACCAACTGTAGTATACCTATGTTTTAAATGCACTTGGAAAATTCACCTTGACTAACCACTTGCTAAGTTACAAAAAAGTTAGTTTCAATAAAATTTTAATAGAGTGAATAGCATATAGATATTGTAGGGTAATTAAAGGAGAAATCTATAAAAATAACATTTTTAAAAGTTCCCCAAATAGTTGGAAATTCTTAATAATCTATGGGTCAAAGAAGAAATCACAAAAGAAATGAGAAATTATTTGTGGGATCCAGTTATATCTGTGTTCAGAGGAAAATGTATGGCTTTAAATGCTTACATTAGAAAAAAGCAAACATCAATGATTTTGAATTGAGAATTCAGAAATAGACCCCCAGATCTATGGTTGACTAACTTTTGATAAGACCCCAAAATCCACTTAATTGAGATATAGCAGCCTTTTCAATAAATCAGGCCAGGAGAATTGGATATCTATATCTAAAAGAATGAAAGAGGACTCCTACCTCACACCCTATACTAAAATTAATTCAGCATGGATCAAAGATCTTAATATAAGAGACCCCACCATAAAACTCTTAGAAGGCAATGTAGGGAAACATCTTCAAGACCTAGTATTAGGAGGTTGCTTGTTAGACCTTACACCTAAAGCACAAGTAACGAAAGAAAAAATAGATAAATGGGAACTCCTCAGAATTAAAAGCTTCTGTACCTCAAGTTAATCTGTCAAAAAGGTAAAGAGACAGCTAACTCAATGGAAGAAAATATTTGGAAACTATCTATCTGATAAGAAACTGTTATCTTGTATATATAAAGAAATCTTACAACTCAGCAACATTAGTACAAATAGCCCAATTATAAAATGGGCAAAAGATATGAAAAGACATTTCTCCAAAGAGGAAATATAAATGGCTAAAAAAGACACGAAAAAATGTTCATCTTTGCTAATTAGTAGGGAGATACTTTCAACAATGAAGTATCGTCTCATACCAATAAGAATGGCTGCCATTAAGCAAACATGAAACTACAAATGCTGGAGAGGATGTGAGATAAATGGGAACTCTTATTCATTGCTGGTGGGAACTGTGTAATGGTTCAGCCACTCTGGAAGACAGTTTGGTGGGTCATCAGAAAACCAGGTATTGAGTTACCTGACGATCCAGGAATTTCACTTCTCAGTATTTACCCAGAGGATCGGAAAGCAGTGACAAGAACATATATCTGCACACCAATGTTCACAGCAGCATTGTTCACAATTGCCAAGAGATGGAAACAACCTAAATATCCTACATCAGATGAGTGGATAAATAAACTGTGGTACATACATATGATGGAATACTACGCAGCAGTGACAAAGAACGAGGTCATGAAGCATATAACAACAAGGATGAGCCTTGAGGACATAATGTTGAGTGAAATAAGTCTGATACAAAAGGAGAGATATTGTATGATACCACCAATGTGAACTCTGTGAAAAATGTAAAACAAGTGTCTTATATTGTAGGATTTAGGGGACTGTGCTGGTTTGTATATATTATGCCCCCAGAAAAAGCCACATTCTTTAATGGAATCTTGTAGGGGCAGAAGTATTAGTGTTGATTAGGTTGGAACCTATTGGTTCAGTGTTTCCATGGAGATGTGATTCAGTCAACTGTGGGCGAGAACTTTCATAGGATTATTTCTATGGAGGTACTGCCCCACCCATTTAGGGTGGGTCTTCATTGGATCATGAGTACTTTAAAAAGAGCCACACATGACTAGACGCAGAGCAGCTGAGAGTGACATTTTGGAAGAGCTGCAGTTAAGAGAGGACAAAATGCCCCAAGAGCAACACTTCGGAGAATGCCATTTTGAAACACAACCTGGGAACAAGCAGACACCAGCCACATGCCTTCCCAGCTAACAGAGGTTTTTTGGATGCCAATGGCCTTTCTCCAGTGAAGGTACCCTTTGTTGATGCCTTACCTTGGACACTTATGGCCTTAAGACTTTGTAACCAAATAAAGCCCCTTTATAAAAGCCAATCCATTTCTGGTGTTTTTCAAAAGGCAGGATTAGCAAACCAGAACAGGGGCCTACAGAGAGACAGCAATTAGTGAAGGGGGAACAATAATCTAGTAAGAACAGATAAGATACTGAGGGTATTCTTAATGAATACCCTCCAAGCCGCAAATGGCTTCACTGATGAATTCTATTAGGCATATAGGGAAATCCAATCTTAAACAAATGCTCTCAGAAAATAAATGAGAGCACTTCTTTGTTTTATGGGGCCAGCATAATCCTCAAAGAAAAAATTAACAAGAACACCAAATTTTAGATCAATATCCTCCATGAATATAGATGTAAAATCCATATTAAAATACTAGCAAAGTGAATCCAAAGACTTTTGTTTTAAAAGGATAATATATCATGATGAACTGTGGTTTATCTCAGAAATGCAAGGTTAGTTTAAGAATCAATCAATATAATCGACCATATTATGAGAATAAAGTAGGAAAGCCATATATTTCAATACATTAAAACATTGCTGAAAAAAATTAAAGACCTAAATGAATGCAGAGACATACCATGTTCATGAATTAAAAGAGTAAACATTGTTAAAATACAACTTTCCCCAAATACATCTACATATGTAACACAATCCCAATCATATTCATAGCAGGCTCTTATACAGAAATTGACAAGATAATTTTAACATTAATACGGAAAGGCAACAAATGTGAAAAGCATCCCTGAATCCAAAGAAATGAAAGAATTAGAGGAATTAGTTTGTTGAATTAGTTCAAGCTTGAAGTTGCTGACTTCAAGCAACAGATTTCAAAAATGTGGAATTTGTGTAAGAATCTACAAATCGGTCAATGGAACAGAAGGAAGGGCAGGGGCAGAGTCTAGAAATACACTCCAGTTTACGTGGTTATACGGTTTTACTTTTGGGACAAAGATTCCAAAGCAATCCAATCCAGAGAGTCTTTTCAACAAATGCTACTATAATACTGGATATCCTTATGGAAAAAAAGTTAAAGCATAACCCCTATCTCACACCATACACAGAATTAATTCAAGAAGTATCACAGGTTCAAATAGTCCATGAAGCTTTCACAGCAAATGTACGACATTATTTTTGTGAATTGGAGTAGATAAAGACTTCTTAGATCCCAAAAAGCAGTAAGCATGAGAGAAAGAAAAAGCTGTGATAACCTAGACTTCATCGAAATGTTTTAAACTTCTCATCAAAAGAAAACATTATGAAAATGTATAAGCAGGTCATGAACTGGAAGATAATATCCATAAAACATTTATCTCAAAGGACTGTTACCCAAGGCATGTAAAGAATTCCTAAGACTCAATAATGAAAAGATCAAAATATAATTCAATAGTGGGCACGAGATTTAAACATACACTTAACAAAAGCAGATATATCAACAGTCAGCACAGTAAAAAGTATTCAACATTGCTGTTCATGAGGGCATTGCAAATTGAAAGCACAATGAAATACTACTACATACCCATCAGAAGAATTCAATTTAAAAACACCAATGCAATTTTGGTTGGGGTGTAACAGCACAGCCATTTTGGCTTCTTGACAAGATGACTTGACAATAATTGTTAGAGCAGTTATGTTTACAGTAGCCCAATCTAGAAAGAATCCAAGTTTCCCACAACAGGCGGTTAAACAAACAGCAGTTATGTTCATATAATATACTAATACTCAGCAAGAAGAAGAAATGAACTAGTGATACATTGAAAGAACATGGCTAAGTCTCAAAAACATTATGCTGAATGAAAGCAACTTTACTCAAAGGGATATTTACTGCATGGTTCCATTTACCTGAACCTTCTAGAACAAGCAAAAAAAATAAATTTATTGTACAAAAAAGGGGGGAATGGGGAATTGACTAGGAAGGGCATGAGTGAACTTTCTGGGGTTGATGGCTATCTTGATAGGCGTTTGGACTACATAGGAATGTGCAATTTGTTAAACTCGGCCAACATAGATAATATTTAAAATTTGCATGGCACTGTGTGGAAATTTTGTATCAAAAGAAAAAAGTCATAAACAAACATGGAACTCTAGTTAATAAAATATATGCTGAATGAAGTACTTAGAGTGCTAATGTCTGCTATTTATTTTTAAATGGTACTTCGAATAAGATAGATTGAAGGGTGGACAGAAGGATGGATAGATATGTGAAAAACAAGTACATTAAAATGATCCCGGAAGAATCTAGGTAGTAGGTACATGAATGTTCACTTTAAAAGTTTTTCAACTTAGGTTTTAAAAAAATGTGTATAATTTTTAAATGTTGGGGAAAATGTGTGGAAAAATCAACTTTCATTTCTGATTTTAAAAACTCCCAGGAAATCCAAACAAATCTACAAACTGCTACCAGAAAGAAGTGAATTTATAGTAAGGTCACAGGTCAGAATTTTTAAAACTCAAGTGAATTTTTATATAGCAGTGGTAAACAACTGGAAAATACAATTTTAATTTTCTGTTTACAATCTAATAAAAAAAGTATTAGGAATCGATTTAACAAAAATGTCTAAGACTTCTACATTGAAAATGACAAAATACAGCTGAGAGAAAGTATACTTAACACATTGTGAGATTACACCATGTTTAGAAATTGTAAGACTCAATATTAATTTGTCACTTTTTCCCAAATTGATATATAGAGGCAACACAACCGTCATCAAAATACCCCAAGGCTTTTGAAAATAGAAATTGACAAATTAACTCCAAAATTAACATAGCAAAGGAAAGAACCTAGGATGGTCAAAACAACTGTGAAAGAGAAAGACGCCGGAGGTCTCTCGCACGGTTCCTGAATTCAGGACTGTAATGGCTAAAACTGAGAAGACAACACTAAATGCTGCTGAGGATGGAGAGAAACGGGAACCCATACGTTGCTGGCACAAGCGGAAATGGCACAACCATTCTGAAAAGCTGCAGCAGTTTCTCAAAATTAAACATATGCCTCACCCTATGACCCAGCAATTCTACTCCTAGGTATTTTACCCAAGAGAAAGGAGACGAAACCATATGTCCACAACCTGGCCTGTACAAGATATTTATAGCATCTTTATTCCTAAGAGCTGTAAACTGAACCAGCCCAGGTAGTCAACACAAGAGTGGAAGTGTATCTATACAACGGAATGCAGCTTGGCAATAAAAATACTACTGACCTATGCAACAACATTATGAATCTAAACATCATCATGTGGAGCACTAAAATGAATGAAAGCAGACACTGAAGAGACACACTGTAAGATTCTGTAAGTCCTAGAAGAGGCAAAACCAGACTGTGGGGAGAGAAATCCTAGCTAGTTATCTGGGGCTTGGAGCGTGGGAAGGAGAGAAGGGGAACTGGATGGTTGCACAAGGAAACTTTCCGGGGTGGGTGATGATGTCCCATATCTCTATGAAGATGGTAGCTACCCAGATGTGTGCATTTGTCAAAACTTAAAAGGTATGTATTTATTGTACGTAAATCATAACTCATTCAACAGACATCGGAAAAACACCGTGGCCAATTGTAGTCTGGAACGAAGAGATGCTTCTGTCAGATAACATCTAAAACTGACCCTGGGCTCTACCAGGACCCAGCCAGGCTTTCAGGCAGCTGTGGCCTCACACTGGACAGTGCTTTCCGTGTGAGCTCAATGCATGCCCCTACTGCAGAAGCGGCAGGGAGGGCCTGTAAGCTCACAGTGACAGGTTTCAACAGAACCATTTAAAATATGTGATTAAAAAAAAAAAAGCACCCCAAAGTAGAAGAAAACTGACCAAAGCTGTGAAAAGGATGCATGACATATGACACGGAAAAAGAGGCTATTAATCTTATCCCATAAAAGGAACTTTCAAATTGGTAAGGTTAACACTACAACAGCGGAGCAGGCAAAGAATTCTGAATAAGCCAGCCACAAAAGAAAACACAACCCTCCAATAAACAGAGGACTGATGTCTGACCTCACCAAAGCAAGAGACCATTTTCTGTCTATAAGGCTTCAGAGGGTGTGAAGAAACCTCTTTAACTGCTGCAGGGCAGGGGCTGTGGAATTTTAAGGAGGGCAATTTAACAATAAATGTCAAAACGTTTTAAAACAATCTTACGCCATATGTGAGACTTTAGCTAAGGAATAAAACACAAGGAAATAACCGAACGCATGCTCTGAGACACACACATGCGTGCGGACACACACGCAGGGGGAAGAGCGGGAGCTGGACGGGTGCGCAGGCGAGGGGACCTCAGAGAGGCTGCGGGACGTGTGAATGCGGCCCTCGGAGAATGAACCCGCTCAACTGCCTCAAACCAGGCGCCAGAGCCTCGCTCCCGGTGAAGCCCATGACAACAGGCACAGAAAGGTTCATTTTAAATTCCTTCAGTGGCGACAGGACCCTACACTATTTTATCTTCATCCGTTTATTCTTGAAGCAGGTTGGTAGAAAGAGGACACAGGTACGTTCAATATCCAGAACTTCCAAAGCATTAAACGGGAAGTTAACTTTACATCCAAAAACAAAAAGAGAAATGCTATGATAAGGTTATCAACAAATGTGGATTTCCATCTACCCCATGATTTACTTCCTCCCATAAGGACAACAGAAACTTATCTATGAAATACCTCTTCATATATGCATAAGAAGGCATACAGGGACTATATATATTGTTAACTCTTCCTCTCCAATATCAGATCAAGAACTCTGTATGCCTAAAGATGAAACAGATTCCTTTTTCTAAAAGCCACAACACTATCATATCCACCCAACATTTCTTACATGGCTTACACAAGTAAAAATGGATTAAATTTTTCAAAAAGTTAAGCAATTTAAGAATTTTACCAACAAATCACATTTCTGGTGTTTCACTCTGAATAAGAGACGGATGGTATCTGGTATACAAATAAAAACCATTCACTTCTCATATACTTGCCAAACAAGCCACAGAATGAATCAAAGCTATACATATCTATGTATAAATAAGGATGAATCAGATAACTTTTTCCCCAACAGCTGTTACAACTAAAAAAGGGAAAGAAAAAAAAAAAACAAACCCAAAATACATTTCATAACTACTGCATTATTCTTCAGATATATCAAAATCAAATAAATCATTTGTTATTTTTCATTGACAACACAAACCAAAAAGGCTGAACAGAAAAGTTTACAGAAATAATGAAGAAATCCCTGTCTGTAATCAAGAAATGCTACCCTGCTTTACTGTCTGGTTTTATTAAATGGATACAGACAAAAATGAAATTTTTCAGGAACTAAAAATAGCTAAATTAAGATCTCTGAGGTTGGGAATTTCCTATCTAGTTCTATTTTCACACCCAAACAGCAAAGTTAGAAACTATGGCATTATCGGCGAGCCACCACATATTTTAAATTGTAAAAACCTTCCAAAATTATTCATTTTTAAACCAAAATGTTTCACAAAAAAGTCAAACCCAAACGCCATGACATGCCAAAATTAAGTAAGTACAGATTATTTCAGGCACATAGTAGGCACTCAGGAAATGTAACATTCATGACAGATTTCAGTGACATAGGTTTGATGAAAATCATTTCCAAAAATTTTAAGCTGACTCATGCAGAGGATAACTTTGTAGCAAAAACTCCCTAAGCCCTCTGCAAGCAGGAGTGAGTACATCTATCAGAGAAGTGAAACCCACCCTAGGGTGAAATGCACAAACTCTTCCAGAGCTCAAAGACTATTAAAAACACATACAAATACACCTGCGCGTGCATGCGCGTGCATACTCCTACAAGGATAAGCAAATAAAGCATTTAAGAGCCTGAATACAATTACTTTGGCCAGAAACCAAAATCTCAAGTCCTCCATAGAGACCTGTGACAGTTTTATGGGAGCCACTGCATATTCAAACATCACAGTGTGCGTTCCTACCAATGTGTGTCACAAAGCCAACGAGGAATGCTAGGTGCAGTGAAGAAGACAAATGGGAAGCAGGCCAGGGGTGCCCAGTGGAAAACACCACTGCCCCCCAAATTCCATCCAGGGGAAAATGGTTGAAGGCAGAGGGTCGCTGCCAAATAACAACGTTCGCATAAAACCTCAACAAGCTAGAGAACCATGGATGTAGAGGTTGATATTTGCACAATGCCAGTCTAATAAACTAGCTTTGACTAAGCTCTAAGTAAGACATTCTGACCCAGACGGGTTCTCAAGTTCTAACTGCAGTGACTTGTCCATTCCATGTTTCCTGAGCCCATACAACACAGCAAGAGGAAACAAAACACATCCCTCCCTATGATCCCGGCAGTTATAGTCAAGTGAGGAGACAGAGTAAACATGTAAGTGCAAGGTATATTAAAAATCATAACTGTGAAGGAGGGAAAACACGAAGCCAGAGCACAGGGTCATGGTGGAGAGGCTGCTCCGGAGGAAGCGGGCCTTGTAGACACCCAGAGCAAGAGCATTTGGACAGAGGGACGAGCAAATGTAGACCATCCGAGGCAGGCCTGTGCCCGGCGCATCCGAGGACAGCTGCAGGGCAGCGAGGCTCAAGCCGAGTTAACGGGAGACTGAAAAAGGAAGGCTGAGTGGGGGTGGGAGGAGGACAGCAGATGGTGGGCCAGGTAGCCCTACTGTACTTGGGGTTTGCTCTGAATAAGAAGGAAGCTGTGGGAAGGGTCAGAGTAGAAGAATAACAGCTCCAGCTTCTTGGGTGTGGGAGGGGGCTGCAGGAGGGGCAGACGTGGAAACAGGAGAACAGGAAGGCTGAGGTGACAATCCTGGTGGGACAAGGTGTGTATCTTGGACTAGAGTGGTGGGGTACCCACAACAGTGAGAAGTAACTGGGTTTAAAGGAGTGTGGATAAGATTTCCCAGTGGATGGAATGCAAGAGAGGAGTGAGAAAGAAGGAGGGTGATCACGAAGTTTGACCTGAGTAACTGGGAAGATGGAGTGGACATCTACAGGGACATGAGAAGATTCAAGGGTTTAATCTGGGACCCATTAAGGCGAGACGGAGTGTAGGTCATTTGAATTACATGTCTGGAGTTTGGACCAAATACAGCAATTTGGAATTTGTTGACATTAAAGGCCATTAGATTCACGATATCACATAAGGAGTAAGTCTGGATACAAAAAGAGAGGGAAGGAGTCCGAGGACTAAGTCCTGAGACACTCAAATATTTAGAGGATAGAAAGATGAGGAGAAGCCAGCAAAGATGACAGAGAAGGAACGAGGAATAACGCTGCAAGGGAGCCAAGAAGTGGCAGCCCAGAGGCCCGTGTGTGTGAAGGAGCTCATGTTCAACAAGTTGGATTCTCTCAACGGGTCAAGTCAACACAGACCTGAAGGGCAGGACTTCCGGCTACAGAGGAGTGAAGAGGGTGACAAATCCCTTCCACTGAAAAAACAACTATGAAACTTGACCACACTGTGAAAAACTATCACTTCAGGACTCTGGAAATCAAGCAAAGGTGAACAATAAACAATAAACTGAGAGGTATGTATTCATGGAAACCCTGCCGAATTGGATGAGAACATGGAAGGCAGTGGCCTTGCCATGGCCTTCTGGCCTGGCGCAGCTCCCCTTCCATGGGGGAGCCTGGTGGTTTTGCCCTGGTAGGCTGGCCTTGAAAACCAGCAGCTTAACCACCAGTGGAGACTGGCCTGATTTGGAGCAAAGGGCAGAAGAAACCCCACAGTGGTAATCAGAAAAAGGCTGCAGGTCTCCTGGTTGCAGTGAGTGACAGACTGGAGGACCAGGCGCAGATCTCAAGGGAGATTCTGGAAATGATGGCGCCACTGGGGTTGGATGGACCTTCAACACACTCCTAGCTGTCTGGGAGCCTGTGTGCACACATAGTGGACAACTGAAAGGGCCAGTGGAGAGTAAAACCTGCCTGAACTTTGAATGCACTCCCAACCCAAACACAAATCCAACAGGAGAGTGGGAGCCTTATGGGCCTGAAGTGTTTGAACAAACCTCTGGCCAAAACTTGGCTCACAAACTATGCAAACACAGGAGTGAGGAATAACTCCTATAAAATCAGGCTAGTAAGGACTGGGATGGGGGTAGAGGCAGTTGAGTAGAGAATCCAGCAGCCACACATGAAGGGGTGAAACGATTCCTCAGATTACATCCAAGCAAGTGACTTTAAACACACAAACAACAAAAACCCTCAGAAAAAAATTAAAATCAAGGTAAATCACAGAAGAAAAACTATGAGCCATACTTAGGAAAAAAAATTGTCAATGGAAACTCTCTCTGGGTTTGGATTTAGCAGGAAAAGACTTCAGTTATTATAAATATGGTTTGAAAATTCTAAAAACAAAACTATATTTAAAGAAGTAAAGGAAAAATAAATGGCAATAAATGGGAGAAGAAAGAATTACTGAATTTGGACAGAGATTAATAGAATTTATCAAAGCCGAAGAAAGGAGAGGGAAAAAGATTAAGAAAAACAAACGAAGACTCAGAGCTGTAGGATGACATCAAGAGTGCGTATATATGTTTAAATGGGAGAACCAGAAAAAGAAGGGGGTGAGAGAAGAGGCAGAAAAGAATAGATGGAGTAGGAGCAGGCTGAAAACATTCCAAAATATGATGAAAAGCAATGATGTACAGATCAAAGAAGCTCAAAAGCCCAAATAGTTTCAATACAGAGATCTTTTGTTAGTCATAACTAAAGACAAAGAGAAGATCTTCAAACCAGCAAGAAAAAAAGATTCATCATGTATAAAGAAACAAGAATTTGATTAATGACTGATTAATGTTATCAGAAACAATGGAGGTCAGAAAGCAGGGGAGTGACATATTCAAAGCACCAACATGAAACTGCCAATCAAGAATTCTATATCCAGCAAAACTATCCTTCAGAAATGAAGACAATATAGTCATTCCTAAATAAATAATACTGAGATAATCCATTGCCAGCAGAGCTGCATGGCAAAAAATTCTAAAGCAAGTGCTTGAGGCTGAAAGGAAAAGACTCTGGACAGTAAAACAAATCCACAGCAAAAAAGAGAAGAACACTGGAAATGGTAAATATGCGCATAAATATGAAAAATAATTTAAATAGTTTCTTTTTTCTTCTCTTAATTTCTTTAAATGACTGAAAATTGTATAAAACAGTAATCAAAATGCTGTATAAATGCCTAACAGCTTAGGCATAACATATACAACTTTAAAGGAGGGGGGAGAAAATGGAATAAAATTGATATACTGACTGGAATTAAGGCAGTAGTAACCTGAAGCAGTGATACAGTAAAATCCTGAGAGCAAACACTAAGGAAATAATTCAAAAATGTAGTTTAAAAAGTCAGAGAAAATAATAGCATGTATGCAAAAAATTGTTTATTGTAAGAGAATGTAGGAAAGGGAAAAAAGAGCAATGAAAAAGAAGAAAAACAGAAGACAGTAAAATGAAAAAACTAAATCCAACCTTTTTAATAATCACATTAAATATAAAAGGACTAAACACTTATTAAAAGGCAGATGTCAGAGCAGATAAAAAAGCAACTATATGCTGTCTTCATCAGACACTTCCAAAGACAAAAATAGGTTAAAAGTAAAAGGGTAGAAAAAGATAGACCATGCAAACAGTAACAATATGAGAACTGAAGTGACTGTATTAACAGACAAAAAAGACTTTAAGTCAAGGAAATATTACTATGGACAAAGAGGAACATTTCAAAATGACAGTATTTCAGGAAGATATAATAACTATAAATACATATACATATATCTAACAAAGCCCCCAAACACATGAGCAAAAAGACTGAAATGAAATAAGACAGGTTCTACACTTAATGTTGGAGATTTCAACATTCCATTATCAAAAACTGAGAGAACTACACAGAAAATCTGCAGTGATGTAGAAGACTTGAATGCTATCAACCAACTCACCCTAGTTGACATTTATATAACACTCCATCCAATAATAACAAAATGCACATTCTTTTCAGGCACACACATATTTACCAAGATACACGGTACTGTGGGCCATAAAACAAGTCTCAATAAATTGAAAAAAAATCAAGACACACAAAAAGATCCCTACCTAGATAAAGAATAAATAGTAAAACTTTGGCAAGCTGAAGGCAATCCTGTCTGAACACAGGACAGCTTTGCTTCTTGCTTTCCAATACCAATACCTTGTGTTGTTCCCTGTTTAAAAAAGAATACATTGAATATGTTTAGAGTATATTTTGATAGACAGCCTTTATCAGAATAAGATCTACAATTAATAATTTGCTAAGAATTTTATATCAAGAAAGGTGCTAAATTTTAACAAAGCCCTTAATTTACTAATTGAGAGGATCCTACGTTAACGTTGTAGAAAACTTCACATTTTCTAGTGTTGAACCACTGGTCATGATCTTTTCTTTTTAATACAAGTATGAGCTGAATATTTTTGCTAATACTTTATGTCCATGTTCACTGATACGATAACAATTTAACTGAGCACCCTTAACATCACAAGTGTGACAACCAGACACCATGTTCTTCTGATGTGATGCAACGGGAAAGACACAGCACTATCTCTAAAACATTCTTGCCAAAGATATTGGCATGCCTCTAACAAGCCTCTGCATCTAACAATGATCAATGTGCAGGAAGTATGGGGGAATAGACAAACAAGTTAAATGATACAACAAGGATGCAATTAGCCAGTCCACACTTGGGAAATTTTACAGGACAAACAGCCTGGTTCCTTCGATAAATGAATGTGATGGGGAGAAAAAGATAAGAGGAATAACTGAAAAATATTTAAGGGCTATATCAACCAAATACAAAGTAGAGGCATAATTTGCATCCTAATTAAAACCAACCAAGCATAAAATGGCACTTTTAGTCAATTATGGTAAAATAATGGTATTAAAATTAGGTTCTCAAACTCTCTATAGGCTGGAGATACACCGAACACATTTATGAATGGATTATTTCACATTTGCTTTAAAATAACCCAGAAACAAAAAATAAAACTAATAAAAAAAAATAGATGTGACAGGTTATAGCTGAAACATGAATGGCAAAATATCCTGTTGAACTGAGGTGACTGGGTGATAGGTTCATGGCAGTTTATTATACTATCCTATTTTTATATAGATTTGAAACTTCACATTAAAAAAATTTTAAAAATGAAAAGAAAAACAAGTCAGAGGGTCAGCTCAGTTTTACTTTTTCTAATATCTGGAAATACCTATGCAAAATTTACATAAGCCACTTCTTTGAACTTTGGTAGAACACATCAGTGGACTCTCTGGGCCCAGAATTTTTTTGGTTGGAGGTGGTGGGGGGGTGGAGATTTATAAATTGTTAATTATTGATTCAATTTCTTTAAGGGTTCCCTATCGCTTCTTGAGTCAATCTAGGTAAGATATTTCTAGGAAATTTATCATATTATCACATGTATTGGCATGCAACTGTTTGTAGTTTGCTCACTTTAAGAATACTTGTTTTACCCGTTAAGATATAACTTCCTTTTCATTTCTAATCCTGTTTATTTTAATCTTCTTTCTTATCCTTGAGAAACCATCACATTTTTTGTTTTTCCAAAAAAATTTTTGGATTTGTATCTTAACTGTATGCTTGTTTCCCAGTTATGTTTACCATCTCTTTTCCTTTTCTTTGACTCTATACCATTGTTTTTCCTCTAACTTTTACAGTCAGTCCTCAATTCATTCCAGAAATTTTGATGACAATTCATTTCTAGGCATTCTCTTAATTTCAATATGAATTTCTTCACTGACCCATAAGTTATTTAGAAATTTGGAGATTCTGTTTTTAATTTAATTAATTGTGGTCAGAGAACATATTATGATGTAAAATTGATATTTATTGACATTTGCTGCTCTGTGGCTTACTGCATAGACAAATTTTTAATATGCTCAATGTATTAAAGGCAAGGTGCTTTATGTTCACTAGCCCAAACAAAACCATAGCTATTCAGATCTTCTAACCTTTCTAATTCTTCTCTGTTCAATCTGATTCTACTGATGGTGGAGTTATTTAACAATTCCCACTGATTTCAGATCTGAAATGTCAGCTTTTGCCATATATATTTTGAAGGTATGTTACCAAGGGCAAACAAGTTTAAAATTGTTTTATATTAATAATTATTTTCTACATAATGACCATCCTTGTACCTTTTTTGCTTTAAGATATTTATTCATCTGAAAACCTCTGATTTTTAACTGATATATTTAATCCTTTTATATTTATTGTGATTACAAATATATTTGTATTTGTGTTTATTTTGACCATCTCCCTCTATTTACCCTGCCTTTTTCTATAGTTCTTCCCCTCTTCTTTCCTATAATTTGTATTTTTTAGTAGTTACCCTCAATGCTTTAATATGCCTATTTGTTCATTAAAATTATTTCTTCCCTCCCAAATAATAAAAAGAGAAAGCATTACTCCAGATTATTTATCTTGTTGCTATGAACTTTACTTGCATCTAATGTTTATAATTTTATCCTTATTAATATTACTGTTATATATAACTGAGGTGTCTATATAGATTTACCTATCATTTCTAATTTCTTTGCTTACCAATCCTCCTTTATATCTCATGCCTTTTGGGATTCAATTTCCTTGTTTCTGAAGAATAACCTTTGATGATCCTTTTGGCAAGAGTGTACCAGTGGTAAAACTTTCAGTACTTGTCTGCAGATGTCCATTCATTTTGAATCTTGAATGATTAGTTCTAATTATTAAAGTACCCTTGGTTGACAGCTATTTTCTCAGCAGCTCCACCTTCTGGCTTCTTTGCTATCAAAATCTGCAGTCAGTGTCACTATTAGTCCCTCTTAGGGAATCTGTCTTCCTCCTCCTTTGCTTTCAAGATCTGTCATTTTGACTTTGGTGTTTTGCAGTTTATCATAATATATCTAGGTCTGGATTCGGTTTTGCTGAGGAGTTGGTGTGCTTCAATCTCAGCATTTTTTTATTAAATCAATAAAATTATCTTCCTAGCCACAATCTTTCCCAATATTTCTTATGATCCTATCCCTCTGTTTTCTCTTCTGAAACATATATTTGACTTAAGATGGACCTTCTTGTGCTTGAGACAAGACCTTGGGACTTGCAAGAGGCAAGGGAGTGAGAACTGAGCTTACTCCAACACAGGCATGAAACTCCACGCCATCAGTATGAGACCAGTCTCTTTGTTAAATGTTTGTTTTACATACCCATAAAACTTGCGAGCCTATATTTATTTTCATGATTAATTTAGATAAGTTTGTGGCACAAAATGGCTTTCTGGGAACAACCCTTCATAACTTCACAGTTACAGGAAAAACCATTTTGCAACCAGAACCATTTGTAGCAGCACCAGGGTCCCTTGTAAGGAATGTCACTAAATGCAAATTTCAAGCAAGACCTAGCAGTTGCTAATTCCTTTGGGAGGACCATTCTTGGTAAGTGTAAAACTGTGTTTTTGTATTGTGACAAGAACAAGGAATCACATGACTCTCTTTTTCTATTTTTGCCAGGAAGTATGGAAAAAGTTTTCTTAAAGTAATCTACCAGAAAAAGATATTTCTTGCTCAAATCACCAAAGTCCCACTGACTAGCTGGGAACAAGTGCCAGATCTTTGGCACTAAGAGAGAGCTGCCACAGACAGGTTAAAATATTATGGCTGTAGAATTTCTCCTTGAAACTATACATGAGGTTAATGGTCTAGGAAATGTAAACTAATCATGAACAAATTAAATAAATGCCCTGAGTGAAACCTTTGTTAACATATCAGAGTACCTGATAACTATAGGGCATTTAAATTTATTAACCATACTGCTCTCAAAGGCAGAGAACATTGAGAACTTTAGGTAGTAGATCATTTTAATAACTCCTTCCGACCTGACTTAATTATAGGGAATATTGATTTAATAGATATTATTATAATATTCATTATGTGCTGTAGGCTTTAAATTGATAAGGCTGGATGACTCTTTTCAAAAGAGAGAAGGCTGTTAGGGTAAATTCTCACCAGGTGGAGCTGGTGTCTTTCTCATGGACTGAAAACCGGCTTTATATAGGTGTAAACCAAAATCAGAGTAAACTCACCCCCCTCCCCAAGAACAAAATATCTTCATCATAACAGCATCGCCTAAACCTTTTTTCGAAAGTGAGTATCTATAGACCACACCAGGGGATCAGATACAATTACTGGAAAGGGGGACTTTTAACTTTTCCCCCTATGGCATTTTTGTTTGTTTTCAACATAAAAGTCCAAGTACACACCAACCTGCACAGTAATTCGAAGATAGGCTACCACCATTTGGGTAATTTCTGTTTTGGTTCCTGGGAGATGTTTGTTGCATTTTAAGAGGCAATGCACACTTTGTGTTAGATGCTGGATTTTAAGGAGAAGGTCCAAGGTATTTATAACTTTGACCCCACTCATGCACCGTGCTAAAGAGAGCACACTGCACAGGGACAAATATGCAGCATCTACAGAAGGGAGCTGCTCTACTGAGGACCTTGAAGGAGACAGGGCTGGTACAGCACGAGGGCAACAGACTGGACTCAACGTGGCAGTTTTCAAGGGCACCAATAAGCATCCTATCTACTCTATTTAAAGAGCAATCCCGTAAAAATTAAAATGTCTTCAACATACTCTATTAATAACTCGACTGAAGAAAACACATCCTTGGACATCAAGCCCAAAGCATGGGCTACATCCTAAAATGTAGGTTTTCATTTCCTCTCCCACAAGCCTCTTCCTAACACTTCTGGAGAAAGGGTGGGCCATGACGGGCCACCCTTTCTCCAGAAGTGGAAAATGACCCTCTTGGTCCTCAAAGGAGACTAATGCAAAGAAGCAGAAGGCAAACACGGCCAAGCCCTCGCAGCATCTCCATCTCAGGTACTTGGGTGACTGCAACAACCGTACTTAAGGTGGGACAACTCACCAACCATCAACAGGGTGCTGGTAGCCCCCCAAGCCAGCGGCCTGGTCCTCAGACAGTAAAAGCCATGGCCGACCCCCCACCCACCCCTACCTTAGTGCCACTCAGGCCTGGTGAATTTTGTTCTAAGGCTGCACGTTCCTGGAGGACGTCCATCAAGGTATCATTGCATACGATGTAAATATGCACAACTAGGAGGAACCTGTGTGCACTTCCCAAATATTTTGTTCACTGTATTACATTTTTAAATTTTTTAATTGGCATTTGTAATTTTAGGCCCCCTGTGTCAGAGAAATGAAAAACTGCTGTTAATGAATTAATCCCACACTTTGTATACTATTCTGCAAACTGGTAACAAACTCTTAACTGTGAACCCACCCCCCACGTAACATGCATGTTACACATACCGTGAGATACCGGGGGTGGGGGATGGGAAGGGTGTAGTTGGCAAGAAATAGTGTAAAACCATGCACTGTACATGTGCGATAAACACTAAAGCTGCAGTTCAAAGAAAACCAGGAAGTATCAACTTGTTATAGATGATATACAGCTGATTATGAATCAAGATTCTTATAAAATATATTTGTGTTTACTGAAGTCTTAATATCAGTCTATCCTGAAATAGTCATTCAGAGCGTTAGTTTGTTTCCCTGTAATAAGAGTGTAAGGTGCAGAGAGGAAAACCGGGTGAGCAAGGAGGCAGAAGAGGTGCGGCAGGCAAACAGATGCCTCTTTCATTCATCAAACACCTAACCTACCCTTTAAAAAGCCCAGTATATCATCAAAATTTTAAACATCTGTGCAAAAGAATTATCAAGAAAGTGAAAATACAACCTACAGAATGGGAAAGAACAGTTGCAAATCATGTATCTGATAAAGGGCCAACACCCAGAATACATAAAGAATTCTTACAACTCAGAGGCAAAAAGATAAGCAACCCAATGGAAAACTGAGCAAAAGTCTTAGTCATTTCTCCAAAGAAGATATACAAATGGCAATAAACACACAAAAAGATGCTCAATATCATTAGCAAACCAAAACCACAATGAGATATTATATCAAGCCCATTAGGATGGCTATATTATATATTCTTTTAAGGAAAGTAACATGCACTGGTGAGGATATGGAGAAACTGATGGTGGGAATGTAAAATGTAAAATCTAACATTGCTGGTGGGGATGGAAAATGCTTCAAACCTGTGGAAAGCAGTTGGTACTTCCTCAAAAATTACATATAGAGTTACCATGTGACCTGGCAGTTCACTCCTAGTTATATGCCCCGAAGAACTAAAAGCAGAGACTCAAACAAAAACTTGTATACCAATGTTCACAGCAGCATTATTCACAACAGCCAAAGGGTAGGAACAAAACAAATATCCATCAAGTGAAGATGGACAAATGAAATTATGGTACAACCATACAATGGAATATTATTCAGTCATAAAAAGGGATGAAGGGCTAGTACATACTACATAGAGAAGAAACTCAAAAACATTATGCTAAATGACAGACAGACATAAAATGTCACGTATGATTCCATTAACATGAAATATCCAGAAATATCCAGAATAGACAAAGCCATAGAGAAAGAAAGCAGACTGGAAGTTGCCATTGGCTGGGGAAATGGGGAGTAACAGCTTAATAGGAACAAGGTTTTAAGATAATGAAAATGACCTGGGATTAGAGGTGATGGTTGTACAACATTGAATACACAGAACTCCACTGAATTGTTCACTTTAAAACAGTTAATTTTATGTTATGTGAATTCTTATCAATTAAAAAAAAAAATCCCAGAGTAAATGGGGGCATTTAAAAGTCAAAACCACTCTCCTAAATAAGGCAGAGCATCTTTAAGATGCAAGTTTTCAGATCTCACACTCATCAAAATAATCTAGTTACCTGTTAACAAAATCCACAGCAAAAATACCCTTTTATGTATTACTCACAAAAAAGGTAGCTACCATTAGAGAGAAAGTAGTATGATAACAGGCAAGAGCACAATTACTAGGGACAGGCAGACGCGTCATCCCCAGCTCTGCCACGTGACCCTGCAAACCAAAGATGTGGAGAGGCAAGGCAGGTAAACGAAGCATCTTACAGTAGGGAATCCACCTATACTACATGCCCAGCAGGTAATCCATGGGGACTGTTACTGGAAAGAAGACAAATGAGGAGTGTATTGCTTACAGAATTGGGCTTACATTTAAATAAAATGTCCTGTCTGCAACTGTACTCCAATAATCGGTGTGTTCCACAGAACACACTGTTCTATTGTGACTTATTTACAATATCACAGAATAGAAACCACTCAGAAAGCTCAACAAGAGAACTGCCTGACAACCAAACCAGACAGAGCAAATGAAAACAAACAAGGAAACTTTACCATGACCAACGCTGAAGGAATAACCAATCAGCAAAGTGTGCGAGCCATTCGATTGCAATTGACACACATAATATGTAGAGACACAGTAACAAATCAGTAAATCAGGAAGCAGCCAAGGATGAACAAATGACATAATGTAGGAATTATCATTTACTGAGTGCTTATTTGGCAACAACTGTTTGAAGCTCTCTGAGTGTACTGTTAACTCCTTTAGTTCTTGCAAAACCCTATGAGATAAATGATGTCTACTACCCCCATTTTACGTACAAGGAATTGAGGCATGGGGAGCCTTGGTCAAGGAAGTAGACATTGCAAGACCCCAGATTCAAACCTAAGCAGTCTAATTCCAAAGAATACACCCCCCCCACCTTCATGATTAGTGCCTTACATTTTAAGTCAATATATATGGAGATTGTTAAGATTTCCAACGTGATCCTTGAATTAAAAATTGCAGGTGACAGAGCATATGCATGAAATGTATACACTCACTGAAAAACAGGGAGGTCACATGCAGACGGAGGTGTTTCAGAGCTCTCTCTGGAGTCTCTGGCAGTGTAACCTGGGCATGTGGCTTAGCCTCCCTAAATTCCTGTGCTGAATCATAATAATCCCTGACCTCAGTGGGTTGTTGCAAAAAACAAACTAATGTGGGTTAGTGTCAAACATTTCAATACCTGAAACCATTAGCCATTATTACATGAGTAAGAAGATACTCTGGAAGAATGATTAATAGAATAGAAGTGATTTAGTTAGTTCTGACTCAGACTATAGGTGAGCTTCCCCATTTTTGATGTAACTTGCTTTACTGCTCCAATTTTCTGCAGAAGTATGTTTTGTTTTTTAACAATAACAAACAAAGCTATTTTTATTTGAGGGAGGGAGGAAAAGAAGCCTCACTTTAGTCAAAAAGCCTATTTTGAGGTAAAAGGAGTGAGGAAAGTAAGCAAATTAACCAGGCTACTTGAAATTCTTGCATTCAATAATAAGCACCATTTCGATGGGCAAGTAAAATAAGTGAAAGGAACAAGGAGCCTTGCATTAGTGTAACACATATGAATAAGTAAATCAGATGGCCAATCTTTGAGGTGCAAAAAGTTTTAGATTGAATGGCTACGATCAGACCTGGCGTTCTGGTTTGCTAAAGCTGCCGTTATGCAAAATACCAGAAGTGGATTGGCTTTTATAAAGGGGGTTTATTAGGTTACAAATTTACAGTTCTATGCCCATAAAAGTGTCCAGACTAAGGCACCAACAAGAGGATATACTTCTGTCAGCTGGGAAGGCATGGGGCTGGTTGTCTGCTGGTCCTTTGCTCCCGGGTTCTGGTTTCAAAATAGCTTTCCCTAGGACATTTCTAAGAATCTGGGGATCCTCTCTTAGTATCTCCCAGGAAAACTCTGGACTAGCATCTCCAAACGTCTCCAAACATCTGCTTTCAACGGCCAGCTCCAAAATGCCTCTCTCAGCTTCTCTGGGGTATTTTTTTTCCCTCCCTGCTCCCTGTGTGAGCTCTCTCTAAAGGACTCCAGTGATCTAATTAAGACCCACCATGAATGGGTGGGGCCCAAATCTCCATGGAAATAATTTAATCAAACGTTTCCTCCCTAATCAAGAGACTAATAAATCTGCCTCTACAAGACTGTGTAAAGAACATTGCTTTTTGGGGGACATAATATATCCAAATGAGCACACTTGGCAAATCCATGTGACTTAACATCATGCTATTTAGTTAGGGAAGAGGTGGTATTTCTCCTAAACAGGCAGAAAAATAAGAATACACAAAAGCTGACAATTTCTTTAGGAAGACTTCAAGAGGAAAGCTGCAATCATCAAATAATTCCCTGGAAGGTTGGATCAAGTGCTTGGAACAAGTATTTTTAACGTTAATCCAACAGAACTTTTGGAGAAAAACCTTGAGTCCAATGACACATTTTATTCAAATACAAATAAAGGATCAATAAACAGGTCAAATTGGGAGCACAAGTCACTCCCAGGCAACAAAGACTTTCTAAACATCCTACCCTATTTTGAAGGGACTTCAAAGGTCAACAGGACTACGAAAAATGTCTAAAGTCTGCTAGAGAGAGAATTAATGGAAAAAGGTGGAGTTTCTAGTAAAAGTCCATTGGACTTTTCAAGAAGCTTCAGCTGGAGTTGAGCCCCATGTAGAAAAGTCCTCCCGTAGGGTGATATCTGTACTCTCTCTACATATGTATATTTAATGATTATAAATTTCCATCATATATTATATATATAATATGAAATATTTCATACACTTTTCATCATATATATGTCATGATATATACTTTTCACGATAAAATTTCATGATACTTCTGAGATACTTGTGGGAAGAAGGCTGTTTCTTTTTGAGGGCAAACTGCCTTTTCCTAACTGGAAAACATCATACTTTATTACACTGGACCACATGTGAGTGGTATGCAGAGCGCAGGTGCCTTTCTTTTTGACTCATTTTTCTTCCTCAACTGAGTGGATTTCTTGTGGTTGGTTGAGAAAAGAACTGCCAGGATGTCAGCCCCATGTCAAACAATACAGGGCAGCCATGGACAAAAATGTCAGAACTATACTTGTCAGAAGAGGGTTAGGGTTTCTCTTTCAAACTACGGTGAGGAAATGTCCACCACAGATTATAAATCGAGGATCCGAATGTCTTTTTTACTTTTCCACTTGTGTGTAAAAAAGCATCTCAAATTTTCACGTCCCCCAAACTGAGCTCCTGATGCTCCCCCAGCTCCCAAACCACCCCATCTGGATCTCCCCCAGCTCTTCTCCCAGGTGATGCCACCCTACACTCTTCCTTCTCTCACATCTCACATTCAGTCTTTCCAAAAGCCAAGCACTACTGCACTTCCTCCTGCCACTAAAGGGATCCTGTGGCAGGTGTGTCAGGTCACGCCAAGCCCTGAGGGCAGCTCACCTCTGTCCCCCAGGCTCTGACTGGGCTAGCTCACTGACCTCAGCCCCTGCTAACCATCCCTGTCACCTCACTCCTTCCCCATATCCCACACTCTTCCGGTGGGGCCTTGAAACCTCGGTCTCCACCGACTCTGAGTCCTTTCTTTAAATACCTGCAGGACCAAGTCCTCGTTTCCTTCAAGTCTTTAAAAGTGATGTTTCAGATGAGGCTGATACCCCAGGGATCCTACGTGAAAGTTCAACCCCTTACCTACACTTTGCAGCCCCTTCACTGCTTTGTGCTTTGTCCTCAGCATTTTCTACGATCTGACATGCTGTGTATTTTCTTTTTTATCTTGTTTGTTGGCTGTCCCCTCCACCAGCAGGAGGGAATGTTTATTTTTTCCCTGCTCCATGCCAGTGTTCTTTGTGTGTCTGTGCTTGGAAACACAAGGGCGCCCTTGCCAGGAAGGTGAGACCCCTATAACCTACAGGTTGGGGTTCAGATCCCTGGGCTCTTTAATCTGCCAGGAATTAAATTGGAGCTCTTTTCTTCTAACTGCCCCAGTGAGCATTAAGCTGGACTCATTCTGACTCCCTCAAAGAGTAAAGGTTCCTTCGCCAGGGCTACCCTGTCCTCCTTGGTAACAAATGAACGACAAGTACAAGAACCAAGCAGACATGCCAAGATTGCACTTGACCATCATAAGGCAAGAGGTCCAGAAGCTGGCAGCTTTGGCAGTCCAGAGTTACATGTTCCTAACTACAGACCTACTAGTAGGTCATGAGAGTATTTTAATCCATGACTATTTGTAAAATGAACCTGCAGAATATCATATGTCTCATACAGTAAGGTTCATGTTCTATGAAACTTGTTTTCATCTTACATACTTACGTTATGTGTACAGCAGGTTGTGATGTAACATATTTCCAACTGTGGGTTGCAGGACAAAAAAAATTTTTTTTAATCGGGTGCATGAGTAAGTTTCAGAAGGGTTGGTGACCTGCCCCTCCAAGAAAAAAACTTACGTGAAATATTTTGAGGTGTACATGACCAATTTTCTAGGCTGACAGCCCATAGCTCTTTATCAAACTCCAGGAGAGGACTACTGCTTAAATAGCTGAAAACCTCTGATGAGAGGATATGAATAAAGGATCAGTTCTTCTCTTTACTTCAAAAGGTCAAGATATTGAGCTTTCTTTGGCTTTCTCTTGAGAGTCCTTATGGCTCCATTAAATTATGTAATCATCCTTCTATTGATCTATATAGCCAATCCCAAAGCCTAAGCTTACTATCCCTAAAATATAATTATTTTCTTTCATGTTATCCTGAAGTAATTTTGTCTGGACACAGGCCAGGTCTAGAATTCTGCATTTGACAAGTAAGCCCCTACTGACCCTATCCATATACTTTACGGTTTCAACCAGAAGAGATCAAACCCCAATCTCATGCCTGACTCTTTCCATGAGTCTTGGCTGACGGTTACTGCCTTTCCCTTAATTGTCACCAACTCTTTAAATGTTGAAGGCTGTGCCCAAAAGAGTGTGGGCCAAACATCACCCAGCACCAGGGGTCAGGCACACTCCTTCCTCCTCTCACAGGGTGGGTGGTCTCTGTTGCCACAGCACCCTGGAGCTGGAAACCTCTTGGCCCCAGACTTCCTATTTTTAAAGTGTATATGTATCCTAAATGGGACATGTTTTCAGTCACCAATCTTGGAACCCTTTTGCTACTCATACAGGTTCACAGGATTTTCCTGTATTTTATCCTAGGGTAGTCTTAGTGTTATTCATCGCTTGGGGACACTTAGCATCTTGGTGGTGCTGGTACACCTCCTCAATCCCAAAGGAACCTGCCCAAATGTGCATCACAAGTTGTAGGGGCCAAGCACCAGCAGAACCGGGCTCTGAAGGTGGGCAGGGCACAGCCTAGCCCCATGGCCTGCAGGAGGGCACCTCTGCGTGGACAGTCAGGGACCATGGACTGGGAGAGGCCCATCTGAGCTGATTTGAGGGCATGGGGGTGATGGTGGTGGTGGTGGGTGGAGGAGGACAATTTCAGGGAGAAGAACAAGGCATGACAGGCACAGGTCTGAGCACAGCAAGTTGTTCTGGTGTGCACGTGCAGACCACTGAGGGACTGTCCAGGGGCAAGACCTTCAAGGGCCAGTTCACCACGTGAAAGAGGGAGGACTTAATCCTGTAAGTCAAAGTGGTCATCTTTTTCTTTCTTTCTTTTTTTAAATCCTTCTGCTAGGAAACGTCTATTGGAAGGGGAAAGGCCTGAGCAAGGGATCCCACACACTGTAGAAAGGAATGGGTGCCCGGAGTGAAGGTAGTGAGGCTGAGAAAAGAACAAGCAAAAGCTGCTCTGAGAGCTCTCCTTGGTGCTAGTCAAGTGTGGGGCTTCAGCGCTTGGATGCCTCAACTGCCAGTGCCCCCCGCAGGTCCACAGGGAGGTGGGGGCTGCACTGGCTGGGGAAGCTCCCCTTCCGACTGCAGGGGTCCCTGTCTGCTCTGGGGCTTCTCCTCACTGAGACGAGGGAGAGGGAAAAGTGCCTGCCCCTCACCCAGCCACTCCGGGTGGACTGACTGTGCCAGATGCAGTCCCTGCCCCTTAAACTGCTGAGAATCTCTGATTCCCCTTCCTAACCTCTCTGTGCTTTGGTGTCCTCATTTTAGATGTCAGAGATGAGGAAAAGCTCCTGTTTGTTACGAGGATTGAATGCAGTCATCTGTGGTTTTTTGGTAACTTTTTATTTGGAAATAATTTCAAATTTACAGGAAAGTTGCAAAAATAACACAAAAATAGTACAGAGAATTCCAATATATCCCCTCCCTCCCCCCAGACACACACACAGGCACCAGATTTACCAAAGTTAACATTTTGTTACACTGGCTATATCATCCTATCTACCCACCCACACATGCATACACCATGCACCCTGACCACAATACTTCTATGTATATTTCCTAAGAGCAAGGATATTCACTTGTGTAACAATAAATGCAGTAATCAAGTTCAAGAAATTTAACAGTGATATAACGCATGCCATTTATATTCTGATCTTTTTGCTTTGTCCCAATAATGTCTTTTTGGGCATTTTCTCCTCCATTATTAGATCCAGTACAGGATCGTGTATTCCAATTAATTTTCATTGTCCCTTTGGTCTCTCTTCTTCTTTTTTTAATTCTTATTGTAGTAACACATACACAATATATAATCTCCTATTTTAACCACTTTCAAGTATATAGTTCAGTGGTATTAATTACATTCACAATGTTGTGCAGCCATCAACACCATCCATTACCAAAACTTTTCCTTTGATGGCCATTTTAACAGCCATTTTTACATGACTTTTTTGATGGCCAATTAATTACACATTAATTCCCTATTCCCCCACTGCAATAACCTGTAATCTACTTCCTATAATCTTTTATGTTAAATTCACATATTCTAGTTATTTCATGTAAGTGGAACCATACACTATCTGTCCTTTTCAGGCTGGCATATTTCACACAACGTGGTCTTCAGGGTCCATCCACGTTGTAGCATATAGCACGTACCACAAAATCATCCCGTTTAACGGCTGAGCTGGCCATTGTATGAATATATCATATTTTGTTTATTCATCTTCTGATGGACATTTAGATTGCTTCCACTTTTTGGCTATTGTAAATAATGCTGCTGTAAACCCTGGTGCACAATTCGTCTGAGTCCCTGCTTTCAATTCTTTTGAACATATGCTTAAAAGTGAGATTGTTAGGTCAAATGGAATTCTCTAAGTTTCTGAGGAACTGCCATATTGCTTTCCACAGTGGCTGCATCATTTCACATTCCTCCTCCCCCAACAATGCACTAGAGTTCTGATTTCGCCATATCTTCTCCAACACTTACTTTCCTTTTTTTTTTTTTTTTTTTTAAAAAGCCACCCTTGTGGATGTGAATTGGTATGTCATTGTGGTTTTAACTTTCAGTTCCCTAATGGCTGCTGATATTCTCGTGTTTACTGGCTATTTGTGTGTCTTCTTTGGAGAAATGTCTATTAAATTCCTCTGTTCATTTAAAAATTGGGCTTTTTGTTGTTGCATTGTAAATTTTTTTTAATATTCTAGATATTAAACCCTTATCTGGTATATGGTTTGCATCTGTTTTCTCCCTCCTGTAGGCTGTCTTTTCACTTTCCTGATACTTTCCTTCAAGGCACACAAGTTTTAAATTTTGATGGATGAAATCAAATTTATCTGTTGTTTCTCCTGTTTCTTATACTTTTGATGTCACATCTAAAAATCCACTGCTGGATCCCAAGTCATGAAGATCTGACCCTATTTTATCACTTTCTAAGAGTTGTATACTTTAAGCTCTTATATTTAGGTCACTGATCCACTTTGAGTTAATTGTTGTATATGGTGTGAAGTAGGGGTACGTTCATTCTTTCGCATGTGGATATCCAGGCTTTCTAGTACTGTCTGCTGAAGAAACTATTCTTTCCTGTGAGTGGACTTAGCACACTTATAAAAAAAATCAACTGCCCACAGATGTGGGGGAGAACTCGCAATCCTATTCCACTGCTCTACATGACTGCTCCTGTGCCAGCACCACACTGATTTGATTATTCTGGCTTTGTAATAACTTTTGAAATCAGGAAGTATGAGTCCTTCAAGTTGTTTTCTTTTTCAATATGGTTTTGGCTATATGGGGCCCCTTGCCCCTCCATATGAATTTGATGGTTGATTTTCCCATTTCTACAAAGAATGGTTTTGAAATTTTTAACATGACTGTGTTGAATCTGAAAATAACTTTGGATAGTGCTGACACCACAGGTAATGTTCTCTGAGCAGTGAAGTTTATGTTCAAAAGTATTGAAATGAGAAAAGAAAGTAACACTTATTCAAATGACCTCCACAAATAAACACCATACAGAGAATACTTAAGATCATTAAGAATCTTTGAAAGCAATATTCCATATAAATATACTGCTCTGTGTTGATGTTAGTTTCTACTGAAACCATTAAAAAAGTAGCATATAACCTTTTGTTTATAGTTCTCTTAACCTCAAAAAGCACTTGTACTTGCTAGATAATCACTGACGTATGCTTCCATAAAGACTCATTTTGCCATAATGGCAGTCTTACCTGTTTTAGCAACTGGCCTATCATCACTTCACATTTTTAACAAGCTTCACCACCATTACATTTCCTTCCCCCTCCCCAAAAAACTGTACTTTACCCACACTGATTCTAAGAAACTAGTACTTGCCTTTGGGATTTAAAAATTATTAAAGGAGTGATGTACAGACTAAGACAAAAAGGAGTGGCACCACAGGCACAAAATAATCAGGATGCTGCTCTCAAAACAAGGGCACTCTTCTAAAAATTAAAACTAAAATTTGATCAATAAAAAAGTACCCACTCCACATGATAGTTCAACAACAACTAGTAGCCTAATATGTTTTTTAAAACTGTCTTTTTCATCCTTACTATCATGTGAAGAAGACTGTTTCGGAAAATTAGTTAAATAGTATTAATAAAGTAAAGAGTAAGCTTCAAATATTCTATATATGCAATGACCTTCTTTCTACCCCTTGCCTCCATCACCTTCACGAAAGAAGAGGGTGAGCTGCACCTCCCAGGTGTTCTACTCAGCCAGGTGTCCTCCTTAGCTTCCCGGAGAAGACAGAGGTGATCAAGCTCAGTCATCTACCAACTGAGGCTGAAGACACTCAACAGTGAGCACATCCTAGAAAGGGCAGCTGCGATGCAAACTCTCAGGCAGCTGCACACAGCCATACAACCAGTTACCCTGTGCTAACACACCCACGAGGAATTTGTCTGCCTTCTTCTCCTAATCAAAATATTTGCCTTCTCACTGGATTGAACCTTGACGTCCCGCTGACCATGCAGATTCCTTTCTGTCTGGAAGACCAGCCTTGCTGCCTTTCTCAACAAGCTGTCAACTGTTCTTAAAAGGCTGCTCATTTACGCATCTGTCAGGAGAGAACGTCTTCCAAATTGTAACAGGAGGTGTAAGACAAGGAATTAGGAACTGTTTTCAAATTGACTGTTTGGGAGAGGATATCATAGGAAAATCTGACTAATTTTTAAAAAAACTATTTCCTTAAATATTTGTCTCAGGGAAAAAAATTGAAGCATCAAATGATCAACTTGCGGTAACTCAAGCTTTACCATAAAGTTCATTCATTCATTCCCCCATGCATTTACTGAGTCCCCAGTTATGTGCCAGGCACTGTTCTAGAGCTTGGGACACAGAATACAGTAGACCCAAAACAGAAAATTCTGTACCTGATAGGGCTTGCATTTTCTGAAACAGCCTATCAAATTTCAAAGAATAACAGGCAATTCAGGTTAAACTTTAGTATTTAAAAACAAAAGCATAAACAAGTAACCCAGAATTTTCCTGTCTGGGAAAATTCTGGATAGTTCCAGAGGGCTCAGTTCCAACACTGCTCATTAACCAGGCTTCGACCAGATCTAATTCAAAGTGTGGGGCATGTCTCACTGGCACAAACCCTCAGAAAAGCTTTAGTACATCTCTTTTCTAACTAACCTTCTGGCCATCCTGGCATGGAGAATGCACTGAAGAACCCTGACTGACAGTTCTCCGCCTGCTCTCCCAGCCATCATTTGCTGAGTCCTCTTCTGGGTGTGTACAGAGACATGGCTGCCATTGTATTTAAAAATAAAGCTGCCCCTGCTAATGTTTAGGTGGTGTTTTATTTCTGCTCTAGAGCAATATTTTTGAAGTTTGAAATTAACAATCACCATTTCAACTGATCCTGGAGAAAACTGATGTTCTAAAGGCAGAATGTTGATATATACAAGGAGCTAAATGAAGTAACTATACAAATCCTACTTTAATTTGCCATTAATTTTTAGTTCATGACAGGAAAATCCATGAAGAGTGTTGTCTTGGATCTTACAAACATCACTAACAGTCACCACATATTTCAGGGGTCAGGTTAAGGATGTGGAAGTGATTTGAGACCTAGACAGACCCTGTTTATCACAAGATTGGGCTAGAGAAAAATGGAATCAAAAGCAACAAACATGATTTAAACACAAAGATGTACAGCAACAGTTCTCTTAGTTGATGGAATAATGTGGGAAAAGAGAGGCAGGTTCATTCTGTAGAATATGGGCTAACTCAGAGTTGGGTGGTGGTAGAAGTGCCTGGAGGAAAATGGTAGGGAGAGAAGTAAAGTGATGGTGTGACTCACCATGGACCACTGCTGACCCCAAGACTTATCCAATCTAAATCTCCGGGGTAAGAACCAGATGGCTGTGGTGGACACACAATAAAGAACCATTCGTGTACTCCCGGACAGTTGATGGCGGGTGCTGAGACCGGTACAGACATGAGTATATTGGGGCTTGTGCTCACTCCGCAGGGTTGAGTACAAGCAATACGGGGGCAGAATGGGGAGGATAATCTAAGTGGATGTGGAAATGCAGCAGACCAAACTGGGGGAAGGAGAGGGAAACACTGTGTACATTACAGAAAAGTGTTGCTTATGGGGCCATAGAAGTAGGGACATGTCCTGGTTTGCCTAGGAGAGTCTTGATTTACATCTGCTGCCTCAGTGTCCAATCTGGTTTCACATTTGTCCTTAATTTTTTTCATTTCTAATCAAGCATTATGAATTGTGTTTGCATTAAAATAGGCTGGAACGGGTTTAATGGACTTACTTTGTGCATTTTGCTTCTGCCATGATATCATCTGGCAGGGTGCATGACACCTGTGGAGTGCACAGAGTATTTCTCTTTGCCATTGTGATTAAATCTGAAACCCAATCAGAAATAAGCTGCCTCGTTCCTTGACCCCTTCCAGGCCAAGGTAACTAACACCCTCTCTCAAGCAAGGAAGGCAATCACTTGGGACGCCAAGTATTGCACTGATGCCGGTGTATGAAATACGTGGGGAAGAGTTACATGTACAGAGTCGTCTGACAGCTCTTACTGTAGGGATTCTGCCAGTTACTGAATGGTATAAATCACAACTATTTCATTTTAGTTTTGGTTTCCTTTGTATTGTAATAAGTCATTTTAGTAGCAATAAATTAAAAAAAAATTAGAATGCATTATCTAATGAAAAACATTTAATGAAAAAGGACTGGATTTCCAATTCTCAAGCAAGTTAATGATGAAAGTGCAATTTGCACGCTTGCCCACATTTACCACGCCTCATGGGGGCCAAATTCCTATCAGCGCACCTATGAAAACCAGAAGACATTTGCTGAACATATATCTGCTCTACTTCGTTTTGTTTTGTTTTTTTAAAGATGACTATACCACAGAGAACTAATCACCATGTATGGCTACAGAAATTTCTTTGTGAAGCATGACTTTTCATTTAGATCAAAAGACTGCTCTAATTAACTGTGCTCATTCTGTCCCTAAATTTTCTTCTGCATACATAAAAGGTGAAATAATAGCTGTTAAATTCTGGCTCCTTTAGCTGTGGAAGGACTTTACGAGCAGTTAGGAAGTGTTATTTTGAAAGAGAAAATCAATACATTCCAATAATGGTTCTTTTTTTCCCCCCATTCAATTCATGGAACGAAAGTCAGCAAAACTGTGGACCAGCACACCTGTTTTGAGCTATGGCCTATAAGCCAAGATTGGTTTTTTTTTTTTTGTTTGCTTGCTTGTTTTTAAATTAGAAAAGAGATTATTTATCAAAAGGAGAGAATTTGCAAATTGGGGAACACTGCTGAAACAAAAGGGCTCCATTTTTTCCTGAGAAAGAGGCAGATTAAATAGTAAACACAATGAGGTTACACAAAGAAAAATATCATTGGTTAAGCAAAAACAGTAAGAAAAGCAAGATTCATAAGGGGATGGAATGCTAACTGACAAAATTTATTTACCCCTGAACCTGGGAAATCAAGACCCAGGTTCAAAGATTGTCAAGAACGTCCTAGCCATGGATCAGGGTTGGGGAGTCTGAGATAGCCTGTCTCGCAGATAACTTGTCGCAGGCCAGTGTGGGTGATCTCAAGATGTCCAGGCAAGTTAGCTTTAACTTTAGTTGTGTAGAGATAAGTTGGCCTTTTCTTTAGACAGATGCCATGGACCAGCTGCCCCCACACCCTCACCCATTCATTCAACAATTCCCGTTTTGAGCCTTCTCTTTTCCAGGCATGAGGGTCCTCAGATGCTCTCAGTCTCTTGCAGAATCTTAGTGTTTGTGTTCTTCCTTTTTGGACGATTCCATTAGGAGTGCTGAGGATTTCACATCCCACAGTCATTGCAGCATCACTCTTTCATCTGCATGTGAATTGGGCTGGGTAACCAGGCAAGGAAAGGCACGAGGCAAGTCTGTCTCTAATCTAAAGTGTATTTATAAGAATGAACAGTGAGGGTGCTCAGTCTTATGCGGTCCTCAACTGATGGCTGAAGATGATTGAGAATCATTGTTCATTGTCTGACGGTCTACTCTGAGGGCATTAGAGCAGTTAAATATATCCAGTGAACTCCAAGAGCCAGAGCATCAAGTAGCAGTGAGCACACAGGGCTCTCATGGTATCTTCACCTAGCAGATCTGCCGTTACTCAGTTCAACAGCAGCAAACTGACTTCAGATCCCATCCTCTTTGCCAAATTAGTTGCCTACCTCATGACTTCAGTCCTTCTTGCAGCCACTCAATATTCCGCTGTATGTATACACCAAAGTTCATCCCTCCATTCATTCATCGAGGTACCCATAGGCCACCTCCATCCATTGCAAATCATGAATAATGCTGCCATAAGCATCAGTGTGCAAATGTCGATTCATGTCCCTACTTTCAGTTCTTCCAGGTATATACCACCTAAGAGGGTTGCAGGATCATATGGCAGCCCTACACCCAGCCTCCTATAGAACCACCACACGGCCTTCCAGAGGGGCTGCACCGTTCTACTTCCCCAACAACAGTGAATAGCTTTATCTATAAACGCCAGGGAGGAACTAAAAAAAATTTAGAGCCCCCCCAAAATGTAAAAGAATAGTATCAAAATTCAATGAATGTCCTTTGGAATATCTCAATTTGTGGAAATAATATTTTAATAGAGCTATTTTTAATTGGATAAACTTATATTCTGTACCACAAAGGAATGAAATTTAAAAGATTTTACAGCTTCTAAATTTAGCAAAACATTCAATAGAATCAAAGAGGAAACTTATCTGGCAAGATTTTATCTTGTAAAAATACTTGTTGAAAAAAGCTATTCTGAATAGAGGTTTTAAAAAAACAGTTCTTACGAAAGTAAGTTGTAATATTTAACATTTCAATTTTTTTAAAAATTGAAAAAATTCTCCCTTCAGCAGTAGTTGCTCAGAACTTAAACCAGATACCTCCATACCTAGAGAGAATTTTTCAAGTAAAAAATATTATAGTTTACAAAAAAGAATAATTTCAAAATGTCAGCTATCTCAAACTTATTAACTAAAAGGGCAACTTGAAGCTCTGCAGGCAATTTAATGAGAATTTTAGAAATAAAATTTCTAAATTTAGAATTTTAATTTAGAATGTTGGGGGAAAACATTCTTCAGAATCATATCACTAAATTGGTATTACAATAGAAAACTGATAAAAGTATGTGAAAATATACCAGGAACATTTACCAACTTTTGCAACATTCAGACAATCACATTGTTTTAATGCACAGATGTTCACAATAAACCAAACTGTTGGTCAAGAAATATTTCAGAAGATCATATAACAAGGTTAGCGCCCCCTTTTGCTCATGTCCCCACTTGAATGTTAAGTTACACTGTCAGTCTAGTTATAAAACCCTTAGGGAGGGTGTGCAGAGTCCAACTGGACAAATGAGACCAACTGCCAAGTTATATGCCCGAATGGGTGACGGACACCCACTCAGGCCTGTGCCTAAGAACTGCTTGTCCCACCTACCTGGACACCCCCATGTCCATTCAACAATGGCGTGTCCGCCCCACACTGAGCATGGTAGAAGACATGGGGGCACAGAGGGGAGCACGAACAATGCCATCCCTACCTGTTCCAGGAAGGGACCTGCCCAGACAGGGGTGTGAGCAAAACACACACAACCCATGCCAGCAACCCCCTTGCCCAGGGGGGTCCCACCCCACAAGAACCCCATTTTCTCCCGCTCAGCACTGGCCCCCATCCTTGAGCACCCCCCTAGACCAGAGCACCCCCCATCCCCAAGCAGGCACCCCCATCCCCAAGCATCCATGTCCCTGAGCGTCCCCGTCCCCGAGTGTCCATATCCCCAAGCGTCCCCATCCCTGAGCGCCCCATCCCCAATCTGGCACCATGGCAAGGGCAATATTGGTCCACAAGACCCATTGTTCCCAGGGTGCCAGAAGCCCCCTGCGTTTCCCCCCCTTCCTGAGATGCAGCACCAGCACTTTCCCAGCGGGCATCCCAGGCCTGTCCCTCGGCCACCCTGAAGATCACACTGCCAGGGGCCAAACCTCCCCAGGGAAGTCGCTGCCTTCTTCCCTTTGCATTGGTTTTCCCTGTCGGATGGAGGTGACACAGAAGAAAGCTCTTAAATCCTCATTCCCTGCCATTGCTAACAGATTTTTAAAAATTTTTCTTAAATGAAAAGTCCTCTAAAATACTTTTCAAAGGGACAGAGTGCTGCCTCCAGACACAGGAGAGTAGGGTGGTGGGAGCCGTGCTCCGTGGTGGGCCACAGTGACGAGGGGAATCCCTGCAAAAGGGGAGTGGGAGGCCCAGTTCCCAGGGCCCGTGACAGAGGGGAACAAATAACAACAATAAATTAGACCAAACTGAGGACGTATCACACTGGCCAGGGTGCTGGGACTCTGGAAGCACATACTGTATGTAAGAGGAATTAAAAAATGAGAACTCTCTGTGGGTTCTCCAGAACTCTTTTCTACTTTAGGTAGGTATACGTGGCTTTTGTGGCTGACTTAAGAAACCCAAATACTATGAATTACAGTGATTTAAAAGTTTCCAGTTCCAAATGCACCAATTTACAAAAAAAAAAAAAAAATTGCCATGAAGACACTATTTTTGAGTTGCACAGTGTGCACAAGTAAACAGGGCTGTGGTGATGTATATAACTGAGTGGCCTGACGTAGAATATGGCAGGGGTTGAGAAAGCCAAATTATTGATGCCATCCAACACCTACACTCATGGTAGGAAGTATTTCCCAAGGCACGACAGGCACACCACTGCTGGTGCACAAGATGATTTTCAGGTGGCACCAGGAAGAACATTTAATTTATTAACATTGTATTCATTTCAATACATAGGGGCTGGCACCAATCGCTAAACCTAAGGCTAAGGGGGCAGTGTGGTGATAACCCCTCCTGTGGAACCCTGAATTGTAGGTTCAGTGCCTGGATGTGCCTTGAATGTCTAAATCTTCAGTCAGCATCCACCATGGCTGCTCAGAAATACAGAATGCCCAAAGGCCAACTGAGGTTCCAGAGTACGGAACGTCCGTGTATGTCAATGCACGCTTGGCAGAAATGGAATGAAAGTCACCCCCTTGCACATCGTGCCAGTTTGAATGTATTATGTCCCTCAAAACGCCATTATCTTTGATGTAATCTTGTGTGGGCAGACTTATTAGTGCTGATTAGATTGTAATTCTTTGAGTTTCCATGGAGATGTGACCTACCCGGCTGCGGGTGATGACTCTGACCGGACAGTTTCCATGGAGGTGTGGGCCTGCCCATTCAGCATGGGCCTTGATGAGTTTACTGGCGCACTATATAAGCTCAGACAGAAGGAGAAAGCTTGCTACAGCCAAGAGGGACACTTTGAAGAATGCACAGGAGCTGAGAGAGTAGCTGCAGATGAAAGACAGTTTGAAGATGGCCGCTGAAAGCAGACGCTTGCTCTGGAGAAGCTAAGAGAGGACAAATGCCCAAGAGCAACTGAGAGTGACATTTTGAACAGGAACTGCAGCCTAGAGAGAAATGTCCTGGGAGAAAGCCATTTTGAAACCAGAACTTGGAGCAGAAGCCAGCCATGTGCCTTCCCAGCTAACAGAGGTTTTCTGGACACCATTGGCCATCCTCCAGCGAAGGTACCGATTGTTGATGTGTTACCTTGGACACTTCATGGCCTTAAGACTGTAACTTTGTAACCGAATAAAGCTCATTTATAAAAGCTGATCCATTTCTGGTGTTTTGCGAAAAGGCAGCATTAGCAAACTAGAACACATGGGTAACCACACATAAATGATTGGGAAATGGAGTTGGGACCATGCTCTGAGAATCTGCTCTTCCTGACGAGCCCAACATAAGATTAAGGAATTTAAGAGCCTGAAAGGTAAAGAGCATTGTGGAAATACGAAAATTTGCGGGAACCTACGAAATCGACCCCCCCCGTTGCACACGCAGAGAAGCAACCTCAAAACACTATAACACTTATTAAGTCAAGCTGCTGGATCCTCCACTTTTCCTTCTATTTTCTAAGGAGATAAGTAATGATGCCAACTGTTGACCCATCCTGAAACTCCAGGTGTTCTCTGATTGCTGGATAACCATGGATACTCTGACTGGGCATGGCTTCACCGATCAGCACATTCCACGGAAACATTTGTTCATTGAAACCCTCTGGATTTAATCTTAAAGGATTGCATTCCACATGCAAGAGAACACTAATTCCTGTGAGGACAAAACAGGAGCTACGGGGCTATACATTGCTTGTGAGAAATCAGGTTCTTTCTGTTATCTGCAAGGATCTAGACATGAAATGATGTGAAAAATTCACTGAAAATATTTTGCTTGTTAAGAGAACTTGAGAGACATGAAATATCTTTCCAAAATGGTTTGGCAGCTCTTGAGTAGCCAAGGACCCCTTTTCCACTTCTGAATGCTACCCAATCAACTTAACACGTTCAGGAGAGATTCTGGAGAATGGTTTCTGCTGGCTCCTTGAAACAAGCCAGTGAAAGTGTAGTCACTTTCACAGCCTATATTGGGAATTCTTGATATTCAACCATATCAAGGAAAATGGTTAAAGATCTTTTGCACTTTCCAACTGTGTACACGTGAATTAGCTCACAGTCTGGTTAACATAAAATAATCAATCAATAATATCAACACAAAACCTCATTCTTTTCTTCACTAAGTGATAGCAAGCATCTTTATATAAACAGACATATACCCACGATGGTTAATGTTATGTGTCAAGCCAGCTAGGGTATGCTGTCCAGTGGTCTAGTCAAACATTGACCAAGATGCTGTTGTAGGGGGATTTTTTAGATGATTCTTGATAATGTGGATGAGTCTTACCCAACTGGCTGGAGGCCTTAAGAGCAGAGAACTAAGATTTCAAAAAAATAAAAATTCTGCCTCAAGACCACACTGTATAAAACTTCAACTTCTGTGTGAAACCAAAGGAAGAGGTATTTATTTGGCCCAAAATTTAAATTTTCTGTAGCGCACTATCTAATTTAACCTGCCTGGTGAGTTTATTTAAACAACCTAATTTCATGGAATCTAGAATAGGGAATGAGCTCTTGTTACTCTGTACAGGTTAAAGTAATACGTCCAATACGTTGCAGAGTATTTCGTGCAGAAGATAAAGTATTTGCAAAGTCGCCTTGAGGGACTGAGGGAAAAGGTGGAACTATTAAACTTCCCCAACTGAGGATTCTCTCAAGCATTAAGGACTCCCAATTTAATAAGCCAAGCCCTCAATCTTGGGGACTTGCCTGTATGTAACTTACCTCTGCAATGGCAAAGCTAAGCCTACTTATAACTATGCCTAAGGATCACTACCAGAGAACCTCTTGTTGCGCGTAAGTGGTCTCTCTCTCTAAGCCAAACTCTGCAAATAAACTCACTACCCTCCCCACCTATGTAGGACATGACTCCCAGGGATGAGCCTAGTTCTTGCATTGTGGGATTGAGAATGTCTTCTTTACCAAAAGGGGGAAAACAAATGAAACAAAATAAGGTTTCAGTGGCTAAGAGATTTCAAGTAGAATCGAGGGGTCATTCTACAGGTTACTTTGATGCAAGCTTCGGCCAGATATTGCAAACTGCCACAGTATGCCAAGCCCCAACCAACAGTATTCCTGAAAACCCTAAAGAATATCCTGGGCTCTATCTAAGATTCTATAAATGTTTTACTTAGTAAGTTTATTTTTTTTCAGAGACTTAAGGTCTCCAGATTGTTCCTATGTCAGATAAGCCCTGAAACCCAGAGTAAATAGTTTCTATAAGAACATCAACCATTCCTCTACCCCATAAGGGCAACACCCCTTTCCAGCACAAAGAAAGAAGTTAAAATGGTCATTGCCCAGATATCCCTGAAGACTGAGAGAATGATTAAATGAGCAGGGGGAGGTGTAACTGAGAATTTAGGATTTAATAAATGATTACGACTACCGATTCATTATACAGATACTTCTTTTTGGTTTCTAGGATATTCTGAACAGCTAGATGGAAACACCAGAAATTGCTGAGCTGTGATCCTGTAGCCCAGATCTTTGATAATGGTTGTATAGCTATTTAGCAAAAGAAAAAGAAGTTGGTTGCCCATGTTTGTACGCATCTCCTTCTGGATAGGTTGTTCTGTTCCAATGATCTTTATCTCTATCTCTGACAATACTACACTGTCTTAGTTAACATACCTTTATTGTAAGTCTTAAAATTGGGTAGAGTGCAATACTAGGGGTTGATATGGGGGGGGGGCGGATAAAGGGTATGGGATGTTCGTGGTTTTCTTTTTATTTATTTTTCTGGAGTAATGCAAATGTTCTAAAATTGATCATGGTGATGAACACACAACTATGTGATGATACTGTGAACCACTGATTGTATACGTTGGATGGACTGTATGGTGTGTGAATATATCTCAATAAAATTACATTTAAAAAAAAAAAAAAGACTACACCATTGTACACCTCTGAGTTTCTAGCCTGCAGCATAAATTCTTACAGGAATTTCTAGCCTGTCAGCCTGTCCCTATTGGTTTCTGACTCACTACACCCTACAATCACGACCCAATTCCTTAAAATAAATTTCTTTATATTTATACACATATCCTATAGGTTCTGTTACCCATTAACAAACATTTTCAGGTGTACATTTTTGTAAGTCAAATTGCTGTGTTACTGTACTGTATTACCAAATTACCATTGTTGCTTTGTTTTTGTTTTCTATACTTCTATTTAAGTGAAGTGATACTTCCATTTATGGTTGTGATAAAGTTAATTTTTAAAACAGAAGGTTAAAAAGTTAAGCTGATTTAGAGTAATAATTAATAATATGGGTGGGTACACAGTTATTGCAAAAAAAAAATCAAGAACAATTCCCTTTTGGAAAATTACGATATGGCTGTGATGTCCTAAATGTGCAATGCAGACACATTTTAATTTACATTAACCCCCTAAAAGTATGCTTTATCAGGTTGTGTAAACCACAAGTTTTAAGAACACATGGAAACACAAGGCACACTTTCATGCAAAGCATTTCTGTCTGGTAGTGATATCCACCTCCCCTTCGATTTACAGTTTGCATATCTGTACGTTCATCCTGGACCAAAAAAGCACTAGAACTCGCTAAAATGAAAAGGTAAGAAGGAGATGAATAGCAGAAAGATGAGAACCGACATGACATCATTAGTAAAATTAAGAGTCGAAGGCAAGATTAGAAAATCAGCAGACGGCTTTCCCAGCTATTAACTGATGCTGAAAGCCTACTTTGTGCCAAGACTGAATAGAGTGTGATATGGGTTTGACCATGGATTTCACATTCTGCGTGTGAGCCTGTCAGGCCTTTTGGACTTTTCACATTACTACAGTCTTTCCAGCATGCTCCAGGGCTGCCTCTGGATCCTGCAGCTTTCACACCTTCATTTCACAGGACCTGGAGGCCTGTGTTGGTCCACCCGTCACGGCACCTAAGCCATCTTATGTGCATGGTGCCCCATCACTTGCCAGTGCCCTCACCAGGGAAGAAGTGGTTTAGTTTGATCCTGTCTTCCTTCACATAGCTTCTGAAAATCTCCCTGGTGACACAGCCTCTCTTTAAATACAATTTGAAGGGAGAGAACGGAGGGCACCCTCTTCAAGAAAGGACTGCATAATGAAAATGTTCTAAAATTGATTGTGGTGATGAACGCACAGCTATGTGGTGATAATGTGAGCCACTGCACGATTCCTTGGACGGATTATACAGTGTGTGAATATATCTCAATAAATTGCATTAAAAAGAAAAAAGAATGGCACAGAAGCTCAAATTGCCTCTCCTCAACCACTGCAGACACCCCACTAAGGCTCAGTATCTGAACCTCAGGACCATGAAAACCTGAGGCTGCCAGAAAGAAAACAGCAGAGGAGTCCACCTTTATCTTCCATGACACAAACCAGGTTTAGAACGCTGAGCAGCTAACTGAATGCTGATATGATATGGGACCCCCCCCCACACCCAATCAAATCACGGTGCTTTGAGGAGGTTAAAAAAAAAAAAAAAAAAGAAAGCCTGGCTTCAAAGCCAAACTTTGGTGATTTGGCCTCTGACATCGCTTGTTTGACCCTATAAAGAATAAGTTGGGTAATTTTAGCACTCATTTGCAAGTCAGACAGGTGTATTTGGGAACCTGAAGGCAATAACTCCCCAAAACTGTTTCTGTCTATTCCTGGGGGATGCCTGTGCACTCTTAGGGAAAACCTGAGATTCTACGTGACTTATTGTGGTTCTAAGAGCTTTTTGTGTATCTACAGGGCTGTAAGGGACTGACCACCAAGGGGAACCTAACATGGATCAGTCTACAATCCCACTACCACCATCCAGGATGGACCCTTTCCCTCAATCTCTCTGCCTACTGGCCCTTCCTTAATGCCTCCTTCCTACTAGAGTTTCACCAGACCTTCTGCTCCACCACTGATCTAGGACATTCTCATAAACCCCAGTTTCTCAGCCTCTGGCCTTTTGGGGGATAATGCTTTGCTGGGTGGATCCTGTCCTGCTCACTGCAGGAAGCTTAGCAGCATCCCTGGCCACTGCTCAGTAGATGTCAGGAGCACCCTCAAGTCCTGACAACCAAAAATGTCTCTAGGTGCTGCCAAATGTCCCCTGGGGCACAACTTCACCACCCCACCTTTGAAAACCACAGCCATAAATACTTGACACCAGATTATGGGGCAAGAGGTGAAATAAGAAGCCAAGGTGAAGGATGACACGGTATCAGAAGTAACATCTCTGGCCCTGAGGTCCTTAAAAACAGATTACAGATACCTGGAAACCCTCAGGATGTTATCCTCTACGCAAGCCAACGGGCTGGGGCTCACAACAGCAAATTCCTTAATGGTGGTTATCATTAAGCCACAAGGAAAAGGGCAGAGCCACCACTACCTGGCAGACACCTCAGCAGAGTGGGGTCCTACTGTTGATGTGGCCCGTAAGGAGGCAGCTGTGTGACTCTGGGGAGATCCCTTCACCTCTGGGCCTTGCTTTCTCCCATCTGTCCAATGGGAGATTGGCAGAAGATCACACCATGCTCCAGCTTGCAAACTGAGAACCATCTAAACTGGGACATCCTAAAGGAAGCCTTAGAACAAGAGACTAATGACTGTTAAGTAATAATTCTGTACTTCTATTAATCAACTATAAATAACAAATTACCAAATCTCAAAATATGATTAATTTGAGACTACACCAAAAGCATGAGTAAATAAAGAAAAAATAGATGAGACTTCATCAAAATTAAAAATTTTGGGGCCTCAAAGGACTTCATCATCAAAGTAAACAGACAACACATATGGAATGGGAGAAAATAGCTGCAAACCAAACATATGATAAGGGTGTAATTTCCAGCATATATAAGTAAATCCTACAATTCAACAACAAAAGACCAAACCAATTTAAAAATGGGCAAAAGGGCAGGGCAATATGGTGGAGTGGTGAGGCGTGGAATTTAGTCTCTCCTCTGGGGCAATTATCCAGCAACTGTACGAAACAGTGTTTTCGGGGTCTCCAGTGACCAGTCACACATCGTACACAAGTTTGAAACTGGTGGAAAAGCTGAGACTGCCACAAAGTTTTTAAGTTACCCCAACCAGGGGTCAGGTGCCCCGACCTGCCCAGACCCACTGACTATCTTGCAGCTGGCTCCCTGAAAGGAAACAAAACAACAATCTGCTGAGGGCAAGAAGCGGGGATCAACCCAGCCTCAACTGCAGAATTAACAAATAACTAATTTTTGGAGCTGGGGGTGCTAGAGAAGGGCTGGACTCCAGGAATGGGGGGCACAATAAAGCAGGCACCCATTCCCTGGCTCCAAAAATGCTTTTTTCCCCCCTACATTTTGTCCCTTCTCCTTTCTCACTGACTTCTTATCTTTTGCACTTCAATAGCCCCCAGCAAGGGCAGGATTAAAGCTGCTGGAGAGTAATTATTGAGAAAATAGCCCAAAGTGCATCTTTAAATATTCTGACACTAACAAAACATCCAGGCTGGAGAAAGGCTTTTAAAAGGGACTTTTTTTCCTTTTTTCTTTTTTTCCTTTCTTTTTTTAAATTTAAAAGTAACATGTGGTTATTTTCTATCAGACAGCCCAAGTTGAAGGTCTTGGCAAGTCTTGGGGGGAGAAAGAGTACCCAGAACTTCTCTGAATTTCAGATTCACTTCTGAATAAAGTCCCCACACCAGTCTTTAATTGGCAACTCAGGCTGACCAAGGAATTAAACCGGAGTTGTCACAAAGAGGAAGGGAGAGAAGGGACTAGTGGCCCTGGGAAACAGCTGGAGTTCCTAGGACTGGGAGAGTGCAGGGAGATTCAGCACAATTGGCAGCCCCCCTTCTGGGAACTCAGACCCCAGGGGCTGGAATTCAGATTCCAGCTTCAGTTATCCACACCCCTGACAGGCTCAGAGACTGCAGAGAATTAAAGGCACTTTACCTCCTTACACTGGTAGGGCAACTGCAGGCTGGCAAGTGCCACCTGCTGTACAGGATAAGAAAAGCATAGAGTCTAGAGCCTCACAGGAGGGTCTCATTCTCAGGCAAACTTCATATCCTCCTCATGAGACCTGGGTCTCTCTAGACTGGGAAAACCTGACTGGGGTCGATCATATGTGAGGAGACCCTCTCAAAAAAAGGCTACAAAGAGGCAGGGCAAGAAACAGAAAAACAAGAGGTGAAGAATTCTGATCAACTAAATAGAAACTAAGTTAGAGGTCTAGAATGAGTTAAACTGAACAACACAGGTCAGAGAACAAAGTCAACCAACAAGAAACCCCCATTTAAAATACGGAAAACAAGCTCCAGAATAAACTAATCAAAAAAATCAGATGCCTAGACAACTTAAGATAATGTGCCATACTAAGAAACATGAAACGATGGATCAAAGGAACAAACTAATAGTTCAACTGAGATACAGGAGTTGAGGCAACCAATTCTAAATCAACTCAATGAGCTGAGGGAAGATATGGCAAAAGAGATGAAGGAGATAAAGGCGACACTTGATGACCATAAAGAAAAATTCGTAAACTTGAAAAAACAAATGGCAAAACTTGTGGGCATGAAGGGCACAAGGGAGGAGATGAAAAACACAATGGAGGGACACAACAGTAGATCTGATAGGCAGAAGAAAGAACTGGTGAACTGGAAGACAAGGCATTTGAATTCATACACACAAAAGAACAGATGGTGAAAAAATGGAAAAATACAAGCAGAGTTTTAGGGAGCTGAGTGACAACATGAAGCGCATGAACATATGTGTTACGGGTATCCCAGAAGGAGAAAAGAGGGGCAAGGGGGCAGAAAATATAACAGAATATTCACTGAAAATTTCCTGACTCTTATGAAAGACAGAAAATTAGATTCAAGAAGTACAGTGCACCCCAAACAGAACAGAACCCAACAGACCTACTCCAAGACACTTACTGATCAGATTGTCCAATGTCAAAGACAAATGGAGAATTCTGAAAGCAGTAAGAGAAAAGCAATCCATCACATACAAAGGAAGCTTGATAAGACTATGTATGGATTTCTCTGCAGAAACCATGGAGGCAAGAAGACAGTGGCATGATATATTTAAGATACTGAAAGAGAAGCACTGCCAACCAAGAATTCTATATCTGGCAAAACTGTCCTTCAAAAACGGGGGAGAGATTAAAATATTTTCAGACAAAAAGACACCGAGAGAATTTGTGAATAAGAGACCCAGTGCTACAAGAAACACTAAAAGGAGTGCTACAGGTTGATAGGAAAAGACATGAGAGAGAGGTTTGGAGAAGAGTGCAGAAATGAAGATTATCAGGAAGGGTAAAAGGAGAGGAAAAAATAAGATATGACATATAAAATCCAAAAGACAAAATGGTAGAAGAAAGTACTGCCCTTAGAGTAATAACAGTAACTATTAAAGGATTAAACTCCCCAATAAAAAGACACAGACTGGCCGAATGGATTAAAAAACAGGACCCATCTATATGCTACCTACAAGAAACTCATTTTAGACACAAGGACAAAAATAGACTGAAAGTGAAAGACTGGAAAAAGATATTTCACACAAACAACAACCAGCAAAAAGCGGGAGTAGCTATATTAATATCAGACAAATCAGACTTCAAAAGTAAAACAATTAAAATAGACAAAGAAGGATACTATTTATTAATAAAAGGGTCAATTAATCAAGAAAACATAACAATCAAATATTTATGTACCAAACCAAAGTGCTCCAGAAGTCATGAGGCAAACACTGAGAACACAAAGGAGAAGTAGATACCTCTACAATAATAGTTGGAGACTTCAATACACTGCTCTCATCAATGGACAGAACATCTAGACAGAGGATCACTAAAGAAACAGAGATGTTGAATTGTATGATAAATGAACTAGACTTGACAGACATTTATAGAACACTACATCCAACAACAGCAGGATACACTTTCTTCTCAAGTGCTCATGGAACATTCTCTAGTATAGACCACATGTTGGGTCACAAAGCAAGTCTCAACAAATTTAAAAATACTGATATTGTACAAAACACTTTCTCGGACCACAATGGAATGAAGTTGGAAATAAGCAACAGGCAGAAGGTCAGAAAATTCACAAATATATGGAAGCTAAACAGCACCCTCTTAGAAAACCAGTGAGCAAAGGAAGAAATTACAAGAGAAATTAGTAAATACTTCGAGGCAAATGACAATGTAGACACAACACATCAAAACTTATAGGATGCAGCAAAGGTGGTGCGGAGGGGGAAATTTATTGCCCTAAAAGAGGAGAGAGGGCAAAAATTGAGGAATTAACTGTCCATCTGGAGGAACTAGAGAAAGAACAGCAAACTAACCCCAAAGGAAACAGAAGGGAAGAAATAACAAAGATTAGAGCAGAAATAAATGAAATTGAGAACAGGAAAACAATAGAGAGAATCAACAAAACCGGAAGTTAATTCTTTGAGAAAATCAATAAAATTGATGGATCACTAGCTAGGCTAACGGGGGGGGGGGGGTGTGGTGGCAAACAAATACAACAAGTAATGGGAAAGGAGGCACAACTACTGACCCTGCAGAAATAAAGGCAATAATGAGAAGATACTATGAGCAACTATAAGTTAAAAAAACTAGACAACTTAGATGAAATAGAAAACTTCCTAGAAAAGCATAAACAACCAACATTGACCCAAGAAGAAATAGATGACCTCAACAAACCAATCACCAGTAAAGAGATTGAGTCTGTCATCAAAAAGCTCCCAAAAAAGAAAAGCCCAGGACCAGATGCCTTCACATGTGAATTCTACCAAGCATTCAAGAAAGAATTCGTATCAATCCTGCTCAAACTCTTCAAAAAAGATGAAGAGGGAAAGTTACCTAACTCATTCTATGAAGCCAACGTCACCCTAATACCAAAACCAAACATACTACAAAAAAGAACATTATAGACCAATCTCTTTAATGAATATAAATGCAAAAATCCTCAACAAAACACTCATAGGTCGAATCCAGCAGAACATTAAAAGAATTATACCCCACAACCAGGTGGGATTTATTCCAGGTATGCAAGGCTGGTTCAACACAAGAAAATCAATTAATGTAATACACCACATCAATAAATCAAAGCTGAAGAATCACATCATCATTTCGATTGATGCAGAAAAGGCATCTGACAAAATTCAACATCCTTTCTTGATGAAAACACTTCAAAGGATAGGAATAGAAGGGAACTTTCTAATTATGGTAAAGGCAATATATGAAAAACCCACAGCTAACACCATATGCAATGGGGAAAGACTGAAAGCTTTCCCCCTAAGATCAGGAATAAGACAGGGATGCCCACTGTCACCACTGCTATTCAACATAGTGCTGGAAGTTTTAGCTAGTGCAATTAGGCAAGAAAAAGAAATAAAAGGCATCTAAACTGGAGAGGAAGAAGTAAAACTTTCATTGTTTGCCCATCACATGATTCTATATGTAGAAAATCCAGAAAAATCTACAGCAAAGCTACTAGAACAAGTCAAAGAATACAGCAAAGTGGCAGGCTACAAGATCAACATGCAAAAACTTGTAGTGTTCCCATACACAAATAATGTGCAAAAGAGGAGGAAATCAAGAAAAAAATTCCATTTACAATAGCAACCGAAAGAACCAAGGATTTAGGAATAAACATACCCAAGGCCACAAAAGACCTTTACGCAGAAAACTACAAGAAACTGCTAAAAGAAATTGAACAGGACCTAAAAAAATGGAAGAACATACCATGTTCATGGATTGGAAGACTAAATATAGTTAAGATGGCAATTTTACCTAAACTGATTTATAGATTCAATGCAATACCAATTAGAATCCCAACAACTTACTTTGCAGAAATAGAAAACGCAATAACCAAATTTATTGGAAGGGCAAGATGCCCCGAACAGCCAAAAATATCCTGAGAAAGAGGAATGAAGTGGGAGGTCTCACACTACCTCACTTTGAAACATATTACAAAGGTACAGTGGTCAAAACAGAGATGGTACTGGCATAAGGATAGATATACCGACCAACGGAATCGAATTGAATGTTCTGAAACAGACCCTTGCATTTATGGGCAGTTGATCTTTGATAAGGCAGTCAAGCTAAAGCAACTGGGACAGAGCAGCCTCTTCAATAAATGGTGTTTGGAGAACTGGATATCCATTTGCAAAAGAATGAAAGAGGACTCCTATCTCACATCTTATACAAAAATTAACTCAAAATGGATCAAAGACCTAAACCTTAGCGCTAAGACCATAAGACTCTCAGAAGAAAATATAGGGCAATATCTTAAAGATCTTGGGATAGAAGGTGGTTTCGTAGACCTCACACCCAAGGCACGAACAATCAAAGAACAAATAGACAAATGGGATCTCCTCAAAATCAAACACTTGTATATCAAAGGACTTTGTCAGAAAAGTAAAAAGGCAGCGACACAATGGCAGATGATATTTGGAAACCACATATCAGATAAAGATTTAATATCCCAAATATATAAATGGATCCTGTAACTCAAAAACAGAAAGACAAGCAATCCAATTAAAAAATGGGCAAAAGACATGGACAGACATTTTTCTGAAGAAGAAACACAAATGGCTCAAGAACATGAAAAAAATGCTCAACTTCACTGGCTATTAGGGAAATGCAAATCAAAACCACAATGAGATATCATCTCACATCTACCAGAATGGCCATTATCTAAAGAACAGAAAATTACAAGTGCTGGAGAGGATTTGGAGAAAGAGGCACACTTATTCATTGTTGGTGGGAAATGTAGAATGGTGCAACCACTCCAAGAGACAGTGTGGAGGTTCCTCAGGAAACTAAGTACAGATTTCCTATATGACCCAACTATTTTATTGCTAGGTATATACTCAGAGGAACTGAAATATCATGGCAGATGATATTTGGAAACCACTCAGAGGACTACAGAATGTTCAGCAGGATTGATTCTTTAGATCCAGAAATAGATAGCATAATACTGTGTGATGGGAGCACAACACTGAAAGTTAAGACACAAACGGACATTTGTATACCGATGTTTACTGCGGCATTATTCACGATTGCCAAGAGATGGAAACAGTCCAAACGTCCATCAATGGACAAGTGGATAAACAAATTGTGGTGCATACACATGATGGAATATTATGCAGCTGTAAGACAGAACAAAGACCCAGAACATATAACAACATGGATGAACCTTGAGGATATTATGTAAAGTGAAGTTACCCAGAAACAAAAGGACAAATACTGTATGGTCTCACCAATATGAACTAACATTAATGAGCAAACTTTGAAAGTTAAAAGATGATAACACAGGCTACCAGGAGATAGAAAGAGGGTAGAGATCAGGCATCTGATGCTGAAGGACTACAGAATGTTCAGCAGGATTGATTCTTTAGATCCAGAAATAGATAGCATAATACTGTGTGATGGCAGCACAACACTGTAAGTTCACTGAACAAAGATGTCTGTGAGTAAAGCTCAAAGAGGTGAGATAGGGGAATGTATGACACCAGAGATAACGATAGATGATAAAGACTGGGACTGTGTAACTTCGGAAAAACTGGTGTAAAAAATGACTGTTAGTAAATGTACAAATATAAAAATGTTCTTACATGTGGAAGAACAAATGAATGTCAACCATGCAGAGTGCTGAAAAAGGGATAGGATTTGGGAAAAAACAAAGTCAAAGCAAACTGAAGTCTATGGTCAACAGTAACATTGTAATATGCTTCCATTAAATGTAACAAAGGCAATATACCAAAGCTAAACGTGTATGAGAGGGGGATATATGGGAGGGATATGGGATTCTTGGTAGTGGTGTTTTCTGTCCTTACTATTATATTGTATTGTATGATATTTTATTTTTCTTTTCATTATTCACTAAAGAAAACCTTTTTTTCATAGTAATCAACATGTTCAAGTGCTGACTGTACTGATAAACATACAGCCATATGATGAGACCACGAACCGACTGTACATTGTGGGTAACTGTATGGTATGTGAATATATCTCTATAAAATTGTAGGAAAAAATATAAATGGGGTAAAAGTGCTGGAGAAAACATGGAGAGGGGGACATACGTATTTAATGTTGATGAGGAGGCAGAATATTGTAGCCTTTCTGGAGGTCGGTGTGGTGGTTCCACAAGAAGCTAAGTATGTGGGGGCCATAAGGTCCTGCAACCTCATTATGGGGTATGTACTTGGAAGATCTGAGAGCAGAGACATGAATGGACCTTTGCACATTGGTGTTAATGGCAGCAGTATTCATGATTTGCAGGGGGTGGAGGTGGCCTAAAGGTACACTGACTGAGGAACAGAATGGTGAACTGTGGTGTGTGCATACAATGAAATACCGAGCAATTATGAGGAGTGAAGCTGTGAGATACGCAGCAAGGTGAATGGATCCTGAACACAGCATTTTGAGTGAAGTACGCCAGAAACAAAGGCAAGCACTATAATGCCTCACCAATATGGACTAACTACAATGTGTAAACTCAGAATTGAATCTTAGAGCACAGCCTATCAAGGGAACAATTATTGTAATGGTCCCTAGATTGTGAGCTCTTACAGCAGTCAAATCTATTCCTGAATTGTAATGGCTATCTCCAAATTCTGAGATGCTGATCCCTTAGTGTATAACCCAATTGGTCTCTAGGACACTGGGGTATCTCTGTGACAACTGAAACTCAGAGGTAAAGCTCGGCAGATACGAATGTCAGTATTAGTGCATACAGCCACTGTAAAGCTGAAAAAGAGCCCAGACTTCAATTAGGGATATAAATGAAGCAGATCTGGTTAAGACTTGGGCAAATCAGGCCAAAGGGTAAAGGCTGAAACTGACTATCTTTTAGAACTTCAACTTCCATGTGAGACCTGTGGAACAGGATGCATATTTTCTAAACAATATATATTCCACAGTCAGTTTGTTCAAACACCACAATTATATGAAACTTGGAATAGGAAGTGAAATATGGTAGGTCTGTACAGCTTAGCATGAAATAGCAACATATCTCAAAGTAATTCGGGCGGAGATTAAAAATATATCTGCAGGGCCCCCCTGAGGAGCTTGTGGAAAATGCAGAAGTGTTGGACTTCCTCACCTGGATTGTTGCTGATGTTCTCACAAACATTGAGGACTGACGGCTTGGTAGGCTGAGCCCTCTATCTTGGGACTTGCCCTTATGAAGCTTGTTAATGCAAAGGAGAGGCTAAACCTGCTTACAACTGTGCCCAAGAGTCTCCCCCTGAGTGCCTCTTTGTTGCTCAGATGTGGCCCTCTGTCTCTCTAGCTAAGCCAACTCAGTGGGTGCTCTCACTGCCCTCCCCTCTATGTAGGACCCGACTCCCAGGGGTGTAAATCTCCCTGGCAACGCAGAGTATGACTCCCGGGGATGAATGTGGACCCGGCATCGTGGGACTGAGAGTACCTTCGTGACCAAAAGGGGGATGCAAAATGAGACAAAATAGTTTCAGTGGCTGAGAGATTTCAAATGGAGTTGAGAGGTCACTCTGGTGGACATTCTTATGCACTATACAGATAACACTTCTTAGGTATTAATGTATTGGAATAACTAGAAGTAAATACCTGAAACTATCAAACTCCAACCCAGTAGCCTTGACTCTTGAAGACAATTATATAACATTGTAGCTTATAAGGGGTGACAGTGTGATTATGAAAATCTTGTGGGTCGCATTCCCTTTATCCAGTGCATGGACGGATGAGTAGAAAAAAGGGGGACAAAAACTAAATGAAAAACAGGGTGGAATTGGGGGAATGATTTGGGTGCTCTTTCTTACTTTTATTTTTTATTCTGATTCTGATTCTTTCTGGTGTAAGTAAAAACGTTCAAAAATGGATTGGGGTGATGAATGCAAAACTATATGATGGTACTGTGAATAACTGATTGGAAACCAGGGATGATGCATGGTATGTGAATAAATCTCAATAAAACTGAATTTAATAAAAAAAAATAAAAAAGAAGAGCCAGAAGGGAAGGAAATGGAGAAAAATGTGAAAGAGCAGGCCAAGCTCCCTTCTCCACTGCAGGACCCCACACCAGGGATCAGGCCTGAACTGGTGGGGGGAGGAGGAAGATGCTTGGGAATGGATGTAAGATTGGAATTTTGATGCAGACTGCTCTAAAAATAAGGCATGGTTACTGAAGCAGGTCTAGGTCTTCTAACTGAAAATAACCAGAAAGCTCAGGGCCTGCCTGATCGGTCATTCACAGGAGAAGCATGTTGGAACACAGTGGACAGAGAAAATTAAAGTAGTTTCCTGTTGGTGTCTCATGGAGGTTAGTCCACTCGCTGCACTGGTGAAGATGCTGATTCTATTCCCCTTGCCTGGAATGGATTCAGGAAAGGGCACATGCTGCGATTCTGACCAACGAGACGTGGAGGGCAGTCTTCTGGGGGATCCCGGGAAAGCTTTCCTTGACCGTAAAAGAGAGACACGAGGAAGGGACGTAACTGCCTCTCTCTTCTGGTCTTTGGACTTGCTGTGTGAAGACGTGACGCTGGAGTAGCTCTTCTTTCGTGACCTGAACAGGAGTGGATGACAAGCCAAGGACAGCAGAGAGAGACGACAGAGGAATCTGGGGTCCTTGGTGGGACTGCTGAGCTGCTGGATTATCCAAACCTCGTAAATTCCCTACCCTGAGACTCTCTGTTCTGTGAGATAATAAACTTTGTCTACCGCTTTAAAAAAAAAAAGGGCAAAAAACTTCTTTCTCTAAAGAAGATATACAAATGGCTAAAAAGCACATGAAAAGATGCTCAACATTGTTAGCTATTAGCCAGGGAAGTGCAAATCAAAACCACAATGAGATATCATTTCACACCCACTGGGATGGCTACTATTAAAAAAAAAAAACAGCACAAAAACAAAAATGGAAAACAAGTGTTGGAAAGGATGTGGGAAATAGGAACACTTGTTCATTGCTGGTGGGAATGTAAAAGGGGGCAGCTGCTGTGGAAGACAGTTTTGACATTATGACCCACCAATCTCACTTCCAGGTATACGCCCCAAAGAACTGAAAGCAGAGACTCTAATAGTTAACTGCACACTGATGTACATAGTAGCATTGTCAAAAAGATGGACACACCCAAGTGTCCATCAACAAATGAATGGATAAAAACAAAATGAGGTAAATACATACAATGGAATATTTTTCAGCCCTAAAAAGGAATGAAGTTCTGATGCATGCAACAACACGTATGAACCTTGAAGACATCATGGTGAGTGAAATAAGTTAAACGCAAAAGGGACAAATATAGTATGATCTCTCTGATATGAAATAATTAGAATATGCAATTTATAGAAACTAGAACACAGGTTACCAGGGGCTGAGGGTAGGGGGTAGGGTAAGGTATAGTGTTTCTGTTTGGGGTGATGGAAAAATTTTGGTAATGGAAGCTGGTGATGGTAGTACAACATTATGCACATAAATAACAGCACTGAAGTAGGTATTTGTGTTATTAGAATAAAACAAACAAACAAACAAACCATAGGTCTGCACAACATGGTGAAACCCTAATGGAAACAACAAACTATAGTTAACAGTATAATTATAATTATATTGTTTCATCAACTGTGACAAAGGTACCACACTAACACAAAGTGTTAATAATAGGGTAAACTGTCCATGTATGCAGCATATGGGAACTCTGTATTTTCTGCATGGTTCTTCTGTAAACCTACAGCTTCTCCAATAAACAAATAACTGATTTTACTGTAAAATATTCAATCCAACACACATTCAGAAAAAATTCTGAAGTGTTACCCCCCCCAAAAAAAAAACAGAAAAACTAAAAAAGTCTAGAAAACCTAATGCTTTTACATCAGTTGAGGTACACACAGATTCAGATTTATGGAAAATACTCAAATTTCCGATGCTAATTTTTTTTCTGGGGGTGGTGGGGAAGGATTCCTCACTTAGAGGAACCCACGTAGAGAATGTGGCAGTCACAGACAACTCAGAGCAACCTGTGTTAACTTTACAACAGACATGCAGACTTGAGGAGGAAAGGAAAAGGATCCATCTCTGGGAAAAGAAAACAGCTAACAAAAACATAGTCCTCTAGCCTCTGCCCCCATCACCTAAAGAATGGCACTCAACAGGATTTTTAAATCTTGGACTCTAAGCTAAAGTCTGTGGTAAGAGTTGGCTTTTAAATCTTCCTAATTTAGTGTTTTTACTAAGGAATACAGCTGTGCTTCTTCCCTCCTGAAGAAGGAAAGCTAATCTGATGATAAAAGCCCCCAATAAAGGAAGATAAGCAGAACATGCAGTAGGAACTCAGGGCAGCAATAAAAGATCATGAAGACAAATTACGGCTCAAGTTCCATAAACCCTACAAGGATAATGACCACACCTCCAACTTTAGACTCACACCAGGACAAGAGATTATAACAACCCCACTGCCATCACAACCAACCCAGGACAAAGACTACAGCCTAACTCAGCTGTACACCCCAAAACACACAAATGACACAACCTAAACCTGGGGACAGTACCGACATTCTTCAAAAGCTTCAAAACCCTTTCCCTCTCTTAGGAACAAACGCTCTCTCGTGGAAGGTCTATCAATATCTTTTGTACCACCCACTCCCTTTTGTTGGGGACGATTAAGGTAGCATGTATAAAATCCACCCTCAGCGATGCCGGAGATATGCAACATGACCGCTAGGGCTGATGTAACAACAGTTTAAGTTGCCCTCAGCCTTCTACGGAAGTGATAGCCGTTTGCGCCTAAAATTCACATCTAGGGTGCTAGCTTTACTACCTGCCTTCTACCCGGCAACAGCATCTACCAATCCTGTGCTAGCCTTACATCTGCCATCCGCCCTAGCAACAGCAGCAGCCAATCCTAGGCCGCCACCCGTTCGTACTAGCCACTCCCTCTACCTTAGGGTATATATACCCTGCCTCTTCAATAAAGTTTTGCAGCTTGATCAGAAACCTGTCTTGCTGTCGTTCCTCGCGTCTCTTGTCCCATACCATTCCTCCCTCACAGGATTTGGAGCTTCCGTTGAACGTCCCGCCGGCCGGGACAAACTGGCGCCCAACGTGGGGCTCGAGGTTCTGTGAGAGACGGAACGCCGCACTCGAGAGAGGTACCTCACACTCACCGCACCCGGGATCGCCGCGAATAAACTCGGTCGCGAGACAGATCCGTTCAGCAGTCAAAGAAAGAAAGAAAACCACACCAGGGATCACCGCGGGGAAGCGCGCTCGCGAGACAGATCCGTTCACCAGTCGATCAGTGCCGGCGAAAGGAAAGAAGAAGAAGAAAAGAAAGCAACAAAAGGTAAGCCCCCCCCACCCTTATCATGGGACAAGGAATTTCCCAACACGAATTATATGTTAGTCAAGTTAAGCAATCACTCAAGGCACGAGGAACACGAGTTAAGAAAAAAGATCTCACGCGCTTTTTTAATTTCCTGTTACATACCTGCCCTTGGTTCCCTCAAGAAGGTACTATAGATCACCAGTGCTGGCTAAGAGTTGGAGATTGTTTAAAAGATTATTTTCGAACCTTTGGTCCTGAAAAGGTCCCGGTTACTGCCTTTTCTTATTGGAACCTAATTAATGAAATTCTAAAAGTCCACTCTTCAGCTCCAGACGTTCAAAACCTCTGTAAATTAGGAGAGGAAGCTTTGAGAGAGCACTCTCGCCCTGCTTCAGCATGCGGCTCAGTAATTATTAACATGCCTGAATATCCTTTAAACGAAAATTCTAACAGGGATAGGCCAAATACCCCAACCAGTCAAGTCAGTTTGTCACCCGATCAGTATGAAATCAAACCAAAGGCTAAAATTTCTCCCACTTTGGAGGGACCGGAGGTTAAAATTTCTCCCTCTTTAGAAAACAACTCCCTTCCTCCGTTTCGGCCACCCCCTTATGCACCCGATTTTTTCAAACCATATTCTCATTTTTATCCAGTCATGCCCTTATCTCAGTTTCATGCTTTAGAGGAAGCCACAGAAAATCTCCGGCTACACGCCGATAATTTTAGAGAAACTTTTAAACAGGAGCGGCAGCATACCGCCGATTTGCTCGCCGACCTCCGGTCAGCAACTCAAAGCATTGCAGCCCTTTCGCTTCCAGAAAATGCCCGCTCATCGCGCCTCCATTGTACTCGCCGCGCCTATGCTTTTCCGGTTACGCGTAGTCAGACTCGAGATTCTCAAAATGGCGTTGCCGGCTCCCAAAAGGGCGCTGCCGGTTCTCAACATGGTGTCGCGGGCTCCAAAAATGGCGATTCTGGTAGCGATAGCGAAGAGAGTAATAAATTAGATTCCCCCGACTCTAGCGAAGGAGAGCAGGAGGAAGCTAGTTCCACCTCAACTGCTAAATATAAAAATCTTAGTCTAACATATCTAGAGAAATTAAAAAAGGCAGTGAGTGATTATGGCGCTACCGCTCCCTTCACGCTCACCCTATTGGAGAGCCTTAGTGAAAAGGAACTTATTCCTAATGATTGGTTCCAGCTAGCCAGAGCTGCCTTGGCTGGTGGTGATTTCCTGTTATGGAAATCTGATTATGAGGAGCATTGTAAAAAGTATGCCACCCGCAATGCCCGTAAGGCCACTTCTAAAACTTGGACCTTAAATAAATTTTTAGGTCAAAGTCCCTACCATCAAAGTGATAAGCAGGCTCAATTCCCCCCAGGTCTCTTAGCGCAAATACAAACGGCCGCGCTTAGAGCATGGAAAAAACTTCCGCAAAAGGGCGCCGCCACTGCCTCTCTTGCTAAATTAAGACAGGGGCCTGATGAGCCGTATACTGATTTCCTTAGCCGCCTGCAAAACATGGCTGAGCGCTTATTTGGGGCTAGCGAAAACGAAAGTGATTTTATTAAACACCTGGCCTATGAAAATGCTAACGCTGCCTGCCAAGCAGCAATCTGTCCCTTTCGTAATACTAGCCTTAATAATTACATTAAGCTCTGTTCTGGCAAATGGACGTCACCCATTTTGCCGGTTTTGGGCAACTTAAATATATTCATGTTTGCGTTGACACATATAGTGGATTTATTCAAGCTAGTTTGCAAACAGGAGAAGCTTCGAAGCATGTTATTTCTCATTTACTACACTGCTTCGCTACTTTAGGCCAACCTAAAATCATTAAAACAGACAATGGGCCTGGATATACTGGAAAAAATTTTCAAACCTTCTGTCAACAATTACAAATTAAGCATATCACGGGAATACCGTATAACCCCCAGGGGCAAGGAATGGTAGAACGAGCACATCGCACCTTAAAAAATGCCCTGTGCCGTTTAGCCGAAAGTACTCTCAATCTCACCAAACAACGACCTCGAGACCTTTTACATCACGCTCTTTTTGTTCTTAACTTCCTAACTCTGGATGATGAAGGACAATCTGCAGCTGACAGACATTGGCATCCCAAAACGCAAACGCAACAAGCCACTGTTATGTGGCGTGACCCCTTAACGTCAGAATGGAATGGGCCTGACCCCGTGATTATTTGGGGACGAGGCTCTGCTTGCATATACGATCAAAAGAGAGAAGGTCCTCGCTGGCTTCCAGAACGGCTGATAAAACACATTAATTCTTCATTGCCGAAACAAACCCCTGAGACACTTCCTTCCCCTCCTCTTAATAATAACCTTTCCAGGGTAGAAGCCTCTCCCTGAGAAAAATGTCTTTCTTTTCTCTTCCAGCGCATCAATAACTCCTGCTATAACCCATCCGGAGACGACCAGTCCGCATACAGCCGGAAGTGGAGGGAAGTGGAGAGAAGTCCTGCTTACAGGTTTATTCCATCACTAATCACATGAATTACCACTTGAATTACTATTGGCTTTTTTTAATTGGTCTTCTGGCTTTACTGTTTGCAGCCGGATTAGCAACCGTTGCCCCAAAAGATTGGAATCCGTTAGAAAGATTCCTGCTTGCTATAGTATATTTGTGCATTGTAGGGTGTATTACTTTGCTAGCTTGTCTCCCTTAACAGGGAAGAACCTATAGCCTCTATTAGTATGGCTTTGTTATGCCTACTGCCATTTAAAGTTGCCACCTTATATTTTCTCCTGCAAAGTGTGCATGCCACCTTCGGCAACTCCAACCCCCATCAGCCTTGGAAATGGACCTTAACACGATGGGAAGATTCCACAGTTATACAAACCCAAATTACAGCAGGACGCCCCTCCTTCCTTGTTTATGCCAGTGATCTAATTAAATGTTCAGATGGCACACCATGCCTTAACAAAGCCCAATATTACATGTGCCCGGCCTCCAACCCCAGAAAACAATATTGCAATACTCCCAACCAGTACTACTGTGCATACTGGGGGTGTGAAACATTAGCTACCAATTGGAAACCTTCCGCCCCTGATCACTACCTAACTTTAAAATGGTCCCCCCTTGGCTGCACACTCGGTAAACGCACCACCTTATCTACATTTGGTGACTCAAATTGTGAAAAATTAAATCTCACCGTACAACTCCCCACTGATAACTCTTGGTTAAACGGTCGGACATGGGGCTTTAGAATCTACTTATTTTCATCAACCGACCCAGGAAGCCTTATTCTAATAAAGAAGGAAGCAGTACAGCAAAAACCTTCTGCCATTGGACCAAATGTAGTGCTCGCGCCTCCAGCTACCCCTCCTATCCCGAGCACGCCCAGTACAAATCTTTCCAAGATTCACCCCACTACTCCCCCTTTTATTAGCATTCCAATATTGTCGTCCTCAAGCCCGTCCATATCATTTGACAGCCCGCTTTGGCCACTACTCCAAGCCACCTTTTTCTCTCTAAACTCCTCCCAGCCTAATTTTACTCGTAGTTGTTGGCTGTGTTTCTCTGCCAAGCCTCCTTATTATGATGCTATAGCTCTTAATGTTACATTTAATACTTCTAATGAAGACAATCCTTCCCAATGCCCTTGGAATGCAAGAAAAATCGGTCTCACTATGCAATCCGTTCTTCACTCTGGGCATTGTATTGGTAATATTTCTACCTCCTTAAAAACAGTCTGTGCACAGTCGTCCTCTCCATTGCCTGGTAAATTCTATATCCCCCCAACAGGGGCAAAATGGCTGTGCTCTTCCACGGGGCTTACTCCTTGTGTATCAGCAAAAGCCCTAACTGAAACAGGGGAAATGTGCCTCTTAGTGGCTGTGTTACCCCATGTCCTCTTTCATACAGAGGAAGACCTTTATCACCACTTGGTCGCGCAGTCTCCAGCCATGCTAAGAAAGAAAAGAGAACTTGTTACGGTTGTTACTATTGCTTCTCTTTTAGGTATTACTGGCCTAGGCACCGGAATCGCCTCTATTGTTCTCCAAAACCAAGGCTTCTCCCACCTAAGAGCTGCTATAGACGAAGATTTAGCCCGCATTGAAACCTCCATTACCCATCTTGAAAAATCCCTTACGTCCCTATCGGAGGTTGTTCTCCAAAACAGGAGAGGCTTAGATCTGCTCTTCCTTAAGCAAGGAGGGCTTTGTGCTGCGCTAGGCGAGGAATGTTGCTTTTACGCTGACCATTCTGGTATAGTTAAAGATTCTATGACCAAACTTAGGGAAGGAATTGAAAATCGCAAACGTGAGCGAGAAACCCAAGGGGGTATCTCCTGGGGACTTAATGGAATCCTCCCTTACCTCCTTCCTATATTAGGCCCCTTAGTAACCATAATCCTTATAATATCTTTTGCTCCTTGGGCCATAAAAAGAATAATACAGCTAGTTAAGGATCAAATTGATTCTGCCCTAAGCAAGCCTATTCAAGTGCATTATCACCGGCTTCACCTCGCTGACCAGGGTTTGGATCCAGATCATCTGACTGCTACCCACCCTTACGGGTAAGAAACCCCCTCCTACGGGAGCAGCATATAACTCGAAAGTATGCTTCTAGCGTATGCTATGATTGGTACCGCTGGGTGCGAGGCAAAGCACTGCAAAGGAGGGCCAAAGCAACTAAAGGCCATTTTCGAGCTCCTTGAGAAATATGCCTCATTTGCATAGGGGTTTTGCTCTGCCAAAAACTCCCCTCCCCAGAAAAACAGAGCCACAAACAACTTGGGGAATGAGGCCTCTATTTCCCCCAGCAGGTTAATGCCAAAAGAGTGCTCGATCAGCATTCTTCCTCCATCCTTTTGAAAAACAAAGGGAGGAGATGTTGGGGACGATTAAGGTAGCATGTATAAAATCCACCCTCAGCGATGCCGGAGATATGCAACACGACCGCTAGGGCTGATGTAACAACAGTTTAAGTTGCCCTCAGCCTTCTACGGAAGTGATAGCCGTTTGCGCCTAAAATTCACATCTAGGGTGCTAGCTTTACTACCTGCCTTCTACCCGGCAACAGCATCTACCAATCCTGTGCTAGCCTTACATCTGCCATCCGCCCTAGCAACAGCAGCAGCCAATCCTAGGCCGCCACCCGTTCGTACTAGCCACTCCCTCTACCTTAGGGTATATATACCCTGCCTCTTCAATAAAGTTTTGCAGCTTGATCAGAAACCTGTCTTGCTGTCGTTCCTCGCGTCTCTTGTCCCATACCATTCCTCCCTCACAGGATTTGGAGCTTCCGTTGAACGTCCCGCCGGCCGGGACACCCTTTCTTAGAGTTTTCCTTCTATTTTAAATTCTGATACTTAACTACCAGCTTACTTAAGAATATAAAGGCTGAGAAAATGTAATTTTAGCATTAGCCATAAAACAAGAATTAATGAGACTTAAATAAGTATTTTCAATATGAAAAAGACAGTCTTATAAACTTACAAAGTTTCTTTAAAGGCATTGTTTATCCCCAGAAATGGGACTACACAGAAAAATTCAACTAAGACTGCTTTTGCAAACCAGTCCAATACTGTTCAGATCCTATTATGCAAAAATTTAAACTTCTGATAAATGATCATGATGCAAGATAAATAATACTGGAAATAATGAATATTGCAGTATGAGATTTAGACCCTTAAGGCACAACACAAAAAGCAAAGTCAAATCCAGACAGGCCAAGTGTAATTAAAATTTTTTAAAATGATAAATTCTAACTTTACACTAGGGCATGGACTATTTAAGTTCAAGATATAAAAAGAAAGACCAGTGGATGTGCCTACCTTTTTAAAAAGTGGAAGTCCTAAATGAAAAGCATAGAAATATAAAGAAAATAAATTGAGAAAATATATTTGTCATAAAGGGTGAATATCCTCAATATAAAGAGTCAATGCAAAGAAACACATAATAAAAGAACACTTATCTATCAAATAATCTGTCTTGTCTTTATTTTGAAGTATCCCAAACAGTGGCAGCCAGGGAAAGCCAGCATAGTCTTCTCCGGCATGCTTGCAGGTGGTCCAGCAAAGGCTTTAAATGTCATAGCTTGGGATTTGGTGACTTCACTGTATTTTTTTTTAAATCATCTCTTAAAGCAGAGAGGGGAATTGGAGAGAAGGGTCCCAACACTGACTGTGAGTCTGTAATTAAAACCCCCCGGGGAGGAAAGGTTCTGGGGGGGTCTGTTGGTGCTCCTGCTGCAGCCATGCACAGATGTGATGTACTCCTTTGCAAGCACAATTACAAAAGAAAAACATCATTAAAAAGATAAATATAACACCTACCAACAGGGCTCAGTAGATTTTAAAAGACCAATATTACAACAGGATTAATGCATGTGTTCATTACATTTATAAAAATACTTTCATGATGGGGAAATGCTCCCCTTTGTATAAAGCAGGGCACAGATGCAGATGTATCGTCCCACCCCCCGTTATATGGGTGTGGACGTGGAGGGGGTGCAACTAGACCCCGGCCCAAGTCGGTGTCTACTATAAACAAGCTATATTGTCTCTACTGCAGTATGTACAGTTGTCGACAGCTTGCCACTGTTTCTCCGTTATAGTCACGCAATCAGGCTTACTTTTTTGCTTTCCTATAACAAAACTTTTGTAAAGCACTTGTATTTTTGTCTTTATAAAATGTAAAATGCAATTCCTTTACTACTTACAAAAATCCCAAATAAAACTTGTAAACTAAACCTACATACATAATAGCCTATGGAATTTGACCAAAAAACAACAACAAAAAAACAGAAAATGGAGAGGTGGGGGACCTGTATACTAGATTATCGAAACACACTATAGAGCTATAGTAATTAAAACTCTGCCACTGTTGCAGAACAGATTGACCATAATGGAACGGAGCAGAAACTCCACAAATATACAGGAATTTAGTATATGATAATTGGTGGCGTTTTCAAATAGGGGAAGGATGGACCATTCATTCATTCATTCAGGAAAGTGCTGGGACAAATGGCTAATTCATATGGAAAAGAATTTTTAAATTCAATCCCTATGCCCCCAAATGGTAAATATTATTCTCCAAGAGGATAAGCTAACTAAAACAAAGCAATAAAAACTAGATGAAAAATAGGAAGGTTTTTATAATACTGAAATAGGAAAGGGCTTTTTAACCAAGGCACAAAAACCAGTACTCAAAGAAAAAGAACAGTTGACTATCAAAATAAACATTCTGTACAACAAAAGATACATATTCTTTTAAAGTTAAGAAAAGTAAAAGATCAGGAGAAAATGTTGACCAACATATATAACAAAGGATGACTATTACTATCTATAGTATGAAGAAAGCCTACTGATTAATACAAACATTAACCTGACCAAAATACAAAAATATGTTAAATCTCACAATTAAGACAACCACATACCAATTTCTGCCCAGAAGATTAGCAATAATTAAAGGCTGATAATAGCCAGTGCTGTTAACAAATATGGGAAAACAAGCACTCAGTCCTATGTGAGTGTGAACAGATAGAGATTGTTTGGAAGACACTCCGGTGATACAGAATTTTTAAAATGTGTATACTTCTTGACCTAGCACGTTTACTTTGAAGAACTGTAAATAACCTAAATATTAACATAGAAATGGCTAAATAAATTATATATATACTAAGGGGGAAAAAAACAGGAGGCCCTTAAAATGGATAAGGTAGTTTGATAGGTACTAATTCACTATGCAACAATATACAAATTCCTTTATTAAATTCTGAAAGAAAAGGCCACGTCGCTACAGTTACATGAACTGCTAGTGAATATTTTTAAAACCCTCTCTATACACAAACACACACGTGCCCATACGTCTACCTGTGTGTACATGTGCACGTGCCCTGGAAGGCAAAAATGCTCGGAGTGAGGCAACAGTGTTCCCTTTTGTTTGTAATCAGTAATAACAAAGAGTGTGTACTACAAAAATCAAATTCTTACTGACAGCCTTAAAATCTGACTTTGGGACAGAAAAGAAGGCAAACTGAAAATCCAAAATAGTTAAAACTGGCCAATCCAGAACAGTTAGAAGCAGAACCAGCTCTCTGGTTCTCTTCCATTTCAAATGGATTCTACCTGAGCTCCCTAAGAAGCTGGCAGGGATCCCAAATGGCAGATCTGTAGCGCCTAGACTCAATACCAAATTTTTCCATCAACTCCGCTCTTAAAATGCTAAATCCTCACAGTTAATGGACGTAGAACTTCCTCTAACTCAAAAAAAGTTTCCTGTTTCTTTGGGTAACTTTGTATACACTCAAAAGGACAGTAAAACCTCCCTTCAGTTTCACTTTCTAAGAGAGTCACATCAATTTCTTCAAGTCCTTTTATTACCTCATGATTTCAACTATAAAATAATTTACCAACTATAGAAACAGTTGTTTACATCAGGTTTAAGAAAACCCATTACTCCAACATTTTCAGGAAATATGTTCTGTACCAAAATGTTTGCTAAGAATAGTTTTAACTAACAGTTTTAACTAACTGTGGAAAAGAAAATAATCAGTATGCTACGTAGCCCCACCAAAACTTAAAGCTGTTATCAGAAATTAAAAAAAAGACTTAAATTGCAGTGCCAACAGTTCTGTTTACAAATTTGGGACTGAAACTTCAGGTAAGTAAGTTCCACCAAAACCTTAAGAACAAATAACGACATCCTAAAACAACTGATACCAAAACCAAACAAGAACCGCACAAAGAAAACAAAAAGTATGACCCAATCTCACTTACAGCATAGATGTAAATTTCCTAGATCAATATTAGCAAACCAAATCTATCAGTACAGAGAATCAATGATGACCAAGCAGGGTTTGCGGAGGGTGACCAGGACAGGCCAGCATTAGAAAATCTATAAAGGGGAAACACAGAACAGCATCAGTGGACTGTACCATAAAATTAAAAAACATTCATGATACGAAAAGTAATAAAGACTTCTTGGCCAGTAAATTTGGGTAGAAGAGTACTACAAGATATTTTCAGAAAACACCACACTTTAACAATGAACTGTTGGAAGTACTTACATCAACATGCCGCTATCCAACACGGACCCGGAAGTCCCCAGCTTACGCTAGATGAGAAAATGAAACTGATGTACAAACACTATGGAGAAAAGAGTATAAAACTATAACTAATTAAAGTTATTGTCAGAAAATCCTGGATAACTTTGATCGTTAAAACTAATTAGTGTTCAGCAAAGGAACCAAGACTAATGTACAAAAAAAACCCCCACACCTGTGAAATTTCCTATATATTGACAATGAATTAGAAACCAATCTTCTTTTAAAAATCCCATTCTTAATAGCTTGAAAAACTGCCTAAGAATTAACCTAATAAAAGACAAAATTACTGTACACAGTGCAAACATAAAAATACATATATAATACACAACTGATCATAAAACTTTACTGAAGGATGAGTTTCAAATAAATTGAGACAAACACCACACTGACGAATGTCAGGAGGTTCAAACATGTCTATCACCCCTCCCCCAAATTAATCTAGAAATTCAAAATGATTTCCCTCCCATGAAAACCCCAAAGAATCTTTTACAGAACTTGACAGGCTGATATTTTTAAATGACCTATGGAAGAATAAATGTGCATTTTTTTTAAAAAGCCAATGGAATCTTGAAGAATTGTAACAAAGAAGTTTCAACTGGATGTGAACATTATAATTAGATGTGAATATTATAAAGCTATAGTAATTTAAAACAATGTGAAAAGGGGGGAATATGCAATTTAATCACTGGAACAAAATAGTATGAGAACTCACACACATCTCTCCCTCTACACAAATCATGCACAAACATTCATATATATTTATGTCATTTATTAATGCGTATGTGACAGGAAACATTTCAAATCAATGTGTGGAGGGTAGCTGCAATAAATGTTACTGGGACAAGTGGGAATCCATTTGGGGAAAAGGAAGTTAGATCCCAAACCTCACACTACTCACAAAAATAAATTCCAGACTGACTTAATAGCCATATTACAAGAAAACACCATAAGCAAAGCCAAAGAAAATGAGAGAAATACTTATACAACATAAATTAAATGATTCATATCCTGAGTTATACAAGCCAAATACTCAATAGAAATGTCACCAAAGTTTACAAGTCAATTTAGAGAAGAATAAATACAAATGGCCCACAGACCTCACTCATCATTAGGGAAATGCAAATTAAAATAATGAAGACTCATCTTTTCCCCCATTAGATGCACAAAGGTTTTCAAAGCTGGATACTACCAAGTGTTGCAGAGTTTACAGACAGACAATTATTTGTACTCCTTCCCAACTCCTGGGAATGCAAATTGAGAGAGCCACTTCGGAGAGCAATTTAGCAGGATCTTTCAATTAAAAATGCTCAAACCCTTTGATCCAGCGACTTCCCTGGTACATGTGCACAAGATACACCAGCGGGTTCCCTGCAAAACTGGATGTGTTAAAAACAAAAAACAGCCTTGCAAAAAACCTTAAGAGTCCATTCCTGCAATGGGGAAATGCCTAAGCAGCAGCACGTGCCACTTCAGAAGGCAGGCTAGGAAGCAGCTAAAGAAGAACGAGACAGGTCCTCATAGAGCAACTTGACGGAAAAAAGAAATGTGCAGTATTACACCAGCGGTATAAAATTTTAAACACACACTGGAAGCATTGTCTAAGTGAGTAAATACATGCATACAAAAGTGTCTGTGTACCAATCACCTAAGGATCTTGTTAAGATGAGACTCATTCAACAGGTTTGTGGAGGTGCCTGAGATTCTGCATTTCTAACCGGCTCCCGAAAGATGCAGATGAAGATGCAGACGGTGCTGGTCCAGGAACCACAGAGTATCAAGACGACCTGGAAGGCTCCAGACCAGGCTGGTAGCAGTGGGAACCCAAGCGGAAAAGAGGGAGGAGGACACTGGACAAGGGAGACCAGGTGTAGAGGTCAAAGGGGGTGTCTGCCTCATTCAACTTTATGAGTCTTTATTTTATTAGTTTTACAAGAATAATATATTTTGAGTATTTACACAATTAAAAGTTAGTCTTTAAAAAATCCATTTGAATAGGTAAGCTACTAAATTCTAGAAACTTCACAGGGTAACTACACAGAGCAGACTAATTAATGTTGGCCAGTTTTGACCTCAATCATCAGTAAAACTGGCAAGAAAAGAAAAGAAGTGGAAGGAAACATTGATCAGCTGGTGGGGCAGCCCATCACGGCTGCAAGGGTATTTATAAAACACTCTTTTAAATCAGGTACTCCATTTTTATTTGAACGTGTGGGGTTTTTTTTGTTTTTTGTTTTAAAGAATGTTCAGAGTTTATTTAAAATAGACTGCTGTTTCTACTTGAAGTAATATCCACGTGGCACATTTCAGGGGTTTTTACATGGCTTACTCAGCTTTCTCTCCACCTGGTTTTCTTGCTAATTCATCCTTCCAGAGGAAATCCTTATTAGCTACTGAAGAATGAGCATCCAGAAATGATCCTTCTACAATGCCATCCAGAAACGATCTTCCGACAAGTCTCCAGGCCTGGCCCTTTCAGGAGAGGGAACCCAAAACCCAAGCAAGCCAGCCTGTCTGTGGCCAACCATCCCTGGATGGCGTGCTCTGGAATGCATCCGGAATAACTGAAGGTACATAAACGCCCACTTGGGTTCAGGCTGGGACCTATAATTTTTATTACATAGTGGGACCAAAGGGATTTTGGTAGACATGGATTCACAAAATCTTAATAAATTAATTGGGAAAGTGTCATAGACCAATGGTGAATCATTCCACACAGACCTGGCAACTGATGCGAGGGGAGAGAAGACACTCCCTTAACTGGTGCTAGTCACACAATCACGGGGAGTCAGAGAAGGACCCCGAGGGCCAGACGGCCATTCAACAGTAGCACCCTCTGAGAAGGTAGAAAACGTTTTCTTTCCCACACTCACTCACTCCGGTTGACAAATCATCTGGGAACTGAGGCATGAGCAGGCATTAGGACATACACCCCAAACAGAGAAGGGCAGAGTGTGAGCAACCAGGCACCCAGAGGGCTGTGCTCCAGGTATTATCCTGTAGGCAAGGGGGAGGCATTCAGGCAAAGAAGGAAAAAAACAGCAAACCCAACCATAACCAAAGTCAGGAGACAAGTGACACACCAGGAGAAAACTCTGGTGACAAATACCACAGGCAAGTGCTAGTATCTCCAGCATGTAAAGAACTCTTACAAAGTGAAGGGCACAGGAAGAAATCTGATAGAAAAATGGGATAAATACCTGAAGAGACCATTCATACACACAAAAAAGATATATTTCAGCATATGAAAAAGATCTCTTCAAAAAAAACACACATGTTGCAGGTCAGCGGTGAATCTGTTAAAGACGAGGAAGTTGCTGTATGTCGGGAAAGCATAGAAATGCAAGCATTGCCAGCCAGAATGCTATCCATGGGAGAAGGGAAGCCTTTCTTGCCTTCTAAACTAGCAGCTGGCAATTAGCCAAGAACTATATGAAACAGTGTTTTCGGGGTCTCCAGTAACCAGTCACATATTGGACACAAATTTGGAATTGGAGGAAAAGCTGAGATCGCAACGAACATTGCCGACCAAGAAATCTACCTGGAGAGGCCCCAAAGAGGAGAGAGGAGAAGGGAATAGTGCCCCTGAGAGACAACTGGAATTCTGAGGATTGGGAGAGTGGAGGGAGGCCCAGCTCAACTGGCACTCCTCCTTCTGGGAATTCAGACCCCAGGGGCTGGAATTCAGATTCCAGCTTCAGTCAGCAACGCCCCCAACACGATCAGAGTCACCAGGAGAACTAAAGGTTCCATACCTCGTTACACTGGTTGGGGAGCTGTGGGTTAGCCAGTGCCACCTGCTGGACAGGAGAGGAAAAGCACCAATTCTAAAGGCCTCATAGGAGGGTCTCATTCTCAGGAAAACTCCATACCCTCCCAATGAGACCTGGGCCTCACTAGACTGGGAAAATCTGACTAGGGTCGACCATATCTGAGGAGACCCACTCACAAAAAGGTTACATAGAGGCAGAGCAAGAAACAGAAAAAACAAGAGGGGAAAAATTCTGATCAACTAAATAGAACCTAAGTTAGAGGTCTAGAATAAGTTGAACTGAATAACAGAGGCCAGAGAACAAAGCCAACCAACAAGAAAACCACTAGGTAAAAGACAGAAAACAAGCTCCAAAATAAACTAATCAAGAGAATCAGATGTCTAGACAACTTAAGATAACAAGTCATACCAGGAAACACGAAAACATGGACCAGCCAAAGGAACAAACTAATAGCTCAGCTGAGACACAGGAGTGGAGGCAACTAATGCTAAATAAATTTGATGAAATGAAGGAAGATATAGCAAAAGAGCTGAAGGATATAAAGAAGACACTGGCTGACCATAAAGAAGAATTCATAAACTTAAAAAAACAAATGGCAGAACTCATGGGAATGAAGGCCACAATGGAGGAGATGAAAAACACAATGGAGGGACACAACAGTAGATTTGAACAGGCAGAAGAAAGGATCAGTGAACTGGAAGACAGGTCATTAGAATTCATAAACACAAAAGAACAGATGGTGAAAAAAATGGAAAAATATGAGCAGGGTCTTAGGGAGCTGAGTGACAACATGAAATGCACAAATATACGTGTTATGGGTATCCCAGAAGGAGAAGAGAGGGGAAAAGGGGCAGAAAGAGTAATAGAAGACATATTCACTGAAAATTTCCCAACTCTTATAAAAGACAGAAAATTAGAGATTCAAGAAGTACAACGTACCCCAAATAGAATAGATCCCAATAGACCTACTCCAAGACACTTACTGGTCAGATTGTCCAATGTCAAAGACAAAGAGAGGATTCTGAAAGCAGCAAGAGAAAAGCAATCCATCACATGCAAGGGAAGGTCAATAAGACTATGCACAGATTTCTCTGCAGAAACCATGGAGGCAAGAAGACAGTGGCATGATATATTTAAGGTACTGAAAGAGAAAAACTGCCAACCAAGAATTCTATATCCAGCAAAACTTTCCTTCAAAAATGAGGGAGAGATTAAAACATTTTCAGACAAACAGACACTGAGAGAGTTTGTGAATAAGAGACCGGCACTACAAGAAATACTAAAGGGAGTGCTACAGGCTGATAGGAAAAGACAGGAGAGAGAGAGTTGGAGAAGAGTGCAGAAATGAAGATTATCAGGAAAGGTAAAAGGAGAGGAAAAAATAAGATATGACATATAAATTCCAAAAAAACAAAATGGTAGTAGAAAGTACTGCCCTTACAGTAATAACACTAAATGTAAATGGATTAAACTCCCCAATAAAAAGACACAGACTGGCAGAATGGATTAAAAAAAAGGACCTATCTATATGCTGTCTACAAGAAACTCACTTTAGACACAAGGACAAACATAGACTGAACGTGAAAGGTTGGAAAAAGATATTTCATGCAAACAACAACCAGAAAAAAGCAGGAGTAGCTATATTAATATCAGACAAGTTAGACTTCAAAAGCGAAACAATTAAAAGAGACAAAGAAGGACACTATATATTAATAAAAGGGTCAATTCATCAAGAAAACATAACAGTCATAAATATTTATGCACCAAACCAGAATGCCCCAAAATTCATGAGGCAAACACTGCGATCACTGAAAGAAGAAATAAATACCTCTACAATAATAGTTGGAGACTTCAATACACCACTCTCATCAATGGATAGAACATCTAGACAGAGGATCACTAAAGAAACAGAGATGTTGAATTGTATGATAAATGAACTAGACTTGACAGACATTTATAGAACACTACATCCAACAACAGCAGGATACACGTTTTTCTCAAGTGCTCATGGAACATTCTCTAGGATAGACCACATGTTGGGTCACAAAGCAAGTCTCAACAAATTCAAAAATAATGATATTATACAAAACACTTTCTCAGACCACAATGGAATAAAGTTGGAAATAAATAAAAGGCAGAAGGTCATAAAATTCACAAACATATGGAGGCTAAACAACACCCTCTTAGAAAACCAGTGGGTAAAGGAAGAAATTACAAGAGAAATTAGTAAATACCTCGAGGCAAATGACAATGAAAATACAACTTATCAAAACTTACGGGATGCAGCAAAGGCGGTGCTGAGAGGGAAATTTATTGCCCTAAATGCCTATATTAAAAGAGAAGAGAGAGCAAAAATTGAAAAGTTAACCGCTCACCTGGAGGAATTAGAGAAAGAACAGCAAACTAACCTCAAAGCAAGCAGAAGGGAAGAAATAACAAAGATTAGAGCAGAAATAAATGCAATTGAGAACAGGAAAACAATAGAAAGAATCAACAAAACCAGAAGTTGGTTCTTTGAGAAAATCAATAAAATCGATGGACCACTGGCTAGGCTAACAAAAAAAAAAGAGAGAGCAGATGCAAATAAATGCAATCAGAAAAGGGAAAGGAAATATAACTACCGACCCTGCAGAAATTAAGGAGATAATGAGAAGATACTATGAGCAAATATATGCTAATAAACTAGACAACTTAGATGAAATGGACAACTTCCTAGAAAAGCATAAACAACCAACATTAACTCAAGAAGAAATAGATGACCTCAACAAACCAATCACAAGTAAAGAGATTGAGTCAGTCATCAAAAAGCTCCCAAAAAGCCCAGGACCAGATGGTTTCACATGTGAATTCTACCAAGCATTCAAGAATGAACTAGTACCAATCCTGCTCAATCTCTTCAAAAAAATTGAAGAAGAGGGAAAGCTACCTAACTCTTTCTATGAAGCCATCATCACCCTAATACCAAAACCAGGCAAAGATACTACAAAAAAAGAAAATTATAGACCAATTTCTTTAATGAATATAGATGCAAAAATCCTCAACAAAATACTCGCAAATCGAATCCAGCAGCACATTAAAAGAATTATACACCACGACCAGGTGGGATTTATTCCAGGTATGCAAGGCTGGTTCAACACAAGAAAATCAATTAATGTAATACACCACATCAATAAATCAAAGCAGAAGAACCACATGATCATCTCGATTGATGCAGAAAAGGCATTTGACAAAATTCAACATCCTTTCCTGATGAAAACACTTCAAAGGATAGGAATAGAAGGGAACTTTTTCAATATGATAAAGGCAATATATGAAAAACCCACAGCTAACATCACACTCAATGGGGAGAGACTGAAAGCTTTTCCTCTAAGATCAGGAACAAGACAGGGATACCCACTATCACCATTGTTATTCAACATTGTGCTGGAAGTTCTAGCTAGAGCAATTAGGCAAGAAAAAGAAATAAAAGGCATCCAAATTGGAGAGGAAGAGGTAAAACTTTCACTATTTGCAGATGACATGATTCTATATGTAGGAAATCCAGAAAAATCTACAGCAAAGCTACTAGAAATAGTCAACAAATACAGCAAAGTAGCAGGCTACAAGATCAACACGCAAAAATCTGTAGTGTTCCTATACACAAGTAATGTGCAACAAGAGGAGGAAATCAAGAAAAAAATCCCATTTACAATAGCAACCAAAAGAATCAAGTATTTAGGAATAAACTTAACCAAGGACACAAAAGACCTTTACATAGAAAACTATAAGAAACTGCTAAAAGAAACTGAACAAGACCTGAAAAAATGGAAGAACATACCATGTTCATGGATTGGAAGACTAAATATAGTTAAGATGGCAATTTTACCTAAACTGATTTACAGATTCAATGCAATACCAATTCAAATCCCAACAACTTACTTTACAGAAATAGAAAAACCAATAACTAAATTTATTTGGAAGGGTAAGATGCCCCGAATAGCCAAAAATGTCTTGAGAAAGAGGAGTGAAGTGGGAGGTCTCACATTACCTGACTTTGAAGCATATTACAAAGCTACAGTGCTCAAAACAGGATGGTACTGGCATAAGGACAGATATACTGATCAATGGAATCGAATTGAGTGTTCAGAAGTAGACCCTCACATCTATGGAAAACTGATCTTTGATAAGGCAGTGAAGCCGAAGCAACTGGGAAAGAGCAGCCTGTTCAATAAATGGTGTTTGGAGAACTGGATATCCATTTCCTAAAGAATGAAAGAGGATGTCCATCTCACACCTTATACCAAAATTAACTCAAAGTGGATCAAAGACCTAAACATTAGCACCAAGACCATAAAACTCTTAGAAGAAAATGTAGGGCAATATCTTAAAGATCTTGTGAAAGGAGGTGGTTTCTTAGACCTCACACCCAAGGCACGAGCAACCAAAGAACAAATAGACAAATGGGATCTCCTCAAACTTAAACACTTTTGTACATCAAAGGACTTTGTCAGAAAAGTCAAAAGGCAACCTACACAATGGGAGATGATATTTGGAAACCACATATCAGATAAGGGTTTAATATCCCGAATATATAAAGGAATCCTGCATCTCAATAACAGAAAGACAAACAATCCAATTAAAAAATGGGCAAAAGACATGAACAGACATTTTTCTGAAGAGGAAATACAAATGGCTCAAAAGCATATGAAAAAATGCTCAACTTCACTGGCTATTAAGGAAATGCAAATCAAAACCACAATGAGATATCATCTCACACCTACCAGAATGGCCATTATTCAAAAAACAGAAAATGACAAGTGCTGGAGAGGATGTGGAGAAAGAGGCACACTTATTCATTGTTGGTGGGAATGTAGAATGGTGCAACCACTCTGGAAGACAGTATGGAGGTTCCTCAGGAAGCTAAATATAGATTTGCCATATGACCCAGCTATTCCATTGCTGGGTATATACTCAGAGGAACTGAAACTTAAGACACAAACAGACATTTGTAAACCAATGTTTATTGCAGCATTATTCACAATTGCCAAGAGATGGAAACAGCCCAAATGTCCATCAAAGGACGAGTGGATAAACAAACTGTGGTATATACACATGATGGAATATTATGCAGCTGTAAGACAGAACAAAGACATGGATCATGTAATAATGTGGATGAACCTTGAGGACATTATGTTGAGTGAAGTTAGCCAGAAACAAAAGGACAGATTCTGTATGGTCTCACTAATATGAACAGACATTAATGAACAAACTTTGGGAGTTAAAAGCTGACAACACAGGCGACCAGGAGATAGAAAGAGGGCAGAGATCAGCCATTTGATGCTGAAGGACTACAGAATGTTTAGGATTGATTGCATAGATCCAGAAACAGATAGCATAATACTGTGTGATGGTAGCACGGTATTGGAAGTACACTGAACAAAGATGTCTGTGAGTAAAGCTGAAAGAGGTGGGATAGGAGAATGTATGACACCAGAGGTAAAGATAGATGATGAAGACTGGGACTGTATAACGTGGCAAAAACTGGATTGGCCAATGACTGTTACTAAATATACAAATATAAAAATGTTTTTGCATCTGGGAAAGCAAATGAATGTCAACCATGTAGAAATCTGAAAAACGGATGGTATTCAGGAAAAAAGATAATGAAAGCAAACTGGAGTCTATGGTCAACAGTAACATTGTAATATACCTCCGTTAAATGTAACAAAGGCAATATGCCAATGCTAAATGTATATGAGAGGGGGATATAGGGGAGTAATATGGGATTCTTGGTAGTGGTGTTATTTGCTGTCCTTAGTAGTATATTGTATTGTATGACATGTTATTTTTCTTTTTATCATTTTTTCTTATTGCTAAAAAAAAACAAACAATTTTTCTTGTAGTAATCAGTAAGTTCAAGTGCTGATTGTGGTGATAAATGTACAACTTTATGATGATACCATGAACAACGGATTGTACACTGTGGATAAATGTGTGGTATGTGAATATAACTCTATAAAATTGTAGGAAAATATATATATAGGAGTAAAAGTGTTGGAGAAAACATGGTGAGAGGGATGATGCCTCACCAATATGGACTAACTACAATGTGTAAACTCAGAATTGAATCTTAGAACACAGCCTAACATGGACACAATAATTGTAATAGTCTCTAGATTGTAAGCTCTTACAGCAGTTAACTCTATCCCTGAAGTGTAAGGCCTGTCTCTAAACTTTGAGATGCTGATCCCCTAGCATATGTTGTCACAAACATTGGGACTGGCGGTTTGATGTGCTGAGCCCTCAAGCATGGGACTTCCCCTTATGAAGCTCATTACCACAAAGGAAAGTCTAAAGTTGTATGTAATGGTGCCTAAGAGTCTCCCCCTGAGTGCCTCTTTGTTGCTCAGATGTGGCCCTCTCTCTCTCTCTAACTGAGCCATCTCAACAGGTGAACTCGCTGCCCTCCCCCCTACGTGGGACCCAACTCCCAGGGTTGTAAATCTCCCTGGCAACGCAGAGTATGACTCCCGGGGATGAATGTGGACCCGGCATCGTGGGACTGAGAGTATCTTCTTGACCAAAAGGGGGATGCAAAATGAGACGAAATAGTTTCAGTGGCTGAGAGATTCCAAATGGAGTTGAGAGGTCACTCTGGTGGACATTCTTATGCACTATATAGATAACACCTCTTAGGCTTTAATGTATTGGAATAGCTAGAAGTAAATACCTGAAACTACCAAACTCCAACCCAGCCGTCTGGACTCCTGAAGACAATTATATAATAATGTAGATTACAAGGGGTGACAGTGTGATTGTGAAGACCTTGTGGATCACACCCCCTTTATCTAGTGTATGGATGAGTGGAGGAATGGGGATAAAAACTAAAGGACAAATGGGGTGGGATGGGGGGATGATTTGGGTGTTCTTTTTTCACTTTTATTTTTTATTCTTGTTCTGGTTCTTTCTGATGTAAGGAAAATGTTCAGAGATAGACTGTGGTGATGAACGCATAACTATATTATCATACTGTGGACAGTGGATTGTATATCATGGATGATTGTATGGTATGTGAATGTATTTCAATAAAACTGAATTTAATTTAAAAAAAAAAAACACAGAAAAAAAAATGACAAAATACCAAACCAAAAAAATAATGTTGAAACTCACTAACAAGTAGAGAAATTCAAGTTAAAAACACCAAGATAAAAGGAAAATTCATTCTGCTGGTGAGGCTCTAGGACAGCAGCATTATGCTGTGATGGTGGGAATGCAAACAGCTCTCCTGGAGAATTTAACAGGATCTAAGAAAATAACATCTGTACCTTTTGACCCAGCAATACCACTTTTAGGAACTGATGCTTAAGACAGGCCCCCAAAAGACAAAAAAAAATACACATGCATAATATTATTCATTGCAGCATTGTTTATATTTGCAAAATATTGGAAACATCCTAAATGTCGCTACCTAGGAGAGTGGGGGAAAGGCTATGGTACAGCCACACGGTGGAGTCCTACGCAGCTGTTCAGAAAAAGTGAGGGTGGCCTCTTATGAGATGGTCTGCAGTGATTTCCAGGGTAAGTGAAAAAAGCAAAATGCAGAAATGTGTAACATGCTACTTACTCTCCTTGTAAGAAAGAAGGACTAAACACTCATTTATCTGCTGATTGGTACAAAAGGTATACAAGGAAGGACAGAGCAGAAACTAAGGAGGCTGGTTACCCACAGAGGGAAGCATATGGCAGAATGGGAGGTGGGTGGCAGGGATGGGAGGGAGAGGCATTTCGGAATGTATCTTTTTGTGTAGTACCCCCCCCCCAAAAAAAAAACAGCATCATCAACTAGGAGGTGAAGGAACCCAAAGGAACACAGACAATAACAAATGAACTGAACTGAATCACAAATGAATAAAAGAACCACAGGGAAGGAGGTGGGGAAAAAAAAGTAACTTCAGATAAACAGCATTCTGACTGGGATACTATAAAAGTTAAAGACAGAGAGACCTGTACATGAAATCTGCACTCTAGTTCAGGAGTGCAAGTGCCTTCCACGAAGGGCCAGGCAGTAACGGTTTCGGCTTTGCAGGACTTCAAAGACTCTGTCGCAACCGACCAGCTCTGTCCTCGTGCAGGAAGGCAACCACGGGTGTTATCAACAGATGGGCATGGCTGGCTTCTGGGGAGACTTCACAAACACGGGAGGCGGGCTTCGTTTGGCCCGTGGGCCATACCTCACCAACCCCTGCTTCTGCTGGTAAAGTTGGTTCCCACAGGGGTATGGGTGAGCAATTCTGAAACTGCTTTATGTGGACGCTAGGGCTCAGCAAATAAGTACATGCATTATAGATAAGGAGAGCCAGGTGTCTCCCTGCTGAAGAAGTAACAATGAGAAAGGAGGCCCTGTGGTGATGGATATACACATAAAACATACATACAGCTATATACAGATGGAGACGTGTGTGTTTGGGTGGGCTAATACACATGCATATGTCTCAGGGAGGGCCTGGAAGCACTGACAGCCCATAGCAACGAGAACACAGTGCACAGACCTCGGTTTCTAAGGCAATTCTCCAGTAAAAGTAGTTGGGGCTCCTTGGAGAAGTGGCTGATTCCAAGGCGGGGGACAAGCAAAACACACGGTGAGCCTAGAGCATCTTGCGGTACCCGGAAATAAGGGGGGGGGGGGTACAGAAGGGCATAGAAGCCAACCTGAAAAGCTTACAGTGCCCACAACTAGAACAATCTGAGCAACAAACTAAAAGTTTGAGATTTTCACCTGCAGGATGAAAAACAACAGCAAAAGACTGAGTCCATAAAGATACACAATTCACAAGATTGCATGAATGGTTATACGGAGGAAAGGAATAGCACTTCCTAATAAAGAATCACCATTAGTAGATTAGAAGAAAAAAGAGAACTAGAAAACCACCACAAAGTAAACACCCCAGGAAAAAGCCACTGGGGGCAAGATTCACCAATGGAATGCTAAAAGTAGTGGTGAAGGTTCGAGGACAAAGTTATCTCCCCTACAAGATGGAAAAATACTCATTTTACAGTGGAGACACCTGGCAAACACCATCTTCCCCCAAGCGATCACAGTTTGTATCACCAGGAATAACACTAACATCAAAAACCACCACCCTCTACCGAGGAGGACAGCATCGCCTCTGTGCAACTCGTTGCCAAAATACGTACTAACCTGAATTTAATCGTGAAAAAACACAACAGACAAACCTAAATCGAGGGACACTGAACAAAGTAACTAACCAGTGCTCTTCGGAGCTGCCAGTCTGAACAACATGAAGAACCAACTAGATCTAACAGGCATATGTGAAACAATTCAGCCAGCAGCAGAATTCACCTTCTTCAGCTGTTGGGGCACAAGACAGTCTCGATAACCATAAAAATACTGAGATCATAAAAAGTGACCTCTCTGAACACAATGCAATGAAGCTCGAAATCAGTAATAGGAGAAAAAGTGGAAATTTTACAGACACGTGGAAATTAAGCAGAACCCTCAACCAACCAAGGGGTTAAAGAAGAAATTACAAAGAAAATTAGTAATAGAGATAAATGTAAAGAAAGACAGAACATGTGAAAACTTATGGGATAAAGCAAAGGTAGTGCTCAGTGAGAAACTTACACCTATGACTGCCTATATTAAAAAATACGAGAAGTCTAAAATAAAAAACCTAACTTAAAATCTTGAGTAACTACAAACACAAGAGCATAGTAACCCCCCCCCCCCAAAAAAAAATCCTTAACAAAATACTGGCAAAGAATCCAAGGTCATATTTAAAAGATTATACAACATGATCAAGTGGAGTTCATTCCAGGAATGCAAGGGTGGTTCAACATATGAAAACAAATCAATGTAATACACTACATAAACAGAATGAAGGAAAAACAACACGATTAGCTCAAAAAATGATGAAAGGCAACAAACTCCAGCACCTTTTTTTCATAAAAATATTCAGAAACACAGAAATAGAAAGGAATGTTTTCAACATGATAAAGTTCATTTATGAAAAACCCACAGGTAACATCATACTCAATGGTAAAAGACTTGAAGCTTTCAAGGACACCTGCTTTCACCATTGCTATTCAATACTGTACTAGAAATTCCTGCCACACTGATTAGGCAAGAAAAAGAAAAAAAGAAAAAAGGTATCCTAATTGGAAAGGAAGAAATAAAATTGTCTCAATTTGCAGACCACGTGATCTTACACTATAGAACAACCAAAGGAATCCACAAGAAAACTATTAGAGCTAATAAATAAATTCAGCAACATGTCAAGGCACAAGAAAAAAACAATTATGTTCCTATACATTAGCAATGAACAATCCAAAGAAGAGAATTAAGAAAGCAATTCCACTAACAAGAGCATCTAAAAGAACAAAATATCTAGGAATAAATTTAACTAAGGATACAAAAGTCTTGTATACTGGAAACTACAAAACATTGCTGAAAGAAATTAAGACAAATAAATGGCAAGACATCCCATGTTCATTATCAAACAATGTTAATTTCCTGGTGTTAATAATTGTGCTATGGCCACATAAGAGGTTAACATTTTTAATATGTCAATATTACCCAAAGTAATATACAAATTAAACGCAATTCCTATTAAAGTTCTGCAGCCTTTTTTTGCACAAATGCAAAAACCAATCCTCAAATTTACATGGAACTGCAAAGTGTCCCAAACAGTTAGAAGATAACATAGGGGCGACAAGTATTCTCATTACCTGAGATTCAGCAACGGATACTTAGATATAACACCAAAAGCACCAACAAGAAAAGAAACAATAAACTTGATTTTGTCAAAATTAGAAACTTTTATGCAACAAAGGAGATTATTAAGAAAGTGAAAAGACAGCCTACAGAATGGGAGAAAATAGCTGAAAACCATATACAGCAAAATAGTTTACTATTCAGAATATATAAAGAACTTTTAGAATGCAACAGAAAGGCAAACCCAATTTATAAAGGACTGAAGGACTTGAATAGCCATTTCTCCAAAAGATACACACATGGCCAATAAACACATGAAAAGATGCTCAATATCATTAGCCATTAGGGAACTGAAAATTAAAACCACACCCACAAGTATGGCTCCTGTTAAAACAAAACAAAACAAACAAAAACAGAAAATAAGTTTTGGAGAAGATGTGGAAAAATTGGAACTCTAGTACATTGTTGGTGGGGATGTAAAATGGTGTAGCCACTGTGGAAAGCAATAGGCAGTTCCTCAAAAACTTAAATACAGAATTACCATCTGACCCGGCAATCCCACTTCTAGGCATATTCCCAAAGGGAGTGAAGAGTCTCAAACAGATGCTTGTACACCATGATATATATATAGCAGCATTACTCGCAACAGCCCAAAACTGAAAACAACTCAAGTGTCCATCAGAAATGAATGGATTAAAAAAAATGTGGTACATATACACAGTGGACTGTTAACTCAGCCACAAAAAAAGATGACGTGATGAGACGTGCTATGACGTGGAAGAACCTTGAAAACATTATGCCCAGTGGAACAAGCAAGGCAAGGACAAGAACTGTATACTGTCTTTACAAAAGATGATTAGAAATAACAAATTCACAGACACAGCAGATTAGAGGTTAACGGAGGATGGAGGGAAAGATATAAGGGGTGGGAGAAGGAAGGTTTACAGGGATGGGAGAAGAGGGAGTGTTTGTAAAAATGAAATAAAAATAAATTTTTAAAAATCCAACCAAGATGCACCCAACAACTATCAACATTCATCAGGAGACTTCTGGTCAGGTTAAGTATCAAATGGAGACATCTGGCTAAAATTCCATTAGAGCATTTTAAAGCAAATACCTTTCTTGGGAGTATTTTCACTTGGGGGTATTTTCTTTAAAAAATAAAAAAGTGCCAGTGTCATGAAAAACAAGGACAAAGAGAACAAATGTCACAGATTGCAGGAGATGGAGCCCTGACAAGTAGATCCAATGCTGGCTGATGGAAGAGATAAAGGACAGTAGGGGAAAAAGTGGTGAAATTTGAATAAAGACTGTAGTTTGTCCCAATGTTAATTTCCTGGTGTTGATAATTGTGCTATGGCTACATTAGAGGTTAAAATGCAGGAGGTTGGGGGAAGGGTAAAGAGAACTCTGTGCCATTTTTGCAACTTTTCTGTAAACCTAAAGCCATTACAAAGGAAGTTTAAACAATTTAAAAAAATTTTTTGACAGCCACTGAGAGACCTTGGCAGGGGATTCCAGGAAAGTCTGAAGAGGATCATCGTGAGACTGGCATGGAGGAGGCATTCATTTACTGTCTCCAACTGCACACTGTCTTTTTTTGCCCTGCTTTGGAGGACCCTACTGACGTCCCACCTTTGCCAGCTAGCCTAACGTCAGGCTTTGCCAACAGAGGGCGCTGGAGGGACACCCAGGAGAAAGAGACTTCTGGGGTGTGGGGCCAGCAGCTCAGCAACCGGGACCCCAAGTCTCACCCCAGCACCCCTCAAGGTTCAGACTCAGCCTGCACCCTCTGGCAAGCTTGTTTGCCACTGGCAGGCCGAGTGTCACTGTGTCAAACACAGCACCTCTCAGGTCTGCCCCTCTGCACCAAGCTGGCTCCTCCTGACTTCTAAGTCCCTTCCTTCTCCCTCTCAGCCCTGATGCAGGAGATGCTTTCTGCAGCCCCACTGCTCTACCCACTGGGGTCATCTGTGAGCCAGTCTAGAACCTAGAAACTTTACGCTTGCTAGCAATTCTTTATACTAAATGTCCCCCCCATTTGAATTACAAGGGCGGTTCCTGGCTCTTGCCTGTACGCTCCCTGAAACGAGTCCTAACATCACTCAATGACATTCGTTCCTCCTGGAACCAATGACACACTTTTTAAAATTTTCTATGGGAGCATAACACATAACCTTCAGATATCTACAATGACATGAGTTACATGTTTGGTCTTTAAGATTTCTAACAATAAAGTAAAATGGGCTCAGAAGATTAGAGGAGAAAAAGAAACTGCTCTTTACTCACTGGTTAGCATATTGATTTTTAATGTCTTAAGATAGACTTAAGTTTATATACACTATTTCAAAAAGCTTCTTTGAGTCTACTTGGACTTAAATAGTTTTAAAATGTGATTCAAACCTTTCTTCTAGCTAGAACCACTGGTAAGTGTAAAGCTACTATGAAGAATTTCTCCCTCATACTTATCATATTTAAAACAAATAAGCAAAACTAACATGTAATACAATGTCAGATGTACAAAAACAAACTCCAAAATAGAGCCAAGAAAAATCTCTGTATTGTCCCTTTCCTAAAAGCAACCAAAAAAAAAAAAAAAAAAACAGAACAAGTGAGAGTCGCCTGGAACATACAGATAAAAACACAGAAATAGGGAGGGATACATACTCTAAACAAACCAACAGTGGCCACAGAATCTCAATTGTGCATTTCCATGTTGGTTATGATCTAAAAAGAATATAGTTATTAAGTAAAAATTACATTTCTTCAGGGTTAATTTGCCTTGGAAACACATTTTCTTAAAACACCAAGTATTCCCAAAACTGTTCATGGGTGGGAGATATATTTATAGGGGCACATTAGACTTCATTTAACAGCAGTTTTCATGTTATTCACATTTGAGAAAACAATGCTATCATCTAGAGGTCAAAAAGAAAACTTTTTTGCTGTTTAGCACAGTAGGCATAGTGGTATAAGTTCCACTCTTAATCATTGGGGGAAGTATTTTAATTTTACCAAAAATCTGAGACATTAAAACAGCTTGAGCCCCTGTCTCCTAAAGGTAGTGGAGGGAGGGCAGAGCTGGCAGAGAGGGAAACAGAACTGGGTTCCTGGGCTCAGACTGTCCACCCAGAGAGGCAGTGACGTGTGATGTGAGCTCCCAACTGTAATCCGTTTCAACACTTCACTGCAGGCTCATTTTCTTAGGTTCTAAAAGGGAGTCATTCATTGCTGCCTTGCGGTGATGTGAAGACATGTGAGTTTCGTTCTTAAGACAGAGCCTTGCACTTTTGTCATCATTTTAATAATTAGTTTCTCAGACTCTCAGCCCTAGTTCCTTGTGGGTAAAATTGGAGAGAAGAGCGTAGGAGCAAGATGGCAGAGTAAGAAGCTTCGCACGCCGACCTCCTCCAGAAACCATAAAAAAACAAACCGAAACAGTCCAAAACAACTTCAGAACTCGGGAAAACAAAGGTTTAGAACCAAGCCAACAGTGCACTGAGAAAGGCAACCTAAAAATCATAGAAAAGCTGCCCTGTACTTCTATGTGCACTGGCCCCAGCCTCTCTCCAGCCTGTGGGTGGGTGGTAGCCCACATTCCCAGTGGCAGCAACTCAGCAACACTTACTGAGAAATTCAGTGCACTGTATGTCCATCCCCCCATCTGCTAGCTACCTGGAGGACTCACCTAAGAGACTGGTCTCTGTGCTGCCTAATTCAGAACTCACTTGGGGCAGAGAAGCAGCTGGCTTTCACACAGAAACACTGAGGGAACAATCAGAGGGCAGTCACTTGGGGTGAGAGGTTAAGCCTGAGAATACCTGGGGCCCGGGAGCACAGCTGGGGAAAGAGTTTCCCTGGGAAGTGAGGACATCCAGGAGCCATGCACACACCTGGAGAAGGCTCCTCAACAGAGAAGAACTGGTAAGGCTCTAAGTGTACACCCTGAGCTGATATATGGGCTCAGGGAAATCCAGCTAAGCCTCCAGCCCCAAGACAGGTTTTTCTGCTGCTGTTGTCTTTTTTTTTTAATTCCTGGGATCACATACGACAAGGAAAGCAGTCTGTGCAAAAAAAAAAAAAAAAAAAAAAAAAAAAAAAGAAGTTTGGGAAATTTCTCAAACACACTACACAACAGCCTTCAACAACAAAACAAACAAAAAACGGCAAAACCTGGAGAAGAGGGAGAATCTAATTTCCAGAATTAGTGCATGGTAATATTTAAATGTCCAGACTGCAGCAACAAAATAAAATCAAAAGCCATAAAAGAAACACAGAAGGATAGTGCATTCAAGGAAAAAAATAAAATGACGAAAACTACTCTAAGGAAGCTCAGACATTGGAATTATTAACCAAGAGACAGTAAGTTAACTCTCCTAAATAGTGTCAATGAACTCAAGAAAAATACAGAAAACGGACTACAGGAAATCAGAAAAATGATTCATGAAGAAAAGGAAAATTTTAATAAACAGAAATTTTAAAAAATAACCATGAAGAAATTGTGCAACTAAAATCTACAATAAATGAAATAAAAAATTCACTAGAGGGGCTTAATAGTAGACTTGAGCAGACAGAAGAAAGAATCAAAGAACTTAAAGACACCATTGAAATCATCCAGTCTAAGGAAGAAAAAGAAAAGATTGAAGAAAAGTGAACAGAGACTAAGGAACCTGTGGGACATGTTGGAGTGTACCAACATACGCAGTATGGGGAATTCCAGAAAAGAGAAGGGGGCAGAAATTAATTTCCCAAATTTGATGAAAAATGAAAACACACGCCTAAGAAACTCAACAGACTCTGACCAGGATAAACTTAGAAATACACACTGCAACAGACGAGCTGAATCTATGTATAACAGATCCTCAATATGTATGTAAGTGCCAACTTCTCCCCAGGAATCAGGGAGGCCAGAAGGCACTGGAAAGGCATATTTAAAGTGCTTGTTCTAGTTTGCTAATGCTGCTGGAATGCAAAACACTAAAGATGGATAGGCTTTTATAAAGGGGGTTTATTTGGTTACAAAGTTACAGTCTTAAGGCCATAAAGTGTCCAAGATAATGCATCAATAATCAGGTACCTTCACTGGAGGATGGCCAATGGCGTCCTGAAAACCTCTGTTAGCTGGGAAGGCACGTGGCTGGTGTCTGCTCCAAGTTCTGGTTTCAAAATGGCTTTCTCCCAGGACGTTCCTCTCTAGGCCGCAGCACCTCTTCAAAGTGTCACCCTCAGTTGCTCTTGGGGCATCTGTCCTCTCTTAGCTTCATTGGAGCATGAGTCTGCTTTCAACAGCCATCTTCAAAATGTTTGTCTCAGCTCCAGCTAACTGTGAGTTCCTGTGAGTTTTTCAAAGTATCCCTCTTGACTGTAGCAAGCCCACTCCTTCTGTAGGAGCTTATATAGTGCTCCAGTAAACTAATCAAGGCCCATGCTGAAAGGGCAGAGCCACACCTCCATGGAAATTATCCAATGACAGATCTCACCCACAGTTGAGTGATCACATCTCCATGGAAACATCCAATCAAAAGTCTCCAACCCAATCAACACCAGTATGTTTCCTGCCCACACAAGACTGCATCAAAGATAATGGTGTCTGGGGGGACATAATACATCCAAACCAGCACAGTGCTGAATGGGAAAGAAAGAAAGAAACAAACAAAAAAACCTGACAACCAAGAATTCCATATCTGGTAAAACTGTCCTTCAAAAATGAGGGAGACTGGAACTAATAATGGAGGAGAAAATGCCCAACAGGACATTAGTGAGATAATTAAAAAATATGAAATACAGAATATATGCTTTATAATTTCTTGAACTTAATAAACTGTATTTAATAAGCTTATATAAATGAATATTGTTCTTCTTAGGAAATATACATGAAGTAATAAGTATTCAAGAAACACGATGTACACAACCTACACTCAAATGCTGAGATGATGAGAGAGAGAATGATATAAAAAAGGTGGTAAACGTGTATCTGGGAAGGGTGTATCTGGGAGCTCTCTATATTGATTTACTATTAATATTGCCATTGTTATGTAAGTGAAATGATCTCAAAACAAAAAGTCTTTTTAAGAATGAGGGAGAAATTAAGACATTCCCAAATAATTAAAAGCTAAATTTGTTACCACTACATCTGCTCTACAAATAATGTTTAAAAGGAGTATTTAGGATGAAAGGAAAGAAAAGTAACTTGAAGACATATAAAGAAATAAATATCTACAGTACAGGTAACTCCTTGAGTAAAAATAAATGCCAATACTATTGTATTAATGGTTTGTAACTTTACATACATAATCTAAAATACAAACACATAAAAAACATTGATAACTACATGTCACTGGGCACACACTTTATAAAGGTACATATGTGACAAGAATAAGAGGGGTGAGGAGACGGAGGGGTACAGGAGCACAGATTATATATGCTATTGAAGTTAATTTGGTATTAATTTAAGATGTTAAATGTAAACCCCAGGGTAGCCACAAGGAGAATATCTTATATACAGAAAAGGAAACAGGAAATGAATCATAATGGTTCACTAGAAAAGACCAACTAACCACAAAATAATGCAGTAATAGAGGAAAAGAGGAACAAAAAGGTGTAAGATGTACAACTGCCTTATTACCAATTACTTTAAATGTAAATGGATTAAACAATCCGATCAAAAAACAGAGACTGACAGTGGCTGAGAGATCCCAGATAGAGTCAAGAGGCTATCCTGGAGGTTTGTCTTATGCAAACTCCAACTAGACATCCCAAATGGCCACAGTATGCCAAGCCCTTACCAAAAGTAGTTCCCAAATACCTAGGTCCCTACCTACTGGAGATTCTATAGAAGATTCACTCACTAAGTTTTATTTCTCAGAAACTTAAATCCACCAGAGAGTTCCTATGCCAGGCAAGTCCTAAAACCCAGAGGCAACAGCCTCTTTAGAAACAACAATCAGATGCAGCCCCCTTCCCCATACTGTCAGCACCCCCTTTCAATATGAACAAGTTATGGTGCTCACTGCACAGACACCCGTGAAGGTGGAGAAAAGGATTAAGTGAGAGGAAAGGGTAGTAACAAACAAGATAAGATTTAACAAAGGCCTATGAATACTGAAACTTCATATACATATTTAGATGCTGGGGTGTTGGAATAGCTGGAAGGAGGTAAATGACATATGGTGGAACTGTACCCTGTCACATCCTTTGAAATTTGCTCTATAGCTACTTGTTGAGTTGTGCTTTGAATGTCTTCACCTTTCTGTATATACCCTGTATTGCATAATGAGGAAAGAACTGAAACTGTGGAACTGTAACCCGTAATAATTTTTGAAATTACCTATATAACTGCTTGTTGAGCTGTACATTGAAAGTTAACACCTTTCTGTATGTACGCTGTATTTTACAATAATGGAAATAGCTGAAGTTATGGAATTGTGACCCATGACATTCTTTGAAATTTGTTCTCTAACTACTTGTTAAATTCTACTTTGAAAGTTATCACTGTTATGTGTGTGTGTGTGTGTGTGTGTGTGTGTGTGTGCATGTTAACATTTCTAATAAAAATGCATTTAAAAAAAAACCAACAGACTGGCAGAATGGTTAAAAAAAAAAAGTCATGAGTCAACTACATGCTGTTTGCAAGGCACTCACCTTAGATATAAAGACAAAACTAGTTGAAAGAAAAGGGATTGGCAGATATAAGAAAAAGGATTGACAGATATATTCCATGCAAACAGAAACCAAAAAAGAGCTGAGGTGATAATACCCAGACAAAACCGTCTTAAGCCAACAACTGTTACAAGGGACAAAGAAGGGCAGTATCTATTTATAAAAGGTTGAATCCATCAAAAAGATACAACAATTATAAATATACACACCTAAGAGAGTCTCAATATATATGAAGTAAAAATTGGTGGATCTGAAAACAGAAGCAGACAATTTTACAATAACACCTTCAGTAATGGACAGAACATCTACACAGTAGCTTAGTAAGCTAATAAGCCTACTAAATCTAATTTATATTGTATATATATAAATAAAACACTCTCCCAAACAACAGCAGAATACTCATTTTTGCAAATGCACATGGATCATTCTCCAGGAAGGACAATATATTGATCACAAAACACATATCAATAATTCTGAAAGACTGAAATCATATAAGAATCTTCTCCAACCACAAGGGAATGAAGCTAGAAATAAATAACTTGGAAACTGGAATGTGGAAATTATGTAACACACTCAACCAACTAGTGGGTCAAAAAAAAAAATCACACGGGAAACTTGCAGATACTTAGAAACCAGTGCAAATGAAAACACCACACAAAAACTATGGGCAGCAGTGAACTATAGTACTCAGAAATTTACAGCTGTAAACAACATGAAAATAAGAAAGCAATCAATAGCAATTTCACATTTTGAGAAACTAAAGAGAAGAGAAAACTAAACCCATATTAACAGTGGAGATAAACAATATAAATAATAGAAAACAATTGAGAAAATCAACAAAAGCAAGGTTGGTTCTTTTAAAATATCAACAAGATGAACAAACCTTTAGCTAGACTGACCAAAAAAAAGCAGCAAATAACTAAAATCAGAAATGAAAGTGGGGACATTATTACAGATCATACAGAAATAAAAAGTATAAGAGAATACTATGAGCAACTATATGTCAACAAGTAAAATAATCTAGACGAAATAGACAAGTTCCTAGAAAAACACTAATAACGTAAACTGATTCAAGAAGAAATAGAATATCTCAACAGCCCTATAACAAGTAAAGAGATTGAATCAGTAATCGAATACCTCCCAACAAAGAAAAGACCACAGTATCAGATGATTCACTGGCAAATCCTACCAAACTTTCAAAGAATTAACAACAATTTTTCCCAAACTCTTCCAAATAATTGAAGCAGGAACACTTCCTAACTTATCCTATGAGGCTAGCATTACCTTGACACTAAAATCAGAAGGACACTGCAAAGAAAGTAAACTACAAACCAATATCCCCTTATGAATATAAACGTAAAAATCCTCAACAAAATACTAGCCAGTCAAATCCAACAAAATATTAGCAAGTCAAATCCAACAGCACATTAAAAGGATTGTACAAACTGGGATCAAGAGGCTTTATCCCAGGAACGTCAGTGGTGGTTCAACACAAGAAAATGAACTAATATAGGGCACCACATTATTAGAACACAGAGAAAAAACTCCTGTGATCATCTTAATGCAGAAAAGGCATCTGACAAAACCCAACAGCCTCTCATGATAAAAACACTCAGAAAATTAAAATACAAGGGAAACTGCTCAACATGATAAATGGCATCTATAAAATACCCACAGCTAACATTATACTCAACAGTGAAAGACTCACAACTTTCTCCCTAAGATCAACCAGGTAATAGATGACACTGAAGACATGATCCTATATAAAGGAAACCCCAAAGGATAAACAAGAAAACTACTTGAAAACTACAAGAAAAGTACTAGAGCTAAAACAATTAAGCAAAATTGTAGGGTAAAAGATCACCAGGGAAAACTCAATTGTGTCTCTGTACCACAGCAATGAACAGTAATGGAATCTAAAAAATTAAAAATATAGAAATAAATTTAACCTAGGAGGTAAAATACTTGTACAATGAAAACTACAAAACATTACTGAAAGGAACTGTAGAAGATCTAAACAAGTGATAAGTCATTGCATGCTCATGGAAAAGATGACATAATATTATTAAGATGCCAATACTACCAAAATCTACGGATTCAGTGGAATCCCTACCAAATTCCCAACAGCCTTTCTGCATAAATGGAAAAGCCAATCCATAGCCAAATCAATACTGAAAAAGAACAGAGTTGGAGATTTCCCACTTCTTGATATCTGAACTTACTATAATGTTGCAGTAATCAAAAAACACTATTGTATTTGCACAAGGATAGACATAGACCAATGGAAAAGAATTGAAATTCCAGAAATAAACTCACATATTATGGAAAACTGATTTTCAACAAGAGTGTCAAATAAATTCAATGAGCTAAGAATAGTTATTTCAACAAATGGTGCTGGGAAAACTGATCTCCGCAGGCAAAAACAAGTAAGATGGACCACTACCTCACACCATATAAAAAAATTAACTCAAAATGAATCAATGACCTAAATACTCTTGGAAGAAAACATGTAGGGGAAGTCTTTATGACCTAAGACTTGGCAATGATCCATCAAAATGTGGCAGGCAATGGAATACTACTCAGCCAGCAAACGGAATGAACTTCTGATATACGCTATGATACGGATGAAATTATGCCACGTGAAATAGGTCAGACAAAAAGGAACATATTGCATGATTCCACCTTACATGAATATCTAGAATAAACTAACTTATGGAGACAGAAAGTAGATCACAGGTTACCAGAACCGTGTAGGAGAGCAGTGAAAAGGATGCCTGGGGAAGGGATTGCTGGCTATTGTAAATACATGGAATGCCAGAACAGTGAGGAAACTGTTTCCTGGGAAGAGGGCTTACATTTGGAACCATGTAAACTGAGGAGATAATGGCAACTGAATGCAGTACATGATACTGGACAGGATCCATGAATAGAGGAGAAAGGGCCCAGGGAGATATTGTTGTAATGCAGGAAAAAACTGGAACATAGAGTGTAAGCTTCGTATTGATGTTACATTTCTTGAACTTGATGGCTACACTCAGAGTAACTACTTAAGTGATTATTCTTGTTCATAGGAAACGTACATGGGAAGTAGCATGTTTTCAAGGATTATGATGTGTGCAGTCCGCTCTCAAAGTTCAGAAAACAGACAGGGAGACAGACAGAAAGGAAGATGGGTGGGTGGGTGGGTGGATGGGGGTGCAGAGTGAAAGGGGGGGTGGCACAGGTGGCAAAATGTTAGCACTGAAGGATCTGGGTGTCTGGGGGTGGGGATATACTGGAGTTCTATCTATGGGATTTGTACTATTTTTGCAACTTTCTGCAAGTTTGAAATGACTTCAAAAAAGGTTAAAAATAAAAATTAAAAAGGGGAAGAGTTTGGGTAATGGATGTTGGTGATGGTAGTACAATGTTGGGAATGTAATTAATACCACTGCCTTGTTATCCTGAAAGTGATTAAAGTGGGATATTCTGAGTTGTATATATGTTATTACAGTAAAATATTTTAAAAATCAGAGCTGTTTAAGACTGCAAAGAAAACAGGTGCAGAATATGAAGGAGTGCTAAGTCAATGAAAACAGAGACAAGTTTCAGGAAAAAGAAAGGATATTTTCCTTTTTAGTAATATGGTTACCTAAAAATTCCCTCTGATAAAACACATACACATAACACACACAAAGCTGAGTAAAATATTTTTAAAATACTTTTTAAAATGAACAAGCAAGAAGACAAGAAATCTTCAGGAACAGAAAGATGAAAATTCAAAAAAAACAAGAAAGGTAAGCAACATCTGAAGCCAGATAAACCCCAAGGGCATCTACTACTGATGCTAGGTTATCCAGAGATCAGGGGGGAAAAGCCATTGGTTTGTGGGAGGTAGAAAGTCAGATTACAGCCCTACATATAAAGACAAGTTTCCAGGCTATACCCTCAAGTAAAAGGGCACCTAGGAAACAGGGAAACAGTATGGAATTCTGCCTACTTTTGGCCTTGGTTCCATGGGGAGGTTGCAGAGGGAAGCATGGAAAATTTTCATTCACATACCCAGCCTCTGAAGCGGGAAAAAGCCCTGCTTCACCTCAGGACAAGAGGAAAGGAGAAGGGGGACCAAGCAGGGGAGGGTCTGAATTTCCTTGATTCCCCTAATAAAATACAAAAATTTTCAGATAAGAGCCAAAAGGAAAACTAAGTCCCCTACAAATCATAACAGTATTTAGTAGGGACAAACTGTCAATAGCTACAAGACCCACATGGAATTGTGTTCTCTGCAGGAGGAAGCAGAGGGAAGCAAGGCAGCATCTGATAGAAGAAATGCAAGCTTATCAAGCAGGAGTTATCTGACAACACAGTGAGCCAAAGACAGAAGAGCAGCTGGAGAGGGTTTCTACACCCTCCAAATGGTAAGTGTGCACCAGGACGGGATCCACAGCCAGGTCTGAACGGACCGGAGGAGTCATAGCCGTCTAGACCTTAGGAGCCTTTGGAAGCAAGCAGCCAGCGCACCCTTCTAAGGAAAACTGCTGGGCATGGAGGAAAAGTGAGCAGGACAGGGGCATCAGGGGCAATAGGAAGAGAGGGTCCAGGCGGAAGTGGAAGGGTAGGGAAGGGAGAGCACAGATCTCAGGAAGTACCGGGCCATATTTTTAAATACTTGATGGAAGCATTAGAGGGAGCCCTGGAGCTGTGGTGTTAGAAAAGCTCTCCTGACTCATTACCTTCCTAAAGGGCAGAAAGACTAATTTCAAATAAAAATAAATAGGAAAGGAGAAACTAAGATGGTGGCTAGCTGAGACAGGGCGAAAAAACACCTCCATGAAAAACACTAGCTAAAAACCAGAAAGCGACCCAGAATACCGGTTATAGCGATGCGCCAGCTGGACGAGGGCTCCTAGCTCCAGAGGGGCCGTATACTTGGTGGAACCGGGAGCCGGCACTCTGAAACGAGTGAGTAAGCTGGCTGGAAGACCCGGAGCTGCGCGGCGGTCTGGGGAAGCCAGGGTTCAGCGTTTGGAGACCGGCTGACTCTTAAAAAAAAAAAAAGGGGGGGGGGGACCCAGGAGCAACTGCAGCCACGACCGTGGGAACCACGCAGTAAAACACAGCAAGAGGGAGCTGGGCTGGCCTTTCCATGTCCAGCCGGGAAGACAGCCCACTGCAGATACCACTGGGTCCGGGGAATGGAGGGGAGAGCGGAACCAGAAAGAAACCCTGCGGCTAGCAGCTGGCCCCCCTGGAGGGCTGGATAAACTCCTGCCCGGGGCCGTGCCCACAGCCCAGAGCCCCGCCGGTTGTCCCGGAGCTGGGAAGGAGGAACTGTGTGAGGAGGAGGGGGCTGAGACGCCCCACTCGGCCATTTTTGCTTCAGGCTGAGAGTGCGCAGCACGCACGGCTTGGCAGCCCGGGGCTTCCCTCGAGGGATGGCGCACACTGGTGACGTAGTACTGCATTCCCTCGGCTGAGCTCCTGGAGGATCATGGCTGGGAGAGGGGACCCGCTTGGAGAACCCAGGGACGCTACGCCAAGTCCGGTGGTTTCTGGATCAGCGCGAGAGAGGGTCTGGGGCTGAACTGAAGTGAAGGCTTAGACTCTTGCGGTGGCCTTGAATCTCTGGGAACCAGGGGGGCTTGAACATTAGAACTGCCCTTCCTCCCTGGCCACCCGTACACACGCCCCACACTCTGGGCGGACGGCTGCAGCAACACACCCAAACTGAGTTCTCCAACTGAACCCACAAGAATTATTTCCCCACACACCACAGGAACAAGGTTGAAATCTGACTTGAGGGGTATAGGTGACTCACAGACGCCATCTGCTGGTTAGTTAGAGAAAGTGTACGTCACCAAACTGTGTTCCTGAAAAATTAGATCCATATCCCTTTTTTTTTTTTTTTACAACTTGAAAGAACCCTGTCAAGCAAAACAAATGTCAAGAGGCCAAAAACAACAGAAAATCTTAATGCATATGATAAAACCAGAAGATATGGAGAATCCAACTCCAAACACCCAAATCAAAATATCGGAAGATACACAGTACCTCGCAAAATTAATCAAAGAACTACAATCGAGGAACAAAAACATGGCAAAGGATTTAAAGGACATCAAGAAGACCATGGCCCAGGATATAAGTGACATAAAGAAGACCCTAGAAGAGCATAAAGAAGACACTGCAAGAGTAAATAAAAAAAATAGAAGATCTTATGGAAATAAAAGAAAACGTTGGCCAAATTAAAAAGACTCTGGATATTCACAATACAAGACTAGAGGAAGCTGAACAATGTCTCAGTGTCCTAGAAGCCCACAGAACAGAAAATGAAAGAACAAAAGAAAGAATGGAGGAAAAAAACCGAAAAAATCGAAATGGATCTCAGGGATATGATAGATAAAATAAAACGTCCAAACTTAAGACTCATTGGTTTCCCAGAAGGGGAAGAGAAGAGTATAGGTCTAGAAAGAGTATTCAAAGAAATTGTTGGGGAAAACTTCCCAAACCTTCTACACAATATAAATACACAAAGCGTAAATGCCCAGCGAACTTCAAATAGTATAAATCCAAATAAACTCACCCCGAGACATATTCTGATCAGACTGTCAAATACTGAAGAGAAGGAGCAAGTTCTGAATGCAGCAAGAGAAAAGCAATTCACCACATACAAAGGAAACAATAGAAGACTAAGTAGTGACTACTCAGCGGCCACCATGGAGGCGAGAAGGCAGTGGCATGACACATTTAAAATTCTGAGAGAGAAAAATTTCCAACCAAGAATACTTTATCCAGCAAAACTCTCCTTCAAATTTGAGGGAGAGCTTTAATTTTTCACAGACAAACAGATGCTGAGCGACTTTGCCAATAAAAGACCTGCTCTACTTCAGATTCTAAAGGGAGCCCTACCAACAGAGAAACAAAGGAGAAAGAGATATAGAGAATTTTAGCAGACATATATAGTATCTTACATCCCAAATCACCAGGACACTCATTTTTCTCTAGTGATCACAGATCTTTCTCCAGAAGGGACCATAAGCTGAGACATAAAACAAGCCTCAAGAAATTAAAAAAAATTGAATATACTCAAAGCACATTCTCCAACCACAATGGAATACAAATAGAAGTCAATAATTTTTGAACTGTAACTCCACTCTTTACTTCCTACATGATAAAAAATACACAAACTCTAAGGACAAATCAGTGGTTTTGAACTCAATGTAAAATATGTAATTTTAGACAACTATATAAAGGTGGGAGAATGGGAGGAGTATAGGAACATAGTTTATGTGTCCTATTGAAGTGAAGGTGGTATCAAAGAAAAACAAGATTGATATGGATTTAAGAGGTTAATTTTAAGCCCCACAGTAAACACAAAGAAATTAACAGAGAATATAACCATAGAGATGAAAAGTAGAGTTTGGGTTAAGAGAAACGGGGGAAGGGGCAATGGGGAGTTAAGAAATGAGCGCAGGGTTGCTGTTTGAGGTGAAGGGAAATTTCTAGTAATGGATGGTGGGAAAGAGCATTACAACATTTTAAATGTGATTAATTCCACTAATGGAAGGCTAGGGAGGGGGTGGAACAGGAAGATTTAGGCTGTATATACGTTTCCACAACTGAAAAAAAAAAAAAAAAAAGACAGTCTAACTAGATGACAATTGAATGCTAAGAATGAACTTGGATGGGATTGGAGGATATAGGACAGGTGGCTCTGAGGGACACAGTTGAGACATAAGGAAAGGAAATATAGAATGTAAGCTTTGTATCATTGTTGAATCTCTTGTACTTCTTAGCTGTGCTTAATGGAATTGCATAAAAGAATGTTCTTGTTCATGGGAAGTGTATACGTGAATTATAGTGTATGTTCAAGGATGTGTGCACCTAACTCTCATATGTTCAGAAGACAGAGCAATAGGTGATGGATGATAGATAGGGAGGGAAAGAAATAGTGATGTAACAGCATGTTAAAGTTGGTGGATTGAGCTATTGGGGGAGGGGGGTCAGGGTATGATGGAATTCTGTGTATGGGTCTAGTATTGTTTTTGTAACTGTTCATATAACTTTGAATTTATTTCAAAACAAAAATAAATAAATAAATAGGAAAAAAGGACAGCAGTTGAATCTCATATAAACTTACTACAAGGAAAAGAGAATAAAGAATAGAATAATGACACCTATAAGCACCAAAAGCACACCAGAAAAAAAAATATGCATGTGAACAGCTGAACTGTACACTAATATTACAAAATGTACTAAGAGAGTCAACTTTCTGTTATGGCAGAGGGAGTGTGGAGGACACACAAACACCCAAGATAGCATTTAACAAAACTGAATTTTAAAAAAAACTAAATATAGTATAAAGCGTACAAAAGCCAGAGAAAGAGTTAAATCCCATAAACTACAACCCAAAGAGGTAAGAATTGTAAGTCTCTGGCTGCTTGACTTAGCACTATGCAACCCTCACAGCTATGGCTGCAAAAACTGGGGGCTGAAAAAACCACAGCCTTTATCAGGTAAAAGGTTCCAGATATCAGAGTTCAGAGTTGTGAAAGCAGCTAGAAATTTAGAGGTTCTGACAGCATACAAACTTTAGAAGAAGGGATACTCAAATTCAGAAGTTTAAAATGCTGAAAACTCTGGCTGGCAGCTAAACAACATATGTATGGAGAAACTGCAACCGACAAGGTAAAAAAGCAGTCAGGGACTGAGAAAAATATTTTGGAAGAGTGATGTGGAGCCAAATCTGTGAATGTGATGCTTTTTCCCAACTGTGCTCTGCTGGGGTGGCAGAAAGTTTGAAATATCTGAGTACAGCACCTAAAACAGGCAGAGCAGCTAGAAATTATGAGAATCCACAGAGAGGGTAAGTCCCATCTCTACTCAGATCCTTAAGCAACTTCCAAAATTTGTAGGCATGAGGGAGATCCACAGCTGCCAGACTGAAAAATCGTCAGTGGAAAGACATAAAAAAAAGCAGAGATAATAAGCAGCTGCAAATCACAGGATCCCAGTTTGCAATTCGTAAGCAATTTATCTACTGCAACAGAAGCCCAATAATCCTCAGAAAGAGCACAAATCAGAGTCTTCTAGAATATTATTTATAATGTCCAACTTCCTACTAGACAAGAAAAAATAGGAAAATATGACCTACATACAGGTAAAAAGGCAAACAATGGAAACGGACCCCAACAGGCTCAGATAATTAGATTAAACAATGATTTCAAAGTATCTTTTACAAATATTTCAAATATTTTTTGAAACTTGCTCAAAGAGTTAAAGGAAAATATGATATCAATGAATGAACAAATAGGCAATCTCTGAGAAACTGAAACTACAAAAATGGAAATCTAGATCTGAACAGTTACTAAAATAACTTCACCAAATTGAACCTTTCTTCTATCATCGGCAATGAACTTTTTGAAATAAACAAAAACAGAATCTGATTTTGGCAAATGTGCACTACAAGGTAAGTTCTTAGACTGAATGGAAATTACATAAGATGGCAAATTGGATCTACAGGAAGAAATGAAGAGGCAGAAATAGTAATTGCATGGATAAACATAGCGTAATTTTGCAACTTAATTTCAAGTTTACAGAAAAAATTTTAACACTGGATTGATTGGTTGGCAAAGCATATATATATAATATATATGACCATAATTCTAAGGATAAGAAGGGGAAAAAAGGAAATATACAACTGAAAATGTTTGGTTTTGTATCTGAGGTGATTCAGCACTACTGTTAAACAGAAATACATACTGTACCCCAGAGGACAACCACTTAAAACAAAAAAGGCAAAGAGACATAACTAGAAAACCAACAAAAGAATCATAATAGAAATTTTTTTAATTAATAAAAAAAGCAACAGAAGGGGACAAATAAAAACCAATAAGATCCTCCCCCCTCCAAAAATGCACAAAATAATAGATCTAAATACAACTGTATCTGTAATTACTGTACATGTAAATGGATTAAACATTCACATCAAAAGGCAAAGATTGTCAAACTGGATAAAATATTTTAAAAAGCAAAAACCAACTATAGTCTAGCTTTAAAAGAAGTATTTTAAATATAAAGGCACAAACAATGTAAAAGACTGGATAAAGAAATATAACAAGCATAAGGAAGCTGGATTGGATATATTAATATAAAACAAAATAGCCTTCAAAACTAAAGTATTCACTAGAGACCAGGAACATTTTGCAATGATTAAAAGGTCAAAAGAGTAAGAAAATATAACAATTATAAATCTGTGCAATCTAGTAAGAGAGCTTCAAAGTATATGAAACAAAGAAGTAAAGGAAGAAATAGACAAATGCATAATCATAGTTGGAGATTCGAACCTGTTAGTAATGGATTAAAAAACCAGACCGAAAACAGTACATATACAGGAAACCTAAATGACAATATCGACCTTAATTTAGCTGATTTTTATGAAATACTCCAACAACTGCCGAATTTTATCCTGTCAAGTGCAAGCAGAACATTCATTAACACAGATAACACACTGGGCTGTAAAACAAGTCTCAACAGATTTCAAAAGACTGAAATCTTACAGAATATGTTCTCTTGATGACGTGGAATTAAATAAATAATAAGCCATCTAGAAAAACTTCAAATACCTAAAAATTAAATAACCTAATTCTAAACAACACATGGGCCAAGGAAGAAATCAAAAGGGAAATCAGAAAATATTATGAATTAAATTAACATGAAAATATATCAAACTCTGCAGGAAACACTATCACAGGGTTTAGAGGGAAATTTATAGCATATGAGAATAGTCGTAAATCAATGATCTAAAATTCAAATTAAATCCAAAATAAGTAGAAGTTAAATAATAAGAGCAAAAACAATTATATGCCAATAACTCAACACTTTTAGTGAAACCAATTCCTTTACAAACATAACTTACACCAAAATGGACACAAGCAGAAATGTAAAGTCTGAATAGCCTTATATCTATTAAAGACAGTCAATTCAGAAGCTAAAAACTTACCACAAAGAAAACTTCGGTCCCAGACAGTTTCACTCATAAATTCTAGTAAACATTCATGGAAAAAACAAAACCTTAGGAATCTAAAATAACCACTTCCCAAACCACACTCAGAAAATAATAGGAGGGAATGCTTCCTAATTCCTTTTATGGGGCCAGCATAACTCTGGCATGAAACAAGGAGAGAAACTTAGAGACCCTTAAACCTTATGAACATTGACATAATTCTCCAAAGCAATAAACATATTAAAAGGACCAAACATTCTCAGATAAAAAGAAATAAAATCCACTCTTAAGCCCACTTTAATGAAATTGTAGAACCATCAAAGATAAGAAACCTTAAGCTACCAGAAACTTGATGACCTACAAAGAAAAGAGTGACAGCAGATTTTTCATCAGCATTAATACAATAACATCTTTAAAAATTGATAGCCAACCAATACATTCATACCAGGTTAAAAAGTCATTAAGAATAACAATAGAGATCCTTTTTTGCTATAGAAAGACCAAGAGTTTACTATTCCCAAATCCGCACTAAAATAATAACTAAAAGATGTAATTCAATTGATTCACTGCTAGAAACACACAAAAGAACTGAAAATCTATGTCCACACAAAAACATGTACATGAATGTTCACAGCAGCATTATTCATGACAAACAAAAAGTAGAAATGATCCAAATGCCCAACTGATACACAGATAAACAAGTGTGGTAAAGCCATATGGTGGAATATTAAAAAAGGAAATTAAATACTGACGTATACTACAATACGGATAACCCACGAAAACATTAAGAACAGACAAATCTATACACACAGAAAACAGGGGCTAGGGCTAAGGGAGAATAGTATAGGCTTCCTTTTTAAGGTAGTGAAAATGTTCTGGATTTAGATAGTTGCAAAGGTCATAAAATTTTGTGAATATACTAAAACCCACTAAAATGTACACTATTTTAATGGGGAGAAATTTTACTAACACTAATTATATACCAATTTTTGGAAGAAGGAAAAGAAAAAGGATGTAATTCAGAAGGAAAAATCAGCCAACGTAGAAAGGAAGGGGTGAAAGAACCAATAAGCACTCAAATGAAATGTCTGAAAGTTTAAATAACCTGTAGCATATCTGAACTGCCAGTATATTGTTTAATAATAAATTAAAGCTAGACAGTAACTTCATGGGAGTAGGGTAGAAATTTCAAGGAAGAGTTAAAAGTGAGCTAATTTCCTTTCTTTGTTCTCAAGAAAGATATAACTTAATTCACTATTAAGCTATATATATATATGCATATACGCACACACACAACCCATTTTTGGTACATTGGAAATTATAAAAATACTGTACCAGCATAAGACAGAAGAGTAGATATATTCAAAAGGTAAAGAACGTTAACATCCTTGTCATATTCAAGAAGATAAATACTGAATAATTTCATTATTCAGAACAGTTAAACAAGATTTTAATGGCAGCCAAAAGTTCAGAAATAGAATCTGCAGCTTCCAAACCAGCAAAGAATAATACACCCATATGGAAAAACTGTCAAGTCACAAGAGCTGAAAAGACAATAAGCAAAGAATGATACCTAGCAGACAATAATAGTACAAATATTTCAGTAATCATGATAAACATACGTATCAAACTCATAAAAGACATTCAAATGAATTTTTTACATCTGACTATGTTACTTACAAGAGACACATCTAAACAAAACCACACAAAACTTAAAAGGAAGTAAAGGGGCAAGACTAGCAAATACTACACCAAACAAATTAGTACAGCAATAAAAACAAGTTTTAAAGGGGAAAAAATGCTTTAACAGATACAAGAAAAAGGCACTACATATAGAAACCATCATGAATTTGTACACATCTGAAGCTGGGGCTCAAAATATATAAAACATGTACTGACAAGACAAATCCATAATCTTAGGAAATTAACTCACCAGTTTCAGTTAATTCAAAGATAAGGAGATATCTCTCTATATACAGATATATATAGATAGATAAAGACATACATAGATATATAGGTATAGTCAATATTTGATAAACAAGTTTGATACATATATGTATATATTTGAACCCTGAACCCAACAAATACTGACCAACACAAAACTATCTACAAGATCTCTAGAGGAAAGCTCCATGAATTTCTAAGACTCATAAAGCCCATTCTACTGTGATGGAATTTAATTAGAAAACAGGTAAGAAAATAAAGGTCCTCTGTAGCATTTTTTTAACTTTCTATTTTGAACCCACAATATAAGAACAATATAAACCCCATGGAGAATGCCAACACACCCCTCCTGCCCCAGTTACCCAGATCCATCAACTTTAAATTTTTGCTGCATTTGCCCTATCATTCACTCTCTCTCTCCATCCATCTGTTTTCTGAACACGTGAATGTGACCTGTATGCATCATTCCCCTTGGACACTTACTACTGCTATGTACATTGCCTAAGAACAAAGATGCTTACTTGTGTAACCACCTTAAGTGCAGTTATCAAGTTCAGGCAATTTAACATTGATGGAAAGCTTGCACTCTGTATTCCCCAAGTCCCAACAGCATCCCTTAGAGCCTTTTCTCCTCCCTTGCTACATCTCCTCCAGGATCATGTATTGCATTTAATTCTCATTGTCAATCTAGTTGTTTATTTTAAATGTAGAATCATACATACAATATAAACTTTCCCATGTCAGCCACTCCCAAGCATACCATTCAGTGGGTTTAATCACATTCACAATGTTGTGGTACCCTCCCCATCTTCCATTACTAAAACTTTCCCATCTCCCCAAACAGAAACCCTACTTCCATATACATTAACTCCCCATTCCCCCTGCCCCCCACCCCTAGCAATCCATACTCTAATTCTGTCTTTATAAGCTTGCATATTCTGATATTTTCTTGTAGTTACCACGTGGCTTAAACTTAACATCCTCCATGTATAACAATCTTGTTGGCTGTGACACCAACTTAACTTAAATAGTATATACAAACCATGTTCCCATATATACACCTCCATCTCCCCAACTTTATGCAGCTCTTGAACCAAATTGCACGTTTATACATTGAGTCCCAAACCATTGATTGGCCATTACATTTTATGCGCTTACCATTTAGATCCTATAGAAAGTAAAAAGTAGAGTTACAAACTCGAGGGGGGAAAAATGGCATTTATATTTACTCATGTCATTGCCCTCACTGGAGATCTTTATTTCTTCATGCAGCTTCAATGTACTTCTGGCATCCCTTCCTTTCAACCTGCAGAACTCTCCCTGCCAGTCTAGTGGTGACAAACTCCCCTGGTTTTTGTTTATCTGGGGATGTCTTATCTCTCCCTCATTTCTGAAGGACAGTTTTGCCAGATAAAGAATTCCTGGTTAGAACTGTTTTACTTTAAGATTGTCATCCCACTGCATTCTTGCCTTCCTGGTTTCTGAAGGAAAATCGGCACTTAATCTCCCCTTGTATTCTACTGAACCCTTTGGAATTCGCTCATCTTTGTCAACTGACAGTCTAATTATAATATACTGTGGAGTGGGTCTATTTGGGTTCATCCAGTTTGGAGTTTGCTGAGTGTCCTGGATGTTTGTAAATTCATGTCTTTCATTAAATTTGGAAAGCTTTCAGCCATTATTTCCTTGAATATTCCCTCTGCCCTTTTCTCTTTCTTCTCCTGGGGCTTAATATACAATATGTATACTGCTGTGGTTGGTGGTGTCCCACAGGTTCTGTTTATTTTTCTCCTTCCTGCTCCTCAGACTAAATGATTTCTATTTTCTTATCTACAAGTTCACAGATTTCTTTCTTCTGCCAGTTATAATCTGCTGTTGACCCCTCTAGGGAATTTTTAATTTCTGTCACTGTGGTTCTTCAGCTGTTCGGTTCCTTTTCATAATTTCCATCTCTCTATTGATACTCTTTGTGTTCAGCTATCATTTTCCTGGTTTTCTTTAGTTCTTTGCTTGTGTTTTCCTTTAGCTCTTCGAGCATATTTAGAACCATTTTTTAAAAATGTCTTTGTCTGGTCCTCCTTGTTGATGGCTTCTAAATGTTCTAATCTTCTCTTTTGCCTGGCCATCATTTCCTGTTTCTTTGTATGTTTTGCAACCTTTTGTTGAAACCTGGACATTTTAATATTTTAATGTGTTATAACTGACATTTAGATTCTTGAAGGCTGTTCCTTTAACTTGTATCTATCTAGTATTATGTCTGAGTTTTCCTTGAACGTCAAAAGCTAAAAAAACAAAAAACAGTAACAACAACAAAAAAGACACTTTTCCCCATCCTTGCAGAATGTCCTGTGCTAGTGTTCTCCTTCAGAATTTATTACAGTGGGTAGTATCTGAATAGTTCCAGACCAAAGCATAGAGACCTTCCTGATTCTTTCTGCACAGGTACTGTCCTGGGCATGTGTGTGTGGTCCTAGGAATTCCCAGTTTACAGGGTTCCAAATGTCCTCTCATCACAGTCCCAGCCACTGAAAGGTATGTCCTACAGCCAGCAATTCCTTGCCCCAGGCAGCACAACCTGACCACTCTTGCAGTGTTCTGTAGGACAGCGAGTCCCCAGGCCACCACAACAGATTAGGCCAGACATACATGCTCCCAGTATGTGTACAAGAATTACTCTGCTCCCACTGGAACTGGAACCAGGGATCTGCACTGGGAGTGCAGGCTGGCTCCGCGCCAAGTCAGTGAGGGGTAGGGAGGTGGCAGCCAGTGTGCCAGGAGATCCCACAGATTTTAAGGAGCCTTTCTCTTCATTCAGCGCCCATCCTGTCACTAACATCCTTTCACAGTTTTCTAGAGCCTTGAGAAAGATGTTTCTGTACTGAAGAGTCTTGAGCCACATGCTCACCAGAAAGTACTTTTAAGGTATAAGAGGTTGTTTTGCCCTCCCTTCCTGTGTGATATCTGAGTAAATCCAGGAATCCCCTGGACACTCCAGTCAGGGCTGTCCACTGGGGTCAATCCCTTCCTTTCAAATATAGAGTCCAGTTCTGAGGCTAGGAGAAGTCCAAAATCGAGGTGCCAACAAGGTGATGCTTTCTCCCCAAAGTCTGACTGGAACATCTCGGTGCTGGCTGCCAGCAATCCTGGTTCCTTCGGAATCCTGCCTCATATTACACGGCCATGCCCTCTCCTTTCTCTCCCAGGATCCACGGACATCTGGCTTCAAGCTCCTCCCCGTGGCTTTTTCTCTGTAGCAATTTAAATGTTCACAAAACAAACACACGCCACCACTTGTGGTTAGTCCTTCTTTTTATGCTTTTTGGTTCTTCAGACATAGGAATAAATATCCTGATCAAAAAATAAGTGAGGGGAGATCTAAGATGGCAGCATAGAGAGGAGTGGAAGCTAGTTAGTCCCCCGGAACAACTAATAAACAACCAGGAACAACTAGTAAATAATCCAGAATAACTGCAGGGGGACAAACATGACTGTCCACTCATTATACACCAACCTGAATTGGGAGGAATGCCTGAGATTGCAGCATAAAATCTGTAAGTAAAAACTGCGGATCCAAGCCAGGAACCTCCTCCCACCACGGCCCGAGCTGCAAAGCCTTGTGGTGCTAGAGAGCAGCTCTCTCTGAGTAAGTCAATGCAGCGCAGCTCAGCTCCAAACGTGGACTGCTCGATACAAGCTACAAATCCCCAACAAGCAGAGAGAGGCTTTGGGTGACACTGACCTTGGAGAGCCAGAGGGTAGCCATGGACTGGCCCTGAAGGGGGCTTACTGTCCCTGTTTCGGATCAGTGGAGAAAGCCTCAGACATCTTCAGTTCCCAGCGCTGTGACCCAGACAAGGGTGGAGATAGCACAGGCAGAGAGAAATCATTCAAATGCTAATGACCGCTCCCTATGGGGTCTATTTTCTCTAAAAGGATAGAGGTGGAGCCCAGCTGTACTAGCCACCTTCCATTCAGAACCAGACCCCAGAGCCTAGGGGAAAACAACCACAGGCCACACCTCCTTACACTAGTCTGGAGTTACAGGCGGACAGGTGCCACCTGCTGGGCAGAAAAGCACAGTGACCTGAGGCCTCACAGGGTGCACCAATTTCCTAAGACACACCCTCAGGGAAACCAGATACTGAATAGTTTCTTCCTTCTCAGACTGGAGCCCATTATGGTCTGGGAAAACCTGATTGGGGTAACCAAGGAAACCATGCCTAGACAACAGAAAACTACAACCTACACTAAGAAAAATGAAGTTATGGCCCAATCAAAGGGACAAACTTACACTTCAACTGAGATACAGGAATTTAAACAACCAATACTAAGTCAATTCAAAAAGTTTAGGGAAGATATGGCAAAAGAGATGAACCATATAATGAAAACACTGGGTGTACAAAAGGTAGAAATTGAAAGTTTGAAAACCCAACTGGCAAAATCTATGGAAATGAAGGGCACAATGCAAGAGATGAAAGACACAATGGAAACATACAACAGGAGATCCCAAGAGGCAGAAGAAAACAATCAGGAACTGGAGAACAGGGCATCTGAAAGCCAACACACAAAAGAACAGATAGAGAAAAGAATGGAAAAATACGAGCATCGTCTCCGGGGACTTAAGGACAAAATGAAAAGAATGTATGTGTCACTAGTGTCCCAGAAGGAGAAGAGAAGGGAAAAGGGGCACAAGCAATAACAGAGGAAATCATCGATGAAAATTTCCCATCTCTTATGAAAGACATAAAATTATGGATCCAAGAAGCACAGCATACCCCAAACAGAATAGATCTGAATAGGCCTATGCCAAGACACTTAATAATCAAATTATCAAACATCAAAGATAAAAAGAGAATCCTGAAAGCAGCAAGAGAAAAGTAATCCATCACATACAAAGGAAGCTTGATAAGACTATGTGTGGATTTCTCAACAGAAACCATGGAGGCAAGAAGGAAGTGGTGTGATACATTTAAGATACTGAAAGAGAAAAACTGCCAACCAAGAATCCTATATCCGGCAAAACTGTCCTTCAAATATGAGGGAGAGCTTAAAATATTCTCTGACAAACAGACAATGCCAGAGTTTGTGAACAAGATACCTGCTCTACAGGAAACTCTAAAGGAAGCACTGCAGACAGAAAGGAAAAGACAGGAGTGAGAGGTTTGGAAAACAATTTTAGGAGATAGTAGCACAGTAATGTAAGTACACTGAATAAAGATGACTGTAAGCATGGCTCAAAGAGGAAGGATGGGACCATGTGGGACATTAGAACAAAATATGAAGGATAAAGACTGGGACTGTGTAACCCAGGGAAACCTAGGGTGTTCAACGATTGTAATAAAAGGTACAAATGTTTTTACATGAGGTAGAACAAATGAATGTCAACACTGCAAGGGGTTAAAAATAGGGTGGGACTGGGGGGAAAATACAATCAATGCAAACTAGAGACCATAATTAACGGAAACATTGTATTACACTTCCTTTAACATAACAAAGGCAATTAATACCAAAGCTAAACGTGGGGAGGGGTGGGAATGGGGAATGGTATGGGACTCCTGGCATTGGTGATGTTGTCTGACTCTTTATTCTACTTTAGGTTAATGCCATCTTTCCTTTTGTTGCTTTCTAGCTATCATGTTTCGTTTTTTAGGTTTTTTTTTTCCTTTCTCTTTTCTTTTTCTTTCGTCTCTCTGCCTTCTTTGACTCTTCCTCCCTCTTTGTGGAAGAAATGGAGATGTCCTTACATAGACAGGGGCAATGGTGCTGAATAAATAAATACGTGACTATACGGGGAACCAATGATTGTTTATTTAGGACGGAATGTCTGCTGTGTGAACGAAACCATCTTAAAAGAAATGGGTTGATGAAGAAAGCTTGAGGGCACTATGTTGAATGAAATAAGACAGACACGTAACGGCCAACATTGCAGGGTCTCACTGACATGAACTAATTATAATATGTAAACTCATAGACATGAAATATAAGTTACCAGGATATAGAATGAGGCTAAAGAATGGAGAGCAGTTGCTTATTATGGGCAGAATGTTCAACTAGGGTGGACATTTGGAAATGGACAGGGGTGATGGTAGCATGTTGTGAGAATAACTATCAGTGCCGAAAGGTGTGTGAAGGTGGTAGAAAGGGTAAGCTCAGAGTCACATACGTTATCAGAAGGAAAGCTGGAGGTTAAAAGATGGGAATATATAAAACAGTAATTGTTGTGGTGGACAATGTCTGTGATTAACTATACAAATATTAGAAATCTCTCTCACGAACTAGAACAAATGTATGACACTATAACTTATTAGAAGTTAATAATAGAGAGGCATACAGGAAAAAATATATACCTATTGAAAACTATATACTACAGATAGTAGTATTTTAACATTCTTTCATCAACAGTAACAAATGTACTATACCAAAACTATAAATCAATAATGGAGGGGGGACATGGTTAGGGGTATGGAAGGATGTGAGTTTCCTTTTTTTTGTCTTTATTTCTTTTCTGGAGTAATGAAAATGTTCTTAAAAATTGAAAAAAAAAATTGTGATGGATGCACAGCTGTATGATGGTACCATGGGCAACTGATTGTACTCTTTGGATTTTGGATAGTTGTATGGTATGTAAACAATCTCAATAAAATACATATATACATACACACATATATATGTATACATATATATAAATGTAATTGTTGTAAAAAAAATAAGTGAATGTGTTTTAAATAAACAGAAAAAAAAATCTAAAGATCCTTAGATTTGAAAAACAACAAAATTGAACTTGTAACATGCAGTTAAAGCCGTATTTACAGGGTAATTTTATAGCCTTCATTAAAGAACAAGATGAGTTAAGTGCTCAACTCAATAAGGTAAGAAAACAACCAAATATACCTAAAGCAGGCAAAAGAAATAAAGAACAAAAGAAACAACAAAGTAGGAGACAAATATACAATAGAAGGAATCAAAACCAAAACTTGATTCTTTAAAAAATTCAATTAAGGGAAGATCTTTAAGAAAAAAAGGTACAAAAAGATAAGTAACTATAGACTCAGAATAGGTTTTTAAATATCCTAAGAATATTCTACAATAAAAAACATCAGGGCCAAAGTTGATGCAAGAAATTGAAAGCATTAATAAAGCAATAAGATACAATTATTTACTAGATAATCAAATATCTTCCCTCCTATCCCAAAAGGTAATAGATGCCCAGATGATTTTCCAGTCAAGTAAGACCAAATCTTCAAAACACACAAAAAGCAAAGATTCTGGAAACCTTTTGAGAACAGAAAAAAATATCAAGTTGTTTAGCTCTCTTTCATGTGGCTATTATTACACTAATTATGAGGAAAGACAAGGATGGTATGCAAAAATTATATGCTCATCTCACTTATGCTCAGACAAAAATCCAAGCTAAAATAATAGCCTTCTGTATTTATCAATGTACATAAAATAATACACCAGGACTAAGCAGGGATTATCCCAGAAATATAAGGATGGCTCAACATCAGAAAATATATTAATATATAAAGTTAACAAATTAAAAATGACCACCTCTAATGAACGTAGAAAACACATTAGATAAAATTCAATAGCCAATTCATGATTGAAATCTTCTCGCAAGCTAGAAATAGAACTTTAACCACAGTACCTAACAAATATCTACAGCTTTTACTTAATAGTAAAATTTTACAGAGCCATTCCCTTTGGAATTAGAAATAAAACAAGAATGCTTATGGTTATAGCTTACATTCAACTCTGTAATGGATGGTCTTGGCCAAGGCAATAAAAAGAAATAACAGGTGTGTGTTTGAAAAGAAAAGATAACTGTCCATATGTGCAAAGATAGGGCAAAAATCTAAATCAATCTACAAAGTTTCAAATAGTGGAGATGGTACAAAGTTGGTAGATATAAAGATGCGACTAAAATAAAAGCCTTTTTATGCCCGGTATTAACCCTTAGAAAATGTTATCTTTGAAGACAGTCTATGTACCAGAGCAATAACAACAACAAAAAACTATAGTTTCTGAGAGTAGATCTAAGAAAAGCTATGCAAAACTCTCAAAAGGAAACGACAAAGGCGGGGCAAGATGGCAGACTGGTGAGCTGTATGTTTTAGTTACTCCTCCAGGAAAGTAGGTAAAAAGCCAGGAACTGCGTGGACTGGACACCACAGAGCAATCTGTCTTTGGGCATACTTCATACAACACTCATGAAAACGTGGAACTGCTGAGATCAGCGAAATCTGTAAGTTTTTGCGGCCAGGGGACCCGCGCCCCTCCCTGCCAGGCTCAGTCCCGGGGGAGGAGGGGCTGTCAGCTCCGGGAAGGAGAAGGGAGAATTGCAGTGGCTGCTCTTATCGGAAACTCATTCTACTGATTCAAACTCCAACCATAGATAGACTGAGACCAGACACCAGAGACTCTGAGAGCAGCCAGCCCAGCAGAGAGGAGACAGGCATAGAAAAAAAACAACACGAAAAACTCCAAAATAAAAGCAGAGGATTTTTGGAGTTCTGGTGAACACAGAAAGGGGAAGGGCGGAGATCAGGCCTTGAGGCGCATATGCAAATCCCGAAGAAAAGCTGATCTCTCTGCCCTGTGCACCTTTCCTTAATGGCCCTGGTTGCTTCGTCTATTAGCATTTCAATAACCCATTAGATCTCTGAGGAGGGCCGTGCTTTTTTGTTTGTTTGTTTGTTTGTTTTTTTTTTTTTTAAATCCTTTTTGCTTTTTCTAAAACAATTACTCTAAGAAGCTCAATACAGAAAGCTTCAAAGAATTGAAATTTGGGCACGTCAAGTCAAGAGCAGAACTAAGAGAGCTCTGAGACAAAAGGCAATAATCCAGTGGCTGAGAAAATTCACTAAACAACACAACTTCCCAAGAAAAGGGGGGTGTCCGCTCACAGCCACCATCCTGGTGGACAGGAAACACTCCTGCCCATCGCCAGCCCCATAGCCCAGAGCTGCCCCAGACAACCCAGTGTGACGGAAGTGCTTCAAATAACAGGCACACACCACAAAACTGGGCGTGGACATTAGCCTTCCCTGCAACCTCAGCTGAATGTCCCAGAGCTGGGAAGGGGGAGCAGTGTGAATTAACAGAGCCCCATTCAGCCATCATTTGAGCAGACTGGGAGCCTCCCAACACAGCCCAGCAGCCCAGAACTGCCCTGGGGGGACGGCACTCACCTGTGACATAGCACAGTCATCCCTCAACAGAGGACTCGGGGTGCACAGCCTGGAAGAGGGGCCCACTTGCAAGTCTCAGGAGCCATACGCCAATACCAAAGACTTGTGGGTCAGTGGCAGAGACAAACTGTGGCAGGACTGAACTGAAGGATTAGACTATTGCAGCAGCTTTAAAACTCTAGGATCATCAGGGAGATTTGATTGTTAGGGCCACCCCCCCTCCCCGACTGCCCAGAAACACGCCCCACATACAGGGCAGGCAACACCAACTACACACGCAAGCTTGGTACACCAATTGGACCCCACAAGACTCACTCCCCCACTCACCAAAAAGGCTAAGCAGGGGAGATCTGGCTTGTGGAGAACAGGTGGCTCGTGGACGCCACCTGCTGGTTAGTTAGAGAAAGTGTACTCCACGAAGCTGTAGATCTGATAAATTAGAGATAAGGACTTCAACTGGTCTACAAACCCTAAAAGAACCCTATCAAGTTCAGCAAATGCCACGAGGCCAAAAACAACAGAAAATTATAAAGCATATGAAAAAACCAGACGATATGGATAACCCAAGCCCAAGCACCCAAATCAAAAGACCAGAAGAGACACAGCACCTAGAGCAGCTACTCAAAGAACTAAAGATGAACAATGAGACCATAGTACGGGATATGAAGGAAATCAAGAAGACCCTAGAAGAGCATAAAGAAGACATTGCAAGACTAAATAAAAAAATGGATGATCTTATGGAAATTAAAGAAACTGTTGACCAAATTAAAAAGATTCTGGACACTCATAGTACAAGACTAGAGGAAGTTGAACAACGAATCAGTGACCTGGAAGATGACAGAATGGAAAATGAAAGCATAAAAGAAAGAATGGGGAAAAAAATTGAAAAACTCGAAATGGACCTCAGGGATATGATAGATAATATGAAACGTCCGAATATAAGACTCATTGGTGTCCCAGAAGGGGAAGAAAAGGGTAAAGGTCTAGGAAGAGTATTCAAAGAAATTGTTGGGGAAAACTTCCCAAATCTTCTAAACAACATAAATACACAAATCATAAATGCTCAGCGAACTCCAAATAGAATAAATCCAAAAAAACCCACTCCGAGACATATACTGATCACACTGTCAAACATAGAAGAGAAGGAGCAAGTTCTGAAAGCAGCAAGAGAAAAGCAATTCACCACATACAAAGGAAACAGCATAAGACTAAGTAGTGACTACTCAGCAGCCACCATGGAGGCGAGAAGGCAGTGGCACGATATATTTAAAATTCTGAGTGAGAGGAATTTCCAGCCAAGAATACTTGATCCAGCAAAGCTCTCCTTCAAATTTGAGGGAGAGCTTAAATTTTTCACAGACAAAGAAATGCTGAGAGAATTTGCTAACAAGAGACCTGCCCTACTGGAGATACTAAAGGAAGCCCTACAGACAGAGAAACAAAGACAGGACAGAGAGACTTGGAGAAAGGTTCAGTACTAAAGAGATTTGGTATGGGTACAATAAAGGATATTAATAGAGAGAGGGAAAAATATGGCAAACATAATCCAAAGGATAAGATGGCCGATTCAAGAAATGCCTTCACGGTTTTAACGTTGAATGTAAATGGATTAAACTCCCCAATTAAAAGATATAGATTCGCAGAATGGATCAAAAAAAATGAACCATCAATATGTTGCATACAAGAGACTCATCTTAGACACAGGGACACAAAGAAACTGAAAGTGAAAGGATGGAAAAAAATATTTCATGCAAGCTACAGCCAAAAGAAAGCAGGTGTAGCAATATTAATCTCAGATAAAATAGACTTCAAATGCAGGGATGTTTTGAGAGACAAAGAAGGCCACTACATACTAATAAAAGGGGCAATTCAGCAAGAAGAAATAACAATCGTAAATGTCTATGCACCCAATCAAGGTGCCACAAAATACATGAGAGAAACACTGGCAAAACTAAAGGAAGCAATTGATGTTTCCACAATAATTGTGGGAGACTTCAACACATCACTCTCTCCTATAGATAGATCAACCAGACAGAAGACCAATAAGGAAATTGAAAACCTAAACAATCTGATAAATGAATTAGATTTAACAGACATCTACAGGACATTACATCCCAAATCACCAGGATACACATACTTTTCTAGTGCTCACGGAACTTTCTCCAGAATAGATCATATGCTGGGACATAAAACAAGCCTCAATAAATTTAAAAAGATTGAAATTATTCAAAGCACATTCTCTGACCACAATGGAATACAATTAGAAGTCAATAACCATCAGAGACTTAGAAAATTCACAAATACCTGGAGGTTAAACAACACACTCCTAAACAATCAGTGGGTTAAAGAAGAAATAGCAAGAGAAATTGCTAAATATATAGAGACGAATGAAAATGAGAACACAACATACCAAAACCTATGGGATGCAGCAAAAGCAGTGCTAAGGGGGAAATTTATAGCACTAAACGCATATATTAAAAAGGAAGAAAGAGCCAAAATCAAAGAACTAATGGATCAACTGAAGAAGCTAGAATATGAACAGCAAACCAATTCTAAACCAAGTACAAGAAAAGAAATAACAAGGATTAAAGCAGAAATAAATGACATAGAGAACAAAAAAACAATAGAAAGGATAAATATCACCAAAAGTTGGTTCTTTGAGAAGATCAACAAGATTGACAAGCCCCTAGCTAGACTGACAAAATCAAAAAGAGAGAAGACCCATATAAACAAAATAATGAATGAAAAAGGTGACATTACTGCAGATCCTGAAGAGATTAAAAAAATTATAAGAGGATATTATGAACAACTGTATGGCAACAAACTGGATAATGTAGAAGAAATGGACAATTTCCTGGAAACATATGAACAACCTAGACGGACCAGAGAAGAAATAGAAGACCTCAACCAACCCATCACAAGCAAAGAGATCCAATCAGTCATCAAAAATCTTCCCACAAATAAATGCCCAGGGCCAGATGGCTTCACAGGGGAATTCTACCAAACTTTCCAGAAAGAACTGACACCAATCTTACTCAAACTCTTTCAAAACATTGAAAAAAACGGAACACTACCTAACTCATTTTATGAAGCTAACATCAATCTAATACCAAAACCAGGCAAAGATGCTACAAAAAAGGAAAACTACCGGCCAATCTCCCTAATGAATATAGATGCAAAAATCCTCAACAAAATACTTGCAAATCGAATCCAAAGACACATTAAAAAAATCATACACCATGACCAAGTGGGGTTCATTCCAGGCATGCAAGGATGGTTCAACATAAGAAAAACAATGTATTACAACACATTAAAAACTCGAAAGGGAAAAATCAATTGATCATCTCAATAGATGCTGAAAAAGCGTTTGACAAAATCCAACATCCCTTTTTGATAAAAACACTTCAAAAGGTAGGAATTGAAGGAAACTTCCTCAACATGATAAAGAGCATATATGAAAAACCCACAGCCAGCATAGTACTCAATGGTGAGAGACTGAAAGCCTTCCCTCTAAGATCAGGAACAAGACAAGGATGCCCGCTGTCACCACTGTTATTCAACATTGTGCTGGAAGTGCTAGCCAGGGCAATCCGGCAAGACAAAGAAATAAAAGGCATCCAAATTGGAAAAGAAGAAGTAAAACTGTCATTGTTTGCAGATGATATGATCTTATATCTAGAAAACCCTGAGAAATCAACGATACAGCTACTAGAGCTAATAAACAAATTTAGCAAAGTAGCGGGATACAAGATTAATGCACATAAGTCAGTAATGTTTCTATATGCTAGAAATGAACAAACTGAAGAGACACTCAAGAAAAAGATACCATTTTCAATAGCAACTAAAAAAATCAAGTACCTAGGAATAAACTTAACCAAAGATGTAAAAGACCTATACAAAGAAAACTACATAACTCTACTAAAAGAAATAGAAGGGGACCTTAAAAGATGGAAAAATATTCCATGTTCATGGATAGGAAGGCTAAATGTCATTAAGATGTCAATTCTACCCAAACTCATCTACAGATTCAATGCAATCCCAATCAAAATTCCAACAACCTACTTTGCAGACTTGGAAAAGCTAGTTATCAAATTTATTTGGAAAGGGAAGATGCCTCGAATTGCTAAAGACACTCTAAAAAAGAAAAACGAAGTGGGAGGACTTACACTCCCTGACTTTGAAGCTTATTATAAAGCCACAGTTGCCAAAACAGCATGGTACTGGCACAAAGATAGACATATAGATCAATGGAATCGAATTGAGAATTCAGAGATAGACCCTCAGATCTATGGCCGACTGATCTTTGATAAGGCCCCCAAAGTCACCGAACTGAGCCATAATGGTCTTTTCAACAAATGGGGCTGGGAGAGTTGGATATCCATATCCAAAAGAATGAAAGAGGACCCCTACCTCACCCCCTACACAAAAATTAACTCAAAATGGACCAAAGATCTCAATATAAAAGAAAGTACCATAAAACTCCTAGAAGATAATGTAGGAAAACATCTTCAAGACCTTGTATTAGGAGGCCACTTCCTAGACTTTACACCCAAAGCACAAGCAACAAAAGAGAAAATAGATAAATGGGAACTCCTCAAGCTTAGAAGTTTCTGCACCTCAAAGGAATTTCTCAAAAAGGTAAAGAGGCAGCCAACTCAATGGGAAAAAATTTTTGGAAACCATGTATCTGACAAAAGACTGATATCTTGCATATACAAAGAAATCCTACAACTCAATGACAATAGTACAGACAGCCCAATTATAAAATGGGCAAAAGATATGAAAAGACAGTTCTCTGAAGAGGAAATACAAATGGCCAAGAAACACATGAAAAAATGTTCAGCTTCACTAGCTATTAGAGAGATGCAAATTAAGACCACAATGAGATACCATCTAACACCGGTTAGAATGGCTGCCATTAAACAAACAGGAAACTACAAATGCTGGAGGGGATGTGGAGAAATTGGAACTCTTATTCATTGTTGGTGGGACTGTATAATGGTTCAGCCACTCTGGAAGTCAGTCTGGCAGTTCCTCAGAAAACTAGATATAGAGCTACCATTCGATCCAGCGATTGCACTTCTCGGTATATACCCGGAAGATCGGAAAGCAGTGACACGAACAGATATCTGCACGCCAATGTTCATAGCAGCATTATTCACAATTGCCAAGAGATGGAAACAACCCAAATGTCCTTCAACAGATGAGTGGATAAATAAAATGTGGTATATACACACGATGGAATACTACGCGGCAGTAAGAAGGAACGATCTGGTGAAACATATGACAACATGGATGAACCTTGAAGACATAATGCTGAGCGAAATAAGCCAGGCACAAAAAGAGAAATATTATATACTACCACTAATGTGAACTTTGAAAAATGTAAAACAAATGGTTTATAATGTAGAATGTAGGGGAACTAGCAGTAGAGAGCAATTAAGGAAGGGGGAACAATAATCCAAGAAGAACAGATAAGCTATTTAACGTTCTGGGGATGCCCAGAAATGACTATGGTCTGTTAATTTCTGATGGATGTAGTAGGAACAAGTTCACTGAAATGTTGCTATATTATGTAACTTTCTTGGGGTAAAGTAGGAACATGTTGGAAGTTAAGCAGTTATCTTAGGTTAGTTGTCTTTTTCTTACTCCCTTGTTATGGTCTCTTTGAAATGTTCTTTTATTGTATGTTTGTTTTCTTTTTAACTTTTTTTTTCATACAGTTGATTTAAAAAAGAAGGGAAAGTTAAAAAAAAGAAAAAAAAGAAAAAAGACAAACAAGGAAAAAAAAAAAAAAAAGATGTAGTGCCCCCTTGAGGAGCCTGTGGAGAATGCGGGGGTGTTCGCCTGCCCCGCCTCCATGGTTGCTGGCATGACCGCGGACGTGGGGGACTGGTGGTTTGGTGGGTTGAGCCCTCTACCATAAGTTTTACCCTTGGGAAGACGGTTGCTGCAAAGGAGAGGCTAGGCCTCCCTGTATTTGTGCCTAAGAGTCTCCTCCTGAATGCCTCTTTGTTGCTCATACGTGGCCCTCTCTCTCTGGCTAAGCCAACTTGAAAGGTGAAATCACTGCCCTCCCCCCTACGTGGGATCAGACACCCAGGGAAGTGAATCTCCCTGGCAACGTGGAATATGACTCCCGGGGAGGAATGTAGACCCGGCATCGTGGGATGGAGAACATCTTCTTGACCAAAAGGGGGATGTGAAAGGAAATGAAATAAGCTTCAGTGGCAGAGAGATTCCAAAACGAGCCGAGAGCTCACTCTGGTGGGCACTCTTACGCACACTTTAGACAACCCTTTTTAGGTTCTAAAGAATTGGGGTAGCTGGTGGTGGATACCTGAAACTATTAAACTACAACCCAGAACCCATGAATCTCGAAGACAGTTGTATAAAAATGTAGCTTATGAGGGGTGACAGTGGGATTGGGAATGCCATAAGGACCAAACTCCACTTTGTCTAGTTTATGGATGGATGTGTAGAAAAGTAGGGGAAGCAAACAAACAGACAAAGGTACCCAGTGTTCTTTTTTACTTCAATTGCTCTTTTTCACTCTAATTATTATTCTTATTATTTTTGTGTGTGTGCTAATGAAGGTGTCAGGGATTGATTTAGGTGATGAATGTACAACTATGTAATGGTACTGTAAACAATCGAAAGTACAATTTGTTTTGTATGACTGCGTGGTATGTGAATATATCTCAATAAAATGATGATTAAAAAAAAAAAAAAAAAAAGAAACGACAAAACATTCCTGAAAGACACACACACACACACAAAGAAGATCTGAGTAAAGGAACACTTCTCAGTGAAATCATTCCAGCAATTGTCCCCATCTGTCCCTTATCAATTATTAATTTCCCCCTTCCATTGGCTTTCCCACAACGGGCTGTAATTTCTCCTACCTTAAACTCTGGAACCCACCATACCCCCTCCAGCTTCCTGCTTCCCTTTTCACCACAGGCGTCCTCAGAGTTGTCTATAATTACTACCTCCTATTCTTCTTTTCCCATTCTCTCACGCACTATGCCAGGCTCTAGTCCCCTTTTCTCTTGGCAAGTGGCCTTCCTGCTGCCAAATCTAACAGCCAATTTTCAATCCTCGGCAGCAGAACTTAAGACACCATCATCTCCTGGTTCCCCTACTTTCCTGCCACATTTCTTCTTGGCCTCCTTTCCTGCGTCTTTGTCTCCCCCCAGCACTAAATGATAGCATGCTGAAATGCCCCAAAACTCAATCACACATCTCTTCTCTACCTTCACTAACTCCCCAGAACTTTTCACTTCTCTCATGGCTTCAAAGGCCATGTATATACACTGATAGCTCCTATGATTATCTCCAGCCTAACCATATGCCCCAGTCTCTCGACTTACTAACCTATTGCTGCTCAACTCTTCCACCTGGATGTCTAATGGGCATCTCAAACTCAATGTGTCCAAAATCCAGCTCCCAATATCCATCTACCAGCTCTCTCTCCCAGTAAAACCAAACCAGCTCCTTTGGCAAGTGTGCTAGTTTGTACATATTATGTCCCCCAGAAAAAGCGATATTCTTTAATGCAATCTTGTGGGGGCAGATGTATTAGTGTGGATTGGGTTGGAACCTATTGGTTCAGCGCCCATGGAGATGTGACCCACCCAACTGTAGGTGATAACTCTGATGGGATAATTTCCATGGAGGTGTGGACCCACCCATTCAGCGTGGGCCTTGTTTAGTTTACTTAAGAACTATATAAGCTCAAACAGAAAGAGCTGGAGTGAGCTGAAGCTGAGACAGACATTTTGAAGACAGTCGTTAGAAGGTGATGCAGAAATTTCAGAGAACGCCATTTTGAAATGCACCCTGGCATCAAGCAGACACCAGCCACGTGCCTTCCCAGCTAACAGAGGTTTTCCAGACACCATTGGCCATTCTCCAGTGAAGGTACCCTTTGTTGATGGACACTTTATGGCCTTACGACTGTTACTGTGTAACCAAATAAACCCTCTTTTATAAAAGCCAATCCATTTCTGGTGTTTTGCATTCTGGCAGCATTAGCAAACCAGCACAGTGAGATCCCTCATCTCAACAAATGGCAAGTCCATTCTTCTAGTTATTCAGGCTAAAGAAAAATGGTCCGTAATACAAAAAGGTTTTTAAATAAAATTCTACAGTTCCTTCATATTAACTTCCACTTATTCGTCTTGTGTTCAACAGTAATGTGTATGATTTTCTTTTTATGAGATAACTATTACTTAACTGTTATATATCCACTCTTCTATCCATATTCATACACAGACTTATCTGGAATGATGGTCTGCTGTGCTTCATGGTAGTTATTCCAAGGTGGTAGGGCATGGATAACTTATTTCTACTTTGACTTCTGTCTTCCTTTTTCAATAAATATGCTCAGGGCCTTCATGTACAAGCCATGACTAAGATGATGAGACTACGCAATTTCCGGAAATTCAAAGGGCCTGCCAAGTCAACGTCAGCCAGTTCAAGAACTGACCTCAGAAGGTCAACTTCTTATATCAAAGAGTTTGTTGACAACCAACAACATTCTCAGAACTTTCTCTTCTTAGGATTGCACTCAGACATGCTCTTTTGAATATCCTCCATGGTGTCAAATCTTCACTCCCTGAGGGAGAAACAGGTTTGGGGAGAACTAAAGTTATTCAGAGATCTAAGTATAATGATATATTATAAATCCAGTGGTTTCCTGAACATCTTTTAAACACTTCCAAATTCTCTTCCCAGGTGAACACTTGCTTATTTTCAATTATTGGACAAATCGAAGCTCTCATCCATGTTTTGTGCTTCATTATAGACCCCTGTTTAACTTCAAATCTTTGTTGACAGTCAAAAATTGCTATCCATGATGATGCTTTAAAAGTTCCTTCTTGCAAATTTCCTTGTTCTCATACAAAGATTATTAATTTTCTACACTTTAAATAGTCACTCATTTTTAGGTCCCACTCAAGATTTCCACGCTACAATGCAAAAGAAGCCTACTTGCCGACTCTGAAATTACTCATAGTTAGTGGAAACTTCCCCTTCTGTTTTCACAAGCCACAGGAGAAAATGCCGTTACTTTTGTCACACATGCTCTGTGTTCTGCTTAATGACCCTATGGAGATCATGGAAGAAAAGGCAGATTAGGATTAGAACACTGGTTTGGGATCCTGTTTGTCTTGCACTGTGGAACTACCAACATTTGTTAACTTACTATAAAGACTTTAAGAAGCCCTCATAACTCTGGTCCTTATGTCAAGGAAAATGAGCTTTTTTTGGTCAGAGTGTTAATACCTATCTTCTGAAAAAATAACCCTGACACCTCAGAGTGTAGCCAGAGGTAATGTCTTCCGAGCTCCATGACCTTTCATATCCCACATAAACGGTCACTGAAGTACAGTATTAAGTCATGTTGTTAACTGTGTTAAAAATTTACTAAAACAATTCTGAAAAAACGTAAGCAATGTTCATGTTTAAAAGGTTTTCATCAGTTACTGTATGATTTATAAACTCTCTGCAAGAAATCTTTCAAATACGAGTTTAACAAACAAACATACCATTTAAGGATGTTTACACATGAGTAAGTAGATCCTTGTGGACATATGTCCAAGAGAGATGAGGAAGGAGAAAAGTAAACCTTCCTATACGTGTGTTGCTCTTTTGCATCAATACTGATGTATTCCACATATCTGACAATCAAAAACTTGACTGCATGATATGGCCTAAATTGAAAATTATGTATAGCAAGATAAGAAGCCCTTTTTCTACTGAAGCATGAGCCACCTATAGGGAAAAGGTAGAGGGAGGTGGCAAATACAAGTAAACAATACTCTAGTTTAATCTGAAAGTTGATTTGTTTTAAAAAGATAGATTGTAAGTTCTAAGAAACTAAACTTCTCTGAATGGTTGCATGGCACCACAAGGCTCTAAAACACAGAGAGAAGAGGAAGGACAATGCGGAAAAGACAGCAACTCAGTCTCATTTCCCTTGACCTAGAGTTAGAAAAACCCAACAAGGCAAGAGAATAGAGAAACTAAAACCCAAGTAATTTGGGAACAAATCTTAGTTCAAAAACTGATCCTCCTTGTTCTTAGGAAATAAATACAAAAGTATTAAGCATTCAAGGAGCATGCTGTATACAACCTCCTCTCTCAAATGTTTAGAAGACAGACAGACTGACTGGTGACAGAAGGATACAACAAATGTGGCAAAATACTAAAAGCTGCTAAATCTGTTATCTGAGTAGGGGGTATATCAGAATTCTCCTTATTGATTTTGCATTATTTTTTGCAACCGTTCTGTAAGTCTGAAATTATCTCAAAGTATAAAGTTTTTAAAAATAATCAATTCTACAACACTTTTCAGGGACTGGAACTTCAGATACACACTGCCCCAATAAACCACTGCTTACAGCTCTTAAGCTACTTTTTGCTGTTGGATAGAAGTTGCCTTAGTTTGAGAATCACTGGGGTTCGTGTACATGGGGATGGAGAGATGTCCCTGGAGGGGGAAGGCTTGCCTGCACTGGGGATTCAGAAATGCTGCTGGACTAGCAAATGAAGATTATGGCAGGGAAGGCCAATTTGGAACACAGGTGTCTGTCCCTGGATCTTTCCCCTTACACAGGGATACTACTAGACAGAAGTGCAATTGGAAACCAAAAGAGCTTCTGGACAGAGCATTGCTGCTTTGCTATTCCTGGGACAAAGTGTAAAACAAGGAGCGATGTGGCTACACTCCAGGGGGAGACAAGGGCTATTCCTTCCCCCTTCCTTCCAGTCCCTGGTCACCTTATAGAATGAAGGGGTGGGGCGGGGTAGGGCTCCAAAAGGCAGAGGGTGGGTGGCCAAGCAATTCCTCTCTCAATCCAATCTTTCCTTTCCTTTCTGAGGGGATACTCCTTAAGACGGACCTCCTCCCACTACTGAAAAAAGTCTTTTGGAATTGAGCCATTTGGAGCCCTAAGACAAGGACTTTACCTGTGATTATTACTATGAGAGACCTGACTTTTACAAGTCGTCTTCCCTGTCTCCACCCTCCCTCCACGGGTGTAGATCTCTCAGGCTGTCGTATAGACAGAGGTGAGGCTGGGGCATGGCTGTAGACCTGCCCAGCCCTGACTACAACCCTTTTTCTGGTTAATTTTGATGTGGTTCCTGGGCATGCTGAATACGTCTGATCTTAACATTTAATTCCCTCTACCAAGGTGTCCACTTATATACTTCAATAAAATTGCATTTCCATGATCTCAAACTTGTGCTACATGCACTATCACAGCAACCTTGTCATTTTGAAGCCATCCCAACCTGAAGCTACTTAGGAAGGACCGGAGGATACACATTTAGATATGTACCTCTCAAGTTAGTCAACATTCTCAAAAAGCTCATTTATGAGCAGAACCTAGTGATGTTGAATGATGGCATGTGAAGTATTTCTAGAGGAAATTTTGCCCATATGTGTACACTCTCAAGGAATAGCACTACAAATTATATGCTAGTTAGCAGCTCCCAAACACACACACACACACACACACCTCTTTCCAGTCTTCAAAATGGTAATAAATAGTAATTTACCTCTTGCATTAAGCTCAAAAGCTCATCCACATACTGGAGGGAGGTGAAGAGGTAAAGACAGTTTGGGGACCTGCTGCGCTAGCTGAAAGCTGTAGAACATCTCTCTGGATGGCACAGATAAAAGGCAATGTGAACAAAAATGGGCAGCCGGCCTCCACTTCCCCAGCTGGTCAGTACAGAAGCCAGGGTCCAGGATCAGACAAGATGAACGAAGCCTCTATTCAGAGGACATGGCAGAGCAATGAACATCAAGCTGGAGGTACCCGAGCTGGAGCTGGGGGCAAGAAAACTCAGGAGGGCAGAGAGGAGGCGAAGGACGGAGACTCCCTGGAAGACAGTTTTCTACGGAGCCTCTGGTCCATCTGTAGGGAGCAGTTATTCGGCAGACAGGCCCCCTCCCAACTTGGACCCTACAAATCCTCCCATGACCGACCCCAAGCAACAGAGCACAATCGCTCTTTTAAGTACAGAGAATAGACCTGAGATAAAAACAGCTAGGGCACCTCCTCTTGGACACCCAGCAATAACATGACGTTAGATAGAAAAATCGGTATCCTCAAACGTCACTGGTAAAAATTACTAAAACAAACAAAAAACGTTTTACCTTTTTTTTTGGATTATTCAATTCAAATATTCTTACCTACATATCATCAAGTTAGCTGATGCTCCCTCTATCCCGCATCCTTACGGAAGATGAGGTAAGCCCATACTTCTTAAACAGGGTACACATACCCTGGGGATAGGGTTGTAAAAAGCCATGAGCTCATGGTTTCTTCCTGAAGCATCAACCCGACTCAAAGATTTATGGAGAGAAGTGCACCGGTAAGTCCTTTTAAAGCCAAAAATACTCGATTGAGTCCACTGTTAGCGTCACAAAGGCTTTAAGCTAATGTAAGAATTCAAAAGAATGTCAGGTCATTCAAGACCTGCACCTACCTCCACAGGTAAGATAAAGAGCACCTGCCCTTCCATCTGCTGTGCACAGAGTGAAGGGAACTCTGGAAAGAACCATCATTAAAGGAGTCACTTTTGTTACTTACATGCCAAAACAATTTTTAAAAATGATTTTTGGTAACTCTTTACAATATATGACTTTTCTTTTTCTTAAACGGGCTCTTCATGGGTTCACGTCTGCCCAAGCCTCTACTACCCCTGGCCCTGAGATGCCAAGACCAGCTACTCTCTTCAGCCACTTTCCTCAGCTAACTTACTTATGTCAACTCACCTGCCTTTAGCAGGACCCTTTCCCTTACCAAATTACTTTTCTAACATGCTATGGAAGTCAGTTAAGTCCAAGAGGACTGCGTCTACAATAAAGGTAAACAGTTTCCAAGAAAGATCCCGAAGCCATTCAATGAATATGAGGCATGGCACCATTCTAGAAGCTCAGAAGACATTTTTTGGTTCTGGTTCTCATATATATGCTAAATGATAAGGTTTTCAGGTTATTTCGTGCTAAAGTAAGAAAAGCTCCTCTGTGCAACTCCATGACACACTGCAATCCTAAATGATAAACTACTGATTAAAAATAGGTATAATTTACCCAAAGATATTCATGATATGCAATCAACATTGTTGGGCTTTATTGACAAAAGCAACTTTACATCACAGAGCCCATTACAATGGAAATAAGACAAAAGGTAAAGACGGTTCCTTACTATATTGGGGCCAATTCTCCAACCAAAGAATGCAGTTGTTAGACACTCCCCTACATGTTTCACCAATAAACTGAACATAAATACTGCGATCAACTCTTCAAATGTTCTTTGGGGGATACAATTTTCCCCAAATTACTTGTATATCAAACTTAGAAATAACTTTCCTCCAAATACCATGCAGAGATTTTTTTTTTCAAACAAAATACTAAAATGCCTGATCCTAATACATATAGCACAATTTCAAACAATAAAACTGCAGTAATATCTGTTTGGGCTTTAGCTGAAACTCAGCAATTACTGACTGTCCACCAGGTGTATGTCCTCAGACCAGGTACTGCAGATTATACCCAAGAAAACAGACACACACCCAAACCTTCCAGAAGAAAGTACTTAAGAAATTATTCAATATTAAGAAAAACAATGAATAAGCAAGTGTAAATTAATAATAAATTTTAGCACAAAACAAAACAAAACAAAAAAATAGGCACATGGGTTGAAGGAGAGGGTTCCTGCTGGCAATGAACTCTGATGAGGTATTAAACAAGGACTGACACTGAGGCTGGCAAGTTCCTAGACCCGGCTCTTAATGGCAAAATGGTAAAACAAAGGTATAGCGGAATGGATGGGCTGCACAAGAGTGGGCAAGGCAAGCCAACAACTATGGCCTCACTAGCTCAGAGCTACAGAACAGGTCAACCTCAGATAAAGAAAAGGTAGACAGGATATGCTTACATATCAAGAGAGGCTGAGCAAAGAAAAGATCCATTTTCTGTACATGCTATAAACAAGATGTTCACAAAGGTGAACAGTCCCCTTGAAATCTAGTTTATACTTTATTTGTTATTTTTATATCATTAGGGAAATCTCAAGTGCTGACTCAAGCCCTCAATCTCTGTTCATGATACCACATACTCCAAATCAGTAAGGTTTCCAAGATTCTGGTAATGAAGCAAACAAAGTTCCAGAGAGAGCTACAAAACAGCTAGATCTTAAACAAAATATATTTTGTAATACTGTATTGGGCTTGCAGGAATCAAGGAAAACCTCCAAGCCTCCGTTCACTTACTTCCAACCCAACGATAACAAATGACTCTCTATCTGGACTGTCCAATATGGCAGCCACAGCGACACGAGGCTATAGAACACTTGAAATGTGGCTCATCTGAATTGGGGCATGCTGAACTATAAAATACAAACGAGATTTCAAAGACTTAGTATTAAAAAAAGACAGACTAGCTTATGAATACTTTTTATACAGATCACTTGTTGAAAGGATATTTTTGCTATATAGAGTTAAATAAAATATTGTTAAAATTAGTTTCACCTATTTCTTTTTACTTTCTTAATGTGGCTAATAATTTTATATTAGACAGTTCCATTGTGTACTATAAGGAGAAAGCATTGAACAAGCTAAGCTTTGTACAAATAGTAAGGCAGGGAAGCCCAAGGAAGGGTGGCTGAAGTGGTTTCTGGTGAAACCACAACTAACTGTAAATCATCTCTGAAGGAAAGTATTTCTCCATATGCTCTCCAGATTCCCACAGATTAAGATCAAACAAATATGATCTCACAATTAAAGATCATGAATAACATAAGCAAATACAGCCATCATGATTAAGCGTCAACAGGAACAAACAGAACCCACCTTCCCTGAAGATATTCAGATACTGGAATTACCACAGAACTTAATATCTATGTTTGAAGTGATTGAAAAAATAAAAACCATAAGCGTGGACAAACATTAAAGACTAAAAAAAAAGTGAGCCACATATATGGAAAAAAAATTAAATGTTTAGAAGTAAAATATATAATTGTTGAAATTAAAAACTCAATGGCTAAGTTAAAAAGCAGATTAGGCAAAACTCATTAGGGATCTGGAAGCTAGATCCGAGGAAATACTCACAATTCACACACAACGAGAAAACAAAACAAAAACAATGAGATGGAAAATAAGAATAAGAGATAAGGAGAAAAGAATGAGAATATTTCACAAAGTCTTCATTCCAGAAGAGTATACAGGAGAAGGAATATATGAAGATAAAATAACCAAGAACTTTTTAGAACTGATGAGGCATGAACCCACAAAGGAAGTACAGCATGTACCAAGCTTGATAATAAAAAAAAGTCACACTGAGACACACTGTAGTGAAACTCAAGAACACCAAAGTCAAAGAGATGAGCTCAAAAGCAACCAGAGACTGAAGACAGATTCCTATAAAGTAACTACATCAAGACTCACAACAACCTCCTCAAGAACAACAGCATGGAAGGCAGAAGACAATGGAATAGGATCTTCAAAATGCTAAGAAAAAAATAACTAACTGGTTTGCTTTGAGATACAATTCTCTTTCAAAATAAGGCAAAATAAAGACTCTTTCAGATCATCTAAAAACTGGAGACTTTTCCTTCAACAGTCTTTCACTAAAGGAATCTCTAAAGAATGAACTTCAAGAAGGAAAAAATGTTCCCAGAAGTTCTGAATTTTAAAGAATGATGATCAAAGAAAATGGCAAAGATATAGATAAATCTAAGCAAGCATTTTATGAAATAACGCTGCTCCTTTTGTGGGAGGTTTTCAAAGACAATAATAAAACGCTGGAAACTAGTAACATTTATTTTGGGGTAGGGGAATGAATCAGAGTTAAAGGATTCTAAGGAGCATGTACTGCTAGAAGCGGGGCTAAAATATTAACTCATTTAAGACTTTAAGCATGCATGATAAAATTCCACGAGTAACCACTTAAGGACTGAAAATAGCATACAATTTCCAAACCAAATCAGTGAGGTTTTAATTATAATTTTACTGAGTTTGACAAAAATAATGTCAAAGTTGTCAATGAAGGGTGGTGAAAAGTTAAATCTTAGCTTAGTTCAAAGGTCTCTAGAGCTTCAAATCACAGATCCCTTTGAGAATCAGATAAAAGTTGTTGACCCTCTCCCACCAAAAAATATTCATATGTACTTGTACAAATTTTCATACAAATGCAACGGACCCTTCCGCAAATCCCTGGAGAACATGGACCCCCAAGGCTTTGCACAGTTTAAAAAGCTGCAGAGAATTAAGTTTGCATGAGAAGCAGTGAAGTCAGAAGTTATCTCCAACCTAGAGTTAACACCACACAAGCAGATGAAGAAGTAAGTGCAGGGCTGTTTGGTGGAAGGGGAACCTAGAATTAAGAATGAATGAAGAGTCAGTCTAATATTCTGCTTTTTCATTAAAGTGTAATTCAATAATCATGCAACTATTGCGATATTCTGAACTGTAGAATACAGTGAACAGAAAACAATTCCAAACTTTAAAGCACTTACAATCTAGTGGACAAATATGTCACACAAGGGGAACAGAAAGTAGAAATCTCCCATGACCCTTAGCTAACTATCTAGTGTTTTTAACACTCCCTTTCCTGGCAAAGAGCCTGCAAAAAAGATCAGTCAAGTCCACCCAGAGAAGACAAGGCAGATCCTACCTCTCAACTCGTACCTTAAGTGTCTCAAATATAGAAAGAGTGCAATCCAGAGGCTCCTAAAGCTGCCTGCATTCCAGAAAAGCTTTTTGGAAGAGTCTCCTGTCTCTATCCAAACACTGAACATTAAAATCTTAAGGAGTGGGCCCAAGAATCTGCATTTTAAAAGGACCCCCCAATGATGCTGTTGGATGGCCAAGCTAAAGAGCAACAAGCACATGCAATACGAACAACCAAGAATCTGCATTTTAAAAGGACCCCCCAATGATGCTGTTGGATGGCCAAGCTAAAGAGCAACAAGCACATGCAATACGAACAACCATTACTCCTTATTCAAAAAGATTTGATTCATATTGAGCTGGTTTTGTGTATCACAGATACTCAGAACTGTGAACCAGAACATTTGCAAATAAAGTGTTTCCTATGTAATGTAAAAATAGGCTCAATGGCACAAATTATATAGCACAAGGAAAACAATATTTAATGATTTTCAGATATCACAGCAAGAACACTAAAAGGACTTATTCTAGTATACAAGAATTGAAAGCAAACTCAAAGGAAAAGCACATGAGATGTCTCCTTTCTGTTGTTTAGGCAAATGAATAAATAATATTCTCAGCAATTCATGGGGTAAAGAGCACTTAAGATACTCTATTAATTTTAAAAACCACACATGTTTGATTTCACTACCCCACAATCAACTCCAGAAGCCAAATAACTCACTTTTCCTTTCCTTATTTTGGTCTCAATGTTTTAAAAGCCAGCTATACCACCCACAGCAGATGCTGGCTTAGTTGACCAACATCCTTGGAATGACTCTGAACTATACACAGATTTTATTTATAACTGTGTTTTTGGTCAATGTACATAAAAATTCCTGTGGTGTATAAGAGAAAGGAGCAATTTTATACGAAGTAAGGAGAAGGTTTCAAAATCCTTCTCTTTCTAAACGAGCTGACTTTAAAACACTTTTTAAAATAAATCTGGTACAATCTCAAACTTAAAAGCTTACTTCCATTTTTGATCCACTAGAACATGCATATGTTAGATAAATGTTTTCTCAGAGGGTCAAGACAAGATCACAGGGAGCTTACTGAATTTAAATTAGCTATTATGGTAACTGTCAAGGGAAAAACCCCACATCCACCAAGAAGAAAAGCAACTATCAACATTACAAATAAGGAGAATGCTTCTTGTACTTTATTACAGTGTACACTCCTTGTCTGGTACCATAGGAATAATCTTTACAGTGGTTACTTGACCATGAGTTAAACTAAAGTCCTCTTAATCTCAGTTTTCATTGGTGATATAATAAATTTACTTGACATCCTGAAATCCCAAATTTCAAAAGAAAACAAGTTTGGTTTCAAGGTTTGAAAGTTGGGTGGGGGGAGTGGAAGATAAGGATGCTTCAGAGAATAATGTAATCACCTGAGTAGAGCACTTTATCATGTTAATGTCATTTAAGACTCAGAATTCTTAAGACTCAGAATTCTTTAAAGTAAAGCCTATTTCACTGGTGAGGGGGAGGTTCAGGAGCGAGAGCTACTTAACAAGTCACAAGCTATTAAGCGGAAGGAAAAAATGGAACCCAGAATTTCCGGCTCTGAGTCTAGAACCTGGAATAGAATTAGAAGGCTCTTAATTACTCCCACCCACGGTGTAAACCTCAGTTCCAGAACAGATTATGACAGCTGATCACCTAAGGCAGAGGTTAGCAAACTGGCCCACAGTCTCTTTATGAGGCACCCATGAGCTAAATAGATAGGGTTTTTTTTTTTTTTTACACTCTTAAATGACTGAAATTTAAAAAAAAAAAAGAATACTTCACGACACATAAAAATGAAATGAAATTCTGTTTACTGTCCATAGTTTTATTGGAACGCTGCCATGCTCATTCGTTTGCGTATCGTTTATGGCCATCTTGGCACTACAATAGCAGAGCTCAGTTACAAAGACAGTATGGCCCACAAATCCTAAAATGTAAATATCTGATCCTTTACTTAAAAAGTCTGTCTACCCTTGATCTGAGGGATGCTTGTCTTTTTCTGAAAACTATGAAGTTCTTTCTTACCTATGCTGAATCAAAACTGGTCTTCCCCTCATAGACTGGAGATGCAGGGAGGAAATCTCTTCTGTCCTGCACAGAACAGTAGCCCTTCAAAATCTGGAAAGCTGAAGCTCCACCTACCTTCTTGTTTTTTATGCACAAGGCATAGTTCCCAATAACATTTAGATAGACACTCACTAAGCACCTATTATCATACGTCTGGCACCATGCTGGGCATTAGAGATCTCCTTTCTTTTTAAGTGAGAAAACAAAGGCTTCGCCATTAAGTAACTCACTCAAGTTTATTTAGCTCAGGCAGCTCCATATTCTTATCCTACCAGGTCCCTTTCAAAGAGGCAAGCCTTTGCACTTCCGCCTTTGTCAATATATCCCTCTAGAACTGTGGAGCTGAATACAGAACACGAAACTCCTATCCTGATTTAGGCAGAACTGGATAAAACAAGGCAAACCAATATTCCTTGACCTGGCCACTCAACTGGAGTACTTCTGTGTTCTTCCCTGCCTAGGCAAACAGCTGTTTCACATCACAGTGCCCATTTACACAAGCATATTACTTCTGCCTTCAGATAATCAGGTCTTGATTAAAACAATACAATCATACATCTTTAGAAACAAAACCGGGCCTCGGGAGGCATTTCAGATCAGTTAAAATACAATACAGTAATAAGTATCATTTACTGAGTGCCTGTGATGGGAGTTGCGTGGCTGGGCTTTACCTGTTTTCTCATTTGACCTTCCCAGCTCTACCAAAGCACGCATCGGTCCCAATTATACAGATGGGGAAACCACACGTTCAAGGTTCACTTGCTCAAGGGACAGAGTTGGAATACAAAAACTAGATTGTCTCGATTCCAAATCCAGACCCAACCATTAGACCACACTTTGAAATACCAACTTTTAATTACAATACAGTCACAGTGTTACTTACAAGTTAGAAAGCTTACCCTGAAACGATACTGACCACTCCATTATTTATTATCAGCAACCATACTTTCGTTAGCTTTTTAAATCTAAAATAAAACTCAGAATTAAAAGTTCGATTGTGCACGTGTACTTATTTCTTCCCTGCTAGACGTTTCTTGAGGGCGTGAACCATTCTCAAACCATCCCATCTCCCCATGGAGTCTCCATATGGCAGGCATTCAATAAACATGCTGATGGAACACAAACTTAGCACAAAAATGTTACTTACAAATTCTGCCAGGTTAAATACTGAGTAGGATACCTGAAGACATGGGAAAAGCGAAGCAAGAACTGGCCTAAATGTAGCTCATAACACATGGGTGGTCCTTGCCCTCAGAATTATTTTTCTGTATGGGGGATACAACTTATGTATAATGTGCTTCTCTCATCCAAACTCTAATGGGAAATGTTAAATGATTACGTGTTTATAATCACAAACACAAATAGAAGAGTGGATAACCCAGACTAAACTCTCGAACAATCCAATGTAGGAACAAAAACACCTCATACCCTCCTTGTGTTATGTACTTTCCCAACAGCAGATTATTTGCCTGAAGACTTCTGCATCTCAGCCTGTGTCTGGTCCTCCTCTGCCCAACACATTTCTCTTTCAAGTAGGGCAGGCCTTGAGAACAGGGAAAATTCTCCCCTTTATACCCCCCCCCCAGATGACCTAATAAAGCATCTCGGATACAGTAGGGCACAGCTAATGCATAAAACTGCTTGAACAGAATGGAACCTTTTCAGTGCCAGCCAAGGTACACTGACCACATACAATGTAAGGAGAGGCGACAACCTTTCCACTGATTCTACCAAAGACAGCATCCTCCGGAAAACTTTTGCAAACTCTTCCTTTTAAAAAGCTACAAAAAATTGCCAGAAGGCAATCACTGTGGGCAACAACTCCACTGAACATAAAAAACAGTAAGGCACCCAGAAGAGAAGTCACCTTAGAAGCCACACCTGGTACTTATTAAAGAGTTCACAAGGGCCAAGGGGCTCTACTTGTTAAAGACGCTTACTTAGGTCCCTAAACACCCAGGTCCCTAAACGCATCATCAAGGTGAGTCTAGAGTCTCCAGAAGTTTTAAGTCTCTTAAAAAAATGTATTTATAAATACACGTGGAACAGAAGAACCATTTATCCAAAACTTTCCGTTCTGTAGAAGCAGGCTCCCAGAAGTCTACTTTGAAATACGTCAAGAAGTTACAACGAGGCATAAAAATATGGCGAGAGATCCAAATTGATAACTCCCTAACTTCGAGTTGACGCTGGCAAACCCATCGCCCCTAACTTGGAGTTCTGACTGTGCCCTTTCTTACTTGCAACGCTGCGGCGCAAATGAATGACGGTGTATCAGCGTTAAATTTAAATTTCCTGACTCTGGCCACAATGCTAACCTAATTAAAGCATGTGGTCAACGTTTAGCATTTTCGGTGCGATATTTTGCATCGCTTTGGCTAGAAGCAGAGTCAAGGGACAGTTGCACTCGTCCTCGAGAGCACCCCCCCTCCCCAAATCAGAAGCCAAAGCCTCCACAAAAATACTTTATTGAATCAGACAGGAAAAGCACCCCCAGCCCACGCCGAGCGTCACACCCCTTCCCCACACCGAGAACACTTTGAGCAGAGTCTGAGCCAAGTCACTTGTGTCAAGTACTTCCCCGCGGTTCGGAGTCCCCTCCCCTCCCCCCACCAAGAGCCAGCAACTCCACGCAGCTCCATCCCCGGGCCCCCGCCCCCACCCCGCCAGGTCCCCTCGGGGAAGCGTGGATCCGGCCGACCCGGGCACTTGGCCGTCCCTCCTCACACACATTTCCGTCCAGCAAAGTGCGGGCGCGAGGGGGTGACGGGGGATGGGAGCCGGCCGTCGGGGAGTCCGGGGGGCACGGGGAGGGGGCGGTACCTCGTACAGCTCCTCGGAGGCCATGGTGGGCGGCCGCGCGAGCGGCCCCGGGCGGGCGGGCGACGCGCAGGGCGGGTGCGGCGGGGGTGCGGGCGGCGCGGCGGCCGCCGGGCAGCGACACTTTGTTTCAGTTGGAGCTCGGCGTGGCCTGCGCTTCCTGCTCCCGCGGCTGCCCCCGGCGCCGGGGGCTGTGCACGGACGAGGCTCTGGCGCTCCGCGGCCAGGGCGGCGGGCGGGCGGCGGCGGCGCGGCCGGGCTGTGCGCACAGCAGCTGCGCAACGCGCCCTGGCGCCCGGTCACTCCCCGGCCGGCCGGCTCGGGCGCATGGCTCCCCGCCGGGGCCGGGCCGGGCTGGGCGGGCGGCGGCGGGCACAGCGGGCGGCGCGGCGGCTCCGCGGCTCCCCTCTCCGGCGTAGTGCAAAAAGCTTCCTACTTGCGACCGAAAAAGCCTGCCCCGGCGACTGAGCATGCCCAGTGCGGCCGCCGGCCGGCGGAGCCGCGGTCCGCGCTCCGGGTTTTCGGGCCGGCCGGCGGGAGGGGCGGGGGCGGCGGGGAGCGGTGGGTCCCGCTCCGGGCCGGGCGGCGGGCGGCGGGGCGGGCCGGGCAGGAAGGGGAGGAGCCGACAGGCGGGCGGGGTGCCGGGGCCGCGCTCCCCGCCCGCCCGGGGTCCCGCGCGCGGAGCTACGACCCGGCGGCCCGTCCGGCCCCGACGTGCGCGTCCGCTGTCCCAGCTCTGGTACGGGGCCGCCCACCTCGGGGGCCTAACGGGACGGCCGAGGGGTGCCCCAAACTGGACAGGAGGCCCGCGCGTCCGGGGTCGCCTGTCCTCACGGCCGCCTTTCCGCCCGACGGCGGCGGCCCACCCGCGGGAACGAGAGCGGGGGCCGCGTCCTTCCTGGAGCCCGGGGGCCCCCGCGTCCTCCCTCCCGGCGCCGTCCGCGCGCCTGACCTCCTCTGCGCCCCCAAGACGCCGGTGCCCCGGGCGACAGGACCCCGGCCCGAGCCACAGTCCCCACCTCGGCGGCTGCCGGGCGCTGTGTGGCCCCCCACGCACTGGGCATGCTCGCTCGGGTGCCGCCCGGGGTGAGGGCGCCCGGCTTCGGCGAGGGGCCGCGGAGTGCCCCCCGGGTGTCCCTTGGCCGCCCCCGCTCCCGGTCCCCGGGTTCCTCTTCCAGCGTCCGCCTCCTCTGAAGGGGAGCGGGCAGGCCGGGGCCGGAATGTGGACTCAAGGGGCGTCTGGGTTCGAATGGATGAAGCTATCCATGGTGGTTCCTCTTGGGGCGGCGTGCTGTTGACAATCACACGATGTGCCCTCTTGGCCAGAGCAGCGTGGGCCTGGTGCCTCCTCCAGATTACAGGGGAGACGGGCATTGTGGGGACAGCCGCACGGCAGGCTCCAAGGCCAGACCTGCGGGAGGCTGGACGTCCCTCCATCCGTGCGCAATGGGGAAGGAAGGGCTTCCTGGCCGGATTCCCCCAAGCAGCCGGCAATTCCAATCCTTCCTGCCAAACTTAGCGTCACTTCTCCCCGGGGCACTTCAGAGACATTTTTCACCTCGGCCCCTCCACCTGGAGACCATCACCGAGTCCGAATGTTTCTCCCGACCCACCCCGTCCCTGGTACTCTATCCAGTGCTAGTTCCTAACCGACGTCCCAGACACCGGGTCCTTCCCACCAGTCTTTTTGCAAAGTCAATTCGATTGTGCCCCGAGTGTGCATTTTAAAAACCATAAGGCTTTTCATAAGGAACAGGTAGAGCTCTTGACCGTAATGATAGCAAATCCAGTGGCCATTCTCTTCACCCGGGTACCCTTGCCTGGAATAACCCCTTCCAACCTTAAACTCCCAATTCCAGCGCCACTTTCACAGCTTAGCCTTCCGAACTTCCGGGGCAAATTTACTTATTACCTCTCTAGGTGCTCCCGAACCCCCCAGGCGCGCTGCACTGTGGCACTTATCTCAGTTTATTTTAATTATCTGTGTATTTTAATTGTTTCCCCTCTACCAGTTATAGACCATGACATTCTCCCAGACTTCATCTTCCTCAGCTTGACTCTCCAGCCCCTATCTCCACTCTCTAAATATAAAATAAGTTTTCTTATTAAAATAAATTAGAATTCCAATGTCCACAATGAAGCCTGACAGCCACGCATTCAAACCCCACCTATAGGATACCATTATCAAATGCCTCGCTGATAAGAATCAAAATTAAAGTCTCCACCTCTTCTACCTGTCACTCCTCACAGGGCAGCTCGCCTCTGCCTTTTTACCAGAGGGTCCTGCCGGTTACCAACCCCTTCCACCAACTAACAGCACCTCTTTCCTCCCGCTAAACCCTTCCTTCATTTGCTACATTTGATTATTGTCTCAGGGCACACAAACTCATCACATAAATTTGTAAGCTCCTTGAAGGCAAGGATGAGAACTGGATACATCTTAGAAGTCTCAAGCAATGAATGTACACTATGGCAGGTGCCACAAGATGGTTGGAAGTCACAAAGCATAACAAAATAAGAAACAAAAGGAACGCTGAAGTCTAAAATAAACAGATATCTCATACAGAAAGCTATATATGATATACCGATATAAATATAAACATTTCTTCTTTACCATGACCATCACCCTGATTATTGCCACCACCAGATACAGAATTTGTTTATGCATTCACAAGTTGCTCATCATGTGCCCAAAGGCAGCTTCATGTTAAACATTTTGTCTCTAAAGAATCTCCAGTGCTACCACTGTTACCCAAAAGTTGAGGGGGAGGGGTACAAAAGGATAAGAAGACTTCCACAACAGCCAGATATTCAGATTTTGAGCTAGTACATCAGATAGATAGACAGACAGACAGACAGATAGCTATTGTGGAAAAGGGAGAACTACAGCCTTAGAAAAAAAGCTACCTCTAAAAAGTCAACTTACACAGACTTTTAATCCTGATGACCTGGATTATTTATGATGCTATGGTTAATAGTTATTGGGGATTGAATCTTGCCCCCCACAAGACATGAGTTCAAGTCTGAACCCCTGGTCTAGAGGATGTGAACTCATTTGTAATGGGATTTTCACATCCAAATCCCCAGTCCTGTGGGTGTGGACTCCTTTGTAAATAGGATCTTTGAAGATCCTATTAAATTGAGGCCAGATGGAATCAGAGTGAGCCTCAGTCTGATATGATTGGAATCCTTATAAGCAGAGGGAATTTGTGGAAGACACAAAAGGAGACCAAGGAGACATATCACCACGTGACAGAGGTAGAGATTGTCAGCAAGCCACAGCAAGAACATTAAGAATTCAGAGAAGGCAGGACCTGCCAATACCTTGGGTTTTGGACTTCCAGCCTTCAAAATTGTGAGACATTAAATTCCTTTTGGTTAAGTCAACTCATCTGTGCTATCTGCCATTGCAGCCATGACAAACTAACACAGTAGCCCACATTAAAACGAGTAGCTACTCTGCAGAGACGACCTCCATACACAAAGCAGAAGTAAGCCATTCCCCTAAACTCAGTCCTAGTTACTCCTCTTCTCCAACAATTAGTTGGTTTCCATCTTAACTAACAACGCCAGCAGAGGAGACCCAACAAATGACTGAGAAGCTGAGCAAGTTTGCAACTGCCCACTTTTCCCTCTGATCTGTCCTCCTTTCTGCCTTCCACCCCAAATACTCAGAGGATGCTGGGTTTGTAGACATTTTATATGTTTTGTTCTTTATACATTTATAAACATTTTGTTTATGTATATATTTTACCTCGGTTCCATTTGTCTTACTTTTAAGCAAATCCTGCTCTATTCCCTTGCTTTTTTAGGTAAACTTTGTATCGGTGCTCATAATAGAGGCAAATATGCCCAAAAGCATTTCATGGCTTCGATTTACACCACCTTTTAGGAAAAAGTGAAGTTTTTGCAAGTAGTTGCCATGACCACGTGTATAGGTGCTGTGAATGTACTTTCTCAGTGAATTAAGAATGAAAGTAAAATCACATCCACCAAACACATCAGGAAGATGTCTGCATTGTACCAAAAATACGTGCAGCCCAAGAGTATGTACCCGCAAATTATGTAAATCTGAAAAGATTACAGAAGCGGTCAACGAGAGAGATGACATACACAAGCAACTAAAATTACATCCACCAGCAATAAACTTCATCCCTTACCTGCATAAGCCCATGGTAGAGACGAATGTCATCCAACTTAGTCCTTTTCCAAACAGACCCGACATGTGGATAATGGATAATCAATACACCCAAGTCTCCAGAGTTCAGGAATTAGAAACCGTTCCTTGCTTCAGGAGAACTATGACTGGTTTCTGCAAGCAGAAGTCCTCCCCTATTCCCACGTAGCAGCCAAACACAGACACTCCTTCCTTTCTCCCAAGAATCTGCATTTCATCTGCATTTGAATTCCAAGGCCATGGAGGAGAAATAGGGGATGGGATTGGAAAGACAAAAGCAGCAAAGATCTGGCCCCTACTTCTTTCAGTGCTGACGGCATTTTAAGGTTTGGTGGCTGTGAAAAGCAGCTGATAATGATTGTCTTCATCAGAGTCATGACCCCTAAAACCATAACCCTCCAAAACCCCAAATTTACCCGTGGTCTTAATGAAGACGTGACCTGGGTGTGTTTGTTTAAGCATACAGAGGAATTAAAATATCATTCATATAGTAGAGGACCCACTCCACAAAACTTGGGGGAATTCCCATCTCACTCACCTAACTCAAAGAAAGGTAAGGAGAATTCATGACTGAGAAGCAAAGCAGAAAAACATACTGAACCAGTGAGAAGCTGAATTCAGACGCTTTTTCCTAGGGCTCTTTTTCTTAACCGAAGCCACTAGTTCTCCTTTCCGTGAAAGCTTAAATTGGATACCAGTGCCCCTTGCTTGTCTTGCCAACCAATAACGTCTGATTCCTCCTTTCAGCTGTTGCTTCCTTCTCTGACCAAATAGTCGATTTCCCCATTTGAACTGGCAACCTCTCCTTGACTATGTCCAACCTCAGCCCCAGGTATCATTTCTCTCTTTCATTTGGAAGCTAATATCTAATACAACTGCCACACTTCTGCTTCCTGGCCACGTGCCACCTTTTATTTAATCTCTGTGCCCTAATGATATCAAGTTTCAGACTCCATAACATTTAACTGCACTAATGTCCTCTTAGGCTGAGGTACCTCTACTGCCCAAAGCTCATCAATTTGTTATTAAGGGTCATTTTCTTTCTCAACTAGATTTTAGTGTTTAGCTCCAGTTCCCTTTATCTATTTCGCTAATGGTGATTCCACCAAAAAAATCCTTAGAATAATCTGTATCTGTTGCATCTTCTTTTGGTTGAAGTAGTTGATTGAGAATGAGAAAGGTTATCATTTCTAACTTTATACATACATTACCCCACCTTCTGGAGGGAGAAAAGAACCAAAAGACATAAAGAGTAAATGGCAGTGAAGTTTCACCCTGACCCTCTGTCACTCACTCAATGGGAGCCTGGAAAAAACAGCAAATGTAGCTGTCCCTAGAAGAAGCATGAAGAGCAATTACATTTGTTACCAAGTGAGACCATCCAAGACACCTCTTTCCCTTCTGGCATTTTCTGCAGTGAGAGCTACTAGGCAGGAGATGGTTATGAACATTTGAGCTGGTAAAGAAAATAGGAACTCCAGGCCTACCCAAAGCGGTGGAACTCAGAGTTAGCCTGGGACCAGAACAGGTGGGAATTGAATCTAAAGCCAAGAGTAAATGAGTTTGAAAGCAAAGCTGGAGCTAAACAAGCATATGAAAACAGGTAGTAGGGCTTGATTTTTTTCAATCACTAGTTTTGTCTAGTGCAGAGGTTCTCAAAGTGTGCCAGACCTGTGCAAAAGCATCCCCTTGGAACTTGTTACAAGTGCAAATTCTCTACTCACCTACCTGTCCACCTACCTACTTACCTCCTGGAGCCCAGAAATATGTCTAATCCTTGAGGTGATTCTGGTGCATGCTAAAGTTTTGTTTTTAAATCAAGGCACAGATTTCAAACCATTGGTAAATCATTAGGTCATTTTAATAAATCTTGACTGGCATCTTTTAAATGAGATAGAATGGAATGGATAGGATAGAATGAATGGTTTGGACTTGCAGAAAGTATCAAGAGTGCATCACTCCACTAAGAGAAAATATTGTGTAGTGAAATCGTGTTTCCATTATACCCACACACATCTTTATACATACATATATACATCCACACACATATTTTTGTGTAATACATCATGTAAAATGTATTTCTTACATTTTGATTGAGGTTTAAATTTTTGAAAGCCAATATTCAGCAAGATGGGTCACAAAAGCCCTGCAAAGTTGGATTGTTAATTATGTATGAATGGTATTTCTAAAGTGCTTTAAAATAGTTACCTAAAATGGTGTTGCAGTCCCTTTTTGTATTACAAATTATTTCTCCACAAATACTACAAAGCTGTCTGGATGAAGTTCCTTTCTGAATTATCACATATTATAGAGTATTATATTTTGAACTATTAAGACTTTGTGGTTTGTACTTTAGTTTTTTGTTTTCAAAGAATATAGAAGAATTTCCAATGAACATCCCTAACAGAGAAAACAAAGTGAATAAAGTTTGATTTTGTCAACAGCTACATTTTTTTAAATACACAAACAAGAATCGCTTGCCCTGTGCCTGGTACTATTTTAAATAGTACAAATGGCACTTTACAAATGTTGACCTATTTAATTCAACAAGCACCTATTAAAAATCATAGCTAACATTCGTAGAGAACCCTGAGCAAGCATGTTCATCCAAAAAACACCTTTTGGAATAAATGCTCCTATTGTCCCCATTTCTAATAAGTTGGAAACTAAAATCACACTCAGGTACAGGTCATTAAGTTACAGTCATTCATTCACTCAACAAATATATATTGAACACTTACTATGTGCCAGGCCCCTTGTTAATCAATGTATACACAATCATCCCTGCTCTCAGGCAGCTACCAATCTATTGGAATAGACAAGACATCAAATTGTCAAAAAAGAAAAATGTCTCAATGACAAACCAAGGGAAGTGGCAGGAATCTGTGAGCACACATGCCCTGCAGATAAGTCTGGTCTGTGGCTTCCCCAAAAAAAGCATATCAATCATCCCGTGGCATGATGCACACGTGCTTGAGCACCAGCAAAACAGGATCATCAAAAATTAATTTTGAAATAATTTGATATCTTGAAAAAAGTCATCATGGGAGAGATCAACATTTGTGTTTCCATGCAATTATTTTACAGTTTAGCATTTTAAAAAATATGAAATATTAGACATCCAAAAAAGGTATGAAGAATAACGCAACAAGGCCTGTGTATCCTCTGTCAAGCTTAAGAAGTATAGTATTTCCATAGTCAGTCAATGTTTGGGCAGACTTTTGAAAAGTTTATTGGAAGTTGGGTTTATACCATGCTCTGTTCAGTATTTAGGGCTTTGTTTTGTTTTTAATAAATGATGTTTTTGAACAGTTTCAGGTTTACAGAAAAGGATAATATAGAAAGTTCCCATATACGCCACAATCAGTTTCCCCTTTTAACATCTTTACATTAGTGTGGTACATTTGGTACAATTAACAAACCAATATTGAAATGTTATTATTAACTAAAACTAATAAATTATTCAGATTTCCTTAGTTTTTCCCTAATATCCTTTTCCTGTTCCAGGGCACCACAGTCCATTTAACTGTTTTGTCTTCTTAGGCTCCTCTTGGCTGTGATAGTTTCTTGGAGTTTCTTAGGTTTTGATGACCTTGACATTTTTGAAAAATACTGGTCAGGTATTTTGTAGAATGTGCCTCAACTGGGATTTGTCTGATGTTTTTCTCACAATTAGACAGAAGTTATGAGTTTTGGGGAGGAAAACTGTACTGGTTTGTATATATTATGTCCCCCAGAAAAAGCAATGTTCTTTGATGCAATCTTGTGGGGCAGACATATTAGTGTTGATTAAGTTGGAACGTTTGGATTAGGTTGTTTCCATGGAAATGTGCCCCGCCCAACTGTAGGTGATAACTCTGATTGGATAATTTCCATGGAGGTGTGGCCCCGCCCATTCACTTTGGGCCTTGATTAGTTTACTAGAGCACTATGTAAGCTCAGACAGAGGTTGCTACAGCCAAGAGGGACATTTTGAAGAACAGACAGGAGCTGAGAGAGGAGCTGCAGATGAGAGACAGCTTGAAGACAGCCGTTGAAAGCAGACTTTGCTCCTGAGAAGCTAAGAGATGAAAATACCCCAAGAGCAACTAAGAATGACATTTTTGAGGAACTGAACCCTAGAAAGGAATGTCCTGGGAGAAAGCCATTTTGAAACTAAAACTTGGAGCAGACCCCAGCCATGTGCCTTCCCAGCTAACAGAGGTTTTCCGGACACCATTGGCCATCCTCCAGTGAAGGCACCTGATTGTTGATGTGTTACCTTGGACACTTTATGGTCTTAAGACTGTAACTGTGTAACCAAATAAAACCCCTTTATAAAAGCCAGTCCATCTCTGGTGTTTTGCATCCCAGCAGCATTAGCAAACCAGAACAAAGACCATAGAGTTAAAGTGCTCTTTTCATCACATCACACCAAGGCTCTGTACTACCAACATGACTTACTGCTGTTGAAGGTGAGCTTGATGACTTGGCTGAGGTGGTGTCTGTCAGGATTCCCCACCATAAAGTTACCCGCCTTTTCCTCCTTTCCATACTGTGCTCTTTAGAAGGAAATCACTATGAGCAGCCCACACTTAAGTAGCAGGAGTTTTTCTCCACCTCCTTAAAGGTGGAATGTCTACACCATTTATCTAGAATTCTTCTGCGTGGGAGATTTGTCTCTTCTACCTCATTTATTTATTTATTCAATCACTTATTTACGCTGGCATGGAATCACGGATATTTACTTTATGTTTTGGGTTATCATCCAAGACTATTTTGTTGCTCAACTTGTTCGAGGTTTGGCCATTGGGAGCTCTTTATCCCCTATGACACTGTAGGGTATGTGTGTGTGTGTGTGTGTGTGTGTGTGTGTGTGTGTGTGTGTGTGCGCGTGTGTATTTTGAGCAATTCTTTACTTTCCAGGCTCATCTTGAATATTTTCTGCCCCAGTCCCAGAATCAGTTATTTTCCCAAGGATCCCCGGTTGGTTCATCTTATTGGAGACAGTTATTTGTAACCAAGATCTGGGCCATAGGTGTGCTCTTTGCTCCTGGGACTTCTTTGATTTCTGACTAGGTCATACCTAAACTAGAGAGGTAAGATCTGAACTAAGTTATGAGGGTGGTAGAGCTGGTTCTGGGCTGGGGGAAGAGCTTGTGCAAAAGTCTAGATGTGGGAAGCAGCACAACACCTTTGAGGATCTGTAAGAGGCTGGTGAGGCTTCCTGCACAGAAGGACATAAGATAGCATGAAGAGGAGGCGGGGCAAGATGGCGGACTGGTGAGCTGTAAGTTTTAGTTACTCCTCCAGGAAAGTAGGTAAAAAGCCAGGAACTGCGTGGACTGGACACCACAGAGCAATCTGACTTTGGGCATACTTCATACAACACTCATGAAAATGTCGAACTGCTGAGATCAGCGAAATCTGTAAGTTTTTGTGGCCAGGGGACCCGCGCCTCTCCCTGCCAGGCTCAGTCCCATGGGAGGAGGGGCTGCCAGCTCCGGGAAGGAGAAGGGAGAACTGCAGTGGTAGCCCTTCTTGGAAACTCATTCTACTGATCCATACTCTAACCAAACCATAGATAGACTGAGACCAGACACCAGAGAATCTGAGAGCTGCCAGCCCAGCAGAGAGGAGACAGGCATAGAAAAAAAAAATAACATGAAAAACTCCAAAATAAAAGCAGAGGATTTTTGGAGTTCTGGTGAACACAGAAAGGGGAAGGGCGGAGCTCAGGCCTTGAGGCGCATATGCAAATCCTGAAGAAAAGCTGATCTCTCTGCCCTGTGGACCTTTCCTTAATGGCCCTGGTTGCTTTGTCTATTAGCATTTCAATAACCCATTAGATCTCTGAGGAGGGCCCTTTTTTTTTAATCCTTTTTTCTTTCTCTAAAACAATTACTCTAAGAAACCCAATACAGAAAGCTTCAAAGAATTGCAATTTGGGCACATCAAGTCAAGAGCAGAACTAAGAGAGCTCTGTGACAAAAGGCAATTATCCAGTGGCTGAGAAAATTCACTAAACACCACAACTTCCCAAGAAAAGGGGTGTGTCCGCTCACAGCCACCATCCTGGTGGACAGGAAACACTCCTGCCCATCGCCAGCCCCATAGCCCAGAGCTGCCCCAGACAACCCAGTGTGACGGAAGTGCTTCAAATAACAGGCACACACCACAAAACTGGGCGTGGACATTAGCCTTCCCTGCAACCTCAGCTGATTGTCCCAGAGTTGGGAAGGTGGAGCAGTGTGAATTAACAAAGCCCCATTCAGCCATCATTTGAGCAGACTGGGAGCCTCCCTACACAGCCCAGCAGCCCAGAACTGCCCTGGGGGGACGGCACTCACCTGTGACATAGCACAGTCATCCCTCAACAGAGGACCCGGGGTGCACGGCCTGGAAGAGGGGCCCACTTGCAAGTCTCAGGAGCCATACGCCAATACCAAGGACTTGTGGGTCAGTGGCAGAGACAAACTGTGGCAGGACTGAACTGAAGGATTAGACTATTGCAGCAGCTTTAAAACTCTAGGATCATCAGGGAGATTTGATTGTTAGGGCCACCCCCCCCTCCCCGACTGCCCAGAAACACGCCCCACATACAGGGCAGGCAACACCAACTACACACGCAAGCTTGGTACACCAATTGGGCCCCACAAGACTCACTCCCCACTCACCAAAAAGGCTAAGCAGGGGAGAACTGGCTTGTGGAGAACAGGTGGCTCGTGGACGCCACCTGCTGGTTAGTTAGAGAAAGTGTACTCCACGAAGCTGTAGATCTGATAAATTAGAGATAAGGACTTCAATAGGTCTACAAACCCTAAAAGAACCCTATCAAGTTCAGCAAATGCCACGAGGCCAAAAACAACAGAAAATTATAAAGCATATGAAAAAACCAGACGATATGGATAACCCAAGCACCCAAATCAAAAGACCAGAAGAGACACAGCACCTAGAGCAGCTACTCAAAGAACTAAAGATGAACAATGAGACGATAGTACGAGATATGAAGGAAATCAAGAAGACTCTAGAAGACCATAAAGAAGACATTGCAAGACTAAATAAAAAAGTGGATGATCTTATGGAAATTAAAGAAACTGTTGACCAAATTAAAAAGATTATGGACACTCATAGTACAAGACTAGAGGAAGTTGAACAATGAATCAGTGACCTGGAAGATGACAGAATGGAAAATGAAAGCATAAAAGAAAGAATGGGGAAAAAAATTGAAAAAATCGAAATGGACCTCAGGGATATGATAGATAATATGAAACGTCCAAATATAAGACTCATTGGTGTCCCAGAAGGGGAAGAAAAGGGTAAAGGTCTAGGAAGAGTATTCAAAGAAATTGTTGGGGAAAACTTCCCAAATCTTCTAAACAACATAAATACACAAATCATAAATGCTCACCAAACTCCAAATAGAATAAATCCAAATAAACCCACTTCGAGACATATACTGATCACACTGTCAAACACAGAAGAGAAGGAGCAAGTTCTGAAAGCAGGAAGAGAAAAGCAATTCACCACATACAAAGGAAACAGCATAAGACTAAGTAGTGACTACTCAGCAGCCACCATGGAGGCGAGAAGGCAGTGGCACGATATATTTAAAATTCTGAGTGAGAAAAATTTCCAGCCAAGAATACTTTATCCAGCAAAGCTCTCCTTCAAATTTGAGGGAGAGCTTAAATTTTTCACAGACAAACAAATGCTGAGAGAATTTGCTAACAAGAGACCTGCCCTACTGGAGATACTAAAGAGAGCCCTACAGACAGAGAAACAAAGACAGGACAGAGAGACTTGGAGAAAGGTTCAGTACTAAAGAGATTCGGTATGGGTACAATAAAGGATATTAATAGAGAGAGGGAAAAATATGACAAACATAAACCAAAGGATAAGATGGCCGATTCAAGAAATGCCTTCACGGTTTTAACGTTGAATGTAAATGGATTAAACTCCCCAATTAAAAGATATAGATTCGCAGAATGGATCAAAAAAAATGAACCATCAATATGTTGCATACAAGAGACTCATCTTAGACACAGGGACACAAAGAAACTGAAAGTGAAAGGATGGAAAAAAATATTTCATGCAAGCTACAGCCAAAAGAAAGCAGGTGTAGCAACATTAATCTCAGATAAAATAGACTTCAAATGCAGGGATGTTTTGAGAGACAAAGAAGGCCACTACATACTAATAAAAGGGGCAATTCAGCAAGAAGAAATAACAATCATAAATGTCTATGCACCCAATCAAGGTGCCACAAAATACATGAGAGAAACACTGGCAAAACTAAAGGAAGCAATTGATGTTTCCACAATAATTGTGGGAGACTTCAACACATCACTCTCTCCTATAGATAGATTAACCAGACAGAAGACCAATAAGGAAATTGAAAACCTAAACAATCTGATAAATGAATTAGATTTAACAGACATATACAGGACATTACATCCCAAATCACCAGGATACACATACTTTTCTAGTGCTCATGGAACTTTCTCCAGAATAGATCATATGCTGGAACATAAAAGAAGCCTCAATAAATTTAAAAAGATTGAAATTATTCAAAGCACATTCTCTGACCACAATGGAATACAATTAGAAGTCAATAACCATCAGAGACTTAGAAAATTCACAAATACCTGGAGGTTAAACAACACACTCCTAAACAATCAGTGGGTTAAAGAAGAAATAGCAAGAGAAATTGCTAAATATATAGAGACGAATGAAAATGAGAACACAACATACCAAAACCTATGGGATGCAGCAAAAGCAGTGCTAAGGGGGAAATTTATAGCACTAAACGCATATATTAAAAAGGAAGAAAGAGCCAAAATCAAAGACCTAATGGATCAACTGAAGAAGCTAGAAAATGAACAGCAAACCAATCCTAAACCAAGTAGAAGAAAAGAAATAACAAGGATTAAAGCAGAAATAAATGACATAGAGAACAAGAAAACAATAGAGAGGATAAATATCACCAAAAGTTGGTTCTTTGAGAAGATCAACAAGATTGACAAGCCCCTAGCTAGACTGACAAAATCAAAAAGAGAGAAGACCCATATAAACAAAATAATGAATGAAAAAGGTGACATAACTGCAGATCCTGAAGAAATTAAAAAAATTATAAGAGGATATTATGAACAACTGTATGGCAACAAACTGGACAATGTAGAAGAAATGGACAAATTCCTGGAAGCATATGAACAACCTAGACTGACCAGAGAAGAAATACAAGACCTCAACCAACCCATCACAAGCAAAGAGATCCAATCAGTCATCAAAAATCTTCCCACAAATAAATGCCCAGGGCCAGATGGCTTCACAGGGGAATTCTACCAAACTTTCCAGAAAGAACTGACACCAATCTTACTCAAACTCTTTCAAAACATTGAAGAAAATGGACCACTACCTAACTCATTTTATGAAGCTAACATCAATCTAATACCAAAACCAGGCAAAGATGCTACAAAAAAGGAAAACTACCGGCCAATCTCCCTAATGAATATAGATGCAAAAATCCTCAACAAAATACTTGCAAATCGAATCCAAAGACACATTAAAAAATCATACACCATGACCAAGTGGGGTTCATTCCAGGCATGCAAGGATGGTTCAACATAAGAAAAACAATCAATGTATTACAACACATTAAAAACTCGAAAGGGAAAAATCAATTGATCATCTCAATAGATGCTGAAAAAGCATTTGACAAAATCCAACATCCAGTTTTGATAAAAACACTTCAAAAGGTAGGAATTGAAGGAAACTTCCTCAACATGATAAAGAGCATATATGAAAAACCCACAGCCAGCATACTACTCAATGGTGAGAGACTGAAAGCCTTCCCTCTAAGATCAGGAACAAGACAAGGATGCCCGCTGTCACCACTGTTATTCAACATTGTGCTGGAAGTGCTAGCCAGGGCAATCCGGCAAGACAAAGAAATAAAAGGCATCCAAATTGGAAAAGAAGAAGTAAAACTGTCATTGTTTGCAGATGATATGATCTTATATCTAGAAAACCCTGAGAAATCAACGATACACCTACTAGAGCTAATAAACAAATTCAGCAAAGTAGCGGGATACAAGATTAATGCACATAAGTCAGTAATGTTTCTATATGCTAGAAATGAACAAACTGAAGAGACACTCAAGAAAAAGATACCATTTTCAATAGCAACTAAAAAAATCAAGTACCTAGGAATAAACTTAACCAAAGAGGTAAAAGAACTATACAAAGTAAACTACATAACTCTACTAAAAGAAATAGAAGGGGACCTTAAAAGATGGAAAAATATTCCAAGTTCATGGATAGGAAGGCTAAATGTCATTAAGATCTCAATTCTACCCAAACTCATCTACAGATTCAATGCAATCCCAATCAAAATTCCAACAACCTACTTTGCAGACTTGGAAAAGCTAGTTATCAAATTTATTTGGAAAGGGAAGATGCCTCGAATTGCTAAAGACACTCTAAAAAAGAAAAACGAAGTGGGAGGACTTACACTCCCTGACTTTGAAGCTTATTATAAAGCCACAGTTGCCAAAACAGCATGGTACTGGCACAAAGATAGACATATAGATCAATGGAATCGAATTGAGAATTCAGAGATAGACCCTCAGATCTATGGCCGACTGATCTTTGATAAGGCCCCCAAAGTCACCGAACTGAGCCATAATGGTCTTTTCAACAAATGGGGCTGGGAGAGTTGGATATCCATATCCAAAAGAATGAAAGAGGACCCCTACCTCACCCCCTACACAAAAATTAACTCAAAATGGACCAAAGATCTCAATATAAAAGAAAGTACCATAAAACTCCTAGAAGATAATGTAGGAAAACATCTTCAAGACCTTGTATTAGGCGGCCACTTCCTAGACTTTACACCCAAAGCACAAGCAACAAAAGAGAAAATAGATAAATGGGAACTCCTCAAGCTTAGAAGTTTCTGCACCTCAAAGGAATTTCTCAAAAAGGTAAAGAGGCAGCCAACTCAATGGGAAAAAATTTTTGGAAACCATGTATCTGACAAAAGACTGATATCTTGCATATACAAAGAATCCTACAACTCAATGACAATAGTACAGACAGCCCAATTATAAAATGGGCAAAAGATATGAAAAGACAGTTCTCTGAAGAGGAAATACAAATGGCCAAGAAACACATGAAAAAATGTTCAGCTTCACTAGCTATTAGAGAGATGCAAATTAAGACCACAATGAGATACCATCTAACACCGGTTAGAATGGCTGCCATTAAACAAACAGGAAACTACAAATGCTGGAGGGGATGTGGAGAAATTGGAACTCTTATTCATTGTTGGTGGGACTGTATAATGGTTCAGCCACTCTGGAAGTCAGTCTGGAAGTTCCTTAGAAAACTAGATATAGAGTTACTGTTCGATCCAGCGATTGCGCTTCTCGGTATATACCCGGAAGATCGGAAAGCAGTGACACGAACAGATATCTGCACGCCAATGTTCATAGCAGCATTATTCACAATTGCCAAGAGATGGAAACAACCCAAATGTCCTTCAACAGATGAGTGGATAAATAAAATGTGGTATATACACACGATGGAATACTACGCGGCAGTAAGAAGGAACGATCTCGTGAAACATATGACAACATGGATGAACCTTGAAGACATAATGCTGAGCGAAATAAGCCAGGCACAAAAAGAGAAATATTATATGCTACCACTAATGTGAACTTTGAAAAATGTAAAACAAATGGTTTATAATGTAGAATGTAGGGGAAGTAGCAGTAGAGAGTAATTAAGGAAGGGGGAACAATAATCCAAGAAGAACAGATAAGCTATTTAACATTCTGGGGATGCCCAGGAATGACTATTGTCTGTTAATTTCTGATGGATATAGTAGGAACAAGTTCACGGAAATGTTGCTATATTATGTAACTTTCTTGGGGTAAAGTAGGAACATGTTGGAAGTTAAGCAGTTATCTTAGGTTAGTTGTCTTTTTCTTACTCCCTTGTTATGGTCTCTTTGAAATGTTCTTTTATTGTATGTTTGTTTACTTTTTAACTTTTTTTTTCATACAGTTGATTTAAAAAAGAAGGGAAAGTTAAAAAAAAAAAAAAAAGAAAAAAAGAAAAACAAGGAAAAAAAAAAAGATGTAGTGCCCCCTTGAGGAGCCTGTGGAGAATGCAGGGGTATTCGCCTACCCCACCTCCATGGTTGCTAACACGACCACAGACATAGGGGACTGGTGGTTTGATGGGTTGAGCCCTCTACCATAAGTTTTACCCTTGGGAAGACGGTTGCTGCAAAGGAGAGGCTAGGCCTCCCTATATTTGTGCCTAAGAGTCTCCTCCTGAATGCCTCTTTGTTGCTCAGATGTGGCCCTCTCTCTCTGGCTAAGCCAACTTGAAAGGTGAAATCACTGCCCTCCCCCCTACGTGGGATCAGACACCCAGGGGAGTGAATCTCCCTGGCAACGTGGAATATGACTCCCAGGGAGGAATGTAGACCCGGCATCGTGGGACGGAGAACATCTTCTTGACTAAAAGGGGGATGTGAAAGGAAATGAAATAAGCTTCAGTGGCAGAGAGATTCCAAAACGAGCCGAGAGATCACTCTGGTGGGCACTCTTACGCACAATTTAGACAACCCTTTTTAGGTTCTAAAGAATTGGGGTAGCTGGTGGTGGATACCTGAAACTATCAAACTACAACCCAGAACCCATGAATCTCGAAGACAGTTGTATAAAAATGTAGCTTATGAGGGGTGACAATGGGATTGGGAAAGCCATAAGGACCAACTCCACTTTGTCTAGTTTATGGATGGATGTGTAGAAAAGTAGGGGAAGGAAACAAACAGACAAAGGTACCCAGTGTTGTTTTTTACTTCAATTGCTCTTTTTCACTCTAATTATTATTTTTGTTATTTTTGTGTGTGTGCTAATGAAGGTGTCAGGGATTGATTTAGGTGATGAATGTACAACTATGTAATGGTACTGTAAACAATCGAAAGTACAATTTGTTTTGTATGACTGCGTGGTATGTGAATATATCTCAATAAAATGATGATAAAAAAAAAAAAAAAGATAGCATGAAGAGGTAGTTAAATTGGGCAGTCCGCAGCAATAATCTGGGTGTCTTAAGCAAGGGTTTCCTGTAATCTGACCTTCTTTTAAAAGCTTGGCTCTATGAAGAACTGATTAGAGAGAGGTAAGAGTGACTTGGGACAGAACAGTTAGGAAATTGTGACAGTGTTGCATTAAACTTGAGGCTCTACATATCAAATTGTTTCAAAATCAGTGACCCTGCTTTGCTGATGCTAAGAGCATCTTTAGCGTGCCCTTGAAGTGATGGACACTGCCTTTAGGACCGCCAGTGCAGCATTAAATAGAAGTTGCAATAGTGGACATGTTGTCTTGGTTTTTGTTACAAAGGGAAAGCTTTCACCATTGGGTGTGATATTTGCTGAAGGAATTTTGTAGACATCTTTAATCAGATTCAGGAAGTTCCCTTTAAATCCTACTTTTCTAAAAGCTTTTAATAAACCATGAATAGATAAGGGATTTTGTCATGTATTAAGATGATCATATGATTTTATTCCTTCATTTTATAAAGGACTTGACTTATAATAATTGTTTTTACTCTTAACCAATTTTTATTTTCTGGAATAAACCAAATTTCTTTTTAAAGCATTATCCTTTCTATGTATTACTGCTTTTTTTTTTTAATTAGAGACGTTGTGAGTATACAAGATTCCCATATGCCACCATATTATTAGCAACTAGAATTGTTATGTTATATTTGTTACAATTAATGAAAAAAACATTTTTTTAAAATAATTATACTATTAACTACAGTCCATGCTTCAACTTAGGCCTTGCTGTTTGTGTTGTGAAGTTCCATGGATTTTTTTAAAAAATTTATTCTAATATATATATAACCTAAAATTTTCCCTTTTAACCACATTCAAATATACAATTCAGTACTGTTAAGTACATTTGCAATCTTTACCATGACCATCATCCATGACCAAAACTTCTCCATTGCCCCAAATAGAAACTCTTTACTGTTTAAGCCTTAATCCCTATTCCTTGCCCCGACCCCATCCCCTGGAAACCTATGTTCTAGATTCTGATGTTATCAATTTGCTTATTCTAATTTTTTCATATCAGTGAGATCATAAAATATTTGTCCTTTTTTGTCTTATTTCACTCAACATGATATCTGGATGTTTCATCCATATTGTCACATGTATCAGAACTCCATTTCTTTTTAAAGCCAAATAATATTCAATTTTGTATATACCACATTTTGTTTATCCCATCATTGCTTGATAGACACTTGGGTTGCTTCCAGCTTTTGGCAATTGTGAATAATGCTGCTATGAACATTGGTGCGCAAAAATTTATTCAAGTCCCTGCTTTCAATTCTTTTAGATATATACCTAGAAATGGGGTTATCATATGGCAAATCTATACTCTCTGAGGAACCACTAAACTGTCTTCCACAGCAGCTGCACCATTTTACAACAGCAATGAATGGGTGTTCCTAGTTCTCCACATCCTCTCCAACACTTTAATTTTCAATTTTTAAAATAGCCATTTAGTGGGTGTGAATTGGTATTTTGTTGTGGTTTTGATTTGCATTTCCCTAATGGCTAATGATATTGAACATCTTTTCATCTGCTTATTGGCCATTTGTATATCCTCTTTGCAGAAATGTCTATTCAAGTTTCTTGCCCATTTAAAAAAAATGGTTTGTCTTTTTGTTTGTCGAGTTGTAGGATTTCTTTATATTCTGGATATTAAATCCTTATTGGATTATGTGGTTTCCAAATATTTTCTCCCATTGAGTAGTTGTAATTTTACTTTCATAATAAAGACCTTTGATGCACAAAAGTTTTTAATTTTGATGAGGTCCCATTTATCTAATTTTTGTTGTTGCTTGTGCTTTGGGTGTCAAGTCTAAGAAACAGTTACTTAACACAAGGTCCTGAAGATGCTTCGCTACGTTTTCTTCTAGGAGTTTTATAGTTCAAGTCTTTGATCCATTTTGAGTTGATTTTTTTAAATATGGTGTGAGGTAGATGTTCACCAGTTTTCTCAGAACTATTTCTTGATGAGACTATTCTTTCCCAATTGAGTGGTCTTTGTCCCTTGTCAAATATCAGCTGGCCATAAATCTAAGAGTTGATTTCTGAGCTCTTAATTTGATTTCGTTGGTCTATATGTCTGTCCCTGTGCCAGTACCATGCTATTGATTGTTGTAGCTTTGTAATAAGTTTTAAGATCAGAAAGTGTGAGTCCTCCAGCTTTGTTCTTCTTCAAGATGATTTTGGCTCTTTGGGGCCCCCATATTAGCTTGATGATTGACTTTACATTTCTGCAAAGAAGGTTGTTGGGATTTTGATTGGGATTCCATTGAATCTGTAAATTGCATTGGCTAGAATTGACATCTCAATAGTTATTCTTCAATCTATCAACACAGAATGCCCTTCCATTTGTTTAGTTCTTTTTTGATTTCTTTTAGCAATGTTTTGTCAATTGTGCTGGTTTGGTTGTATTATGTTCCCTCAAATGCCATGTTCTTTGATGAAATCTTGTGGGGCAGATGTATTTAGTCTTGATTAGGTTGGAATCTTTGGGTTAGGTTGTTTCCATGGAGTTGTGACCCACCCAACTGTGAGTGACACCTTTGATTAGGGTGTGACTTCTTGATTGAATGTTTCATGGAAATATGGCCTCCCCCATTCAGGGTGGGTCTTGATTAGTTCACTGGAACCATATGAAAAGAGCTTACAAACAGAGAAAACTGAGAGCAACTGAGAGTGACATTTTGAAAAGCAGCTGCAGCTAAGAGAGGACAAAATGCACCAAGAACAACATTTTGGAGAACACCATTTTGAAACACAACCTGGGAGCAAGGGGACACCAGCTATGTGCCTTCCCAGCTAACAGAGGTTTTCCGGATGCCAATGGCCATCCTTCAGTGAAGGTGCCCTTTTGTTGATGCGTTACCTTGAACACTTCATGGCCTTAAGACTGTAACTTTCTAACCAGATAAACCCCCTTTATAAAAGCCAATCCATTTCTGGTATTTTGCATAATGGCAGCATTAGAAAACTGGAACATAGATCTCTGCATACAAGTCCTTTACATCCAATGGTTAGATTTATTCCTAGATATTTGATTCTTTTAGGTGCTATTGCAAATGGGATTTTTTTCTTGATCTCTTCTTCTAATTGTTTATTACTAGTGTATAGAAACACTGCTGATTTTTGTCTGTTGATCTTGTACCCTGTCACTTTGGATTTTCTGTATATAGGATCATGTCATCTGCAAATAGGGAAAGTTTTACTTCTTTCTTAACAATTGCTATGGCTAGAACTTCCAGTACAATGTTAAATAACAGTGGTGACAGTGGGCATCCTTGTCTTGTTACTCATCCTAGAGGGAAAGGTTTCAGTCTTTCACCATTGAGTACGATGATAGCTGTGGGATTTTAATATATGCCCTTTATATATGAAATTTCTTTCTATTCCTAGTTTTCTAAGTGTTTTCTTTTTATCAATAAGGGATGCTAGATTTTATCAACTTCTCTTTCTGCGTCAATTGATACGGTCATGTTTTTTTTTCCTTCATTCTGTTAATGTGGAGTATTACATTAATTGATTTTCTTGTTTTGAACCATTTTTTCATGCATGGGATGAATTCCACTTGATCATGGTGTATAATTTTTTAATATGCTGTTGGATTCAGTTTGCCAGCATTTTATTGAGGATTTTTGCATCTATATTCAGAAGAGATATTGGGCTATATTTTCCTTTTCTTATGATATCTTATCTGGCTTTAGTATAAGGGTGATGTTGTCCTCATAGAATGAATTAGTGTCCCCTCCACTTCAAATTTTTGGAAGAATTTTAACAGGATTGGCATTAATTCTTCTTGGAATGTTTGGTAAATTTCCCCTGTGAAGCCATCTAGTCCTGAGTTTTTCTTTGTTGGGAGGTTTTTGATAACCGATTCAATCTCTTTAGTAGTTATTGGTTTGTTGAAATCTTCTATTTTTTCTTGAACTGATGTAGATAATTTGCATGTTTTTAGGAATTTGTCCATTTCATTTAGGCTATCTAATTCGTTAGCATACAGTTGTTCATAGTATCCTTTTTTAGTCCTTTTTATTTCAGTTGTCAGTAGTAGTGTCTCCCTTTACATTTCTGATTTTAGTCATTTGTGTCCTATCTCTTTTTTCTTCATCTGTTTAGCTAAAGTTTTGTCCATTTTACTGATCTTTCCAAAGAATCAACTTTTGGTTTTGTTGATTCTCTCTATAGTTTTTATTATTATTAGTAGTAGTAGTAGTAGTATTGTTATTCTCTATTTGATCTCTGCTCTAATCTTTCTTATTTTTTTCCTTCCATTCACTTTTGATTTAGTTTCCTGTTTTTCTAGTTCTTCTAATTTTGAGGTTAGGTCTCTGATTTGAAATCTTTCTTCCTGTTTAATGTAAACATTTAGAGCTATAGATTTCCCTTTCAGCACTGCCTTTGCTGCATCCCATAAGTTTGGGTATATTGTATTTTCATTTTCATTCGCCTAAAAATTTTACCAATTTCCCTTGTAATTTCCCATTGTTTGTTTAAGAGTATATTGCTTATTTTCCTTATCTCCCCATTATTGATTTCTAGCTACATTCCTTTGTGTTCAGAGAAGAGACATAGCATGATTCCAATATTTATGAGTTCATTGAGACTTGTTTTGTGACCTAATTTATAGTCTATCCTGGAGAATGATCCAAGTGCACTTGAGAAGAATGTGTAGTTTGAGAAGAATGTGTATTCTGTTGTTCTAGGGTGAAGTGTTCTGTATAAGTCTGTTAGGTCTAGTTGGTTTAGAGTATCATTCAAGTCTTTTACTTCCTTATTGGTCTTCTGTCTCAATGTTCTACCCATTATTGGAAGTGGTATATTTAAGCCTCCTACTATTAATGTAGAACCTTCAATTTCTCCCTTCAAATCTGTCAGTATGTACTTCATATATATTGGGGCCCTGCTGCTAGATGCATATATATTTATAATTGCTGTCTTCTTATTGAATTGACCCCTTTGTCAGTATAAAATGACCAGATATCTCTGTTCCTTGTAACTGTCTTTGACGTAAAGTCTGTTTTATCTGACGTCAATATAGCTACCCCAGCTCACTTTTGATTACTACTTGAATGATATATTTTTTCCCATCTGTTCACTTTCAACCTACTTATGTCTTTGAGTTTAAGGTGAGTCTTTTGTAAACATCACATATTTGAGTCCTGCTTTTTTTTTAATCCATTCTGCCAGTCTCTACCTTTTGAGACTTTAATCCATTTAAAGTCACTACTGATAATGCAGGACTTTCTTCTGCCATTTTGCTATTTGGCCTTTGTAAATCTTATTTGCTTTTTGTCCCACAATTCTTCTGTTAATGTCTACTGTCATATTTACTTGATTTTTTGTATTGTATCATGTTGAGTCCCTTCTCATTTCTACCTGAATATATTTTTTCATGTGTTTTTCTTGTGGTTACTATGGGATTAAAATTTAACATCCTAAATCTATAACAATCACATTTGATTTGATAACAATTTGACTTCAATAGCATACTATACACTATTCCTATGCCCCTCTTTCCCCCCCTTTTGTTGCTTGTTACAAATTATATCTTTGTATATTCTACATCCAGACCCATAGATTTATCATTACTTTTTATGCATTTGCATTTTAGCACCTGTGGGAAGTAAGAAGTGGAGTTACACACTGAAGAATAAAATACAATATAGTACTAGCATTTATAATTACCCAAATGTTTACTTTTACCAGAAAACTTTATTTCTTTATGACACCTAGAACAACTATCTAGTGTTCTTTCCTTGCAGTCTAAAGATTTCCCTTTAGCAATGCTTGTATGGCAGGTCAACTGGTGATGAACTCTCTCAGCTTTGGTTTATCTGGGAATGTCTTGATCTCTCCCTCATTTTTGAAAGAAAGTCTCACCAGATATAAAGTTCTTGGCTGTCTGCTGTTTCCTTTCAGCACTTTTAGTATTTCAACCCACTGCCTTCTTGCCTCCATAGTTTGTAAAGAGAAATTGGTACTTAATCTCATTTGACTCCATTGTACATAACATGTTGTTTTTCTCTTTTGGCTTTCAGAACTCTCCCCTTTTCCTTTGCATTCTACAGTTTGATCAATATGTAATGGGGCATATTTTCTTCAAGTTTATCCTGCTTGGTGTTTCTTGGGCTTCTTGATGTGCACATTCCTACTTTTTTGCTAAGTTTGGGAAGTTTTCTGTCATTAGTTCTTTGAATATCCCTTCTGCCCCCCTTTTCTCTTTCTTCTCCTTCTGGGACTCCCATAATGTGTATACTGAATGCTTGATTGTGTCCTACAGGTCTCTTAGGCTATATATATTTTTTTATAATTCATTTTGCTTTCTGCTTCTCAGCCTGATTCATTTCAATTGTCTTGTCTTCAAGTTTGCTGATTCTTTCTTCTGCCAGCTCCATTCTGCTGTTGAAATCCCCCTGGGAATTTTTCATTTCAGTTATTGTAGTTTTCAGAACCAGTAGTTCTGTTTGATTCCTTTCTAAATTGTCTCTTTTGAGATTCTCATATTGTTCAGTCATTGTTTTCCTGATAGCCTTTAGTTGTTTTTCTGTAATTTCTTTCATGTTCTTGAGCATATTGAAGATTTTTTTTTCCTTGTCTTTGTCCACTATGTCCAGTCCAGTCTTCTACCCTAATATTTTCTGGATTTTTATCCTCTTCCTTTGGATAGTCCATCATTTCCTGTTTCTTTGTCTTGTAATCTTTTGTTGTATACTGTATACTCTAATATTTAAAAATGTTAACTCTGGGATTTATTTCCTGAGATGTCTGTTTCTGAAGCTTCTAATGAGCTAGAGATTTTCTTGAGTGTCAACCCTCCTAACAGGAAGGTTTGCCTGGAGCAAATGTGACATTTAAGGTCCTCACTGCTTTTTTTGAGCCTGTGTCTTATCCTAGGCAAGTGCTTGCTAGTGGCCTATGAGTTCCCAAGTTTACGGGAGTTTGAATGCCCCCTCTACTTTCCAGAAAAGAGAACTTCTCCTGATTCCTGGTGTTCCACTGCCAAACTTAAAAGCAGGTGAGCCTTTGTCCAGGTCGTGTGCCTCAATTGTTTCTTACAGTGCTTTCCTTGCCTCAAACTGCTTTTGCCTGGAGGGCAAATTCTGGGAGTGGAGGCATGCAAGAGAGGAATTTCCCAAGTCATTCATTCCCCTGCTGAACAAGCCTGGCTCCAAACTGCCCTGGAGAGGGCATGAGGCAGGAGCAAGGAAGTGTGCCAGGAGCTTCTTCCATATATCCCCAAAGCTGTACATTCCTAACCTAACTAGCAAATGCAGCCCTTCAAGTGTCCTCCGTGGCTCTGAGGAAGCATATCGTCTTTAAGTCTCCTCTGCTGCCTTTATCTGGAATGGTTTGGAACAATGGCCACCCTCAGAGCCAGACCCTCAGTGATCCAAAGTCATTAATCAGAAGCTGTGATTACCAGTCAGCCTGTGCCCACCTTGGATCTTCGGGAAGTGGATTTGTTTGTCCCTTTCTGACAACAGCAAGCTATGCCAGCTGCCACCTGCTGCAAGAGTGGGGGATAGGTGACAGTAACCACTGTTCAGAGAAAGCACTTTATTAGTATTACTCTAGTTTACCAAGCTTTTCATCCCGCTCTTTCTTGGAAGCTGTATAGTGTTCAACAGGACTTTGGAGTTTCAAAATAGTTGATTCAGACAGTTTTTAGCCCATTTAATAGTTGTTCTGATGGAGGGACTGATTCCTGGATCCTCCTTCTCTGCCATCTTCCCACAATCCTGCATCCTATAGTGCTGAGTTTGTTGTGTTAACAATAATGTGTTTCGGATTTTTACATCTATGTTTAAGAGGAAGCTTGGCCTGAAATTTTCCTTTCTTATGTTCTTATTTGGTTTTGATATTGAAGCTAAGCTGGTCTTATAAAAGGAGTTGGTTGTGTGTTTCCTCTTTTCCAATTCTTAGTGTGTGTATGAATGGAATTTCTTTGTTTTTCTTCCTTAAATATTTGAATGCATTTGCTTGTAAAGTCATCTGGTCCTGGAACATTCTTGTTGGAAAGTTTTAAGTTATGGATTCTAATTCAAGTTTTCTGTTTCTTCCTTTGTCAATTTGTCCTTTTCATCTAAATTTTCAAATTTTTTGGCATAAAGCTGTTCATAAAATTTTAGTATTTGTGGGATCTGTAGTAGTGTCCCATTTTTCATTCTTGATATTGTGTGTGTCTTCTCTCCTTTCCTTTAGCAGTATCACTAGAGGCATATTAATAGGGTAGGCTTTTCAAACTACCAGTTTTGGACTTTGTTGATTTTTTGTATTATATGTGTCTATTCTATCTCATTACTTCTTTCTCCTACAATTATTATTTCCTTCTTTCTTTAGACTTTATTTATTTATTTTTCCCTAATTCTTAAGGATGACTTTGTTCACTTACTTTCGGTCTTTCTTTTCATCAGTATGTATTTAAACACATAAATTCCCCTCTATGCGTGATTTTAGCTGCATTCGATGAATCTTCATATTTTGCATTTTCATTATCACTTAGTTCTAAATATATTCTAATTTCCATTGTGGTTTGTTCTTTGACCCATGGATTACCAGAACTGTATTGCATAAGCTCAAAATATAGGGATTTTCTAGTTATCTCTTTGTTATTTGATGTTTATCTTAATGGAATTATGGTCAGAGAACATAATCTGTAGAATTTCAGTCCCTTCATATTTGTGAAGACTTATTTTATGGCCAAAAATATGTTCAATTTTTGTAAATATTCCATGTGGAACCTCAAAATACTAGTGTACTTTGCAGTTGTTATGTGCGGTGTTGTTCAAATCTTCTATCAGTTACGGGGGATGGGTGTGTTCAAATCTCCCAGTGTGAAGTGCATTTGTCTAGGTTTTTTTAGTTCAGTTGGTTTTTCCTTTATGTATTTTGAAGCTATGTTATTAGGTAAAAACAAGTTTAGAACAGTTATATCTACCTGGTAAAGAAAGCATTTTGTCATTATAAACACTATAATAATGCTTTGGACTTTAAGACTACTTTGTCTGATATTAAGATAACTACAGTTAACTTTCTTTTGATTTATAACTGAATGATAGATCTTTTTGTCATCTTTGTATTTTTAAGCTTCTTGGCACCTTATGCTTTAGATCTGTCTCTTATTCAACAATTACTTTTTAGTTCAGTCTGCCAATCTTTATCTTTTAATTGAGATATTTACATTTAAGGTAATTACTGATATTACTCAGGACTTTCAATTTATCTCACTTGTTCCATGTAATTTTTTTCTCTCCTTCTTGATCTGTTTCAGACTGAATGAGTTTTTTTTTTTAATATTATATCTTTTTGTCTTTATTATCTTGGAAGTCATATATTTCTCCACAATTTATATATTACCTTAGAAATTATAACATGTAGCTTTCTGTTAACTAAGTGTAAGATTAATACTCTTATACGCTTCTTGGACAGCACAAAAACTTTAGAATAATTTAACACCTTTTATTCTCCGTCTTACTGACTTAAATCCTTATTTTGTTAAGTATTTTAGTTCTCTATTTTACATGCCAAAAGGAATTATAAAAACTGTATTGTTTCATGCAGTCAATAATTATGTCTATTTACGCATATATTTAACCCTTTCTGTTGCCCTTAATTTTTTACTGCATCTCCAAGATTCCATCTGGAATCATTTTCCTTTTGCTTGAAAACAACTAATATTTTCTTTAGTGCATATTGCTAATGATGAATTATCTAATTTTTGTTTGTCTGGAAAGTCTTTCTACCTTTTTATGAAAGGCTATAAAACTTGGTATAGAATTCCAGACTGGCATCTTTCTTATTTTCTACCCTCACTTTTATGTATTTCATTTATTTTTTGGTTTCCATTGAAAAATCAGCTTTTTCTCTCCCTCCCTCCCTCCCTCTCCCCCATATGTGTGTGTGCATATAATCTTTTTTAGGTAATCTGTCTTTCTTCTCTTGCTATTTTTAAGATGTTCTCTTTTTCTTCAGTTTTCAGCAGTTTTACTATAATGTATCTAGGTGTGTGCTTGATTGTTTTGTTTGTTTTGTGTATTTATCATGCTTGGAGTTTGAAGGGCTTATTGAATCTGTAGATTGATGTCTTTCACCAGTTTGGGAAATTTTCTCAGACATTATCTCTTTTTTAAAATGTAATTTTATTGAGATATATTCACACAGCATATCATCCCTCCAAAGCATGCAATCAATGGTTCATAGTATCATCACATATTTGTGTATTCATCATCATGATCATTTTTAGAACATTTGCATTACTTCAGAAAAAGAAGTAAAATGAAAAAAGGAGACCCCAAACATTCCATACCCCTTACCACTTCCTCTCATTGATCACTTGTATCGCACTCTACCCAATTTTATGACTTTCAATAGAGGTAGGTTAACTAAGACAGAGACATTATCTTTTAATACTGCTGCTGCCTTCGTCTCTCCTTCACTTCTGGGAGTCATTTTAGAGCTTTACACTGTAGTCATATATATCTTACTGTCTTTCTGAGTTTTCTATTCTTTTGTGTTTCCATGCTTCATTTTGTATATTTTCTTCTCACCTACCTTTCAATTTAATAATTGTGTCTTAAATTGTGTCCAATTTGCTCTTAAACCTTTTTTATTGTATTCTTTACTGCCAAAATACCCATTTAATTTGTTATTAGGTTTTTTGTTCTTGGTTGAAATTCTCAATCTTGTTTTTTTTTAATTTTTTAATTTTTAAAATTTTATTAAAATTTTATGTTTTTAAAAAACTCCTGGAACCTAATAATATAGTTATTTTGAAATTTGTGTCTCAAACTCTGATTTCTGTAGACTCAATGGGTCTGTTCTATTGCTTGTTGTTTCACTTGGTTTTAGTTCATGTTGGTTTACTCATTGTGTGTCTTTTTATTATGTGCTAAACATCGTATTTGCAAAATTGTAGAACTATTTGAGGTCTGGGATGGTGTTATTTTTCTCCAAAGAGGATTTAGATTTGCTTCTGTCAGCCCCCTGGGTTCTCTAACACTCAAAGTCACCTAAAACCATTTTCATGGACTAAGATCATTTCAAGCTGAGCTGCAGTCCCTAGAAGAGTTAACTTCTGAAATAACCTTTATTCTAGGGTCCTATGGAGTCTTGGTCCATTGAGTGGAGTTCACATGGTTCCTGTCTCTTGATGGGCCCTGAACACCAATCCCTAGTTCTTGAAAGCTTTTAAAACCACAACTCAAGTTAGAACTTTATACCTACCAGGATGGTTATTGTTTTTTGTATTTTTTTGTTTGTTTTTAATGGAAAATAACAAGTGTTAGCAATGATTGGGAGAAATAGGAACCCTCATGCATTGTTGGTGGGAGCGTAAAATGACGCAACTGCTGTGGAAAATAATTTAGCAGTTCCTCAAAAAGTTAAACATAAAATTACCATATGATGCAGTAATTCCACACCTAGGTATATACCCCAGAGAACTGAAATCAGGGACTCAAACAGACACTTAAACATCAACATTCATTGCTGTATTACTTGTGATATATAAAAGGTAGAAACAACCCAAGTGTCCATCAACAGATGAACAGATAAACCAAATATGGTATATAGACACAATGGAATATTATTCAGCTGTAAAAAGGACTGAAATTCTGATACATGTGACAACATGGATGAACCTTGAAAGCATCATGATAAGTGAAATAAGCCAGGCACAAAAGGACAAATATTGTATGACTCTACTCATATGAAATAACTAGAGTATGCAAATTGATAGAGACAAAAAGTAGATTAGAGGTTATCAAGGTCCAAGAGGAGGGAAAAGTGGTGAATTATTGCTTAATAGGTATAGAGTGTCAGTTTCAGATGCTGAAAAAGTTTTGAAAGTGGATGGTGGTGGTGATGGTTGCACAACATTGTGAATGTAATTAATGCCACAATTGCACACATAAAAGTAGTTAAAATGGGAAATTTTGTGTTGAATATATGTTATTACAACAAAAAAATTTTGAAGGCTGCAAAGGAAAAGAAAAAAAGAAATAGCACAGATACAACTGACTAGTCATTTGGGGGAAATTAGATGTTTAAAAAATAATAAAAACATACCCCCCCCAACCCCGCCTGCTCCAGTTTGCTAATGCTGCCATTATGTAAAATACCAGAAATGGATTGGCTTTTATAAAGGGGGTTTATTTGGTTTCAAAGTTATAGTCCTAGGGCCATAAAAGTGTCCAAACAAAGGCATCAGCAATAGGGTATCTTCACTGAAGGAAGGCCAATGGCATCAGGAAAACCTCTATTAGCTGGGAGGGCACATGGCTGGTGTCCGCTGATCCCGGGTTGTGTTCCAGCTCCTCTCTCAGCTCCTGGGCATTCTTCAAACTGTTGCTCTTGGGGCATTTGTCCTCTCTTAGCTTATCCAGAGCCAAAGTTTCAGCAAAAGTCTGCTTTCATCAGCTGTCTCCAACTTGTCCCTCTCAGCTTCTCCAAGGTCCTTGGTTTGTGAGCTCTTTTAAATCAAGATCCACCCTGAATGGGCAGGGTCCATATCTCCATGGAAATAAGTTAATCAAATGTTTCACTCACAGTTGATTGAGTCACATCTCCATGGAAACACTCAATCAAACGATTCCAACCTAATCAACACTAATATTTCTGCTCCCACAAGATTGCATTAAAGAACATGGCTTTTGGCAGAACATAATATATCCAAACTCGCACACCCCCTCACCCCACCGCACCCCACCCCCCACCCCAACACACACACAACTCAGCCTCTTGGCCTCTCAGCCTTTTGGCCTTTGTTCTCAAAAGGAAATGGATCTCCAAACTTCAGGCTCACTTCCTCAGGCCTCCAATTCCCCCTTAGGAAATGCTCAGCATTTCTTCACTCTCTTATTTGCTCTCTAGACCTTGAACCAGATTCTTTTGTTTTTTTTAATTTAATGGTTATTTTTATTATTTTTTAAATTCAATTTTATTGAGATATATTCACATACCATGCAGTCATCCAAAGCGTAAATTCAATTGTTCACAGTACCATTATATAGTTGTGCATTAAATCAGATTCTTAACAATATTTTTTCCAGCTGTGCTAATCATCCTCAGCAGGAAGGTTAGTTTGACTTATTTAGTCTGCTGTTACTGGGAACTTGATTTAAGCTTTACAACAATTCTGTAAAGTTGATATTATTATCCCCGTTTTACAGAGAGGAAACTGAAGTTGAGAATGAATAAGGAATTAACCCAAGGTCAGGAGTTACTGGATGAAGGAGACAAATACTGCTTATTCTGTAGTTAGAGTAGGTGGTCTCTTGGCACTCAACTCCAATCATGTAAGTTTTAACAATCTTTAACAATCACTAGGAAAGTGCACTTACACCCAAAAATATTTCTGCATCTGACCCTCCCATGGTATCTTATATTCCCACATAAAATTACTCCTTGAGGTACAGCTTTGAAAGTATCTATTTACTCAAGGTAATTGCAGAGTGGTCAACCTAGCTCTTTATTTGCCCCTGAGAGCTTGTCTCAAATTAGCTATCAGGTTGTGGAAACAGTTTTTATGGAGCTTATAAAGTGGTCAGGAGCAAGAAATGATTTGGGGCTCTCTTGCTATAATGAGAAGCCATGGTCGATTTGAGCAATTCTATAAAAGAGAGTCTTAGCTTAATATTATAACATATAGTTGGAAATACAGTCAAAAGGGTGGGCTAATTGCTACAGTTGGATAACCATTTATATCACATTGAGAAAATGTTACTTTTTCATATAGAAAAATGGGAAAGGGCAATGGACTTTATTTTGGGGGGTTGGGATGGGGTAAGGCCAATGGACTTCATTTATTGGGGATTGGATAGGGCTGGTAATGACAGAAAAAGCTTGCAGACATGAAGCCTCCCCAATTTACCTGTTTTTCTGAAAGTTAGGCTTATCATGGAGTTCTCCATCTACATTAAGCCCACGTTTCTCCCACTTTACTACAAATCTTTCAACCAAGTATTTTCATTTCCTGCCAGGCTTCTGCTTGGTCCCTGTATGCTAATTTCCTCATAACTTTGGTCCAGGTTTCTCAGTCCACTGCAGAGCTCAATTTCACATAGACCTTCCCCAAGGCCAGACAGGGGCAGCCTCCCCCTTACTTGGCTGTGACTTTCTCCTCTTTCTGTTCTAGTTTGCTAATGCTGCCAGAATGCAAAACACCAGAGATGGATTAGCTTTTATAAAAGGGGGTTTATTTGGTTACACAGTTGTGGTCTTAAGGCCATAAAGTGTCCAAGGTAACACATCAACAATCAGGTACCTTCACTGGAGGATGGCCAATGGTGTCCGGAAAACCTCTGTTAGCTGGGAAGGCACGTGGCTGGCGTCTGCTCCAAAGTTCTGGTTTCAAAATGGCTTTCTCCCAGGACATTCCTCTCTAGGCCCCAGTTCCTCAAAAATGTCACTCTCAGTTGCTCTTGGGGAGTTTGTCCTCTCTTAGCTTCTCAGGAGCAAAAGTCTGCTTTCAACAGCCGTCTTCAAACTGTCTCTCATCTGCAGCTACTTTCTCAGCTTCTGTGCATTCTTCAAAGTGTCCCTCTTGGCTGTAGCTCCTCTTCAAAATGTCACTCTCAGCTGCACTGAGTTCCTTCTGTATGGCTCCAGTGATTTAATTTAGACCTACCCTGAATGGGTGGGGCAACACCTCCATGGAAATTATCCAATCAGAGTTATCACCCACAGTTGGGTGGGGCACATTTCCATGCAAACAACCTAATCCAAACGTTCCAACTTAATCCCCACTAATATATCTGCCCACACAACATTGCATCAAAGATAATTGTGTTTTGGGAGACATAATACATTCAAACTGGCACACCTTCCTCTATTTATCATCAACTCCATGAATATTTCTCTAACAGAAGCAATTTTCTGACCCATCCATAAAGAACTCAGTCAACACTGCATTCCCTTGAAAGCAACATAAACATTTAGTTGGATTGCTTTCTAATTAGATCATCTTTTTTGTTTTTTTGTCTGTTGCTATACTGTTTTCTAAATCTTTGTGTATGTTTGAATACATCACCACTTTCTGCTTTAGAGAGTTTGCCCAAAGAAGCCTTATCCAATACGACCCTTTGAATCCAGGAGCTCCCAGGATATAGGATTTGATGATGATGGTTGATGTTAAAATGCCATCAACTCTGTATGATTAGGATTTGTGGAGCCCCAAGTGGAGGGATGCTTTTACTTGAGTGTAAAAGAGGATATGGCGGTCTCCAGTTGAGGTCACCATCTGGGATAAAAGATCTTTTCAACCCTAGACAGACTGACTAGTTTTAGCAAACAAACAAATAGACTCAGGACTAGAGATAAAATTATACCAATCTCTTCATGGAAAGTTATGGTGAGAATCTTATAATTTCTAAAATAAAAAGAGCATTGTACTCTTGTAGTGTAAGCAGTAGGATCTGCAAAGTTACTAAAAAGGAAACTATTTTAGTTTTTAAATTACTAAATAATTATTAAATTATTACTAAACTGGAAACTATTTTAATGTCTAAAATATAAGCATGTCTAAATAGATTATGATATATCTACTTAATAGACTATCATGTAGCCCTTAAAATGATGTTTATAAAAAGTTTAAATAAGGTGGGTGTGATGGTTAGGTTCATGTGTCATCTTGGCCAGGTGATAGTACCCAGCTGTCCAAGCAAGCACTGGCCTAACAATTGCTGTAAGGACGTTTGAGGCTGGTTAATAGATCAACAGTCTGGTTTATTAAAGCAACAGTCAATTGACTGAAGCTGTGACTGATGACTTACCTAAGGGCGTGCCTTCCACAATGAGAGAATGCAATTGGCTGAATTTAATCCAATTAATCAGTTGAAGACTTTTAAGCGAGACAGATAGAGGACCTTCACTTCTTCTTCGGCTGCCCAGTGAAGTGTTTCCTGAGGAGTTTGTCGAAGTTGCCGGTTTGTTTCCTGAGGAGTTCATCGGACATCTTCCTTGGAGTAGACAGTTTGCTGCCTGCCCTACAGAATTTGGACTCGTGCATACCCACAGTTGGGTGAGTCACTTTTATGAATTTTATAGTTAAAGATATCTCTCATTGATTCTGTTTCACTAGAGAACCCTAACTAATACAGTGGGGAAATGCAGGTGTGATAATATTAAGTGAAAGTACTTACATACAATTCATAAAATAAACCTAGAAAGATGCACCTAATGAAATTTACATAAAAAACTGGAAATATTATTAATTTTATTTTGGGAGAAGAACTGAGGTCAGAAGGAAGCTTTTCACCCTATACTTGTTTGTACATTCTGAGTTTTGAATTATGTGCATCCATTATTTAATTATTTTTAAAGATCTAAATAAATAAATAAATGGGAGAACCAGGAAATATAAAGGTATATGCAATGTAACTTCAACTGTGCAAAAAGTATACATAAAAAAAATCCAGCAGAAATTACATGTAGCAGGAACAGCAATTATCTCTAGAATTATAGGTTTTTTACCCATTCCTCCTGCATTTAGCTACTTTTAAGGGTTTTTACTATAAACAGAGATGTTTTTAATGAAAATAAACTTTATTTGAAATTAAAAGGAACAATGAAGTTGAAAACATTTAGAAATACACTTGAACATTGTTGCTTGTCTATTTAATGGTCACTATAAAAAGTCTCTAAAGATTTACAGCTTAAAATCAAGTCTCTTCCATTTAGTGATAAAGTCATCCTTCTAGAGGATTTTAGTGAATTTAGTATTAATGAATAAAACTTATACAATACCTTTTCTTCAAAAGTCATAAGGAGAATGTAGAATCTTCTTTTCATTTACAGAAATGATAATTTTTCACTTAAAGGCTGGGGTATATTCTGCAGGAGGAGTTACGAGTTGAATTCTCACTTGGGTATGGGGTAGTTAATTAACAGTTTAAGTGACCTTGGACAAATAATTGGACTTCCATAAATCAAATAATTCTTAACTATAAAACAAAGAGATTATGCAACATTAAGATTTCCAAGCATTTTGGGTAACATTGAAAAAATATTTTGGGTAACAGCATCAATTGGCCAACTTTCTGTTTGGTTAAAGGAAGTGATTAAAACAACAAAAACCAGATCCACTAACACCTACAATCTAGCATCACCGTTTTTTCATAAAATAAAAGAATTTAAACACATAAAAGTAGGAAAGTCATGATCTCAAAATAAGGGGGAATCTTTTACATCTTTTAACTTAGTTTAATGCAAAGTAATCATAATTGTGTTTTTCTAATTTTGTTGCAGACCTATGGGCATTGTTGGGTTAGATGAGTACCCTCCTTTCAAACCTAAAATTTTATGATTCTATGCAGCAAACTTAGTTTAAATAATATAAACTTATATTTCATACATTTATATGTGTCATTCACTAAATATTTTCTGGTATTGAGAAACAGTGACCCAAACCAATTACCATTTCTGCTCATGTGGAGTTTAAAAAAGACAGTGACTCTCTTCAGTGATCAAATAATCATATTAGCTTTTGTTTCTAAGTACACATGGATGTCAGGGATGGGGCAAACTGCTCTATACCTCATTGACCACCACAAAAAAAACTGTGAGGTAGACAAAAGGGGCTTCATGTTATGAGAGAAGAAAAGGACTGAATTCACATAACTGATGGGATTGGAATTCATGGATCCTTAATTCCAAAACCTATGTTCTTTTCATCACCCCCTGTTGCCTCTATCAAAGTAATTTTCTTTGAGTATTATATTATTTGTAGATTGATTTACATCATGATTCATTACAAACATTTGAAGGATACAGAAAATGTGTGAAATCCATTCTTGCCCTCCAGGAATTTGAAACTGACCAAAGAGGCAAGATACACACACACACACACACACACAAATGAATTTCAGTTATAATTCAAGGCAATGTGTAATTGTGCTGAATGAATAGTGCAAGTCATAAACACAGTAGGCAAATCACAGAACCAACTCAGAGAATCAAGTTAGACATTTTAAGGAAAAGAGGTGAGAGAAGCATATTTATTTCAAGAAAGGAAGGACCGTGTGAGCAAAAATGTAAAAGTGGAACCCAAGGCCTATTCCAGGGAGAGTGAAGGAAGCAGAAGATTGGGGTGAAGTATACATGCTGGGCTGTAGTGGCTGATAACAACTGGAAAAGTAGATTGGGGCCAAATTTTGGAAAGTCTTGACTATCAGGCTAAGGAACTTAAGACACTGGCTGCCTGAGGTTCTCTGATGAGCTAAATGCCAGGGCCCTCTGGAAGATTCATGAAAAGAAGGATGTACACAGTTGCTACAGGAAGAATGAGAGGACACCAATTTATCAAGACATGAAAGAGATATGAATGAGTAAAGTGGGGCAAAAGAAGAAAAAGGAAAATTAGGAAGACGTGATAGTATAGAACTTGGTGATGGATTTGATATGGGTAACAAGGAGGCAGAAGAACCAAAAATAAAAAATAAAAATCCAAGTTTCTGAGCTTATATATTTAGGATAATTACGGCACTATAGGCAAAAATAGGGACATTGGTCAAAGAGTCTGTTTTGGGTAAAATAAAAATAATTTTAGATAAACGTTTTGGGAGGCAGCTTACTATGACAGACTTGAGTTCAAATTTTGCAGTGTACTCACCATGGAATCAAGGCAAGTTCTGTTACCTCTCATATGCTCAGTTTACTAATATATAAAGTGAAAATGTGAAACACACCCATAGGATGGTTCAGAGGCTTAAATGAGATTTGTTTTTAAAGCACCTAGTGTAATAGTAGTAGACCATCAATGAAAGGAAGAGATTCATTATTGCTATTGTTGTCTTACGGTACTTCTAACAAAGTTGACAGTAATTATTAATAACTGACAGTGATTTTGAGGTGTCAATGAGAGAAGAGGCTGAAACTCAAGTGAACATCAGGAGGAGAATCATTTGTTAAGAGAGGTAGTTGATGCTTTAAGAAGGATTTGTTATCCCAGTAAGCATGGAGAAGCCAGGCTGAGTGCTGTTCCTGGGAAATACCTGTAGTTAGGGCTGTAAGGACAAGGAGGAAATGCTTGACAAGACAAAGAAGGCTTAATCAGAGGGGTAGGAAGACAAGAAAGAGAAGGCAATATTACAGAATTCAAGAGAAGGGTGAGTTCAAGAAAGAAAGAGCGGGCACTAGTCGCAAATGTTGCAAAAAACTCAACCTCTCTACACGTACCATGTAACTGATTGGATTGGAATTCACAGATACTTAATTCCATAAACCACGTTCTTTTCATCACCCCCTGTTGTCTCTATCAAAGTAATTTTCTTTCATTGAATATTATATTATTTGTAGATTGATTTACATCATGATTCATTACAATTTCAAGAATTTTGAATGATTTTTCAAGACCACACAAATAAGCAAGTGATTTAACTTATAGGATATTTTTTTAAGAGTACGTATTTAGTACCTTCAAGGATAGACTGTCTTGGAAATTAGAGTAATCAAATATTAATTTAACAAACAAATAAGAGTGGTTGTTAATCAGTATATTAAAGTACCAGCCAAAGCAATGCTGGATTATGAAGATAATCTGATGGCATTTTAACATGCAAATAAGAATAAAAGTTGTTGGAAATAACTCTTAAATATTCAAATATTCCTTCTTACAATTTATACTCTTCATTTGTTTAATATGCCCAGATAGCAAAAAGTAAACTTCAACCATTCTTTACCCAAATTGTCACAAAATCTAAATGATACAATTCAACCTGTTGAGATTTTATTGTTGGTGAGTCAAAGAAGTAAATGTCCCAGATCAAGTGTCTCATCTACCCTTCGATATCTGGCTATCCATTTCAGAGATCTTATGGAGCTAAGTACATCTTCTAAATGAAAATCTGTTAACTTCAAGGACTCGGAAATGTGACTGGTTTACACTAATGACTTATATGTGCGTGCCTCTGAGCAGCCTCACCAAGATCCAGCTTCTACATGTACTTGACTTTGAAACTGAGGCTTCAATGGCAAATGATGTCAGGGACTCGATTCAGCTCAACTAAAATTTATGAAGTTACTACAAGTGATTTTTTAAAAAATGAGTTGGTTTACAAAATACGTAAGCAACACTAAAAAAAATAATAATAAAAGTAATTGTCAAAGGGCCTCTCCAAGGAAAAAGGAATAAGAAAATTAGGGTTAAGTTTAAGATGATCATAGACCCATGCATTCCATTGGTCAAGCATTCATTTGCTAAACGAATTTGGTTTCCCAAGGACCAGCAAAGAGGAAAGCACTCCCAGATGTGAGGTTAATGCTGTTGTTCAGAAGACAAAAGATTTTTTAGTGGAAGCCAAGGTTCTCCTGAAGCTGTGACCTCAAGGAAATCCCTCCTGTGACCCCACAAAAAGTGGAGTCTGGTGATGGCACACATTGGACTGTCAGTACCATCCCTGTGTTAAAGATAAGAATGCATCTCTTAGGAGTGGTATTGGATAGCACTTTTCCATGTAAGCACAATTCAGCCAAGTTCTCCAAGGAGGCTACTACTTTGGGTCTAAATACACAGTGCTCCAAAGGTCAGGTTTGATCCGAATGTAAACTTCAGGATGTGCAGAAGAATGGACAGTTTGCATATCCTTCTGGCAATTCGCCACGAACATTAGTTCTCAAAAATCTTTATTTTGCTAAGGACTGTAGAGCAGGAATTCAAGGTTGTGTTCTCTGTTAAAGAGCTGCAAGGCAGGTATTCTGGATTACTTATTGAGGGCTGGTTCACAGGCTTGGGTGACTGATTGCCTCTTAGGACAATTCTCCATTCTGGCTCAGCAAGCTGGTGAGCTCACCTCTACAGGAGGCTACAGCTGGGATCCTGGACAAGTCACCTCTTTACTCCTCTGAGTCTGAGCCTGTTTTCTTAGTTTAAAATAATAATAAAGATGATAAATTTTTTTAATCTTTTTTTATTTTATTTTTTTTGTTTCCAGACACATAAATGCTTTCCAATACACTCTCCCATTTTGTCTGATTTGGTCCTTACTATAATGCTTTGAGATAGGGCAGATATAATCCTCATTTTATAGAAGATGGCACCAATGCAGAAGGTCTCCATGATGACTCTCAGTCCATGATTTTCTCTAGAAAATACCCCACCCTTCTTGTCTTTTAGTACAACAACTTTGATTATTGTGCTGGTTTGAATGTATTATGTCCCCCAGAAAAAGCCATATTCTTTGATGCAATCTTGTGGGGCAGACATATTAGTGGGGCTTAAGTTGGAACCTTTGGATTAGGTTGTTTGCATGGAAATGCACCCCACCCAACTGTAGGTGATACCTCTGATGAGATATTTCCATGGAAGCATGGCCCCACCCATTCAGGGTGGGCCTTGATCAGTGGAGCCATATAAATGAGCTGACAAACACAAGGAACTCAGTGCAGCTGAGAGTGACATTTTGAAGAGGAGCTACAGCCAAGAGGGACACTTTGAGCACAGGAGCTGCAGATGAGAGACAGTTTAAAGACGGCCATTGAAAGCAGACTCTTGCTCCAGAGAAGCTAAGAGAGGACAAACACCCCAAGTGCAACTAAGAGTGACATTTTTGAAGAACTGCTGCCTAGAGAGGAACGTCCTGGGAGAAAGCCATTTTGAAACCAGAACTTCGGAGCAGACGCCAGCCACGTGCCTTCCCAGCTAACAGAGGTTTTCTGGATGCCACTGGCTATCTTCCAGTGAAGGTACCCGATTGCTGATGTGTTACCTTGGACACTTTATGGCCTTAAGACTGTAATTGTGTAACCAAATAAACCCCTTTTATAAAAGCCAATCCATTCCTGGTGTTTTGCATTCTGGCAGCATTCGCAAACTAGAACAATTATATTAACGTTCACCTATCCTTTTTGGAATATAAAATCCAAGGAGGCAGGACAATAGTTAAGGTTAGTAGAGTCCCACAGGGTGATTAGTCAATATTATCCTGATCTCTACCAAGACTGTTTCCTTAAATTTTCCTCCTTCTAATTCTTCCCCCAAAGTTATGATGAAAACCTGTGAAACAAAAAGTTCAGGAATATTCATTTTTTAAGTTGTCCTGCCAGCAGGCAAAAGAGAATATGACTGAATGACTTATGGCTTTATAGAGTCATAAAAGACCTTTATTTTGAGGCACTTACATGCCCCTCATTGCCCTTGACAATATGCATTTTAGGAAGGAAGGAAACAGCTGCCCAGAAGCTATAAAAACCATCTCTGTCCTCCCGTTGCCAGGCAGGTCTTCTCAGGAGCACCCCACCCAGGGCAAGCTGGAATACTAACAAGGCCAGGCCTGCTGGGGAGGCCCAGCGTCCCCCTCTTCATTGTCCCACAGTCATTGCTGCCTCTTAATTGAACATGGGAGTCATTGGGTCACCCCAGAGATCGGAGAAGCTCCTTAATAGCTATGAAAATAGACGTGCATTGCAGTCCAGTGTGCAGCTGTAGTCTTGCCCAGTATCATCTAATTCACACCGGGCCCAGGGCCAGTGAATTGGCCATGGAAAGACGGAACAAGGCACTCCCAGAGCATGTTACTGTTTCTTTTCTTCGACTTGAAAAAGATAAAGCTTTGTGTTGGGCATTTACAATGAATGGAAGTACAGATTTCCTGGAATAGTTTGCATTTCCAAGTATGGGCTCTTCTTTGTCTTCTCCCGCCCACCCCCCTCCTTGGGGAGAAGTTTTTAAACCAAAATTGGTTGTGTAAAGTTAAAAGCTGGTCAATACCAGAATGGAGCAGTTTATCATGTGCATTCGAGCCTGCGCTTGAGAGAATATAGGGTGTTTCACCCCAGTCTTACTCTTGTCTTTGTAAACAAGAGTCCTCATTATCATTAAAGTTCCCGACACTTAAATGGCTTAAAAGTGAAAGGAGGCATACTTTGTATGTATTTTATACTGGGGAGCAAGAGCAACAAGTAAGAAATGTATATTTAAATGTTTAAATACATTTTACTCTTTTGATAAATGTATAATGTGGTATAGACCAATGTTTCTCAAACTTTATTGCACCTACAAATCACCTGAGGATCTTGTTAAAGTGCAGATTCCAATCCTTTAGGTCTGGCATGAATCCCAAGATTTCTGCATTTCCAGTAGACTCCCAAGTCTACTGATGCTGGTAGCAAGAATAAAAACCTGCCTTTATTATGCATCTTTTCTATTTTTTTTTTTTTTAATTCTGGGCTACCCTCATTAGACAATTAAAACTGGCATTTTATTCAAAGCCTGGAATTAAAAGCTCCAGATGGACAGGTCTGATTTTTAGTGAGATAAAAACTCATGTCTACAAATGGACAGCAGGTGACAGAATCTCCTTTTAATTCTTTTCATACCCATTTTTGTACTTCATACTTACTAACTTTAAGAAGACTGAGCAATGGTTACCCATTTAGGAATGAGAAAAGTGTTCCAAATAGAGGGAACAGCATATGCAAAGGCTCAGCGTCTTCCCCCACCACACTGGGAACATTTGCTCTCTCCTATGAACTCCCTTTTACCTACCATATCCAAATGTCCCAGCTGGTCCCAGACAGTCTCAGTTTATTCCTATTTTCTTAGCAAATTTATTAATGGGGCCTCTTTCCGTCTCAGTGGTTTCCCAATTTGGAAAACAAATTATAGAATCACCCAACTTATAGCCTATAATGCATTTATAGTCATTTGGTATTCAATACATTGTTGATCTGCACTTGCTTTGAGTATATACCTAGGAATGGAATTGTCGGGTCATATGGTCATTCTATATTTAACTTTTTGAGGAACTGCCATATTGCTTTCCTCAGTGGCTGCACCATTTTACATTTCCAGGAAAAACTTATTAGAGATCCAATTACTCCCTTCTTTATTTTTAATTAAAATTTGTTTTCCATGTCTTTCTCTTCAATCTCTCACTCCAATCCCACACATCTTCCTTTTCTGGTGCCCCTTGCTATGTCTATTCATCCTCTTGGCTTTCTTAATTTCCCTGGCCATTTCCTGATGCCATTATACCTTGGCTTGACTTCTGTTTCAGTTCCCACTATCAATTTCCATTTTTGTTCCCTCAGTACTGTCTCATAGTTCACCAGAAGCCAATTAGACATTCGCCACATGTCCTGTAGGATTAATACATATTCTTTGTGCCTTTTTCCCAGGTGGAAGATGGCATAGTAGGAGTCTCCCTTCTCCTGGAAAATCTGCCTCTGTGACTTGATGTACCAAGAAGTTACCTGACATGTGCTGTGTGAATGGCAGGTATCTCGGCATATTTACTCATCCAATCATTTGTTCAACAGCTATTTATGAAACACCTGCTATATGAAACATCATCATGCTAAGGTGCAGGGACACAGAGTAAAAAGATGGATACTATATTTTTCTTTTTGGAATTTATAATATAAGGGGAAATAAAGACCTGTGAACTAAAGAATGAGAATGCATATGTCAAACGCCATACTCCATGGGAACCCATTGAAGGAGACTCTAATGATTCCTGTGGGAAACTTCCCTATAGTATCTGCATTTGGCTTCCAAAACACAGTTGTTTCTCCTCTCCCACCACTGCCAGGTGGTCATAGGGACCTTGCATTGATGGGAAACAGACACCATGTTCCAATTCTGCTTTTTCTATCTAGATCAGATAGATAAAAATTACAAATAGCAATTTGTCCATTATTGCAGATAAATGCATTAAGTGCTTATATAGATTTTCTAAGATGAAAAGAAATTAGGGACTTGGGAAGGCAATTTATACTAACGCTATCAAAGGATATATCCAATACTTAATTTTTGGAAAAATACAAGCTGAGGGGGCTTTAGGGGGGTTGTTGACCTCAGTGTTAACCACCTATCAAAAAAAAAAAAAAGCCAAAACTTCTTACCTGATATTTTTTATGATTCTTATCAACTTAAATTCAAAAAAGGTTTGGGTAATAATCCATTGATGCTTATTAGTTTTTGAGCATTAAATCATTTATCAGAATGCCTAGGAGAAGCCTGGGAGAAAGGGACACAAAATAAATAATAGATAAAGGTCAGAAAAACTATCCTAAGCATGGGATAAGACCCCAAAGGGTAGGCTGGGTCAGGGCTACCACCGTGAGGAGATCCCAGCTGAGTTTGTAACACGAGTGTGCAGAATGCCTGCAACATCCCAATAGAGAAGGAGGGCACCGTTACTGCTCTGGCTGATCTCATGATTTGCCAACGCAACACACTCTCAAGACCAGATGTCTCCCATGAACTCTAGACTCCTGTGATGTGGTAATCAGCCCACGAGAAAATCAAATCCCACTCTAATTGACCTCAACCCCTCCTTCAACCTGCTACTCCTCCCTGTCCTGGGCTCAGTAATGCAACTCACCCACCAAATTTTCCAAGCCAGACAGCTGGACATTGGGCTTGACGTCTCCTTCGCTCTCATTCACTACGCTTCAGCACGCTCCCAGTTCTGTGATGCTACCTCCTCGGTAGCATTCCAATCTGCCCATTCTCTTTATTTCTATCCACTCCATTACTGCGCCTTAGTTCTGTCCATCATCATCTCAAGACTGAATTGCGTAGACTACTAAAACTTTCCCCACATAAAACCATTCTCTACCCTGCAGCTGGAGTGATCTTTCTATCTGATCTCAGCCTCTGGTGTTTAACATTCCATTCTTTTCAGAATAAAGTCCAAAGTACTCATTGTGCCATTCAACGAGTTTCATCACGGGAATCCAGACTTCAGGCTGACTCTGGTCACATCTCCACCCATCAACCCTAAATTCTGGCTACATGAAGCAGTTCCCTGAACATATACTTTCTCTTCTGCTTGCCTTCCTGCCTGCTAGGCCTGGAAAACTTCTATGCATCCTTCTATGTCTCAGCTTAAGGAAGCCTTTCCTATTCTCTTCCCCCACAAGACTGAGTGCAGCATTTCTCTTATGTGCTTACCCCTACCAGCACTTAACACCCTGTTGCACAAGTGCAAGAGTTTTGTTCCCTGTGAAATTTCCATTCAGAAGGATAGTGCCTGACACACCGCAGACACACTGTAAGAATTTGATAAAAGAAAGAAGAAAGGAGGGAGGGAAGGGAGTTTTCTGAGAGGATGATAAAAGATCTTTAAAACTTACTTGGCCTATTAACTCATTTTACTAAATTATAACCTCCTCCCACTTTTTCTTTCCTGTTCATAAAGACCATAATATGTGGTTAAAAAATATCAATTAGAAGTATATGGCTGAGGTGGCTTTCCTTATGATGAAATCAGGCTGATTATGCAGGTGACAAGTGACTGACGAGTGGTTGAATAATTAACATGGCTAAGAGTTATTCCTTTGAGGAAAAAAAATAAATAAAAGGTCTATGATCATAAGCAACATACCTTAGGGATTAAGAGATTAGCTTTGGTCTCTGAGACCAATTTTGGCTCTGCTATTTGCTATGATCTTGGATGTATTATTTAACCTCTTTAACCTTTAATTTCCTTATCTGTAAATTGTTGATCACGATAGTATTTAACCTCATAAGGTTTGAAAGTTTAGTGAATGTTTATAAAAATATTAGCACATCACCTGGCACATAGTGTCAAAACTGTCGGTTACTATAATAATCAATGGCTGCTGATGGGCTCTGGGCTTCTCTTGCTTTCAACACTTGTGCCTCTCTCTCTTTGCCTCTCACAATTTCACAGTTTACAGCCATATTCTGGACTGGTGAGCCCCCACAACCTTTCTCCTTTGGCCTCCATGTCCTCCTTCCCAACTCCCATCTGACCTTGCACGTCCTGCTCTGCAGTGATTAAATCCCCCACCCCTCCATTGCCAACTTGTTGCTTCTCTGATCCAGGAATTAGTCTACGTTATCATGAAATCTTTGGCGCTTTCCTTGGGAGAAACGTAATCCCAGATCATGTTCTGGCTTGAGATAAGTCTTGGGTAAATTTGCCCTTACCACACTCACTCATGGGTAGTTTTATCTAAGTCATAAACTGTCAGGTACAAGTTATTACTGAGGAGCTGTTATAATTGATACACAAGTATTTCTTATCAGATTATACACCTCACAAGTCACATCTCTGTGTGTTCAGCACCCGGTTCTATGTTTAAAACATGGTTATTTTGCATTTTCCTGTTTTATGCAGCTAAACTTCATCCTAATTAATAAGGAATTTGACACCTTGGAGTTGGGTGCTATAAGTAATAAAATTCAGTTGTATCACTGGCTTAATGGAGAGGCTAAGTGAATGGTGATGAAACGGGTGTTGCTGATTGGAAAGTTGGTGACCCTCCTTATACGGTAGCAAAACATTTGCTCAAACTCTCTCACCTGCTGAATCACATAAAGCAAACAAAATGCAAACGGAGGTGTAGCTCGAGGAAAAGGGAGGCAAATGTTAAATTTTTGTTTTGGCTAATTCTTGTGGCTTTAAGCTAAGTATTACAATTAAGATATGAACTCAGGCTGGAGCCAACCCACCTGCAAGCAGAGATGGAAGGGAACAAAGTTTTGCGAAGGGATTGTCTTTGCCTGCAATCTGCAATCTAAGTTGACTATAAATCCTGTAATTGGGAGTCTTGCAGGGTTGAAAAATGCGACTTTTTCTAGACTGAAGCAGAATTAAGTGACTGCAAGCCAGTCCAGCTTGGCAGAAGATAAGAATATGACCCCAAGCCCTTTTCAAGCATCTTCCCTTAGACAGACAGTGAAAACAAGCTCAGCCAGGCAGATCACACATTAAGGGTGGTGCTATCACTCCCAACTTTTCTTTGGTTTGTTTTAAAGGGTTTCAAGATAACCAGTATTAGTTTGAGAGGGAAATAATGGGCAATGCAAAAAGAGCTATCAAGAAAATACCAGACCCCTCAGGCTTAAAAAGTGTTTGTAGATGCAGTTTAAGGCTGTGATAACTCACACTTGGACCTGATTGGAAGCAAATAGGTTGGAAATTTACTATGTCCTGGACAGAAACCTCAAGTTTGACCTGCAAAAACCTCTGATGACTCAACTCTCAAATGAATCCATGCATCCCTGAACCTGCACAAGCAAGAAGTTGGTTGTGAAAACCATGCAGCTCCAAAGATCGTATCTTCTAATGCTCATTACTTAGATATGCTTACAGAGGAAAATGGATAAGGAAGAGCCTTCTAGAGGGCAAAGCCAGATGTCATGGGGAACAATGGACAAGGGAGTTCATTCCTCCAAGACAGCATCTGCCAGATGGGCCATTTGAATGAACTCCACGCCAGAGAAGGAAGGCCACCATTCCTACCCAGAAGTATTTGATAATTGCTATGAACATATGCCTATGGTGTTTTCCTTTCCCCCCATTTTCTGGTGGGAGTTTTTATTGTGGTTATTCTGCTCCTACTCCATCACTTATATTGTATGCAAATGCAGATAACTTATTCTTTTTGCCCTATAAATTACCTGACTGGGAATGATAGAGATAGACTTGATGGAGGAGACTGCGTATAAATCCTGGGCTTTGAGATGCAATATCTGGATGAAACTTTGGGGTTGTCTCCTTTGCAGAGGGAAATGCAAGGGTCTATGTATGGAAAGAGTGTGCATGGATACTTGGGAAGCCAAAGGGGCAGACTATAGCCAAAACTGCTAACTGCCTTCCAAAATCTATTAAACCTATTGCTTCTTTGATGAAATAATCCTAATTTTTAACTAGGCATATTGCTGACCAGCTAAAAATCTGCATTTGCTTAGCTCTCTGCCCTTAGGTATGGCCAGGTAATTGCATTATGGACAATGAGATGAAAGCAAATGTGTTATGTGGAACTTTCTGGAAATAAGCTTAAAAAAGGAAGGGGCATACCCTTCTCCCTCCACCTGCTCTGCTGATTTGAACGTGGATGCACTGATTGGAACTTTGGTTACCATGTTGGATTATGAAAATGAGAGCCACAGAGAGAGTGGCTCCCTGATGACATCATGGAACTGCCAAACCAGCTCTGGATTGCCTACCTTTAGATTTAGCTGAGAGAGAAATTTAATGCTCTATTTTATTTATGCCGCTGTATTTTGGGCTTTTCTGATATGAAGCTGGATCTAATCATGATGGATAGAGTCTTCATGCATGATTTGATCAACTGAAATTTAACTTGATTTAACTTAATTTAACTTGATTTAGTGGTGTGGATTTGTGGGCTTGTCTACTGATCAGTTGAACTATTTCCTGTGTTGCCATGTTGCTTCCTTTAGCTTTGGAAACAGCCAGAGTTAGACAAATTGAGGATGCATACCTGATAAATTTCTGGAGGATAGGAAAAATCCCATAGTGTTTTGTCCATTAAAATGATTATAGAGTGTCATTTTAATTATGCTTTTTGAGATTCCTCCATGTTGATAAATATAAATCTGATTTATTTATTTTAACTTGACATCCTGTCTGCTGTGGATACAGAGAAGAACTAGAGGCTTTCATTTGGGCAGGAGAAGCTCTTTGATTCACAAGCTTTGGTGTAGCCCAGTGTCAGTGTTACAAAGAAGGGGTGGTCTCACTTTTCTGATAATTTAGGAAAAAAAGACTCATCAGAAGAGTAGCCAAATTTAGTATGTTAAATTCAGTTCAGTGGATATTTATTTTGCCTTTTATGGATCTTCCCAGGATTTTCAACCTTGGAACCACTGACATTTTATACCAGATAACTTTTCGTTAAGGGAGGGCTGCCTGTGCATTGTAGGATGTTGAGCAGCACTTCTTCTAGTAGCATCCTCCCCACTCCCAATAATGACAGCCAAAATACTTCCAGACATTGCCAACTGTACCCTGGGGGTCACATTTGACTTACTGTTAAGTTAGTAGGCTAGACACTAATTTCATTTCTTCCACAGTGCACTGCTGTTAGCTGGTGCACCAGGTAGGGAGAAGGTACCGATTTGTGTAGTTGGGACATGGGGCTGAAGTACATTTAGTTACCTATACTTGATAGATAATTTCAAAAATAGCTATAATTTAATAAGTGACTAATACAGATCATGCATTGTTTGCACTTCATAATAAAGTTTATATCTCCTTAGAACATTATAATAAAGTTTTCAATAAATATAGGAAAGTACAATATCAGTTGTTACTATGTTTCCATCCCAACTTCCTTGTCTATCAGAAATTTAATGTGACTCCAGATCATCTGTTTATACTTCTACTGCACAGATATGTATCTGTAAACAATATTTGGTATTGTTTTGGGTATTTAAAAGTATTTACATAAATGGTGTCATATTGGATGAAACTACCTGCAGCATTGTTTTTTTACTCGAAATTATGCTTTTTGAGATTCCTCTATGTTGATAAATATAAATCCAATTTATTTATTTTAACTGGTATATAGATTTCCGTTGTCTGAATGTGCTGTCATTTATTTACCCATCCATGTACAGATGGATATCTGAATTGGTTCTGGTTAATCTCTAATATAAAGCAACATGACAGTAAACATCCTCATATGTGTCTTTGAGCACAAGCAAAAGTGTTTTTCTTCAGAAGTGGAATTGTTGGAGCAGAGGCTATGTCCATTTTTAACTTTACCAGAGAATGCCAAATTATTCTCCAAAGTGATCAAATCAATGTGCATTCCTACAAGTAGTGTGTGAGAATCCTGGCTCCCTACATCCTCTGCAACACTTAGTTTTATCAGAGTTTTAAAGTTTTGCTCATCTTATGGGAGTGACGTGTCTCACTGTGGATTTAATTGTATTTCCCTGTTTGAGGTGAAGTTGTGCTTTTTATAGATTTGTTGGTGCAGTGGTTTCTTCTTGTAAATTGTTCCTCATATCCCTTGCTTATTTTTCTACTGGGTTTTTTTTTAAAAATTTAAGAGAATTTTAGCATGTTCCATATACTAAGCTTTATTTGTTTTATATAGTACAAATATCCTCTTTTGGCATTTAATTTGTCTTTTCACTTCTAACATGTTTATTTTTGTGTTGAGTTTTTTAACTTTGATGTGGTCCAATTTATACATATTTTATCATTTCTCCTTTTGGGGCCTTGTGCCAGTTGGAATGTATTGTGTCCCCCAAACACCATTATCTTTGATGTAATCTTGTGTGGGCAGAGGTTATCACTGTTGATTAGCTTGTAATTCTTTGAGTGTTTCTTTGGAATGTGCCCCACCCAGCTGTGGGTGATGACTCTGATTGGATAATTTCCATGGAGGTGTTGCTCCGCCCATTCGGGGTGGGTCTAAGTTGATCAGTGGAGCCATATAAATGAGCTGATGGGCAGAGAGAACTCAGTGCAGCTGTGAGTGACATTTTGAGGAGGAGCTACAGCCAAGAGGGACACTTTGAAGAAAGCACAGGAGCTGCAGATGAGAGACATTTTGAAGACAGCCATTGAAAGCAGACTCTTGCTCCAGAGAAGCTAAGAGAGGAAAAATGCCCCAAGAGCAACTAAGAGTGATGTTTTTGAGGAACTGCAGCCTAGCGAGGAATGTCCTGGGAGAAAGCCATTTTGAAACCAGAACTTGGAGCAGACACTGGCCACGTGCCTTCCCAGCTAACAGAGGTTTTCCAGATGCCATCGGCCATCCTCCAGTGAAGGTACCTGATTGTTGATGCCTTATCTTGGATACCTTATGGCCTTAAGACTGTAACTGAATAACCAAATAAACCCCCTTTATAAAAGCCAATCCATCTCTGGTGTTTTGCATTCCAGCAGCATTAGCAAGCTAGAACAGGCCTTACTTAAGAAATCTGTTCCTACTTCAAGGCCATAAAGATATTACCCTATATTTCTTACAGTTTTAATGTTTTATTTTAATTTTTATTTCTTTAAGCCCTTTGTAGTCTTTTGTGTGTATGGTGTAAGGTAAGGATCTCAAATATTGTCTTTCGACCTCACAACAACTCTATGAGGTTGGCATTATTCCCATTTTATAGATGGATAAACAAAGATCTTGAGAGATAAGTGTCTTGTTCAGGTTGTATGGGTAGTAAAAGCAGCAGAACCAGTATCTGATCCAAGTTTGTTTGGGCTCCAAACCTTGTGCTGTTTCCCACGTAGCATGATCTGCTCCAAGTGAAAAAGGATATAAAATTTTATCTCTCAGGAAATTTTACTGCACCCTATTGGGAGGGTGTCACCTTTCTTTAGACATATCCTAGCGTGGAGTCCATGAAGCTGACTCATTTCTGTTCCAGTTCAGCAGTTCAGTCCCACTTTGGTCCAGGATCTCTGCGGCATGTCTGGTTTTAGCCAGTGGTCAGTAATCAAATTTTGAACTGAACTGGGAACACACACTCATCCTCTTGGACAAAAGAGAGGAAGCTGAGGGATGTCTGAGTCACCCCTGAATCTGAGATTTAATCTTTGTATTTAGGATTCTCTCTCTTTCTCTCTTGCTGCTCAGTTTTTCTCTGCCAGTAGATAGATAGAATTAGGGTAGAAGGAAGGGTACCAAATTGTCTAGAACAGCTATTTATAGTGTTTTTAAAAAAATCAATTTATAAGATTGCTCCATAATGTAAGACTATTAGCTTCTTTTCTGCAATTTTTGTTGCAAATATTTCTCAAGTTTATCATTTTTCTCTTTCAGTTTTGTTGATGATTGTGACTATTATGTTTTGACATTTTTTTTTTTTTTGGTATAATCTAATCTATCAGTCATTCCCTATCATTTCTTCTATTACTTTTATGGTTAGAAAGCCCTTATTTGTCTCAGATTAGTTAAATAGTCATGTTTTCCTTTGGAAAAACAAACCAAATTTTCTTTAAAACTAGTTTTTTGCTCTTATAAGCAAGACATGTTTTTTTAATCCAATTTTTTTCAGACAGTACAAAAGAGTTTGACATGAAAAGTTATTCTCCTCCCCTCTTCCCAGCCTCCAGTTCCCAGAGATAATCACTGTTAACAGTTTCTTGGGCATGAGTTCTGGAATATTTTTATGAACATAAACATAAACAGCATTCATAGCAACTGGCCATTTGGTGGGACTTTAGCTGCTGTCTCAGGGTCGTGGGTCCCAAAGGGGAGGGCTATCGGCTTTAATTTCTCTACATTCTTCAGGGACCTGCTAGGCAGTCCCTAAAGCCTTGTCAAGAGGCCACCAAACCGGCTGCACAGTGACCTCACCCCCACCCACCTCTCCTCCATCCCAGCTTGTCTATATAAGGACAGAAAGGTGCATGGAGAGGGGGACTTCTTGGAGCAGGCAGCCACCAGTCCAGGGCAGAGGTTCTTTTTTTTTTTTTTTTTTTTTTGGCTTAAACAACTGGAATTTATTGGCTCACAGATTTGAGGCTAAGGAAAGTCCAAAATGAGGTGTCAACACGGTGATGCTTTCTTGCAGAAGATTTGCATATTCTGTGCTAGCTGCTGGATATCCTTGGTCCTTGCCTTTTCTGACACACAGCAATGCACATGGTGGCATATTCTTTCTCCCCAGTTCCATTGGCTTCCAGCTTTCGGCTTCTCCCGGGTTTCTCTTCCTGTGTCCAATTTACTTTGCTTATAAGGACTTCAGCCATGTTGGGTTAAGGCCCGCCCTCATTCATAGGGGCACACCTCAGGGCAAAGGTTCTTTCCTTCATATCCCGTACTATGGTCTCATTGTTCATCTTTAGTTCTTTGAGTAGCTGCTCTAGGTGCTGTGTCTCTTCTGGTCTTTTGATTTGGGTGCTTGGGCTTGGGTTATCCATATCGTCTGGTTTTTTCATATGCTTTATAATTTTCTGTTGTTTTTGGCCTCGTGGCATTTGCTGAACTTGATAGGGTTCTTTTAGGGTTTGTAGACCAGTTGAAGTCCTTATCTCTAATTTATCAGATCTATAGCTTCGTGGAGTATACTTTCTCTAACTAACCAGCAGGTGGCGTCCACAAGCCACCTGTTCTCCACAAGCCAGATCTCCCCTGCTTAGCCTTTTTGGTGAGTGGGGGAGTGAGTCTTGTGGGGCCCAATTGGTGTACCAAGCTTGCGTGTGTAGTTGGTGTTGCCTGCCCTGTATGTGGGGCGTGTTTCTGGGCAGTCGGGGAGGGGGGGTGGCCCTAACAATCAAATCTCCCTGATGATCCTAGAGTTTTAAAGCTGCTGCAATAGTCTAATCCTTCAGTTCAGTCCTGCCACAGTTTGTCTCTGCCACTGACCCACAAGTCTTTGGTATTGGCGTATGGCTCCTGAGACTTGCAAGTGGGCCCCTCTTCCAGGCCGTGCACCCCGGGTCCTCTGTTGAGGGATGACTGTGCTATGTCACAGGTGAGTGCCATCCCCCCAGGGCAGTTCTGGGCTGCTGGGCTGTGTAGGGAGGCTCCCAGTCTGCTCAAATGATGGCTGAATGGGGCTTTGTTAATTCACACTGCTCCACCTTCCCAACTCTGGGACAATCAGCTGAGGTTGCAGGGAAGGCTAATGTCCATGCCCAGTTTTGTGGTGTGTGCCTGTTATTTGAAGCACTTCCGTCACACTGGGTTGTCTGAGGCAGCTCTGGGTTATGGGGCTGGCGATGGGCAGGAGTGTTTCCTGTCCACCAGGATGGTGGCTGTGAGCGGACACCCTCCTTTTCTTGGGAAGTTGTGGTGTTTAGTGAATTTTCTCAGCCACTGGATTATTGCCTTTTGTCTCAGAGCTCTCTTAGTTCTGCTCTTGACTTGACGTGCCCAAATTGCAATTCTTTGAAGCTTTCTGTATTGGGCTTCTTAGAGTAATTGTTTTAGAAAAAGAAAAAAGGATTAAAAAAAAAAAAAAAAAAAGGGCCCTCCTCAGAGATCTAATGGGTTATTGAAATGCTAATAGACAAAGCAACCAGGGCCATTAAGGAAAGGTCCACAGGGCAGAGAGATCAGCTTTTCTTCGGGATTTGCATATGCGCCTCAAGGCCTGAGCTCCGCCCTTCCCCTTTCTGTGTTCACCAGAACTCCAAAAATCCTCTGCTTTTATTTTGGAGTTTTTCGTGTTATTTTTTTTTTCTATGCCTGTCTCCTCTCTGCTGGGCTGGCAGCTCTCAGATTCTCTGGTGTCTGGTCTCAGTCTATCTATGGTTGGAGTATGGATCAGTAGAATGAGTTTCCGAGAAGGGCTACCACTGCAGTTCTCCCTTCTCCTTCCCAGAGCTGGCAGCCCCTCCTCCCACGGGACTGAGCCTGGCAGGGAGGGGCGCGGGTCCCCTGGCTGCAAAAACTTACAGATTTCGCTGATCTCAGCAGTTCGACATTTTCGTGAGTGTTGTATGAAGTATGACCAAAGACAGATTGCTCTGTGGTGTCCAGTCCACGCAGTTCCTGGCTTTTTACCTACTTTCCTGGAGGAGTAACTAAAACTTACAGCTCACCAGTCTGCCATCTTGCCCCGCCTCAAACCCCTATTCAGGGCAAAGGTTCTTACTTCACAGCTCTAAGAGCTTTGTGGATAAAATTCAGGGGGTCCATGAATGTGGGTGGGAAAAATACCCCATCCTTATTCCACTAGAGATCACGGGTCTTTCATCTCATATCCAATTGTTACAGGTATCACAAAGTCACATTTATACTCATGGCCACTTAGAAATTACCATGGGGAACTTTTTATATGACGTTCTGATAAATAAGCAAATATATTACTAGAGCACAAGTTTGAAAATGGTTTTGATAACTCCATTTCAATAGAATTGGTTTCCTTTGTAATCTTGCATATTCTAGTTTCTAAGTTTAAGAACATTGTTCTTAGAAGGGGACCCCTAAGCTTCTCTAGACCGCCAAAGGATCACGCATACCAAGGACTGGGAATCGTGTTTTATGGGGAGAGTGGGGGTTCCCATGCTTCCCCTACCCCAGCTCTGATTCCAGGAGAAACAGAGCCTTACGTGTAAAGGGACAGCTGTGGTCTTTGCCCTTGACTGGGTGGTCGCTGAGGTGCAGGGACCCGTGGGCCCACGCAGGTGCACCAAGCCCTGGGGGAGCCCCTGGGAGATGCTGCCCATTGCCCTCAGGAATCAGGGGTCCCGAATGAACATAGGGACCGGTTCCTACTTTCCGCCTAGAGAGTCGGAATGCAAATTCTGGCTGGTGCAGCGCACGCCGGCAGGCGAGCAGGGTGAACAGAAAGCAGGCAAAGAAGAGCCTTGCATTTCCTCCCCGTTAGGAATGGGATGAAGGGGATGGACGAATCTACTGTGGGAGTCCTGGGGCAGGCGTCAGAAGAGATGGCCGCGAGCACATCCCCCTCCCCACGCCCACCCCCACCCCCAGTGCAGGGGGAAGACCCCCGCCGTGTCCCGAAGAACCCTCAGAGCTGGACCTTCCAGGAGGAAGGGCGCACTGCCGGGGGAGCACCACAGCCGCGCAGAAGTAATAGTACTTTCCCCTATTCCTTGCACGTTCCTTCCCACCAACCCCAAAGGGGTGGAAAGGAGTAGGTTAGGGGAAGAAGAGGGAAGGCGTACAGGAGTAGAACCAAGGGAGCCCGAGATGGAGGCGGGGGTAAAACAGATACGGAATTCGTGGTTGATTTTTTTCCTGCTGGACTTTTGAATACCTGAAAGGGAATCTTAATGACCAGAACGAGGCTGTTCTTAAAAAAGGAGTGAGTGTACAGTGAGATACCACTTCTCACCCACCATGATGGCTATGATAAAGAGAGAACATAGTAAGAGTTATTATGGCCAGACTGCGGAGAGATGGGAATCTTCAGGCTTTGTTTGTGGGAATCTAAAATGGTGTGGCTGCTGTGGAAAACAGTTTGGTGGTTTCTCAAAAAGCTGATCACAGAATTATCACATGACCTGGCAATTCCACTTCTACTTATATCCCCCAAAGAAGTGAAAGCCGGACTTGAAAAGATACATGTGCACCAATGTTCATAGTGGTATTATTCACAACAGCCAAAAGTGAAACAACCCAAGTGTCCATCAATAGATGAATAGATAAGCAATATATGGTATATATACACTATTCAGCCATAAAAAAGGAACCATGCTACAACATGCGTGGACCTTGAAATTATGGTGAGCGAAAGAAGCCAAACACAAAAGGTCAAATATTATATAATTCCACTTATAGGAAACATCTAGAATAAACAAATTTATAGAGACAGAAAATAGATTAAAGGTTACCAGAGGCAGAGAAGAAGGGGAAATAGGAAGCTATTACTTAATTGGTAGAGAGTTTCTCTTTGGAGTGATGAAACGTTTTGGTAACTGTTGGCGTTGATGATAGCACAGCATTGTGAATGTAATTAATATTATTTAATTGTACTCAAAAATGGTAAAAATGGGAAATTTTTATGGTGCATGGCGTACGTATATGTTACCACAGTAACCAAACTTAAAACAAAACCCAGAATGAGAAAAGAGCTACATGTTCAGCCCAAGAAGTCAAGAAGAGATGGGAAGGGAGATTTGAAAGCAGAGACAGATGGAAAATAAAGCCATTTTCACCCTTGTTGACCACAAAGTTTAGACTATCCATTGTGCTATTTTTTTGTATCTATCTTTCTGTTATTTTTTTGTTTTTGTTTTTTAACACATCTTGATTTTTTCACTTATCTCAGTCACATATATTTTATGGTTTCATTAACAAAAACAAAAAACCAAAAAACCCATGTAACCCTTTAATCCGACTAGTTATCTTGCTGTGAAAGGAGTGGGGCAGCATTTTTACCCTACTACCATGGCCGGGAGCCCAGGCCTACCTGGCAGATTTCCTTGGAAGGCTCTTGCTCTTCCTCCTTAGGCTTGGAGGGCTGCTCTTGATCATCTTTCAGGAGGCTACTAATCAGGCCCTGGAGGACAAGAGGGAAGGACTGGGCGTGAGTTCCCAGGAGACACCTGACGTTTATCTAGAATCTATGTCTGAGCTGGAGGGAATGTCCTGACATTCAGAGCTGACACAGGATGTTAGAGAAGTACCTTCTGGCTTTGGGCCACCCTGGCTTGACAACAGAGGGAGACCGATCCCTTAGATGGCCAGGCAATGACTGATCCCTTAGCTGGCCAGGCAGATGACCCATCACTTAGATGGCCAGGATTTGCTGACAGCTCTTGGAGGATCTGATGCTGCTTTCCATTGCCACCATTTCTCTCTCCAATGCTCTCCAGTACTGGGGACTTTTACCGTCCACTCTATATCTTTATCAGCCCCATCTCCTTCCCAACTATACATTCTCCATCCCACCACATTCTGTTTCCCAACCCTAGTATTTCTGCCTGTCTTCCAGGTCCATATCTTTTTCCTTTCACTGTTCTTTCATGCTCCTTCTCCATCTTAAATCTAATTTTTTCCTTCTTTTCCTTTTGCTCATAGAATGTCTTCTCTCCCCTCATTTTTTCTCCATTACCTGTTTTTTTTTTTTTAAACTCAAAATTCAAGGGATGCTGAGAATTTTCTTCCCACTTTAAACCAACTCTGCAAATTAATTTTTAATTCAGTATTGTAAATTCTTGTCATATAGTCCTTCATATATAAAAAGCACATAGAATAAAATGATCTCTCTCATGTTAGAAACTCAGAGGAAGCAGAACATCTTCATCTCCCTCCCTCCCATCCACACGAAACCACTCTCTTGAATTTTCCTACATATTCATTTTTGTAGGAGATTATAGTCCAAGGAATATTTTGTGGCTCCATAATGGGAGGAAGGAAGGGAGGCAGAGGGAGCCAGGAGCAAAAGACCCCTTCTGTTCACAAAGTGTATGCCTTGGACAGAGGCCCAATACAATTCCTGAAATTCTTATCATTTGAATCAGATCCTGAAGGTCCTTTTTTAAAAAGTCATGATGGTGATTTGGGTGGTCTAATATATTAGGACCCGTTGACATTGTAGGAAGGACTTTTATCTTAAGAACTACTTATAAGGATGAAAATAGGATGGGAGACCCATGATTTGGCAACATTTCATGTAAAAAAAAAACCTGGGGGGGAGGGCTTTAGTTAACAGCTTTGGCTAAAGGTGTTAAAGTGGCCTTGAAAATGATGAACATAATCATAGAAAGTATTACTAAAGGTGTCAAGTTCCAAACACAGAAAGTACCAGAAATGCTGTAGCCACATTATAGAACAGCCTTCTCAACTTTGTGTCATAATTAAATGATCAAAGTCATACTTGTTTATTGCCCAGACTTTGAAAACATACAACAAAGGCGAAAATGACACCTGTCCTCAATAATCTCATCAGTCCAGGTAACCACACGTAACAATGTTTGGGAAATATTTCTCCAGTATATTTGCCAAATAGGAGCTAAAATATTAAGACAGCGAGCACACAGATGTACAAAGAGGAAGGCCGCCAGAATGGGGTGGGGAGTGAGGGTATTGAACTTCAACTCTAAGAAAGGCTGTCAGGTGAGGAGGAGAAGCCAATTATTCTGTGGATCTTCAGAGGACTATCAAAGCCACAGATCTGCAGAGAGGATGCCGAAAGGGGAGGGAAGTTTCTTAAATTAATTTGGTGGTTTTGTCTAGGGCCATTTTCCTAACTGGCCTCTTACTTTCAGCGTTCCTCCATCCCAATCCTATAATATAATCTCTGGGTTTTCTCCTAAATCACAGATTAGAGGTCATGCCAGTGTCCTCCCCAGACCAGGCAGAGGCTTCATGCTCTTCAGGAAAGATCTGACTTCTTACCCTCTCATTCAACAGGCCAGGAAGACATTCAAGTCCTTCACAACCTGGCTTCACATTTCGTTTCTAGCCTCAACTCCAATCACACTTCCTCAGGCATAAAAGACCCAACCACAGCAGCCTACTTCCTTCTGCTCTGCAGAACAGGCATTTCACAGCTCGCCAACTTTTCTTGCATCAAATCCAGATGCTACTGCCTCTCTGGAGCCTTCTTTTCCAGATCCTGTGACTCAGATGATCACTCTGAGCAGCCTGTCTTGGATAAAGGTAGTTGGATTACATATCCCTTTAGACTTTAATCCTCTTGAGGTCAGGCACCCTACATCTTTTTTTGAAACCTCTCGCCTCCATCACAGAACAGACATATTGAAAATAAATGTTGGCTGATTTGACTATCAATTACAGGAGAGGATCTGTAGGAAACATATAACTGAGCATTTCATTGACTCTTCACTTTCCCCCCTTTTTGGTCAACTCCGGCTTAGCTCATGAACAAGGTTTTATAATTATTGACTTGCTGAGCAAGACATGTGGTCTGGTATTGAAACCATTTAAGCTTTGTCCTCCAAAGGATTTCCTTCCTTCTCTTGAGAGCATGTAAATTACTTCTTCTGGTTATAAAGTCTCAGAAAAACACAAATGAAGTCTCAATGGCCAATTCTGTAGTTTATCTTTAACAGATGCTCTTAATTCCAGGCTGCTTTGTTGTGCCACCCAGAACTCACCTTTATTACTTTCCAGACTCCCAGTTGTTGCAGACACTCATTTTAATATCTTAACAACACATAGTCAGACAAATCTATTTGCTGGGGAAAAAAAAATCACTTGATGCTTTATGAATAGAAAAGATTTTGCCCTTTGGGATGTTTCTGGTAACTTGAATTACTGTCCCATCCCCACATTTTAATCCAAATAGTTAAAAGGTGATTAAAAGTTTTTATGTAATGGATTTGTAATTATTTTATGGATGGACCTTCTGCATGTAGACTTCTAACAGAATTTGTCCAATTCATGTCTAAATATCTAAGAATGACAAATAATCCCTCCCCTAAAACAATGAATGACCTGGGAGTAATTCCCATCTGTCTAGGCTTTTGGTGTGTAAGATGTCTGTGTCCAAGGACCTGGAAATACAGATGTGGGTCTTGTTCTGTTGGAGCTTGATATCCCCCACAAGACATGTTCAAGTCCAAATCCCCAGTCCTGTGGGTGTGAACTCATTTGTCATTTGTCAGTGGGATCCTCGAAGATCCTATTAAGAGACCAAATTGAATCAAGGTGGGCCTTAATCCTGTACAACTGGAGTCCTTATAAGCAGAGGAAACCTGGATATAGGAGGAGGAGACACAGGACACAGACAGCCATGTGATGGAGGCAGAGATTGAGTCGTGGATCCCCAGTAAGCCACCACGAGAACCCTCGGACTTCAGGAAAAGTGTGGCCTGCCGATACCCTGATTTTGGACTTCTAGCCTCCAAACTGTGAGTCAATAAATTCCTGTGGTTTAAGACAACCAGCCTGTGGTATTTGTCATAGCACCCCTGGCGGACTAAGACTACTTGTACCTCCACCATGACCCATTGGTCTGGTATGTTTGTGGGTGTGTGCCAAGGGGGATTGCAGAGAAAGTAGATTCAAACCAGGCTCCCAAGAGCATTGGGTAGGAGCTGGCAGTAGCCTCTTCCGGTCTTGATCTAGGCTGTGTGCCAGCATTAGGGAGAATCCAGTTTGGGGAATTCCATGGGTGGTAACAAGTGATACCAAGGTGGGGTTTGTGTGTTCAGAGAAGAGGGAATTTTATCCCAGTTCTGTTGTAATGCTCATCACTCTGTGTTGTAATCCATGAGTTTATATGTGTGACTGCTATACTGGCTGGATGAGATACACAGAAGACACCAAATAAGTGTAATTTGAGTTGACTTGATACAAAGATGGAGGTTGGGAACCAGGAGGAAAGAAGATCTACGGGAAGGCGTTCCCCTGGGATTGGGCTGGGAACTGTAGTAGAGACCAGATAAAAGCCTAGGCACATGTGAATTTGTATAAGATTAAATTGAATAGTGTGAAATTATGCAACAAATTTGTCACTTATAGATTGTATCCCAAGCATGCTTTGAATTGTAGAAAAAATAGTTTTCTCCACTTTGTATGGCTGCCTGGCCTTGCTGCGCAGGAGTGGGAAAGATGCAGAGGGGAGCAAGGAGAGGACCCTGAAACCACAGGGTCTCTTTGAAGGAGAAATACTCTCAGATCTCTTTCCAGTCGGAAGCAGAATGCCATCTGAGCAACCCAGTCCTTCTGTCCTGGGGCTTCCTAGCAATGCTTCAGTGAAATTTTCCTTTCCTTTCCTTTAATAAGCAAAAGCTCAAGACTTTCCATTGGGAATGGAGTGAAATCTGTTTTTTCTCAGGTCCTTTTAACAGGACCTTTTTTTTTTTTTTTAATTAGGGAAGTTGTAGGTTTACAGAAAAAATCATGCATAAAATACAGAGTTCCATTCAGCACTGTTAATTATCCTCACAGTAACGTGCTACTGTCATGTCAGTCCATTTCCTGAATTGTGGGTGAGTGTGGTGGAAAGGGGAAGTTTAGAGTCACATGGGTCACCAGAAGGAAAGTTGGAGGTTAAAACGTGGGCATGCATAACACCGTGAATCTTGTGGTAGACAATGGCTGTGATTAACTGTACAAATATAAAAGAAGTTCTTTCATGAACTGGAGCAAATATACACCACTATTACAAGGAGTTAATAATAAAAGGACATATGGGGGAAAATGTACCTATTGCAAACTACGGGCTATAGCTAACAGTAGTATTTTCATACTCTTTCTTCGACAGTAACAAATGTACCACACCAATACTATGGGTCAATAATAGGGGGGATAAAGAGTATGGGAGGATTTGGGTTTTCTTTTTTCTTTTTCTTTTTTTTCTGGAGTAATGAAGATGTTCTAAAATTGATCAGGGGGCTGTATGCACAACTGTGTGATGATGCTGTGAGCCAGTGATTGTATGCTTCAAATGGTTTCTATGGTGTGTGAATATATCTCAATAAAATTGCATTAAAAAAAAACAACAGAGTTCCCATATAAACAGGACCTTTTAATTTGCCTCTCAGTGGCTGGCCTTAGTCATCTTTTCAATTTTTTTTTCCCATTCAGTCAATACCACGTCAATAATCAGCTCAGGACCTTGAAGCAGAAGTAACTGGAAATGGCCCAGAACCAAAGGGGCTGGAGGAGGAAGGCCGTGGAGCGGAGGGAAGTGAGCTGAGAAAGCTGTGGCCTGTCAGACAAATGCAAAGAGGAGAGACTCTTGGAGGCGTGGCCAAGGTCACGGGAGAGCCTCCAGGAAGAGTAAAGGTGATGTGGCCCCAGGAGGTGGGGGTGGTCTGAGCCTGCAGTAGAGAAGAGCCAGCAGGGATGCTTGGACATCAAACGTGGCTCAGCTATGGGCTCAGCTCTGGACACATCTATGGCTAATCACTGGCAAAGAAGCCTAATTGTAGTGGGTGTGACCACAGATAGGAGTAACGACCCGGGTCCTCCTTTCATGTGTGTGTGCAGTGATAAACCTGCAGAGAGAAAAATGGTTTAGCTATGAAGAAAGATCTGCTCCCCACCCCAGCTTATTTCTTTTTTTTAATAGACGTAAATTCTGCAGTATGGACTAGCTATATAATCAGCTGTTGCCAGAAGTCTAAAACACGAACCATCAGACCAACAAAAGGCTTCTGTCAACAGTATGAAGTTGTATGCATAACCTTGGAGGAAAGGCAGTTCCTGTCTTTAAATGTGGAAAATGTTGGTAACACGGAAGAAAAGGCAAGGCTGAAACCAACTAGTCCTAAACCACAAACACCAGAAACAAGTCAGCATCCCATTTGCCTCTCTTTCACCGCTAGCCTTGATAAATAGCACTCATTGAGCTGTGAGCCCCTGGGGTGGGGGTGGGCAGCTGAAATCCTCAGCAAACACCATTTTATTGTGGTGGTATCCCACCCTAGAGGGCAGCTGGAAGCAGCATGTCAGGGAAAATTCAAGAAAGAGAATCCATGTATATGAGACCTGACATCAAATGGAAGTACTTAGGAAAGAGAATTTTAACTGGAGAGAGGAAAGGAGAAAAGAAGCACTAGACTTTGAAAAAGCAAATGCTACTCAGTTAGAAAAGTGCAAAGAGGAATGATTTGATAATTTCTCTCATTTTTTCTGTCCTACATCATACTCTTTACAACAGGTTGACTTGAGTCTATAAAAAAAGGAGGTTGGGTATTGCAACTATAAGTCACATTTAGAAGGACATTCTATTTTCTGAGTCTCAGAGAGTCCTTAAGTTTCTTCTCCATAAATGAGATACCTACCTTTCTCCCACATATGAATGCACGCTACTTGGAAAAACTTTATTACTTATTGATTCAGATGATTTCAAATGGGTTGAAACAGAGAAAACCCATAAGTGTCTGGAAATCCTTTGTTCATTGGAATGCTTTACTTGTCTCACTTCATTCCAAATATTTGCAAATGGCTCCTCAGTGCCATGGAAGTGGCATTTAGAGATCCTAGGACATTTTATGGGAAATACATTTCTTAAGTTACAAAAATATAAAGTTACTAAACATAAACTTACTAAAACTTACTTACTAGGTGTTATGGTTAGGTTCATGTGTCAACTTGGCCAGGTGATGGTGCCCAGGGGTCTGGTCAAGCAAGCACTGGCCTAACCCTTACTGCAAGGACATCTGTGGCTGGTTAATAAACCAGAAGGCTGGTTTATTAAATCATCAGTCAATTGGCTGCAACTGTAACTGATTACATCAATGAAAGGCGTGTCTTCCACAATGAGAGAAGGCAATTATCTGGATTTATTTAATCCAATCAGTTGAAGACTTTTAAGCCAGCCAGACAGAGGACCTTCGCTTCTTCAGCTGACCAGTGAAGCATTTCCTGAGGAGTTCATTGAAGTTCCCAGTTTGTTGCCTGAGGAGTTTGTCGAACACGTTCATCGGAGTTTGCCAGTCTGCTGTCTGCCCTACAGAATTCGGACTTGTGCATACCCACAGCTGCATGAGACACTTTTATACATCTTAAATATTTTTATAGATAATGACTGTTGATTCTGTTTCCCTAGATAACCCTAACTAATACAATTTGGTACCGGGAGTGGTTCTTGAGAAACAGAATCTTAAAATGGGCTTTTACAATTGGTTTTCTACTCTGATTAGATTCAAGGGCACTGATGACTCCATTTCCAATAATCAAGAGGGCACTGACAGTCCATGGAGTGAGTTGGCAATGGAGATACACAAAATATCACCGTTTGATTCTCCTAATCATACTCTTGTACTAAGCAAGGCTCTGGGTGACAATGTTTTTGACACCTTAGCAGAGTTTTGCAGAGTTAAGAGGTGTAATAATGTTGGCTGGTTGCTCTTAGATACGCTGGATAAAGTTATAAGAGAAAGGTATGAGCTAAAGGCTTCAAATTTAAAACTTAAGCACAGTATTACAGAAGTAAAGGTTTCTATGTGTGACTTGAAAGAAAATCTTCTTTCCTGTGGCCGCAGACTTGAGGTTTCTGAAAACGAGACGCAGAGTCTCATTGTGCGAGTAGCAGATTTATAACGTGAACTAAAATCTCAACCTTGCAGGGTGTCTGCTGTTAAAGCAAAGGCATTGATTGGAAAAGAATGGGGTCCTGAAACTTGGGATGGGGACATATGGATTGATAATAATGGCAGTGAGGACACTGGACCCCTGGATTCTGCTGAGTATTTGTTAGATATATCTGTACACTGGACCCCTGGATTCTGCTGAGTATTTGTTAGATATATCTGTTACGGTATGTCCTGAGGAAATAGCCAACTGCCCCCTCCAGTCTGCCCTGAGGAAACAGCGTCCCCATCTCCAGTCTGCCCTAAGGAGCCTGCCATCCAACCTCCACCTAAAGAGATTAACCCTTCAGTGGCTGCTAATCCTGTAATCAACTCCCCTGAGGAAGCAGCCCTCGCTTCTCTTTCTGTAGAGATTAATCCTGTTTCACAGAAACTGCAGCAGAATGCCCTGAGGTAAATGGCTTGAAGGATACTTATAATTCTTTTAATGATCCATCCCAACCACCAGTCTTTGCTTCAAGACCTATAACTAGACTAAAGTCCCAACAGGCCCCGAAGCGTGAGGTACGAAGTGAGGAAGTATGCTATACTCCAAAAGAGCTGTATGAGTTTTCCAACTTATACAGACAGAAATCAGGGGAATATGTGTGGGAATGGATATTAAGGGTGTGGGATAATGGTGGAAGGAATACAAGGTTGGATCAGGCTGAATTTACTGATATGGGCCCACTAAGCAGAGATTCTACATTCAGTGTTGTAACTCAAGGGGTTAGAAAGGGTAACAATTTGTTTGGGTGGTTGGCTGAAACATGGATCAAAAGGTGGCCAGCATTACCTGAGGTCAAAATGCCAGAATTGTCCTGGTGTAATGTAGAGAAGGGGATTCAGAAGGCTTAGAGACAGTGGAATGTTAGAGTGGATTTATCATGGAAGACCTGCTCACACACCCCTGGAATGTCCAGAGGACACACCTTTTACCAGGACTGTGAGGAATAAGTTTGTGAGACTAGCTCCATCATCCCTGAAGAGCTCTGTAGTCACACTTCTCTGTAGGTCAGATATTACTGTGGGAACTGCTGTCACTGAGCTGGAATCCTTAAACACAATGGGGATAATCGGGTCCCGAGTTGGCAGAAGCCACATGGCAGCAGCTAATCATCGAAGACAAGGTGGGTGTGGCTACCATAATGGAAAACAGGCTCAAGGCAGCAGTCAAAATAATCTGACTCACAGAGACTTATGGCATTGGCTAGTAGATCAAGGAGTACCTAGCAGTAAAATTGATGGGCAATCTACTAAATTCTTGTTTGAACTGTATAAGGTTAAGTGACCAAAGTCTACCTTGAATTACAAAAACAGGGAGTCACAGCCCCTTAGTCAATTCCCAAACTGGAGACGGTTTACAGATCCAGAGCCCATTAAATGAGGGAAAGGCTGTGTACCCTTGGGGAAGGACCCTGTATCATGGCCAAAACTTTATGCTCTTAATCTTCCTCCCAGCCTTCCCCAGGGGGAACTGCAACATTTTACCAGGGTAACTGAGCATTGGGGAAAAGGAAATGACCAAATATTTCACAGATTATTATATGCTGGTTCAGAAGTGACATTAATCCCAGGAGACCCAAAACTCCACCAGTCAGAGTTGGGGCTTATGGAGGTCAAGTGATTGATGGAGTTTTAGCTCAGACCCATCTCACAATGGGTCCAGTGGGTCCCTGGACCCATTCTGTGGTTATTTCCCTGATTCTGGAATGCATAATTGGAATATACATACTCAGCAACTGGCAGAATCCTCACATTGGTTCCCTGACTCGTGGAGTGAGGGCTATTATGGTGGGAAAGGCCAAGGGAAGCTGTTAGACCCACTACTTCTTAGCAAAATAGTAAACCAGAAGCAAGACTGGATTTCTGGAGGGATTGCAGAGATTAATGCCACTTTTAAGGACTTGAAGGATGCAGGGGTGGTGATTCCCACCACATCCCCTTTCCCACCACATCCCCTTTCCCACCACATCCCCTTCCTATTTGGCCTGTGCAGAAAACAGACAGGTCTTTGAGGATGACAGTGGATTACTGTAAGCTTAACCAGGTGGTGACTCCAATTGTAGCTGCTATTCCAGATGTGGTATCATTGCTTGAGCAAATCAGCACATCTCCTGGTACCTGGTATGCAGCTATTGATCTGGCAAATGCTTTTTTTTCTCAATAGCTGTTTGTTAGGACCACCAGAAACAGTTTGCATTCAGCTGGCAAGGCCAGCAGTATACATTCACTGTGCTACCTCAGGGGTATATCAACTCTCTAGCCCTGTGTCATAATATTGTCTGCAGGGATATTGATCATTTCTCCCTCCCACAAGACATCACACTGGTCCATTATATCAATGATTTCATGTTGATTGGACCTACTGAGCAAGAAGTAGCAACTACTCTAGATTTGTTGGTAAGGTATTTGTGTGGGAGATAAATCCAACAAAAATACAGGGGCCTTCCACCTCAGTAAAATTTCTAGGTATCCAGTAGTGTGGGGCCTGTTGAGATAACCCTTCTAAGGTGCATTTGCCCCACCCCCCATGACCAAAAAAGAGACACAATGCTTAGTTGGACTCTTTGGAGTTTGGAGAAAACATATTCCTCATTTGGGTGTGCTACTTTGGCCCATTTACCAAGTGACCAGAAAAACTTCTAGTTTTGAGTGGGGAGCAGAGCAAGATGAGGCTCTGCGACAGGTCCAGGCTGCTGTGCAAGCTGCTCTGCTAATTGGACCATATGATCCAGCTGATCCAATGGTGCTGGAAGTGTCAATGGAAAATAGAGATGCTGTTTGGAAACTTTGGCAGGCTCCTATAGGAGAATCACAATGCAGGCCCTTAGGATTTTGGAATAAACTTTTACCATCCTCTGGAGATAACTACTCTCCATTTGAGAAACAGATGTTGGCCTGCTACTGGGCCTTAGTAGAGACAGAATGCTTAAGCTTGGGCCACCAAGTTACTATCAGCAACATGGACTTCCACTCACCAAGGCTGACCTGGCCACAGCCACTCCTGAGTGCCCAGTTTGCCAGCAGCAGAGACCCACACTCAGTCCCCGATATGGCACCATTCCCCGAGGTGATCAGCCTGCTACCTGGTGGCAGGTTGATTACACTGGACACCTTCCATGATGGATTTGTTCTTACTGGAATAGACACATACTCTAGATATGGGTTTGCCTTCCCTGCATGAAATATTTCTGCCAAAACTACCATCCGTGGACTTACAGAATGCCTTATCCACCATCATGGTAGTCCACACTGCATTTTTCTGACCAAGGAACCCACTTCACAGAAAATGAATTGAGGGATTGGGCACATGCTCATGGAATTCTCTGGTCTTACCATGTTCCCCATTATCCAGAGGCAGCTGGGTTGATCGAACGGTGGAATGGTATGTTGAAGACAACTACGGCACCAACTAGGTGGCAATACCTTGTGGGGCTGGGACAGTGTTCTCCAGGAGGCTGTGTATGCTCTGAATCAGTGTCCACTCTATGGTGCTGTTTCTCCCATAGCCAGGATTCATGGGTCCAGGAATCAAGGGGTGGAAACAGGAGTGGTACCACTCACTATCACTCCTAGTGATCCACTAGGAAAATTTTTGCTTCCTGTCCCTGCAAGCTTAAGCTCTGCTGGTCTACAAGTTTTTGTTCTAAAAGGAGGAGTGTTTTCACCAGGAAACACAACAATAATTCCATTGAACTGGAAGTTAAGACTGCCACCTGGCCACTTTGGGCTTCTTATGCCTCTGAATCAACAGGCAAGGAAGGGGATTACTGTACTGGCTGGGGTGATTGATCCTGACTATCAAGGGGAAATAGCACTGCAACTACACATGGAAGTAAAGAAGAGTTTTCCTGGCATACAGGAGATCCCCCAGGGCGTCTCTTAGTGCTACCATGCCCCGTGATTCAAGTCGATGGAAAACTGCGACAACCCAATCCAGGCAGGACTACCAATGGCCAAGAAACTTCAGGAACGCAGGTTTGGGTCACCCCACCAGGAAAAGAACCATGGCCAGCTGAGATGCTTGCTGAGGGTAAAGGGAACATGGAAAGGGTAGTGGAAGAAGGTAGTGATAAATATGAACTATAGCCATGTGACCAATTACAGAAACAAGGACTATGATGGCATGAATATTTCCTCTTCTTTTTGTTATGAGTATGTTTGTATTTGTCTGTAAACAAATATCTTTGCTTTCTTCTCTGTCTTATTCCCTTATCATAGGACATGAGCTGTATTGTTCATTTTGCAGTATTTAAGTTAAAGGAAATCAGTGATAAGAGTTAATGTCACCCAAGGACTTGCACCCTATTCTGGAGAGATTTAGTTCATTTCTGGTTGTATGCAAGACAGTGGAATATCATTAGATGAAATGTGTGTCTGTTATTGTTCTCTACTTAGAGATAAAGTATGGTTTAAAGTGATGTGTATAACTGCCAAGTTGACAAGGGGTGGACTGTGATGGTTAGGTTCATGTGTCAACTTGGCCAGGTGATGGTGCCCAGGTGTCTGGTCAAGCAAGCACTGGCCTAACTGTTACTGTGAGGACCTTTGTGGCTGGTTAATAAACCAGAAGGCTGGTTTATTAAATCATCAGTCAATGGGCTGCAGCTGTGACTGATTACGTCAACGAAGGGTGTGTCTTCCACAATGAGAGAATGCAGTCAGCTGGATTTAATCCAATCAATTGAAGACTTGTAAACGAGACAGACAGAGGACCTTCACTTCTTCTTCAGCTGACCAGTGCAGAGTTTCCTGAGGAGTTCTTCGAAGTTCCTAGTTCGTTGCCTGAGGAGTTCATCAAACATGTTCTAGGAGTTGCCAGTTTGCTGTCTGAGGAGTTCATTGAACATCTTCATTGGAGTTGCCAGTTTGCTGGCTGCCCTATGGAATTTGGACTCATGCATACCCACAGTTGCGTGAGACACTTTTATAAATCTTAAATATATTTATAGATATCTCTTGTTGATTCTGTTTCCCTAGAGAACCCTAACTAATACACTAGGTAAGGTGGAGAATATAAGGATGGGAAGCAATCATTAGTTTAGAGCCTACTTAATGTCAGGTATTTTTTGAAATTATATTACTTAATCCTTATGACAAAAGGTGGAGTGGCGTCTCAGAATACCTCATTCAAAATCACTCGTGATAATCAGCATCCTGCACATAAAAGCTTGTTGTCTTTGAAGGGGACATTAGTTGCTTTGATGCTGTGATGGAAGAATTTAAGCAGTTTGAACACGATCAGAATGAAATCTAATTTTATGATACACTGACTGGAATTTGGATTAATATTGGATTAATATATTGGATTAATATTGGTTGGGGATTAATACTATGGAACTCTTTTGGGAATTATGTTGGTGAAGATTTCCTGTAATGCTTCTTCTGTAAACTGAAGTTGCTATTTTAGCAAATACAAAGTTGTAGACAGAACGTTAATACATTTCAACCCTGCTTGGTAGTTTGCTCAATTTGTTTCCAATTTTGACAAGAATGGATGCACTTTGGAAAAGCATGGAGACACTCGCTGTCAATAAGAACAGGTTGCTTCTGAGAGAAAACACTGGCAGAATACTATAGGGTAAATCCAACAATATAACCCCCTTAGTGCCACACAAAAGATACCCTTTAATCATTTTATTGGAATTATAAAGGGAGTAGGCATAGGACTCAAACAAAGCCTTAATCATGAAACTCACATCGGTAAATAGGATAACTAAAATAATTCCTTATCTATGTAAATATCTCCTTTTAGCCCCCAGGTTCATTAATATTAAGTTAGCTGAAACCAGGCCAGGTAAGGAGGCATAAAGAATGAATAGCTTCATTTCTATCTACTTCTGCAAGGGCTTGTTAGATCTGAAAACTCAGATTTTGGTATTACCAGATTATGTCAGGGAAATGACATGTATGTGCTTAAAATAATGACTTAGAATTACCTTAAAAGTTTTAATTGCTAGGAACCAGGCTTAAGTCTTCTTTGGGTACCTCCAGATCTGTTTTCTGCCCAGCTTTAAAACCTGGGATGCTGACAAATAAGGACTCCTTCAACAACAGGCTTGCTTCCCCCTGCTTCCAGCTGGATGTAGCCAAGACTGGAGGCAGGAGGAGAGTGAGGTCCATGGGGTGAGGTCTCCTGGCTCCTTCCCTGTTGGGTTGCGGTGACTTGGCCGTGTACCCACTTGAGGCACCCACCCACTAAACAGCTGCTTCTCTAGGTTCTGATAACCACTCTCTTCCCAGCCTCTTTGGGTGCCAGTGGCTCCCCACTGTTGCTAGCCCTTGGGGACTGTAAGACTTGGCTTCCTTAATTCTGTCCACTTCTCCATAAATAGTCCTTTTATTAAACTCTCCTCAATTACCAAGGTCGGCTGTGCCATCTGTCTGTCGTCTGGTTGCTGACTGATCTGTGCTTGGTATAGTACTATTTGCATAAAGGGTCTTTCACTCAATTAAATGGAGCGGTCTAGCTCTTCTGATATTTTCATTCAAAGACTGCTGATGCTTGGTTGACCAGTTGTTGCAGTTTGCCAGGATCTGAGGGGGTTTCCTGGTTCACGGGACTTTGCGTTTTAAAACAGGGATAGTTCCAGGTGAGCTGGTAAGAGTTGATCCTCCCTGCACGTTCTCTCTTTTGAACTTTTTAATTGGTTTTTGGAGAACATTATCTTATCTTTTTAAAGACTTCTATTATATTTAAGCTAAAATTGCTTTATTGAACAATAATAGGATATTTCCACTTAAGAGCTGTGTTTGAAACTTTAAGGCAAATTGTTGTGAAGTGAACAGAGCATGTATTTTTATGTGTGCTCAAATTTGTTCACTTTCTAGAGAAACTCTCCCAAGTAACAGGTAAGACAGCAAGGAGTGAAGTCCAAGTGTCTATTAGGAAGTTTTGAACGACTAGCAAGGCAAAGTGTATTAAAGAGGAAAACAGGGCAGCTTGAGTACTATTCTTCATTTAAAAAAACACTTTTAGATATTTGAAATGACAGTTTCTAGTTTCTCTGTTCTTTCTGTGTGCTACCCTGAGTACAAAAGGAGATATTTATGTATTATGAAGAATGCATTTTATTGCTTTGTGTTACTAGTTCCATTTATCGGTGTATTTTAACTCCTGAGAGACAGAATGGTTGGAAAGGGAGAGCAGTAATTCCAAATAAAACTAACATTTTGAGAAGAAATCTTTATGTTGGGTTAATAGCTGGAGAATAGTTTTATTATTTTCATTTTTCCACTAGAAATACGGTTACTAAAGGATGATATTAATAGATATCATACTACTTTAGTGAATAGACTACCAGGGAGGAGGAAATTTAATTGGGTTAGAAATCTACCATGATCTGAAAGCTTTCCAATTCACGATACTATTTTCCGGCAGGAGAGCTTTTGACTATTCACTACAGGAAACTAGGATTTCAAGTATGCATTCCTTTACACCTGCCATTTAATATCATTTTTTCTTGATCTGCTTTGCACACCACTGCCCCCTTAAATCATTGCTGCCTTCTTAGTGTTGGACAAGTTACCTAAAACAAATTAGTAGTATTGGGTATAGCTGTTAAGTTAGAATTTAAGAACTCAGGGGTAACTCAGGAAAGCTCCCTTTGGTTTTATCTCCACATTCTTCATGGACAAAGAAAATGTTAATCACTGAAATGGCTATTATTACTACTAATGGTATCTTCCAACTATAAAATACTATAAAGGATATATAAAGGATATTGACCTAAGTGTATTCAATTTAGTTCACTTTAACAAATATTTATTGAATGCCTACTAAGTGTAAGAAGATAATAGAAAACCATGTTTTGCAATGGAAAGGGACTAATTCAAACATCACACTAGTGGACAGAGAAAACTTCAGTAGTCATTCATGTGATGGGGTTTAAAAAATTACATCACACATATTCAGAGATTTTTCATGCTAAATTTTCAAGACTGGACTCCCCTTTTGTTGTATAACCTTGTGATAATTGTAATAACTCAATCCCATGTTTAGAAGTAACAAATTTTTTTTTTCTTCCAGAGAAATGCGAGGACATGAACTAAGCTCCTAGATGAACACAGGACAATCACTTTAGGTTCCATGGGCAGCCCACATACTTGGAAAACTTACTTTGTGGGGTTAGTGATTGCTAATGCAGTAGAGATTAATTTTCATGGACTCTGTAATTATCAGGTTGTAATTCTCAGTTTCTATAACCATTGAAATGGACTGCAAAATGGAGTATTAAGGACAAAGGATCTTCTATTGAGCAAAGTGGGGCAAATCTGGTCCAAATCTGAGTTTCTCTTGGGGATAGAGACCCTTTCCTTTGCCTGTAATAGCAATAGAAGGTGTATTGGGAAAAGAGGTAAAAGATCTTTGAAATGAAAATTCTGGTGTCTAGTTCAAGAGGTTGTGCTCTTCAAAGATCAAGAATCTATCCTGTTGCAGATGGACAGGTTATCTGACCTTGAAGGACCTCATCCTTGGTAAGAGTTATCTACTTTGAGGTGTATCAGTTCCAAATCACCATCCCTCATAAATAGTTCTCCTGTCTTTCTTTTCTTCATTATAACTTTATTCTTTTGGCTCCTGAAGGAATTTTAATCTTCATGAAATGAACCACTACTTTAAAAGCCAGTGAAGTCAAATATCTTATTGATTAAAGTGATGGCCAATAGTCAGGCCTTGGAGGAATGGGGGTCAAGATAAGTGTGTAGATGTGGAGGGGATAGCACGATATGGATGAGAAGTGCTTAAAAGGGAGGTAAGATGAAGACCAAGTAAACCACTTGATGTGAACTTTTGCTGAAGGACAATATGAATCAATACAGTGAAAATAAACACATCTTTTGATCCTGTAATTCTACTACTACAAATTTATATTAAGAGAAAAACACCCAGATATATGAACAAGAGTATATATACAAGAATGTTTACCATGGGATTCTCTAAAAAATAGTATAAAAGAGGCAATAACTTGCATACGTATCAATGAGGAATTAGAATACTCTACAGGAATCCAAATGATAATGTAGATGTATATTTCAAAGAAAACCACGATGTATCATTTTGTGCAAAAGAAAACACCACCTAAAATTCTGCATAACATTATCCAATTTTTGCTTTAAAACAGAATCAATATGCAAATGAGCCATATAAAAGTTTGGTACTATTAACTGTATTATCTCTTGGTAGGAGAGGATATAGATGATGTTTTATGTTTTTTATATTTTTAAGATTTTTTTTTTTTGCATGCTATGTACAGGTATTCCCTCAAAAATCAGAAAAGCAAGAAAAAGCAAAAAATAAAATAAAATAACAACAACAACAAAACCCTTTCATTTAAAAAACTTAAATAAAACTTTGTCTAAGTTTGTCCTTGAGCCTAGATCCTGGATGCCTCAGCTGCAGCAGGAAGCCTCTTTGCTGGGAAATTAAAAGTGCCAGCTGCTCGTGGTCTCTGGAAGCACAGCAGGGGAAGAACCCAGCAGTCTAAACAGGAAAGCCAGAGGAGAGCTTTCAAACATAACTTTGGACTCCAGGTGTCTTTGAAAGCCTTTTCCTCTCACCCATTCCTTTCTCGCTCATTTCCATTCCTTGTCTCCCTTGCCTACCAGTACTTGGACTGAAATGCCTCATTTAGTTTTCACAGGCATCTGCAGAACTGACTTGGGCTCCACCAAGGCTTTCCAGGTGGGACAGACTCTCTCCCTCATTTGATCCTGCATAGCCTTGTCCTGCTCTTAGGGTACCCATTTCACTCAATCTGTGTGGGACCCGTCGTATTCACCTTATAGGATAGAAACTCCTCGATGCCTTGTCTTGGACTTGATCACTGCTACATATCCTGAAGCACTAGCCCCATGCCTTTCTGATGGAGGCACCCAAAAACATACACAGTAAATGAATGGGTTAAAGAATGAACAAATGACTTCTCTGGGTTGCTAGTTGTCATGATATCTGGACTTGCTTGTTATTTCTTAGCAACGCAGAAAACCACTTTCGCATTCTACCTTGTCCCGTCAATTATTCGGGCATTTCTCAGCAAAGATAAGGCCAAAAGAATCGGCGCTACTTTTGCAGATATTTGTAAACACAGGCATAAACTGTGGTATCATTTGACTTGGAGGAAGTGGAAAATGGAATGCAGCCAGCTACTTATAAGGTCATTAAATTTATTAAAGAGAGCAATCAGAGACACTGAAAGTAAGCACTGCTATGATACAGAAGCTCTGGTTATGAAAAAATTAATTTAGGGAAGCCAGATGGGAGAAAATTTAAGGAGTATGGAAGGAGAGGGGAGCCTGCAAGAGAGAAAGCATAGGCAGAACAGCTATAGTATTTTAACTGTGGAATACCAGAATGCTTATGTTGAACCATTTCTGAATATGTAACGATAAAATCATTATTTTTGAGTAACGGGTCCCTCTAAGAATTCTGCCCTCCTAACCTCAGAACCAGATCAGTGGCTGGAAGATCTTACCATTGTTTCTTGTCAGAAGGAACTCTCAGGCAGTACTTTCTGTATTTTCAGTTTTCCCCAGCCAGCCTCTGTGCAGCTAGGATTGCCATACAAGGCTTCTGGGGTCTCTGCGTTCTCTGGATTACCACCTGCAATTACAAACCGGACAAGAGGAATTTACTAAAGTAAATGGAAAACTGAAGCTCACGGCACTGAACTACATTCCCAAGATCCAAATTGAATTTGAGAGTGAGCCAGAATTTTGTGCTTGTGCAGAGGAAGCAATAAATAATCGTTAAGCCCTGTGTCAGAAGTACCAATGCATTTAAAATGATAAAGGGTAAAAGGCAATTTTTAAAGTCATCCAACCTGCTCTTCTTGACCACAATATATGTCAATGTCTTGGTTTCCTGTCATTTATAATGAAGTATTACAATATAAGAGTAAATAAGCCAAGCTGGTTGTTATTTATCATGAAGGTTTGAAGGCTACAATCTGCGGTCATGTGAATGTGTCTGGATCACAACTTAATGACCATCTTAGCTCCTCCCTTTATCTTCTCTTTGGTTCTCTGTGTGTCTTCTCTGCTGTGGACTTTTTAGTAGACTCAGGAATACAATGACGGCACAGCAAGAGGTGGCCCTTATTGTCTGGGGACCTACAATTTAGTAGAGATCAACATATAGTTTAAGTCTTATGGAGAAGGTCTGACCATGGGGAAAAAGCAATGAGGTGTTCACATGGAGATGAAGAAGTGATTAATTCTGAGCAGGAGCCAAGGCACAGAGACATGGGAGAGCATGCTGTGTTTTCAAAGCAGCAAATCGTTTGGCATGCCTGGAGTGGAGGGGTTTAGAGAAACACATTGTTGGGGGGTGACGCTGGAAAGTCTTAACCTTTCACAATTTATTTTGGATAAATCAAAACACTGAGGCCATTTCTCTTGGTTTTTAAGGCACAAAGGTAAAAATGTCACTTATCTTTAAATCTGTTTTTACTCATGGTTTACATGGCTAAGCAGACCCTAAGTGAGATGGTACAACTAGATTGTGTTGTCTTTGTCATCACAGGCAACAGGAATAATTGTGGTGTCTCTCTATAAACCAGTCAGTAGAGTAAGCACTGCCCAGTTACTCCTGAGTGGTTCCGAGTTGGGGTTGGGAATGCGTGATGTGACCTTAAAGGGCTGATAGCATCCCTTGTTTGTTTATGTGCCCTAACTGGGTTTCATAGGAGTGGCAGCTGCTCTTTCACTTCACGGTATAATTTGGGATTGATTGTGTTCTTCTTGGAAACTAACGTCCTGGTTAAAGGCAGACAACATCCCTTATAACCAGCTCACCACAACCAGGCATTGTTCTAAGCATTGCACATATATTTTCTAATTTAAACTCCACAGCAACCCATGAGCAAAGTCTACCATAATTCCCAGTTTACCAATGAGGAATTGCAGTTCATAGAGGGTAAGTAACTTCCCCAAAGTAACTTGGTAAGTGGTGGAGCTGGCATTTGAACCTAGCACTCTGATGTTCTTACTCTTTTATCTCCCTTACTCTGCCAAAACCTGGTTTCAGAAAAGGTATTAGAAACCTATTGATGCCAAGTATAAAATGTCCACTAGAGGCAGTATGGCATGGCGGTTAGGAACATGACCATGGGTTTGGGTAGGGACATGACCATGGGTTTGGGCAGGAACAGATCATGGGTTTGGGTGGGAACATACCATAGGTTTGGATAGGGACATGCCCATGGGCTTGAGTACTGGCTCCATAATGCCCAAGTGACCTCACAAACTAACTTTTCAGCCTTTAGTTTCCTCATCTGCAAAGTGGTGATGACAGCGGCACATACCTCATAGGTGGTTATAAGCATGAAATGAAATGACATGTATAAAACACCTGGCCCATAGTGTATGCTCAAGAAGTGTTAGCTACTACTATTATTATCCACAAGGTCATGGGTATGAGTTCGCCACTGCTGAGATATTTCTCTTTTACCTACCCAAAGTGCTTATGCTAAAAGAAATGAATCTGAAGGTAGAATGTTTAGCAAACCTCTGCTCGGATTTTAATTACTTAAGTAATACTTGACTACAAACTCAAGTGTAAGAAGTTCAAAATAACAGAGATAAGTCAAGTTGCCTTGAATCCTGCACATGGGGGAATTGGACTCATTGATTTTATGGGGGATCCATTTTAAAGGACCATCTGAAATTACACTGGTTTTGAGGCCAGCCTTTCCTGTAAGTCATAGTTCAAGTGTCCTCCTTTTGCTGCTTCTATTGAAAGTGTGTTTGGGAATGGGGGATATGTTCAAGGGAAGCTCCTGGTAGGGTGGGGAAGCCCCAGACTAGGGATGTCAGCCTCCAGCACTGCCTCTGCCCCTAACTGGCTATGTGATGTTGACCCTCACTTCCCTCAATTGTAAGATGAAGGCTTGAACAGTCCAGGGCCCTCCCCAGGGCCAGTTTCACCCACCCCCCTCATTTTGATGTGGGGGATAATGAATGAGAAAAGTTGAGACTTTCCCACGATCACACACTCCTGATGTGGCAGAGCTGAGAGTAGAAAAAACCCCAACTTCCTCATCCTTAGTTCTCAAGACAGCAAATGGGTTGTGAATGTTTTTCTTTGTTCTCTCTTCCAATTTCTCATAAGTAGGAGCCCTTTTGAGCTCTAAAATTCTCTGGCTCTAATGCTGTAAATCTTCTCACTCTTGCGAGCTGAGTTGTTTCAGGAGCATAGACGTGAAAGGGAATAGTCTTTTTTTTTTCGCCCCAGCAGGGAGAGTCCCAGAGAGGCAGGATGCAGAGGGGAGAGCACCTACCGAGAGCAGCTATCCCAGCCACAACTGCTGTAGGACCAAGGAAGGATACCATGCCCTTCAGCTCTGCCCTGTAGGTGGTTCTGCTGGTTGATGTCTTACCCTGTGTCAAAGCTGGGGATGGGGCAGCAGCCCTCTGTGTGGCCCAAACCCTTCCATTTTCTTTAGTCCCTTCACCACTCTCGCTATCTCTACCGTCACTTGAGACCCTGCCAATGGCTTTGCCCAGGAAGAAATTCGGAGGCATTTGTGGTATCTCTCCACCCCACGGGAATGGAAATCATTTCTTCATCTGCCAGTGACTTGGAGTACCAGAGCTGTTCTCGCTAGAGTGCAGAATTCTGGTTCTCTCTCTACCATGCTAATCTCTACATGGCATGGTAGGTCTGCTCTAATGCTTGTGTTCTTTTCAGGACAGCTCTGTGTTCAGGGTGGTTGCGAGAACTCACTTTTCCTCCCAAATTGGTGGCAGCAGAGTCTTTTTCTATTTAGCTTTTTTTTTTCTTTGATACTCCACTGGTGGCCTGCCTTCCCTGCAACCCGCATTGAAGGCTCTCACTGGTCAATTTAGATCAGTAGCTCCTCAGTCAAACCTGGGGTGGGGTCAGTCTTTGTTGTGTATCCATGTGACAAATCCAGAAATGTGAAGCACACAAACTCACCAAGAATGATTATTCATGGCAGGATTTTCAGAAAACATCCCCAGTCGCTGAATTAGCCTGAGCATTGTGGTTCTCTGGGTTTGATACACCTTGAGGGTTACATTTGGGCAGTCAGAGAGGTGAGGGAAGAGAGCCTTCTGCTCCCCTTGAGGAGAAATCTGAGCAGAGAACCATAGTTAAGCAGCCAGACAAGACCTATGGAGGTCAGAAGATTTGAGCTGTTTCCATCTTAGCTCTGCCGTTTACTAGGTGTACGACCTCCAGTAAGTCATTTAACCTTCCTGTGTCTTTATTTCCTCATCTGTGGCAGGAGAGGTTAGGTTAAATGGCCCCTTCTAGATGAAGTATCCCACTAGCACATCACCTCTTCTCCTCTTCTCTAGGCAGGACTAGGTGTCAGGGTGGGAAAGTAGAAGGTGGTTGGAACTTAAGCCCTGATCTTGGACTTTATGATCTTGTTGGGGACCAACAGTGATGATAAACCCACTGCAGGAATTTTGGCTAAATGTAGGGCTTATCTCAACCAGGAGAATTCAAAAAGGGGAGAAAGCAGGGGGTGGTGGAGATTTGGGAAGTTTGGTAGAGCACATAAAACACAAGAAGGATCTTGAAGGATAGTATACCAGTTTGAGTGTATTATGTCTCCCCAAAAAAGCCACGTTCTTTGATGCAATCTTGTGTGGGCAGACATATCAGTGTTGATTAGATTGTAATTCTTTGAGTGCTTCCATGGAGATGCGCCCCACCCAACTGTGGGTGATGACTCTAATTAGATAATTTCCATGGAGGTATTACCCCACCCATTCAGGGTGGGTCTAAATTAAATCACTGGAGCCATATAAATGAGCTGACAAACAGAAGGAACTCAGTGCAGCTGTAAGTGACATTTTGAAGAGGAGCTACAGCCAAGAGGGACACTTTGAAGAATGCACAGAAGCTGAGAGAGTAGCTGCAGATGAGAGACAGTTTGAAGATGGCCGTTGAACGCAGACTTTTGCTCCAGAAAAGCTAAGAGAGGGAAAACACCCCAAGAGCAACTAAGAGTGACATTTTTGAGGAACTGCAGCCTAGAGAGGAACGTCCTGGGAGAAAGCCATTTTGAAACCAGAACTTTGGAGCGGACACCAGCCACGTGCCTTCCCAGCTAACAGAGGTTTTCCAGATGCCATCGGCCATCCTCCAGTGAAGGTACCCAATTGTTGATGTGTTACCTTGGACACTTCGTGGCCTTAAGACTGTAACTTTGTAACCAAATAAACCCTCTTTATAAAAGCCAATCCATTTCTGGTGTTTTGCATTCTGGCAGTATTAGCAAACTAGAACAGATGGTTAGAACTTAGAACATGGATAGGTGGAGGGGAGAAAAGAAAATTCCATGTGGGGAGAACAAAGAATAAAGACAAGAGGGAGCACAGTATGCAGAAGGGGCTGGGATGAGACTCACCGAGTGGAGCAGAAGGGGGCTGTTGGAAGAAGTAGGACTGCATATTCTCAGATGGGCCGTGTTATGCCAAACCTTGAAAGCCATGCTGTCCTCTATCCCTCCTCCCCCCCTCCACCTTCCTTCCTTTTTTCCTTTTTTCCTTTCTGCAGCTATTTGGGTGCAAGGTATGCTTCCCCTAGTGAAGCTTAGGGGATTAAAAAGAGATTCTATTCATTTCTTTCATGTATTAGTTGAGCTCTTACTGTATGCTTCATACTGAATCAGATACAATGGGAAATTCAAAGATGATAAGACTCTGGCCCTGCTTTTAAGGAACTTTCACTCCAGTAGATGATGATGAAAGTAACTCTAATACAAGGAAGAATATGGAAACTGGCTTCCGGGGAAATTTTTAAGGAGGTGTGGATGTACATAGAGGAGCAGAGGTTTCCTCTTGAGGAAAGAGTGAAAGCAGGCTCCACAGAAGTAGCATTTAGCCACAATTTGCAGCCTAGGAAGGATTTCAGGAGGCAGGGATGGGATGGGGTCCTTAGATGGACGTTACAGGGTAAGAGGTAGAGGGGGCAGTGATGGGAGAGGGCAGAGCTTGGAACCTGATCCAAAGAAGCACGTGGTGCCTGGGAAGCTTTGGGTTGGGGAATGGGAGTGATTATTCTTGGAAAACGCTGGAAAGGTGGATCCAAGTCAGATTTTTTTTTTTTTTCACAGTAACTTTTAAATTAAGGTATTATTTATATACAACAAAATTCACCCATTTTAGAAGTTAGAATTTTGAAAGTCTTGGACATGTGGATAAGACATTTGGATGGTCAGAGATCATATGATGTCATAAAAAGAATCAACAGACTTGGCCTTGATCTCTGGTGCCATTACTTGTTCATTCTGTGAATGATCGTGGACAAATTGTTATAGTGGACAGATTACTTTAGTCTTGGAGTCTCCTTTCCTAATATCCAAAGGTGATAAGAATATACTCTCAGGGGAAGGTTGAAAGGATCAAATAAAGTATTGTACACAAGTTACCCGAGAGGTATCCGTTCACTTTCCACTGGATTCAGTAGAATTGTCAGTGGTGGGACCACAGTTTCTGCATCTTTAAGAAGACCTCCAGGTGGTTCTGATCATTGGTGTGGGCAGTGGGAGCCATGACAGGCTTTTGGACAGGGAAATGACACATTTAGAGCTGTACATTAGGATCGTGTCTGCAGTGACATACCCAGGTCCTGGAGGTCTGGTGAATTAGAAACCAAAGAGGTTGGAGATTGGGTAGAAGGTTGGATTTGAAGGGGACAATGTTGAGTCTATTTTTATTCAGTGTTTATTTACTCATAAACAAGCAAATGTTGTCTCAGCCCCTTCTTTGAGTGAGGCCCTGTATTTCAACATAGAGACAGAAGTGTCCTCACTTCACTCCGTCTCTTAAGGAAGGACACTTGGAAGACCTTCTGTGGCCTCTCTCCTCCTTGTCCTCTGTCTGAGTGAGTGTTGGTGCAGGTAACAGCAGTTCCAGGAAGGCTAGAGGGTTCCATGTTGGCGATGGAGGGTAGAGCTCTAAGCTCAGGTATCCATTGGGATAGCAGTTGGTACGATGGCTCATTGGCTTTGCTCTTTCCTTTTGGATGCTCCAGCCTGGGACTGGAACTAGGAGCTGCCAGGCAGAGAAAGAATGAATGTGGAACCATGAAATCATTTGACTAGCGTGACTGAGTAGCCATAAAAGTGGCCACCAGCAGGGGCTGTGCAGATTCCAGGGCTCAGCTTTCTCTGATACTCTGGTTTCTTGGGACTAACCCATGCAACCTCAGAAGATTATGGTGACTACCTATCATGTTAGCACAGGAGGATCCCTGTTGTCAGACCTCAAAGGAATGGACAAATATCCCTTGCTGGTAGGCAAGCAAGGCATTTCACATCTTGTTTTGTTCTCATAGGTCTATAGGCCCCTGGTCTTCCTCGAGTCTTGATACATCGTCCCATGAAAGTGATGATAGGGGAAATTAAACCAGGGAAGGAGGTCATCAAGGGTCCCCAGTGAAGAGTGAACTGATGACAGATTGGAAGGAAGAGTAGAAGCTAATTAGGGGAGGGGTGGCAGGGTCAGAGGTTGGAGCTAGCAGGGTGGGTGAAGAGTATTCTAACCTGAAGGAATAGCAAGAACAAAGGCCAGAGTATGGAACAACTCAAAAAATAATGAACATGGTATAAGATGAGGTTGGGAAGAGAGGTGAAGAATGTACTGCATAAGGCTTTTTAGCCCCCATAAGTTCGTCTTTATCCTAAGATCAATGGAAATACATTGAAAAACTTTTAAAGCCAGAAAGTAACATTAATCAGATTTTCACTTTGAAAAAATCATTGTGGCTTCTCTGTAAAGACAAGATTAGAGGAAGATCAACATATCAAAGTACTTTGGGGAATAGTTCAAGTGAGAGATGATGGTAACTTGGCCTATGGGATGGTGCTAGAGATAGCAAGAAATGAACCAAATGAAGAGAGAATTAGGGAGCAGACTTGCAGTCCTTGGCATTGGGGTAGAAATGATGATGTGAATCTGTGGACATTATAAGGGTGGACTCCAAGGTTTCTGGCTGGGGACACTGAATGAATGGGAAACTTCAAAGAGGACCGACTTGATGGGATGATGATAATTTCAATTTCAGACATCCTGAGTTTGAGGTGCATTTGAGACATCTTAGTGGAACTAGCAGGTAAACAATTGGATGTATGAACCTTAGGTTTAGGAAAGAGATCAGGGCTGGACATATAATTTTGTGAGATTATAGACTGCCATCAATCTATAGGTGATGAACATTGCATCCTGCTTTCAGTTAACTCCAACAGACCTAAAATGAACTCCTCACACCTTCTCCACAAATCTATATCTTGCCTATTGTTCTGGTTTGCTAATGCTACCAGAATGCAAAACACCAGAAATGGATTGGCTATTACAAAGGGGGTTTATTTGGTTACAAAGTTATAGTCTTAAGGTCATAAAGTGTCCAAGGCAACAGGGTACCTTCACTGAAGGATGGCTGACAGCGTCTATAAACCTCTGTTAGCTGGGAAGGCATGTGGCTGGTGTCAGCTGGCTCCCAGGTTGCGTTTCAAAATGGCGTTCTCCAAAATGTCAGTGTCAGCTTCCAACAGCCGTCTTCAAAATGTGTCTCTCAGCTGCAGCTCCTCTCTCAGCTCCTGTGTGTTCTTCAAAGTGTTCCTCTGGGCTGTAGCAAGCTCACTCCTTCTGTCTGAGCTTACATAGTGCTCTAGTAAACTAATCAAGGCCCATGCTGAATGGGAGGGGCCACACCTCCATGGAAATTATCCAATCAGAGTTATCACCTACGGTTGGATGGGTCACATGTCCATGGAAACACTCAAAAAATTACAGTCTAATCAACACCAATATGTCTGCCCACACAAGATTGCATTAAAGAGTATGGCCTTTTCTGGGGGACAAAATATACGTACACAAACCGGTACACCTATATTAATGACACAATCATTCTTCCAGTTACTCAATCTAAGATCGTCTACCTCTTCTCTATGCCCAGATCTTATTAGTTGCAAAGTCAGAGTTTTCTTCTTTTGAAATGTTTATTGCAGATTTCTCTTTTCTTTTATTCTGATGCAGCCCCCTGTTATATAAAATACCTGATGATTGGTGCCTAAATTTTATCTCCCAACCCTGATCTGCATCCTGAACACCATAATCAAGTTAGTCTTTCTTAAACATTGCTTCACCATTCTATTCCCCCCTGGCCTGAGGTGAAAATTTAACTCCTTGGTTTAGAATGCAAGGCCTTCCACTGCATGTCCCCAATCTATCTTTCAACTCACTGCCTCCCTGTTGGAGTTTTTTATTTTTTTATTTTTTTTTAAAATTCAGTTTTATTGAGCTATATTCACATACCATACAATCATCCATGGTATACAATCAAATTCACAGCACATCACATAGTTATGCATTTATCACCCCAATCTATTTTTGAACATTTTCCTTGTACTAGAATCAGAATAAGAATAAAAAATAAAAATAAAAAAGAGCACCCGAATCATCCCCCCCATCCCACAGTATTTTTCATTTAGTTTTTGTCCCCATTTACCTACTCATCCGTCCATATACTGGATAAAGGGATTGTGATCCACAAGGTTTTCACAATCACACTGTCATCCCTTGTAATCTACAGTGTTATATAGTCGTCTTTGAGAGTCAAGGCTACTGGGTTGGAGTTTGGTAGTTTAAGGTATTTACTTCTAGCTATTCCAATACACTAAAACCTAAAAAGTGTTATCTATATAGTGTGTAAGGATGTCCACCAGAGTGACCTCTCGACTCCATTTGAAATCTCTCAGCCACTGAAGCTTTATTTTGTTTCATTTCACATCCACCTTTTGGTCAAGAAGATTTTCTCAATCCCATGATGCCAGGTCCAGGTTCATCCCTGGGAGTCGTATCCCGAGTTGCCAGGGAGATTTACACCCCTGGGAGTCAGGTCCCATGTCAGGGGGAGGGCAGTGAGATCACCTGCCAAGGTGACTTAGTTAGAGAGAGAGAGAGGGCCACATGTGAGCAACAAAGAGGCACTCAGGGGGAGACTCTTAGGCACAATTATAAGCAGGCCCAACCTCTCCTTTGCAGCAACAAGCCTCATAGGGCCAGCCCCGAGACAGAGGGCTCAGCATGTCAAGCCGTCAGTCCCCAGTGTTTGTGAGAACATCAGCAACGATCCAGGTGAGGAAGTCCAACACCTCTGCATCCTCCCCCAGCTCCTCAGGGGGGGCCAAAATATATATTTTTATTCTATTGGAGTAGTTTTAAAACTCTTTTAAAGTTATAGAGCACTTTGTTCAAATGGAATCTTTTTTCAAATACATGGCAGCTTTATACATAAAGCCAATAAAAGTGGAACTTTGGGTTGAAGCAAGGATAGGGGTCCCAGATCGATTTATTCTCCCCCCTCCCATTGCCCCTTTCCCTTTCCCACCTGTTTTGTACTCTGAGATGAGTCTCTTCAGAACATTGTCTGAAATCCACTGCTTTCCAGGGATGGTCTTGGGTAGGAGTAGATGTTTTCCTCAAGAAACAAGTGGGTCACTAAATTCAACTTATATTTCCCTCCTCTGTGCCCCTGGTCTGCCTCCACTCTGGTTGTTTCCTCAGGGCAGGGGCTTAGCCTCATAAAGGACCCCTCTATGATGTAATGTTAGCATCCCCAGCCACATCTTCATAAAGAATACAACAGCAGATTTACTCGTACCACTTCTTGTAGCATCCTTCAAAAAAGCTAAGAACTTAACATCATATCACAGCCCAGTTAAAGCAGTTTTAAAGGTGATTGCCCTATGTGGTACAATTATAGAGGACTCTCTTGGTCTGATTTGATCTAGAAACTGTGATATTTGGAGCAGTGGTTTCCAAACGTGGTCAATCCTCAAACATCTGGAGCTTTTAAATATGTATACAATCAATTCTTATTTGTGGTAGTTATGTCAGTGAATACTGAACCGTGGCTTCTAGGGGAAATATAGGGTTAGGTTCCTGTGAACCTCTGGTCAAATTTTTGTCAACTGATCTATACATACCCTTGTTTTATGTATGTTTCTGTTTAAAGACAACTTATTTAGTATATACTGTTGACTCATTAACATTGAATTTATGGCCAACAGCACTATAATTCATGCCAGAACAAAGCTTATCTAACACACATTTTTATTTCCTTAAGGCCAAACACAGCCTACTTACATTTAGGAAAACTAGACAACAATTCAGCACTATGCTTGGAGGCAGGCCATTTTAAACAGCATTTTGGTTTGCTAGAGCTGACAAAATGCAACATACTAGAAATGGGTTGGCTTTTACTAAGGGGATTTACAAACTTACAAGTTTATAGTTCTGAGGCCGTGAAAAATGTTCAAATTAAGGCATCAACAGGATGATACTCAGACCCTGAAGACCAGCTACCGGCGAGCTTGGGCTCCTCTGTCACAAGAGAAGGCACATGGCGACGTCTGCTGGTCTCTCCCTTCTATCCTGGGTTTTGTTGCTTCCAGCTTCTGACTTCAGAGGCTTCCTCTTTGAGCTTCTCTGTGTTTCCCTCTTTTAGCTTCTGCTCTCCTAGCTTCTGTGGGGTTTTCTCTCTAAATCTCTCTAGAGCTTCTTTTCTGTCTTTTATCCTCTTATGAAGAATAAAAGTAGTTTCAGACCCACCCTAGGGCACTCTTCAACTGAAATAACCTAATCAAAGGTTCACACCCACAATAGGTCTATACCCAAAGGAATGGATTAAAGGACAGGATCTTTTCTGGGGTACGTACAACTTCAAACCAATGCAAACATTGAAGGCACCAACAAAAAGCACAAAAACACAAAAAATATGGCATGAAATATACTGTGAAAAGGACACTTTTTACAGTATGGAAACTGAAACAAGAAGGCAGAGCATCACCTTGTTGGGCCTCAGCTGGGAAATGTGTTGTGTCAGGTGACTAAAATTTTTTGCTGCTTTGTGCATGCCTGTGAACAACCATAAGTATTGATTTTGGAGTTACAAATAAATTTTTGTGTGTAGGCAAATTTGGAAATACAGAATTTGTAAATAATGAGGATGTTATTACTTGGCCTTTTCCCTGACCTTCTGAATAATTTCCAGGGGATGGGCCTTTGGAACCTGGCTTATCAATAGCCCTCTGATTCAGAGTTCAGAACTAATAGACCTGGCCCTGAACCAATAGGCAGACATAAAGGAGGATGGAGATATTTAAGTCCAGGGGTGCTGGGAGGATGGGGATATTCATATTAGTGATAATAATATGATTGTGCTCTATTTGTATATTGGATTACAATTTACAATATTTTCTTCTATGTGGTAACAGGAGAGACGTAAGGGCAGAAGAAAACGGAGGAGTTTTGCAGGAGACCATCTTTCTCTCAGGTGGTGTTTAGAATACCTGTGGGCCAACTAGGTGCATATTTCCAGCAGGTTGTTGGAAATTTGGGTCTGGGACTGAATAATGAAGCAATGTGAATTTGAGGGTCATCTGTATAGAAGAGAAAGTTGAGACTGTGAAAGGAGAGAGAGAGTCTTGTGAAATGCCTACATTTAGTCTACAGAGGAAGAAAGAAGAGTGAGTAAGGAGACAGAAGATGTGCATAGAAGGGTAGGAGAAGAAGCTCAATTGCAGGCTCACTGTGTAGGGAGGGAAGATCTTTCTAGAAAGAAGGGTTGGGGTGGGTGGTCAACATGATTAGCATCAATGATTGCAGAACAACTGAGGAGAAGGGGTGGAAGAGGCCAGTGACTTTGAAATTCAGGATCACCTTGCAAATTTTTCAGGGGTATGTATGCTGGCGATGGATGGAGGATTGGTTTTCAGGGGCTTGAGAAAGGAGTGGAAGAGAGAGATCTCCTTTTCCCTCTAGAGACTCCACAGGGATAATTTTGATCTGAAAAGCTTCCTGCCCACATCCTTACTCTTGCTTTATGAAGGAAAAAAATTATTTTAAGGAATTCAATTATCCATCAAAGGTTGATTAAACCCAGAACACTGGTTCTGATGGGTAATTCTCAAAGTTGAGGTCCTTCAAAGATAAGATCTAACCCCACCTTTGTTGAAAAATTTTCCTCAAAGAAGAGATTTTCAACCTTTTATACACTTACTAATAATTGAGTTTCAGAACCTTCATTGTTAAATTCCTGACAGAAACTTACTTCTGAACCTTTTAATAGATATCTTCAAAGTACCATCTCTTCAATGTCTGCTTAGATAGAAGGAAGGTCTCCAGGAAGTTGCCTCAAACAATTTGTAAAACTTGAATCAATGGATTTTAAGTGAGATGGTTTTGGATTAGAATTTGAAAATATATCTGTTTAGGAGTCAATGTCATTTTCTAACTATTGATAACCTAAACTTTTTTCTTGCTTTCTTTATTTGTACACATATCTATACTGAGAACCCTCTTTCTAAAAAAAATTCTATTTTCACTTTGAAAATATTTTGTATGTGTATATGTCAACATATATTTGTTGAATCAAACAATTGTTGATTGTATTAAACACTGATTTTTGCATTATCATCCTTTATTTTTTATTTTGCCGTTTAATTATGAAAAATGTTTTAATAATACAGTAAAATAGAAAGGAAAGGTTAATGAGCATATATAATCTTTACCTAGGTTTAGCAATTGTTAGCATTTTGCCATATTTGCTTCATATGATACATTTTATTTATATATATATATACATATACAAATAATATTGTTCTAAATCATTTAAAAGTTAAATTACAGATATCAAGACATTTTATCCCTAAACTCTTCAGCATACATCTCTACAAATGACATTCTCCTACATAAACATAATACTAATATTGCACCTAAACTGCTAATAATTCATCAGTCCATATTTAAATTTCCTCATTTGTCCCCCAAATATCTTATTTGTCTGGTTCATTCAAAACAAGATCCCATCCAGATATCCCTCTTTTTCCTTGGGCAGTCTCTCCCCACCTTCCCTCCAGCCCTGCCCCCCACATTCTGGATTTGTCTGATTGTTTCCTTGTAATATCTTATCCTGTTCCTCTGTTCTCTGTATTTTTGTATCTGGAAGTTATAATGAACTGAAGGTTTGATTAGATTCAAATTAAACATATCTGGCAAGCAAACTTCATGGGTGATGCTGTATACTTCTTGTATCATCTTGGGAGGAACATATTGATTGGTTATAGCATATTGGTGATGCTATGTTTAAATACTGGTTTGAGATGATAATGACCAGATCTTGTAGAGTCACATTTTCTCCTTTGTGACTGGGGAGTAATCTTTGTGGGGTTAATTCTTGGGTTCCATGTGAAAATCTGGTCACCAGCATCAACATTTTGCTTGAGGTTTTTGTTATACTTTGATTATCCTTGCTTGGATCAGTTATCTCATGAGAAAATGAAAAGTGGAAATTTTCTAACTTTATCATTTCTTTTATATTTATTAGATGACATTCACTTGTAAATACAGGATAAATATTTCCTTTTTTCCCTTTAATTGGAATTTTTAGAGTGAGGCATTGATGTAATAGTCACCCTTCTTTAGAACATAGTTAGGGACTCATCAATTTTTACAAATATATATTAAATGTGCTTAATCAATTCTAGTGATTATACTTTTTAATGTATAATTGTCCCAAGTTTATCCAATGAGAGCTTCTTAAAGCCAGCTTCTGTGTCTTTTGACATGTCCCCATTCATTTTTTAAATTTAATTTTATTGAGATTGTTCACATACCATACAGTTATCCAAAGATCCAAAGTGCACAATCAGTTGCCCACAGTACCATCATACAGCTGTGCATCCATCATCACAATTAATTTTTTTTTTCAATTTTTAGAACATTTTCATTACTCCAGAAAAGAAATAAAGATGAAAAAAGAAAACTCAAATCCTCCCATACCCCTAACCACCTCTCCTCCATTATTGACTCATAGTATTGGTATATATATTTGTTACTGTTGATGAAAGAATGTTAAAAAACTACTAATTGTAGTACATAGTTTGCAATAGGTATATTTTTCCCCTATATACCCTTCTATTATTAACTTCTAGTTATAATGTCATACATTTGTTCTAGCTCATGAAAGAGATTCCTAATATTTGTACAGTTAATCACGGACATTGTCCACCACAAGATTCACTACTTTATACATTCCCATCTTTTAACCTCCAGCTTTCCTTCTGGTGACATATGTGACTCTAAGTTTTCCCTTTCCACCACATTCCCACATCATTCAGCAATGTTAGTTATTCATCACTCCTGTCCATTTCCAAACACTTAAGTTCAACCTAGTAGAACATTCTGTTCATAATAAGCAACTGCTCCCCATTCTTTAGCCTTGTTCCATATCCTGGTAGCTTATATTTCATGTCCATGAGTTTACATATTATAATTAGTTCACATCAGTGAGACCATGCAATATTTGTCCTTATGTGTCTGACTTATTTCACTCTATATAGTGCCCTCAAGGTTTCTTCCTCAACCCATTTTTTTTTGTTTTCTGTTTTTTTGTTTTTTTTAAGACAGTTTTGTTCATACATCATACTTTGTCTCCTAGGTAAACAATCGATGGTTCCCTGTATAGTCACATATTTATGTATTCACCACCATCACCACTATCTACATAAGAACATCTCTGTTTCTTCCACAAAGCAGGGGGAAGAGTCAAAGAAGGTACAGAGACAAAACAAAAAGAAAAAGAAAGAAAAAAATGACAGCTAAAAAGCAACAAAAGGAAAGATAAAATTAAACTAAAGTAGAATAAAAGAGTCAGACAACATCACCAACACCAAAAGTCCCATACCCCTCCCTTATGTCCCCCTCTTATAGGTATTTAGCTCTGGTATATTGCCTTTGTTACATTAAAGGAAGCATAATACAATGTTTCTGTTAACTATAGTCTCTAGTTTGCATTGATTGTATTTTTCCCCCAATCCCACCCTATTTTTAACACCTTGCAAAGCTGACATTCATTTGTTCACCCTCATGTAAAAACATATTTGTACATATTATCACAATCATTGAGTACCCTAGGTTTCACTGAGTTATACAGCCCTAGTCTTTATCTTTCCTCTTTCCTTCTGGTGTCCCACATGCTCCTAACCTTCTTCTTTCAACCATATTCACAATCATCTTTGTTCAGTGTACTTACATTGCTGTAAGTACACCCAAAACTGTGTTCCAAACATCTCACTCCTGTCTTTTCCTATCAGTCTACAGTGCTCCCTTTAGTATTTCCTATAGAGCAGGTATTTTGTTCACAAACTCTGTCATTGTCTGTTTGTCAGAGAATATTTTAAGCTCTCCCTCATATTTGAAGGGCAGTTTTGCCGGATATAGGATTCTTGGTTGGTGGTTTTTCTCTTTCAGTATCTTAAATATATCACCCCACTTCCTTCTTGCCTCCATGGTTTCTATTGAGAAATCCACACATAGTCTTATCAAGCTTCCTTTGTATGTGATGGATAACTTTTCTCTTGCTGCTTTCAGGATTCTCTCTTTATCTTTGATGTTTGATAATCTGTTTATTAACTGTCTTGGTGTAGGTCCATTCAGATCTATTCTGTTTGGAGTACACTGCACTTCTTGGATCTGTAATTTTATGTCTTTCATAAGAGATGGGAAATTTTCATTGATTATTTCCTCTATTATTGCCTTTGCCCCTTTTCCCTTCTCTTCTCCTTCTGGGACACCCATGACACATACTTTCATGTGCTTCGTGTTGTCATTCAATTCCCTGAGATGTTGCTCATATTTTTCCATTCTTTTTCCTATCTGTTCTTCTGCATGTAGGCTTTCAGGTGTCTTGTTCCCCAGTCCCTGAGTGTTTTCTTCTGCCTCTTGAGATCCGCTGTTATATGTCTCCATTTTGTTTTTCATCTCTTGTGTTGTGCCTTTTATTTCCGTAGATTCTGCCAGTAGTTTCTTCAAACTTTCGTTTTCTACCTTATGTTCACCCAGTGTTTCCTTTATATCCTTAATCTCTTTTGCCATATCTTCCCTGAACTCATTGATTTTGGTTTTTGAATTAATTTAGTATATTTCTTTGAAAATCTTTAATTGATTGTTTCATAAAGTGAAACAATATCTCAACTGTATCTTGATTGAGGTAAGTTTGTTCCTTTGACTGGGCCATATCTTCATTTTTCCTAGTGTAGATTGTAGTTTTCTGTTATCTAGGCATCTGGTTTCCTTGGTTACTCCAATCAGATTTTCCCAAATGAGAATGGGTTCAAATCTCAGAATGAGGCTATACTCAGTTTCAAGTCTTCCTGGGGGTGTGTCTTAGAGATTGACAGGCTTTCCTGTGAGGTCTTTAGGTGCTGTGCTTTTCCTAGCTTTCCCAGCAGGTGGTGCCTGTCAGCCTGTTGCTCCCTACTCGTGTAAGGTGGTGTGGCCCCTTAGTTTCTCTTTTGGCTGTTTTCCCCCAGGCTCTGGGGTCTGGTTCTGAAGGGAAGACCAGTAGTAGAGCTGGGCCCCACCTCCTTCCTCTTAGGGAAGATACACCCCCTAGGGAATTATCATCTGCATTTGAACAGCTCCTTTGTCTCCCTGACTGTTATCTCCACTGCTGTCTGGGTCAGAGTGCTGCAAACTGAAAATGACTGATGCTCTCTCCACTGAGCCCTTCAGGTTGAGAGAGAGACAAAGGGAAAGAAAGCCCATTTTTAGAGCCATTCCATGGCCCCTCAGTCTCACTCATTGGCCAGAGTTAACACCTGGTCTTTTGGGATCCCTTTCCTGGGACAGATGAGTCTTCTGGTTCTTTAAGGTCAGTCATCACTAAAAGCCTCTGTCTGCTTGTTAGGGGTTTGTAGCTTGTATTCAGAAGTCCGCATTTGTTAATTAAAGCCCTGTTGGAGCTGGGCTGAGCTATATTAGCCTGCTCAGAGACTGCTGCTTTCTACCACAGTGAGGTTTTGCAGCTCAGCCTGCCTTGGGGGGAGGGGGATCCCAATGTGGTTCCACAGTTTTTACTTACAGATTTTATGCTGCAATCTCAGGCATTCCTCCCAATCCAGGTTGGTGTATGATGTGTGGACAGTCATGGTTGTCTCCCAGCAGTTATTTCAAATTATTTACTAATTGTTCCTGATTGTTTTTTATTTGCTCCAGGGGACTACTTAATTCCATTCATCTCTAAGCCACCATATTGCCCCCTTTTTCTGTCCCCATTCATTTTTGAAAACTTCCTTAGTTTCTGGCACAAGATGTACCAGGACCATTTTCCACATTCCTTGATCCAAACCTGGAATTAACTATTTCATCAAAGAGTTCAGTTCAGGTTCATTTTAGTGGAAAATGGAATTTAGTTACAAAAACCTGTGTTTTGCAGGTGCTCATGCTTTCTGGGTTTTCAGATGCCAAAAATTAAGCCCGCTCGGTGGGCAGAGTGAGAAAACATGTACTTAAAAGATTATGAAGTTAGGGAGCTAATGCTTTAATTTTACAGAGTTTCTGTTTGGGTTGATGGAAGGTTTTTGGTAATGAATGGTGGTGATGGTAGAACCACATTGTGAATGTAATTAACAGCACTGAATTATATATTTGCATGTGGTTTAAAGGGGAAATTTTTGTTATATACAGACATACCTTGTTTCATTGCACTTCACTTTACTGTGTTTCACAGATAATGCATTTCTTATATATTGAAGGTTTGTGGCAACCCTGCATAGAGCAAGTATACTGGTGCCATTTTTCCACTTTGTGTCTCTGTGTCACACTTTGGTAATTCTCCCAGTATTTAAAACTTTTTCATTACTATTATATCTGTTATGGTGATCTGTGATCAGTGATATTGGGTTTTACTATTGTAACTGTTTTGGGGTGCCATGAACTGTGTGCATATATGATGGAGGACTTAAATGATAAATGCTCTCTGTGTTCTGACTGTTCTACCACCTGCCATTTTCAGTTTCTCTCCCTCTCCTTGGGCTTTCTCTTCTCTGAAACTCAGCAATGGCCTCCAAATGCCTGAGTGAAAGGAAAGGCCACATGTCTTTCACTTGAAATCAAAAGTTAGAACAGTTTAAGCCTAGTGAGGAAGGCATGTTGAAATCTGCGATAGGCCAAAAGCTAGGCCTCTTGTGCCAAACAGTTAACCAAGTTCTGAATATACCAGAAGAGCTCTTGAAGGAAATAAAAGTGCTACTACAGTGAATGCATGAATGATAAGAAAGTGAAACAGCCTTACTGCTGATAAGGAGAAACTTTTAGTGGTCGGACAGAGGATCAAACCAGTCACAACATTCTCTTAAGACAAGACTAATCCAGAGCAAGGCCCTAACTATCTTCAATGCTATGAAGGCTGAGAGGTGATGAAGAAAATTTTGAAGCTAGCAGAGACTGGTTCATGAGATTTATTTTTAAAGTGCAAGGTGAAGCATCATGTGCTAATGCAGAAGCTGCAGCAAGTTATCCATAAGATTTAGCCAAGATAATTGATCAAGTGGCTACACTAGACAACAGATTTTCAATGTGGACAAAACAGCCTTCTATTGGAAGAAGATGCCATCTAGAACTTTCATAACTAGACTGGAGAAATCAATGCCTGGCTTCAAAGCTTCAAAAGACAGACTGATGCTCTGTTAGGGGCTATTGCAGCTGGTGACTTTAAGTTGAAGCCAATGCTCATTTACCATTTCAAGATCCTAGGGCCCTTAAGAATTACGCTAAATCCACTCTGTGATCTATAAATGGAACAACAAGGCCTGGATAATAGCACATCTGTTTACAACATGGTTTACCGGATATTTTAAGCCCACTGTTGAAACCTCCTGCTCAGCAAAAAGAAAAACATTCTTTTCAAAGTACTGCTTCTCATTAACAATGCACCTGGTTACCCAAGAGCTCTGATGGAGATGTCCAATGAGATGAATGTTGTTTTCAGCCTGCTAACACAACATCCATTCTGCAGCCCACAAATCAAGGAGTCATTTTGACTTTCAAGTCTTATTATTTAAGAAATACGTTTCATAAGGCTATAGGTGCCATAGACAGTGATTCCTCTGATGGATCTGGGCAAAGTAAATAAAAAACCTCCTGGAAAGGATTCACTGTTCTAGAGGCCATTAAGAACATTCACAATTCATGAGAAGAACATTAACAGGAGTTTGGAAGAAGTTAATTCCAACTCTCATGGATGATCTTGAGGGGTCCATGACTACAGTGGAGGAAATAACTGCAGATGTAGTAGAAATAGCAAGAGAACCAAATTGAAAGTGGAACCTGAAGATGTGATTGAATTGCTGCAATCTCATGAGAAAACATTAACAGATAAGGAGTTGCTTCTTATGGATAAACAAAGGAAGTGGTTTCTTGAAGTGGAATTTACTCCAGTGAAGATGCTGTGAACATTGTTGAAATAGCAACAAGGATTTAGAATATTACATAAACTTAGTTGTTAAAGTAGCAGCAGGGTTTGAGAGGATTGACTCCAATTTTGAAAGAAGTTCTGCTGTGGGTGAAATGCTGTCAAACAGCATTGCATGCTACAGAGAAATCTTTCATGAAAGGAAGATTCAATTGATGTGGCAAACTTCATATTCTTATTTTAAGAAGCTGCCACAGCTCCCCCTAACCTTCAGCAACCACCTCTCTGATCAGTCAGCACCTTCACAGTTGAGGCAAGACCCTGCACCAGCAAAAGGATTATGACTCACTGAAGAAGGCTCAGATGATGGTCAGCATTTTTTAGCAATAAAGTATTTTTTAATCAAGGGATATACATTGCTTTTTTAGACATAATACTATTGCACACTTAATAGAATACAGTATAGTGTAAACATAACTTTTATATACACTGGGAAATAAAAAATTTGTATGACTCACTTTATGGTGACATTCACTTTATTGAGGTGGTCTGGAACCTAACCTACAATATCTCCAAGGTAGGCCTGTATACGTTACTAGAATAAAAAAAAAAAACAACAACAACACAAAAAATCCCCAAACAGTGCTGGGCTTCCCCACCTCGATGGTTGCTGATCTGCTCACAGACATAGGGGACTGGTGGTTGGATGGGCTGAGCCCTCTACCACAGGACTTGCCCTTGGGAAGACTGTTGCTGCAAAGGAGAGGCTAGGCCTCCCTACAATTGTGCCTAAGAGTCTCCTCCTGAATGCCTCTTTGTTGCTCAGACATGGCCCTCCCTCTCTCTAGCTAAGCCAGCTTGGCAGGTGAAATCACTGCCCTCCCCCCTACATGGGATCTGACAACCACGGGAGTGAATCTCCCTGGCAACGTGGAATATGACTCCTGGGGAGGAATCTAGACCTGGCATCGTGGGACGGAGAACATCTTCTTGACCAAAAGGGGGATGTGAAAGGAAATGAAATAAGCTTCAGTGGCAGAGAGATTCCAAAAGGAGCCAAAAGGTCACTCATGGGCATTCTTACGCACAATATAGACAACCATTTTTAGGTTCTAATGAATTGGAATAGCTAGCAGTAAATACCTGAAACTATCAAACTACAACCCAGAACCCATGAATCTTGAAGACAGCTGTATAAAAATGCTGCTCATGAGGGGTGACAATGTGATTGGGAAAGCCATAAGGACCACACTCCCCTTCGTCCAGTGTATGGATGGATGAATAGAAAAATGGGGGCAAAAAGAAAAAAAAAAAGACACCCAGTATTCTTTTTTACTTTAATTGTGCTTTTTCACTTTAATTTTTATTCTTATTTTTGTGTGCATGGTAATGAAAATGTTCAAAAATTAATTTTGGGGATGAATGCACAGCTATATAATGGTACTGTGGACAATTGAATGTATGCTTGTATGACTGCATGGTATGTGAATATATCTCAATAAAAATGAATGTAAAAAAAAAAAACAAAAAAAACCCAAACACCATAAGACTAGAATACAATTAGTGAATCCTAATGTAAACCATGGACTATAAAAACGTTCTTTCATCAAGATTAACAAATGTATCACACTGATGCAAGTTGTTAATAATAAAATGATAGGGCAGTATATGGGAATTCTGTATTTTATGCATGATTTTTTATAAACCTACTATTTCTATGAGTAAAAAAAATAATAAAAATAAAATAAATAAAATTTTAAAATGTTTTGAGTTTATATTGATATTTCCAATTCGAATTTAACGTTAAATTTTTTACTTATCCCCTTTGATTTTATCCTTCTATCTCTTTTCTCTCTATACTGTTACCTTGGTCCCTAATAGTATTAACATAATTAGTTATTTGCTTCATCCTATAATCTATATAAATGGTTTCAAAATAACATGCCAATATTTTTACTAGCAATAGAACTGCTGAAAGAAGTTTGAGATTTCTCTGCAGAAGCATCCATTAAGGATGTATAGTAAAAGTACTGAGTTCTAAAGTCTCTTGAAGTGATCTTTTCCTTTGTGTGGTTATTTCCAATATGGCTAGTTTTATGTATTTTAGCGTGTTTTCAATTCCAGGCCTTGCTTTATTTTTTCTTTTGGGTTTTAAGTTTTTCATTTGACTATGTAAAATATTTGCGTGTTTCAAAAATCCAAACTATCTGAAAAATTTGCTTCCAGTCCTTTCCTTTCAATTTTTCACCTCCTCTGCCCCATGGATAACCACTTTCATTAGTTTCTGATTTATTCTTCAATGTTCCTTTGTGCAAATAAAGGCTATTACATGTGCACACATATTCCCTATATTACATTATATATTTCCCCTCTTTTTAAACAAAAGGCATTTCTTTCGCTAGGAATTTTTCACTGAACACATTCAGGGCTCACACTATATACACACTGTATCAATAGAAAGAATTCTTTCCTGTACTTTACAGCTGCATCCTACTTCATGTCATTGGATATACCAATGTTCCCAACTTATGGGTATTTGTTTTTCTAATCTTTTGTTATTTCAAATAATGCTGCAGTAAATAACCTTATATTTTGTCATTTCGCTTTTGTGCTGCTTTGTTTTTAGGACTGGATTGAGGATCTTTAGGAATTTCATTTTTTTCTTGCCTTCTTGTTATTTTTCTTTAACATGTAAAGTTATCAAATAAATTATATATACCTGAGTATGTAATATAAATGTGAAGTTAAATGAATATCATCCAGTGTTCCCACATAAGAATAGCCTGTTAGCAATATTTTGGAGCCTTCTATGTGTCCTTTTCCAATAACAACCCCCATCTCTTCCCAGAGGTAACCATTATCCTGAATTCTGTGTTGACCACTTCCTGAATTTTCTTTATGGTTTTATCACATACATATGTATCCCCAGACAATACATTGTTTAACTTTATATAAATCAAATCAAATGGAATATATTAAATTGTGACTTACTTTCATTCAATAAATCAGTTTTGTGATTTATTCATGTTGGTACATGAAGCTATAGGTCATTTATCCATATAGCATTCTCTTGTATGACTAGACTACATTTTCTTTAGTTATCCTACTCTTGATGGACTTGGATTGTTTCCACTTTTTCATTCGAAAAGCAATGCTGCAATCAATATCCTTGTACATATTTGTGGTCTACATGTCTCAGAGTTTCTCTAGGCTACATATCTGGGAATGCAATTGCTGGGATATGTGGAAAGTGCAACTACAACTTTGCTTGGTGTATCCAACAATGTTCAGTTACCAAGAACAGAATCCACCCTAGTTCAGTGAAGCAAAAAGGAATTAATTATAGGTTATTGATAACTTACAGGATTGTTGGGAGAGCTGAAGAAACAGGGTCTAGGCTGAATATCCAGGAACGATTCCCAAAGCCACACCACAAGACTAGACCACCAAGAAAGCTACCACTTTTCCCTTCATTGGAAAGCTGTGTTTTGAATCGGAAGGCTGCCAACACAGTTCCGGCTCCAAAGCCACACTGCCTTCAGTACCATTAGGAAGCCACTTCAGCTAAATCAGGAAGCTGTTCTTAGACCTGCTGGCTCCAGAACTAGGCTGCCTCTGCTTGGAACCCATCTTTTTAACTTGAGAAGCCACCTCACTGGCAAAACAAATACTCTGAGTCCTGCCTCTCTCCCTGCTTAACTCAGGTTAGGTCTCACTGAGTGTACTGGATGAGTCAAACCTAAATCTTTTCCAGAACCCTGGCTACAGGGGTGTCTTGGAAAAGTAGTTTTTAGTTTTCTGGCCTTGAAATATTGGATGGTACACTAGAAGGAGGTTGAAATAAAAGTTGAGCAAACTTGTTCACAGTATCTGCCACATGAAGTAATGTCAAATTGCTTTCTTATGAGAATAAGGATTCGGGAATTATGTTGCCAATGCTTGGTTTTCTTGGATTTTTGTTTTTGAGAATCTATTTATTGTCATTTTAATTTGTAGTTCTATGATTGAGATGGAGCATGTTTTCATTTGTATATTAACCATTCATATTTGTTTTTCAGAAATATGCCTGCTTATGTCTCCTGTACCTTTTCTGTTTTGTTGCTTCTTATTTGTTAGGATTCTCCATGTATTCCATATAATGGTTTTTTGTTGGTTATATGTTACAAATATCTTCTCAGATTCAGGCTTATCTTTTTACTTTCCTAATGGTGATTTTACTGAACAATTTTATTACTATTTTTTCTGTATGGTTAGTGCTTCACTAGCTTGTTTTAAAAATCCTTCCCTATCCCCTGATCATTAGAATTCTTTTTATATTTTCTCTAAAAGTTTTACTTTTTCAGTTTAAGTCCTGATCCACCTGGAATTAATTCTTATGTATAACATGGGGCAGGAATTCTTTTCCATTTTTTTCATTCTGGACAACTCCTCTGATCTGCAGTGCCAGATCTATCATATATCACCTTTCAATTTACGTGTGGGTCAGTTTCTGGGATCTCTTTTTTGTTCCATTGGTCTGTTTTTCATCCTTGTGCTAATACCACACTGGTGTAGTGCATCTTGATTCTGGGGGATCCCTTTCACTTGCTGTGGTGGTTTGGAGCTGTTATCTTCCCCAGAAAAGCATATTCCTCTAATCCATTCTTGTGGGTACAGACCCATTGTGGGTGTGATCTTTTGGTTAGGTTATTTCAACTGAGATGTGACCCGCCTCATTCAAGGTGGATCTTAATCTTTTTACTGGAGTCCTTTATGAAAGGATAAAAGACAGAGAAAACCCATGAGAGCTTAGAGAGAAAAGCCCTGGAGAAGCTGAAAGGACCCACAGAGGAAGCCTCTGAAGCCAGAAGCTGAAAGCAATGGAACCCAGAGAGAAGGACCAGCAGACACCAGCCATGTGCCTTCCCATGTGACAGAGGTGTCCCAGAAGCCAGTGGCCTTTCTTCAGAGAAAGCATCATCCTATTGATGCCTTAATTTGGACATTTTCATGTCCCTAGAACTGTAAATCTGTAAACTAATAAGTTCCCCATTGTAAAAGCCAATCCATTTCTGGTATATTGCATTCTGACAGCTTTAGCAAACTGAAACACTTGCCTAGAAATTCTTCATCCTTCGCCCTTCTCTAAACAGTTTAGGGTTAGATCTTCAAGTTCTAGGAAACATCTTATTGGGATTTTTATTGGAATTACTTTAAATCTCTAGGAGAATTTGGGGAGAATTGATATATTTAAGATATTCAGTCTTTCTAGCCATAGAAAAACTATGTAATTCTGTTTATTTAGGTATTATCTAATAGCTTTTGCCAAAATATGATCACTTTCTTCCAAAATGTCTTACACATTTTTGTTAGACTTGTTTCTTGGTACCTTATTTTTGTTGTTATTGCTCTTGCTGCTGTGAATGATGTTTACTTGTTTGTTTTTTAATTGCATTTTCTTTTTTTTTTTTTGCAGATATGCCGAAATGCAATTGACTGATATATTGATCTTATGCCTAGCAAATGTGTGCTAAATTGTCTTATTCATTCTAATAAATAACAGATAATAGGACGTTTTCTATGTAGAACATAATATTATCTGCAAACAATGGCAGTTTGATTTTTTTGAATCCTTATTCCTTTTCTTATACTTGTCTTATTGCACAAGTGAGGATTCCAATACAGTGATAAGTAGAATTGGGAATGGTGAAAAACCTTTTATTATTCCTGATTTTGAAGAAATGTGTTTAATGTTTCACAATTGAAGGTACCCTTTATTGTGTTAAGGATATGCCTTCCTCTTTGTAGTTTGCACATAATTTTCTTTTCATCTCATGAATTCTTTAAAAAATTTTATCAAATGCTTTTCCTATATCATTCAGATCACAACATAATTTTCTCCTTTAATTTACTAATGTGTCTTTGTTTCTTAGCTACTAAAACAAATAACATACAATAAGCTGGCTTAAACACTGGGACTTATTGGCTTGCATTCTGAGGCTAGAAGAAGTCCATAATTGAGGCATCAGCAAGCTGATACTTTGTGACTGAAGACTGTGGCATTCTGGGGCTGGCTGCCAGTGATCCTTGGTCCTTGGCTTTTATGTCACATGGCAGTGAACATGGTGGTATCTTCTCCTTTCTCTTCTGGATTCTGTTGACTTCCAGCTTCTTGCTCCTTCTGTGGCTTTCTTTTTTTCCATGCCCAATTTCCAATTTAAAATTATGGCAGTAACTACTAGGAGCACTAAAAAGAATATGCTCAAAAAGTTACCTCTGAGGAATTCTTTAAAATTCTTTAAAATGGCCAGAGCAAAAGGAAAACTGATTTCTCATTTATTTCTCTTGTACCATTTAAAATTTTATTACCATGAAAAGTATTATTTTTATAAGTTAAAACACACATGCAAAAATTAACATGCAACTCAAAATTAGAATCACAAATCTCTACATGAGTTAAATACCTTCTTAATAAAGTTCACCATTGACCCAATGAGCTGTAAGATCTCTCCAGCTCTATCCTTTAAGGATTCAGTGACCTGGGCCCTCTCCAGGGCTCTGAAAGAAAGGCTACAAGTTTGATTTCAGTAACTTTATAAGTGGGAGGAAGTCTCCAAGAAAATTGCTGTGCCTTTCACATGAATTACAAGAAGAGAGATAGACTCTGCCTTGGAAACAATCCATGGGACAATATTTTCACCAAGGACAGCTTTGGGAGAGATTCTCTTTCTTACATGATTTGTTTTATGTTTTTATATAAAGTATCCTATTTGATTTTCACAGTAATATAACAACTCTTAGAGGCAGGGGGAGCACATATTACTTGTCCAATTTAACGGATGAGGAAACCAAGCCTTAGAAATGTTAAGTTACCAGCCCAAGAGCTCTTAGCTATTACATTACAGTGATTGGAGCTCAAACATGTCTACTGATTCCAAGCACTGGTGTCTCCATTAAACTGGATGCCTCTAGCATCTTAAGAAAAACACAATAATCCAATTTCACACAAATTCCTCAGGAGTATTTAAAAAAGAAGAAACATTCCCCCAATTTATTTTATTTTATGAGCTATCACAAACTTGGTATAAAAAAATCAGGCAAGCATAGTATTGGAAAGGAAAATTACAGGTTAATCTCCTTTGCGAACCTGGATGCAAAAATCCTGAATAAAATATTAGCAAACTGAATCCAGCATTTAAAACAAAAAAGGAAAAAATCCTATCATGACCACCTTTGGTTTATTCTAGAAATGAAAGCTTGGTTCAACATTAGAAAGCATATTAAATGCAATTGATCCTATTGTGTTGGAGATTGAATTTTGTCCCCCACAAAAGGCATGTTCAGGTCCTAACCCCTGATCCTGTGGGTTGGAGACCATTTGTAAACAGGATCGTTGAAGATGTTATTAGTTAAGGTGTGCCCAAACTGAATGAGGGAGGTTCTTCATTTAGTATGGCTGAGGTCCTTACAAGCAAACAAAATTGGGTACAGAAGGAGCCACAGGGAACAGCCAGAAGCTGGAAGTCAACGGAATTCAGAAGAGGAAGGAGAAGATGCTGCCATGTGCAAAGCCTTATGATGGGAAAGCTCAGGAACCCCAAGGTTGCCGGCCAGCCAGAAGATTTTGACCCCAGGAGGAAGCAAGCCTTCTAGCCTCTGAAATTGTGAGCCAATAAATTCTTGTTGTTAAGTCAATTCATTGTATGACTTAGTAGCTGGGACACCAAAACACACCCATCATTCATACCATTATGTTTCAGTATCTAGGTTAACACATACTTTGTTCTAAAGCCATATATGTCCTTTATGCTTTGCCTATAGGTTGATTCTAAGAACTGAAAATCAATATCCAGAGTTTATAATTTTAAGGTTATGTTAGTATTGTTCAGTGAAGAAACATATAATGTAATAGCTAGAGAAGGAAATGAAATTCTCTGTTATAAAGCCCAGGTACTTGCGGAAGAAGAAAATTCTTAAATTCTGGAATGAAGAGCAAGCAACTTGCAGGAGAAGGAAAGAGGAAAAGCTATTGCACCTATTTACTTTTTTTTTTTTTAAATTCAGTTTTATTGAGATACATTCACACACCATACAATCATCCACGGTATACAATCCACTGTCCATAGTATGATAACATAGTTATGCGTTCATCACCACAATCTATCTCTGAATGTTTTCCTTACATCAGAAAGAACCAGAACAAGAATAAAAAATAAAAGTGAAAAAAGAACACCCAAATCATCCCCCCATCCCACCCCATTTGTCCTTTAGTTTTTATCCCCATTCCTCCACTCATCCATACACTAGATAAAGGGTGTGATCCACAAGGTCTTCACAATCACACTGTCACCCCTTGTAATCTACATTATTATATAATTGTCTTCAGGAGTCCAGACTGCTGGGTTGGAGTTTGGCACCTACTTACTTTTATTATAATTTAATGCATCTATCTTATAAATAAGATTATCCAATTTTAAGATTGTATCATTTGTTGCAGAGAACTTATTTTCTTTTTGATGACACTTTTTTTTTGATAGAGCTTACTGAATTTTTGTTCTAATTTGGACCTGTTTCTTTCTAAGCCTGTCATCCTGGGATTTCTTTTCATTCTTTCTTGAATTGACCACTGTTTCTTGCATACCATGTCTTCCACTTTTTTGCATTCCTTTCTTGTTTTGCTAAGGTGCATACTTGAGTAATGCTTTCAGAGAAGATCTCTATATGATAAATACCTTAGTCCTTGCTCATACATCAATGTCTACATTTTATTCTCATTTTTGTTTGACAACTCATGAAGATACCAAATTTTATGTTTAAAACAAATTTTCTTCAATACTTTAAAGGTGATAGTCCATTGTCTTATGGCACAAGTGCTGCTTATAAGAAGTCCAAGGATTTTTGTTCCTTTGTAAGTGTTTTAGTTTCCTGGGTGGCTCAAGCAAATACTATGAAATGGAGTGGGTTAAACAAGGTATCACCAAGGCAATGCTTTCTTCCTGAAGATTGTGGTGTTCTGGGGCTGGCTGCTGGCAAACTTCTGTCCTAGCTTGGTACATGGCCAGGCACACGGTGGCATTTCCTGGTCTCTCCCTTCTCTTCCAGTTTACATTGAATTTTAGCTTCTTGTTTTTTTTTTTGGCTTTCTCTTTCTGTCTGTCTGAATTTCATTCTCTTATAACGGACACCAGTAATAGGATTAAGACCCATCCTAACTGAGGTGGGCTACACCTTAACTGAAGTAGCCTCATCAAAAGGTCCTACTTACAATGGGTTCACACCCACAGGAATGGATTAAATTTAAGATCATGTTTTTCCAGGGTACCTACAGCTTCAAACCACCACCACGGTAAGCAAACTGTTTCTCCCTTCCATCCTTCCTTCCTTCTTTCCTTCCTTCCTTCCTTCCTCCCTCCCTCCCTCCCTCCCTTCTTTCCTTTCTTTCTTTCTTGGAACTTTTTATTTGGCTTTCTAAAATTTCATGATGATGGCTCTAGGGCGTGTGTGTGTGCATGTGTTTTAATTTGTCCTTCCATGACTAGGTGATGCCTGGAGACTTACATCTCTCGTCTGGTCTGAAAATTTGTTGACAATTACTTATTTAATAAATTTCTTTCTTGCATGTTCTCTGTTCTCTTATTTTTGAACATCTGTTCGGTGGATATTGAGCTTTCAGAATTATTCCTCTTGTGTCTCTTAACTTTTTAAAAATTTTGTTCTGTCTCTGCATTTTTAATTATAATCTGAGAGACCAATGTTTTCCTACTAGCCCTCCTGTTGAATGTTTCATTCTTTAAATTCTATTTTTAAAATTTAATAAATCTTTTATCTGATTTATTTTGAGCACCCTGTTTTTCTTTTTTTTCACGTATAAAATATTTATTTTTCTCTGAGACACTAATGAGAAAGTTTCGAAGGCCTCTTCTGTTCCCTGTATTATGTTTACTCTTGGGTATTTGGTTTGTGTTCCTCTCATTCCTTCTCTCTTGAGCTATCTTTCCTCTTAAGAATTATTAATTAATTAATTGATTGATTAAAATTAATATTTATTTAATTCTTACTCTGAGTCAGACACCGAGCCAGGCAGACAAGGTCCCTAGCCTTATTGACCTTATATTGAAGTCACAACAATCATGTAAAAAAGGGAATAAACAAATAAGAATTTCTGCTTGCTGTGTCATGACGTAAATGAAGCAGGGTGGTGTTAGCGTGAGTGATGGGGCAGAGGTCCTTCAGAGGGAGTGGTCAGGAAGGCTCTTCCAGAATGCAGCATTTGCTCTGACACCTGGCAGACAAGGAGCAGCCAGCAACATGATGGTGACATCACTGGGTGTTGTGGGGAGGGGACAGCGACTCAGGCAGTTGGAGCAGCAGGTGGGTGAGGGTGAGTTTGCTGGGTTTGAGGGGTAGGAAGAGAAGGCCAGTGTGGTGGAAGCTGACTAAACACAGATGGGAGGGTTGGGAGAGGTCAAAGAGGAAGGCAGGTCAGATTATGCAGCACCTGTGGGTAGGCCCTGGCGTCAGGAGTTTGTCTTTGATTTTAATTGCAGCAAGAGATCATTGGAGAGTTCAAAAGATGTGTCGTAATCTGATTGGTTTTTTTTTTTTTTTGGCTTTTATAAAGGGGGTTTATTTGGTTACACAGTTATAGTCTTAAGGCCATAAAGTGTCCAAGGTAACACATCAGCAATTGTGTACCTTCACTGGAGGATGGCCAATGGCATCCAGAAAACCTCTGTTAGCTGGGAAGGCACGTGGCTGGCGTCTGCTCCAAGTTCTGGTTTCAAAATGGCTTTCTCCCAGGATGTTCCTTTCTAGGCTTCAGCTTCTCTCCAAAATGTCACTCCCAGTTGCTTTTGGAGTGTCTGTCCTGTCTTAGCTTCTCCGGAGCAAAAGTCTGCTTTCAAAGACCGTCTCCAAAATGTCTCTGTAAGCTGCAGCTCTTCTCTCAGCTCCTGTGTGTTCTTCAGTGTCCCTCTTGGCTGTAGCAAGCTCGCTCCTGTCTGAGCTCTTATAGGGCTCCAGTAAACCAATCAAGGCCCACACTGAATGGGTGGGGCCACACCTCCATGGAAATTATCCAATCAGATTTATCACCTACAGTTGGGTGGGTCACATCTCCATGGAAACACTCAAAGAATTACAATCTAATCAACACTGATACATCTGCCCACACAAGATTACATCAAAGACAATGGTGTTTTGGGGGGATATAATACATTCAAACCAGCACAATGACTAAATAGAATTTAAAATAAAATAAAACCTATAGCATTAATGAGACATGATTATATACAAGGCTAATGTACAGCCTCATGATAAATAAGCATAAATTGATCACCTATCCTCCCAGCCAAAACCAATCTGTGTTTTCACACAGTCAAATTGGTATCTTTGGTGTCAGCTTGGGGAAAAGACAATATAGACGAGAGAAACTCCCTTTCCTACAAGAGGAGAGAGCTAGTTACTATTCTACCTACATTTACAATACTGCCTTGTTTAACAGTAAGGAAACTCAGAGCCACCCAAGTTAGTCCTGGAACAAGATCAAAAAGCTGATCTTTTTAAAAGATCAGCTCTAAAACAGCTCAGTGATTCCTTGAAAAGTTAAATATGGAATTACCACATGACCTGGAAATTCTGCTCTTAGGTATATAACCCAAAGAATTGAAAACAGGGACTCAATCAGATAGTTATGTGCCAGTGTTCATAGTGGCATTATTCACAATAACCAAAAGGTGGAAACAACCTAAGTTTCCATCTGCAGATGAATGGAGAAACAACATATAAGCTCATAGAATGGAAAATTAGTTCTGATCCATGCCACAACATGGATGAACCTTGAAAACATTATGCTGAGGGAAATAATCCAGATCCAAAAGGACAAATACTGTAAGATTCCACTTACATGAAATATCTAGAATAGGCAAGTTCATAGAGACAGAAAGTAGATTGGCAGTTACCAGGGGACTGGGGGAGGGAGAATAGGGAGTTATTACTTAAAGGGTAAAGAGTTTCTGTTCTGGATGATGAATAAGTTTTAGTTATGGAAGGGGGTCAGGGGAGCACACCACTGTAAAAGTAATTAATGCCACTGAATTATACACTTAAAAATGGCTAAAATGATAAATTTTGGGTTGTGTGTATATATATATCACCGCAGTAAAGGAGAAGATCATCTCTGCTGAGTGGAGAATGATTGGAGATAGTCTGAAGGATAAGATTGAAAGAAAAGATTCATAAGAGTGAAAGCAGGGAAACTAATTAGAAAACAGCTGCAGTGGTGTCAGCTGGTAGAAAGTTAGGGGGGCTGGTTGCAGGGGAGAGAATGTTATGGAATGGAAACTAAGAAGCAGGAAGTGTTCTAAGAAGGAGATTATGTCAACTGCTGCTAAGAGGTCATGGAAGATGAGGACAGAACAGTGAACGTTGCGCTTGGCAAGTGAAGGTCCTTGGAGACTTGACAGGAGTCATCTTAGGAGGGTGTGGAAGAAAGAAACTCAGATGGAGTTAAGCCTTTGTCCAGTGGCTGGACATAGTAACTACAGAGTAAGTGTGATGACTAATTTCATGTGTCAACTTAGCTAGGTTGTGGTGTACACTTGCTGGTCAAGCACTGGCCTTGATGTTGCGTGGAGGTATTTTTTAGATGAGATTAGCATCAGCAATCAATTGACTTTAAGTACAGCAGATGACCCTCCATCATGTGGGTGGCCCTCATCTAATCAGTTGGACATCTTGAGAGAACTGAGGGCTCTAGGGATATGAAGGTATTCTGCTTTCAAGACTACTACTTCTCCCTGGGTTTCCAGCCTTTGGGCCTCTCCTCAAGATTTGGACTCAAGACTTCAACATCACTCTTACCAGAATTTCCTGCCTCCAGCCTGCCATTACATTGTTGGAACTTGCCAACCCCCACAACTGTGTGAGCCAATTCCTTTTAACAAATCTCTTTATATTCATTGCACTGTGTGATGGTTAATTTTATGGACGTATTGCAAAGATGACAATCTTGGCTAGGTTTTGGAGTATAGTTGTTTGGTCAAACACATACATACATATCCTGCCAATTCTGTTTCTCTGGAGAATCCTGACAGTAAGTATTGGGATGGTGATTTTATCACTTTCTATTGGTAGCTTGGAGATGAAAATTTCTTGAATATTCCCAACCTAAAAAACTTTGTAGAACTGCCCATATTTCTCCCTAAGCCCTCCCCTTTTAAATATAGTTTTCCCTTTTGTTATGATTATATCAGAAAACATCTCCAGTTGGGAACAATTCTTTTTTCACTTCCATGTAATATCTGATTACCTACGATAGACAACCAGATATTATCTGATTATATTATCAGAAAACGATTTTGAATTCCATTTAGTTAAGGAGGGTATGCACGGGGATTGGGGCTTCTTTCAGGCTACTGGTGCTGAAGCCAGGGAAGGAGAGGGCTAGAGCAGGTGGCTGGAAATTGTCAGGAAATGGGTGAAATTGTGGAAGCCGTGAAATGTTGTTTGGGTGCGTGCAATATTTGAAAACAAGACAGTAAGCCATGAGCCTGGGGATTTTCCTTTAAAACCTAAAAACAAAAAGCATGAGTTTGGCTGCAGCTGTGACTGATGAGTCAACGAAGGGCATGTCTTCCACAATGAGAGAATGCAGTCAGCTGGATTTAATCCAATCAGTTGAAGACTTTTAAGTGAGACAGGATTTTCACTTCTTCTTTGGCTGACCAGCGAAGTGTTTCCTGAGGAGTTCGTCGCAGTTGCCAGATCGTTTCCTGAGGAGTTCATTGAACATCTTCATTGGAGTTGCCAGTTTGCTGCCTGCCCTACAGAATTTGGACTCATGCATACCCACAGTCGTGTGACACACTTTTATAAATCTTATATTTATAGATATCTCTCATTGATTCTGTTTCCCTAGAGAACCCTAACTAATACAAATTAGCCCTGAGTGGTGGATTAATCTCTATTTTACAGATGAAGATGTTGAGGCTGAGACAGAGACTGACCAAGGTCACACTGCTAAGGAAGTGACGTACTTGATAGTGAAACCCACATCTGATTCCAAAGCTCATGTTCACTTATTCTTCCTTTCCTTCCTTTTTTTCTTTCCTTTCTTTTTTCCCTTCCTTCCTTTTTCCCTCCCTTCCCCTCCCCTTCCCCCTCCCTCCCCTCCCCCCTCCCCTCCCCTCCCCTCCCCTTCCCTTCCCTTCATGTAGCTTTCATTTTTGTTACAGTTATAATGTACAGAATGCACTTGTCAAAATAACTTTACCTGGCTGATTATAAAACATAACAGTTCCCTGTCCTACTCAAGAGTATCAACTTGCAACTTTCACCTGATTCTTTTGACATTCACTTCCATATTTGTAAGTGATATATTTCTTGATTTTTTTAAAAGAATAATAAATATGTGCTTCATACATGGGATAAAGGATTTTTTTTTCTCTTTTATCCACCTGCCCCCAACACATAATTCCTCTTCTCCATTCTCCCTATAGAGTTAAATGGTAATTTGGGTTGGCTCATTATTCAGTACTTGTTATGATTCATGTGCTGAGTCATGCAGTCCCCAATTATTACTTTTCCTTTCTGTTACAATTATTTGTTTTCCCTACAGCTAATAATTGCCTTGTTTCATTCACTTGGTTTTCTATATGCTTGTTACTAATTCAATGCCACATTTTCCAGTTGGGCATATCTTGCAGTTTCATCTTCTTGAAGAAATCTGTTCTGGGTCTTCTGATTTGCTTTAAACTGGAATGGTTGCTCTTTACATCAGTGACACATCTGTCATCCTGCATTCAGCCTTTGTCCATCATCCTTCACCTCTGTACTTGTGAAGTCATGAAGGAATTGGAAGTCTGAAAAGGTCTTTATTTCTGTTCTTTCATTTAATTGATAATTGCTAGATCAGCTGAGTATGAAATTCTAGGTTCTCAAACTTTTTACTTCAGCAATTTAGAGGTTCTGCCCCATTATCTTCTAAACCTTCTGTTTTTGTCGTTCTTTTGAAGTTTGTAGGATCTTTTCTCTGCCCTGAGTGTTCTGAAATATCACAATGATGTGTGCTTTGTTGTGGTTCTATTTTGGTTCCTCTTCTGGGACTTAGTGGGCCGTTTTAAACCTGAAAACTTGTGTCTTTCAGTTTTGGAAGCTTTTTTTCTGAATGATTTTGCTGATGACTTCTCTGTTTTCTCTTTTGAACTCCTGGGCCAATTCTCCAATTTTTTTTAGTTCTGTTTCCCCTCCTACTTTCTATCTCTTTGTCTTGTTGCTCTTCTCTCTGGAAAATTTATCTTCTATTGGGAACTATCTTATTTTAATTTCTGAGTATTATTTATATGTTCCTTTTCCATATATTTTTAAAATGAATGTGATATTTTCTTTTATCTCTTTAAGAATATTAATAATGGTTTGGGGGGATATTTCTTCTTTCTTGAATAGGTTTTTTTTTAATCTGCTTTTTCCAGTTTGTTTGGGTCCCAGCTTTTCATATTACCACATTTTATTGATTCTAAGAGACTCTGATGATGCTAGCACTTTCTTGATCTTACAAGGTGGTGCCCATGAAAGTGTTTTGCCCAATTGCATCATGATGGTCTCATGATTGACAACAATTTTGCAATATCATCAACTTGTAAAGTGTACCTGGATTTCAGAGACATTCCTTCAGAGATGTGAAACATTGGCATCTCAGAGTCAGCAGAATAGGGTAAATACTTTCTTCAAATATCTGGGGACCATTGCCACTCTGCTCATGGTTTTAGAGTGGTGCACCAAGGATGTGCTGTGTGAAGGTGGTGGCTGGGTGGGCAGAGGGCTTTACTGACAGCGGACTTTAATGTAAGGTGATTTGGCTTGGCTGTTTCATAAGGGAAGCCTCTGATAATTATTTTCTCTTGGGCTGGTTGGATTCCCTTGGGAAGAATTTTTGAATCTTCCGCCTGGAGGATACAAGCCTGGCTGGCAGCCTTCTGGGAGTCAAGAGGGGGCAGGAGGCTGGGGAACCCAGTACTCAGTTTACAGACTTTGACTTAGACCCTCTCTTCAGTATGGCATTTGTCTTCACTTATGCCCAGTAACCCTAGCCCAGAGATACTCAGTTATATGTTGCCAGCAGGAAAAGAAATCCGGGCTTCTACCCTCTGGAGTTGGGAAGGAGAGCTGGGGGATCTCACTGCATCTTAAACAGACTTTCAACCAAACCTTCTGATTTCAGCCCTTTATCTTCCTCCACTTCCAGAGCAACATGATGCTGCCAATTCCTGAGCCTTTGAAGGTCTGTGATGTGAGTCAAGTTGCATGTTGGTTCAGGTTTGCTAAGTCAGTTGCTTCTCCTCCTTTACTTCCCCCACTTCCAGAATGTTTTCTCTTCCCCATTCTCTTTGTTTTTATGGGTCTGTGCTTTAAAAATCACTTCACTGCTACTTTAGTTTGGTTTTGGGAGAAAATGGAGGCAAATATTAAAGTTCAATCTATCATCTTTAATTGGAATTCCTCAATTAAGAGATGTAAGTTCGGTTCAGAACTCTTGAAAAACAATGAAAAGTACAAAGGGGAAAAAATAACCCATAATCTCATCACCAGAGATGACCATAGCTGACATCTTTCCACATATATGTAAATGCTTCTTAGTGATAAGTTCTTAGATTTGGAAATGGTGAGTAAATTAGCACGTAACTTACAAAGGTTTTTTCCAAGTTGACCTATGGAAAAGTTGTCCTCGTAAACAATTCTACCAGAGGTGTAGAATACCTATTAAAAAAAAGTATTTTGTCATCAACAATGGCTGCTATTCTTTTTAAGCTTTTGCCAATCTCATAGGCAAATAACTAGTGTCTTCCCGATGTTTTAAATTTGCATTTCTTAACTCTTAGTGGCTTTAAATCCTATAATACATATAGTCTTATAAAATCCAATGTGCACTGTCAATATTTATTTCTTCTTTTATGAATTACCGTTTTCATTTCCTTTGCCTATTTCCAATTAGTGCTTTCATCTTATTAATTCATAAGAACTCTATATGTTAAGGCTATTGATTCAATACTTTAAAATATATCGCCCTCTTGCCTTTTAACTTATTAAGGATCTTTTTCATTTTTGTGCTGTCAAGCAATCGATCCTTCCCTTTATATCCATGTCTTTGTTATTCTGTTCTTATCTCAAGATTATGTTTACCTGTACAGTCTTCTGTTTCTTATAGGGTTTCATTCTTTGCCATTGGCTTCTTGATCTCTCGGCTATTTATTTGCTAACTGACATGAAGTTAGGCTCTAACTTTAGTTTTTTCTAATATTGTTTCCAACCATCTCAGTAATATTTTTTAAAAATACATTTCCACATTGATTTGAAGTGTCACTTTCATCAGACATTAAATACTTATATGTATTTAGATCTGTTTTAGAGCAAAAACTGGGAACTTCCCAGTCTCTGAGCTCTCCCTTAAGAACAGCTGAGGTCATCTTGCTAAGTCTCTACTGCTTCCTCTGTAAGTGACATCAAGGCACTGCATTATTCTGGCTATGGTAAAGTTTTGTGGCCACTTGTGTTCTGATTCATTAACTTCACAAACATAAATGGGTCCTTTGCAGTGCCAGTGTCTGGATGAAGCCTTGGGAATACAATGGGAAATAAGGCAAGCACTGTATGATGTCACTTTAGTAAGCTAGGGACAAAGCTATCTAAAATTAATTCTGTTGAAGTGTTATACATCTTTGGACAAGTCTCATCTATGAAGGAGAATGTGGGATACAGAGGGGTTTGGAGGATGATTAACAAAATGTTCATGGAGGTTGTTTTCAAGGGTGTAATTTCAATTGAATTTTGATTTCTTCTTTATTCCTTCCTGTATTGCTTGTATTTTCTACAAGCAAACACATTATCTTTATTTTTATTATTATTATTTTTTAAAAGGGGCCTTGGTATCAAAGAAATGACTTTGCATTCCTTGGCTCACAACACTCTCTTGGGTCCCATATTGTCTTTATAAAAAGAAAAAGAGAAGAAGAAATCCGTAGAGGTTGGGCAGACCCAAGGGAAGGAGGCATCATAAAGAGTGTGTCAGGGGGTGTTCCTGGGGTGGGCATGTCGGAAAAGTTAAATCCGGCAGGGGGTGGTGTGAGGTACAAGGTTCAGTGGCCTGAAACAATGTGCCCTTTGGGGAAACTGTGAGTAATCCAGCTAGTCAGAAGGTGAGGTCATGAAGTGGAGGTGACCATGCATTGTCTGAGTGTACAAAAGCAGCATTTGAGATGAAAAATTTTAGGGCTGTGACAATTTGCACGTCGAAGGAACTCCTATATTCAATTAAGCCAATTCTTTGGGTCATGTTCTCATAAATGGAGAATTGGGTATTTTTTCTATTAAAAAGTATGACTCTATGTTAGTACCAGAGAAATAAAGACTGTCTAAGCCAAAGACTCCCCATGTGAAGGAAATTGTATAAATAAATGCACATTCACCCGGATTATTAACAAAATGAGAACTCTGAACCACCATTGCTTTTCTGCCCAGCATTATCAATTTTCCCCTCTCAATTACACCATTCCCAAGGGGATGATCAAATATCTGTGACACTTGCTTTATCCTGTGCCAGTCTAGTTGTGACCCCATTTCTCTGTTCTCCCTCCCGGGGAAACTACTCTCTAGAGTAGAGCAGACCATGCAGTCTGTTCCACATCCCCACTTTCTCTTCTTTCTGGAACCTTCCTCAGTAACAATTAGGGCCCACAGCTCCACCGAGGCTTCTCTTCCCAAGTTCAGTGAACACATCCATCTTTCCAAGTCCCAAGGTCACCGGCTATACTCTTTCAATTGTATTTTTCAGCAATATTTGGCATGGATGACTCCTTCCTTTGGAAACTTTTCTTTGGGCTCCGATTCCACTCCATTCCTCTGGTTTTCCTGCTCTCTCACTGGCTCCTCATTTTCAGACTATTCTGCCTCTCTCTGACCTCTAATGCCGGAATATTCTAAGACTCAGCTCTGGATTCCCTTCTCTTTTCCCAATGCCATCAGTTATGCTGAAGACTCCCCAGAAGCCTGGTTTTCTCCTGGATCTCCAGATTTCTAACCCTACCTGCCCTAAATCCATCTTGACATCTCCCATTAGATATTGAGCATCTCAAACTGATATGGCCAAAACAGAACCCTTGAACTCTCTACCCCCTTATAGCTGTTTCTTTACTAGTCTTTTCTGTCTCAGTATATGGCAACACCATGTACCCCCTCTCTGGGACCCAAAATATAGGAATCATTCTAGACGTACCTTTTTTTTTTTTTTTAAAGCATTGTGGTAACATACATACAACATAAAATTTCCCATTTGAACCACTTTCAAGTATGTAATTCAGTGGTGTTAATTACATTCACAATGTTGTACTACCATCACCACCATCCACCACCCCAATTAAACTCTGCACCAATTAAACAATAACTCCCTACTCCCTACCTCCACCCAGGCCCCTGGTAACCTGTATTCTAGTTTCCCGCTGTATGAATTTGCTTATTGCAATTATTTCATATCAGCAAGATAATGAAATATTTGTCCCTTTGCGTCTGGCTTATTCACTCAATATGATGTTGAATGAATAACATTGCAGGCATTTTGTCACATGTATCAGAACTTCATTCCTTTTTAGTGCTGAATAATATTCCCTTGTATGCATGTATCACATTCTGTTTATCTGTTCATTTAGCAATGGACACTTGGTTGTTGTGCCCCTCTCTTGTTCTTTACATTTGCCCAGTAGCAAGTCCCATCAGATTTATTTTGAAAATGTCTTCCAGATCTGACCACTTCTTTCCTCTCCTCCACTCAAATCCTAACCTAAGCTGCTGCCTTCTCTCAGCTGGGCTGCTCTCTCTCCTGGCTGGCCCCACAACTTCTCTTCTTAACCATCCTGATCATTTCCCTGCAGGTGGGCAGAATGATCATTTTGAGATATTAATCTACATTGGAGCAGCACACGCCCTGCCTAAAACTCTCTAATTGTTTTGGCTTATGATAATGAGAGAATGGATCCAAACTCCCTCTGAGGTCCGTCGGGGCTCCTCACGATTCCACCTGCCTCCCAGCACCCATGTCTGGACATTCTCCACCCCAGCACCACAGCCTTTCGTTTTCTGCCTCTGCAACACACCAAGCTGGTGCCCTCCCTTGCACCTTTGCTTTTGTGGTCCCCTCTGCCTAAAATGCTGCTTCCCAAGAGCTTTCAGCTCACAGCTTAGTTACCACCTCCTTGAATAGGTCTCTCTGGCTACCCAATGTAAAGAAGTTACCTCGTCCCCCTTTACTGAGGGGCGATTTAAACGATTCTCAGAATGGAACTTAACCACTGTCAGACATTTCCTTTTCTGCACGATGTTTGTTTCCCCAACCAGAGGGTAAGCTCCAGAGCCAGTGCACTGGGCTGACTTGTTTATGGCTATACCTGTGACACCTGGACAGAGCCTGGTGCTCGATAAATGTTCGGTGAATTAGGATATGTGATCTTGTTACGCCTTCATAAGGGCCGTGCAAGGGAGATATTCTTGTCCTCAGTCTGGAGGTGGGAAAAACGACATCAACGAAGCTAATTAATTTGACCAAGGTCAAACAGCTATTAAGTATGAGTGTCGGGATCTGATTCCAGAGCCTTGATTTTTTTCTTTTTTTTGAAGACCTTTTTAAAGTTTTAATTTTGAAATAATTATAGAGTCACAAGAAGTTACAAGAGCAGTACAGAGGGGTCCCCTATACTTGTCCCCCTGCTTCCCCCAATGCTGATATCTTCTATAACTTCAGCATATGTATCAAAACCAGGAAATCGGTGTTCAGAGGCTTTGAGTTTGATCCCCAACAATCCTACCTCTGGAATCCATCCGTCTGGAAGTGAGATCTCATTTTATAGGAATGGGGGAGAGATTCCTAAAATATTCGTAAGCAGATGAGTTGATGTTTTATACCTGCTGAAAACTGAGTTTACTAAAGGTTTAAAAACCATTTTTAGCAGCAGGGCTGATGGGGCTTAAACAAAGTTTTTCCTTTCCTCTTTTTTTTAAACCTATAATTAGCACATAGTGTTATTTCTTTAAGAACCTGCAGTTTAAACATGGATCCTATTATTCAGCACACAGGACTCTAGAAGTCAGAAAGGCCAGATTGTGTTGCATTTAACCCTGGCTTGCCTCTCTGGGTGGCTCCCCTAACTTCTCCTGCTTGATGACTTGTGCACGAATGATTTTGCACATGAGAGTTCTCTAAGCTTTTCAGAGATAGAGAGTTTTATATTTGGATTTGTAAATAGCAGTGTTTGCCTTTCGCCACCCCCTTCAGAGCCCCGTGAGCCCATTCTAAGTACATTGCATGATTCTTGAATCCTGTGACCCACAAAGAGATACCCAGGGTTTGCAATGGATGTTGCTTTCCCATGTGGAAAGTGGGAGGGGAAAGGGCTGCTTTTCTGGTGGGGAAGGGGACTCCTGCAAGAGCACCTGGCGCCAGGAGCACCCCCTCCAGTTTCTGCCTACAGGGATGTGCGGTCCCTGCCCGACAGACCTCTGAGTGTTCCCCATATCCCTGTTCTGCTTGGAGAACCATAAGTGGGGAACCAGTGGGGTACCAGTTGGGAGGAAGGGCCATTCCAGCCAAGAGGCATGAACACTTTTGTTTCTCTGCTGTGACCCTCCAGAAAGTCAATACGCTTCTGAGTTTCAGCCACCAATGTATAAAGATATTTTTTGAGACAATGGGGGGAATCTAACATGAGCTGACTGTGGTAGATTGAATTATGCACCTTAGTTTTAAATAGAATCTCTTGAAGCCTTTTTTTTTTTTTTCTTTTTAGCCAAGATGTGGCTTGACTGAATAAGCTTGGGTCTTAATCTGGATTATAAGAATCCTTTGCAAGCAGAAGAAATTCAGACATAGTGAGAGAAAGCCACAGGGAGCAGCCAGAAGCTGGAAGTCAACGGAACCTGGAAGAGAAAGGAGAGGACATCACCACGTGACTTGCGGCAGGGTTCCCAGGGAACCCCAAAGATTGCAGGCAATCAGCAGCAGACTGTTACAGATGTGGGGGAGAAAACACAGCCTTGATGATGCCTCAATTGTGGCCTTCTAGCCGCAACATTGTGAGCTGATCAAATACTACCCATTGTGCAGTATTTTTCATAGCAGCCTGGCAGACTAAGACAGATGGTGTCAGTTTTATGGGGGGGGGGGGGACAAGGGTGCTGCAATTATATTTAAAAAGTCTTTTTCTGTTAGAGACACATACTGAAGTATTCACAGGTGAAATGATATGACAGCCAAGATTTGCTTTCAGCTCCAGGAGAAAGTGTATTGTGAGTATTGTGTACTGTGTGTGTGTGTGTGTGTGTGTGTGTGTGTGTGTGTGTGTGTGTGTGCGTATAGGGGCAGATAAAGCAAATAAGCAAATAAGGCAGAAAGCTGATGATTATTGAAAATGGATGATGGGGATTCTGGGAAGATGGCGGCATAGAAAGAAGTGGAAGACTTAGTCTCCCCCAGAACAATTCATAAATGAACAAAAAACCAGTAAATAACCTGGAATGGTAGCGGGGAGACAAACGTGACAGTACACTCAACTTCCACTGACATGAATTGGGAGGAATGCCTGAGATCACGCCATAAAATCTGTAAGTAAAACTGCAGACCCACGCTGAGAGCCGAGAACCTAGAGCCGAGATCCCCGCCCTCACAGAAGCCGCGCCGCGCACTTTCTCCGCCCAGCTCCAAGTGAGGTTTTAATATTAACTGCTCAATACAGACAGCAAATCCTCAACAAGCAGACAGAGGCTTTTGGTGGCAACTGACCTTGGGAGAATTGGAGGAAATATTCTGTCTCTTGCTCTCTCTCTGTGGAGAAAACCTCAGCTGCTCTCAGCCCACAAGGCATTGCAGTAAAGACAGCCTCACACATTCTGCATTCTGAAACAAGCTGAGAGCCCCGTGGCACAGCCCAGCAGCCCAGGGCTTCCCTAGAGGGACGGCGCACACTGATGACGTAGCACGGCATTTTCTCTCGGCTGAGGGAGGATCGTGGTTGGGAGGGGGGATCCGCTCGGAGAACCCAGGGGCGCTACGCCAAGTCTGGTGGTTTAGGGGACACGGAGACAGAGCTGCCCTTCCTCCCTGGCCACCCGTGAGCATGCCCCACATTCAGGGTGGGCGACTCCAGCGGCGTGCCCAGGCTGAGCTCTCCAACTGAACACACAAGAATCATTTCCCCTCACTACACGAGAACTGTCTGGAGGGTATAGGTGGCTCACAGACGCCATCTGCTGGTTACTTAAAGAAAGTGTACATCACCAAACTGTGTCTCTGAAAAATTAGATCGATATCCCTTTTTTGTGATACAAATTGAAAGAACCCTATCAAGCAAAACAAATGCCAAGAGTCCAAAAACAACAGAAAATCTTAATGCATATGATAAAACCAGATGATATGGAGAATCCAGCTCCAAACACACAAATCAAGATTTCGGACGAAATGTTATATCTCGCAAATTTAATTAAAGAACTACAATCAAAGAACGAAAACATGGCAAAGGATTTAAAGGACATCAAGAGGACCATGGCCCAGGATATAAGCGCCATAAAAAAGACCCTAGAAGAGCATAAAGAAGACGTTGCAAGAGTAAATAAAAAAATAGAAGATCTTATGGAAATAAAAGAAACTGTTGGCCAAATTAAAAAGACTCTGGATATTCACAATACAAGACTAGAGGAAGCTGAACAACATCTCAGTGTCCTAGAAGCCCACAGAACAGAAAATGAAAGAACAAAAGAAAGAATGGAGAAAAAAATTGAAAAAATCACAATGGATCTCAGGGATATGATAAATAAAATAAAACGTCCAAACTTAAGACTCATTGGTGTCCCAGAAGGGGAAGAGAAGGGTAAAGGTCTAGAAAGAGTATTCAAAGAAATTGTTGGGGAAAACTTCCCCAACCTTCTACACAATATAAACACACAAAGCATAAATGCCCAGCGAACTCCAAATAGAATAAATCCAAATAAACCCACTCTGAGACGTATTCTGATCAGACTCTCAAATACTGAAGAGAAGGAGCAAGTTCTGAAAGCAGCAAGAGAAAAGCAATTCACCACATACAAAGGAAACAATATAAGACTAAGTAGTGACTACTCAGTGGCCACTATGGAGGCGAGAAGGCAGTGGCATGACATATTTAAAATTCTGAGAGAGAAAAATTTCCAACCAAGAATACTTTATCCAGCAAAACTCTCCTTCAAATTTGAGGGAGAGCTTAAATTTTTCACAGACAAACAAATGCTGAGAGACTTTGCCAATAAAAGACCTGCCCTACTTCAGATTCTAAAGGAAGCCCTACCAACAGAGAAACAAAGAAAGGAGAAAGAGATATAGAGAATTTTAACAGATACATATAGTACCGTACATCCCAAATCACCAGGACACTCATTTTTCTCTAGTGGTCACAGATCTTTCTCCAGAAGGGACCATAAGCTGGGACATAAAACAAGCCTCAAGAAATTAAAAAAAAAAAAAAATTGAATATACTAAAAGAACATTCTCCAAACACAATAGAATACAAATAGAAGTCAATAATTTTTGAACTGTAACTCCACTATTTACTTCCTACATGATAAAAAATACACAAACTCTAAGGACAAATCAGTGGTTTTGAACTCAATGCAAAATATGTAATTTTAGACAACTGTATAAAGGTGGGGGAATGAAGGAGTATAGGAACATAGTTTATGTGCCCTATTGAAGTGAAGGTGGTATCAGAGAAAAACAAGATTGATATGGATTTAAAAGGTTAATTTTAAGCCCCAAAGTAAACACACAAAAATTATCAGAGAATATAACCATAGAGATGAAATTAGAGTTTGGGTTAAGAGAAATGGGGGAAGGGGCAATGGGAAGTTAAGAAAGGAGTGTAGGGTTGCTGTTTGAGGTGAAGGGAAATTTCTAGCAATGGATGGTGGGAAAGAGCATAACATCATTCTAAATGTGATTAATCCCACTAATGGAAGGCTAGGGAGGGGGTGGAATGGGAAGATTTAGGCTGTATATATGTTTCCACAATTGAAAAAAGGAAAAAAAAAAAAAAGAGACAGTCTAACTAGACGACAATTGAATGCTAAGGATTAACTTGGATGGGATTGGAGGGTGGAGGACAGGTGGCTCAAAGGGACACAGATGAGACATAAGGAAAAGGAAATATAGAATGTAAGCATTGTATCATTGTTGAATCTCTTATACTTCTTAGATGTGCTTAATGGAATTACATAAAAGAATGTTCTTGTTCATGGGAAGTACATACATGAATTATACTGTATGTTCAAGGATGTGTGCAGCTAACTCTTGTATGTTCAGAAGACAGAGAAATATATGATGGATGATAGACAGGGAGGGAGGGAGGGAAAGAAATAGTGATGTGACAGCATGTTAAAGTTGGTGGATTGAGCTATCGGGGGAGGGGGGTCAGGGTATGATGGAGTTCTGTGTATGGGGCTAGTATTGTTGTTGCAGCTATTCATGTAACTTTGAATTTATTTCAAAATAAAATAAAAAAAAGAAAATGGATGATGGATGCAGGGAGATTCTTCATACAAGTCTCTCTACTTCTGTATAAGCTTAAAATTTCCTTAATAAAACTTTAAATACATTAAAAGCCATCATTCCTATTCATGAATTCTGCTGGATGTCAGGTTTACGAATTACTTGTTTTGTTGCCCTATAGAGCTCAGGGTTGCTATGGGGCATTAAGGGAGAGTGCCCATCAAGACTCTAAAGAATATGCCCTTTTTAGTCTATTTTAATGATAATGAGTTTCCATGTACATATTCTATATGGGATATGTTAACTGGCCTGTCTAGTAGAGCCAAGTTTCAGCTCTTTGGTTCAAATCTTTCTCAAGTATAGGCTCCATTTAGGGGATTAGGAATAGATCCGAGTGACCCCAACTGGAACTCTCCTGGATGACGCCTGGGACATTGAGCCTCAGGGACCATAGTTGGAATCCGTATGGCGGATATGAGCTGCAGGAACTGGGAAGGCCTGAGCCTTGGGGTGCTGGCACTGAGTGCCTAGCCTGAGCTGGCACCCCATGAATGAATTGTGGAGACCGGACATGGAGGGGCCTTAACAGGCACCTGGTGGGGTGTCACACTGGGGGATTTGTGTTTTCCTTCTACAATGAAGTTGTCAATGGCTTCAAGGTATAGGTTAGATAGAAAGATCATGGATTGTGATCCTCTGGGAAGAGCTGCTTACGGGGTCTCCCTTGACAAAGACAGGGCAGGTAGGCAACATTTTTCTAGGTGGTTTAAAAAGCTGCATTGTGTCTGGAGTGGGGAGTCTGCAGACAGGGAAGGGGGAGTGGCAAGTCCAGGTCCATGAGATGGCAGACCCTGAGCCTGTTTTCTCGGCAGCACTCACAGGCTGCTGGGGACCTGCAGGGGGGCTTATGTTAGCTCAGGGTCCCCCTACCTTGATGCTATTGACATTCTGTACCGGATAATCCTTGATAACAGAGACTGTCCTGGGCTCTGCAGGATGTTTAGCAGCATCCCTGGCCTCTACCCACTAGATGCCAGTAGCACCATCCCTCAGTGGTGACAACATAAATGTTTCCAGACAAAAATGTTATCCCCAGTTGAGAACCACCATGTTAATGGGGGAGGCCCATCCCTCTCTGAGCTGCAACCTTCTGAGCTCAGGCAGAGCAAAGCCTGGAATCCAGCATAGAGTTAGGGGATCTCCTTGCTCCAGAGAACCCAAGAAACCCTCTCAGGGTCCTCAGTGGCGGGAGTCAAGGCCTCAGCTTTTGCATTGGCACGTGGGCTAGACTTTTAGAAACAACTTCACCCATATGGGTCACGTCTCGCCTCCCTGTCTGGCTTCAAAACTGTGTCAGCGATGCTCGAGTCTACTGTGATGCCGAGGCCACCCCCCCACCCCCTGGCTGTGTGCTTCTCTGCAGAGTCCTGAAGCCCCGAGCACAGCAGCATGGCAGGCCAGGAACCTGTATTTGCTCCTACTACCTGGTGTGGATGGGAAGCCCTCCTTCAGTGCAGCACTGGGGGCTCCAAAGAGTCCCCCCTGGTGCTGTGGGTGCCTCTGCTGCTGCAACTCCCACATGGGACTTGCCCACCCAACTGGTCATGGTCAAGAGCACAGCTCCCTAAGACAAGACAAGGCAGATTGGACTCCCACTGCCCCACCCCTTCTAGCACTTCTAGCACTAGACAGCTCCTGGTTGCACAATGGTGAGGGTCTTGGAGCTTTGGCCTTAGAGGGAAAGAGTGGGCTTGCTGGGGCTTCCCAGAGTTACCAGAAATTGGGGCTCGAGCACTGCACCCTAAGGATGGATGGGAGCCATTGTTTTCACCCAGAACTGGGTAGAACAATATCCCAATAGCAAATGCTTATTTGTCCATACAAAACTCAGGACATACAAGAGAAGTTAGGGTTTTCTTTTAAAAGGCCATAAAGAGTGAAATACAAACATTAGTGTTTTCAGTTTCCCAGCTGCCAAAACAAATTCCATACCTTGGGGTTGGCTTCAACCAGGGGAGTTTATTAGTTCATGGTTTCATGGTTTTGAGGCTAGAAGAAATCCAAAATCAGGGAGTCCTCAAGGTGATGCTTTCTCTTCAAAGACTGTGGTGTTCTGGGACTGGTTGCTGGCGATCCTTGGTCCTCGGCCTTTCCCTCACATGACAATGGTGGTTACTCCGAGTTCCTTCATTTTCCAGCTTCAGGCTGCTTCCATGCTTTTCTCCCCATCTGACTTTCACTCTGCCTCTAAAGGACTCTAGTAATCTGGATGAAAACCCAATCTGATTCTCCCTTCCAACGTACTCTCTTGGCCAATGTCATTTTCCACATCAAACACTGGTCCCGTGTGTATTTTTCTATGACAGTTGCCCCCGGGTTACTTGACCTCAGGGTGCTGGGCCAGGTGATGAAATCTTCAGCATTAGGGATAACATTCAGAAAGGTCAAAGATTTGGGTTGTCATTACCCAGGAAGCAGGAAACTAGATGAGAGGAAGTGGCCCACTTTGGCGATGTCAGGTAATGTGGTGGTTTTAAAGCATTTCCACAAACTTTCTGGCATTTCTCCATCAAAAAGTGGACCTGAATCCTTCTCTCTCTGAGTGACTTGCTTCCAGCATGTATAATGTGGCAGAAATGACACTGCCTGACTTGTGAAGGTAGGTATAGTGGTTTGAAGCTATATGTGCCCCAGAAAAGATCATGTTCTTAAAGCTAGTCCATTTCTGTGGGTGTGGACCCATTGTAAGTAGGATCTTTTGGTGAGTAGGATCTTAACTTGAGATGTGACCCATCTCATTCAGGAAGGGTCTTAATCTTATTACTAGAGTCCTATATAAGAGATAAAAGCCAGAAAGAAGACATAGCTAAAAGACCCAGAGAAGCTCAGAGAGAAAAGCTAGACAAACTGAGAAAGAAGGACACACAGTAAACAAAGAGGAAGCTACTGAAGCCAGAAGCTGGAAGCAACGAAACCTGGGAGAGAACGGGGAGAAAAGGAGATGCTGCCATGTTCCTGGCCATGTGACAGAGGAGCTGAGGATGGCTGGTAGCTGGTCTTCAGGGATATTGAAGTTTTGTTATTGCCTCGATTTGAATATTTTCAAGGCCTCAGAACTGTAAAGTTGTAAGTTAATAAATCCCCATTGTAAAAGCCAACCCATTTCTAGTATATTGCATTTTCTCAGCTTTAGCAAACTGAACCAGTAGGTCATAAAAGATGATACAGCTCCTTCCATCTCTCTCTGTGTCTGTCTGTCTGTCTGTCTTTCTCAGGATGCTCGCCCTGGCTTCCAGTCACTCAGGAGAGGCCCATGTGGATGTTCTGACCATAGCCACAGCTGGCAGCCAGCGTCACCAACCCCCCACTCCCCCACCCCCCCACACACATTTGAGTGAGTCAACTTTCCAGTGTTTTCAGTCCCCAGCCTTCAAGCCACTCTAGTCCACGTCTATAGAGTAGAGACAAGCTGTCGTTGCCTAGACATGTCCAAACTTCAGATCTGGGAGCAACTTAAATGCCATTGTTGCTGTGAGCCGCTAAGCTTGGGGCTGCTTGTTATGAAACACTAGATAACTGGAATAGCTAACTGTAACATAACAAGACTAATAGCTACCACTTGTTGAGCACTGACTATGCAGCGTTTACAAGGATCATCTCGTTTAATCCTCATAGCAACTCTGGACGGTAGGTATGTTACTAACCTCACTTTAGAAATGAAGATGGTATGGCCCAGAGATGCTGAAGCAGAGCCAGGAGTCAAACCCTGCAGGCTGACCCCAGAGCCCATGTTCTTATGCTGCCCAGAATGCCTGTCTGTAGTGTTGGAGCAAGGTTCACACTATAGACTGTTCTGGGCCTCCCGACTGAGATGGCGGCAGGAGGGAGCCCTGTGGTAACTGCAAACACAGCTGCCTGGTGGCCTCTGATGCCTTTTTTTTGTTTTTCAGTTTTATTGCTATATATTCGCATACCATACAATCATCCATGGTGTACAATCAACTGTTCGCAGTACCATCTTATAGTTGTGCATTCATCACCCCAATCTATTTTTGAACATTTTCCTTACACCAGAAAGAATCAGAATCAGAATAAAAAATAAAAATAAAAAAAGAATATCCAAACCTCCCCCCCATCCCACCCTATTTTTCATTTAGTTTTTGTCCCCTTTTATCCACTCATCCATCCATACACTGCATAAAGGGAGTGCGATCCACAAGGTTTTCACACTCACACTGTCACCCCTTGCAATCTACATTGTTATACAATCATCTTCAAGAGTCAAGGCTACTGGGTTGGTGTTTGGTAGTTTCAGGTACTTAATTCTAGCTATTCCAATACATCAAAACCTAAAAATTGTTATCTACATAGTGTATAAGAATGTCCACCAGAGTGACCTCTCGACTCCGTTTGAAATCTCTCAGCTTTATTTCATTTCATTTTGCATCCCCCTTTTGGTCAAGAAGATGTTCTCAGTCCCATGATGCCAGGTCCAGATTCATCCCCAGGAGTCATATCCTGTTTTGCCAGGAAGATTTACACCCCTGGGAGTCAGGTCCCACGTAGGGGAGGGCATCTGCTGCCTTTTAAGCACCAGCAGCTCCATCTCGCTTGCTCGTTTCTGCCTGGCCTGGACATTCTGCTGGTATCTGAAGAGCGTGTCGTCCTTCCCCAGGCAGTGCTTCCCAATCTGCAGCCCTGGACCATCGGGTCTTGCACAGATTAACTGAATGTGGGGGGCCCCTGGGAAATGGCATTTGTAACAAGCTCCCCAAGTGATCCTCATGCAGAAGAAATCTGGGGGCACATGGCTTTAGAGACAATATGCAAGATCCCGGAAAATCCAGAGGGGGAAACTGAGTGCCCTAGGGGCTCCCTTCCTCCACCATCCATCTCTCTTCAAGAGGTTATCATGGAGGCCCAGAACACTCGCAGCCAACACCCTACACATTGACACATGACCAATGTTGATCTCTTTCTTACAGGAAATCAGAAAAACAGAATTTGCTAGAGCTCCATTTTCGGAGGGGCTGGCAGATTTGCAAAGTCATTGATGTGGAATTTCATGGGATAAGTACTTCCGAAGCCCCGGGCATTTTTTCCCTTAGCTCTGACACCTTTGTCAGCTCAGTCGTCTTCGGCTGAAATGACACAGCCTTGAAGACAAGGGGGGATTAACCTTAAGCCTATCTCGTCCCATGGAATTTCTGCAGGAGAGTCACTGCTGCTGTGAGTTAAAGTGACAGCTCTCAGGAAGCACAGCGTTTTTCAATGAACAGCCTTCGAGGGCCACAGATGCTCTTTAAAGATAAAGCCTGGCATCCCAGGGGAGGACACATGAGCTGTTGTGTCCATAACATCCTCCTCCTCTTAATTCAAAGCATAAGCACAGTGGGATTCAGCCCCTGTGGCCTTGGGAAGTGCATGGGCAACTTGCCAGAGATGTGGAGAAACAACCAAATGGCCTCCTTGATTATTGAGCAGCCGAGCAATGTAGAGGATGCAAAAGAGTGCAGAGACAGAGGACAGGATGTGCCTCTAAGGTGGCTGCAGCCTGGGGGCAGGGGTGAGATGTGTACACACAAAATGACAATCCAAGGGTATCAGGTGAATGAGTCGCAGGTGTGCTGTGACCAAAGGGCTTGGCTGAGGTCTCCGGGGAGGCTCCATGGAGGAGGTGAGTCTTGAAGGGTGGGTGGAATTCAGTGTGTGGGATGGACTAGGGAAGCCACACCAAGGTCTGCTAAGTGTGCTGGGTGGACCACCGGGTGCAGCACAAGGTGGGGCAAGGGGGTGCCCTGGGCACAAGTGCTCTAGGTTTTGGTGCTGAGGGGGATCCCTCCTGAAAGGCTGGCCCTGGGGGTCCCCTTGCCTTACCCAGGAGCCTGCCAGAGCCCCAGGCTCAGGTGGAGTCGTCTAGAGATACACGGGCATCGTTCTCCCCAGGAGAGATGAAGACGCACCTGGCCGTGGAGTAGCTAAGTCTTCACATACTCTGCAAGGAGGATGCCAGCCTGGGGCTCTCTCATTGGGGCCTCGTGGCTGTTGGATTGGTTAGAGGCTATTGGTGACTGAATCAAGTCCTCCACAAAGACAGGTTCGAATCCCAACCTCCAGTCCTGTGGGTGTGAACCCATTTGTAAACGGGATCTTTAAGGGCATTAAGGTGAGGCCAAACTGAATGAGGGGGGCTCTGATCCAGTGGAGTGGGGTCCTTATCAACAGAGGAAAATGGACATGGATGTAGACGCCAGAGGAGAGAGAGCTGCCATGCAATGAACGGTAGCCACGGAACCCCAGGGATGGCTGGCAGGACAGCACCAGGAGACCACAGACTCTGGGGGAAAGCGCAGCTTGCAGACACCTTGATTTTGGACTTCTGGCTTCCAATCTGTGAGACAATTTGCTTTTTAAGCCAACCAGAGTGTGGTATTTGTCATAGCAGCTCCCACAAACTAAGACAGAGTCCACATCTCCACTACTGCAGTTGGTGACAAAATGAAGTCTGCTCAATTATATAATAATGTAGATTACAAGAGGTGACAGTGTGATTGTGAAGACCTTGTGGATCACACCCCCTTTATCTAGTGTATGGATGAGTGGAGGAATGGGGATAAAAACTAAAGGACAAATGGGGTGGGATGGGGGGATGATTTGGGTGTTTTTTTTCACTTTTATTTTTTATTCTTGTTCTGGTTCTTTCTGATGTAAGGAAAATGTTCAGAGACAGATTGTGGTGATGAACACATAACTATGTTATCATACTGTGGACAGTGGATTATATATCATGGATGATTGTATGGTGTGTGAATGTATTTCAATAAAACTGAATTTAATAAAAAAAAAAGAAATTAACAAAAAAAAATGAAGTCTGCTTTTGATTTTGCCTTTTGGAGATGTCGCACCTTGCTGGGCATTTCTTTCTCTTTTTTTTAATTCAATTTTATTGAGATATAGTTACATACCATACAGTCATCCAAAGTGTATAATCAGTTGTTCATAGTACCATCATTTGGTTGTGCATTCATCACCACAATCAATTTTTTAAAAATTTGTTTAATTGTAATATATTCACACACCATACAATCATCCAAAGTATAACACACTTGTTCCCAGTATCATCATATACTTGTGCATTCATCACCAAAATCAGTTTTTAACATTTTCATTACTCCAAAAAATAAATAAAAATAAGAATAAAAATAAAAATTAAAGTAAAAATGAGCACCCAAAACATCCCATCTCCCCCATCCTCCCCTATTATTCATTTAATTTTTGTCCCCATTTTTCTTCTTATCTGTCCATACACTGGATAAAGGGAATGTGAGCCACAAGGTTTTCACAATCACATGGTCACACTGTATAAGCTATATAGTTATACAATCATCTTCATGAATCAAGGCTACTGGGTTGCAGTACAACAGTTTCAGGTAGTTCCTTCTAGCTATTCCAATACATTAAAAACTAAAAAGGATATCTATATCATACATGAGAATAACCTCCAGAGTGACCTGTCAACTCCATTTGAAATCTCTCAGCCACTGAAGCTTTCTTTTGTTTCATTTCTCTTCCCTGTTTTGGTCCAGCCTTCCTCAATCCCATGATGCTGGGTCCAGTCTCATCCCTGGGAGTCATGTCCCATGTTGCTAGGAGATTTACACCCCTGGGAGTCATGTTCCAGGTGGGGGAGAGGGCAGTGAGTTTACTTGCTGAGTTGGCTGAGAGAGATTGAGGCCACATCTGAACCTTGCTGGGCATTTTTTGTCTTTGGAAAGTTTTCGTCTCTTGCCTTCCACACCGTGCCTTCAGGCCAGGTACATTCTCTTCTTGAGAACACCATTCCAAGGTACATTCCAGGACTGTGAGGGGGCTGGAAATTTGGCTCCAGAGAAACAAAGAGCACTGGTTTAGTCATGTGACAAACCCACCAAATGAGTATCTAGTCTGCGTTCTTGTAGCTCGTCTCGTCAAAGGTGTGACTCAAGAGGTAACTAAGTCCTCTGTGCTTCTCTTCACAACTGACCAGCCAACAGCTGCTGCTCAGAACTGAAGGGGCGGTTGCAACAAGAAGCCACCCACAGCAGAATCTTAGCCAACTTGCAAGGTGGCCGTGAGCATCAGTCTCACAGGCTCCTGCTTGCAGGGTGCATACACCAAGGAAGGCCAGTTCTAAGACGTATGGGACCCCCGTGTTGGCTGACTTTGACACAAGGACTCCTCGAGTTTTTACATTTTTTTATGATGCACATATAACATAACTTTTCCCATTTTAACCACTTTCAAACATACCAACAGTCTTATTAATTACAGTCACAATGTTGGGCAACTATCAACACCATCCATTACCAAAACTTTTCCATCATCCCAAACTGAAACTCTGCACCCATTAAACATGGACTCCCCATTCCCCCTCTCCCCTCACTGCAGGTAACCTGTAACCCTACTTTCCATCTCTATGAATTTGCCTATTCTAGATCTTTCATAGAAGTGAGGCCATTGAATATCTATCCTTGAGTGTCTGGCTCATTTCACTCAACGTGATGTCTTCAAGGTTAGTCCATGTTGTAGCACATCTCAGAATTTCATTCTCTAGGACTCCCTGATAGTTCTGCTGAAACTTCCTCAGCTGGCTCTGTGGTACAGGATGCTCCCCCCCCAGCCTTCCCTCCCTCTCTTCCTCACACTGGGTGAGACTTGCATCGTGGTCTCACGACTCTCTCATCCTATCTGGACCCCAGCCTATTTCGCTTCAGGCATTTCCTCTCATAAAATCCTTGCATATTTAACTTCATCTTGGCGACTGCTTTTGGAGGATCCGAACTAACACAACTTGCTTTTCCATCGTGCAAAACTGACAAGGGCTTTAGAAGATCCAGTCGGGGATGCAAGACCTCAATCGGTGATTTTAAGGTGAATGAAGGGTTTGCGTGGGGAATCACAGGCCTCCTCATGGCTCTTAGGCTCGGGACTGGGGATACTTCTGGCACATAAGATGTTCGGGGGACAGTTGAGCAAAGCTGTGACGTGTTACATAAAGGCAAGGCGTCGCTGGGTTGTGGCCCATCCTTTCCTCCTTCCTTCTTTTCTTTCCCTTTTGCTTCTCTCTCTTTCCTTCCTCTTTCTGCTTGATTTCTCTTCCTCAGCTCTGCTTTCTCTCTCCTTTGTTTCTGGGAGTTTTCCATCAGGCCAACCTCACAGTAAGTCAAGAAGAAAACCGGCCTTGCATTATTCAGAATGGGCTGTGGCCAAAGGCTGAGCAGGTGTCTGGTCTAGATCTGCTGACCCCCCCTGTGGTTTCTGCTGGATGTTTCTGGACTGCACGTGGTTAAACGAAACCTGGCTTCCCTTCTGGCATTGGGCAGATCTGGGAAGACTCATCGCATGTGGTATATTATGGTGACATCCAGGGTACACCTCCAAGGGAAAAGTCATGTCAGTTGCAAGTTACAAACACTCCCCATGGGTCTGCACCACCTCAAGTGAACAAAAGTAGTTTCTGCATTTAGAAGTGTGCCTGGGAGAAGGGGGACAATTATTTACTAGAGTTGGGGGGGAAAGTACACTTTGCTAATTTGAGACTGTTAAAATGCCATCTAGGCATTGAGAGTAGAATTCACTGCCAAGGAAATACAGGTACTATACCCTGGGTACCACTTTCTCATCTCCTAACCAGGATTTATCACCTGCTTGTCACACTGGACCATTGTGAGACAGCAAGCAGAAGCCCACGTGCAGCGGTAAGAAGGAGAGGGTGCTTTATATCCTTTGGCACAGGTTAAAGTTGCAAAATCTCTTTGCCAGAAGAAATTGGGATGCGAGTAAAAAAATTGTACAATAAAACAAAACAAATACTGACCACCTTTTGGAGCAAGGAAAAGTAAAATGTCAGGGAACTTAATGGGGAAATTCTACTCCAATTGTATGTTGTTGACTTTTTCCCACTTTTTCAACAAAGATTTTTTCCTCATCAATCGAAGGATAGTCTTTCTTTCTCTCACTCTCCTTTTTTTCCTCTCCCATCAGAAAGCTTTACCTCCTCACATGGTGACTTATTTTCTAAACCTACTGCCCTTAAAACAGACCCTATCTTAAGCTGTGAATAAATTTTAGGAGAAGATGGCAGTGGTGGGGAGTGGGAGGGAATTGGATTGCTCACTGGACCCTTTATCTGTGCTCTTGTTTTTGCCAACCCTGTGACTGGGAGGCCCATTGCTGGTTTAGGGTGTGGCAGGGTCGATTCAAAGTGTATTTTCATTGCAGGGGAACCAATATTAGGTTGGCCTTGGCGTGATTATCTGCATGAGTTCCTTACACCAGAAAACAAACACCTCTGGGACAGACACCCACAAGCTCCAGGCCTAGCACCTCCTCAGCATGGCTCCTTTCCTCGGGTGGACCTCTGCAACCACATGCCTGAGTTCTCATGCTGTGTGACATTGGGCAAGTTACATAACCTCTCTGTGCCTCCATTTCGGTAAAATGAGATGAATAACAGTACCATAGAATTGTGGCAAGGATTTAATGGGTGGATATGTGGAAAGCTGCTGCACCCAAAGAAAGTGTTAGCTATTGCGGTTATAACTATTATTTCTCAAGGAAGACAGAGGCCTCCTTCTGGGCTGGGGAGCCATAGAGGAGGTGGGCAGGGGCAGGGGCTGAGCTGGAGAGCCCAGAACCACCAGAAAAAGCTCTTCCACAGAAAATAACCTACAGAGCCAGTCATAATGACTCATTTTAAAAGTGTCATCCCCATTCTAATTGTGACTATATTGTGTAACCCGAAAGAGGACAGGTTGGAAGTCAGCAGAAACTGGGGAAGCAGACACAAGGAGAGAGAGACGGCTATTTGAGGGGAGGCAGAGTGGCAAGCCAAGGAACCCCAAGAATTGCGGCAGGCCAGCACAGGACACTACAGACTTTGGGGAGAACTCATGGCCTTGTGATGCCTTGATTTTGGATCTCTAGCCTCAGAAACTGTGAGACAATAAATCCTTGCTGTTTAGGCCAACCTGTCATGCGGTATTTGTCATAACAAGGCATGGCAGAGATGCTTCATGAACTTCCTCTGCAGTCCTTATAACAATCATGTTTGGCAGACAGGATCATCCCCATTTCAGAAAGAAAGCAACTGGGGCTCAGAGCAGCCAAGAACCTCACCCAAGTCCCCCAGCTCACCATGCGGCAGCTGGAACTGGAACTCAGACCCCACAGTTAACCCTGCATCTTGTCATCTCTTTCATAGTCAGTAAACCAGCACTAATTTTCCCCTGGCACTTGGAGGTCCTAGAGAGCCTGAGCTCTGGGAGTAAAAGATTTTTGCACAGCCAAAAATAATTTAAGGTTTTACATTTCTTTTGCTTTGAAAGTGTCTTACCTTTTTTTTGTTCACGGTACATATAAGAATTAATTCATCCACAAATGAAGTGTGCCCTCTGGAATTAAGGGCATAACCACACCACATATTAGGACTGGATGGTATGTGTTGGATGAATTAGGGTAGAGAGGATGTGATTTTCCAAGAAATTGAAATCAATCTCCCTTTTGTGCTTGAAATAAATGGACTTGCAGGAGGTCTAGAGTGATCTGAAGTCCCTGGGCACTTAGCACCTCTTCTTTATGGTTTCCGAAGTCCACTGGCATCTTCTGCAGCCATGGTTCAGTGCCACCCTCCCCCCAGCCTTCCTGGCCACCCACTCTCTCCCTGCCTTTGTCCTCCTCTCCCTCCAAGACCCTCCTGCCTCCCTGATGACCTCCTCACTGATCACAGTGGCTGCCCTGCACTCAGGGGGAGGGTGTCTCTGTGGGCGTGTGCATGTGTGAGCATCTGTGTGTGCTTGTGTGTGTGTGCATTTGTGCATGCGTGTGCACACGTGTGTTTGCACATGAGTGTGTGCATGTGTGTGCATATGTGAGTGCGTGCAAGTGTGTGTGAGTGTGTGTGCAAGCAGGCGAGGCTCAGACAGGCCACTAGACAGACCTGGGCACATAGAACAAGTATGTTAAAAAGTACACAAATGCCAGAGGGCACATGTTGTTTGCGTTTGAGCAAAATGTCACATCGCCCGTGTCCTTTGGTTGTGCTATTTTATAGTCTTGCACTGAATTGTGCCATTTGAATGCAAATTTAGGTGGGGACCTAAATTTAACTAATTCATCAGATGTAAATTTGTCTGATGAATTTGACTAATACAGAGTTGGTCACAGAGGTGGATCTCTGGTGAACAGCTTCGTTGCCTCTCTCTGCAACACTCTCCACTGCAACTCAAATTTTCCACTGGATAATTAATGCTGATTTATTGATTATGAAAGAGATGACAAGATGCAGGGTTAACTGTGGGGTCTTTGAGTTCCAGTTCCCAAGTTTTAGACCAGGCATTTTAGAAAGTCTGAGGCCATAGCTACCTCTGGCCTCTGCGATGACATGAGTCCCCAAATGTCCTTCTTTTATCATACACAGTTGTATTTTGGTTTCTCTCATGTGCAACCAGAAGAGACCTGATGTGTATACTATGGAACACTGGAGAGCAGCTGCTCTTTTTAAAATTAAGTGGCTAGCCTTTTGCATAGTACTTTAGAGTATGTGAATAAGGGTAACAAACCTTTTATGGTGTTTGCTATGTGCCAGGCGCTGTTCTAAGTCTATCACACCCAGCAAACACGAGGCAGATTCTATTATTATCCCCATTTTACAGAAAGGAAATGGAGGCCCAGAGGTTAAGGAACTTGGCTGAGGTTGCACAGCTACCTAACCAGAGACAGAGTCAGGAATAGAATCCAGGAAGTCTGGCTCCGGAACCCAAGCTCGTAATGATGAAGTTATAGTGCCTCTTACATGAACAACAAGGACTTATCCTTGTTATCATGTCCTTTATATAATTTATAAGCTTCCAACATGTAATGCGATTTTCCAAAAATCATGCAGTTAAGGAGTGATGGAGACAGGACCTGAAGCAGATCTTTGGAATGTAGAGTCTGACTTCTTTATTTCGCCTCCTCTGTAAAGAATAATGTGCCAGGTGTAGCTGTTGCTGGGGTAGGTACCTGCAGAGGTGTCCGATAGGCACGTGTCCCTTGAACGTGGACTTCAGGCACTGTGTGACGTGGCAGAGATAGGAGTCTGGGATCATCTGTGAATGAGGCAGTGTCCGCCTGGCCCAGAGAGTGGAGAGCAGAGGAACTGTGACAGCATCTAGGAACAGAGCCCAGGAAGCTGGGAGAGAGCATGCCTGAGAACATGACTCAGCGCGAGAGCTGGGGAGGGTGGAAGGAAGGTTCTGTGTGGGAGGAGAGGCGTGGGAAGGCAGGCTCTTGAAGGACTGCTGGAACCCAGAAAGGCCAGCGAAGCAGACAGCTCAAAATACCAGTCAGTGAAAACACACTCAGATCTGGGTGTGACCGAGTCTTTCTCTTGTTAGCTGTGTGAGGTCACCCAGTGATTTAGCATCCCAGGGTCCCACTGCCCAAACTCATCCTCTGGGCTTGCTCAGATGAAGTTCTCGCTGGTCTGACATGGTTTTGATTTGAACCTGACATGTGAGTTTGTTACTCAACACCTCTCCATTGTTTATTTGTGCTTTCATTAAAAAGAAAAATATTAGCCACCATTGCATTGCGCCTCTGTTGAATAAACAGCTCCCTGCATCAAGGATGGATCTGGCCCTTCCAGTGCCTTCCTAGCTTGGCTGCGCTTGGTGGTGTCTGCTTTCCCATGAGTGAGGGGCACCCCGGGTGTGTTTGAACATCCCGTTCTGTGGCTCCGACATTTGGGAAAGTTCTGTGCCATCGGATCTCAGGGACCGACTCTGGGAAACTCCCACAGATTTGATTACACATTTTTAAAACTTTATTTTAAATTGGAAACATGTATTTTGCTCTGTGCAGAGGTGAATTTTCTAAGCCCAGAGGCTAATGGCAGCCTCATTGAAATTCTGGTCATACTCATGTGTCTGAGTCGACCACTATTTGTGCTACTTGACATGCTTTATATTCAGGTTGTCCAGCAAGGACTTGTACGCTTGGAGTTTTATGACATCATCTCGGTCTCAAGCTTCCATGAAAGCACCTACGGTTCCACGTCTGCCTTTACAACAGCAAGTTTTGATGAGCCCTTGACAGTTTGTTGTTTTGTTTTTAACTATATCTATTTTTGGGGACAGGCTCATCTCAGTTCTAAGTTGCAAAGATTCCACCTAGGGAGAGAAGGATATTAAATATTTCTTTTTTGTTTGTTGTGTTTTTCCAGCATGTGTTTGATGACATAAATGGGTCTCCCTGGTCCATTTCTGGAATAATTTGCTGGAAGAGGAAATTTCGGCCTTTCTGCTGAGAGGAGACAGATTCTCATTCTTCCGGACCTGTGGGAAGAGAGAGGAAAGACCAAGCTGGAGTACTTGGGAGAGCTGGGAAGGCGCCTGAGCTTATAGCTAACTTCCTGCTCCTTCTACCAATGAGCATTTCAGTGGGGCTAATAACACCCATGGAGTCTGTCTTCCTTGTCCAGACGGGAATTACTCCTGGTATGCTCTCCTCCAAAGTACCCACCTGAGATCGACCACACAAGGCCCTATACTTTTTGGCAAGTGAACTTTGGGGGAGGCTGCTCCAAGGTAAGGGGCTGTAAAGGGAATTTGGGGAGCCAGGGACTGTGGACTCTAGGCTTGCCGGTGGTAGTTAGAGCAAGACTAAGTTGGGGAGTAGTGCAGCAAGGGGTGAATTAGGATCACAGAATCACGGATGAGTAAAACCAGAAGTGATTTTGGGATCATTCATCCCTGCAGAGTTCCTGGGCTTGAAGCCTGTCAGTTTCCTCTTCCTGGGGTGTGGACAAGACCCCCAGCTCTGGTGTCTGTTCAAACAGACCACCTGGCAACGGGCAGCTGCCCGCCATGTTGGATATCAAGCAGGGATACATTGGGAAGGGCATGTGCTCAGAGGAGACCTGGTTTGCAAGGAGGTGAATATGGCAGAGAGCTGCTTTTTTTTTCTGCTCAGAACACACTCCTTTTCTTTGGAAATAGCAGACCCTACTTGCTTGGCCCCAGAAGTGGGCATGTGGCCTAGGATGGGTCAATTAGTTTTGACCACAGTGACTGTTCTAAAACATTTCATCAGGTTGAGCACAACCTGAGCTGATCAGAGTTTTCCCTGGGTTTGTCTCAAACTGGAGCTAGGAGAGAAACTCCTTCTTTTCTGGTAGAAAAGTTTATAAGAATGTGAGTCAGAGCCGCTAGGGTCATGAATCCACCCTATGGAGGAGCTGTTGTGTCTGGGTGAAGTTGGCATTCAGGGATAAACTGAGAGCAGAGCAGACAAGGAGGCCTTGATGGGGTCTGAGTCCTTGATTTTGTTGTCTGAGAGGCCATCTCCACCCCTGTCTCATCATAGTTTGGTTACATGAGCCAGTAGATCCCTCCTTTGCTTGGATTTCTGTCACTTGCAACCAAAAGAGTCCTGACTAATGCAGGTAGAGCTTGGAATGAATTAAAGTTTGGGAGAAAGCATAAAGAGCATTAAGAGGGTTTGCAAGCTATGTTCTGAGCAGGAAGAAAGAGAAAGGATAGAACTGCAAATGAGAGGAAAGTGCATGATGCTCTTTGATGATGGAGAAAAAGCAAAGCAATTCAAATTACCTGTGGCTTTTATTTTCTGGAAAAAAAAGTCACCTTCAGATTGGAAAGTTACAAAACAAACTTGATGAACAGAGAATTGAAACCCAAGACAAGTGTGAGATGAGAGTAAGAAAGGGCCACCTGCCTTTAAATGGGTTTGTCTCCAAGCTCTGCTGAATTGTGCTAGTATAATATGACCTTGGAGAGAAGTGCTTTTGTAGCAATAAAGGCAGTGGGGTACTATGCTGTAAAACTGGATAGGATATGTCAATTTTGAAGAGTTGTTGGGGATCCAGGCTGGAGAGTTCTTAGATCCATTAAAGGGGAATATCATACCTTGATTTTAGCAAGGTATCCTACAGGGTCTAAGACGTGTTTGTAGCTGAATCTCTAGTCTCAGACGATCAGCACTGGATAAGGAACAGCTTTTCTTGAAAGGCAGTGAGTTGTGAGGGGTGGTGACAAGAAAATGAGTTCTGTTTTGGAAGGATGCATTTGAGGTGCCTGCAGGAATCTGTGTAGGGCTGTTGAGATGGCAAATTGAAAAATTTGATCTGACACTCAGATGAGAAGTCAGGGTTGGTAGGAAGCTCTGAGGGTCGTGAGCTTGAAGGTAGTAGCTGTGGGGAACCAAGCTTTTCATGTCACTTAGACCATGTCTGGGGTGGTGGCCTGGAACGCTGGGTCACAAGCCTGCATGGAACGCTGTGTAGGCAAGCCCTGTAAAGATGTGTGTCTTGTGATTATGACAGCAGCGTTAACCACTGACCCCAGATTGTTCCTTCTTATCTGCAGCAGGATGTAGAGATTAATATCTGAGAGACCCTGAATGCTTTTGATCATGTAGTGTAGTCTAGCTTTGTGTAACAAACGAATAAATAACTGGAGCACAGATGCATCAGCACCCACTTGGCACATGATGCTGTGGGTCCCCTGCTCCCTTAAATCTTAACTTTGTGTCTGTGTCTCATTTCAGCGTTGCCTGTCAGCAAAAACTGGCGCCCAACGTGGGGCTTGAACCCACGACTCTGGGATTAAGAGTCTCATGCTCTACCAACTGAGCTAGCTGGGCTAGCTTCAGTTGTTGGGCTGGTATCCAAATTGGAATTTGTCCATCATCTGGGGAAACACAAGCATAACGTCTTCCCCATGTTAGCAATTTTCCCATTGTCCATTCATTGGTTAACACATCCTTCCACCATATGGGAGGTGCTTTCTGAGAGTGATAGTTTGGTGTTTTTTCAGTCAGGAACTGCCATTCTGCGGCAAGTAGCCAGATGGTGAAGGAGGGATTTTGTATCTGCAGAAAAGAGAAGAGCTGGTGCACAGCCAGGATCTCGAGGGAGCCTTCCACTCAACGATCAGGTGGCAGAAGAGGATCATAGAGAAGAGAAGGAGGGGTCAGAGATGTGAAGGACTAGGAGAGGCCAGGGAGAAAGAGTCTAAAAAAGGCATCAGATCATGAATGGACATCTGCACACTGGTGTTTACAGAGGCAATATTCACCATTCACAATGGCTGTGGGTGGCCTAAGGATACATTGGCTGACAAATGGAAGGGTGAACTATGGTGTACACATACAATACAATATCGAGTAGCTGCAAGAAGGAATGAAGTTGTGAGGCATGGAAGTAGGTGAATGGGCTTTGAGGATAGTATGTTGAGTGAAATAAGTCAGAATTGAAAAGACAAACATTAAACATTATAGCCTCGTTAATATGGACTCACTATAAAGCGCAAACTCTGAGAATTGAGTCTGGGAGCATAGGTTATCAGGGGAAGGCTTATGGTAAAGATTCCTAGATTGTAAGCTCTTGCAGCAGTCACATCTATTCATGAGTTGTAACAGTTATTTCTAAATTCTGAGATGTGAGCAGGTTGTGTATAACCTGGTGGGTTCCTGGAACTTCGGGTATCTGTGTGACACCTGAGACTCAGAGCTAGAGTTCGGCAGCTATGAATGCCAGCACTACCCCATATGGCAACTGTTAAAGAAGCTGAAAAAGAGACCAGAATTCAATTAGAGATAGGAACAAAATGGACTTGGTTAGGACTAAGGTAAATCAGACTAAGGATAAAAGATGATATTAACTGCATTTTAAAATTTAACTTCTAGGCAAGGCCAAAGGAAGAGATGTTTATTTGGTGCAAAATCTATATTTTCTGTAGCACACTATCTAATTTAACTTGTATGGTCAGTTTATTCAAACACCACAATTACATGAAACCTTGAATAGGGGGTGAGATCTGGTTGGTTTTTACAGGTTAGCATGAAGCCCCAATATATCCCAGAGTAATTTGGAGAATAAAAAGTATTTTCAAAGTCCCTTAAGGTACTGGGGAAAAATATGGAAATATTAAACTTCCGCAGCTGGGGAATTCCTCATATTCTCACAAGCATTAGAGACTACCAGTTTAGTAGGCCAAAAAGCCCTTGATCTTGGGGCTTACCCTTATGAGGCTTGTTACTGCAAAGGAGACGCTAAGCCTACTTATAATTGTGCCTAAGAGTCTCCCCCAGAGAACCTCTTTTGTTGCTCAGATGTGGCCTCTATCTATAAGCCAACACTGCAGGTAAACTCACTGCCCTCCTGCCTACATGGGACATGACCCCCAGGGGTGTGAATCTCCCTGGCAATGTGGGACATGACTTGTGGGGATAAGCCTGGACCTAGCATCACAGGATTGAGAAAGCCTTCATGACTAAAAGGGAGAAGAGAAATGAAACAAAATAAAGTTTCAGTGACTGAGAGATTTCAAATGGAGTAGAGAGGTCATTCTGGAGGTTATTCTTATGCATTATATAGATAGCCCTTTTCAGTTTTTAGTGTATTAGAATAGCTAGAAGGAACTACTTGAAACTGTTGAACTGCAACCCAGTAGTCCTGATTCTTGAAGATGATTTTATAACTATATAGCTTACATGCTGTGACCATGTGATTGTGAAAACCTTGTGGCTCACACTCCCTTCTTCCAGTGTATGGAGAGATAAGTAGAAAAATGGGGACAAAAATTAAATGAATAATGGGGGGGGATGGGGTAGATAGGATGCTTTGGGTGTTCGTTTTTTCTTTTTTTTCTATTTTTTGGAGTAATGAAAATGTTCAAAAATTGATTTTGGTGATCAATGCACACTATATGAGGATACTGTAAACTACTGATTGTACACTTTGTATGATTATAAGGTATGTGAATATATCTCAATAAAATTGCATTTGAAAAAACCTGTAAAGTGAAGAAAGGAAAAGCATCAGATGCTACAGGATGATGACAATGATGAAGAAAAAGGCTACTTGATTTGTGGATGAGGAGGTCAGTGGTGACCTTTGAGAAATCTGTTTCAATAAATAGGGTTATAGAAGTCTAGTAGGAAGAAGTGAGTAAATCAGGGTGAGAAGAATCCCCTCATTTCCTTCCTCCTGCCCTCACTGTTTTAGCTCGCATCCTTATCTCTCGCTGCCTCTCAATAGCCTCGATGAGGCATTTTTTGTCTCCAACATCCATATCGGTTTCCACACTGCTGCCTGTTTATCTTTCTCGAACACAGCTATGAGCACGTCATTCCGTTCTTCAACAACCCCCATGGCTCATGTCCTAAGGAAGAACACGCAACCCCTATGCATGGTAGTTTAGTTGGAGAAGGTCTGACTTCAGAGCTCACGCACATGAACCCTGAAATCCCTGGCTCAGCACCAAAGAAGATTATTTCTCATTTCCAATGGGAAAAGCCTATTTGGAAGCTGTAGAGGGGATGGGAGGTGGGATGTGCTCTATGTCACACAGCTGCTCAGGGAGCAGTTGAGAGTCTCTGCCATCTCCAATGTGTGGCTCTACCTGGGGGTATAGATGTCCAAGCTGGCAGCGAGTGTGTGGGATCACAAATGAATTTCCACTGGAAGGGGTGTATACGGCTTCAGCTACATTCTGTTGGCTAGAACTGAGTTACACGGCCATCCTACCTGCAAGAGGGGCTGGGAGATGCAGTACAGCTGAGTCACGGGAGGAAAGGGGAAACTGAGGCAGTCTCTGCTCATCATGGCAACCAAGGTCTTGCAAAACCTGCCCGCTTTTCCAGCCTTATCTTCCTGGAGTGTGTGGGGAGAGAGGATTACTTACCATTCCTCACACATCTTCTGCCTTCCTATTTTCCCTCAATTAAGGATACTCCTTCTCGTAACCTCTATTTCTTGGAATCCCACTCTTGCCGCGGGATACAAGAGACATGCCACCTCCTCCACAGAGCCTTTCTGTGAACTGCAGTGATTTACTCCCTTTCTTTGCTCGGGACCACAGCCCTCTTTACCTCCTGCTTATAGTCTAGTTATAACAGTTGTAGAAATCCCTCTATCCTTTCGTAGTCCCAGACTGCAGACTCATTAGGGTTCAGACATAGTTATCTTTGTTCACCCTATCATTTTAGTAACTGTAGGTTCTACCATCCTGAATCAGAGCATGTGTTCTGAGAAGTCTTCTGGAACATTCCAGGATGGATTGGGGCAAATGTTTGATACCTGAAGTCTTCAGAAAGATCTGGGAGCAGATTCCTGTAGACACAGAAGAAACTCAATAAATATTGTTTGTCTGGAATGGAATTGAATTACTTAGGAAACAGTAACACACAAAGCGAGAGATAGTAATTTATAGGGACTTGTCAAATTGCAGCAGAGCTGGCTTGAGCCTTTTCCTGGGGTGTTGGCTTTCCGACACAATTACTGACATTCCAAGACTCTCAGTCAAGCCGAAATGCCTAGACACTTTGTTGAAAAGTAAAATAAAACAGAAATATTTTATGTTCAGCATTTTGTACTAGCATCTGACCTTGAATTCTAGGAATTTCAAAGGCACTCCCAGATTCTTGGGATGATTTTGAGACAATGGGTGTATGCGGTGTCTGTCGTGGTTCAGTCAGTCTCTGGGAGACTGTCTATATAACTTGTCTATAAGTTATTTTGTCAACGAGTCAACCAGGGAAGGTCGGCTTCCAGCCTGCTTATTGCCTGTATTTGACCCACAATTATGAAATGCTCCTAGAAGGAGCATATCATTTTAATAATGAAAATGTTTTTGTGTATCTGTCCCATTCATTGCAGAGATTTTATTGGCATTGATCTGAGTCAAAGAAAGAAAGTGTGAGTAAAAAGAGTGAATTGGTGCCAAAGTAAAAAGTCTAGAGCTGTGGGTTGGGCTGACTCCAAGCTTGGTTTCTAAGGACAGTGGGCTGGGGTAGTGATGTCCTGGGTGGAAAGGAACACCATCTCTCCTGGCTGCCAGCTCTGTGATCCCCCTCCCCCAACTACAAGACAGCGTGGTCACGGTGTACGGGGGAGGCGTGACTCACAGAATGGATGACAAACAGTTCTGTTGCCTGCTTGGTGGTTCCCAGAGAGCCCCAGAGCCTGTGTCTCTGGCCTGGTGTGGGCCCAGGGCATTTGTCAAAGGACCCACCATCTGGCCCATCTCCCAGTTCTTTCCTTTTTCTACATTTTTGTCCAAAAAAATAGCTGTTCCCATGACATCTCTATGTTCCTTTGCTCCTTCCGTTTCCTCTTTCTGGAATGCCTCTCCTTCCCCAACACGACTGACCCAGTTGGAATCTGAAAGATCCTTTAGGGCCAAATGGTAATCACTCCTCCTTCTTCTCCTCTGCCTCCTTCCTTTACTTCTCCATTCCTCCTCCCTCTTCCTCCCCTTCTCTTTCACTTTTGCCTTGTCTTCTTCCTCTTCACCTCCTCCTCCTCCTTCTCTTTTTCTCCTCTATATTAGTCAGAGTTCTCCAGAGAAACAGAATGAATAAGGTATCTCTACCTCTAATCTCTATCTATCTATCTATCTATCTATCTATCTATCTTTCTATTATAGGAACTGGCTCAAATAACTGTGACAATTGGCAAGTCCAGATTCCATGGGACAGGCTGCCAGTTGGATGCTTGATGAAGGTGATGTTGAATTCCCTAGGAGAAGTTGCATTGAGAGCCCCAATCAAGGTGACAATGAATTCTCCAGGAGGAGCTGCCTGTCTGAAGTAGAGATAGAAATTCTTTCTGACAGCTGAAATCCTTGATTCTCCTTTTTAGGCCTTCATTGCTGAAGGAAATCTCCTTTGTTGATCCTAGAAGCAATCAACCATAGATGCAATCAACTGACTAATGATTTAGATACACCTATGAAATAACTTCACTGTAACAATCAGGCCAGAGTTTGCTTGACCAAACAACTGGATGTCATAACCTAGCCAAAATTTGACACTTGAAATCAACCATCACATCCATCTCCTTCTTCTTTTAATATCCTCAACCAATTATGAGCTCTCCCGTTCTTTCTCAGAATTCCAGCTTCTTTTGAATCTGCTGCTTCTGTTTCTTCTTCTTCTACTTCCAGTACCCTCACTAGCTCCATATACTCAGCACTTTCTATATGCCAGGCACTTAGCTTTACCCATGCTGCATAATGGGTTGATTTAGCAACAGGAATTTATTGGCTCATGGTTTTGGGGACTGGCAAGGTCTGCTTTCTGCCTGAGTCTGTAGCATTCCCACATTCCTCTGTCACATGGCCATCTCTCTCTCCTTGTGTCTGCTCCTCTTGTTTCTGCTGACTTCTGGCTTCTACTGAATTCTGCACCCGAATCTCCTTTGCTTATAAAGACTTCAGTTATGTGCATGTAGGCCCAACCTGATTCTATTTGGCCTCATCTAAATAGGATCTTCAAAGATCCTATTCACAAATGAGTTAACACCTTAACTAATAATATCTTTAAAGGTCCTATTTACAAATGGGCTCACACCCACCAGAATGCAGCTTAAGACTCTTTGTGGGGTCATGATTCAATCCCCAACAGGCAGCAAGAGAAGAGGACTCAAATGGTAAGGAGCTCAGAAGCCAGATCCATAGTGAATGGTTGATGCAGACCAGGCAGCTGGGTCCAGAGGGGCTCAGGGACACCAGCTGATCATGTTCTGAGATCTGAGGGCTGCAGGCCAGGGGCATGCCATCTTCTGAATCTGAATTCTCTTCCCCGGGCAGGAAGCGCTGGGTGGAGGCCCAGCTGAGACCTGAGCAGTGGGATTCCGCTTCCCAGAAAGAACTCTCCGGAAGTCAGAGCTATGCCCAGATGGACTGGCTGCTCTAGAAGGTGGTGAGTCTCCCGTTGCAGAGGTGCCCACTTAGAGGCCTGGCTGGATGCTGGGAGAAAGACTGAGCTCCAGCAGAGTGGTGTAAGTGCACCCTTTATTGAACACAAAATTGTCACCTTGCTATCTCACGGCATTGCCCTAAGTCTAGACTTGTAAGATGTTAGTGTGACATACAAACATAAATATTATTATAACATAAGGGCTATTTTTACCTGTAAAAATCATGCCCGCTACCCTTTTTAAGAACAGGTCCTGGGTGTGGTGTGAGGAGGAAGATAAGAGAATGTCTGTCTGGAGACTGCATCCAGTATTTGCTTGAGAAAAAGAGGGAAGGATGGACAGGGGAAGGCTGGGAACCGTCTCTCCCTCCCTCCCTCTCCCCACTCTGCCGCAAGTGTCTTATCTGGGAAATGTCTGCATCTCAGGAACCCTCCTGCACCCTACTGGAGAGATCTGTTTCTTTTCCTTGGGTCGTGTCTGAACAAAGATGCTGAGGGAGGGGGGCTGCAGGGCTGAGAATCCCACATGGCAGGATGGCTTTGCAGAGTGGGGTTGGTACAAGGTGGCTGTTGCATGGAAAAAAATGAAATAAGGCCACCAGATGGGAGTCAGCAGAAGCTTATTCCTCTGTGGGACTATTTATAAACTTGGCACAGGCATTCAGCTTTGTGGGGTTCCCTTCCTCCAGGCCATGGTGGGACCTACAGCTGTCAGGATGAATGACCACTTGATGCTTGGGCTGGGGTCTCCCTGGACCCTTGTGACAATGAGAGACCTGTGGTCTCCCAGGCTGATGCTAAAGTACCATGATTATCTGTGGTGGGGTTTATTTCTAAGTGTTAGAATATGGCAGTGGGTGTGGGATGGAGTGGCAGTGAGGTTTGCTTTTTTCCCATTTGCCCAGGAAATTATTTTGAACAAAGTATATTCAGAGTTGAAAGAGAAGCCCGGAGTAAAGCTGTTTTATTGTCAATGAAATCAGAGCTGTTGAGGTTAACCTAGGCTGCTCATAAAAGCAATTCTAAAATAGATGGCTCATGAAAAAAACTTCAAAAGGATAAAAAAGAGAGAGAATAATGACCTTATAGGAAGAAACAAGCTAAGGTCTGAGGTTTGAGTGTGACAGCACTGGGCCAGGCAGCACAACGTAGTGGGCAGGGCTGTGGATTGAGGGTCAGCAGATCCTGGCTTAGATCCAGCTTTAGCATTTACTGGCTGTATGACCATCGGCAAGTCACTTAACCTCTCTGAGCCACAGTTTTTCCATCTTTAAGTTAACCTCGTCATCCCTGCACTGCCTTCCTCACAGAGATGCTGTAAGGCTATATTTGTTAGCAATAAAATGTAGATGTTATCAAAATTTACTCCCTTTCCTTTTGTCTATCTTCTCAATACCAATACCTGCTTTGTTTGAAGCTGAATGTACCCCAGATAGATCATGTTCAGAAGAGATAAGCTAATCCATTCCTGAGGGTGTGGATCTGTTGTGAGTGGGACCTTTTAATTATGTTGTTTCAGCTGAGGTCTGTCCCAGATGGGTCTGAATCCTCTTACTGGAGTTCTTAATAAGAGAATAAAAAACAGAGAGAAACAAGGACACACACAGAAGCTCAGAGAGGAAACCACTAAAGCCAGAAGCAGGAAGCAACAAATCCCAGGAGAGAAGGAGAGATCAGCAGACGTCTCCATGTGCCTGCTTGTGTGACGGAGTGGCTGAGGATCGCCGGTAGCTGGTCTCTGGGGAGAAGAGATCACCGTGTTGATGCCTTAATTTGAACATTATTCATGGCCTCAGAATGGTAAACTTGTAAGTTAATAAATCCCCATTGTAAAAGTCACCCCATTTCTGGTATATTGCATTTCATCAGCTTTAGCACACTAAAATGTTGCTCTACTTTCTGCAGGTTGGCGTCTTGCTTCTCCCACTCATGCCAGTCTGTATAATGCTGTTTATTTCTCTCCTCAAGTGGCCACTTCAGGCTTGCCTCAAGGCCAACTCTGGGGCGGTGGTGATGATGCCTACTTCCCTAAGAGTGGCATAACAGAATCTGTGATTGGGCGTGTCTGTGTGTGTGTGTGGTTGGAAGACTCACATTCAATGTTCCTGTTCACTTAACACAACCTCTGCCCTTTTGGTTTCTCAAGGCCAAACTTCCGACACCCTCCATGACTCCTTTCTGTCTCTCCCACCTAATCCAACCCTCTAGCAAATCCTAGAGGTGCTATCTGCAAGTTGTATGCAGACTCCAGCCCCTTCTCTGTACCTCACTGCATCACCCCTTTCTGAGTCATTGTCACCTCCTGCCCACACAGCTGCAGCAGCCTCCTGATGGATGGGCATCCACACTTGCCCCAGAAGTATCTTCTTGACACAGCAGGTGGAGTGACCCTGCCGAAATGGTGCCAGGTCATGCCACGCCTCTGCTCAAATCCTTCCCACAGCCCCTGAGTCAAAGTCCGGGGCACAAGGGTGCCTGTGACCTCATTTTCCACTCCCACCCTGATGGATCCATTTCCTGTTTCTCTTTCACCATAGCAGTTATCATCATCTTACATACTATATATTTTACTATCTTGTTTATTGTGTCCTTCCCACACTTAAGTTCCCTGGGTAGAATTTTTCTTGGTTTTACTTACCGCCCATTCTCCTTTAATGTCTCCACTTGCTAAATGAGTTGGGGAGTAATCTCTCTTTTTCTAATGTCCAGAAGAATTTGTATAAATTTGGGCTAATCTGTTCCTGGGAAGTTTGGCGAACCTCACTTGTAAATCCATCTGGGCCTGGTACTTTTTTGGGGGTGAAGGAATAATTTTAACCAGGGTGCTAGTTTTTTAATAGAATAGCACTACTTGAATTTCACTTCTTTCCCCTTGAGTCAGTTTTACTAAGTTATATTTTTGTAGGAATTTGCCAATTTTCAAATTGTTGGCACACAATTTTTGCTCAGATTCTGCTATTATTTTTATGTATATTTTGTGTTATAGTTTTTTGCCACATTTTTCATTAATAATATTGCTTATTGCTTATAATATTGTGACTTCTATCTTCTATCTGGATAAATCTTGAGAAGTTTATATATATTAGTTTATCAAAGAACTAAATTTTAGCTTTTTGGTTCTTCTCTATTGTATTTTTGTTTTCTATTTTGTTACTGTTGCTTCTGTTTTTATCTCATTCCATCTAATTTCTTTGTATTTGTTGTGTTGTTTTTCCTAATTTCTTATGAACATCACTTAGCTCACTAGTTTTGAGAATTCTATTCTAATAGAAGTATTTGCTATAAATTTCCCTCAATGTACATATTATCTGAATCCCATGAGCTTTGATATCTTGGTTTTCACTATCATTTGGTTCTGGATATTTAAAAATCTTCATTTGGATATTTTCCCTTTTGCCCGTGAACTACTTAGCACTACTGCTAAATACATGGACATTTAAAATTTATATGTCTTTTAACTTTTAAATTAATTGCATTGTGGTCAGAGTTCCCAGTCTGCTTGATACCTAAGCTATGAAATTTATTGAGACTTCATTGTCTGGTATGTGATCAAATTCTTTCATATGTTCTGTGTGTACTTGAGGAAGATGTATATTCTCTAATACTTGGAAGAGTTTTCTCTCTAGATGTTAGTTGAGTGGGTCATATCTTGTAATTGAGTGGTTCATATTTTCTATATCCTTACGGATTTTTTGTCTTCTTGACCTAACAGCATCTGAGAAAGGAATGCTAAAATCACAATAGTTCTATAAAATTTTACCTCATTTATGTTATTATGTGTATACATGTTTAAAGTTGCTCTTTTCTTGGTGAATTATTGTTATTTTGATTATTTGAATTATTATTTTGAGTTATATTTTATATTTTGAATAATATTTGAATTATTATTATTAATTTTATTATTTTGTAGTGACCCTCTCCATCCCTAGTGAGGCTTATTATCTTAAAGTCTAGCTGATGTGGTAATTCTATGCTACACAGCTTTCCTTTGGTTCATATTTGTCTATTATGTCATTTTTCATCCTTTTGCTTCTGATCTTTGCATGTCTTTATGCTTAATGAATATTTCTTATAAATAGTACATACCTGGATCTAAACAAATCCAATGTTAAGTGGTAAGTTTAGTCCAAATACACTTATTTTAATTATTGATGTATTTTGACCTGTTTCTATCTTTTTTTGTCTCATGTTTTCTATGATTCATTTAAATCTTTTCTTGCTTTTGAAAAAAACTCTATCCATATCCCCTCTCTAATAAGACAAGAACTTTAGCTTGGCAAGCTCTCTGATCCCCTGGCTTCTCTCCGCCACAACCAGTCCCTACCTTGTAGTTAATATCTACATTTTTTTTTCATTTTGTTCTTTTTTTGGTTTATTTTAAAAATTAATATCTATATTTTTTAATTTGGGTTATTCTTGTTACCTTTTCTCTTTTATATAACCATAAACTTTCCCAAGTCATCTGATCACCTCTACTTTATATATCTCTTGCACTATCACCTGGATTTGTCTTCTTTTACAAAACATTTCAAGAAATTATTTCTTCTCCCAATTTTAAGTGTTTTCTTTTTCTGGGACCCTATTATCCATACAAACTTTTTTTGATGTGAGTCTTTGTGTAGCAAAACTTGTGAGGGCTTGTATGCCTGGATTGTTTATTTTTTAAATCATGCTACATATTTGGATGGCAGTTAAACTGGTTTCAGGTTTGAAGTTTGTTTCCTTCAATACTTTCAAAATATAATTCTATTGTGTTATTACACCCATTGTTTCTGCTGGAAAGTCCGATTTCCATCTGAATCTGCTCCCCCCCCTGGAAATATTTAGGATTTTCTTCTTGGAATTCTTAATTTTCACAATAAGATGTGTAGGTTGAGTTTTCCCTTACAACTTTTCTTTGCCACCTGGGGGCCCTTTTAAGCTGAGATTTCTAATCTTTTTTAATTCATGGAAATTTAGTCTATCCTATTTTTGAAATGTTTTCCCCTCTCCATTTTTAGTTCTCTCTTTTCCTGGGACTCCTACTGTTAATGTTAGCACTTGGTTTTACTATCATCCTTCACACTACCTACCTTTTCTCTTATATTTTCTGTTTCTTTGCTCCTTTTTTTCAATTCCTTTTGGGAAAATTAATCAAACTGATTTTTCAATTTGCTAATGTGCTCCTTGGCTGTTTCTGTTTTGCTGTTTATGACAACTATAGGGTTCTTTATTTCAAGTATCATGTTATCTGTGCCTATTATTTATATTTGATGTTTATGCACACATCTGTGTTTCATGTTGATAATATTTTCTCTCTTTTTTAAATATGCACAGTAGGCTAATTTTAAATCTTGCCTCTCTGTCCTAATATTTGGATGGGATCTTTAACTCTGTCTGCTGTTTCTCCTTTGAAGAGACGGTGTTCCTCAATTGTCCTGTTGTTTTGACCTCTGAGCTTGCTTTCCCTGGGGGTATCAGCTATCCCTCAAGCAATGAGCCTGGGGAGGGCAGACTCTAGCCTGCGTCAGTGCCAGTGAGTTCAGAGTCAGGGGTGGATGAGCCCTGGGGAGCAGAGGCGCCTCACTCTGAAAAACAACTTGTAAAGCCAAGATTTGCCTTTTTTCCTCCAGGGAGAAGCAGAATTGGAAAGAGATACTTCTAAGAATGTAATTCTCCGCCTCTGGGGAATTGGAGGATAGGGGGTCAGGAAGCTACTGTCTGAGGATTTTTAGTCTCAACCAGTGCATTTTTCAGCTCCTCACACACACTGAACTTCTGCAAGCTCTTGTTTTATTCCTGAAGACAAATGGACCAGAGCAGAAACCCAAGAGTTCCTTCCTTTTTTTTATCCCTTTGCAGCTATTTTGTCCCAAACCAAAGGCACCTCCTCCCTACATACACACAGAAGTCCAAAAACCACCAGTTTGCCCCCAGCTTTCTAAAAGTGTCTTAGTGCAGATCTTCACCAGTTCCCCTGGGTACCCTAGGGGAATGAGCCAGCAGTAGGTTGACAGCCTCTTGGTACAAATCCCACTAGTCAGTTTCTCTGTCTGCTGCTGTCTTTTTTTCTGCCCCATACTCTTTATTCTAGCCAAGACAGACTTCCTAAGGATCTCTGCTCTAGATTTTGGGGCTCTAGACCTTTGGGCATCTCTTAATTGACTCCATTTTTTTCCCTCCTTGGCTTTTTCCCTCCTTAGCCACATTTCACTCAACTCATGACTTATCCTTTCTAGGGAGCTGTGATGGTTAGGTTCATGTGTCAACTTGGCCAGGTGATGGTACCCAGCTGTCTGGTCAAGCAAGCACTGGCCTAACCATTGCTGCGAGGACATTTGTGGCTGGTTAATAAACCAACAGGCTGGTTTATTAAATCATCAGTCAATTGACTGCAGCTGTGACTGATGATGTCAATGAAGGGCGTGTCTTCCATAAAGAGAGAATGCAGTTGGCTGGATTTAATCCAATCAATCAGTTGAAGACTTTTAAGCAAGACAGGTAGAAGACCTTCACTTCTTCAGCTGACTAATGGAGCATTTCCTGAGGAGTTCATTGAAGTTGCCAGTACATTTCCTGAGGAGTTCGTCAAACATCTTCACTGGAGTTGCCAGTTTGCTGCCTGCCCTATGGAATTTGGACTCGTACGTACCCACAGTTGCATGAGACACTTATAAATCTTATATTTATAGGTATCTCTCATTGATTCTGTTTCCCTAGAGAACCCTGACTCATACAGGAGCTTTACGCAAATCACAGCAATTCTTGATGCAATTTATCCCACCTGGACCCAAATTTCTGCTCAATAGAGGGCAAGGATAAAGCTTCAGGGGGCAGGGTAATAGAATGATTAATCTGTAAATGGAGCTTGACAGCTCCCCAGCCTCCAAGATACCTTTTTCCACCCTGCTGATCCAGGGAACAATTTCTTTCCCATTGCTCTGTTTCAGGGGGAGAACCATTTTCTTCAACATTTTCCTTTGAGGGGCTTTAGGGTAATGGACACAGGACACTGGACGGCAGGGACAGACTTGGGCTTAAAATAGGGGCATTAAGTGAATGTTTGAAACATTGATGATGAGCCCCCAACCAGCCCGCTTCCCTGGCCCTGTCTGGAAAACTGTGGCTGCCAGGAATGTTCCTCTCACCCAGAAGGATGGAAAATTCACCCTTGGAGGAACTGTGAAGTCCCCAGAGAAAACACCTTCACACACTGGCATTTTCCCAGAGGAAAAGTAGGCTTTCTACTGCCTGATCATTTCCTGAAGTCCACCAGTCAGAGAGCTCCGCCCATGCATACAGATCTGGCAGGCGGTTTCACAACTTCATCCTAGTTAAATATTAGCCAATGCGGGTGATCGCACTGCCCTCGCCCCTACGTGGGACCTGACTCCCAGGTGTGTAAATCTCCCTGACAATGCAGGATGTGACTCCCGGGGATGAATCTGAACCCAGCATCGTGGGATTGAGAATATCTTCTTGACCAAAAGGGGGATGTGAAATGAAACGAAATAAAGCTTCAGTGGCTGAGAGATTTCAAATGGAGTCAAGAGGTCATTGTGGTGGACACTCTTATGCACCACATAGATAAACCTTTTTAGATTTTAATGCATTGGCATAGCTAGAAGTAAAGACCTGGGACTATCAAACTCCAACCCAGTAGCTTTGACTCTTAAAGACAATTGTATAACAATGTAGATTATAAGGGGTGATAGTGTGATTGGGAAACCTTGTGGGTCGTATTCCCTTTATCTAGTGTATGTATGGAAGGTTAGAAAAATGGGGACAGGGACTAGATGAAAAACAAGGTGGGATGGGGGGATGATTTGGGTGTTCTTTTTTTACACTTTTAATTTTTATTCTTTTTCTGGTGTAAGGAAAATGTTCAAAATAGACTGGGGTGATGAATGCATAACTATATGATGGTACTACAAACAATTGATTATACACATTGGATGATTGTATGGTATGTAAGTATATCTCAATAAAATTGAATTAAAAAAATATTAGCCAATGCCCAAGGATCACCACACATTGAAGGACAGTTTGAGATCATCGGAAACTAACATTGTTTCCAGAGGAGATACAGATCTATAGGATCAGAAGGGAAAAAAGTGATATTTAAAATAACATCCTTAGAGAAGAAAGAGCTCTTTGAAATGAAAACTATGAAATCTGAAACAAAATTTTCATTGAGTTGGATGATAAAGAAAATATCCTAGAAAATAGAACAAAAAGACAAAGAACTAGACAACTGAGAGAAAACATGAGGAAATCAGTTGGTGTTTTCAGGAAGTCCAACACCTTTCTGGAATTCTAGGTAAGGAGAATGAGAAAATAGAGGGGGAGAATTTTTTTAATGCAATTTTATGAAGACATATTCATATAACATACAATCATCCAAAGTGTACAATCAATTGAGAATTTTGAATAGGTCATACAAGTAAGTTTCCTACAAACGAAGGACATAACTTTCCAGTTTGAAAGTCCCTAAATGACTGAAGAAAAATATCCATATCAAAGCACATTCATCATGACTTTTGGGAACACTATGGGTTAAATGCATTCAAGAAATAAGAAAAGGTCAGGAAAGATAAGGAATCTAGATTGCACCAGATTTCTTAACAGCAATACTGAATATTAGATGGAAGCAGTAATATTTTTTAAAATCTGCAGAAAAATTATTTCAGTATTGATGGCTACTCAAATAATTACACTGAAGGGCTCATAAAATAGGCCAAAGTAGATTTGTATCTCCTAGAAGGGTAAGGAATACAGTCCCAAGCTATCTCCATATTTTTTAAAATTAGCTTTATTGAGGCATACCTTATATACAATAAAATTCTCTAATTTTAAATCTGTATTTGATGAGTTTTAACTAGCGATTCTTAACCAGAGGTGATTTTGCCTCCCAGGAGACATTTGACAATGTCTGAGGACATTTTTGGTTGTCAAAACTTGGGGTGGGGGTGGGGGGTGCTACTGACATCCAGTGGATAGAGGCCAAGGAGGCTGCTAAATGTCCTACAGAGGCAGAGTGTCCAACCCCCACCCCTCCCCCACCCCTGGCCAGTCATCTCCAACAAAAAATTATCCAGCCCCAAATGCCAATAATGTCAAGGTTGAGAAACCCTGGTTTTGACATATATAAAGCCACATGGCCACCATCACAGTCATGAATATTGAACATTACCATCACCAGAAAAAGTTTGCTTATGTCCCTTTATAGTCAATTTCCTCCCCCATACCCTGGCCCCTGGAAATCACTCATCTGCTTTCTGTCACTATAGTTTAGCTTTTGCTAGATTTTCAATAAATGGAACCATAAAATATGTAGTCTTTTGTATAAGCCTTTTTTTTTTCTCAGCATAATGTATTTGTAATTCACCCATGTTGTTGCAAGTATCTGTAATTTACTCCTTTTTATTAATGTGTACTGTTCCATTGTCTGAATGCACCACAGTTTTTGTATTCACCTGTGGAGAGAAATTTGGGTTGCTTCTGGTTCAGGGCTACTATAAATAAAGCTGCTATGAACATTTATGAACTCATGTTCTTGTGGACATAGAATTTCACTTCCTTTGGGTAAATACATGGGAGGGGAATTGCTGTGTTATATGGTAAGTGTATATTGAATTTCATAAGGAACTGCCAAACTGTTCTCCAAAGTGGCTGTGCCATTTTACATGTCCACCAACAATTTCTGAGAGTTTCAGTTGTTCTTCACCCTTGTCAACACTTGATATTGCCAGTCTTTTTAATTTTAGCCATTCCAGTACCAGTTTTGGTAATTTGTATCTTTCAAGGAATTTGACTGTTTCATCAAGCTTGTCAAATTTATTGGCATATTACTGTTCATAATATTCCCTTATTATTCTTTGGATGTCTGTAGAATCTGTAGTGATGTTCCCTCCTTCATTCCTGATACTGATTGTGCCTTCTCAGGTGTTTTCTTGGTCAGTCTAGTTATAGTCTTATTGACTTTACTGGCCTTAAAGAACCAGCTTTCAGTTTCATTGGCTTTCTTTATTGTTTGCCATTCTCTATTTCTTTCTTTTAGAAGAAAAGGAAATAATAGTCATAGTTTATCCTTTATCTCAGCAGTGAATCATATTAGTCAAAATGATGCTAACATTGATTCAAAAACACACAACTAAAAATTATTATGTAACCATATTTAGAGGCTGAGGGACAAGTAGGAGGGGATATAGTTTATGCAAACTATGCCTTTATCTTCTTAATAAGAGGTCAATAATAGACTAAAATTGACTGATAAAAATTGCAGAATAGTCATATAATTTTAAATTGCAAGAGTAAATACTCAAAGAAATAGTGAAAAGAATAGTAAAAATGGTGTTATTCAGGGAGTAAAATGCAGAGTGAGGTAGGAAACTTATTTTTTTTATCTTCATTTTATTGAGATATATTCACATACCATGCAGTCATACAAAACAAATCGTACATTCGATTGTTCACAATACCATTACATAGTTGTACATTCATCATCCAAATCAATCCCTGACACCTTCATTAGCACACACACAAAAATAACAAGAATAATAATTAAAGTGAAAAAGAGCAATTGAAGTAAAAAAGAACACTGGGTACCTTTGTCTGTTTGTTTGTTTGTTTCCTTCCCCTATTTTTCTACTCATCCATCCATAAACTAGACAAAGTGGAGTGTGGTCCTTATGGCTTTCCCAATCCCATTGTCACCCTTCATAAGCTCCATTTTTATACAATTGTCTTCAAGATTCATGGGCTCTGGGTTTTAGCTTGATAGTTTCAGGTATCCACCACCAGCTACCCCAATTCTTTAGAACCTAAAAAGGATTGTCTAAAGTGTGCATAAGAGTGCCCACCAGAGTGACCTCATTATAAGCTTTTCAGTATAGCATTTTTTATTTTTTAAATATATGCACAAAAATAAAAAAAGCAAAAAAAATAAATTATATGCATGTATTACACTGATAAAATAAATTTAATTTAATATTGCAGTATCAGAATAGGAAAAGAGCAAGGCTGGGAAACAACAAGGGTGGAAAGGTACTTTTCCTAAGCTGCACTCCTAGGTATAGGTGAGAAAAGAGTAAATAAGTCTAGGAAAGCAGTTGAGAGTCCTGGGAGACAGTGCAGACCTGTCTCAAGGGGTGTTCTGGTTTGCTAATGCTGCTGTTATGCATTGCTGTTATGCAAAATACTAGAAATGGATTGACTTTTTTTTTTTTATATGATTCATTTATTCTGAGTTATCATCAATAGTCTTTTACTCATTTTTCTATTAAGGTATTATTGCATGTTTTCTATTTACTTTTTTTTTTTTAATCATCATTTTATTGAGATATATTCACATACCACGCAGTCATACAAAACAAATCGTAATTTCGATTGTTTACAGTACCATTACATAATTGTACATTCATCACCTAAATCAATCCCTGACACCTTCATTAGCACACACACAAAAATAACAAGAATAATAATTAGAGTGAAAAAGAGCAATTGAAGTAAAAAAGAACACTGGGTACCTTTGTCTGTTTGTTTCCTTCCCCTATTTTTCTACACATCCATCCATAAACTAGACAAAGTGGAGTGTGGTCCTTATGGCTTTCCCAATCCCATTGTCACCCCTCATAAGCTACATTTTTATACAACTGTCTTCGAGATTCATGGGTTCTGGGTTGTAGTTTGATAGTTTCAGGTATCCACCACCAGCTACCCCAATTCTTTAGAACCTAAAAAGGGTTGTCTAAAGTGTGCGTAAGAGTGCCCACCAGAGTGACCTCTCGGCTCGTTTTGGAATCTCTCTGCCACTGAAGCTTATTTCATTTCCTTTCACATCCCCCTTTTGGTCAAGAAGATGTTCTCCGTCCCACGATGCCGGGTCTACATTCCTCCCCGGGAGTCATATTCCACGTTGCCAGGGAGATTCACTCCCCTGGGTGTCTGATCCCACGTAGAGGGGAGGGCAGTGATTTCACCTTTCAAGTTGGCTTAGCCAGAGAGAGAGGGCCACGTATGAGCAACAAAGAGGCATTCAGGAGGAGACTCTTAGGCACAAATATAGGGAGGCCTAGCCTCTCCTTTGCAGTAACCGTCTTCCCAAGGGTAAAACTTATGGTAGAGGGCTCAACCCATCAAACCACCAGTCCCCTATGTCTGTGGTCATGTTAGCAACCATGGAGGTGGGGTAGGCAAATACCCCTGCATTCTCCACAGGCTCCTCAAGGGGGCACTAGATCTTTTTTTTTTTTCCTTGTTTTTCTTTCTTTCTTTTTTTTTTTAACTTTCCCTTCTTTTTTAAATCAACTGTATGAAAAAAAAAGTTAAAAAGAAAACAAACATACAATAAAAGAACATTTCAAAGAGACCATAACAAGGGAGTAAGAAAAAGACAACTAACCTAAGATAACTGCTTAACTTCCAACATGTTCCTACTTTACCCCAAGAAAGTTACATAATATAGCAACATTTCTGTGAACTTGTTCCTATATATCCATCAGAAATTAACAGACCATAGTCATTTCTGGGCATCCCCAGAACATTAAATAGCTTATCTGTTCTTCTTGGATTATTGTTCCCCCTTCCTTAATTGCTCTCTACTGCTAGTTCCCCTACATTCTACATTATAAACCATTTGTTTTACATTTTTCAAAGTTCACATTAGTGGTAGCATATAATATTTCTCTTTTTGTGCCTGGCTTATTTTGCTCAGCATTATGTCTTCAAGGTTCATCCATGTTGTCATATGTTTCATGAGATTGTTCCTTCTTACTGCCGCGTAGTATTCCATCGTGTGTATATACCACATTTTATTTATCCACTCATCTGTTGAAGGACATTTGGGTTGTTTCCATCTCTTGGCAATTGTGAATAATGCTGCTATGAACATTGGCGTGCAGATATCTGTTCGTGTCACTGCTTTCCGATCTTCCGGGTATATACCGAGAAGTGCAATCGCTGGATCGAATGGTAACTCTATATCTAGTTTTCTAAGGAACTGCCAGACTGACTTCCAGAGTGGCTGAACCATTATACAGTCCCACCAACAATGAATAAGAGTTCCAATTTCTCCACATCCCCTCCAGCATTTGTAGTTTCCTGTTTGATGGCAGCCATTCTAACCGGTGTTAGATGGTATCTCATTGTGGTCTTAATTTGCATCTCTCTAATAGCTAGTGAAGCTGAACATTTTTTCATGTGTTTCTTGGCCATTTGTATTTCCTCTTCAGAGAACTGTCTTTTCATATCTTTTGCCCATTTTATAATTGGGCTGTCTGTACTATTGTCATTGAGTTGTAGGATTTCTTTATATATGCAAGATATCAGTCTTTTGTCAGATACATGGTTTCCAAAAATTTTTTCCCATTGAGTTGGCTGCCTCTTTACCTTTTTGAGAAATTCCTTTGAGGTGCAGAAACTTCTAAGCTTGAGGAGTTCCCATTTATCTATTTTCTCTTTTGTTGCTTGTGCTTTGGGTGTAAAGTCTAGGTAGTGGCCGCCTAATACAAGGTCTTGAAGATGTTTTCCTACATTATCTTCTAGGAGTTTTATGGTACTTTCTTTTATATTGAGATCTTTGGTCCATTTTGAGTTAATTTTTGTGTAGGGGGTGAGGTAGGGGTCCTCTTTCATTATTTTGGATATGGATATCCAACTATCCCAGCCCCATTTGTTGAAAAGACCATTATGACTCAGTTCAGTGACTTTGGGGGCCTTATCAAAGATCAGTCGGCCATAGATCTGAGGGTCTATCTCTGAATTCTCAGTTCGATTCCATTGATCTATATGTCTATCTTTGTGCCAGTACCATGCTGTTTTGGCAACTGTGGCTTTATAATAAGCTTCAAAGTCAGGGAGTGTAAGTCCTCCCACTTCGTTTTTCTTTTTTAGAGTGTCTTTAGCAATTCGAGGCATCTTCCCTTTCCAAATAAATTTGATAACTAGCTTTTCCAAGTCTGCAAAGTAGGTTGCTGGAATTTTGATTGGGATTGCATTCAATCTGTAGATGAGTTTGGGTAGAATTGACATCTTAATGACATTTAGCCTTCCTATCCATGAACATGGAATATTTTTCCATCTTTTAAGGTCCCCTTCTATTTCTTTTAGTAGAGTTATGTAGTTTTCTTTGTATAGGTCTTTTACATCTTTGGTTAAGTTTATTCCTAGGTACTTGATTTTTTTAGTTGCTATTGAAAATGGTATCTTTTTCTTGAGTGTCTCTTCAGTTTGTTCATTTCTAGCATATAGAAACATTACTGACTTATGTGCATTAATCTTGTATCCCGCTACTTTGCTAAATTTGTTTATTAGCTCTAGTAGCTGTATCGTTGATTTCTCAGGGTTTTCTAGATATAAGATCATATCATCTGCAAACAATGACAGTTTTACTTCTTCTTTTCCAATTTGGATGCCTTTTATTTCTTTGTCTTGCCGGATTGCCCTGGCTAGCACTTCCAGCACAATGTTGAATAACAGTGGTGACAGCGGGCATCCTTGTCTTGTTCCTGATCTTAGAGGGAAGGCTTTCAGTCTCTCACCATTGAGTACTATGCTGGCTGTGGGTTTTTCATATATGCTCTTTATCATGTTGAGGAAGTTTCCTTCAATTCCTACCGTTTGAAGTGTTTTTATCAAAAAGGGATGTTGGATTTTGTCAAATGCTTTTTCAGCATCTATTGAGATGATCAATTGATTTTTCCCTTTCGAGTTTTTAATGTGTTGTAATACATTGATTGTTTTTCTTATGTTGAACCATCCTTGCATGCCTGGAAAGAACCCCACTTGGTCATGGTGTATGATTTTTTTAATGTGTCTTTGGATTCGATTTGCAAGTATTTTGTTGAGGATTTTTGCATCTATATTCATTAGGGAGATTGGCCGGTAGTTTTCCTTTTTTGTAGCATCTTTGCCTGGTTTTGGTATTAGATTGATGTTAGCTTCATAAAATGAGTTAGGTAGTGTTCCATTTTTTTCAATGTTTTGAAAGAGTTTGAGTAAGATTGGTGTCAGTTCTTTCTGGAAAGTTTGGTAGAATTCCCCTGTGAAGCCATCTGGCCCTGGGCATTTATTTGTGGGAAGATTTTTGATGACTGATTGGATAGCTTTGCTTGTGATGGGTTGGTTGAGGTCTTCTATTTCTTCTCTGGTCAGTCTAGGTTGTTCATATGTTTCCAGGAAATTGTCCATTTCTTCTACATTATCCAGTTTGTTGCCATACAGTTGTTCATAATATCCTCTTATAATTTTTTTAATTTCTTCAGGATCTGCAGTTATGTCACCTTTTTCATTCATTATTTTGTTTATATGGGTCTTCTCTCTTTTTGATTTTGTCAGTCTAGCTAGGGGCTTGTCAATCTTGTTGATCTTCTCAAAGAACCAACTTTTGGTGATATTTATCCTCTCTATTGTTTTTTTGTTCTCTATGTCATTTATTTCTGCTTTAATCCTTGTTATTTCTTTTCTTCTACTTGGTTTAGGATTGGTTTGCTGTGCATTTTCTAGCTTCTTCAGTTGATCCATTAGTTCTTTGATTTTGGCTCTTTCTTCCTTTTTAATATATGCGTTTAGTGCTATAAATTTCCCCCTTAGCACTGCTTTTGCTGCATCCCATAGGTTTTGGTATGTTGTGTTCTCATTTTCATTCGTCTCTATATATTTAGCAATTTCTCTTGCTATTTCTTCGTTAACCCACTGATTGTTTAGGAGTGTGTTGTTTAACCTCCAGGTATTTGTGAATTTTCTAAGTCTCTGATGGTTATTGACTTCTAATTGTATTCCATTGTGGTCAGAGAATGTGCTTTGAATAATTTCAATCTTTTTAAATTTATTGAGGCTTGTTTTATGTCCCAGCATATGATCTATTCTGGAGAAAGTTCCGTGAGCACTAGAAAAGTATGTGTATCCTGGTGATTTGGGATGTAATGTCCTGTATATGTCTGTTAAATCTAATTCATTTATCAGATTGTTTAGGTTTTCAATTTCCTTATTGGTCTTCTGTCTGGTTGATCTATCTATAGGAGAGAGAGATGTGTTGAAGTCTCCCACAATTATTGTGGAAACATCAATTGCTTCCTTTAGTTTTGCCAGTGTTTCTCTCATGTATTTTGTGGCACCTTGATTGGGTGCATAGACATTTACGATTGCTATTACTTCTTGCTGAATTGCCCCTTTTATTAGTATGTAGTGGCCTTCTTTGTCTCTCAAAACATCCCTGCATTTGAAGTCTATTTTATCTGAGATTAATATTGCTACACCTGCTTTCTTTTGGCTGTAGCTTGCATGAAATATTTTTTTCCATCCTTTCACTTTCAGTTTCTTTGTGTCCCTGTGTCTAAGATGAGTCTCTTGTATGCAACATATTGATGGTTCATTTTTTTTGATCCATTCTGTGAATCTATATCTTTTAATTGGGGAGTTTAATCCATTTACATTCAATTTTATAACCGTGAAGGCATTTCTTGAATCAGCCATCTTATCCTTTGGTTTATGTTTGTCATATTTTTCCCTCTCTCTATTAATATGCTTTATTGTACCGATACCGAATCTCTTTAGTACTGAACCTTTCTCCAAGTCTCTCTGTTCTGTCTTTGTTTCTCTGTCTGTAGGGCTCCCTTTAGTATCTCCAGTAGGGCAGGTCTCTTGTTAGCAAATTCTCTCAGCATTTGTTTGTCTGTGAAAAATTTAAGCTCTCCCTCAAATTTGAAGGAGAGCTTTGCTGGATAAAGTATTCTTGGCTGGAAATTTTTCTCACTCAGAATTTTAAATATATCGTGCCACTGCCTTCTTGCCTCCATGGTGGCTGCTGAGTAGTCACTACTTAGTCTTATGCTGTTTCCTTTGTATGTGGTGAATTGCTTTTCTCTTGCTGCTTTCAGAACTTGGTCCTTCTCTTCTGTGTTTGACAGTGTGATCAGTATATGTCTCAGAGTGGGTTTATTTGGATTTATTCTATTTGGAGTTCGCTGAGCATTTATGATTTGTGTATTTATGTTGTTTTGAAGATTTGGGAAGTTTTCCCCAACAATTTCTTTGAATACTCTTCCTAGACCTTTACCCTTTTCTTCTCCTTCTGGGACACCAATGAGTCTTATATTTGGACGTTTCATATTATCTATCATATCCCTGAGGTCCATTTCGATTTTTTCAATTTTTTTCCCCATTCTTTCTTTTATGCTTTCATTTTCCATTCTGTCATCTTCCAGGTCACTGATTCGTTATTCAACTTCCTCTAGTCTTGTACTATGAGTGTCCAGAATCTTTTTAATTTGGTCAACAGTTTCTTTAATTTCCATAAGATCATCCATTTTTTTATTTAGTCTTGCAATGTCTTCTTTATGCTCTTCTAGAGTCTTCTTGATTTCCTTTATATCCCGTACTATGGTCTCATTGTTCATCTTTAGTTCTTTGAGTAGCTGCTCTAGGTGCTGTGTCTCTTCTGGTCTTTTGATTTGGGTGCTTGGGCTTGGGTTATCCATATCATCTGGTTTTTTCATATGCTTTATAATTTTCTGTTGTTTTTGGCCTCGTGGCATTTGCTGAACTTGATAGGGTTCTTTTAGGGTTTGTAGACCTATTGAAGTCCTTATCTCTAATTTATCAGATCTATAGCTTCGTGGAGTACACTTTCTCTAACTAACCAGCAGGTGGCGTCCACTAGCCACCTGTTCTACATAAGCCAGTTCTCCCCTGCTTAGCCTTTTTGGTGAGTGGGGGAGTGAGTCTTGTGGGGCCCAATTGGTGCACCAAGCTTGCGTGTGTAGTTAGTGTTGCCTGCCCTGTATGTGGGGCGTGCTTCTGGGCAGTCGGGGAGGGGGTGGTGGCCCTAACAATCAAATCTCCCTGATGATCCTAGAGTTTTAAAGCTGCTGCAATAGTCTAATCCTTCAGTTCAGTCCTGCCACAGTTTGTCTCTGCCACTGACCCACAAGTCCTTGGTATTGGCGTATGGCTCCTGAGACTTGCAAGTGGGCCCCTCTTCCAGGCTGTGCACCCCGGGTCCTCTGTTGAGGGATGACTGTGCTATGTCACAGGTGAGTGCCGTCCCCCCAGGGCAGTTCTGAGCTGCTGGGCTGTGTAGGAGTCTCCCAGTCTGCTGAAATGATGGCTGAATGGGGCTTTGTTAATTCACACTGCTCCACCTTCCCAACTCTGGGACAATCAGCTGAGGTTGCAGGGAAGGCTAATGTCCACGCCCAGTTTTGTGGTGTGTTCCTGTTATTTGAAGCACTTCCGTCCCACTGGGTTGTCTGGGGCTGCTCTGGGCTATGGGGCTGGCGATGGGCAGGAGTGTTTCCTGTCCACCAGGATGGTGGCTGTGAGCAGACACCCCCCTTTTCTTGGGAAGTTGTGGTGTTTAGTGAATTTTCTCAGCCACTGGATTATTGCCTTTTGTCTCAGAGCTCTCTTAGTTCTGCTCTTGACTTGATGTGCCCAAATTGCAATTCTTTGAAGCTTTCTGTATTGGGCTTCTTAGAGTAATTGTTTTAGAAAAAGAAAAAAGGATTAAAAAAAAAAAAAAGGGCCCTCCTCAGAGATCTAATGGGTTATTGAAATGCTAATAGACAAAGCAACCAGGGCCATTAAGGAAAGGTCCACAGGGCAGAGAGATCAGCTTTTCTTCGGGATTTGCATATGCGCCTCAAGGCCTGAGCTCCGCCCTTCCCCTTTCTGTGTTCACCAGAACTCCAAAAATCCTCTGCTTTTTTTTTGGAGTTTTTCATGTTGTTTTTTTTTTCTATGCCTGTCTCCTCTCTGCTGGGCTGGCTGCTCTCAGATTCTCTGGTGTCTGGTCTCAGTCTATCTATGGTTGGAGTTTGGATCAGTAGAATGAGTTTCCGATAAGGGCTGCCACTGCAGTTCTCCCTTCTCCTTCCCGGAGCTGGCAGCCCCTCCTCCCACGGGACTGAGCCTGGCAGGGAGGGGCGCGGGTCCCCTGGCCGCAAAATCTTATAGATTTCGCTGATCTCAGCAGTTCGACATTTTCATGAGTGTTGTATGAAGTATGCCCAAAGACAGATTGCTCTGTGGTTTCCAGTCCATGCAGTTCCTGGCTTTCTACCTACTTTCCTGGAGGAGTAACTAAAACTTACAGCTCACCAGTCTGCCATCTTGCCCCGCCTCCGGATTGACTTTTATAAAGGGGTTTTATTTGGTTGCAAATTACAGTTCTACAGCCATAAATGTATCCAAATCAAGGCATTAAAATGAGTATACCTTCACTGGAGAAAGGCCATTTGGAGACCAGAAAACCTCTGCTAGTTGGGAAGGCACGTGGCTGGCAGCTGCTTGTTCCAAGGTTGTGTTTCAAAATGGTGTTCTCCAAAATGTCTCTAGACATACTAGCAGACTCTTGACTACTATCTCCGAAGTGGTCTGCTTTCAAAGGCCATCTCCAAAATGTCTCTCTTAGTTGCAGCAGCACTGAGCTCCTCCTGTCTGAGCTCTTATAGGGCTCCAGTAAACTAATCAAGACCCACGCTGAATGGGTGGGGCAACACCTCCATGGAAATAATCTAATCAAAGGTATTACCCACAGTTGGGTGGGTCATATCTCCATGGAAACAACCTAATCCAAAGATTCCAATCTAATTCACAATAATACATCTGCCCCCACAAGATTGTATTAAAGAACATGGAATTTTGGGGGACATAATATATCCAAACCAGCACAAGGGGTATGCCCTGACTTTGAATATTGCTAATGGGTTATATTGCTTTTATTTCCATTTGGTATTAAAAAAATTCTCATGGTGAAGAATTTTCTTTTATTTTGATGGAATTATAGAGGTGAACTTTGAAGCTTGTTGTGACCAAACTTATGTTTGCCACATAAATATGCTCATAACATGATAATATTAGATGGCTCTTTACACATTATAAAGAGATATTTCATATCCATTGCATTATTTAATCCTCACTGTAGCCCTGCAAGTCCAGTATTATGATAGATAGTATCTTTACTTTGTGGCTGAGTTTGGGCTAAATGATTTCAATGTCACACTATTGGTAAGGGCCAGGGGGTGAAATCTAAACTCATTACTTCCACTCCATCATGTACATAATCAAACCACAAAACAAATTTAAACATGTTGATTTATTTATCTGCATATTTTTGTAATGGTAGCCTGATTACCTGAATGGTAGACAGCAGAGTGTGACATGTATGGACTTTGGTTTGAAATGGTTTGAATGTGAACTGGGCTAAAATGACTTGCTGCATGACTTTGAGAATAAAATTTATCTGATCCTCATTTTTTCCACTTGTAACTGGGGATATTACTACCTTCCTCATAGGGTTGTTCTTAAGAGTTGACGTATGTAAAACGGTTACTGTAGTACCTGGAAGTTAGCACAGGTTCAATGATTACTTAATAGTATGATCATTTTTATTAACTATGCAAATAGCTCTGAGATTACTTAATGATTAATGCTTTTTATATTTTGAACACGAGAACAGCAATACTGAATTGCTACCTAAATGATAATGTTAAGTTTTCCTGCTAAAATGTTCAAGTTTCAAAAAAAATTTGAGGCATGTGTATGTGAACGTCCAAGGTTAAACTGAAATCACTTTAAAAATTAATTTACTTTTGGAGATCACCTTTCTAGTTATATGAATCAGTAAGAATCAGACTACAAACTGCATGTACAAACCCTGTTTTGCAAAATAGTACATATGCCATGAAAAATGTGGACCAATATATATCTAACAGTTAATAGTAGTCGTCTCTGAAGGTTGGGATTATGGTGGTGATGGTGGGAATGAACTTCTATTTAATTATAATTTTTAGTGCTTTAAAAAAACACAAAGACCAGACATATTTTTATATAGTAAAAAAAGAATATAATAAAAAATAATTATATGAAAAATAAGCCTTACAGAAATCAAAGCCTTAACCAAAAAGTTTGTCATGACTTGCTCCAGTCTGGCTCCCAGCACTCATTCCTTCCTTTCCTAAATCCTGTGAAATATTCCTTGACATCCCAGTGTTCCAGAATTTCTGTAAGCACCAATGAACAACTTCCACCATAGAATTTGCATCTGATTTTCTTATAGGAAATGTTCCTTGGGGCTCTCTAGGCCTGGTACTCAAATTACTTTAGGATAGGAGAAAATTTCTTCACTTAGAGGAGAGATTTCACTGATCATCTTTCCAGCCATGACATATGACCAGCTGAGGATATTATTGCTGTCAAAGTCATTTTAATTAATCATATTTATAAACAGAGATTTAAAGGAGCTGTGGCTCTTATCTCAAACCCCAAGAGGGCATGAGAGTTTGCTTTTCCGTATTTCTTTACCTTATTCCTGAAACCAAGGCTGCACTCAATTTTAACCTTTCTCTCCCTTTCTTGGCCCATGCCAAGTCAATCCAGAGCTCCCTTCCTGAAATCCAGGTCTCCACGTTTTCCCTTTTCCCCTTTCTTTCTGGAGCTCCTGTTTCTTTGGAGCTGGGAGGGGGTGAGGGGCAGGCTGGCTTTGGCATCAACAGCTGCACTGGCAGTTTGGTTTCCTGCAGTCTGAGGCACCCTGGCTTCTTCCAAGAGCTCAAATTTGGTGACCAACAGCTGCCAAGACTCCTGCAGTTTGAAATGCTTTCAGATCGCAACTTAAAAAGGTTTTAAAAATGTCATCATTTCTCCAAATCGACCCACTCTCCACCAAGGACAGTGTCCAGAGAATGTTAGTTTTGGATGTTCTCTCTTTTACCTGTTGGTAAAAGAGCCATCAGGGCACTCACCACTCACCAGGTAATGTATGTTAACAGAGACAAACACTTGCTTTTGGGCTGCTGTTTGGCTTTTATTTCATGAAGTAACAGAAGCTGGAGGCTGCCCTAGTGACTAAGCACCAAACCCGGGAGCTCTGGCATCTCCTCCAGAGTGAGCTGAAGCATCTTTACCTTCTGGAGTCAAGTTTCCGACATATATGTAGTATTTCACTTTCAACCCCTCTACACTCCCTTGAATATGAAACTTTAGAGGAAATTCCTTCTGGGATGACTCCCCTTTGAAGGAGGCGAAACAGTTTACAGAGGATGTCACTGAGTTTGTGACTTAAATAGCTCTGCCAGAACAAAGGGGAAAGTCGATGGGATTATCTGATGAGTCCCAATCTGAGAAAATAGCTGAATTTTTCTGACTGGCCATCATAGGTAGGGATGGCTGACAAATCTGTTCCCAATGTCTTCCAAGCCAAGGTGTGAACAAAACTCACACATGGGCTGGGTGTTTGACCCAATTCAAAGTTGCTTTTGGAGAAGCCTAAGGCACCCTGGGTAATGTACGCTTGGGGGCAGCTTCTATGATGAGATACAATGTGGCTCAGGCTCTAATTTTTTGGTTTAAACTCAATACATTCTCCTTGATTGGATCCTAATTTTTTTATGAGCGATAAATGTAAGTTTTAGAGCAGTTTTAGGTTTACAGAAAAATTGCACAGGAAGTACCGAGAGTTCCCATATACGTCTCCATTCACATAGTTTCCCTTACTCTCAACATCTTGCTTTGGCAGGGTATGTTTGTTACCATGGATGAACCAATATTGATGTGTTTTTAGTAACTAAAGCCCATAGTTTACATTAGGGTTCATTCTTTGTGTTGTACAGTCCTAAGGGTTTTGATGTGTAATGATGTGTGTACACCATTTTGGTACCATACAGAATATTTTCACTTCCCTAAAAATGACCAGGGCTGTACCTCTTCATCCCTTTCCTCTACCATTACTGTCTCTAGAGTTTTGCCTTTTCCACCATGTCATATAGCTGGACTCATATACAGTATGTAGCCTTTTCAGACTGCTTACTTTCACTTAGCAATATGCATTTAAGGCTCCTCCATGTGTTTTTGTGGCTTGATAGCTTACTTCTTTTTACTGCTGAATAGTATTCCATTACATGGATGAACCCAGAGTTTGTTTATCCATCCACTTAAGGAAGAGCATTTGGTTGCTTCCAATTTTTGGCAACTATGAATAAAGCTGCTACAAACATTTGCATGCAGATTTTTGTGTGCATGTACTTTTTCAACTCCTTTGGCTAAATGCCTAGGAGGGCTCAGGCTTTAATTTTTATAGCAAAACTGTAATTTGGACACCTCCCTCTGATTATCTGATGTGTTCTCTCACCCAGCAATCTGAGTACTTATCTTCTTCCATAGGTATAAAACCTAGTCATGGGGAACATATAATTTGGAGTCAGACAACCTCGAGTGGGACATTCAGTTCTGCTATGTTAAAGGCTGGCAATATTTAACACCTCTGTTCCCCGATCTTTTCCTCTGTAAAATAGGTATAATAGTAGTACTGCATCAGGATTTTAAAATACAGTCTGTCAATCTTTGCCTTTTAAGTTAGGAATTAAAATGTCTATTCACGTTTATTATAATTACTGCACCTACCCACAGCATGATGGTAGGATTAATGAGATAAGATGGCCAAGCACTGGTAGACTGTGCCAGGCCTATAGGAGGGTAGAGCAGAAGCAGGATTTGCTTCTGTTGCTGCTTCTTGGTAATTCTAGTACACGCTCACCTACCAAAGCCCTGTAAGGACATGGACCTCTGAGACTAATTATACCAACAATTGTCAACATTTATTGGGCACTTACTATGTGCTTGGCTCTACTTAGCCCTTTACATGCATGATCTCATTCAACCCTCACCATGAGCAGAGATGGAGACTGGCTGCCTTTCTCTGTGCTAGCCCATAGTCCAGGGTGAAGGAGGTGAGCAAGAGGCTTGCTCCAGAGTAGAAAGTTCTTGGAGGTGAGCAAGAGGCTTGCTCCAGAGTAGGAAGTTCTTGGAGGTGAGCAAGAGGCTTGCTCCAGCATAGAAAGTTCTTTGAGGTGAGCAAGAGGCTTGCTCCAGCATAGAAAGTTCTTGGAGGTGAGCAAGAGGTTTGCTCCAGAGTAGAAAGTTCTTGGGGGTGAGCAAGAGGCTTGCCCCAGAGTAGAACATTCTTGGAGGTGAGCAAGAGGCTTGCTCCAGAGTAGAAAGTTCTTTCTCAGGTTATAAAGGAGCACTACGTCCTCAACCTTTATGGAATGTCAATGTGAGCAACAGCCATGTGACAAACATCTCTGAAGTTTTTCTTTCACTGTGATAGAATCCAGTGCATTTCATTAAAGGTCTAGTGGCCTTTATATAAAACATATGTGATAAATTCCTCCCAGAGCTAGGAAAGAGGTTTGTCTCTCTTGATGATTTCTTACGTTTCCTGTTGTTAGACAGATATCTGGGCCTACCTGCCTGGAGGTTCTGATTCAGTTGGTTCAGGTATTTTTTAAATGCTCCCTCGCTCTGTGAGTTGGAGGCACAACCAAGCTTAGGAGCCTTCGTCATAGCTTATCAGCTCCTGGGTGCCCCATTGTGTTTGGCATCACAGAACTAAGATTTGTGCTCCTTTTATGTAGGTTTTTCAATAGAATTTTTGTTCCCTTTTCATGCCTTGTCTCTAGTTCTTCTATTTACTTTAATTTTTATAGTTCATATATAGTTTACTGTAAAATGCCTTCATGCTATCTTCTGCATAAAAATAAATGAAAGAACAGGTGTAATTGTCCACCTAGCTTCCAAAAGGATTTTTCTTGGAACTTCTCTTTATTCTTCCTTTCTATCACATAAAAAAAAGTAATTGTGGTAACTTATATACAACATAAAATTTCCCTTTTTAACCACTTTCAAGTATACAGTTCAATGCTGTTAATTACATTCACAATCTTGTGTGGCCATCATCACCCATCCATTACCAAAACTTTTTGTCACCCCAAACAGAGACTCTGCACCAATTAAGCAATAACTCCCTATTCCCCACCTCCACCACAGCCCTTGGTAGCCTGTATTACAGTTTCTGACTCTGAATTTGTACATTCTAATTATTTCATATCAGGGAGATCATACAATATTTATCCTTTTGTATCTGGCTTATTTCACTCAGCATGATGTCTTCAAGATTCATCCATGTTGTTGCATGTATCAGGACTTCATTCCTTTTTATGGCTGAATAATATTCCATTGTATGTACATATCACCTTTTTTTTTTTTAATTCATTCATGTGTTGATGGACAGTTGGGTTGCTTCTGCCCTTTGGCTATTGTATATAATGCCACTATGAACATTGTTGTACTCTATCACTCTTTCACCTACTTTTGCCATTTTTAGTTAATTGTTTGACAAACTAAACAGTTATAATTACTTATTTAGAAAGAGCAGTAATATATTCTAAAGGGAGACTGGCTTCTTCTCAAATGGCTTGAGGCACCACAATGGTGAAGAAAGGCTCTACTAGGTGAAAGGGTTCAAACCTGAGATAACGAGACAGTTTGGAAAGGACCCTGATACGTTCAAAGCCAGGCGCTGGCATAAACGCAGACAGAGAGGTTGTTAATTTGTTAATGCAAGGTTGAGTTTTGTCTCACCTCATGACTCCCCCTCAATGATGTCAGGTTGGGTGCATTCCTTAATGGTGTGTCAACACACAGCAATTATTACCGTTAACAATATGATAAGCCTTTCGTGAAGATAAACTTAGCCTAGCTCCCTGAACACGGCATTTATGATCATCTTTCCTTGCTTAACAGCAGCCTTCATCGAATAAAAAGAGGCAATTCCAAAGGTCATTGCAAGATTACAAAATAACAGGTCCAAACAAACTGCCACCGACTGTGGGAAGATGACTGATTGTGGCCTGGAGGACATGACGTGGCTTCAGTCTGGACCTGGGTCATTAATATGTACCTTACTAGCTGTAGCCATGTGTTTGGTCCTGTGTTCTACATCGAAAAAGGAACATTTCTTTATCATGCAGTGAAAAAACACCCTGATACCACCAGACTGTATTAAAATGATTGTATTGGTGGATTAGCTTTTAAATTAAATTTTGAGCAATGTCAATAAAACTCTACATTATTTCTTATGTTGCTAATCACCATAAAATGACTTAGAACTAAGTGTAACCATCCTTTCCATTCCAGAGACTGGTCATTACTCAACTATTTAATTTGGGTCCCACTCTCTCTGTTTTCCAAGGAGTCCTTTGTATGATATTTTTAAAGCACCTGCTCTGTGTAAAATTTTGCACAAGAGTTTTCTGTGAGATGGAGAAGATCCTGTGACTGTCCTTAAGGAATTTATAATGGGATTAGGGCAATACACTATATATGAAAAAGTGGTCAACAATACAAAGCAGACTAAGTTAACGGTGATAGCTGGTGTTAGAAACACAAATTCTCAGGAATTCAAAAGCAGGCATCAAGGAATGAGTCAGTGAGATCAGGGGAGGCTTCTCCCAAAAGATGTGGGTGTATCTGTGGGAAAGCCTTCTCTTTGGATTCTCCTATGGAGGCACTCTCCAGCCACAATGGTCCTGTGTACCCTTGGAACTGTGCTTTCCCTTTCCCAGCCCCACACCTTTGCCACTGCCAACCCCCTCTTAGAACATCCAACCTCTTTCTCCAGTTGGCACAATTTATCCCAAGTTTCCAAATGCAGATGGTGGAGACCCTTGACCGCCTAGCAAAGGAACGTGAACTTTCCATTAAGGTAATGGGAACCACTGCCTACATTTGAGTAGGGTTGTGAAATGACAAATGCGAATCGTGGCTGGGCTGATTAAAAGAGAGGCATTTCCAACATTCAACATAAGAGGTCTATGCCTCTTATTTATTATTTTTCCCTACAACACCCGAGAAGAGAATGAAATTTATTTATTTATTTATCCATCCCAACCGTGCTGTCTGAGAAGAGGGCTAAAGACAAGGCACTCCAAGCCAGTGGCAAGAAATCAAAATCTCTCTCTCAACTTTAGATTCTAGAGCCAATGACTGGTGACATTTTGGTTGTCACAACTTGGGGTGCTTCTAGCCTGTAGTGGATAGAGACCAGGGATGCTGCTAGACATCTCACAATGCACAGGACAGTTCTCCCCCAACAAAGGGTCAACTGGTTCAGAAACCCTGCTCTGTAGGAGCTGAGGAGCATCCAATTGATACCCAATGAAGAGGAGGTTGCTTGGAAAACTTCATCTCAAGGGAAGGGAAGACAAAAATGGTACATCCGTTTACTTTAAATATGTTGACCAGAAAATGAAGTCGAAGGAGGAGTGCAGCTCATTCATTAAAATTCCCTGTTGCCAGCTCGTTTCTTGACTTTACAGCTGTGTTTCGGTGCAAAGTTGACAATTCTGAGTTTGAATGTACATGTAGCTATGCCAAACAAATGTCTTCAGGAAAAACACTCCACTGAATCATGCCAAGTAGCACAGTCATCCTTTGAATTTGTTTAGTTTCTCCTTGGGTGGGTCAAGAGCTCCCACCTTCCCAGGTGTGACCAGCCTAGACAACTGTTCCTACTTCCATTTCTCTCTGGAGGAAATACAGTGTGTGTTGTCAAGGTGGGGGAGAATGGGTCCATGATAAATCCCTGAGGGGACTCTAGAACCTTCCATCTGTATTCTACCTTCACAGGGTTGCAGGCTTGGCTGAAGAGAGACTATTGATGAAACTTAGCCATTGTTTTGCATGTTCTTAATACCTTTATTTTGGGGGATCATGGCTCAGAGCTTATTTAGACTTTATTTTGATGATTCATATGTAGAATTTATGTACATGTTTTAATCATAGAAATAATTTGCACATTCATGTGTCAGTGTTACTGGCAATTGTAATTTTAACCTGTGGAAATCAATCAATCAACAAATTAATTAATTAAAAGTATTTATTGGGGGTCAACTATGTTGCAAGCAAAGGTGCTAGGTACAAAATGATGAGAGACAGACACAATTCCTTATCATCATGGAGCTGCACAGTCTGGGAAATGGGGAGGAGGCAGCCAGGCAAAAAGATAATTATAATGCTGGGTGCTAAGTACTATGATAGACAATGATAGGGTGCTATGGGGGCACAGGAAGAAGATGTCCCATAAGCTGAGACCTGAGACCTGAAGGTTAGTTGGAGTTAGCTAACTAACTAGGTAGTGCGGAGGAAGGGGTGGGAGGAGATATTCCACTAAGAGTAGTGAGCATATACAAAAGCTCACAGGTTTAAAAAAAAAAAGATGGAGATAGGGTATAGCAACTTCAGTGAAATTTAAGATGTTCAGCAGAGCTCTTTTTAAAGATGTTGGTTTAGGATTCAGGAGATGTAAGTAAAAAATTTATTCATAGAACTGATTGACTAGGAATAGCGTGTAGAATGAGGAGAGAACAGGATCTAAGGGGAACACAAAGAAGAGACGGGCAAAGGATGGGACCCAGACCTGATAAAAATTGGCAAGAGAAAATAGAAAGACAAGCCATGGCTGGCAGAAAATATTTTCAATACCAATTTGTAAAGAACTTTGACAAATTGATAAGAAAAAGATGAATGACTCAATGGAAAAATGGACAGAAGAAATGAAAAAGCACTTCATAAACAAATGAAAAGATCCTCAGTCTCACTGGTAATCTGAGAAATGCAAATGAAAGCCAGAAAAGAGATATCATTTGACAGTCATGAGATTAGCAAAATTAAAAAGCCTGACAATATGAAATATTGGTAAGAATGTGGGGCAAGGGCAAGTCTGATATACTTCTGGTAGGAGTATAAATTAGCACTACTACTTTGGAAGAAATTGGCATTAACTTAGTAAATATGAAGAAGTCTATATCCTGCATGTTCAGAGATACCAAGACACATGTAGCAGTAGGGTTTGTAACAACAAAATATCCATTGACAGTAGAATAGAAGAATATGCTTTTGTATATCCACACAATGGAGTACTACATATCAGTGAAAATGAAGAAACTACAGCTATATGCATCAACATGAATGGATCTCCAAAATATAATGTTGGGAGAATTGCAAGTCACAGATCACTTACAGTGTGATTCCATTTAGGTAAAGTTATAGAAAGTCAAATATATGTAGTTTAGGTTTATATATATATATATATTCTACAAATTTTATACTCCTTTCAAAAAATGGAGCTTAATTCCCCCTCTCCTTGAATGTGAGCTGGACTCAATGACTCATTTATAACAAACAGAACAAAGCAGAAATGATAGTGTATGACATCCAAGACTAGTGTGTCTTTCTCCTTGTTGTCTCTGTATCCCTTGCTCTGGGGGAAGCCAGGTGCTATGTTGTGAAGACACTCAAGTAGCCCAATGGAGAGATCCATGAGTCAAGGACCTGATGCCTCTTGCCACCATTTGGCCAACAGCCATTTGGGTGTGCCATCTTGGAAATGGATCCAGCCCCACTCAAGCCTTCAGATGACTCAGGCCCAGCCAAAGTCTGGACTACAACCTCATGGGAATCTCAATCCAGAACCTCCCAACATAGCTTTTCCCAAATGTCTACCACAGAACCTATGAAGTAATAACTGTTTATTGTTTAAAGTTGCTAAATTTTGGAATAACTTGTTATACAGCAATAAGTAACTAATACAATATACTGTCAAGAAAATGCAAGGGAATAATAAACATAAATTTCAGAATAATGGTATCCCCTTGGGTGGGGGTAAGGGGATACAATTATAGAGGGGAACACAGATACCTTAAAGATATAGGCAATGTTTTATTTATTTATTTTAAAGTGGGTAGGCAGCACAAAAGTGTTCACTTCATTATTTTTAAAAAACTATGTAGATTGTCAGGCTTTTTAATTTTGCTAATTATCTACACATATCAAATATATGTAGTTTGTATAAGTGAGTTGTTTTATGCATTGAAAAAAGAGTAGTCAGAAAAATAGAATGAAATCCAAGAATGGAGTTTCATGGCAGCTAATAAAAGAATGAGGAGGAGGAGAGTGTTGAAGAGGTTTAAGAAGGGGGCTGACAAGAGAAACACAGGAGGGGGGGCTGGGCTGCCCTGAGCATCCATTTTCAGGCCATTAAGTTGGGTGGCTTCCCTCCAGCCATAGCCAGCGTCCTGGGTGAAGGCATGGAGAAAATACTTCAGGAACCCCAAGGAGCAAAGTCTTACCCTTGCAGTCACACTCCAGCTCAAGTGTTGAGTTTTCCACGAAGTTCCCGTGGTTGGTTCCTTTCTCCACTCCTAGCTGTGTTGACAATTCCTTTTTTTTTTTTTTTTTGGATGCCATTTGCCAAAAATAACAACAACCATAGCTAACATTTGTAACACTGATTGTGGGCCAGAGGCACTGTGCTAAATGGTTCTCAGGTATTACTTTATTTTGTCATCATACCCAACCTCTGGAGTAGGTACTCTTATTATCCCTGTTTCATCAAAGAGGTTGCATACTAGTTATCATGGGGCCAGGAGTTGTTGTACTCTAAAGCACCAGGGCATAACTGCTACCCCACGCCACCCCAAAAAGGGCCGCACATACAGAGGGCTCATATCACAGTTAATGCAATGAAGCCTTTATATGTTCATGTACCTGCCATACAGTGACCTCTTGAGGGTTCAGATTTGTGTTTTTTTTGTAGGAAGGTTTTTTTTTTAATTGAGATTGTTCATATACCATACAACTATCCAAATGTCCAAAGTGTACAATCAATTGCTCATGGTACCATCATACAGCTGTGCATCCATCACCACAATTATTTTTTCAATTTTTAGAACATTTCATTTTCATTACTCCAGAAAAGAAATAAAGACAAAAAAGGGAAACTCAAATCCTCCCATACCCCAAACCACACCCCCTTCATTACTGATTCACAGTTTTGGTATAGTACATTTGTTACTGTTGATGAAAGAATGTTAAAATACCACTAACTGTAGTATATAGTTTGCAATAGGTATATATTCTTTCCTATATGCCCCTCTATTATTAACTTCTACTTATATGTCATACATTTGTTCTAGTTCATGAGAGGGATTTCTAATATTTGTACAGTTAATCACAGACATTGTCCACCACAAGATTCACTGTTTTATACATTCCCATCTTTTAACCTCCAACTTTGCTTCTGGTGACATATGTGACTCTGAGCTTACCCTTCCCACCAGCTTCACACACCATTCAGCACTGTTAGTTATTCTCACAACATGCTACCATCATCTCTGTCCATTTCCAAATGTTTAAGTTCACCCTAGTCAAACATTCTGCTCATAATAAGCAAGTGATCCCCATTCTTTAGCCTCATTCTATATCCTGGTACTTATATTTCATGTCTATGAGTCTACATACTATAATTACTTCATATCAGTGATACCTTGCAATATTTGCCCTTATGTGTCTGTCTTATTTCACTCAATATAGTGCCCTCAAGGTTTCTTCATCAACCCATTTTTTTAAAGATGGTTTTGTTAGCACACCATACATTCTGTCCTAAGTAAACAATCATTGGTTCCCTGCATAGACACGTATGTATGTATTTAGCACCATCACCACTATCTATATTAGGACATCTCCATTTCTGCCACAAAGAAGGAGGAAGAGCCAAGGAAGGCAGAGAGACAAAAGAAAAAGAAAAGAGAGAGAGAGAAAAAAACATGACAGAAAGCAACAAAAGGAAAGATAGCTTTAACCTAAAGTAGAATAAAGAGTCAGACAACATCACCAATGCCAGGAGTCCCATACCCTTTCCCTATTCCCCCCTCCTCATACGCATTTAGCTTTGGTATATTGCCTTTGTTGTATTAAAGGAAGCATAATACAATGTTTCTGTTAATTATAGTCTCTAGTTTGCATTGATTGTATTTCCCCCCAATCCCACCCTATTTTAACACCTTACAATGTTGACATTCATTTGTTCTACCTCATGAAAAAACATATTTGTACCTTTTATTACAGTCATTGAGTACCCTAGGTTTCCCTGGTTATACAATCCCAGTCTTTATCTTTCGTCTTTCCTTCTGGTGTCCCACATGCTCCTAACCTTCCCCTTTGACACATACCCACATTCATCTTTGTTCAATGTATTACATTGCTGTGCTATTTCCCAAAATTGTGTTCTAAACCTCTCACTCCTGTCTTTTGCTTTCTGTCTGTAGTGTTTCATTTAGTGTTTCCTGTAGAGCAGATGTCGTGTTTACAAACTCTGTCATTGTCTGCTTGTCAGAGAATATTTTAAGCTCTCCCTCATGTTTGAAGGACAGTTTTGCTGGATATAGGATTCTTGGTTGGTGGTTTTTCTCTTTCTGTATCTTAAATGTATCACACCACTTTCTTCTTGCCTCCATGGGTTCTATTGAGAAATCCACACATAGTCTTATCAAGCTTCCTTTGTAGGTGATGGATTGCTTTTCTATTGCTGCTTTCAGGATTCCCTCTTTATCTTTGACGTCTGATAATCTGATTATTAAGTGTCTTGGTGTAGGCCTATTCAGATCTATTCTGTTTGGGGTATGCTGCACTTCTTGGATCGTAATTTTATGTCTTTCATAAGAGATGGGAAATTTTCATTGATTGTTTCCTCTATTATTGCTTCTGCCCCCTTTCCCTTCTCTTCTCCTTCTGGGACACCAATGACATGTACATTCCTGCTTTTTGTTTTGTCCTTAAGTTACCAGAGACATTGCTCATATTTTTCCGTTCTTTTCTCTGTCTGTTCTTTTGTGTGTAGGCTTTCAGGTGTCTTGTTCTCCAGTTCCTGGGTGTTTTCTTCTGCCTCTCAAGATCTGCTGTTTTGTGTTTCCATTGTGTCTTTTATCTCTTGTGTTGTGTCTTTCATTTCCATAGATTCTGCCAGTTGTTTTATGAGCTTTCGATTTCTACCTTATGTACACCCCATGTTTTCATTATATGCTTCATCTCTTTTGCCATGTCTTCCCTAAGATTTTTTAATTGATTTAGTATTAGTTGTTTAAATTCCTGTATTTCAGTTGAAGTGTAAGTTTGCTCCTTTGACTGGGCCATAACTTCATTTTTCTTAGTGTAGGTTGTATTCTGTTGTCTAGGCATCTGGTTTCCTTGGTTACCCTGATCAGGTTTTCCCAGACCAGAACAGGCTCAGGTCCCGGAAGGAAGAACTATTCAGTATCCGGTTTCCCTGAGGGTGTGTCTTAGAAGATTGGTACACCCTGTGAGGCCTCAAGTCACTGTGTTTTTCTGCCCAGCAGGTGGTGCCTGTCAGTCTGTAACTTCAGACTGGTGTAAGGAGGTGTGGCCCGTGGCTGTTTTCCCCCAGGCTCTGGGGTCTGATTCTGAATAGAAGGCGGGTGGTAGAGCTGGGCCCCACCTCTTTTCTCTTAGGGAAGATAGACCCCCTAGGGAGAGGTCATTAGCATTTCAGTGGGCTCTGCCTGTGCTATCTCCACCCTTGCCTGGGTCAGAGTGCTGGGAACTGAAAATGGATGAGGCTTTCTCCACTGAACAGAAACAGGGACAGAAAGCCCCCTTCAGGGCCAGTCTGCAGCCACCCTCTGGCTCTCCAAGGTCAGTCAGCACCAAAAGCCTCTGTCTGCTTGTTGGGGATTTGTATCTTGTATTGAGCAGACCATGTTTGTTAATTAAAACCCCAGTTGGAGCTCAGCTGAGCTATATTTGCTTGCTTGGAGAGTGCTGCTCTCTAGCACCACGAGGCTTTGCAGTTCGGCTGTGGTGGGGAGGGGCTCCCAGCTTGGATCCACAGTTTTTACCTACAGATTTTATGCTGTGATCTCAGGCATTCCTCCCAATTCAGGCTGGTGTATGATGAGTGGACAGTCACGTTTGTCTCCCTGCAGTTATTCCAGATTATTTACTAGTTTTTCCTGGTTGTCTATTAGTTGTTCCAGGGGGACAAACTAGCTTCCCCTCCTCTCTATGTCACCATCTTCTTCAGAAAGCTCAGATCTGTTTTAACTCATCTTTGGGTCCTAGCACATGCTCCATAGTATGGATGAATGAATGTTGAGAGATGATGTGGAGATACACTGTTGGCTGAACTTCCCTATTTTCCCTGTAGGAGACCTTGTCATGCCCTTTGCTCATATCACCTGGGATCCCTGCCCAGCTTTACACAGACCTGTTCCCATGTTGCTTCAGCTCCCATGGCCACACCTGAGTCTCTGTCCCAGGCTGCAAGACCTTGTTTTGCTTGCATTCATGAAGTGCCTGGAATGCAAAATGACAGATAGGTGTGGGGCATAAATGATCCAGAGCCTTTGTCCCTGATTGGGATTATGCTGAAATATGACCTATACTCTCTGCAGAGCTCTCCATGTGGGATCGAGCCAAAGTTAGCCTCTGTTTTAGTTTCCTTGGTTGCTCAAGCAAATACCATGCAATAGGTGGCTTAAATAATGGGAATTTACTGGCTCATGGCTTTGAGGCTAGAAGAAGTAAAAATCAAGGCATCATTAAGGTGATGCTTTCTTTTTGACTGCTGGTATTCTAGGGCTGGCTGCCAGCGATCCTTGGCCCTTGGCTCCTCTGTCTCATGGCAATGCCCATGGTGGCCTTACCCTTCTCTTTTGAGTTCTGATGTGGCTTTCTCTCTCTGCCTGAATTTCAGTCTGCTTATTAAGGGCTTCAGTAATAGGATTAAGACCCATCCTGATGGAGGTGGGTCACACCTTAACTGAAGTAACCTCATCAAAGGTCCTACTTGCAATGAGTTCATACCCACAGGAATGGATGAAGTTTAATGGCATGTTTTTTTGGGATGCATATAGCTCCAAACCACCACACCCTCTGTGGGACTTTATGTGACAGATCATATTTTCCACAGATGCCACAGCAGTATCTCCCATCCCACTTGCTCTTTTGCAATGTGGTCTTACCACAGCCCCATCAAGGTCTGGGGCCCCCTTCCCCTCCCCTCAAACCTGGGTCATCCTGAGTGACTTGGTTGTAACCAACAGAATCCAGTGGAATCAATAGAACTTTGCTGCTGACTTCTGAAGCTAGGTCAGAGAAAGCCTTGCATTTTCTGCCTTGATCTCTTGGAACCCTTGGAATGCAGCTGGCATGCTGTGAGAAGGCCACATGTAGGTCCACTGCTCGACAGCCTCAGTCACGTGAGTGGAGAAGCTTCCAGATGATTCCAGCCCCAGTGGCTGAGTCACCCCAGCCTTTGAGTCTTCCCCACTGAGGCCTCACACATGAAGGAACAGAAATCTGTCCTGTCCAAATTCCTGATCCCCAGAATCTATGTCTATAATAAAACTGGCTGTTGATTTAAGTTATAAGTTGGGATGGTTGTCACGCAGCAATGGAAAACTGGAACATTAAACCATGCATTCTTGCATGACTTCCTTCCTTTCCTTGTCCTCCTTTCCCATTCTCATACCAAAAATACTTCCAGGGAATACATCATTATAAGTCACCTTCTGTCTCGGCGTCTGTTTCAGGGGATCCTTACCTAAGGCATCCCCTAACCCAGAAGTTGGGGCTGGGAAAAGGAGCTCTCAGAAGCTGGAAGGAAGAGGATAGATAGATCTTGTTGCTGCCCCATCATCACTGAGAAAATGTTACACAGAAAACAAGTCCTTGGGCATGCCCTTGGCTTTAGGAACCTTGCAGTGAGTGAGTAGTTTAGAGCCCTTATGGGAGTGTGGACATAACTGGGTAAGGAGACAAGGTGAAGAGCTCAAACTGAGAAGGTTGGAGGGCAAGGCTGGAAAAGGATGGGGCCAGCGAGAGCACAGCGGGTATCTGAATGTAGACGGTCAGTCTAGAAAGGGCATGGGGAGGGGTTGCTACAACATGTCAGGGGTCTGGGTCAGAACCACACAGTCCTTCAGGAACCTGAAGAACAGAACAGAACAGCACCAGGGGACCATCTGAGATAGACCATCAAAAATATGACATGGATGTTAGAGTAGACAAAGCAGCAGGAAAACCCTGTAATGCTCAGAGACCTTGTTAAACAAGGCAGGATTTCCTCTTCTCAACTATTGCCTTCTTTTCTGTGGGTCTGTGGCAGCAGCTGGGCTGATCTAGATGGAGCAGAGGAGACAGTGAGTGGAGCTGGGTTGGCAGCGGCTTTCCTAGCTGAGCCTGCAGACACAGATGCAGCCCATGGCACCTGAGCACCAAGTAAACTTTTGGTGTGCAGAAGGAAGAGCTATTCAGTATCCATTTCCCCTGAGGCTGTGTTTTAGAAGATTGGTACACCCTGTGAGGCCTCAAGTTACTATGCTTTTCTGCCCAAGATTTGGCAGGTGGAAAGTGGTTGGCAGGCAGGGAACTATAGCCTGCTCTTCAAAATACCAGAGAAATTATTAAGGGCAATGGCTTACCTGTAAGATGAACAAAGATGGACTGAGAAAGAAAGAGAAGTCAAGGCAAGGCAAGGCAGATGGGGCCAAACCTTCAAAGCTCCTTTAAGGTCAATGTTTCCATCTGGGAAGCATCTCAGTCAACAGGGCTGGTCATCCAGTGCCAGGGGCTGGGGCTGTTGACCGTGCTTACCCTGATGAACTGTGACCCCAGGAGATGGGCCTTTGGGTCCCAGCCCACGCCAGTGGGTCGTCATGCCAGAGTATTCTACTGGTATTGCTCAGAGACTCCAAGGTGAAAGTGAGGTTCAGGGAAAATAATTTAATAGCTTACTTAAAAAAATTTGTTTTCTAATGGTAATACAGGCATGTAAAAACCTTCAAACTTTATACAAAAGAATGCACAGTAAAAAGTAAGTCTCCATCCTACCCCAACCCCTTGTCCCCCAATTGCTCTCCCTAGAAGCAAACACTTTTCCCAGTTTCTTATGTATCATCCAGAGATACTCCATGCACAGATACACAGCCGTGCCCTCTCCCACACTCTTTTCATGATTGATGCCAGTTTCCAGCCAGGGGTGAGCTGGGACAGGCAAGATCAGCTCACAAAAGCCAACTGGTAGTCCGTGATTAACTGTACAAATATTAGAAATCTCTTCCTTGAACTAGAACAAATGTATGACACTATGACTAGAAGTTAATAATAGAGGGGCATATAGGAAAAAATATGTACCCTTTGCAAACTATGTACGACAGTTAGTAGTATTTCATCGTTCTCTCATAAACAGTAACAAATGTACTATACCAAAACTGTGAATCAGTAATGAAGGGGGCATGGTTTGGGATATGGGAGGATTTGAGTTTCCTTTTTTTGTCTTTATTTCTTTTCTGGATAATGAAAATGAAATGTTCTAAAAATTGAAAAAATAATTAATTGTGGTGATGGATGCACAGCTGTATGATGGTGCCGGGGGCAACTGAATGTATGCTTTGGATCCTTGGATAATTGCATGTTGTATGGTATGTGAACAATCACAATAAAAAAATTGTAAAAAAAAAAAAAAGCCAATTGGTAAAATGTTTAGCGATTTTGTGAGCTGCTTGTTAAACACGGTCATTATTACAAATTGAGTGATATGAACTTATAATTGAATGAATTGTATTAAAAACAAATCCTCAAAACTCATGCCTTCCTAATGATTTGACTACATTTTACTAGAATCTAAGCTTCTGAGGTTATGTACGTCTCATTATCTGTAGAATGGAAATAATCTTGTCATCTCTTCCCAGCTCTTGCATTTGGGGAGGACATGTTTCTGGCTTGAAATTGGACATGGCAGGTGAATTTACACATCAGAAATGAAGAAATGCTACAAATCAGAGCTTGATTTATTGTTTTTGCTGAATGTCTAGACCAGGGGTTGGCAAACTCTTTCCAGAAAGGGCCAGATAGAAAATATTTTAGGCTTTGCTGGCCATAAAGTCTCGGTTGCAATGACTCAACTCTGCTGTTGGTAGCAAAAAAGCAGCCCTAGACGATACGCAAATGAATGAGCGTGGCTGTGCTCCAAAGTATATTTATAAAAACAGTTGACAGGCGGGATTTGGCCAGAAGGCCATAGTTTGCCTTGTCTAGACTTAAAAAAGTGGTGCAGAAAATGTTAATAATGTAGATTAAACTTAAGCGTGTTGTGTCTGACTCTGGTATATTGAGAAGAGGACAAAAAGAAATTGAGGGTATATTCTCTGATTCAGCAAAGAAGTTGCTCATGTCACTGATGAAGAAGTGAAGTCCTGGCACTTTCCATGTTTGTCTCATTCATCAATATCAATGAAATATCAATCAACACTTACATTTGAACTACATTCATTTGCCAATGATGTGAATGACTTCTTTGCTGATGGGATAGTGGTTGATCTTCATTCATAGCCTGCTTTTGTGATGCTATTGTTGGTGATAAAATTATAAAATGGGCAGTAGATTTTGTAAGAAATAACAAGTCACATTGAGACTATAGCTATGGAATTTACAATAAAGAAGATTGTATATTTTATTGTTTGTAAATGGTGCACTTCATATCATATACTTTATATTAGTAAACTTTAGAATTAACTTATGCAAGTATATGCATAATTACCTTTTTTACATTATTAAATATTTAGCAGCACACCCTTGCATGTAACTGCTCAGAATCTTGCTTTTGATCACCTAATATATTTTGAGGAACTTTTTGTACATCGAGATCTGTCTCATTCTTTTCAGCAATTGTATTGTTTTTAGCAGTTGTTTCTATTTTATCTATATTCCATAGTTGTTTAGCCCCTCTCCTACGGAAGGACATCTGTGCTACAAAGAACATTCTTATTTGCACACATGTACAAATATATCTGTATATCTGTAGCATCAATTCTTAAAATCAGAACTGATTAATTTCTTATAATCAGTTAAACCTATCTACACTCCCACCAAAAACGCAGTAGAGGGCCTGCTTCTCTACACTTTAACCAATATAGTATGTTATCACCCTTTTTGATTCTGGAAGATCTGATGGATGTACATGGCATCTAGTTGAAATTTGATTTACATTTCATTTGTTCTGAGGGAGAGTGAACACTTTTTCATATTGTTTAAAAGCCTTTTGTGTTACTATGTGAATATAAATATATGAATTATTTATGTACATTCTTTGTTCATTTTTATCATATTTTTCTGCTAATCTGCAAAGAACCCTTTGTATTCCCCCAACAAAAAATGAGCTCCATGAGGCAGGGATTTTTAATTGTTTTGAATACCCAATGTTAGAATAGTGTTTGGCACATAATAGCTGCTCACTAAATATTAATTGACTGATTAATTAAGTCATTATTAAGGTATTCAGCTCCCTTTCATATATTTTGCCATATTCTCTCCTAGTTTGTCATTTGACTCTTGACTTTGTTTGTGGTATTTCTTTTTTCCTTGCAGGAATTTAAAATTTTTATGTAGACAAATTTACAAATATTTTCTTTTATGGCTTCTGTATTTTTGTGTCTTATCTGGAAAGACATTCATTTCTATAAAATAATAATAATAATAATTCTCCTGAATTATCTTCTAGGACTTTATGGTTTAATTATTTTTATGTTTAAATCTTTGCAACATCTGGAAATTAGGTTAGAAAATGCTAGAATAGATGGTAAGGTAGATCTATAACAGTATTTTTCCATTTGGCTGCCCAGTTTTTCTGACACTGCTCATTGATATCTTTTCCCCCCAGTGATTTGAAATGCTGCTTTTTATCACACACCAAATTCCCACATGTGGATGGTCTATTTTAGTCTCTCTATTGCTCCGTCTGTCTATTCATATGCCAGGACTAGACTGTTTTCATTATTAAGGCTTCTTTTATCTGGTATTTAGAGCACCTAACTGATCTAACGCACTTAAATAATTGCAGTGTGGTTTACCCATCTTTGGTCTTAGGTCGAAACAATAAACACAAATGTACAACTTTAAAAACATCTGAATACTTTTGCAGACAGCATCTCATTTGATTTTCATGGTACCTCTGTGAGGGAGCTGGTAGAAGTGTTTTTGCCATTGTCCCCATTTCACAGATGAGGAAACTGAAGATCAGAGAGATGATTATCCACAGAGTAGATTGTGGGATAGGTACTAAATAAACTCCTGCTCTTTCTTTCTTTCTTTTTTTTTTTTTTTTTTGGTTTTTTATGCATTTTATTGTAAACTTTAACATATATACATAGCAGTGATAATTTTCAAAGTATGATTCAACAAGTAGTTAGAAAATTTCAAAGAATGTTATGGGTTACAGTTCCACAATTACAGTTATTTCTGTTATTGATAAATATAACATAAAAGCAGAAAGGTGTTAACTTTCAAAGTACAGCTGAACAAGCAGTTAACATAGGTCATTTCAAAAAATGTGCTGTGTTACAGTTCTACAGTTTCAGTTCTTACTTTGTTGTGAAATATAGGATATATACAGAAAGGTGATAACTTTCAAAGCACAATTCAATGAACAGTTCTAGAGAAAATTTCAAAGAATGTTATAGGTTAGAGTTCCACCACTTCAGTTATTTTCATTTTTTTTTAAAATTAAATTCAGTTTTATAGAGATATATTCACATACCATACAATCATCCATGGTGTACAATCAACTGTTCACAGTATATTCATACAGCTTTGCATTCTTTACCACAATCTATTTCTGAACATTTTCCTTACGTAAGAGAATCAGAATCAGAATAAAAAATAAAAGTAAAAAAGAACACCCAAATCACCCCCCCCATCCCACACAATTTGTCATTTAGTTTTTGTCCCCATCTTTTTTTTTGTCAGTTTGATTCCATTTTTTTTATCTTCATTTTATTGAGATATATTCACATACCACGCAGTCATACAAAACAAATCGTACTTTCGATTGTTCACAGTACCATTACATAGTTGTACATTCATCACCTAAATCAATCCCTGACACCTTCATTAGCACACACACAAAAATAACAAGAATAATAATTAGAGTGAAAAAGAGCAATTGAAGTAAAAAAGAACACCGGGTACCTTTGTCTGTTTGTTTCCTTCCCCTATTTTTCTACTCATCCATCCATAAACTAGACAAAGTGGAGTGTGGTCCTTATGGCTTTCCCAATCCCATTGTCACCCCTCATAAGCTACATTTTTATACAATTGTCTTTGAGATTCATGGGTTCTGGGTTGTAGTTTGATAGTTTCAGGTATCCACCACCAGCTACGCCAATTCTTTAGAACCTAAAAAGGATTGTCTAAAGTGTGCGTAAGAGTGCCCACCAGAGTGACCTCTCGGCTCCTTTTGGAATCTCTCTGCTACTGAAGCTTATTTCATTTCCTTTCACATCCCCCTTTTGGTCAAGAAGATGTTCTCCGTCCCACGATGCCAGGTCTACATTCCTCCCCGGGAGTCATATCCACGTTGCTAGGGAGATTCACTCCCCTGGGTGTCTGATCCCACGTAGGGGGGAGGGCAGTGATTTCACCTTTCAAGTTGGCTTAGCCAGAGAGAGAGGGCCACATCTGAGCAACAAAGAGGCATTTGGGAGGAGGCTCTTAGGCACAATTATAGGGAGGCCTAGCCTCTCCTTTGCAGCAACCGTCTTCCCAAGGGTAAAACCTATGGTAGAGGGCTCAACCCATCAAACCACCAGTCCCCTATGTCTGTGGTCATGTTAGCAACCATGGAGGTGGGGTAGGCCAATACCCCTGCATTCTCCACAGGCTCCTCAAGGGGGCACTACATCTTTTTTTCCTTGTTTTTCTTTTTTTTTTTTTTTTTAACTTTCCCTTCTTTTTTAAATCAACTGTATGAAAAAAAAGTTAAAAAGAAAACAAACATACAATAAAAGAACATTTCAAAGAGACCATAACAAGGGAGTAAGAAAAAGACAACTAACCTAACTGCTTTACTTCCAATCTGTTCCTACTTTACCCCAAGAAAGTTACCTAATATAGCAACATTTCTGTGAACTTGTTCCTACTATATCCATCAGAAATTAACAAACCATAGTCATTCCTGGGCATCCCCAGAACGTTAAATAGCTTATCTGTTCTTCTTGGATTATTGTTCCCCCTTCCTTAATTGGTCTCTATTGCTAGTTCCTCTACATTCTACATTATAAACCATTTGTTTTACATTTTTCAAAGTTCACATTAGTGGTAGCATATAATATTTCTCTTTTAGTGCCTGGCTTATTTCGCTCAGCATTATGTCTTCAAGGTTCATCCATGTTGTCATATGTTTCACGAGATCGTTCCTTCTTACTGCCGCGTAGTATTCCATCGTGTGTATATACCACATTTTATTTATCCACTCATCTGTTGAAGGACATTTGGGTTGTTTCCATCTCTTGGCAATTGTGAATAATGCTGCTATGAACATTGGCGTGCAGATATCTGTTCGTGTCACTGCTTTCCGATCTTCCGGGTATATACCGAGAAGTGCAATCGCTGGATCGAACGGTAACTCTATATCTAGTTTTCTAAGGAACTGCCAGACTGACTTCCAGAGTGGCTGAACCATTATACAGTCCCACCAACAATGAATAAGAGTTCCAATTTCTCCACATCCCCTCCAGCATTTGTAGTTTCCTGTTTGTTTAATGGCAGCCATTCTAATCGGTGTCAGATGGTATCTCATTGTGGTCTTAATTTGCATCTCTCTAATAGCTAGTGAAGCTGAACATTTTTTCATGTGTTTCTTGGCCATTTGTATTTCCTCTTCAGAGAACTGTCTTTTCATATCTTTTGCCCATTTTATAATTGGGCTGTCTGTACTATTGTCATTGAATTGTAGGATATCTTTATATATGCAAGATATCAGTCTTTTGTCAGATACATGGTTTCCAAAAATTTTTTCCCATTGAGTTGGCTGCCTCTTTACCTTTTTGAGAAATTCCTTTGAGGTGCAGAAACTTCTAAGCTTGAGGAGTTCCCATTTATATATTTTTTCTTTTGTTGCTTGTGCTTTGGGTATAAAGTCTAGGAAGTGGCCGCCTAATACAAGGTCTTGAAGATGTTTTCCTACATTATCTTCTAGGAGTTTTATGGTACTTTCTTTTATATTGAGATATTTCGTCCATTTTGAGTTAATTCTTGTGTAGGGTGTGAGGTAGGGGTCCTCTTTCATTCTTTTGGATATGGATATCCAACTCTCCCAGCCCCATTTGTTGAAAAGACCATTATGACTCATTTCAGTAAATTTGGGGGCCTTATCAAAGATCAGTCGGCCATAGATCTGAGGGTCTATCTCCGAATTCTCAATTCGATTCCATTGATCTATATGTCTATCTTTGTGCCAGTACCATGCTGTTTTGGCAACTGTGGCTTTATAATAAGCTTCAAAGTCAGGGAGTGTAAGTCCTCCCACTTCATTTTTCTTTTTTAGAGTGTCTTTAGCAATTCAAGGCATTTTCCCTTTCCAAATAAATTTGATAACTAGCTTTTCCAAGTCTGCAAAGTAGGTTGTTGGAATTTTGATTGGGATTGCATTGAATCTGTAGATGAGTTTGGGTAGAATTGACATCTTAATGACATTTAGTCTTCCTATCCATGAACATGGAATATTTTTCCATCTTTTAAGGTCCCCTTCTATTTCTTTTAGTAGAGTTATGTAGTTTTCTTTGTACAGGTCTTTTACATCTTTGGTTAAGTTTATTCCTAAGTACTTTATTTTTTTAGTTGCTATTGAAAATGGTATCTTTTTCTTGAGTGTCTCTTCAGTTTGTTCATTTCTAGCATATAGAAAGATTACTGACTTATGTGCATTAATCTTGTATCCCGCTACTTTGCTAAATTTGTTTATTAGCTCTAGTAGCTGTATCGTCGATTTCTCAGGGTTTTCTAGATATAAGATCATATCATCTGCAAACAATGACAGTTTTACTTCTTCTTTTCCAATTTGGATGCCTTTTATTTCTTTGTCTTGCTGGATTGCCCTGGCTACCACTTCCAGCACAATGTTGAATAACAGTGGTGACAGCGGGCATCCTTGTCTTGTTCCTGATCTTAGAGGGAAGGCTTTCAGTCTCTCACCATTGAGTACTATGCTGGCTGTGGGTTTTTCATATATGCTCTTTATCATGTTGAGGAAGTTTCCTTCAATTCCTACCTTTTGAAGTGTTTTTATCAAAAACGGATGTTGGATTTTGTCAAATGCTTTTTCAGCACCTATTGAGATGATCAATTGATTTTTCCCTTTTGACTTGTTAATGTGTTGTAATACATTGATTGATTTTCTTATGTTGAACCATCCTTGCATGCCTGGAATAAACCCCACTTGGTCATGGTGTATGATTTTTTTAATGTGTCTTTGGATTCGATTTGCAAGTATTTTGTTGAGGATTTTTGCATCTATATTCTTTAGGGAGATTGGCCGGTAGTTTTCCTTTTTTGTAGCATCTTTGCCTGGTTTTGGTATTAGATTGATGTTAGCTTCATAAAATGAGTTAGGTAGTGCTCCATTTTTTTCAATGTTTTGAAAGAGTTTGAGTAAGATTGGTGTCAGTTCTTTCTGGAAAGTTTGGTAGAATTCCCCTGTGAAGCCATCTGGCCCTGGGCATTTATTTGTGGGAAGATTTTTGATGACTGATTGGATCTCTTTGTTTGTGATGGGTTTGTTGAGGTCTTCTATTTCTTCTCTGGTCAGTCTAGGTTGTTCATATGTTTCCAGGAAATTGTCCATTTCTTCTACATTATCCAGTCTGTTGCCATACAGTTGTTCATAATATCCTCTTATAATTTTTTTAATTTCTTCAGGATCTGCAGTTATGTCACCTTTTTCATTCATTATTTTGTTTATATGGGTCTTCTCTCTTTTTGATTTTGTCAGTCTAGCTAGGGGCTTGTCAATCTTGTTGATCTTCTCAAAGAACCAACTTTTGGTGATATTTATCCCCTCTATTGTTTTTTTGTTCTCTATGTCATTTATTTCTGCTTTAATCCTTGTTATTTCTTTTCTTCTACTTGGTTTCGGATTGGTTTGCTGTTCATTTTCTAGCTTCTTCAGTGGATCCATTAGTTCTTTGATTTTGGCTCTTTCTTCCTTTTTAATATATGTGTTTAGTGCTATAAATTTCCCGCTTAGCACTGCTTTTGCTGCATCCCATAGGTTTTGGTATGTTGTGTTCTCATTTTCATTTGTCTCTATATGTTTAGCAATTTCTCTTGCTATTTCTTCGTTAACCCACTGATTGTTTAGGCGTGTGTTGTTTAACCTCCAGGTATTTGTGAATTTTCTAAGTCTCTGGTGGTTATTGACTTCTAATTGTATTCCATTGTGGTCAGAGAATGTGCTTTGAATAATTTCAATCTTTTTAAATTTATTGAGGCTTGTTTTATGTCCCAGCATATGATCTATTCTGGAGAAAGTTCCATGAGCACTAGAAAAGTATGTGTATCCTGGTGATTTGGGATGTAATGTCCTGTATGTGTCTGTTAAATCTAATTCATTTATCAGATTGTTTAGGTTTTCAATTTCCTTATTGGTCTTCTGTCTGGTTGGTCTATCTATAGGAGAGAGTGATGTGTTGAAGTCTCCCACAATTATTGTGGAAGCATCAATTGCTTCCTTTAGTTTTGCCAGTGTTTCTCTCATGTATTTTGTGGCACCTTGATTGGGTGCATAGACATTTATGATTCTTATTTCTTCTTGTTGAATTGCCCCTTTTATTAGTATGTAGTGGCCTTCTTTGTCTCTCAAAACATCCCTGCATTTAAAGTCTATTTTATCTGAGATTAATATTGCTACACCTGCTTTCTTTTGTCTGTAGCTTGCATGAAATATTTTTTTCCATCCTTTCACTTTCAGTTTCTTTGTGTCCCTGTGTCTAAGATGAGTCTCTTGTATGCAACATATTGATGGTTCATTTTTTTTGATCCATTCTGCGAATCTATACCTTTTAATTGGGGAGTTTAATCCATTTACATTCAATATTATAACCGTGAAGGCATTTCTTGAATCAGCCATCTTACCCTTTGGTTTATGTTTGTCATATTTTTCCCCTCTCTCTATTAATATCCTTTATTGTACCCATACCGGATCTCTTTAGCACTGAACCTTTCTCCAAGTCTCTCTGTCCTGTCTTTGTTTCTCTGTCTGTAGGGCTCCCTTTAGTATCTCCAGTAGGGCCGGTCTCTTGTTAGCAAATTCTCTCAGCATTTGTTTGTCTGTGAAAAATTTAAGCTCTCCCTCAAATTTGAAAGAGAGCTTTGCTGGATAAAGTATTCTTGGCTGGAAATTTTTCTCACTCAGAATTTTAAATATATCGTGCCACTGCCTTCTTGCCTCCATGGTGGCTGCTGAGTAGTCACTACTTAGTCTTATGCTGTTTCCTTTGTATGTGGTGAATTGCTTTTCTCTTGCTGCTTTCAGAACTTGCTCCTTCTCTTCCGTGTTTGACAGTGTGATCAGAATATGTCTCGGAGTGGGTTTATTTGGATTTATTCTATTTGGAGTTAGCTGAGCATGTATGATTTGTGTATTTATGTTGTTTAGAAGATTTGGGAAGTTTTCCCCAACAATTTCTTTGAATACTCTTCCTAGACCTTTACCCTTTTCTTCCCCTTCTGGAACACCAATGAGTCTTATATTTGGACGTTTCATATTATCTATCATATCCCTGAGGTCCATTTCGATTTTTTCAATTTTTTTCCCCATTCTTTCTTTTATGCTTTTATTTTCCATTCTGTCATCTTCCAGGTCACTGATTCTTTGTTCAACTTCCTCTAGTCTTGTACTATGAGTGTCCAGAATCTTTTTAATTTGGTCAACAGTTTCTTTAATTTCCATAAGATCATCCATTTTTTTATTTAGTCTTGCAATGTCTTCTTTATGCTCTTCTAGGGTCTTCTTGATATCCTTTGTATCCCGTACTATGGTCTCATTGTTCATCTTTAGTTCTTTGAATAGGTGCTCTAGGTGCTGTGTCTCTTCTGATCTTTTGATTTGGGTGCTTGGGCTTGGGTTATCCATATCGTCTGTTTTTTTCATATGCTTTATAATTTTCTGTTGTTTTTCGCCTCTTGGCATTTGCTGAACTTGATAGGGTTCTTTTAGGATTTGTAGACCAATTGAAGTCCTTATCTCTAATTTATCAGATCTACAGCTTAGTGGAGTACACTTTCTCTAACTAACCAGCAGGTGGCATCCAAGAGCCACCTGTTCTCCACAAGCCAGTTCTCCCCTGCTTAGCCTTTTTGGTGAGTGGGGGAGTGAGTCTTGTGGGGCCCAATTGGTGTACCAAGCTTGCGTGTGTAGTTGGTGTTGCCTGCCCTGTATATGGGGCGTGTTTCTGGGCAGTCGGGGGGGTGTGGCTCTAACAATCAAATCTCCCTGGTGATCCTAGAGTTTTAAAGCTGCTGCAATAGTCTAATCCTTCAGTTCAGTCCTGCCACAGTTTGTCTCTGCCACTGACCCACAAGTCCTTGGTATTGGCGTATGGCTCCTGAGACTTGCAAGTGGGCCCCTCTTCCAGGCCATGCACCCCGGGTCCTCTGTTGAGGGATGACTGTGCTATGTCACAGGTGAGTGCCATCCCCCCAGGGCAGTTCTGGGCTGCTGGGCTGTGTAGGGAGGCTCCCAGTCTGCTGAAATGATGGCTGAATGGGGCTTTGTTAATTCACACTGCTCTACCTTCCCAACTCTGGGACAATCAGCTGAGGTTGCAGAGAAGGCTAATGTCCACGCCCAGTTTTGTGGTGTGTGCCTGTTATTTGAAGCACTTCCGTCACACTGGGTTGTCTGGGGCAGTTCTGGGCTATGGGGCTGGCGATGGGCAGGAGTGTTTCCTGTCCACCAGGATGATGGCTGTGAGCGGACACCCCCCTTTTCTTGGGAAGTTGTGGTGTTTAGTGAATTTTCTCAGCCACTGGATTATTGCCTTTTGTCTCAGAGCTCTCTTAGTTCTGCTCTTGTCTTGACCTGCCCAAATTGCAAGTCTTTGAAGCTTTCTGTATTGGGCTTCTTAGAGTAATTGTTTTAGAAAAAGAAAAAAGGATTAAAAAAAAGGGCCCTCCTCAGAGATCTAATGGGCTTTTGCAATGTTAAGAGACAAAGCAATTAGGGCCATTAAGGAAAGGTCCACAGGGCAGAGAGATCAGCCTTTCTTCGGGATTTGCATATGAGCCTCAGGGCCTGAGCGCTGCCCTTCCCCCTTCTATGTTCACCAGAACTCCCAAAATCCTCCGCTTTTAGTTTGGAGTTTTTCGTGTTGTTTTTTTCTATGCCTTTCTCCTCTCTGCTGGGCTGGCTGCTCTCAGATTCTCTGGTGTCTGGTCTCAGTCTATCTATGGTTGGAGTTTGGATCAGTAGAATGAGTTTCTGATAAGGGCTGCCACTGCAGTTCTCCCTTCTCCTTCCCGGAGCTGACAGCCCCTCCTCCCACGGGACTGAGCCTGGCAGGGAGGGGTGCGGGTCCCCAGGCCACAAAAACTTACAGATTTCGCTGATCTCAGCAGTTCGACATTTTCATGAGTGTTGTATGAAGTATGCCGAAAGTCAGATTGCTCTGTGGTGTCCAGTCCACGCAGTTCCTGGTTTTCTACCTACTTTCCTGGAGGAGTAACTAAAACATACAGCTCACCAGTCCACCATCTTGCCTCACCTCCTCCTGCTCTTTCTTGTAACAAATTGTTGCCTTAAGGAAAAGTGCTTTATTAAAATAACAACCATGACAAAAATTACCCCCGATCCCATCACCTAATCAAATCAATGATTTATTTGCCCGTATTTTCCTTGTTGTTATGTACCTACCTACTTTCTTATGCTGGCTATCTCAAGTCTGATCAAGAACCTCAAGTGAGTGCATAGTAGAGAACTTCCAAAAGTTGTAATAGTAAGAGATTCTTAGCATAGCTCATAGCACATAGTATGTACTGAATAAATGATAACTATTATTAATATTATTATTTCATATTTATTTGATTAAAAGCATGAACTTTGAAGTAAGACAGACATGGGTTCCAGCTTCCTCCTCCATTTATTAGCTGGGTGACCTTGGGCAAGCTACTTAACCTCTCTGAGCCTTGGTTCCCCCATATATTAGTGGTGGTTCTCTAGGGAAACAGAACCAACAGGAGATACGTATAAATATTATGAGATTTTATAGATGTGTCTCATGCAACTTGGGGATTCATGAGTCCAAATTTCATAAGGCAGGCCACAAGCTGAAGACTCTGATGAAAGTTTTTGAAGAATTCCCCAGGAGAAGCTGGCTTGCTGAAGTAGAGATGGAAAGTCTCTCTTCTGACTGCTGAAATCATCATTTCTCCTTTTAAAGCCTTCCACTGATGGGATGAGACTTCTCTCATAGCTGAAGGCAATCTCCTCAGTTGATTGTAGATGTCATCAGCCACAAATGCAATCAACTCACTGATGGTTTAAGTTCACGAAATGTCATTACAGTAACAGTTAGGCCAGTGCTTGCTTGACCAGACAACTGGGTACCATCACCCAGCCAAGTTGACACATGAACCTAACCATCACACTGCATATATAAAGCGCGTATTACAATAAAACCCTTAGGATTTTGTGATAATTAAATGAGATAGCATATGTAACCTATTTTAGCATAGTATCCGGTACATAGCAGAGCCTCAATAAAAGTCAATGAATTTTTTCATCTGTCATTTTGTTCTGAAGACCCTAACCCTATTTCCCCACAAATGGGGACATTTCCTTTTTTTTCCCCAAGAAAATCAGATCTAATTAATTCTTCAGTTTTTCTGTATTCACTGATGCACTTGAACAAACCTGATGACTCCATTGCCTTATCTGTGAAAGTGGAAATAAAAATCAATGCAGGAAACCTACTTGAATTTCGATGCCATTTATTCTTTCTAAGTCTCCCTGGATCTGTTTGCATTATTTGCTAAGAAAAGGTCTAAGAAATAAATAGTGTAAATAAGATTTGGGAAGAGTGCTTGTATTAGTTTGCTGGCTGCTAAATCAGATACTCTACAGTGGGTTGACTTAACCATACAAATTTATTGGCTCATGGTTGCAGAGGCTAGAAGGCTTGCTTTCTCCCGGGGACAGTGTATTCTGGCTGGCCGGCAAACTTGGGGGTTCCTGGGCTTTTCCATCACATGGCAATGCACAAGACAGTGTCTTTTCCTTTCTCCTCTGGTTCCATTGACTTCTGGCTTCTGGCTGCTCCCCATAGCTGCTTCTTCTGTGTCCAATTTCCTTTGCCTATAATGACTTCAGCCTCATTGGATTAAGCCACACTACTTCAGTGGGGGCCATGAGTCAATTGCCAACAGTGCTGTATATAATTAAGGGAACAATTTCTAAACATGCTTAAAGACCTTCAAATTCAGCTAATTAATTTTTCTTTCTTGTATCATCATCTTTTCCAGGCTCAAAACTGGGACTCCTATTTGCTTTTCTCCTCCCCCACTTCTTCCTTCATATTCAATGTCACCAAGCTCACTATTTCTTCCTCCAGAGCATCTCATTTCTATCACCTCCTCTTCAAACGATGTTATCCTTTAGTCCAGACCTTGGGCATCTCATTTCTGTAGTTTTGAAATGATTGTGCTTGTTGGGAGCTGAATGTACCCCCAGAAAACATGTTCTCAAACTTAGTCCATTCCTGTGGGTGTGAACCCATTGAAAGTAGGACCTTTGGATGAGGTTACTTCAGTTAAGGTGTGTCCCACCTCAGTCAGGGTGGGTCTTAATCCTATTACTGGAGTTTTTAAAATAAGAGAATGAAATCCAAAGAGAGAGAGAAAGCCATGGAAGCAAGAAGCTGAAATCGGTGGAATCGGGAAGATATGGGAGAGACGAATAGATGCCTCCATGTGCCTTGCCATGTGACAGAGGAGCCAGGATTACCAGCTGCTGGTCTTTGGGAAGAAAGCATCTCCTTGATGATGCCTTGCTTTGGATATTTTATCGACCTCAAATCTGCAAATGAATAAATTCCCATTGTTTAAGCCAACACATTTCATGGTATTTGCTGGCGCAGCCTAGGAGACTAGACCAATGTTCTTACTCTTATTAGCAAAGACTCTTTCCAATCCTGTATTAATTATATTTGAGATGATAATACCTTGTATTTGAGAGATAATAATGTCTGAATTAAAAAAACATTTTCTTTCTTTTTTTTAATTTTAAGTTTGGAATTGCTTTATTGGGGGTGGGTGCCACAGGGCCCCTGCCCATGGTCAGGTTAGTGTTCTGCTCTCACCTATGCGACCAAAAATATTTTCTTTTGAAATAATTTCAGACTTACAGGAAATTTGCAAAAATAACACACCTTTCCTTCCTTTTGAAATTCAAAAGTTGAGAAGACACAAAAGAAAATGTATAAGGAAAAAGATATTGATTTCCCCTCAATTTCTCTCCAGTTCCATTTCCTTAAAGATAATCAGTGTTAAAAATTTGCTATATATTTTTCCATATTTTTATCTATGCTCATATATAGATAGAGTGTTTTTTTAAAAAACAGGGTCATATAATACGTGTAATCCAATGGAGAAAGGATAGATCTTTTAATAGATGGTGCTGGAACAACTAGATATTGCATGGAAAAAATTGAACCTTTACCCCCACTCATGCCATACATAAAAAATTACCTGAAATGGATATAGATCTAAGTATAAAACTTCAATCTATAAAACTTCTAAAAGAAAGCAAAGGAGGAACTCTTTGCAATCTTGGATTAGACAAACATTTCTTACACAGAACACAAAGAAAACACTAAATATAAAAGACAAAATTGAAAATTGGGTTTTATCATTAAAGTTAAAATCTTCTGCTCTTTGAAAAACACCATTAATGGATACATCTGTTAAAATTCATTGAATGGTTCATTTAAATGGATGCATTTTATTGTATGCCAATTATAACAATAAAAATGTATATATGTATAGAACAAGAGCATGTTATGCATTTTACTCTGCTTTTTCTTTTGCTAAACGATGTATCGTAGAAATCGCTATGGGTCAACACTTAGGGCCCTAGCCCATTCTTTTTAGTAGTTACACAATATTTCAAGTTATGGGTAAGTTATTTTTGATGGATATTTAGAATGTTTCCATTTTTTATTTTGACAAACATGGTTGTTATGTATGTTCTTATATCTTAGGGCTTTTATTTCTGTAATGGTGGATTTCCAAAGGTTGCATTGCTGGGTCAAAGGGTATGGACATTTTCAATATCAGTACATCTGGTTTGCTAAATGTAATATGCCAGAAATGGATTGGCTTTTACAATGGGGTTTATTAGTTCACAAATTTACACTTGTAAGGCCATGAAGATGTCCCAATTAAGGCATCAACAGGATGATGCCTTCTCTGAAAAAAGGCTGATGGTATCTGGGGTTCCTCTGTCACATGGGAAGGCACATGGCCAGAGTCTGCTGGGCCTCTCCTGAGTTTAGCTGCTGGTTTCCATGACTTTCTGCAAAATGTCTCTGGGCTTCTGTCTTAGCTTCTCCTGGGGGCAAACTCTGGATGACATATCTTAGCTTCTCTCCAAAATGTCTCTCTCAGCTTCTCTGAGCTCTCTCTCCATGAGCTCTCTTAAAGGACTCCAGTAAAGGATTAAGACACACCTTGAATGGGTGAGATCACACCTCCATGGAAACAACCTAATCAAAAGATCCCACCCACAATGTCTGCCCCTACAAGAGCGGATAAAAAGAACATGACTTTTTTGAGGTACATAATAGATTCAAACCAGCACACTAAGACACTCTTATCAGTAATATATATGAGTACTTGTTTTCCCACAGCTTCAACAGCCCTGTAATTATTACTCTGTCATTTTTTGCCATATGTTCAGTGAAAAGCTGTGTCTCATTATTTTAATTTGCATTTCTCTTACTACCAGAGGAGTTGACCATTCTTTTCTATTTTATTTTTTTTAGAGGACACTTTGATTTTCTCTTCTGTCCATTGCCTGGTTATATTCTTTGCCAAATTTTCAGCAGAGTTATTTTTTCTTTTAAAAAGTGTGATTTTCCTATTAACATCTTAGCAGAGCTCTTTGTCTATTGCCTATTTTGTTATTCGCAAATTATCTTTGCCACCTCTCTCACCTATCTTTTTACTTAAGGAATTCAGTGTAATCACTGGATGAACCTCTTTGAAATAACCCCCGAAGTTTGGCACTGTTTAAAAGTGAAGCCCTGTGGGGGAATTTATGAACTGTTTAGGGATATCACTTTTTGATTTTATACAAATTTCTGACAAATCAGAAGTGCCTTCTCCTGAAAATGAAAATATACAAACAGGCTTATAAAAATCAAACTATATCCACTCCACTGCCACAGTTGGTTAAATGGAGCACAATGTTTTCTTTTAGAAGTAAAAAAACTAAGAGAACATTGTCACACGGCATCAAAGCTAGGTCAATGTCACACCAATGTGACTAGGAAAAAATTCTATTCATTAATAATGAAGTCTCAGTTATTAACATTGTCTTTTTTCTTATGCCTCTCTTTTTAATCCTTTTCTGTGTTCGAGTTAGAGGAGTAGCGGGTGTCTGAAACTTTATTAATGGGGTTTTCAAATACAGTTTTTTCAATTTCTCCAAAATGCACTCCAGCCCAGTAGGAGCCCAGTCCAGTTTCTTTCTCAAGAATTGTCATCCATAAAGATCTCAATAGGATGCAGATGAATCCCAGGATTTGAAGAATGTTCTTGCTGAGTTTGGAATGACTTGAATTAATCCAGGTTTAGGAAATTTGCTCCCTTCCCTGTGCAGAGGGCTGGTGGATTCCTCTTTGTGAATTTACTACATGCCCCCAAAAACCCAGGCCCTGTGTTATCTCAGCTGCTGCAAGTCCAGCATTTGGGAGATGGATAAGTCAACATAATCCCTCCCTTCACCCCTAACTCCAAGGGTTAGATGGTGCTCCCCTCGTCCCCACCAGCGGCTTTGGTTCCCACCTACTCGACAATCAGCGCTATGAAGGAGGCCAGCCTGGCTCAGCACCTCCATGCTGGCGTGGCAGCTCATAGCTAAGAATCCCCCCGGGGATGTCGTCTGGTCCATTTTGCACATTACTTGTTGTAGGCTGAATTGCATTTGCCAACAAGACACATTGAAGTCCTAAACCACTGTACCTGCAAATGTGACCTTATTTGGAAATAGGGTCTTTGCAGATGTAATTAATTAAGATGGGGTCCACTGGAGTAGGGTGAGCCCTAATCCAATAGGACTGGTGTCCTTACATAAAGTGGGGAATTTGGACACAGATTCAGACATGCAGAGAGGAGAAGTCCACGTGAAGACAGAGGCCGAAATTGGAGTGATGCGTCTACAAGCTAAGGAATGTTGAGGATGGCCAACAACCACCAGGGGCTGGGAAGAGGCAAGGAAGGATTCTCCCCCAGAGCCTTCGGAGGGTGTGCATCTCTGCTGACTCATTGATTACAGATCTTTAGCCTCCAGAACCATGAGAGATTAAATTTCTGCTGTTTTCATCCACCCAGTTTGTGGTATTTTGTTATGGTATCCCTAGGAAACTCAGACACAACTCAGACCAACCTTTCTATAATGTCTCTTAGGCTACTTCACTCCAAAACTGTCAGCAGTTTCCAATTATCTTCAGGATAAAGAATAAATGCACATCAAGGAACTCTTTATAAACTGCCCCCTACCCTAGTTCCTGCTCTGCCCTAGCATACAGGGCAGGGAGCCCCTCCCATCCTGCAAAGGCCATTCTTTCCATCACTTGTTTGCTGGGCTGGGTTCCCTGCCAGGAGCTCCCTCCACTCCTTCACACCTGTTGCTCATCTCCCTGTCTACATGGTCTAATTCTGGTTTGCATTCATTCCCAAAGACTTCCTCATTTCTTGTCTGTGCTGATATTTCTTGCATCTGAACTTTACTAGAATCTGTGTTAACATTTACCTGGGTTTTACATCATGCATTGTTTGTTGGACTTTACTGTTCTACGAGCATTTGATTTTTCCTCACTGGTTTAGCACATTGTCTGGCTCATGGTGTGTGCTCCATGAATTGCTACTGGATGCTTGTAGGGGATGGAATGGTGTCTCATGTCGCTTCCATTTCCCTTTTCAGTCTTTAGTGCTGTAGCATGGCTCTGAACACATAAAGAAGCTCAATAAAGACTTCTTTCATCAAATTATGCACATATACTTGTTAGCAATAAAACTGCATTTCTTCATTAAAATGCTGTGATTCAAGTAGCTGAGTAATTAAGACTCCCTTTCTTCCATTTGGTCTAAATTCTTGCATTCATTTATGCAGCATTTTTTAGAGCTTCCTATCTGTTAGACACTGTGTTATGTTTGGGTAGATGGAATAGTAAGTAAAAGAGAGGCATGATACTCATCCTCACATGGTTCAAAGTCTTATGGGAAAGACAGACATCAAAGAACCCACACGGAAGTGCAAGATTACCATAGTGGTAAATGCAACAGTGAATGGCCATGTGGCTTTGTGAGAGCCAAGAATAGGACATTGATCCAATCAGGGAGGTCATGAGGTTTCCCTTAGGAGGCTGTCATTGCACTGCAAACTGAAGGAAGCCAGAAATTAACCAGTGAAGGTGGGATGGAGAAGGGAGGGGAAGATTCCAGTCAGAGGAAATAGTGCTAGAAGAAACAGATCACAAAGAGCAGAAGTTTGATGTAACCCAAGTGCAGAGAGAGAGAAGGCATGGGCGAGCCTAGACCATTAGGGTTTGTAGGTCATGTTAAGAGCATTGGATGCCAATGGAGGGTTTTAATGGGGGGACTGAAACTATGCAATTGGCATTGGGGAAGACCCATGTGGGCTGTAAAATACACAATGGATGGGAGGGGGCTAAGGTGAAGGCAAGGAGCCCAGGTGGGATGCTACTGCAGTGGTCCAGGTGAGAGATAACAGATGCCCATGCCAGGATGGTGGCAGGATAGAAGATGGCAGGACTTACTGATGACTTGAATTCATGAGGGAAAGGAGGGGTGCAGACTGCCCAGTTTTCTGAGGAGCATAGCAGGATGGATATTGGTGCCATTCATTGGGATGAATCACTGAAAGAGGCCCAGACCTGGGAGGGGGGCAGGCAGAGTTTGGTTTTGGGTATGCTGAGTGTGACGTACTTTTGAGAGATCTGCAGCAGAGACTGCTAATCCTCTACCAATAGCCACTCTCCCCTTATTCTTTTAATTTGAAATACTCTTGAATTTAAATGGATATAGGGCTGCCCAGTTAGAGATGATATTTCCTAGCCTTCGTTGTGTCTAAGTGTGTTCATGAAACTAACTTATGGCCAATGGAATCTGAGTGGAAGCAATGTGCGTGCAACTTCTAGGAGGAATGAACTTAGTCTTTCTTACTCTTTTCCCCTTCCTGCTGGCTGAGCTGAAAATGTGATGCTGGAACGGGACCCAGAGCTGGAGCCCCGTACTGAGGAAGACAGAATCTTTCTATCAGCTCAATCTGCCTATTGTTGGACTGTGGTTCGATAGGAAAATGCAATTCTATCTCTTTTAGGCATTGCATTTTGGGGTTTCTTTGTATCCTAATTAATACAAAATTCAAGTCAAGATGTCAAGTAGGCTTGGAGGAAAGGTCTGGAAAGGAGATACAAATCTGAGAATTCTTAAAATATAGGAATAATTAATGCCATGGGTGTGGATGAGATTTCTATGGGGAGAAATTAAAGAATGAGAAGATAGGTGTCTGGGAGGGAGCCTTGAGGAATTTGTATGTTTAAGGGCTAGGTTTGAGAAACATGAGCAATCAAAGGAAACTGAGAAGACTCAGCCGAAGCAATAGGTGAATACCCAGGAGTGAGTGGAGTCAGGGGTCCAAGAGATGAAAGTGCTTTAAGGAGGAGCAGTCAGCAGTGTTGGACTTTGAAGTGTCCTTTGGTGAGCTCTTACTCTACATTGGCCAGCCCAGTCTAGGACACTTGGAGTGTGCTTGTCAAGCCATGGGCTTGTTTGCTTGTGATGATTATCATCGCCATTACAACTTAATAAAAACTGTGCACATCTCTGGCAAGAAAATAGAGAAACCTAATTACTACTTCTCACTCCAATTTCCATGATAAATTATCCAGAACATTAAAAATTATCAAATTTAGCCTTGATGCTTCATACAACATCCTAAGCAACCCTGAGTGTTTAGTCTCTGTTCCAGTTTGCTAATGCTGCTGGAATGCAAAACACTGGAAATGAATGACCAATGGTGTCCAGAAAACCTGTTAGCTGGGAAGGCACATGGCTGGTGTCTGCTCCAAGTTCTGGTTTCAAAATGGCTTTCTCCCAGGACAGTCCTCTCTAGGCTTCCGTTCCTCAAAAATGTCATTCTTAGTTGCTCTTTGGGCATTTGTCCTCTCTTAGATTCTCTGGAGCAAAAGTCTGCTTTCAAAAGCCGTCTCCAAAATGTCTCTGTAAGCTGCAGCTCCTCTCTCAGCTCCTGTGCCTTCTTCAAAGTGTCCTTCTTGGCTGTAGCAAACTTGCTCCTTCTGTCTGAGCTTTTATAGGGCTTCAGTGAACTAACCAAGGCCCACTCTGAATGGGCGGGGCCAGGCCTCCATGGAAATGATCTAATCAGAGTTATCACCGACAGTTGGGTGGGTCACATCTCCATGGAAACACTCAATCAAAGTATTACAATCAAATCAACACTAATATGTCTGCCCACACAAGATTGCATCAAAGATAATGACATTTTAGGGGGCATAATACATTCGAATTGGCACAGTCTCCTTTCTTCAGATTTCAGAAATTCATTTTCAAATATTAGATCTTCCAAATAGTTATTCCTCTGGTAAATTTTCTTCTGAGCTTGTCTGCCTAGAAAGCGTGTGGAAGAGACACTGCAAATCAGCTGCCAAATTTCATCAAGAAAACCGGCTGTCTAAGTCAGGGGCCGGCAAACATTTTTTTTGCAAAAGGCCAGATAGTAAATATTTTTGGCTTTGTAGGCCATACAATTCCTGTCACAACTGTTCAACTCTTGTTATCCTTGTAGTATAAGAGCTTCCATAGACAAAACATAAATAGAATGGGTGTGGCTCAGCCCCACTAAGCTTTATTTATGGACAATGAAAATTGAATTTCATATAATTTTCATGTGTCACCAAATATTTTTCTTCTTTTGTTTTTTCCAACCATTGAAAAATGTAGAAAACTTTCTTGGCACATGGATTGTACAAAACAGGCAGAGGGTAGAGGTGGGCTATACTTTGCTGACCCATCTCCCAATCCATTAGAAAGGATCTAAATCTGCATCCAGCCTGCACAGACCCAGCCGCACTGAACCATGGCTAAATCTCTGCCCTGGCACTCTACAGCACATCTGCTGGTCTCTTGCACTTTTGTAATTAATTACATATATTTATTCAATGTCTGTTTTCCCTCCTATACTGTAAGCTATGAAAGCAAGGGCTATCTCCTCTCTCACCCTCAATGAATTCCTAGCAGCCAGCACATTGCCAAGCTCACAGTAAGGACTCAACCTGTATCAGATTTTCTTTTTCTTTAAAGGGTAGAATTAATATTTTATTGTCATTTATAATCAGATGGCAGTTGAGTATATATAGTCTTCACATGTGATTTTTCTTTTTTGTAAATAAAAAAATTACAAGGTAAGTTTTAAACAGCTGCATGGCTGGTTATGCTTTCAGAAAATGTGATTAGCTTAACTCATTAATGGTGGCTTCAAGCTTTTCCTTATTACCACCAGAAAATTCATCCACATTTGTCCCTTTTTATAAAACTGAAACGTTGGCATGCATTTGACTTCATACTTTGAGGCAACGTTCTGACAGTCATCTACATCTACTTCAAAGAACACCATCCTGTCATTCTTTTCACAGAGGGAATGGAAGAAAGGCTTGATCATTTTGCAAGGCCCACACCATGTGGCTGAGAAATCAACTACTATAGGTTTATCTCCAGCATCTTTCAAGGTGGCCTGAAAATCTTCCTTCCTGTTGATCTGTCACACCATTTGGCTGCTGGGGGTGGGGGTGGGGGTGGGGGTGGGGGTGGTGCAGGATGGTCCTGACTAGTGACCTTAGAAAATGTTGAAGAAGACCCAAAAAGCAGGACCAAGGCTAGCCTCAATCTGTATCATTTTTTTCTTGTGCATCATATAATTGATGATGTGACATATGGAAGGAAACATGGTACTTGTTGACTGACTGGTAACTTCAGCTTAAGCTAAAGGAGAGTCGCTGCATGTCAAACACCTTGAAAAAGAGTTAATTCATTCATATTTGCCTAGATGACTATGACCAGTCATGTAAAATATTAGTATTTATTTTAATCTGGGGGCATTTTCAATAATAGGAAGTTCTTAGAAGACACAGAATGTCAGGGGAATGGGTGTCAATGTGCTTGGACCAAAGAAAAGAATTCAGGGCAATTTGAATGCAGAAATATTCTCAGGGAGATATAAGGGCTAATGGGCTAGGAATAGCACTGTATTAATCAGGGTTCTTTAGGGAAACAGAACTGACAATATATGTACAAACGTATATGTATATGTATATACGTGTATATATATATATATATAATGCAAACAGTATGAAATTAATTATAGGATTGGCTCATGGGACCCTGAGGATTGGCAAGTCCAAATTCTGTAGGGCAGAATACAAGCTGGGGACTCCAATGAAGGTTTTGATAAATTCCCCAGGGGAAGCTGGCTGGCTGCAGTAGAAATGGAATGTCTGTCTTCTGACTGCTAAAATCATCACTCCTCCCTTTAAGGTCTTCACCTGATTTAAGGCCTTCAGCAGATTGGATGAGATGTTTCTCTTTGTAGATGTAATCAGTCGTAGATGCAGTCAGCTTACTGGTGGTTTACAGTAACAATCAGGCCAGTGCTTGCTTGACCAAACAACTGGGCACCATTGCGGGTAGCTGAGCTTGTACCTCAGCTTGCCAGGCCTGGGCCAGGGGACCTGATATCACCCCCTGGGGAGGGTAGTAGGTACGGGCGTTAGTGCCCTCTGCAGCCCCCCCGAGCCTGAGGAGCGAGGTCAGGGCAGCTCCCTTTTCCTCACCCAAAATGTCACGGGCAGGGGAGGCTTGCCGGAGGAAACCGCCTTTCTCCCAACTGCCCTTTCCCCACTTCCTTATCTTACCCACTCACTCCCTGGTGCCAAGGCCACTCCTGCCACCGCCAGCGCGCATGCACCGTGGCCAGAACAACCCCCGCCCGCTGCAACGGCTCCTGCGTCCTCTCAGAACCAATCCTAGCCCCTCTCCCTTCAATATTGCCATTTAAGGCTGCTTCACCTCCTTTCCAGCCCTGTCCTTCTTACCAGCCTATATAACCTGTGATCACCCCTGAATAAAGCCTCTTTGGCGCATACTCCTACTGGATGAAGAGTGTCTTGTCCTTATCGCCGCCCTCTTAACCTTGCACGCCTCCCGCCGAGGACCCGGCCAAGTCCTCCGCCTCGCCCTCGCCTCCGGGAAAGAGCCCCCGCCGCCGGTACCCTTTAAGCAGCCCCGAGAGCTGAGGGCTCAGCTACCGGCCGCCCCTCCCCCTAGAAGCAGTAACCGCGACCGCAACTGGTGCCCCGTGTGAGGAACGTCTCCACACGACAGTTCGGCAGGTCGCCCGCTCGCCCGGACGCCTCTCCAGCTTCCCGTTTCCTCGCCTGCAAGGTAAGGGCCGCCTCTCCTTCGCCGCTTCCGGAGCCGTGGGAGGTTCCTTGCTCCGAAGCCGCTCCTCCCTTCCCCCACGCTCTCTTCGTCCTCTTGTATGCGCACTTCTATAACCCCCGTTCCTCCTAACGCTCTCCCTCTTCCCCTCCATTACTTTGCTGTAGTTCTTTGTATCTTTATTTCCTCATTTGGCGCCGTGTGCCTCTTTGCAACCGCCCCCCCTGACTGCTCCCGTTGCCAAAGGGCACTGCTTTCCGCTCTCGCCGTCTCCTTCGGCCTTGCGGCCACAGTTTATCTCATTCTCTCTGCTCGGTAAACAACTCCCCCTCCTCTCCCCTCAGCTATGGGTAATCGTATATCTACATGCCAGGCACCTCAAGTTCGTGCTCTAGCGGGTCTCCTAGACACTCATCGCTGTAAAGTGTCTGTCCGGCAGCTGCAGATATACTGGGACCTCCTGCTGCCCTTTAACCCATGGCTCACCACTTGCCATCTTTGGGACCCTGTTATTTATGATCGTCTTATTGATCGAGTCACCAACGCCATGGAACATGAGAGCAAGCGCTTCCCTCCCGGCTTGCTCCCCACTCTGATAACCATCCGCTCCTGCCTTCAAGGCTCCCTCCCCCCTGATCGAGGCCCCGTTAAATCCAAGGAGGCCCTATCAACCCAGCCAACAGATTCAGATAGCGATACTAATTCAAATCATGACTCGGACACGGAGTCCTTAGTCGAGCAGATTAACAACGCGCTCGAGGTGACTCCCAAAAAGCAAAATAACACTGCGCCACGCCAAGATGGCGAACTTCCTCCTTCTTCTTCCATCGAGGGGAGGAAATGCTCCGGCGATGACGTCAGCCCTAAGCTGGGCCGGAAACCGCATGTGCTTTACCCCGCCCTTTCACAGGGCGGAGCTAGTCCACCATCTTGTGCCTTGAACCCCGCCCTTTCACAGGGCGGGGCTGATCCACCATCTTGTGTCTTAGCCACGCCCACCGCGCCGCCATCTTGCGACGCTTGGAGCCTCCCACTCCCGCCTCTCCCTCCGGCGAGCTCCCCCTTGGAGCCACTACCAGCAGCTGCCGCCGCTCCTCCCACCCTGCCGACTAACAACCCCTGGCTGCCTTCTACACCTCAAGGCAACCCTTGGGGCAACGCTCCCCCTACCCCCACTCCCGCGCCAAGCCCTCTGCAAGTGCGTCCTCCTTTCTCTCGTGCTTTTCGCTGTTTTCCTCTTAACCTTGCCCCCACCCCACAGAGGCCGCATGACTGGTATCCCATTGACTTAGATACTATCAAGCAGCTTCGCAGGGCCGTCAAGGAGGACGGGTTAGGTAGCCCATATGCTTCCCAAATACTGCAGGATCTCGCCATGAACTATTGCCTCCCCTAAGACTGGGCCTCGCTTGCCCGTTCAATTTTTAACCCCGGTCAGTTTGTTGACTGGCGTGCTCACTTCCAGGCAGAAGCAGCTAAGCAAAGTGAGCAAGACGCAGCCATTGGAGTCTATCATCCCCCCGAAGCCTATTTGGGCACTGGAGCGTTTATAAATACATCTGCTTATATTAATGCACCTGCCACCTTTTGGCCTATCCTTCGGGGAATTGCCTTGCGAGCTTTTGCCAACTGCTCTGCCTGTCGGCCTAATAAATTCACCAAGCTCTTCCAGGAGCCGAGTAAGCCTTTCACCACCTTTGTCTCCAGAGTCGAAGAAACCTGCGCTCGAAAGGTAAGTAACCCCCAGGCCCAATATTACATGTGCCCATCCTCAAATCCTGGAAAATCGTACTGTAATTCCCCCAACGAGTACTACTGTGCATACTGGGGGTATGAGACATTAGCCAATAATTGGAAGCCTCCTGTTCCTGATCATTACCTTACCCTAAAGTGGGCCCCTACAGGGTGCAAACTCCCTACTGTTAACTGGCTCGGCCAAGAAAGTGAGAGATCCTGCACACATCTTAATCTTACAGTGCAGCTCCCCACTGATCCCTCCTGGTTACTCGGTCAAACTTGGGGCTTCAGAATCTATAAGAAAGGAACCGACCGAGGATCACTTATTCTAACAAAGAAGGAGGCTGTAAACCAACCAGGCCGAAATACTGCATTAAGAACACCCTCTGGCATAGGTCCCAATAAAGTCATTAACCCCCTTTTTCCACAGCCCTCCAGCCGCACCTCAGCTCCAACCAGCTGCACCTCAGCTGCCAACAGCGCATCGCCAACCCCACCACCCCGACCTTTTCTGCCCCCCTCTCGTTACTCCTCTCCCCTCCTCAGCCTCATCCAAGCCGCCTTTGCCTCAGTGAACTCCTCCAACCCCAATCTTACCTCCTCCTGCTGGCTCTGCCTCTCCACCTCTTCCTCACTGTACGAGCCCGTTGCCTCCAACCTCTCCTTTTCAGAAAGCACAGAAAACAGCCCCTTGGAATGCAATTGGAATACCTCTGCCGTCCCCCTAACCTTTCATTCAGTCTCCTATACGGGAAAGTGCGTCCGCCCTCGCTCCAGTAACTCTCCCGACCTCACTGCCTGTGCCAGCTACTCATCTCCCAGCAGCTCGGCAAAATTTCTCATTCCTCATAACTCCTCCCAATGGCTCTGCTCCTCTACAGGACTTACCCCCTGTCTCAGCACAAATATCATCAGTGAATATAAAGAAACTTGCCTCCTAATTGTCCTTATCCCTAGGGTCTTATACCACAGCGAAGAAGACTTCTTCCTCCGTCTGGAAAGAACTGCAGCTCCTGCCCTTCTACAAAAGCGAGAGCCCATCACCGTCCTCACAATTGCCTCCCTCCTAGGTCTTGCCGGCACTGGCACCGGAATCGCTGCACTAGCCAGTCAAGGCTCCGCCCTAACTCACCTCAGGGCGGCTGTTGACGAGGACATTCATCACTTACAAAACGCTATTTACCATCTAAAAAATTCTGTCAATTCCCTCTCTGAGGTAGTGCTCCAAAACCGCCGAGGTCTTGACCTTCTCCTCCTCAAAGAAGGAGGCCTCTGCGCCGCCCTAGGAGAAGAGTGCTGTGTATATGCCAATTCCACAGGTCTCGTCGAGGACAGCCTGAAAAGGGTCCGAGAAGGACTGGAAAAGCGTAAAAGAGATCGTGAAGCCACCAGTTATTGGTCCAGTTTTTTCACTCCCATCCTCCCATACATCCTTCCTTTTCTTGGCCCCCTATTAATAATCATTCTAGCTCTCATCTTAGGACCCTGCCTCATCCGCAAAATTGTCCAGCTTGTAAGAAAACAAACGGATGCCATTTTTTCCTCGTTCGTGCAAATCCAGTATCAGCGACTCGCCACCTCTGACGCCCCCCACTCCAAGATGACAGCCAACCCTCCGTGACCTCAACGCCACCGGTCAACCCGCCGACCGCGAGGCCCTTCCCAATCACCTGAACATCGCTCTCGCCTCGAGTTCCAGCTTCTCTGAACCCCTGAACTTTAAACCCCTCACCTTCGCCCAGCCCGCTGCAGCGAAGCCATTGTCAAGCGCCCAGGCACCACACCTACACTGAACTTCAGCCTCACCGAGCCACCGTCAACCCCTTTTTCCCTTCCCTGACCTCCCCCTTCCCTCACCCTTAGCGGGCCTCTCCGGTAAAGCCTCTTCCTCTAATTAGAAAAGAAAGGGGAATTGCAGGTAGCTGAGCTTGTACCTCAGCTTGCCAGGCCTGGGCCAGGGGACCTGATATCACCCCCTGGGGAGGGTAGTAGGTACGGGCGTTAGTGCCCTCTGCAGCCCCCCCGAGCCTGAGGAGCGAGGTCAGGGCAGCTCCCTTTTCCTCACCCAAAATGTCACGGGCAGGGGAGGCTTGCCGGAGGAAACCGCCTTTCTCCCAACTGCCCTTTCCCCACTTCCTTATCTTACCCACTCACTCCCTGGTGCCAAGGCCACTCCTGCCACCGCCAGCGCGCATGCACCGTGGCCAGAACAACCCCCGCCCGCTGCAACGGCTCCTGCGTCCTCTCAGAACCAATCCTAGCCCCTCTCCCTTCAATATTGCCATTTAAGGCTGCTTCACCTCCTTTCCAGCCCTGCCCTTCTTACCAGCCTATATAACCTGTGATCACCCCTGAATAAAGCCTCTTTGGCGCATACTCCTACTGGATGAAGAGTGTCTTGTCCTTATCGCCGCCCTCTTAACCTTGCACGCCTCCCGCCGAGGACCCGGCCAAGTCCTCCGCCTCGCCCTCGCCTCCGGGAAAGAGCCCCCGCCGCCGGTACCCTTTAAGCAGCCCCGAGAGCTGAGGGCTCAGCTACCGGCCGCCCCTCCCCCTAGAAGCAGTAACCGCGACCGCACACCATTACCTGGCAAAGTTGACACAATTGCTTAACAATCATGAGCATGAAAATAAATGCTGTGTCCCTCTTCTTTCTATTTCTGCTGTCATCCAGCTGTAGGTGGTGGTGCTTGTTAAGTACTGCACCAGTGTGCTTGGCCAAGGAAGTGGGGGCTGAAATGTTACCTCCGCTCTGCTCTTCAACCAGATATCCTAGTGTGGGCTGCATCCCCTGAAGGTCATCTTCTTTTAATTGACACCTGGGCATCTTATAAGCTATCTGGGGCTGATGCCTTCTTAGTTCAAAATTCTGTAACTTTTTGTCCGGCTTATATAGTAGGCTCCTACCCACTCTTTCTGTCTCTGGTTTTTTCCTCATACAATCACATTCCCAACTCCTTCTAGATTGAAGTTGTCATTTCCATGCTCCAAAAAATTTCAATGAATACCTAATATGCTCTCAATGAACTCCAAACTGCCTAGCCAGGGATTCAAGGCCTTCTCCAGGTCTGGATCCATCCCACTTGTCTTATCTGCCTCTACTTCCCATTGTACACGTTCTACTCACTCCACCTGAACTGGATACTTGCTGGTTTCCCAGTCTTCCAGTGCTAGTGGTCAGAGCAATAATGACTAACATTAACTGACTCTGAAATATGTGTTGGGTGTTGTGCAAGAGCATGCCCTTTTCACTTGTAAGAATAACCCTCTGAGATGGGTTCTACAAGCTTACACCTGTCCAGCCCTGTTCTGGTTTGCTAATGCTCCCAGAATGCAAAACAACAGAAATGGATCAGCTTTTATAAAGAGGGTTTATTTGGTTACAAAGTTACAGTCTTGAGGCCATAAAGGGCCAAGGTAAATCAACAATCGGGTACCATCACTGGAGGATGGCCAATGGTGTCTGGGAAACCTCTGTTAGCTGAGAAGGCACATGGCTGGCATCTGCTCCAAAGTTCTGGTTTCAAAATGGCTTACTCCCAGGATGCTCCTCTCTAGGCTGCAGTTCCTCAAAAATGTCACTCTTAGTTGCCCTTGGGATGTTTGCCCTCTCAGCTTCTCTGGAGCAAGTGTCTACTTTCAATGGCCATCTTCAAACTGTCTCTCATCTGCAGCTACTCTCCCAGCTTCTGTGCATTCTTCAAAGTGTCCCTCTTGGCTGTAGCAAGCTTGCTCCTTCTGTCTGAGCTTATATAGTACTCCAGTAAACTAATCAAGACCGATGCTGAATGGGTGGGGCCACACCTCTATGGAAATTATCCAGTGAAAGATTTCACCCACAGGTGAGTGATCACTTCTCCATGGAAATATCCAATCAAAAGTCTCCAATCCAATCAACACCAATGTATTTCCTGTCCACAGAAGACTGCATCAAAGATAATGGCGTTTTGGGGAACATAATATATCCAAACCAGCACAAGCCCTAAGTTGCTTTACCTGCATTATCTCATTTACTGAGAGCAACCCTATGAAGTAGACCCAATGAAACCCTATCTGATGGGCCCAAGATACTTTAAACATCTACTTTTGATCTTTCACATGCATTATCTCATGTAACCATCTGAAGGACTTTTAAGCGCAGTAGGTATAATTATTCCTGTTTTTCAGCTGAAAGAAAAAAATAACTGAGGCTCTGAGAAGTTAAATAGTTTTCTTATCACATAGTTAATTACAGGCAGAGCTGTTTCTCAGTCCTCAGTTGGTTTGATATCAAAGGCTGTCTCTTAAAAGACCAACAGTTCTCAAACAATGACCCATAAGAATAACCAATCAGTGGGAGTTAGTTTAAAATGTTTCCTCTGACCTGGGGTAGGGCCAAGCAATATGCATTTTTTTGTCACATACAATTTAGGTGATTCTGCTGCAGGTGCTTTGTGGAACATCTTTGAGACCCCCGTACTAGACCATTTTGTTTTAAGTAATGAATATTTATCTCTTCCTTATGACAGTATGTGGCCAGTTCATTCAGTTGCTTCTGGATCATGATATATAATCAGATCTCATTATAGAGCAGGATGCTTCCTTTTTATTTTCTGTGACAAGAAGAAATGTATCCACTTCATCCTAAAGAGGCCCTGAAATCTTTGAATATGGATTTAAGAAGCAGAGCATTTATCTACTTCACACCATTTAAAATAGTAATCTGGTTATTCAGGTGGATAGTGTTTCCCACTCTGATTCTGGAGGTGCAATTGCAAGGAAGAACAGTTGAAAGCGTTGGTTATACATTGGGATCCTGCAGCTTGGCCCATGATGGATCAATGGATGCTTTGAAAAGCTTCGATTGTTCTTCACCGATTTCTCTGATGGGTTTAACAGAGTGTGATAACTGCACCCAAAGCCAGAACGTTCCTTCTGCTGGGTGTTAGAGTCAGAGACCCAGGCTATAGGCTATTGAAAAGATGAGGGTTGAGTGTCGTTTCAATGGACTATGGCTCTATATTAGGGAGGCCAGAGGCATTAATTGAGAGAAATGACTTTGCCAGGATGGGGACCAGACTCTCAGAGCAGGATTTAAAGCTTTCTGGACACCAAACGTTATTTTCTGGAGACTGTCTCTATCCTCAGTTATTCAATTAGGGGCTCCATTTTGAAGAAACTCCAAGATCTACAAGATACGGGGGAAAATGTCACAGAATTGGAGTTCTGATGCCCAAATGTCAATGAGGGTTGGTGTGTTCCCACAATTCCTTCCACTGAAGCCATGGAGGGAAAAACATACTCCAGTACCCACCCCCATAAGTAGACCTTAGGGCTAAAGCATCAGGTGCCTGTTGGGACCTGTAGTAGCTTCTCTTACAAAAAAGGGCTTGAATGTAGTAAATTTCTGAGTGTTCTCCTCTGAGCTCCTCTAAGATGCTCTCTTGTTGTCCGTGCCAAGATATTTTTGGCTTGGCCTCCTTCTCAGTTGAGTCAGGAGTTGGGAAGGCAAGTCCCCAGCCTCCCAGACCCTGATGGCCAGGGCAGCTTTCAATCTGTCCACCATCTGTTGCTATCTAATCAGCGAGGAAGACTTCTATGGAGACAGCTGGAGCAGAGAGTGACAAACTCCTTATGCTAAGGATGTAAAGGAAGCTTTCTTTATGCTTGTGTCATGGGCTGCCACTTAACAGGATTTTGTCAGGGCTGGAGGTGAATTTAAGTAATTGTTTCCTTCTTTGATTAAAAGGGTTATTTCTACAGGTGTGGTACATGGAGAAACAATGTGCCTAGACCAGTTATGGTGCTATCCCAGATCCTTGTAGATTTTACAGAGGGGGTCTTAATATATTTTCAAACAACACTTGGGTTGGTACCAGGCTCCTTGACAAGGGAAATATAGGCACAGAGACACACTGGTTTTCTCCAAACAGGTTGCTGAATCAGACTGGGGGGAATAGGCCCTTGTACAATGTCTGGAGAGCCTCTAAGACATTGCCAAGAGCCCCATAGTCAGCTTGTCCTGGTCTCAAGGAAGATGGACTAAAGCCTCTTCCCAGCCAGGACCCTCAGTTGACTTAATGCTCATCCCCATTGAGCCCTTGCTGACAGACAGGAAGTGCTGCCATTTTTTTTTTTGGTGCCTATGGCACCAGGATGGGTGGGACTGATTTGCCCAGCTGGAGTAAACTGTTCTGCCCTGGTGGGTCCCTCTTAATGGATTAGGCAGCTATGTGCGAGGGACTTTGTCTGGAATAACAGAAAGAGGATATGGTGGGAATCACACTCAGGTGCAAGGTGTTCTCAGGAGTTGGGGGGTCCTGAATAGCTGGATTCATAGATGAGGGAGTTGGGGAAACATGCCCACTCTAACAGTCAGTGTCCATCCAGGAAACAGAAGCAATTAAAAATGTTTTCAACAGAGAGAATTTAACACAGGGAATTGGGCTCATGAGAAGAGCTGAGAAGCCAAACCAGGTGGTAAATTAGAGACCAGTCACAGCAGGAAGCCCCTACAAGATACAGCACAGGAGTGACTTAACTAGAGCCCTGAAGCCGAGGCACTGGGTGGAAATTGGGGATGAGGTGTGCCTAGTGGGAACTGGGACCATGGGTGGTGGTGGTGGGGTGGGAGGCTGTCCAGTGGGGACAAAGCCACTGCCAGAGATGCTGCCTGAGACAAGCTGAGACATATCCTGGCTTCTCATCATCTCCTCCAGTCTTGTACCAGTGCTTTTTGCTGGCCTCAAATCCTAGGAAGCTTCTTAGCAAGGGAGCTTGTAATACAGAGAAGAGGAGAGGAGAGGAGAGGAGAGGAGAGGAGGGGAGGGGAGAGGAGGGGAGGGGAGGGGAGGGGAGAGGAAGCATACAAATGAACCCAAGAGCAAACAGACAGGTGAGGGCACCTCCACTGTGCTAGGTGCTTTAGGTGAGGCATGATGAGTAGTGCTGTTATCTTAGAACCAGGGATCAGAGAGGTTCATTAAGTTGCCTGAAGTCATACCAGAGCAGAACTGCAATGTGAGTGCAGGGCTGCCTGGCTCCTAGATTGCCCTAACCCATGCTAAGGAATAGGATTTGACCTTCTACTTGGGCAGAAAATGATGGAATGAGAAGTTCTGCTGATGAGAGGGTTATTGGGGATTGAAGGCTCCAGCCTGAGCCCATAGGATCTCTAGCCCAGCTGAGGTCAGCTCAGATGATCAATCTCTCCCAATGAAAGGAGAGTCTGCCCGTATGATGCCTTTTCCCTTCCTTGGCAGCTATGTGGGGAATGTGGTCAGAATCAAAGATAAAAAGGAATCTCTCAGTGGGAGGCGGGCACAGAAGGGCTGGAGCTGAGGAGTTGTGTCTGCCCAGCATGTGCTTCACCCGCTTGGGTTCCCGGCATCAGAATTTTAGAAGCAGATGCATGAAAAATGAGAAAGCTGGTTTTGGCAATGGTTTGGGCATTGGAGGAAGAAAGTGAGGGAAACTTACAGGCCATGCCAAGACTTCAAAGCAGGACCGAACAGTTCTTTGGACCAAGCACACTTGCAGTAATGCTCTCTGCCTGGCAGCCAGCTACATTCTGGGAAGACAAAGGGAATGCCAACCTCCAAGTGCTTTGTTCAGCTCTTTTTGACTCACTATCTGGATCTCCTTCATTGACAACTGTGTGAGGAGGTTTGGAAGGGATGCTTGTGTTGCAACAGTGATTGCTAGCTGGTTGCCTAACTTTAGGTGATGTGTCTACAGAATGTTCTGGGAGGATTTGAACTCAGATAAGGAGACTGCATTTACTGCAATGTCCACTAACTTGTGCATAGCATTGCAGGATGGTCTCAAAGTCACCAAAACACATAAACAGTTAAATGCAACTACCCATTTCGTAGTCTGTGTATTCCCTAGAGTGATGATGCAAAACATTGTCAGTACGCGGTCAAAGCTACCTTTCCTAGCCCTGTCCATTCCCTTGCACTTTCTGTTAGTTCTTTCTGAAAGGCAAGCATCTAAGTGCCACCTGCTCACCCTTGCACCGTCCAGGGCAATGCTTCACAAATACAGCCCTTTGTGCATGATTGCTAAAGTGGATGATAGGAAATGCTGCTTCAATACTAAGCTAAGTAAATAGAACACTTTCCTGTTAACAATGGAAAGAAAAGAGAAAATGAGAAATGGCATCTTGACTCATGCTTCTTACTGTCCCCACCCTTGCTCCGGTTGTTTTCTCATGCCAAGGGCAGAGAACAACATAGCCCTTTCTCTGGCACTGGGAAAGCCCCTCCACTTGAATCTGAAGGACCCAGCCTGGCAGTTTAGGACCTCATTTCATTGGATAGTTTGGCCCGAAGAGCATTTCATTAATTACACTCAGCAAATAATGCACCCAGGGTCCTGCTTTGGTGCTTGGAAATCATCCCACTTAGTAAACGATCTGCTTTATTTAGCCCAGTGTACACGTGGCCTGAGAGAAAATGCCAGCCACGGCCATGAGGGATCCCTCTCCTGGGGCTGGGAGTGGGGTGTGTGGGGCAGGGGCACTGGGGAGGGGAAGTGGGCACTGTGTCCAGCTGTTGGAAAATGGGTGGCATGTAGATCTGATAATGGCCTGTGCCACAGTCATCCAGGGACACAGAATTCCACAGGAGCTGCACTAAAGGGTCCTGGGCCAGCGATCTGTCCCAGGAAAACACAGTGTGCCCACTGCAGTCCCTGTGGCCCACTGAATTCACTCAGTGCCAGCTCACTGAGTTCCTGGCAGGCCTTCCTCAAGTCCCTGAGTACATCCACTCACTCCCTAAGTATTGGCAAAAGCCTCCTCCATGGTCCCTTCTGTGTTAGGTTCTGAAGACACACAAAGAGAGGGTTCTTGTTCACAAGGAACTTGTAGTCCTATAATAAAACAATGATTGTGGGATACGTGAGAGGATGGGGGTGGGGTGGGGTGGTTTATGGCTTTCTTTAAGAACACACAGGATAGATATTTACTGTGGTGCTTCAAAAATGTCTGTACCCCAGAAAATCATGTTCTTAAAGCTGATCTATTCCTGTGAGTGTGGACCTATTGGAAAAAGGAACTTTTGATGAGGCTACTTTGTTAAGGTGTGCTCAAGGTGAGTCTTAATCCTCTCACTGGCATCCTTTATGAGAGAATGAAACTCAGACAAAGAGAGAGAGAGAAAGCCACGGAAGAAAGAAGCTGAAAGCAATGAAATCTGGAAGAGAAAGGAGAGACCAGCAGATGCCACCATGTGCCTTGCCATGTGACAAAGAATCCAGGATCACTGGCAGCTGGTCTTCGAGAAGAAAGCATCGCCTTGATGATGCCTTGATTTGGACATTCTTATGGCCCCAAAACTGTAAACTTGTCAGCTAATACATTCCCATTGTTAAGAGACAATGCATTTCAAGGTGTCTGCTTTGAGCAGCTTAGCAAACAAAAACATTTACCATGTGGCACCGGGATGTAGAGCATTGTGTTTAATTGTTAGTGTTCATCTTTGGAAGTCTGTTGAACACTGCCCTATGCTTGCACACAATAAGCTCTAGGTTAACTATGAATTTTAGGAAAACCATAATCATAGAGTGTCTCTTTTTTTCTCTCTCCCTCATCCCTTTTTCTTTTCTCCCTCTTTTCATTTTTTCTGTCTCTCTACAACATGAAACTATGAACAGTGGTCATTTTTTCAAGCATAGTCCATGGAATCGGAACCAGGCCAGTTGGAGTAAGGCCAGGCTTGAAAGGAGAAGTCGAGGCAGACACAGGGGAGGACCAAATCTGCTCAAGTCCTGCATGCTCAGAAATCAGGGCACAAAAGATGCTTGGTGATCAGAGGTTGCTTGGTTGAGTGAGAACCGTGGAAGGCCAGAGGGACTGAAGAGATGGAGAAAAGCACAGACAGGGAAGAGAAAAGATCACCCACAACAAGAACACCTGGATACAAAGGTGAACACCTGGATACAAAGGCAACCTCCAGACCCAATCAGGTGACCTCTTACATCCTCCCTGCTGGGCAGGAGCCAATCCCAGCCCAGAGTTCATCTGGCACCTGCAGGTGGGAGCTGGTGGGGTCAGATGAGTCTGTGAGGGAACAGGTGGGTGTAAGGCCAGAGGACGGGCAGGTTCTGACACCTGTTTGGATTCTGGTTTGAGCTATTAAAAAGGAAATTTCCCTGACATGTGAATGTAAACAAGGAAGTCCTGTTAACTTCTGAAAGAATTCAGTTTTGGAGTAATTTCTGAGAGAGCTCGGAACATCAAGAAATCACATCTCACTGGGGCTCTGAATTGCTCACTTGCTTTTGTCTTCATTTTCTTCAGCTGATTTCCTTCCACTTTTTATAAAAAGGATATGCTGTTTGTTCAGTCACATGGAATTGTAATCACTCACCTATGGAAGGGTGCCACCCCTCGAGACTCTGGCAAGCACAGGGGAAATTCCTTTCAACACTAGCTCCAAGGAATTCTCATGGCCCTGGTTTCCACTTGGTCAAAACCCGAGATGAAAGGATTTGATCCAGCGTTGAGTAGAACTATGACTTTTAAACCAGAGGGAGGCAGGACTAGATGAAAACCCAGGACGATCTTTTATCTGTCATATGAATGGACAGGCACAACCTGCTATACAAGTAGAATGACTATTGTGAGTTGAACTTTTGGTGAAAAAATCAAAACTTCTTTAGGATAGGAGAAACAACCATCACAAGAGGGACCTGTTTTTTTTTGTGCGTTTTTTTTCATAAATGTTAGGTAACATTAGGGGATGTCTACCCTGTTTCTGGTTTTGTATTTTTTCATAATTTTATAAATGCAATTAGGAATAGCAGGTTTCCAACAGAAAAATCTCCAAATGGTCAACACGAGGGGATTTGTTTTAGATGGTCACGGATATTTCTGATTGAAGGGGACTTTTGACACCTTCTCAGTTCCTGAACCCCATAATTCCTATATTTGATATCTTTTTCTGAATCTTTAAAATGATATTTCCTCTTAACAACTGAGGGCTAACCCGTTTAAACTTTAGAAAGGCCATCCATAGAATTTAAAAGCTATTCACTAAGACTGGAAAGTTTCAAGGCAAGCATGTTTCTAGAAAATACAGTTTTGCTCAGAGCACAGTGGAATGTCTCAGAGATTAGAAATCACATGGGCAGATGCTTCCCGGATGAAGAAAGAGACGGAGTGCTGAATGGAGCCAGCTGGGACCCGCTTGCTGGGAAGGGAGCTGCACCCGCAGGCTGCAGCCAGGGGCTGGGATGCTCTGCAGATGTGCCCTGCTCGCGGGCCTGGTGCTCTTCCAGGGCTGCGGCTGCAGCTGCTGTGCAGCGGGGTTGGCAGTTGCCCTGGAGGAGACATCTGTCTCACTGTCGCCTGACAGAAGACCAGCGAAAGCAGCTGCAGAGAGGCAAGGACAAGCTCAGAGGGCATTCGTGGACATCCCCTCTCTCCTTGCAACCCCACCCTACAACACAGGGCCCCAAGCTTGGTCCCTGAGTTTCCCCAGAGTCAGGGAATATGAATACAGCTGTTCCAGTGGCCAAGTTTCCTTTCTACATGCAGCCCCTCTGTGCTTGGTCCTTTGATAGCGAGGACTTGTGCCCAGTCCTGCCATGTACCAGCAATGCAGGAACAGGGGATGCTGAGCTGTGACGCTGTGCCATTCATCTCAATCAACTCTGTGGGGTTTTCCTATGTCTTGGCAGCAATGCAAATAATCTCTAAAAACTGTGACGCCGTCTTTTTCCAAGAGATGACAATTTGCTACTATCAATAACATGGATTTCCCACTCGAATGGGTCAATGTGTTTTCTTTCTAGTTATCAAATCTCCTACACTCCAATGACTAATGGGGAATACAATGGCAGTTTGTTACTGTGTTGGCATTGTTTGCTATCAGAAATGACACTGAAACAAAATAGTAATCAGTTAGGTTTGCATTCAAAATTTATTTACTCTCTGCCGAGGGAGAGCACACATTCACATATCAATAGGAACTGATGACAGCAATGTGTGTGGTCTTTATAAATTACCCATGCAGTAATTTTCGGTTTACAAAAAAAAAGTTCCCATCCATCAGCTCATTTTGGCATCACAGGAATGTTTATGATATTATTCCAGTTGAAAAGAATGAGGCTTAAAGGGGAAATGCCTTGTCTAAGCCCACATAGGGAGCCACTAGGGGCTAAGATATAGGTCTACTCTGTCTTAAGCTGGTTCTTTTTTCAATAAACCATACTTGAGAAGAAAGTATCTCATAGGAAGAGATACAAGATGTAGTAGAGTGTATTATGTAGGCCAATTTAGACAGGTCCTTAATCTTCATCTGCATTCCTGTGGGTGTGAAACCATTTGTAAATAGGAACTTTGGAAAGATGCTATTTTTAGTTAAGATGTGGCCCAAAGGAAGCAGGATGGGTCTTAATCTATATTAGAACAGGTTTTATGGAGAGAACCTGAAGTCACAGAAGCCAGAGAGGAAGGGACATACGACAGGAAGCGGAGGTACAGGCCAACAAGCTCCAAGGGATTGTGACAAGCTGGCACCAGAATGCTTTAGAATTGGGAGCAAAAGTAAGCCTTTCAATACCTTGATTTTGGGCTTCTAGACTTCCAAACCTTGAGCCAATAAATTCTTTTTTTTTTTTAAGCTAATGCATTGTGTAGTATTTGTCATAGCAGCCCTGACAAACTTAAACATGAGATTATCTATTATTTCCTCCTACAGACAAGCAGTGGAAAAGCAGTGCTTTTCTCCTGCCTCCAGCCCAAGCAGACACAAATACAGATTTCTGAGACATTAAATTAGTGACTACTTGAAAATCAGGTGGACATAACTATTTAGCTGAACTGTGTGAATCTACCATTTTTTAAAAATTAAAAGAAGTAGTCAAATATCAGTTTCATATTTTTCAAACTAATGGATCTCCCAAACTTGATATACGTTACAAGTCCCATGTAGCAACAAATTGGTCATTTTATGGTTAATTTGACCAGTTGCTTTGCTTTCAATTTTGCTGTCCCTAGGTCTGAATCTGCCGGTGGCCGCAGGTCATTATTTCAGAGGCCACAATAACCAAATCAAGCCAGTTGTTGAGGCGGCAGGCGAAACCATGTAATTAGCCCCACACCAGGCAATTCAGGGTCATGGAAATCTGACTCACAAATGAAGAGCCCACAAGAATTTTCAGTAGATTGAGCCTCCTCCTTTTTACTGCTCCTTTCACCTGAAAAAGGAATTAAATCAGTATTCCTTTCTGTTCATCCAGCATAAATTCCTATGTGTTCTGATGAGTGGGAGACAGCTGACTTCCAAGGCTGCTATGGGGTAGGGTTGATTAGAAAACCAGGAGGATACCTTGGCCAAATATCAAGAATGAAAAAAGGGGCGGTGAGTCAAGTGGCTAAGGAGACACACATTAGAGCCATTCATTCTCACCCTTCAGCTGGAGCCTGGAAACTTACCCGACTGGCCAGGCTTCCACCATCTGGAGTGAAATCTGAACACTGACTCCAGTGGTGGGCAGGGTCCAAGGGTGGCTGGCAGCCTGGCAGAAGGGTCGTGACCGTGACTGAAAGAAAGGGATCGCTTACTTTCCTGCAGTCATCAAAGAAAGGAGGATAGCAGTGTAGATATATGCTCTGTGTTCTGGTTACAAGGTGCTTTTGTGAACCACCTGATATTGGGCATGAAATGATTAAACCATAATCATTAAGCGGCTTTGTGTGTGTATGTTTAAGGTGAGGCACCGATGATTTCAGGGTCCATGTTTCTGTCATTGAGGGTGTATTAGTCAGGGTTCTCTAGGGAAACAGAACCAACAGGAGATATCTGTAAATTTAAGATTTTATAAAAGTGTCTCATGCAACTGTGGGGATGCGCAAGTCCAAATTCTGTAGGGCAGGCAATGAACTGGCAACTCCAGTGAGGGCAATTGATGAACTCTCCAGGAGACCCTGGCTAGCAAAAGAAGTGAAAATTCTCTCTTCTCCCTTAAAAGTCTTCAACTGATTGGATTAAATCCAGTTGATTGAATTCTCTCATTGCAGAAGACATGCCCTTCATTGTTGTAATCAATCACAGGTGCAGCCAATTGACTGATGATTTAATAAACCAGCCTTCTGGTTTATTAACCAGCCACAAATGTCCTTGAGGTAATGGTTAGGCCAGTGCTTGCTTGACCAGACACCTGGGCACCATCACCTGGCCAAGCTGACACATGAACCTAACCTATCACAGAGGTTTTCATTTTCACTTTGAACTCCAAGTGGGAATTGCTCACTAAAGGCCTTTACAAACTCTACTATCATGCCAGCAGACAGAGGATGCTTCAGCCAGGTGAAAAGAATGCTAATTTCCATGGAAAGATTACTGACCTAGGCAGCTATGGTTAGAAAGACAGAAAGGTGCAACCATCCACAGTTGCAGTAAGAATTTTGCAGAACTGTGTTGGAGGGGATCCATGCCATCCCCAAAGTCAATTGATAATGCCTTGAAGCAGTGGTAAACCGGTTGCCTGAAGTAGTTATTGGGGGCGGGGAAAGCCCTAATTTGTTACATTTGTCAGTTCCTGTGGTGTAAAAATACTGCCACCATGGCCAGTTTCAGACTGATGGTAGTTTAACAGTAGGCTAACAACATCCTTGAATATTTGATAGTCTTCCCTTGCGAGCTTGTAGGAGCTGGTTCCAGCATAGCACTGGCCGGGTAGTGTGAAAATGGAAATTAGGACAAATGCATGAGCAAAGTGCAAAATATAAGAATCCCAGGGCAAGAAGTGAGTGATTCAGGGCAGACCTACCTCCTGCCCGATGCTATTCTCTCCCTTCCTTGGAAGCTCTCCTTAGAGCACAACCTCAATTGATCACTGTGCAAGGATTCCTGTCTCTGATCTGTGTTAGGCAGCCTGACCTGAAACACTGTCACTCAGTGACCACTGACCATGTCCAAAGCCCCCATGGTGGTTTGCAGCTCTGTGTACCCCAGAAAAACATGTTCTTAAATCTTACCTATCCCTGTGGGTGTGGACCCATTGTAAGAAGGACTTTTTGATGAGGTTACTTCAGTTAAGGTATGTGTGATCCAGCCACATCAGGATGGGTCTTAATCCCATTACTGGAAACCTTTATAAACAGAATAAATTCAGACATGAGAGAGAGAGCGAGAAAGCCACAGAAGAAGGAAGCTGAGAACAGAACCAGAAGGGAAGGGTGAGACCAGGAGATGCCACCATGTGCTTTGCCGTGTGCCAGAAAAGCTAAGGAACAAGGGCCACCGGTAGCCAGCCCCAGAACGTCACAGTCTTGGGGGAAAAGCATGGCCTTGATGATGCCTTGATTTGGACATTTTCCTGGCTTCAAAATTGTGAGCTAATAAATTCCCATTACTTAGCCCAACACATTTCTTGGTATCTGCTGGAGCAGCCCAGGACACTAAAACACCCCCAGTCCATTTTCTCCCTGGAACTGCCCTGTACTTTCAATAGCGTTTGCTGTACTTGCTGAGCTGCCGAGAAGGGTGCCGTTTGTCTCCTGGAGGGAAGCTGTTAAGGGGCTGTCACTTGAGTTGGTCTCAGAAACTTCCCCTTAGTGGGCCTCATGCATATTTAAAAGAGCCATCTCCTAGAATCAAAATGCAAGTTACAGTATTAGGGAGGTAGAACCCAGCTTTTAGGAAGGATGGGTTTATAGACTGAAAGAAAGAAATTCATGTGACTTCAGTGGAAAAGTTCAGGGTCTAGTAATAAATTTGTCTTCAAGTTATGCAAATGCCAAGGTGCTGCCTGCGAGGGTGTTTTGGTGAACACACTCCTGTCAGGGAGTCGGCTGGGAAATGCGGCTGCAGGGAGCTCCGTCTCAGTGAGGAAACTGGCACTAACCTACTGTTGAATAACCCGGATTGAATTCCCGCTCCCCTCCCCTGCCATGTTCAAGTCCTAACCCCTGGCCGGTGAGTGTGATCTGGTTTGGAAATAGGATCTTTGAAGATGTTATTAGTTAAGATGAGGCCAAACTGGATTAGGGTGAGCCTTAATTCAACATGATGGTGTCCTTCTAAGAAGGGGACAATTGGGGACAGGCAGATGAGGGAGAAGGCAGAGAGTGGAGCCCAAGGGTGGCCAGCAAACTACCAGAAGCTAGGAAGAGGCAAGAGGAGGATTCTCCCCTACAGATTTTGAACTTCTGGCCTCCAGATCTGCGAGGCAATCAAGGTCTGTTGTTTGAGACTAACCAGTTAGCAGTACTTTGTTACGATAGTCCTAGCAAACGACGAGACCCGTTTTCTTCCTTTGCTTCTATCTTAGTCTCTAAACATTTATTTCTGTTTAATGGAAAGAGGTTCTTAGACCCACACGCCCCCTCAAAAAATCCAACTTACTTTAGCAGGGGTCCCAGGTTCCTTATGTGCAAAAATGAGTGGCAGAAATGAACTGCTGTCTGAGGCATCCACAGCTCCTATCACTCCTTGCTTCCAGAGTTTGGATACTGGCAATGAACAATTTCCCCTCACTTTTCTATGGTTTTCAGTCCCTTTATAAATTTGTTTATTTTATTTTATTTTATTTTATTTTTTTTATTTTATTTTTACTTTTGGGACTTCCAGTGTTCCACTGAACTTTGTTCTTTAGCTATGCTACACATAAGGGGTTCCTTGGCTAAATAGACTTGGCGGGGAGGTACATGAGGCTAAACTAGTACTCTACTGCACATCTTCAGAATCTCTGATGTCCTAGTGTGCATTGTACATCTCTAAAAAGGAAACTTAATTATTTTTTTCAAAGGACAGCCATTAATATTTCCTAAAACTGATATTCCAATAAACACATTTGGGGAAGTGTTGCCTTAGGAATGTGAATTACAATTAGGATTCACTAGCCAGGTACACAGTAAAACTCTTAGGTTGGCAGTTCTTAATCTGATATCACACAGCTTTTGCACTTGGGTAGGAAAAAAAATTGTATCTTTATTTGCACTGATGGCTAATGGAAATTTAGCATCTCCTTCCTTTGTAAATGTGGGCAACAAACCACAATAATTGCACAGTACCTGTGACTTTGTCACTAATAGCAATCAAAAATATTTTCGTATCATCCCACAGTTGTTGTAGGTATCTTAAAATATCATTCACACTCATCACTATTTCAAAACTTTTGTTGTTATTAGAATTGCCATGACATCTTGCTGTTTAATACATAAATAAAGAAACACGTAATGGTATAACACACAGTTGTTTTAGTATTTTGGTAATCGTATTTCATTGTCATTGGTTTCCTTTGTAATCCTTTGTGATCCTTTATACATTTATAAACACTATTCTGAGAAGGAATCTATAAGCTTTAGCAGACTTCCAAAGGGGTCTAAGGCCCTCAAAGTTAAGAATTTCTGCCCCAGCTTGCAGACCCCATGGCCCAAACAATCAGACTTCCCTTAGGAATCTGTACTCAACAGGCAAACACTAGCAGAATCTATCTTTAAAAATAAAGTAATAAATCAACTAAATGCAGATTATAATACACTTTATTTGTAAACAAAATACCCAATTAGGGAAAATTTTTTTTAACAAAAGCACATAGGTACAAGAAGTATCTTATACTGTACTCCTTAACTGCTGTCACCCTGCACTGATCAAAATAGGTCAGACTACCATAGAAAGATTTGTCTAAATATATGAGTATCTGAAAAATTTACTTTACTAGAAGACAGGCACCTGGGTTCAAGCGTATCAAATAGTTGCATATATTTTTTTCATAGAAGGGATGAATCTACGTTGATCGGCTATTCAGTCTTGCCTGGAACTGAGGGTGTTTCCTGAAACTTGGGACTTTCCATGCTAAGACTGGAAAGTCCTGGGCAAACCAGGATGAGTTGTTCACCCCCTGGGTATATCCCAGCTTTACAAATGAGCGAGTGATGTAGAGACCCAGAGTTCTTGGTAGAAATTGTTATGATTGAAGTGCTATCTTTAGTCGGGGAAAGACAACCTGGCTTTGTCTTTCAGCATTCATGTAACCAGGTCTTCTGGTTTGCTAATGCTGCCAGAATGCAAAACACCAGAAATGGACTGGCTTTTATAAAAGGGGTTTAATTGGTTGCACAGTTACAGTCTTAAGGCCATGAAGTGTCTAAGGTAACACATCAGCAATTGGGTACCTTCACTGGAGGATGGTCAATGGCGTCCGGAAAACCTCTGTTAGCTGGGAAGGCACGTGGCTGGTGTCTGCTAGCTCCCAGATTGCATTTCAAAATGAGGTTCTCCAAAATGCCTCTGTATCAGCCTCTTGGGGGCAAACTCTGGACTAGTATCTCCAAAGCATCAGCAAAACTCTGCTGTCAATGGCCATTTTCAAAATGTCTCTACAAGTCGAAGCTCTGAGCTCTTTTCTGTTTGTCATCTCTTTTATATGGCTCCAGTGATTTAATTAAGACCCACCCTGAATGGGTGGGGTAACACCTCCATGGAAATTATCTAGTTAAAGCTCTTGCTTACAGTTGATTGAATCACATCTCTATGGAAGCACTCAATCAAAGGATTCTAACCTAATCAACACTGATATTCCTGCCCCCAAAAGATTGCCTACTATGTATACAAACCAGCAGAGCAGGCATTGTGCTTAATTTTCTGAGCCTCCATTTAGTTACCTATGAAAAATGTAAATACCAGTGTGTGTCCTGCCTCCCTCCCAGGGCTATTTGTTGAGGCCCGAATGAGACAACTGATATAAAAATATTTTGTAAACTGTCAAAATGCTATATGAATAAAAAACATGAAACGAAACAATTCTTTAATTTAATGTGGCAACATCAAAATGGGCATAAATGGATGGTATTCCTTTGTATTATAAGAAGAAAATTTACTTGTCCTTTCCTTTCACTCGTGGACTCTTACACCCCAAGTTCCCCATTGTTAAGTCCCCGGAAAGGCATGGGTGGTCCAGGCAAGGTTTCAGGGACATTGGCCTGGAATGTCTCTATGGTTTCATTTGTTGCCTCCTTCCCCTGAAGGTGCTCGAGTGCCCTAATCATGTGTCCCTTCTGGCCAATGTCTCTCACTGTCATGCGCCACCAAGCCTTTGAGCATTGCTCATGCTTTTAATCCTCTCTGTCCATCAAAACATATCATCTTATAGGGTAGTAGTTCTCAACTTTGTCTGCACCTTAGAATCAACTAGGGGAGCTTTTTAATATCCTGATACTAGGACCTCAAACCAGACATTAATCAGTCTCTCTGGGGGTGGGCCTGGCTATCAGTATTTTTATTTTTTTTTTTTTAATCATCATTTTATTGAGATATATTCACATACCACGCAGTCATACAAAACAAATCGTACTTTCGATTGTTCACAGTACCATTACATAGTTGTACATTCATCACCCAAATCAATCCCTGAGACCTTCATTAGCACACACACAAGAATAACAAGAATAATAATTAGAGTGAAAAAGAGCAATTGAAGTAAAAAAGAACACTGGGTACCTTTGTCTGTTTGTTTCCTTCCCCTACTTTTCTACTCATCCATCCATAAACTAGACAAAGTGGAGTGTGGTCCTTATGGCTTTCCCAATCCCATTGTCACCCCTCATAAGCTACATTTTTATACAACTGTCTTCAAGGTTCATGGGTTCTGGGTTGTAGTTTAATAGTTTCAGGTATCCACCACCAGCTACCCCAATTCTTTAGAACCTAAAAAAGGTTGTCTAAAGTGTGCGTAAGAGTGCCCACCAGAGTGACCTCTCGGCTCCTTTTGGAATCTCTCTGCCACTGAAGCTTATTTCATTTCCTTTCACATCCCCCTTTTGGTCAAGAAGATGTTCTCCGTCCCACGATGCCGGGTCTACATTCCTCCCCGGGAGTCATATTCCACGTTGCCAGGGAGATTCACTTCCCTGGGTGTCTGATCCCACGTAGGGGGGAGGGCAGTGATTTCACCTTTCAAGTTGGCTTAGCCAGAGAGAGAGGGCCACATCTGAGCAACAAAGAGGCATTCGGGAGGAGGCTCTTAGGCACAAATACAGGGAGGCCTAGCCTCTCCTTTGCAGCAACCGTCTTCCCAAGGGTAAAACTTATGGTAGAGGGCTCAACCCATCAAACCACCAGTCCCCTATGTCTGTGGTCATGTTAGCAACCATGGAGGTGGGGTAGGCGAATACCCCTGCATTCTCCACAGGCTCCTCAAGGGGGCACTACATCTTTTTTTTTTTTTTTTCCTTGTTTGTCTTTTTTCTTTTTTTTTTTTTTTTAACTTTCCCTTCTTTTTTAAATCAACTGTATGAAAAAAAAGTTAAGAAGAAAACAAACATACAATAAAAGAACATTTCAAAGAGACCATAACAAGGGAGTAAGTAAAAGACAACTAACCTAAGATAACTGCTTAACTTCCAACATGTTCCTACTTTACCCCAAGAAAGTTACATAATATAGCAACATTTCAGTGAACTTGTTCCTACTACATCCATCAGAAATTAACAGACCATAGTCATTTCTGGGCATCCCCAGAACGTTAAATAGCTTATCTGTTCTTCTTGGATTATTGTTCCCCCTTCCTTAATTGCTCTCTACTGCTAGTTCCCCTACATTCTACATTATAAACCATTTGTTTTACATTTTTCAAAGTTCACATTAGTGGTAGCATATAATATTTCTCTTTTTGTGCCTGGCTTATTTCGCTCAGCATTATGTCTTCAAGGTTCATCCATGTTGTCATATGTTTTACCAGATCGTTCCTTCTTACTGCCGCGTAGTATTCCATCGTGTGTATACCACATTTTATTTATCCACTCATCTGTTGAAGGACATTTGGGTTGTTTCCATCTCTTGGCAATTGTGAATAATGCTGCTATGAACATTGGCGTGCAGATATCTGTTCGTGTCACTGCTTTCCGATCTTCTGGGTATATACCGAGAAGTGCAATCGCTGGATCGAATGGTAGCTCTATATCTAGTTTTCTAAGGAACTGCCAGACTGACTTCCAGAGTGGCTGAACCATTATACAGTCCCACCAACAATGAATAAGAGTTCCAATTTCTCCACATCCCCTCCAGCATTTGTAGTTTCCTGTTTGTTTAATGGCAGCCATTCTAACCGGTGTTAGATGGTATCTCATTGTGGTCTTAATTTGCATCTCTCTAATAGCTAGTGAAGCTGAACATTTTTTCATGTGTTTCTTGGCCATTTGTATTTCCTCTTCAGAGAACTGTCTTTTCATATCTTTTGCCCATTTTATAATTGGGCTGTCTGTACTATTGTCATTGAGTTGTAGGATTTCTTTGTATATGCAAGATATCAGTCTTTTGTCAGATACATGGTTTCCAAAAATTTTTTCCCATTGAGTTGGCTGCCTCTTTACCTTTTTGAGAAATTCCTTTGAGGTGCAGAAACTTCTAAGCTTGAGGAGTTCCCATTTATCTATTTTCTCTTTTGTTGCTTGTGCTTTGGGTGTAAAGTCTAGGAAGTGGCCTCCTAATACAAGGTCTTGAAGATGTTTTCCTACATTATCTTCTAGGAGTTTTATGGTACTTTCTTTTATATTGAGATCTTTGGTCCATTTTGAGTTAATTTTTGTGTAGGGGGTGAGGTAGGGGTCCTCTTTCATTCTTTTGGATATGGATATCCAACTCTCCCAGCCCCATTTGTTGAAAAGACCATTATGGCTCAGTTCGGTGACTTTGGGGGCCTTATCAAAGATCAGTCGGCCATAGATCTGAGGGTCTATCTCTGAATTCTCAATTCGATTCCATTGATCTATATGTCTATCTTTGTGCCAGTACCATGCTGTTTTGGCAACTGTGGCTTTATAATAAGCTTCAAAGTCAGGGAGTGTAAGTCCTCCCACTTCGTTTTTTTTTTTTAGAGTGTCTTTGGCAATTCGAGGCATCTTCCCTTTCCAAATAAATTTAATAACTAGCTTTTCCAAGTCTGCAAAGTAGGTTGTTGGAATTTTGATTGGGATTGCATTGAATCTGTAGATGAGTTTGGGTAGAATTGACATCTTAATGACATTTAGCCTTCCTATCCATGAACATGGAATATTTTTCCATCTTTTAAGGTCCCCTTCTATTTCTTTTAGTAGAGTTACGTAGTTTTCTTTGTATAGGTCTTTTACATCTTTGGTTAAGTTTATTCCTAGGTACTTGATTTTTTTAGTTGCTATTGAAAATGGTATCTTTTTCTTGAGTGTCTCTTCAGTTTGTTCATTTCTAGCATATAGAAACATGACTGACTTATGTGCATTAATCTTGTATCCCGCTACTTTGCTAAATTTGTTTATTAGCTCTAGTAGGTGTATCGTCGATTTCTCAGGGTTTTCTAGATATAAGATCATATCATCTGCAAACAATGACAGTTTTACTTCTTCTTTTCCAATTTGGATGCCTTTTATTTCTTTGTCTTGCCGGATTGCCCTGGCTAGCACTTCCAGCACAATGTTGAATAACAGTGGTGACAGCGGGCATCCTTGTCTTGTTCCTGATCTTAGAGGGAAGGCTTTCAGTCTCTCACCATTGAGTACTATGCTGGCTGTGGGTTTTTCATATATGCTCTTTATCATGTTGAGGAAGTTTCCTTCAATTCCTACCTTTTGAAGTGTTTTTATCAAAAAGGGATGTTGGATTTTGTCAAATGCTTTTTCAGCATCTATTGAGATGATCAATTGATTTTTCCCTTTCGAGTTTTTAATGTGTTGTAATACATTGATTGTTTTTCTTTTGTTGAACCATCCTTGCATGCCTGGAATGAACCCCACTTGGTCATGGTGTATGATTTTTTTAATGTGTCTTTGGATTCGATTTGCAAGTATTTTGTTGAGGATTTTTGCATCTATATTCATTAGGGAGATTGGCCGGTAGTTTTCCTTTTTTGTAGCATCTTTGCCTGGTTTTGGTATTAGATTGATGTTAGCTTCATAAAATGAGTTAGGTAGTGTTCCATTTTTTTCAATGTTTTGAAAGAGTTTGAGTAAGATTGGTGTCAGTTCTTTCTGGAAAGTTTGGTAGAATTCCCCTGTGAAGCCATCTGGCCCTGGGCATTTATTTGTGGGAAGATTTTTGATGACTGATTGGATCTCTTTGCTTGTGATGGGTTGATTGAGGTCTTCTATTTCTTCTCTGGTCAGTCTAGGTTGTTCATATGTTTCCAGGAAATTGTCCATTTCTTCTACATTATCCAGTTTGTTGCCATACAGTTGTTCATAATATCCTCTTATAATTTTTTTAATTTCTTCAGGATCTGCAGTTATGTCACCTTTTTCATTCATTATTTTGTTTATATGGGTCTTCTCTCTTTTTGATTTTGTCAGTCTAGCTAGGGGCTTGTCAATCTTGTTGATCTTCTCAAAGAACCAACTTTTGGTGATATTCATCCTCTCTATTGTTTTTTTGTTCTCTATGTCATTTATTTCTGCTTTAATCCTTGTTATTTCTTTTCTTGTACTTGGTTTAGGATTGGTTTGCTGTTCATTTTCTAGCTTCTTCAGTTGATCCATTAGATCTTTGATTTTGGCTCTTTCTTCCTTTTTAATATATGCGTTTAGTGCTATAAATTTCCCCCTTAGCACTGCTTTTGCTGCATCCCATAGGTTTTGGTATGTTGTGTTCTCATTTTCATTCGTCTCTATATATTTAGCAATTTCTCTTGCTATTTCTTCTTTAACCCACTGATTGTTTAGGAGTGTGTTGTTTAACCTCCAGGTATTTGTGAATTTTCTAAGTCTCTGATGGTTATTGACTTCTAATTGTATTCCATTGTGGTCAGAGAATGTGCTTTGAATAATTTCAATCTTTTTAAATTTATTGAGGCTTGTTTTATGTCCCAGCATATGATCTATTCTGGAGAAAGTTCCGTGAGCACTAGAGAAGTATGTGTATCCTGGTGATTTGGGATGTAATGTCCTGTAGATGTCTGTTAAATCTAATTCATTTATCAGATTGTTTAGGTTTTCAATTTCCTTATTGGTCTTCTGTCTGGTTGATCTATCTATAGGAGAGAGTGATGTGTTGAAGTCTCCCACAATTATTGTGGAAACATCAATTGCTTCCTTTAGTTTTGCCAGTGTTTCTCTCATGTATTTTGTGGCACCTTGATTGGGTGCATAGACATTTACGATTGTTATTTCTTCTTGCTGAATTGCCCCTTTTATTAGCATGTAGTGGCCTTCTTTGTCTCTCAAAACATCCCTGCATTTGAAGTCTATTTTATCTGAGATTAATATTGCTACACCTGCTTTCTTTTGGCTGTAGCTTGCATGAAATATTTTTTCCATCCTTTCACTTTCAGTTTCTTTGTGTCCCTGTGTCTAAGATGAGTCTCTTGTATGCAACATATTGATGGTTCATTTTTTTTGATCCATTCTGCGAATCTATATCTTTTAATTGGGGAGTTTAATCCATTTACATTCAACGTTAAAACCGTGAAGGCATTTCTTGAATCGGCCATCTTATCCTTTGGATTATGTTTACCATATTTTTCCCTCTCTCTATTAATATCCTTTATTGTACCCATACCGAATCTCTTTAGTACTGAACCTTTCTCCAAGTCTCTCTGTCCTGTCTTTGTTTCTCTGTCTGTAGGGCTCCCTTTAGTATCTCCAGTAGGGCAGGTCTCTTGTTAGCAAATTCTCTCAGCATTTCTTTGTCTGTGAAAAATTTAAGCTCTCCCTCAAATTTGAAGGAGAGCTTTGCTGGATAAAGTATTCTTGGCTGGAAATTCCTCTCACTCAGAATTTTAAATATATCGTGCCACTGCCTTCTTGCCTCCATGGTGGCTGCTGAGTAGTCACTACTTAGTCTTATGCTGTTTCCTTTGTATGTGGTGAATTGCTTTTCTCTTGCTGCTTTCAGAACTTGCTCCTTCTCTTCTATGTTTGACAGTGTGATCAGTATATGTCTCGGAGTGGGTTTTTTTGGATTTATTCTATTTGGAGTTCGCTGAGCATTTATGATTTGTGTATTTATGTTGTTTAGAAGATTTGGGAAGTTTTCCCCAACAATTTCTTTGAATACTCTTCCTAGACCTTTACCCTTTTCTTCCCCTTCTGGGACACCAATGAGTCTTATATTCGGACGTTTCATATTATCTATCATATCCCTGAGGTCCATTTCGAGTTTTTCAATTTTTTTCCCCATTCTTTCTTTTATGCTTTCATTTTCCATTCTGTCATCTTCCAGGTCACTGATTCGTTGTTCAACTTCCTCTAGTCTTGTACTATGAGTGTCCAGAATCTTTTTAATTTGGTCAACAGTTTCTTTAATTTCCATAAGATCATCCATTTTTTTATTTAGTCTTGCAATGTCTTCTTTATGCTCTTCTAGGGTCTTGTTGATTTCCTTCATATCCCGTACTAGGGTCTCATTGTTCATCTTTAGTTCTTTGAGTAGCTGCTCTAGGTGCTGTGTCTCTTCTGGTCTTTTGATTTGGGTGCTTGGGCTTGGGTTATCCATATCGTCTGGTTTTTTCATATGCTTTATAATTTTCTGTTGTTTTTGGCCTCGTGGCATTTGTTGAATTTGATAGGGTTCTTTTAGGGTTTGTAGACCTATTGAAGTCCTTATCTCTAATTTATCAGATCTACAGCTTCGTGGAGTACACTTTCTCTAACTAACCAGCAGGTGGCGTCCACGAGCCAGCTGTTCTCCACAAGCCAGATCTCCCCTGCTTAGCCTTTTTGGTGAGTGGGGGAGTGAGTCTTGTGGGGCCCAATTGGTGTACCAAGCTTGCGTGTGTAGTTGGTGTTGCCTGCCCTGTATGTGGGGCGTGTTTCTGGGCAGTCGGGGAGGGGGGGTGGCCCTAACAATCAAATCTCCCTGATGATCCTAGAGTTTTAAAGCTGCTGCAATAGTCTAATCCTTCAGTTCAGTCCTGCCACAGTTTGTCTCTGCCACTGACCCACAAGTCTTTGGTATTGGCGTATGGCTCCTGAGACTTGCAAGTGGGCCCCTCTTCCAGGCTGTGCACCCCGGGTCCTCTGTTGAGGGATGACTGTGCTATGTCACAGGTGAGTGCCGTCCCCCCAGGGCAGTTCTGGGCTGCTGGGCTGTGTAGGGAGGCTCCCAGTCTGCTCAAATGATGGCTGAATGGGGCTCTGTTAATTCACACTGCTCCACCTTCCCAGCTCTGGGAGATTCAGCTGAGGTTGCAGGGAAGGCTAATGTCCACGCCCAGTTTTGTGGTGTGTGCCTGTTATTTGAAGCACTTCCGTCACACTGGGTTGTCTGTGGCAGCTCTGGGCTATGGGGCTGGCGATGGGCAGGAGTGTTTCCTGTCAACCAGGATGGTGGCTGTGAGTGGACACCCCCCTTTTCTTGGGAAGTTGTGTTGTTTAGTGAATTTTCTCAGCCACTGGATTATTGCCTTTTGTCTCAGAGCTCTCTTAGTTCTGCTCTTGACTTGACGTGCCCAAATTGCAATTCTTTGAAGCTTTCTGTATTGAGCTTCTTAGAGTAATTGTTTTAGAAAAAGCAAAAAGGATTTAAAAACAAACAAACAAACAAACAAACAAAAAAAAAACGGCCCTCCTCAGAGATCTAATGGGTTATTGAAATGCTAATAGACAAAACAACCAGGGCCATTAAGGAAAGGTGCACAGGGCAGAGAGATCAGCTTTGCTTCGGGATTTGCATATGCACCTCAAGGCCTGAGCTCCGCCCTTCCCCTTTCTGTGTTCACCAGAACTCCAAAAATCCTCTGGTTTTATTTTGGAGTTTTCCGTGTTGTTTTTTTTCTATGCCTGTCTCCTCTCTGCTGGGCTGGCTGCTCTCAGAGTCTCTGGTGTCTGGTCTCAGTCTATCTATGGTTGGAGTTTGAATCAGTAGAATGAGTTTTCTATAAGAGCAGCCTCTGCAGTTCTCCCTTCTCCTTCCCGGAGCTGACAGCCCCTCCTCCCCCGGGACTGAGCCTGGCAGGGAGGGGTGCGAGTCCCCTGGCCGCAAAAACTTACAGATTTCGCTGATCTCAGCAGTTCCACGTTTTCATGAGTGTTGTATGAAGTATGCCCAAAGACAGATTGCTCTGTGGTGTCCAGTCCACGCAGTTCCTGGCTTTTTACCTACTTTCCTGGAGGAGTAACTAAAACTTACAGCTCACCAGTCTGCCGTCTTGCCCCGCCTCTCTATCAGTATTTTTAAAAACACTCCCAGATGATTCTAATGTTCAGCTAGAATTTAAAACACTGCTTTTGTGTGGCCCAGTGGTTAATCAGATTAATTACTCCCCATTAATGCATCAGCCCAGGGATGATGTTATCCCTCACAGTGAGTCTTTTGCTTTACTCCAGGAAACCTACAATGCTTCTTAAAACTCTTCTTCAAGAAGTGTTTCTTGAAGGTCCCCAGTATCCTTCACCCCAGGATCTGTGCTCTGTGCTTTAGGCGTATTGACTATCAATGCTCACAGCTTTCCTGGTGGGCTTTCTTATCCTCAGTTTCAGTTGAGAAAACTGAGGCTCAGAGAGACTCCATCCCCAGCCCAATCCTGCAGTTAGGGAGAAGAAAAGCAGTGATTCAAACCTGAGGCTCATGCACACTGACTTCATGCTGAGAACTGCAACTATACTTGTGGTGTGTGTGTGTGTGTGTGTGTGTGTGTGTGTGTGTGTGTGTGTGTGTGTGTGTTCTAAAGGGTATACCAGATGCCTTACCTCCATATCTGCATTTCGCCCATTAGGAAGATGATTTGTTGAGTTGGGGGAGAAGATGTGACTTCTCCTGCCTCCTGACACCTCCTTGTGGCTGCAGCCTCCAGATATTTGTGCATTCACAGGGACGGCTGCAGAAGCATGCAGATCCCGAGTGTTTTGCTCTGTACCTGGTGGTCTCACCCTTACTTCAACCTACACCCTTACCTAGGTTGTTATAGAAGGACTGGAATCCACCCTGCTCAGGGCCCAAGCTGTTTCCCAACAGTCTATTACCCTGGGATAAGGCTCTGACTTCCTGACAGTCTTGGGCAACTGCCATCTTGTTACAATTTGAAAGGCTTTAAAGAAAGGCCTTATTGGGTCCTACTAGTCTTCCCAAGTCTCTGAAATTCCCAGCTTTGGGGAGCCATTCCTTTACCTAATTACTACCTTCCACCAGTCCTGTGTTGAAATGTTTTTGTCCAGAGAGGGCTTATCCATTTACCTATTGTCTGACATTCCACTTTTCAGAGGCTTGTGAAAGTACTCTGAGGCTCTGGGCTCTTAGTTGTGTGCTCTTGGGCAAATCTCTTATCTTCTTTGAGTATCAGTATTCTCATCAGTGAAATGAAGATTTCTTTTACTTTTCCTTACATATTTCTACAGGACTGTGGTTGAGATCATTTGAAATAATGGACAAGAAACTGATTTTTGTAGCACAAAGCCCATCTGACAAAGTATAAGTTTTGTTACTGTTATAGGAAAAAAATGTATTGGTTTGCTTTCCAATATGACAGTGTGCTGAAAGCAAGAAAGACAGGGAACATGTCAATTTTGGAGGGGCAATTTTGGAGAAAAAAGGGGCTGCAGTCATGTTTAGGTCAGATACTGCAGTGGGAAATTCCTGATATTCTAGGAATGACCTCAGCATCTTGGGAATCTGGAGAAGACAGTCTAAGTGGAGGGAAAAGAAAGGTCAAATGGAAGTAAAAGACAACTTCCCTTACTTCTCATTTTGTCAGAGGCCAGCTCTGCCCATTACAGAGTGGTGATGAGGAAAGAGCCAACCTACAAGCTATTGTGTGTGTGTTCCAGATATAGCAGGGGACAGCTGCGGATGAATAATGACACAGATGAGCAGGTAGGGCAGGTTTCACACAAGGAAAAAGCTTGTATGCAGCTGGGTGGACAGGCTGACTGGCACCTAGGTGACCCAAGGTTGGAATCTAGGGTGTGGTGGCTGATGGGGACCTTAAAGCATCTGTCAAGGCCCCATGCCCAGAACTTGGGAATGGCAACTCGTACAGTGGGACGGGACCTTACCCTGGTAACTAGGCTAGCTGAGGGCAATCTCAGTCTACTTCCTGTTTTAGGGCCACCTGTCCCTTGTGTATTGCTTCTTCAGATGCTTCTTCTTTGGTTCAGTGATGTGGTACTGGCCAGGGCACAGGCTCTGCCCAGGTTCTCTTCCTGATAGACCATGTGGACCTAAGGAAGTTAAGCAAGTTAAGTCATCTTCCTGGCCCACCATGTTCTCTTTTATAAGAAGATGTGGTTGACTCAGATGACCTCTGGGATCCTTCCAGCACAACATCATATGACTTTATGAGTCAAGGCTAATTTCTAAGGAATTTGACAGCCTGATATGGTACATGTGGCTGGAGCCCCTGAGACTTTCTGAAGTTATAGAATATTCACATTAAAAGCAAATACTGGAATATTTATAAGTATTAAAATTTTTAGTTTGGCATACAATATAATGGTAATCAAGCATAATTTGGGCTGGCCTGTAGCCCACTTATCTGATATGAATGAAACCAATTGTTGAATAATTAACTTTAAAAATCAAAGTGGGAAATTACTAAAAATGATACTTCTGTACTATAATTTAATTTGAAACATCTAATGTACATTTATTTATCAATCTTTTGATATAGAGCCAAGTCCTCTTCTTTGTGTATGGGTTTGCTGAGTGGAATTCAGCATAGTCTTCCTTGCATAAATCATACCGAAGGTACATCATTTACAAATTCTTGTTTCAGATTCTTTAACAAGCAATGAGATCTTAGAGACAGGTGTGAATCCTAGATTTTTATGACCCTTCTCCAATCACAATTCTTTTATAATTGGGTTGTCCCACCTAATTCTATATCTCTATCTGTACCTATATTTCTACCATCTATCTATATCTGTATTGATTTATCATCTCTCTCTGTATCATTTGTATCTATGTCATCTCTTTCTCTATTGTATACCTATATCTATCTAACCATCCAACTAACATTTACAAATTTTTCCCAAAGTATTCAACTTATTATTATTATTATTATTTTGTGGAAATGACAATAATTATGACCAGCCTAAACAGGCTTGGGGACAAACACAATTAGTGGTTTTAAGTATAGAATTCAATTAGAGGGAGCAGAAGAGTGCAGCACATCATAAAATGAGTGAAAAGACAAGCCACACAGAGGAACAAGATATTTGCAACACAGAAACTGACAAAGGACAGGGGCATCAAATATATAAAATCTTTACCAAATCAGTAAGAAAAAGAAATAACCCAATAGAAAGCTGGGCTGAACACCTGAATGGGCACAAAACAAATGGCTGGTAAACATGAAAAGAGGCTCAACTTCACTAGAAATCAGGGAAATGCAAAGTAAAACCACAAGGAGATACCCACTGCATACCAGATAGGCAAAAATAAAAAGAAATTCTGAAAATACTCATTGTTGGCAAAAGTTTGGAGCAGGATGAACTCTGGTGAAAGTTGTAAATGGGTAGTACCTTTTTGGAAAGCAGTTTGCCATTCCACTCTTTGGGACACACCTAGAGAAACGTACGTGAGTGTGCAGCCACATAGGTGTACAAGAATGCTCACGACAGCATTTGTATCATGAAACAATCCAAATATTCATCACCTATAGAACGGATACCAGGATGGTTTGAAGCTGTTATGCACCCTGGAAAAGCATGTTCTTTTAATCCATTCCTGTGGGAGTAGACCTATTGTGGGTGGGACATTTTAATTAGGTTATTTCAGTTGAGGAGTGCCCCAGGGTGGGTCTTTTTTTTTAATGTAATTTTATTGAGATATTATTCACACACCATATAATCCGTCTACGGTATACAATCAGTGGCTCACAGTATCATCATATAGTTGTGCATTTATCACCACAATCAATTTTTGAACATTTTCATTACTCCAAAAAAAAGAAAAAAATAAAAATAAAAAAGAACACCCCAAACATCCCATACCCCCATCCTCCCTATTATTTATTTATTTTTTTGTCTTTATTTTGTTACTCATCTGCCCATACACAGGATAAAGGGAGTGTCAGTCACCATGTTTTCACTATCACATAGTCCCATGATAAAAGCTATATAGTTAAACAATTATCATCGAGAATCAAGTCTACTGGATTACAGTTCAACAGATTCAGGTATTTCCTTCTAGCTATCCCAACATACTAAAAACTAAAAAAGGGATATCTACAATGCATAAGAATAACCTCCAGTGTGACCTCTCCACTCTATTTGAAATCTTTTAGCCACTGAAACTTTATTTGGTTTCATTTCTTTTCCCCCTTTTGGTCAAGAAGGCTTTCTCAATCCCATGATGCTCATCCCTGGGAGTCATGCCCCATGTAGAGGGGAGGGTAGTGAGTTTATTTGCAGAGTTGGCTTAGAGAGGCCACATCTGAGCAACAGGAGAGATACTCTGGGGGTGACTCCTAGGCTCAATTATAAGTAGGCTTAGCTTCTCCTTTGTAGGAATAAGTTTCATAAAGACAAACCCCAAAATCTAGGACTTGACCTACTAAATTGTGAGTCCCTAATGCTTGCAAGAATATCAGGAATTTTCCCCAGTCCCTCAAGGGAACTTTGCAAATACTTTTTTATTTTCTATCCAAAATACTCTGGGATTTATTGAGGTGTTACGTTAACCCATACAGAATGACAAGATCTTGTTCTCTATTCTAGGTTCCATGTAATTATGTTGTTTAAATAAAGTAAACATACAGGTTAAATTAGATAGTTTGCTACAGAAAATATAAATTTTGTGCCAAATAAACATCTGTTAAATAACAGTTAAAAGTCAGGAATTGATGTGACTGCTATAAGAGCTTTCAATCTAGGAACCCTTACAATAAGCTTTATTAAACATTCTGTACTCCTTCATCGATTATCCCTTCTCTGCCCATGTTCTATCCCCTAACAACCTATGCTCTCGAATTCAATTCTCAGCATTTTCTCATGATAATTAGTTTATATTAGTGAGGCCTTACAATAGTTGTCCTTTCGTTTCTGGCTTATTTCACTCAACATAATGCCCTCAAGATTCATTCACCTAGTTGCATGCTTCACAACTTCATTCCTTCTTGCAGCCGCTCAGTATTCTGTTGCATATTTACACCACAGTTCGCCCTTCCATTCACCCACTAATGTACTCTTAGGCCACCTCCATCCATTGCAAATCATGAATAATGTTGTTATAAACACCAGTGTGCAAATGCCTATTCGTGTCCCTGCTTTCACTTCTTTCAAGTATAAACCAAATAACAGGGTTGCAGGACCATATGGCAACCCTATACTTAGCCTCCTGTGGGACTACCACATTTCCCTCCAGAAGGGCTACACCGTTCTACTTCCCTTCCAACAGTGAATCAGCATATCTCTCTTCACATCTTCTCTAGCATTTGTATCTTTCAGTTTATATTTTAAACAGTTGTATTCATACACCATACAATCCATCCTAAGTGAACAATCAATAGCTCCCAGTATAATCACATAGTTATGCATTCACCACTGCAGTGTATATGAGAACATTTTCATTTCTTCCACAAAGAAAGAAGAAGAGGAAAAAAATGAAAAATAAAAAAATAAAAAGGAGAAACAACAACAACAACAAGAATCTCATATCCCTCCCTTATATCCCCCTCTTATTGACATTTAGCTTTGATATATTGCCTGTTGTTCTGATTTGCTAATGCTGCTTTTATGCAAAATACCAGAAATGGATTGACTTTTATAAAGGGGATTTATTAGGTTACAAAGTTACAGTTCTAAGGCCACAAAAGGGTCCAGACTAAAGCATCAACAAGAGGATAACTTCACTGAAGAATGACCCATGGTGTCTGGAACACCTCTGTCAGCTGGGGAGGCACATGGCTGGCATCCGCTGGTCCTTTTCTCCCTGGTTGTGTTTCAAAATGGCTTTCTCCAAAATGTCTCCAGGCTTCTGTCTTCACTCCTCTCTTTCAGCTCCTGGGCATCCTCGCTACTTTCTCCCAGGGCATTTCTCTCTAAGCATCTGGGGGTCCTCTCAGCTTCACTGGGGCAAGCTCTGGGCCTCATTTCTTAGCTTAGCACCTCCAAACATCCTTCTGTCTGCATCTCCAAGCATCTCCAAATGTCATCAAGCATCTGGGTCTGGATCAGCTCTTAGCTTCTCTCTTAAATATTCCAGTGAACTAATCAAGACCCACCCTGAAAGGGCGGGGACCACACCTCCATGGAAATAATTTAATCAGAGTTCTCACCCACAGTTGGAAGAATCACATCTCCATTGGAACTCTCAATCTAGAGGTTCCACCCAAAAAGATTGGATTAAATGATCATGGCTCTTCTGAGGTCCATAACAGTTTCAAACCAGCACACCTTTGTTACAGTTAATGGAAGAATATTAAGATGTTACTGTTAACTATAAAGCCTAGTTTGCATTGAATGTATTTTTCCCATATACCATTCCATTTTCAACACCTTGCAATGTTGACATTCATTTGTTCTCCCACATGTAAAAACATTTTATATTTGTAAATTTAATCACCATTATTGTGCACTCTATGTTTTGCTAAGTTATACAGTCCCAGTCTTTACTGTCTGTCTTTCCTTCTGGTGTCATACATGCCCCTAGCCTTCCTCTTTCAGCTTTACTCACAGATATCTTTGTTCAGTGTACTTAACAGTATTGTGCTGCCATCAGACAGTATTGCACTATCCATTTCTGGATCTTTACAATCAATCCTGTTGAACATTCTGTACTCCTTCAGCATCAAATGCCCAATCTCTAACCTCCTTCTACCTCTGGATAAACTGTGTTCTCAGCTTTAATTCTCACAGTTTGCTCATTAATTTTAGTTCATATTAGTGAGACCATAGCAGGGTGGGTCTTAATTCTCTTACTGGAGTCCTTTATAAGAGGATAAAAGACAGAGAAGTTTAGAGAAAAACTGTGGAGAACCTAAGAGAGGACCCACAGAAAACAGAGAGGAAGGCACTGAAGCCAGAAGTTGAAAGCAACAAAACCCGAGAGACAAGGACCATCAGATGCTGGCGATGTGCCTTACCATGTGACAGAGGTGTCCTGGATGTCCCGGATGCCAGCAAGGATGCTAGGTATCATCCTGCTGATGCCTTGAGTTGGACATTTGCATGGCCTACGCACTGTAAATTGTAAGTTAATAAATCCCCATTGTAAAAGACAACTCATTTCTGGTGTGTTGCATTCTGGCAGCTTTAGCAAACCAAAACACATACGTAACTTGTAATATGGTCAGACAATGAAATAATATATAACAAAAAGATGGACAAATCTTGCAGCAACACAAACCAATGTTAATGAATTTTGAAAACAAAATATTGAGCGATAGAAGCAAGGCACAAGAACATTTATATAAAGTTCAAGAGCAGGTGGACCTAAACTCAGCATATCACTTAGCGATGTATACATAGGGGTTACCTCTGGGGGACAGATGGGATTTGCAGTTAGAAGGGGCACAATGTGGCAATCAGTCCTCAAGGAGCGTTTCAGAGCACACTTTGTGATTATTCATTATGGCCCATGCATATGTTTTACTCATGTACATTTATGTAAATTTCAATGTATTAATTCATGCAAAACATGAAAAAAGAAGGCTAAGTGTGTGGGTGTAGCAGTGGGGAGCTTCTCTGCTCCCAGGGTTCCTGGGCATCATGGTGAGTTTTATGAACAGAATGGGGTGCAGTGGTTAATCAGGCAATGAAGTCAAATAGGATTGGGTTAAGAGAGTATGTGGTATATTGGGGTGGAGCAGATTGAGGGACATCTAAAAATATAACAGCATAAAGGAAATTCTGGTATATTAAGGTTGAGAATAGGGCTTCTGAGGAACTATAAAACACCTTTCTTTTTCATTTGCGTTATTACCTGCCCCAATAGGACAAATCTAATGCATTTTCCTTTTCTGGGTGATGATTCTGCTTATTCTCTGTAATTGGGAGAACATGAGCATTTTTGAGCTATTACTAGGTATAGTTTGGATAACGGCAGAGAAAGGAATTAGATTGAGAAATAATCTTATCACAATATCCAAACATGAAACAAGAATGCACTCTCACACAATATCCAAAGTCTACCTGCGCTTCCAAAAAGATTCCATAGACCCTTAGCAAGTTCCCACAAAAACCCGAAGCTTCTTATAATGGAGTTTGCAAACCCTGCTGTAGGATCAAGGGTCCCAGGACTGAGGATGTTGCAGGAGAAAGGGATGCTGTTCCCCTTGCTGGAAAGCCAGGTGGCCACATGAGTAGGTGGGGCTGGGTGAGGAAAGATTGCCCAAATCCAAAGGTAGCTGGAGGCAGGTGAGAGCTAGTGGGGTTGGAGGGGCACACAACCATTCCACCTCCAACTTGTGAGTTGGCTTCCTGGGGACAGCTAGGGTTCTGTTAAATTGTGGAACACACAAAGCAGATTATAAAGTGTTTCCAAGAAGCATAAGCCATCCTTCCTGTCATAGTGAATCTTGTTGGAAAGGTAGGGATCAGGAGGTCAGGAGAGATGCTATCTTAGAAATGATAGAAATGATCGATCCACCCAACTTCCCAATTCTATTTTTATGAATGAATTGCAGTTGTGGAAAAACACTTGTGGAGACAGAAGGATGTTCTTGCTATTGCCTAATTACAGGATCTCTAAAGATCCGTCTAGCAGTCTCATTCTGAGATTCTAAGAGACAAAAAGAAAAAAGTAAGTGTGTGCTCGTGCACACGCAGAATAGAGAGTGAAATCGGCACATTCTCTGGGGCCTGGTAGAAACCCTTGGACGTGGCTCCAGTTGCAGGGAAATAGTGAGCCTCTGGAAGAAATACCTCCTTTATTTACACTAGACACTAGTGAATAGGGGATTAAATGAGACAAGCACATAGAGTTTCACCCAGCGCCTGACACACAAGCATTCAACGCGTGACAGCTGCCGACACCTGCTGCAGAGGCAGGGCTGGGAGCCGCCTCTCACTCTGCCTCCCCATCGTATTCTTTCTCACCCTCCCCCCTGCACACCCCCACTGCCTCCACTCCTTCATTCTCCTGGGCTCTCTGCTGCTTCTCAGTCCTGCCTTTCCTCTCGTGGGGACTTGCACCCCTCCCAAGGGAGATAAATAACAAAGGCAAGTCACAGAGCCTGAGACTGAGGGGCTGGGGGAGCCCTGGGACCTGAGGCTTCCTGTCTTCAGGCGTGGGAACACCGCCTGCTGATGGACTCATGGTGGGGCCCTCTCTCAGGCCAATTAGAAGTCAGCAAGTTCTCCACCTGAGTTCCCACCATGCCCACCGCCCCTGCCCTTGGCGTCCCGACCACCAGGCACACTGAGCAGGCAGGCAGTGAAGTGGTGAGGAAGAGAAGGCATTGTAGGGAGGGGAGTGGTTGAGCAAATGCCTGGAGGAAGGAATGTGTTGCATTTTCAGTGGTCAATGAGGAAAACAGCCAAGAGGGGATAGAGAGTGAGCTAGACAAATATGGGAAGGGATCCTGGTGCCGTCTTTCCTCCTTGTCATCTCATCTCACTTCACTGAAATGGTTTATTTGCATCCCCATCTTCTTGCCAGGCTGTCAGTCCCTGAGAGTTGGGACCGTGTCTAATCTAGCTCACTCCTCACCTGTAGCTCTAGGGCCTGGTGCAAGGCAGGTGCTTGATGTATATATTTATTGAATAAATGAGCAAATGAGAGAATATGGGAAAAATAGATTATGGTTAGATTATGGAAGGTCCTGGGACTCCTCGCAAGTTTTGAATGGGGAAATATCTCTCTGAAGGGGATGTTTTAGGCAAGAGTAATCTGAGGGCCACCTGGAGGTTGGTTGAAGGGCAGAGGATTTCCAGAGAGCAGGTGGCAGGGAGGCCAGTGTGCCAGTTTGGATGTATTATTTCCCCAAAACTCCATTATCTTTGATGCAATCTTGTGTGGGCAGACTTATTAGTGTTGATTAGATTGTAATTCTCTGATTGAGTGTTTCCATGTAGACGTGACCCACCCAACTGTAGGTGATAACTCTGATTAGATAATTTCCATTGAGGTGTGGCCCTGCCCATTCAGTGTGGGCCTTGATTAGTTTACTGGAGCACTATATAAGCTCAGATAGAAGGAGCAAGCTTGCCACAGCCAAGAGGGACACTTTGAAGAATGCACAGTTGCTGAGAGAGGAGCTACAGCTTACAGAGACATTTTGGAGATGGCCTTTGAAAGCATTCTTTTGCTCCTGAGAAGCTAAGAGAGGACAAACGCCCCAAGAGCAACTAAGAGTGACATTTTTGAGGAGCTGCGGCCTAGACAGGAATGTCCTGGGAGAAAGCCATTTTGAAACCAGAACTGTGGAGCAGACGCCAGCCACGTGCCTTCCCAGCTAACAGAGGTTTTCCAGACACCACTGGCCATCCTCAAGTGAAGGTACCCGATTGCTGATGCCTTACCTCGGACACTTTATGGCCTTAAGACTGTAACTTTGTAAACAAATAAACCCCCTTTATAAAAGCCGATCCATTTCTGGTATTTTGTGAAAAGGCAGCATTAGCAAACTGGAACAGGTCCTTGCATTATTTTATTTTTTGCCCTGTTGGAGTTTAAGGTCTTCAAACACAGACCATTTGCTAGATAAGATCTACCTTCACAGATATTATGTACACAACAGAAGCCTGAATTTTGCAGCTGCCATCTCAGAAAGGGGATCAAGAACTGGGTCCAAGATGGGAAGAACATGGCATGATTTTCTAAGCTGGAAACCTCCATGTTGAGGTTTTGTCAGCCCCAGTTTGTTTCTGTTCCAGGTCAGTAGAAAAGTCTTGCAGACACAATGGGCCTGCCTGCCTGTCTTCAGGGCAGGCAGGGAGGTGGTGGTTGTGGTGGTGGTGGTTGGGGTGGGGGGAGGACCTCTCTCTTCAGCCGAGTTTGTGCACAGAACAACCCAACAGGATCAAAAGTGGGGACAGCCACCAACAGGAGAGTAATGCCAGCTGAGTTCCAGGGTCTTTGTCACAAAGAAAAGGAGAGTGTCCTAATTACAGGTTTAATCATGTGGTTCTACATAGTCCCCAGTACCTCCATTCCTGGAACTGCACCCAAAAAGGAAGAGAAACATGCCAAAGCAGGGAGGCTTCACAAAGTTAATGTCCTTTGGTGGAACGAGCTCATCACACTTTTTTGCCTTTGGTTATCTTGAGCTTGAATGGGCTTAGACATAGACAATTCTAAAGCAGGCTGAACATCCAGGGGATGTTTAAACATTTTTTAGAGAAGGTGGGATGTGATGATGTGTTAGTTTGCTGAGCTGCTATCACAAATACCACAATCTGGTTTTGACTTAAGCAATAGGAATATTGGCTTATAGTATTGAGGCTAAAAGAAGTCCAACATCAAGATATTGGCAAGGCTTTCTTTCTCCCTGGAGACAGTAGCATTACGGTGCTGACTCCTGGCAATCCTCAGGCTCCTTGGCTTTCCTGCCACATGGTGATGTCCTCTCTTTTCTTGCTTCTGTGACTTCAGGTTCTTTTCCTAAGGCCTCCAGTAATCTGGATTAAGACTCACTCCCACTCACACCTTAACTATAAATAATATCTTCAAAAGGTCCTAATTACAGTGGGTTCACACCCATGGGGACAAGGATTAAGATTAAGAACAGGTCTAAATTGGAGCACATAATTCAACCTGCCACAGATGATTACTTGCCAAATAGTATTACCTTGACTTGACTTCAGAAAACAGATTTGGAATAAAGGCATAAACTAGGATAACATTTCTCTTTGATAATGAATTTTACTTTGAAGTAGATGGCCAGCCTCCAAGCATTCTAGCTTATTTTAGTATTTTGGTCCAACAAAGCTTTGGCCAATTAGCCTTTCTGACTGGGTGCAATGTGATACATAGTTTTATGGTTTGGACCATGCTTGTTGAATTAGGTTGGTTGCCCTGACAGTTCAGGTTGAGTAGGGGCCAATGGCTGGCAAGTCAGGGGAGTAGACTGCAGAAAGCTATTGAGTCAATGGAGAAAATGAAGCAGATGTCTTTCTGGCTGCAAACTGATTCAGAGAAACAGGAGTGTGGGTCAGATGGTCTAAGAATCATTTCCAAGCAGGCACTGTGAGCCTAAGAACAGGACCAGTCCCAAGTGCGCCAGAGGCCACCAGGAGGCCAAGAGGTGAGCTGAGCCTCAGCAGACAGAAGTGAGGGCTGAAGAGCTTGCCTCCAACTCTTGGTCCTGAAAGAAAACACTGGGCTAAGAGGTTAGTCTTGAATTCTGACATCCCACAAGGGTGGGGAAGGGGACAAGGAAAAATTTCTAGCCCATGTAGAGAAGACAATTTCAGATGTCTCCATTGTGATAACATACCCCTAAAACAGTTCATATGCTAGAAGTGAAAGTGAAACACTGGACAGTGAGGTTTTAGTGGAAAGAAAGCAGCCCTCGTATGACATACACCTGGTGTTACTATGACACTTGCAAAACTCCTAAGATGCCGTGTTTTCTCCCCATTCTGGGTTTTGCCACATCTTTCCAGGAGACTAGCTATTCAACAACCCTGACCATTAATTAGGTCTTTACACAGGACCACTTCTAGAAGCTTGTTTTTAACTCCTGTCTGCTGCCACAGCTCTCCTGTGAATCTCTCTCAGCAATCCTCACATAGTAGAGAAATTGTGTCCTCAATCTTATGATCTTAGAGGACAAGGAATGTGACTGTACTCAGTTACAGCATCTGGATGCCAGAACAGTGTCCACCACATTGTAAGTAGCTCCCTTTGATTCTCCTAAAGTTTTAACCTTGCCTCAGACTCCCTTGGGCCTGATTCAAACCCAAACTTAGGGAAAATATAGTTTGCCTAGTGTTATCCAGCAAGTCTAATTGTTGGACCCACTTTGACCATAGAAAACGGCTTCCTATGTTGATTCCTTATTGTTTAGTTTCTGCCTGTTACTTCAGTTCTTCCAGAGAATGGCTTTCCTTTCTTTGAATCGCAGTTTCCCCTGGCTACACCAAATACCTTTAATGTGTGTCCCTAGTTCTGATAACATTTGCTGGTTCCTCCATTAGAATTGTGTCACTGTCTCCCAAGCTTAGATCTGGACCCTAGATCCTAGGCTTTGGTGAAATCATCACCAAATGAGGATTTGACCTTGCTTACCCTTTCTGCCTGTTTTGGACTTGACTTTAAACACATGTCCTTAGTAACTTACCCCGGTTTTGTCATGCATTCTAATACAGGACTCTCACTGGGCCTTGAGGAACTTCTTGGACTTTAAATCCAGGCTCTCCTGCATCTGCCTCTGCTACCCAGAAGTTTCCAGATGTCAGGGAGGGGCTGTGGGTGCAATTCCATAATCCTAAGGATGAACAATAACATGCAAAAATTTCTCAGAAATAGGCCCAAAGGCTTAGATTTTCTATTTTTGGAGATTTAAGTTCTTTTCCTACATATTTCACACCAAAGACCAGCCGTATTCATGCTGGAGCAAGTCCTACTTCTGTGATGTAAATGTAGTTTGAATAATGGCCCCCTATAGATGTCCAAACTCTAATCCCTGGAACTTGTGACTATATGACTTCACATGGCAAAAGGGATTTTGAAGCTTTAATTTAGGTTACTGACTTATCCAGGTAGACCCAATATAATCACTCAAACCCTTGGAAGCAGAGACCATTCTCTGGCTGGAAGTCGGAGAGATGCAGCAGAATAGGAAGTCAGAGAGATTCTAAGCGTGAGAGGAATTCAATGCACCATCGATGGTAAGATGTACAGGATCATGTGTAAGCCCCAGAGAAGGCTTTTTGGAGCTAAAAGTGGCCCCCAGCTGACAGCTAGCAAGGAAACGGGAACCTCAGTCCTACAACCAAAAGGAACTGAATTTGGCCAAAATCTTAATGAGCTTGGAAAGAGTCTTCCTCAGAGCTTCCAGGAAGGAATATAGCCCTGTTGATACCTTGATTTCATCCTTGTGAGACTTTAAGAAGAAAATCCAGCCAAGCCATGCTGTACGAAGACTCCTGACCTTCAGAACTGTGAGCTAGTAAGTGGGTGTTGTTTACACTACTGCATTCGTGGTTTTCTGTTAAAGTGGCAAAATGAAACTAATTCAGACCTTCAATCAAGGTCAGACCCTTTGAGGAGCTTTGCCATTTCCTCTTACTGTCCAAGATTCTTGGGCTGTAAAGTATCTCTCTGACGCTCATTGTTGTCTGCATGGTTAGTGAAGAAAACTCCATCAGCCAACAACATGGGGATTGCTGCTCTCACAATGGTTTTCTTCCTGGTTAGAAGCTTCCCTCAGCACAACATATTTGGAGTTCTGCAGCCTTCCTTGAGAGCCAGAATATGGTAATTTCATCACCCTGCTGGGGAATCTGCCCAGCCCAGCCAGATGCCAGGGAAGTTGTCATTAAAAGGTGAGTACTCATTTCATCCAGCTGCCACCTCCAGCTGGAAAGGGGGGCCAGGCTTATTTTGCAGCAACAGCAAAGCATGAAGTAAAATATGTTTGTGAATGACCTGGTAAGCAGGCGAGTCAGTTCCTGAAGGCTGCCTCCTGTTCAGCAAAGTGAAATATCCAGTGAAATATCCTTCTATAGAAATAGAGCCAGAATAAAGTGCTCTGGTGGTTTTTTCCTGTATTCCCTGAGAAGGGTTGGCTTCCTTGGTTAAAGCCCAGTGCTAATGAGGCCAACATCAGGGATTAGCCCTGTAGGCAGGCCACTTAGCTTCAGTTCATTGCATGGAGAAAGACTCCATCTAACTCATAATGCCTTCATTGAGCTCCCAATATTTGCCAGGCCCTGTGCCAGGGGATAGGGGTACAAGGAGAAGCAAAGAGTTAGGTCCTGTCCACAAAAGCTCACAATTAAGTGGGGACATGGGCACTTAAGCAACTCTCTCCAGTGCAAAGGATGAACTGATGTTACATAAAGGCATGGGAAACCTTTTGTGGGAGTACTGAGGTAAGAGTTATTTATTCTGCCTGTGTATTCAGGAGCCAGTTTCACTAGAGAGATGGCATTTGAGCCAGACTTTGATGGAGAAGCAGGAGTACCTAGTAATTGATGACATCCATTTGGTGCTTTATATTTCATAATTTCATTTCAGGATGACAAAGTTGTCTTGATGAGGGAAACTGTAGGATGAGGCAGACAGGCATAAGGATACAAATGTGCATGATGTTTCTAGGGATGAGTTGTTCTCATTGCTGTAGGGTATCATTGCTTCTTGACCCTCTTGGTGGACAGGACTGAGGAAGATATCCCAGTATGTTCACCTGTATTTACTTCTCTATCCATTTCTACAATTTCTATATCCATCTCTATGTATCGAAACCCACGAATTCACACCACTGTCTTCAATCCCATACATCTCAGGGCTCAATCTAGTTTCCTCCTTTACCAAATCAGTAAATCCCTTCTCCCACAATGGAATGCAGCCCCAGTTGAACGCCATGGCTGGAGAATAAGGTAGGTTGAGAGAGAAAAGAAAGAGGGGAAAGGTAGTTTGGGATCTGCTTAGGAAGGGTCTTGAGTGTGTGATAAGGAAATTGGCTTCATTTTTTAGGCATTAGTGAGTTATTTAAGGTTTCTAATGAAAGAATAATAAGAGCCATCCAGAATATTAAAGATAATAAGGTTTTTATGTAGAAAAGGAAGAACTGGGGAAAATTTTTGCCAACATGCAATTTCTCTTGGACTGCGTTTAATTTATTTGTAAGATTACCCCGCTCAGTGTCTGCTCCCTTCCTACTGATAGGCTCCACTGTGATAAACTGAGCACATTACTTCAGTTTCTGTTCTGCCTTTTGTTTGGAATCTGAAAGTCTCAGTGAAAGTGTTCTGGAAAATACTCTGTGTACGCATTTTCCCACCCTCCATGTTAGTAAACAGGACCCACTTAATTTGCCAGAAGCAAAATTTCTGCTTACTGTTTTTTTAATAAATGGATAACATTTGTCATAATGGGCCTGGGATTTGTTGTCAGAGGACCTTGGGATCCTTTTTCAATGATTATGCATACCAGGATACTTTTGGTGGCAAATAATTGAAAATCCAAAACAACTAGCTGAAACAAGACATTTTAATGACTCCTGTAACTGGTGTCCAGAGGAAGTACAGGCCCAGGTTGGCTTGATCCAGTGACTCTGGCTCCATTTGCCTGTTATTCTGCTTTTCTCTCAGGCTAGTAGTGAGATGCTTGCATAATTCTGGATCTCACCTCAATACCTGACATTATCCAGAAGAGAAAAAAAAAACAAACTTTCTTCCAGAATCTCTTCAAGAGGAGGAAAATTACTTTTCTAGAGGTTTCCAGGAAAGGCCTCCTTGAGTTTCTATTTTTTTTTTAATTTCTGTAACAATTAAAATTTATAGAAAAGCTGCAAGAACAGTACAAAAACATCTTTCTGAACTATCTGAGAGGAAGTTGCTGACAAGAGTTTCCAACAATGAGAGTAATTTAGTGTGTATTTCCAACCAAGTCATTCTTGGATAAAACCACAATTCTAATCCACAGACTCTATTCAAGTTTTGCCAGTTGTCTCCAAAATGTTGTTATAGCAAAAGAATCTTTGGCTATCATGACACTGATATTTTAAAGAGTACAATCTAGTTATTTTATAGAATGTCCCTCAGTTTGGGTTTATTTGATGTTTTCTCATGATTGGATTCAGGTTTTGCACCTTCAGCAGGTATATAACAGAAGTGATGCTGTATTTGCCTCATTGCATCTTAATACTGACATATGATTTTGATTTGTTTTCATCGTTGGTGATATTAATTTTGATCATTTGATTACAGTGATATCTGCCAGACTCCTCCACTATAAAGTTACTTTATTTCCCTTTGTAATTAAAAAGTATTTTGTAGGGAAGTAATTTGAGCAATGTAGATATGCAGTTCTTCATCAAACTTTCAATATATTCATTTATTTATTTATACAAGTATGTACTCATGAATTCCTATTTTATTCAATGGGTTATGACAATTACCATCATTATTTATTTTGATGCTCAGATTATCCCTGAATTGACTGGTGGGAGCCCCTTCAAGCTGGCTTCTGAATCCTTTTGAAATATACCCTAATTCTTTGCGTACTTCCTTAGTTTCTGGTACAATAAGATATTCTAGGCTCATCTTGTCCTTTCCTTGCTCAAATATTGGAATCAGTTCTTGCCCCAAGAAGCCCTGGCTCCATTTATAGAGAGTGGTAGTTAGAAGCCATAATTTGGGTGCTAAGAGTTCTCATTGCTTTAGGGGTGTCATTGCTTCTAGGCTCTTTCAGTGGACAAGGCTAGAAAATATGTACTGTATAAACACCTGCATTTACATCTGAGTTTATTTCTGTATTAATCTATGTACATTGAAATCTCTAAATTCACACCAATGTCTCTAATTCTAAAACAACACCCCAGGGTTCAATTTAGTTTCTCTCTTTCCATGTGTCACTCCCTACTCCAACAGTGAGGAACTTGGCTTCCACAATTCTCAATATATTTATTTATTTGACTAATTCCCAAATGTAATCCATTTCCCATTTCTGTAGCCTCTCTCCCCACATGGGCACTTCCTCACCTCTGTCTAGCTCCAGCATCTACGCCCGCCTGAATGGGTGCCCTCTTCCTGTATCTTATTAGCTTAGATGATCATGTCTGAACCAACCATTAGAAAGGAGGATGGCTTTATTTGGACCAACCAGAACTGTCTCTGGAGGCATGGTGGGGTCATCCTTCACCAGGATGCATGGGTTGATGTGTGGGAGAGACAGCTGTTTAAACAAAATTAAAGTTGTGTTGGAAAGGAGGAAGGGAGACATAGGTGCTGAGTTGGCAGTACAAATCTAACCAAAGAACAGTAAGAACACATTCTGTTACAGAAAACAAACAACTCTTGCCCTCAATCTCCAACCCAGAGATTATGATGAACAGAAGGTAGATCTCTTGCATCATCTTTCTATACAGATGGAAAAAAAATTCCTCGGTGCTGAAGTTGAAGAACAATGTTGCATGACTGTTGAGAAAAGAATCAATTATTTGAACAGCAAACTATTTATCTGCAAACTAGTTCAGCAAATTATCAGCAAACTATTTCAACAAGGATTTTGTAGTAGAGTCCTGGACTTAAGAAGGGGCAGAATAAGTTATATTCTGAAACCACAGCCTGTCTCTCCCTTCATTCAGTCCCCTGTCCTCTTTTAATAATCTCCTAGAACAGAAGCCTCCTTACCCAGCCCCAAATGATTCTCCATGTAATTATTTGAATAAGGAGTATATTGATTTAAAATGTTGAAGATGCTGACAACTTTCTCTATCAGAAGGTTGCACAAATTTTCATGTCCACCAAAGTGTTGAATGTGTTTCTACATATGTGGGCCACCTAGACCAATGCTGAGCTCATAAATTTTTGCCAATTTTATAGGTGATAATTGATGCTTATTATTGTTTTGATTAGCGTTCCTTTAATTATGAATAAAAGCAAACATCTTTTCATATGGTTAAAAATAATTTTCATTTTTTCTGTGAATGCTTATTTGTATCCTCTGTCCACTTTTTCCCATTGGGATGGATGCTCGTTTTCTTACTGATTTGTAAGAACTCTTTATATATTGAGAAAATTAACTCTTTGTATTATAAATTGCAAATATTTTTCCAACTTTGTCTTTTTTAATTTTTAATTTTTTTTTAAATTTTTGGTGGTAGTTATTTTCCAGACAATATGTTTTTTGTCTCTATGGCATAAAGTGTATTAATCCTTTTCTTCATGATGCATTGATTTTTTGTCTTGATTGCTTAGTGCTCTGATGACCTGAAGAATTTAAGTCTAAATAAAAAATGTTGCTTCCACTGCCCATCCTGCCCCAGTCTGGCTTCCATCCCCATCATCTCCATACTTCCTCCTCTGGGCCCATACTCACTTGAGGCCTTTCACAATCATTTGCTTGTCTCAAGTGGAGAGCCCACCGTATTCTAGATATTATTCTAGGTTCTGGGGATACAAAGATAGAAAGGAGAATATGGCTAGCTCCTGCCTTCTGGAGCACAGAGTCTGGCCATGAGAACAAGCAAGTTGAATAACATACATGATAAAAGTCTGTATTGGGTAAAAGGGGGAACAACAACAACAAAAAAAGCCAAGGATGTTTTATAAAGGTGGTGACTTTTGATTTGAGTCTTGAAAATTGAATAGGTTTCTTCCAGGTAAGTGAAGAGTGAGCGGGAGATGAGTATTGAAGGCAGAGGATTCTGGAGTCAAGCAGATGAGAGAAGTTCCCTCTTCAAGGTAAAGAGGGCCCAGAACATAGGATGCCCAGTTTAGGCTTTGCTCTTAGGGCTACTGAAGGGTTTTAAGAAGGAGAGTGGTCATTAGGTTTGTAATAGAGGGGAAGGGATGGCAGAAAGACGTGGAGAGCCATAGATCAGCTACAAGACCATTGTTTCAGGGCCAATGAGGTAAGTAGTAGAGGGGTTGGAAGGGGAAAAGCTCAGCAAAGGTTTGGTCTTTCTAGAAGGTGGAATGTGTATCTGGATAAGCAAAAAGGCTAGGGGTGTGGTGTAGTGAAGGATAGGGTCTAGGAGGGCTCTGAGGTTTCACTTGACTTGGAATAGATGACGATACTTATCCCTGAGAAGGAAACACAGAGGAGGAGCAGATTTATGGGGCAAGATGATTTAGTTTTGGACTACTGTGTTGGAGGTGCTGGTGGGACATCTGAATGGAGATGACCAATGGGCAGTTGGAAATAAGCAGCTAGGGTTCTGGAGAGGTTCTGGAAAATAGAGATTTGTCTCAGTCATTGTTGGTGATTGAGGCTGACAGTGAATGAGGGGACCAAATACTGAATCAAAGTCCTGCGTCTTAGTTTTGTGTTCTTATTTAACAGGTACTTGTATAATACTTGCCATGGACCAAGCACTTTACAAATATTTACTCATTTAATACAATAAAACTTTTAGGAAGAGACTATTATTATCCTCATTTTGCAAAATATGTGGTATGTCATTTATCAGAGATACATAACACATAAAAAGAAAATAATGGATTATAGCCAGCTTTGAAAAAAGACAAACTCTCTGTGGACCAGAGTTGCAACAGAAATGCAACTGCGGAGGGATGTGCTGAAGTCATGGTTCTTCTGGGATCAGGTGTAGAAGCAGGCCCCATGGCTAGGAATTTTTATACTACAAAGTGATGCATACTTAAAGCACTGCATATGGGGAGGCCAGGCTTGTTGCATGGAACCAGGTGCTGGGGTGAGGCTTCCTCTGCAGTGATAGAGGCTGTAAAAAGTTATTACTGGCTGCTGCTTCTGTTCTGGGGCCCCCGGCTTACGCCAATATCCAGGGAGGCCAGAGGAAGCACTCGGCCTTGTAACAGGGACCTGGGCCAAGCTTCCTGCTGCCTCAACTGCTGAATCTGAGAAATCTCGTTCCTGTAACACGAAAGTTCCAAGCCACAAATATAAGATGCAATTCAAGATTGGAAGAACTGAGAGAGGGGCAGATAGGGTTGTTCACCCGACTGCTAGGCAAGGAGGGCTAAATGGAGCAGAGGAAAGAGAGAAGGAGAGAGGGAGAGGGAGGGAGAGAGAGAAACTTCCATTCAGGATGAGCCTGCAAACCACAATTCCTAAACACATTGGAAACGATCATAAATAAAGACCTCCAACAAAATAAATGGGAGATTAATTACTCTAGACAAAATGATAGCAATAGAAGATTAATCAACCAGTTACAAGATCTGTTTCCTCTTCATTTGGTTTCCCTAGAGCCTGCCTTTTGATAATTAAGGAAGATTTTTCTTAGAAGATTGGACTTCTAAAAGACAGGACCCTAATGTTTGGATTGTCATGAAATATTTTACTAATGTGATTATGGGAGGTCTTAATTGTAGAACTTGCACCTTCCTATTTTCAAAGTGTTGGGGATTGAATGGTGTACCCCAGTTTGGACACATCCTTGGTCTGGGTCTGCATTGTGGTGGGTGTGGACCCATCGTAAACTAGACCTCTTCAAGATGTCACTTCAGTTAAGGTGTGGCCCAACTGAACCAGGTTGGGCTTTGATCTGGATCATTGGAGTCCTTTATGAGCCAGAGTGAAAGTCAGATGGAGAGCGAAGCCCTGAAAGCAACCAGAAATCTGGAAAAGAAAGGAGACGATGTCACCATGTGCATTGCCATGTGACAGAAAAGCCAAGTGATCCCAAAGATTGCTGACCAGCCAGAAGACACCCCCTGGGAGGAAAGAAGACTTATAGCCTCTAAAATCATGAACTAATAAATTCCTGTTGTTAAACCAACCCATTGCATGGTATTTGTTTTAGCAGCTAGGGAACTAAAACACAAGGAGTTTTAAATCCCTTACCCTACTAATTGGAATTGAGGAAAAATAATCAGAAACCCCTACTTCTGTCACCATTAAGTGATCCAGCTGAGCCAACAGAAACACCTTCTTTCCAGTTTTGGCTGGCTTCCTGGCAGGCTGCCTGGTTTTCTGAACAGATACAGTCACTCCATCAAAGTGCGTGTTCTCAGCCCATACACGTGGTGTCTCTTTTAAGTGTTCATTCATTGGACATATCCTCAGGCGGAGTTACTCATCCCTGGTGATCTGAAAGTCAAAATCAGTTCTTTTCTTCATTTGACAAGTGTCTATTGTGTTTTTACCATGAGCTACATATAAATGCCATTAGGAAATGGGTGAATCACTTCCCTCTGAACCATTCTTGTAGAGGCAAATGTACTAGTCTAATGGACAATTTCTCCTCAGACTTCTTTACAAGACAGCAAATACTTTCTGCCCCTTTGCTAGTTCTCAGACTCTAATTGTCATCTGTGCATTTGGACCCAAATGTCAAACTCCTTCATTGGACAATTCCACCCCTCTTTGTGGACTATAACAGCTAGCAAAATGCCTTGCAACAGGTGCTTAGAGCATATTTGTTGAATAAATGAGTATTCCTCACTAAAAGACTTTCTAAAATTGTATTCAAATGATAAAGTAAACTAAAATAAAATTGTATTCAGTGCTTTCCACTGCTCTCCTCTTGGGTTGTGGGTCAGCAACATTTCAAAAGTGAGATGTCATGTTGGAGAACCTTCTTGGGTTCAGGGGAAGTATGTGACATTATGTATGATGACTCTTGCAATTTGGGGGGAGTGGAAAAGGGAAGGAGAGCATGGGCTCACTTTATTGGCAGGATGGGGAGGACAGAGAGCAATTTGCTGAAAGAGTGGAGTTAGTGTGCTGGTGGTTGCTGCCTTATCTGCTACTAAAAAATCCCATAAACTACTCCCTTATTAGAAAGCCAGTTGCCCCCAGTTGCCTCCAAGATGCCAGGAAGCTGATCAAACTTTTTCCAGGGGCTGGGGAAGGCCAGGTTTGGGTTCCCAGATGCCACTGCTGCCAGATTGATTGCCTCTCCATTGAAAACAGGGCATCCAACAGCTCCTCAGGATGTCGACACTTGGAGTGATTCATCTGCAACTTTATTCTGCATTTCCCCCAATTTTCCTTCTGCTCTCAGCCTGATAAGACATAGAGGAAAGTGGGTGGCTATGAATGCACCAGTCCTGTTATTTTCTAGGAGGCCCAGTGTGCTGATAAGTATTTAACAACCAGCTCATCAGGAAAAAAAAAAGAAAAAGCAAAAAAAAAAAGCTCTTATGTGTAGTGTTTGCCAGTTTCTGTGGTGCAAATACTCTCTCGCCATGGCTGACTTCGAGCTACCAACCTCCCTCACAGAACATGGAGTTGGGAAGAGATGTGCACAATTGTCTCTGGTGAGCTGGTTTGAGCTGAATACAGCACATCACCGTCCACAGCCTCTCATTTGAAGAGGTCCCAGGAGATTAAGCCTTAACCCTGGAGACTGCAGGTCATAGTGGAGCCATGCAGCGTCGCAAGTGGGGCTGTCTGGAAGCAAGTTCCCAGATGGAGTTGGGGAGGAAGCAGCATTGGGAAGAGGGAGAAGTCAAAGTGTGACACAGACCCCACTGGAGCCTTGGAGCTGTCCCACGTTGGGCCAAGGCAGCTGGGCTTTTGTAGCCTTGTCTTTTCCCGTCTCAGGGTGGGGGCTGATCAGTGGAGGTTGTCAGTTGACCACATTCCCCATAGCGGGCAGTCAGTCCTTCTTCAAAGGGAGAACTGGGTGGCACATCTGAGTGTCTACCATCCCCAGACACCTAGGTCAGACACTGAATCAGAGCATGGAGACCCTTCCATAGGATGGACGTAGGGCATGCAGAAGTGGTCGTCGGACAATCATGGGGGCACTCTCTCCCTTACCTGGTCCCTGCAGTGGGGGGCTCAGCTTTGCCCAAAGGCTCATCTTGCTCACAGTAGATGGTCCTGTGTAGCCCAACCAAGTTCAACTCGCCTTTGCTTCACAGCCCAGGCCTGGGCGTTTTTGCATAGATCCTCCTGGATGCCTGACCTCAGAGGCCTCCCTGGGGTTCTGGCTTTATTCTCCAGTGGTGACAGCTTGTGGCAAACCTGCCCTGCTGGATGGACGAGATGGGGCCGCTTTCCAGGGCCCCAGGCTCTACACTGGACTCGGGCCCACGGTGAGGGCGCAGGGTCTGCTGTGTGCCCCGGTGGGCAGACCGAGGCAGCGATCACACCTCCACAAAGTGGTCCAGCTGTGTAGGAGCTGGAAGTGACATTTATTCTCTGCGTTTCCTTCCCAGGACACCCCGACAGAGTAAATAACTGGCAAGCCAGGAGACCCGCAGCTAGTTCGCGATGCCTCCTTCTTCCTGCTAACTTGTGGACTGAATCACAGCCCCCATTTTCTCCCCTCCCAAAGATGGATGCTTGTGTTTAGAAACGGCTTCGTTAGCAGATTTTATATCCTCCTCGGTTTGCTCCTTTGAACGTTCCGCCCCATTCTGGCAGGTGGCCTGTCTGTTTGAGCAGGAATTATCCTGCCTGCCAGCTGGGTATTGGATTTACACGCTAGCTGGGCCTCAGAGAACTCATCTGGAATAGCTCGGGGGCTCGCCAGACCTCTCAGCCCCAGGCTGATGCTCTGTATTTGAGCGTCTCTGCCCTGAGGCCAGCAGACCTGGGGCTTCCCGTCTGTGCCGGGAGGTAGCTCCCAGTACCTGCGGTGGGCTGCCGTGGCTCTCCTCCGAGATCCCTTGGCTCCCACTGCTCCTTCTATTTATCATTTGATCCTCCTTTAGCGTTCTCTTTTAGCAAGCATGGTCTCTAAATATTTTAAATTATCCTGTTTCCGCCTTTTACTAGGGCCATTTAGCATATATGATTTATTATTAATTTTTAACTTCCTAGCTTTTACCTCTAGTGGTTTCTTTGGTCCAGCTGTCTGTTATTTTATGGCATATTTAAAATCTTTAAACCGGATTCTTTTCAGCTAATTTTTATGTATTAATTTGACCTATTCTTTTCCCTCCCACCCCCAAATGACAAGCAAGAGGTTTAGGCACGGTGCGGGATGGGAGTGAGTTGGTCCCAGTGGCTGTGGCTTTCCATGTCCTAAGGAAGGGGGCTGTGAGTCTTTGAACATAGTATGGCTCTGTGCAGCCTCTCCTGGCCCTCTTTCTTCCAAGTCTCCTCTCCTGGGGCAAACAGTTTGACTCTAAAACAGCTGGCAAGGAAGAGTTGCCCAAGCTCCTGTAGCCTGCACATAGCAGGTATAAAATGGTTAAATACCAACATCAGGGAATGGAAGGGTGGTGGAGTGTGATATTGCCCAATGAGAGCTATCATTGATCCCAGGAAGCCTGAGAAATGGCAGGAAATTCTTTTGCTGGTGGTCATAGTATCCAAATGGGAAGTTTCTTTCTTTCCACCAAAATATCGGGGTCAAACATTTCCCCTGTCCCTGCAGAAATCATGACAGATAAGAGAGCGTGGTTTAGGCAGCAAAGCAAAGATGGTGAATAGAGAGAGGTGATTTCCTAGCTGACAAACAGTGGCCACTGGAACCCTGTGAATGTCAGGAAGGCAGGAGAAGCATTGCATTGTGTATTTCAGCTTTGTATGGGTCTTGCTTTAACCGGGGTCTAGAAATACAGTTGATGAAAACTCTGCACTTAAAAATGGAACTTTGAAGAATCATGGACATTGAGATGAAGAGTTCCCTGCAACTGGTATTAAAAGTCTCAATTCTAAGAAGCACAGAGACAGAGGGAAAGGATCTGTGTCGGAGCCAAACTAAGACATTTACCCCCAGTGAGGTCCAGTTTCCCAGTAAGGAGGACTTAAAAGTTGGTAACAGAACTCCTGTATGCATACATTGTACTTTGATGGGTGAAGAATTAAACCTATGTTAACCATCTATTCAATTGCATATTTTTTTTCATTCTATTATGCATACATTCAATTATTATGAATGAATTCTTTTGTCAAAGAAACCTCCCTCATATTGTTTGGGATGGATATCTGGTCAGGCTGTATCCAGGTGCAATTTCTACCATGATTCTGAAGTCCAGGCTGGGATGAATGGGAAGATCAACAGCACTCCCTCAAGGAATACTGCCTTACCAAAGTTATTCTTTTCAGAACTTGAATCCAGTAAACTCAATACATTGACCCAAATTCCCCAAAGTTGGTCCTGTCCTAATGAGGGCTCAAGAAGGTGATTCTTAGGTTTCCCATTATCCAGTACTGTGATGAGAAAATATGTGGTCTATAATCCATTATCTCCACCTCCTTACCTTAAATCCACCTATATTAATATTTGCCTGTTAGATTTAAATGTGAAATCCTCTGGTCAGAGGCTGGGCATATTCCTATGAGTGAGCTGGCACGAGGTAACAGAGCACCCAGGTATTCTGGGTGAGGAGTGAGGTGGCAATTCCTGCTAGATCGATCTCCAACATCCATTTTCTTCTTCTTGCTTGCTAACAGAATCCCAATTTTATTTGGGGTAGTAATGTGCCCAGCTATAAAGCTATACCTCCCATTCTTCCATCCCAGGTAGGATTGATGATGCAATAGAATTCTAGCCAGTGGGATATAAATGGGGGTGACTGGGGGGCTTCCAGTTTCCGTAAAGCTGTTTGAAGAGAGCTGCCTCAGCTGATGTCTCAGTTTGCCTGGGCTGCTATAACAAACACCACTGACTGCTTGGCTTAAAAAACAGGGATTCACTGTCTCACAGTTTTAAAGGAGGCTGAGAATAAAATATTGGCAGGCTGTGTGTTTTTTCAAAGTCTAATATTCTGGTGGTGGCTTGCCAGGAATTCATAACTCAAGCTCTGCCGCCATCACATGGCTGACTCTCTCCTTCTGTCTCCTACTACTAATGTGTCCAATTTCCTTAGCTTATGAAGACTCTGGTTTTAGTGGAATAAGGACCCCAGTCATAAGGGATTAAGGCCTATCCTTAAGGCCTCATCTTAACTAATAACATCTTAAGAGATTCTATCTGCAAATGAGTTTACATCTACAGGACTGGAGGTCAGGAATTTGTCTTTGTGCGTGTCATAATTCAATAATAATTCATAATTCATAACAGCCAGTCTGTTCCCTTTTGCCCTTTGCCCTTCCTGTCTAGAACGTGGATGTGATGGCTAGCACTTCAGCAGCCATCTTGTAAGCATGAGTATGACAATGATAGAGTGGACATCTAGAAAGAGTGTGGGCCCCTCATGACTTTGGAGGACTGCCATTCCAGCTCTGGCCTGCCTTCCTCTGACCATGAGAGAAAAATAAGTCCCCTAGAGCTGCTGGCAGCCACAACACTCTTTCTAGAGTACATGGTGAAAGGGACTCCCTGGCATAGACCATACAGGGACTCTGCAACATCCTAGTCTGTGAAAGTCACCATTTGGGCATTCCTGTTACTTGCACCCAAATGCTATTCCTAACTGGTGTAGGTGTGTTGTAATCATTAGTATGATTCTCTTATATTCCCTGGATGCATGCATAGCATCTCCTGAAAACTTCTGTGAATGCCTCATTTAGAGATGATCCCCACCCCACCCTTACCCCTACCCCCAGTGGAAAGCAACATCTGGGAAAAACTTCTTCTAGCTGTTTGCAAAGCTCTGTGGGGGAGATGTTTCTTAGAGCTGTGGTTGGACTGAGCACTCTTGGGGCCAATGGATACACTGCTCTAAGAGCTCAAAGCCCCCACTTTACTTTCTCTGCTCACTCCCTGACAGGAGCTCAGGCAAGTCCCTTTCATTTGGGTTTTTGCCCAGTGGTGCTCTCAGCTGAGTGGGGAGAAGGCCCAAAGGCCCTCACATCTGGTCCAGGGAAGAGAAAACTCAGGCAGAATTGGGGAACTAACCGCTATGTCTTGGCCCAACCAAGTGAGAAAGGGATTTTTCCACCCTTCAGTCTGGGCAGTGGGGTTTCCATGCCTTTCTTGGTTGAGTTGAACTGAAATTCCCCTAGCATGCAGGCAAGGGGCAGCACAGGGTAGCTGCAGAGAGGTGGCTGTCATGCAGCTCTGCACCCAGCTGTTCCCACCCAGACACCTTTCAGCCAGCTGAACCATGACTTCACCCCCAATACAGTGGGCACCAGGCCATCCCACAAATAGGAACTTTCTCAGAAAACAGGAACTCGAGGGATGGGTTTTGACTAGCACCCAACCAAGGGGGCATGAAAGCAGGGCATGGGGGGCAGTCTGAGCAGCAGAGCCAGGGAGTGGGGACACGGGAAGCATGGGTGCAGTGAACTTGCCTGGGCCGTGTTATCTGCTGCAGAAAAATCACTGATGCTCCTTTCTGGGACAGACCAGCCAACTCATGGGACCCGCTCATGCTTCTGCCATTTTCTCTTTGAGACTTAACTGAAACCCTTCTCTGTGCAAGATATCCATCCTAGAGCTGCTAATGATATGCTCCATCAATTAATTAATTAATTAAACTTGTATAACTGTGTGCATGTGCGAGTTTATCTGTGGTGGGCTCATTGGTTTTATGGGATCCCTTCCTTCCTTCTGTGTGGTGCCATTATCTGTGGACACTCTTTCTTCTCTGATGACAGCATCCCTGTGTTCTCCTGTACAGGTAAGTTTGGGGCTGGTTGCCTATACCTGATCCCAGGATTACCAGCACAGGCACAAGGAAGTGCCAGGCAGGTCAACTAGACAGCCTTCTCCTGGCTTCTGTGCCTGCCTCTGGACTCTGGTTCTGCCCCAGTTTTTCCCCTGGGATGGTCCTTGGATCACCCTGACCATGTAGTGTCCAATGCCAATGGACTTTGTCCTTAGGCACCTCCCCCTTGGCAGAATTGGCCCTTTATTTGTAATCTCTTTATCACCTTATCCTCTTGAGTGAAGAGGTTTCACAAAGGATTTGGCCTTGATCTTACTCCCTTCTCTCTCCAGACTAGTGCTTCTCAAGCTTTCTAAATCTGTGCCTCTAACAGACATAAAATTCTGAAAAGAAAACATTGGTGTAAAAACAAATCAGATGTGGACACTGTCTCTCAGCCAACTTTGCAAATAAACTCACTACTGACTCCCTGTGTGGGACACGACTTCCAGGAGTGAAAGTCTCCCTGGCAATGTGGGGCTCCTCCCAGGGAGGAGCCTGGCCCTGATATGGTGGGATTGAGAAAGCCTTCTTGACCAAAAGGGGAAAAGAAATGAAACAAAATAAAGTTTCAGTGGCTAAGAGATTTCAAATAGAGTCTTTTACAATGGATTTTACCATGGGGATAGAACAGCTCAAATATAATATCTGAATCTGTTGAACTGTAATCCAGTAAACTTGATTCTTGATGATGATTGTGTAACCATATAGCTTTTATCATGTGACAATGTGATAGTGAAAACATGGTGACTGACACTCCCTGGATCCAGTATATGTGCAGATGAGTAATAAAATGAAGACTAAATACTAGTACTACTACTAATGATAATAGGAGTGGATAAGGGGTATGGGATGTTTTGGGTGTTCTTTTTTATTTTTATTTTTTTCTGTATTTTGGGGTAATGAAAATGTTTTGAAATTGATTGTGGCAATCAATGCACAACTATATGATGATACCATGAGCCACTGATTGTATACCTTGGGTGGATTATATGGCATCTGAATGTATCACAATAAAATTGCATCAAAAAAAGTGCAAATCAGACCAATGGCTTTGGTCCCAAACTGTACAAATCCCCTCCCCTTCCACCTCCTCAAAATAGGGGTGGTGGTGGTGGTACTCTGGGGCATCCCCTGAAGGGGTGCACATGCTTTCTTCGTTCATGTGTGGCTGCATCTGGGAGTCACTGCTTGGGACTCTCACCTGGAGGGGAAGGGTGTAGAAAACCAAAGGAATAGGGATACATCTGGGCTCACATTTGCCTCCATCATTTATTAGTTGTGTGTGATCTTGGGCAAAATACTTCACCTCTGTGAGCCTCACATTCTTAAGCGCTATCCTACAGGGTTGTGGTGAGAATTTAATGAGATAAGGTATGTAAAGTGATGGGGCTTAGTGAATGGCCTTCTTATGATGTCAGTTAATCCCTGTTTTAGTTTGCTGAAACTGCCAAAATGCAATATAGCAGAAATGGGTTGGCTTTTATAATGGGGATTTATTAGCTTACAAGTTAACAGTTCTGAGGCTGTGAAAATGTCCAAATCAAGGCATCAAAAGCACAATGTCTTTTTTCTGAAGAAAGCCTGCTGGTGATCCAAGACTCCTCTGTCACATGGGAAGGCATATGGTGGCATCTGTTGGTCCTTCTCTCCTGGGTTTTGTGGCTTTCATCTTCTGTTTGCTCTGTCTGTGGCTTTCTTTCTGAGCTTCTGTGTGTACTTCTCTTTCAGCTTCTGTCTCAGCTTCTCTTGCTTTTCTCTCTCAACTTCTCTCTTTTTACTCTATCTTTTTTCTTTTATCCTCTAATAAAGGACTGCAATAAGAGGATTAAGACCCACCCTGAATGATGAGGGTCATGTCTCAACTTAAGATCTTACTCACAATGGGTCCTCACCCATGGGAATTATTAACTTTGAGAATATGGTCTTTTCTGGGGTACATACAGCTTTAAACCATCATAGTCCCATACAGGAAGACTCAAATCCACTTGTCCAGGTCATACTTTTCCTTTGCTTGTTCTTCTTGCATCTCTCTCTAGCTGCCTGCATTTCTAGTTAGTTATCCTGTTTGCTCCTTCTAGTCCAGTCCTCAACCATTCTCTCTGTGATGATAACACTTTCCATCCCATATGTGGTCCTCTTGTCTATCAGCTCAACTCACCATGCCACTCCATGCCACACCACACACCATGCCCAGGTTCCCCCAAATTGCTTCCTTTCTTAAACTCATACTTTGGTTCATTTGTTAATTCATTATGAAATTAATCATTTCTGTCTTGTTAGGAAATTTTAAAATTATTTCCTTTTGTTATAAAGAACATATATATAATTGCTACGTTTCTATGTGTATTAGTTTAATTGGGGGTTTACAAATGCCTGAGAGCAAGGATTGTCTACTTATTTGTAAGCCCTAGAGCAGGGGTCTGCAGCCCAGTGTCCATCAGGATCCAGAATGATATAGGTATGGAAATTAAGAATAATAGGTAAGGACCCTCCATAGCAAAGTGACATTGCCATGTCGTCTAAGCACAAAATCACCAGGACTGTTTTGTTGAGCAGGGAGTAGATCAGATTGGGTGTTGTTGAATTTTCATGTTGAGTCCCATGTGACACCAGCTGCACATAAGACATGTGTAGTGGGATGAATGAAACTGGAAATGGTGGCTTATCACTCATTAGAGAGTTTGTGAAGCACTGTCCTGGGGGACCTGGAATGGAACCTCATACACTCAAGTGTTTACTGTCTGCCAGTAGAGTGATAAACACCACAGATTTTGACACCTCAATAACATATTTTTCTTTTCTATGCTTTTATAAAAATTATAAGCATCAAAATAAATAAAATGCAAATTCAAATCACATTGCACATGTAAGCCAGATGTTACCTGGGGGTTCCCATGACTCTTAAGAACTCAGTGGCAGTGGCTTATTGTCCTACAAACTATGGAAAACTCAATGGCCTCCTCAAGATGTAGGCAAGTTTTTGGAGACTCTCCTGGCCATGACTACCCCTGTTACCCAGGGTTTACTTCCACATCTCCCTGTCCATGCAGCTTCCCAATCACCTCCACCAAGATGTGAAATTCAGCCTTTGTATTAAATTTCACAACCCCCACTGCTCGCAGGTAGAAAAAAGAATCTCCAAGGCCTTGAGTAGGTAGCAGACTTTGTGTGGGTAGAAAGTTTGGGGAGGCAGACAATTTCTGTTCAATAGAGATAGCATCTTAAGAATCTAATCACTCAAGTGTTTCACTACTTGTAACATCAGGGAAGATTTTGAGATTCTAACTTCCTGGCCCTTCCTTCCCCTTCTCTTCTTTGTCTCCTGTGGACCATGTGGTTCCTCTAGCCTTTTCCCAGCCCCTGTTTCTCTGAGGCCCTCAGTGGATTTTTTAAATTCTTCCCAGGGGCTTGCCACTGAAGCCATCACTACTCACTTGCCTGGCATAGATGATGGAGTTCAGGGCTGATTCGTTGACCTGGAACTCTTAAAATCCTTGAGCCAGTCTTTCTAGAGCTTTGCCAATACCCAGTGATGGTTCACGGGACTGCCAAGAAAGGAGGTTTCCAAGTCCCACCTCATGCTCACTGCACGGTGCACACTCATGTCCCAGGATGCCTCGTTTAGTTACCACTCCAAAGCCTCCTTCCCCACCCTATGAAATTCAATTTAATTTACAAGAATTACAAGAATGGGTCGAGTGACATTTTTCCCCATTACACAAACGAAGATCACTTGTTTCAACTGCTACATCCCGAGGTAGGAACGCCCCTTTTCATCCTCACATGTGCAGTGAAATAGCCACACCTTCGTGTTAGAACAAAAAAGGCAGACGGTAGCTTCATTTGAGGTAGCTCTCTCCATTGGACTTTGTGCTGGGCCTTCAGCAATGCAATTGGGTCAGTGGAAATTAAACTGATCCGGCTGACCTGGGCCTTCCATAATTCTGCAGGGAGCCACTTTTCCTATCGATTTCCCGTTATATTGATTTCCTGCTGCAAGACACTTCCCTCTTACATTTTTCAACAGCAAAGAACAAACGAGGCTGCGGCTTGTGGCTTGCGAGAGAAGGGGGAGCTAGCTCAGTTGTCGTCTAACAATAGGAGAAAACCCCCCAGGACAGGTGGTGATGTCATCAGAAGGCGGATAAAGGGAGGCTTGTTTCGAGATGGGGCCCAGACTCAAAGGGAAAGAAGTCCGGACTGGCTGATTCTCTTTAACGTCACTGGGTTCGGGGTGCCCCCACTCCAGCATCCCCGCAGACCTGCGGGAGAAATCGCGCCTGGGGGTCCCCAGAGCAAAAGGAAGGGGGACTGGGGCGAAGGCGACAGCGGTCCCCAGGAGCAGGGTGGCGGGGGAGCGGCGCGAGCAGAAGCCCTGGGCCTCACCCGGGCGATTGGACCCGCGGGGTGGAGAGAGAAAAGGAGGGAGGGAGGGTGGCATGGGGAAAAAGGCGTGCCGCTTACCGAGGGCTCGGGGGCAGGGCTCCCCTGCGCGCGCCCCAGAGCGTCCCCCAAGCCCGGCCTCCTCCCCCGCATCGAGAGCGCGTCCTCGACGGCTTCTCCCGAGCGGGAGGCTGGCACTCTGTCTCCCCGAGGTCTAACAAAAGAGGAACGTGTCAGCCAAGTTCTCCGGGATTTTCCTCCTGGGTGTGGCCAGGGACTGCCCTCTCCCTATGGCCCAAGTGCAAGCCAGCGAAATCATTCCCCGCCGGGGCTGGCATTTCTGCGGAAGGAGCCAGGGACGCGTGCGCCCCGGCCCGAGGTAAACCGAGGCGGGGTTGACTTCTCCAAGGGGCCCCTTTGGATGCTTCATCGCTGCTTGTGGCTCGCGAGGGCCAAGCCGACCCTGGGGGGCCCGTGGAGGGGCTCCTCCGCGTCCACTGTTCACTTACATTTGCTAGTTGGTGACCGTGACCGGAGGGTCCCAGGCTGCGCCGTTTGCCTGTTGATTTGGTAGCAGCACGCCCCTGAAGTCCTCAGTATCAGCGATGGGCTGTATGCCTTGGTTAGTTTTATTGATAAGTGCATTCTTTGGTTCCCGTGGCTGGGATGGATCAGGGATTACCCTGGGCCTCTGTGCTTCTGTCCAAAGCTCCTTCTTGCCCCCTCCCCCTGGCCTGCCGGTTGACTCCTGAGTGACATCTGCCTGCCCCTGGAGAGCGGGGACCCTGGTGACTGAGTAGGAGGGGGAGGCAGCTGGAGGGGCCAGGGGCGGACAGGCATGGGGAGAGGCACAGCAAGCAGGCAGAGACGCAGCCAGCTCTGGAAACCAGCCCAGCTGCCCCTTCCCACCCGATCCGCTGGGGCATGTGGACAAACGCTCACCCCTGGGCCCTGCCCCAGGAGCCGTGTCTCTCTCTGTCTAGGGAGGCCTGGGCAGTAGGATTTTGTAAACCTCCTCAAGGCATGTGCCAGAGTCCTCCCCCTCCCCTGCCCACCCCTACCCCAAAGGAAAACTGCCAATGGCTTTCTCTGGAATCACTGTCATTCATTCATTCAACAAACATTATGAAGCCCCTCATGGGGGTGGGGGGTGGTCAAAGACCCTGGAAACTTTGTCTTAGCTTGCTAGGGCTGCCAAAACAAATACTGCAAACTGGGGGGCTTAAAATAACAAGAATTTCTTATCTCACCTTTCTGGAGGCTAGAAGTCTGAAATCACGGTGTTTGCAGGGCTGTGCTTCCTCTGAAGAAGGTTCTAGGGAAGACTCTGTTCCATGTCTCTCCCATGGCTTCTGGTGGTGGCTGGCAATGCTTGGCAGCTCCTCAGCTTGTGGCATAACTCGGTGTCAGCCTCTGCCCATCACATAGCGTCTTCTCTCTTCACCTGATGCCTGTCCAACCTTCTTTTTCTAAGGACACTAGTCATTTTGGAGTAAGAGCCCACCTTGATCCAGTTTGGCCTCATCTTAACGAATAGATGAGGTCACACTCAGGAACTTGGGGCTAGGACTTGAATTTGTCTTTTCGGGGGACACAGTTAACCCATAACAAAACCCTTGGGCACACACACATGAAGGAGATGCTTCTGGGGCTCCCAGTTGGTGGAAGGGATGCTGACAGCACACTCATGGATGCCCCAAAGTGCTCAGTGGAGTGGATCTGGCTACTCACATCAGAAGGAGAAGAGCACAAGGCTTTGCCAGCTGAGAAGTGGAGACCACACAGCTGAGAGGCAAGGGGGCCAGAATTCAAACACATCATTGTGCTGTGTAGGCTCATTCTCTATTCACTGTCTTTGCCTCCCCTGGCAAAGGACTGAACGAGGGCTGTGGGGACACTCACTTGGAGCAGCTGAGACTGGGGTAGCTGAGGATTTTGCAGAAGGTGGTTTTTGAGCTGGGCTAAAAGTTTCTGAGGCAGAAATAGGAGAGAAGTGCATTGTAGGCAGTGAGTGCAGCATGCTCGGAGGCAAAGAAGACTGAGGTGCAGCATGTCTGCAGTCTGCAAGGGAAGGTGTGTGGGAGGGCAGACCAGGGCATCAAGTGGGAGCCAGGTTAAGAGCCTGGCACCCCATTCTAAGGAGGATGGCACTGTCCTAAAGACAGTGGGAGTTGCAGAAGAGTTTAGTGCTGGGATGGCTAAAATCACATCCTAGAAGATCCTCTGCAGGCAGCACTTTTGCCAGGAGTGTGGGAAGCACCGTGGGATGCCGGAGAAATCACACTGGCCGGGCAGGAGGTGACAGCCTGAGTCCCCCATGCCCTCCTCTGCTGCAGCCTACAAAGATGTGACAACTAAGCCAACTGTCCTCTAGGAAATGCCAGTTAGGCTTCCTTCCTGAGCTCAGTGCTGCCAATCTCGGTAGCTTTCGTGAATCTCTATTCCTCTCTTTTTTTCCTTTTCACTGAGTGTTTTACACATTTCCAGCCTTGTCTACTGGTTACGTGGGATTTGTCCTTTTGAAAGTTAATGTGGGTACAATTTCATTTGGCTTTTCTGTGTCTCTGTATCCCAAGGGCAGCTTAGCCCAGCCCCAGTGAACTTCAAGGGTAAGATCTCCTCGGACTGGACAAAGCCAAGCTTTCTCCTGCAGCCACATAAGGGTCTGCATTCCTTTGGAGAGTACATCACCATGAGTAGCAGGCAAAGATGCAGGCCAAGAACCTCAAAGATCGCAGGCAGCCAGCACCAGAAGACTACAGATTCCTGGAGAAAGCAAGCCTGGCCAGGATTTTGGATTTCTTCTACCCTCAAAACCATGAGACAATAACTGCTTGTTGCTAGAGCCCATCCAGTGAGTGGTATTTGTCATCGCAGTGGGGAGAGAACCATGGAGTGGTGGGTGGCATTTGAGCCAGGGGTTCCGAGGACCCCACGAGCCGAGGCCGTGCCTTTGTGGACTGCTAGCATGGTGAACACACCTCAGAGTCTGGTCTCCTCTTCTTACTTGCTTCCTCCTGTATGGGTGACAGTTGTAGCATTTCCATGATCGTTTTGCAGGGTTTTCCATAATGTGGCTCCCACGTTCGATTCACAGTAATACTATGGCAAATAAAAAATACCCACAATTTCCAGTGGAAGCCCAAATGGGGAACTAATGCAAACAGCTCAGTTTGGAGGATGAAGGATGAAGGTTAAAGTGCGAATCTGGATCAAAATATAACACCTCACAGAACAGGAAATGCTGCTCTAAGATTCCTTGTCAATACAAGGAGGTTCCTGAAGCTCATCTCTTCCTTCCCCCTCCTCTGCTTCTCCCCATCCCCACTCTGAATTATTGATTTGGAGAGAAACTTAGGTGACCGGTTTGAATGAATAAGACAGGAATGGTTGAAAATTATCATGCTGGTGGCTGGCTGGCAAATAAGTGCTGCTGAAGTGATTGGAAAATTTATTCTCTTAAACATTTGAACCCTCTCTCACAATCTTGTTGTTGATAATAAAGCCTGGCATTTGCACCTCTTTTTGGAGACAAGGATGAAGGGTGAGGTCCTAGCCCCAATGTTCCTTAATTAGAAATTGATGAGACTCAGATTTCACTTGAAAATACTCAGACTATTTTTATTTCTGATCACATAAATAACATATGTGCAGTATGGAAAATTTGAAAAATAAAGAAAAGTAGAAAGGTGAAGATAAAGTCACCTGTTTTCACATCCATTCATGGTGACATTTTGGTGTGTAACTTTCAGGCAAATAAATCTATATATCTGTATCATTCTGTCTCTCTTCTTATTAAATACATTTAGACACGTAATACTTTTTAGCAAAAATGCATGCCTATTGGACTTACTATTCTGTAATCTGCATTTTTAAAAATTAGCAATATATTAAGAACATTCTTTCATGCCTCTACATATTCTTTGACAATATAGGTTTTTATTAAGTGTAGTGGCAGTGCAATGCTGTAATTTATTTCATGCATCACTCTTTACATTTAAGTTTTTTTTACAATTGTTTGACATTGTAAACAAATGTTTCCCCCCCATATGCATCTTGGTGGACGTCTATGATTATTTTTTAAGGGGAAGTTCCTAGCAGAGGCATTTGCTGCCTCACAGGTGATGCACATAGAGAAGGTTCTTTGTACGTCTCTCCACACTGCCCTCCAGAAAGGTTGCACCAAATTGCACTCCTGTCAGCCTTGTGTTTCTGTACATTTTGGATGACACTGTAGTGCATGTTTCAAAAATGTCGGCATCTTGTGGAAACTCGAGTCACAAATGGGATGCATTCACCTACCTTTTCTTTCCAGGCATTGCTACCTTTCCCTTTAAGGTCAGCAGGGTCATTTTTAGAAGCTCCTGTAATTCCCATTCTGTCTTTGCCACACGAGTCTTTGCCTCTGGGTCTGGCTGTCCTTCTGGAAGGAGTGTCTGCCCACTGCCCATAAGGCAAACTTCAGCAGACTAGAGAGAACATGAATCACCACAAGTCACTTTCATCATTTACATACTTGGTCCCACATAAGTACAGTTGTGCTCCATCAAACAATGACAACGGGAGCCTGCAGAACAGATAAATTAGGTTGTAAATACTTAGATTGCAAAAAGATTCTAGCCCTGCTGAGTAATTATTTTCAGAAAGACCAGCTACAAACCAATCACTTTAAAATCAGTCATTTTCTGCAGGAGATTTGCCATGGCATTAATCTGGTTATCACCAGCAACAAGACGTGCATTTTGCAGCCTTTTCATCTTGAAGGACTTGCCAGGTAGTTGCATCTCTCCGAGCTGGATATTCCTTGAGCAGTCTGCTGAAATTCTTTTCAGTGGTGACTATCACTTAAAAGATTTTTCCAAGTTAAAATGGTGTTGGTTATCCTGATGTCAGCATCAGCTTTCAACGACCATCTTCAAAATGTCTCTTTAAACTGTTCTGAGTCCCTTTTTTTGTCAGCAGTTTTATATGGTTTGTGATTTAATTCAGACCCACCCAGAATGGGTGATGTAACACCTCCATGGAAATTATCCAATCAAAGTTCTTGCCCACAGTTGATTTAGTCATGTCTCCATGGAAACACTCAATCAATTGGTTCCAACCTAATCAACACTAATACTTCTGCTCCCACAAGATTGCATCAAAGAACATGACATTTTGGGGGACATAATACATCCAAACTGGCACACGGGGGGAGTAAGACAATGATCACCTCTATGTTGGAAGGTGATAGGTTTACAGAAAAAGAAAAATTGAGGTAGGATAAGTGGACCAGGAGTGCTGGAATGGGAGGAGCAGTTTGCACTATTAAATAGAGATGTCAGGGTAGTGACAGCTGGAAATTATGCTTAGCCTAGCTGAGCTTAGCAGTCTACTCATTGTTCTTAGTTCCCAGGACATTAAGTAGACCTTCTCTGCTCTGCTTACAGGAATCAGATAACAGAACAGTATCAAGAACACCCTGTGGCCCAGTGAATTAGTGACTCCCTCCTCAAAAGACAGAAGTTTGGCATTCCTGAGAATCAGCTAAGAAGAGTCACGAAGACCCTGCATGTAAGAGCTTGCACATCAATATCTAAATCTAATCACTGAAGCTGGGACAAGATATGCTTGAGACAATACAGGATTGAGGAATTTGCCTGTGCCCTCCTCACAAAGATCCAACTTCATCGCTGGCCCGAAAAGAATGAATCATGTGGACATTAGTTAGTTTTTGACCCCTATCCCCTTCCCTTTACCTATAAAAATCCTAACTAACACCCCCACTTCCAACTGGTTTGGGGAAGATTCCTCCAGCTCCTTGCTTGTATACTTGCAATAAATCACCTTCACATGGGTCAGGTGGGCGCTTCATTTGGAAAGAGCTTTGTTTGCAGTATCAGTAGGCCTTGCTGAGAAGGTTGCATTTGAGCAAAGACTTGAAGGTGGTAAGAGAGCCCAGAGGGAGGATTCTGGGTGGAGGGAGGAGCTGGAGCAAAGGTCCTGGGTTGGAGCTTGCCTGGTGGGTTTAGGAATAGCCACGTTTCCAGAGTGACTGGAACACGATGAGTGAAATTTGTAGGAGAAAGCAGAGAGGTGGGCCAGGTGAGGACCTGGGCTTTTACCCTGAGTGAAATGGGGAGCCACCGGAGAATTGTAAGAGAAATGTGAGATGACCTGACTTAGGTTTTAGTGGAATCACTGGATGCTGTGCTGAATGGACCATATGGGCACAAGGACAGAGGCTGAAAGGCCTGCCCTAGTAAGGAGGCTTTTGTGGCAATTCAGGTGGGAGGTGCTGGGTGCTTGGACAAGGAAGCTGGCAGTGGAGGTGGAGAGAAACAGTAGAATGTAGAATTTACTTTGAAGGCAGAGCCAGAATGATTCCTGACAGCCTGCATGGAGGCATAAGAGAAAGATAGAAATCAAGGAAGACTCCAAGGTTTTTGGTCCAAGCACCTGGAAGGATGAGGTTGGGATAGGGAAAGCTGAGAGTATAGCTGGTTTAGGGGAGAAGACCAGAAATTCTGTGTTGGGCATAGGAAGTTTGAGATGTCCATTTGACCTCCAAGTAGAAATGAAAAGTGAGCCTGAGGTTGGGGAGGGAAGTCTGGGCTGGATGGATCTGCTTGGAGCCATTAGGAAATAGATGTCATTTGTAGCCGTGAGCCTGGATGAGCTCACCCAAGAGAGAGAATGTAGAGAAATCAGAGGAGAGGATCAAGGGCTGCCTTTGGGGCACCCCGACACTAAGCCAGGGAAAAGAGGAGGAATGAACAAATGAGACTGGGAAGGAATGGCCTGTGAGGTAGGAGTAAAGCCAGGAGGGTGTGGTGTTCTGGAAGCCCATGGAACAGAATGTGTCAAGGAGCAGGGAATTTTGTACAAATGGATCCGGTGTGTCAGATGATGCTGAGAGGCCGAGTGTGTTGAGGTCTGAGGCTCAGCTGAGGACTTCTGATTAAAGAGAGGAGGTTGATCATCTATGTTTCCTGAAACCTCTTGTTTTGGTATCTTACTGCTACTCTAACAAATTACCACCAATGCGGTGGCCTAAAACAAATCAAATTTATTGTCTTACCTTTCTGGAGATCAGAAGTCTAAAGTGATTCTCAATGGGCCTAAAATCAAAGGGTTGGCAGAGCTGTGTTCCTTCTGGAGGCTCTCTGGGAAAAATCTGTTCCTTGCCTTCTCCAGCTTCTGGAGGTTGGCTGCATTCCTTGGTGCGCGGCCCCTCAACTCCTCCGTCTTCAAGCCATCATGTAGCCTGCTCCAATCTCTCTGTGACTCTGACCGCCTCTCTGTGTCCCTTTTCCACTTCTAAGGATCTTTGTGATTACGTTGAGCCACCAGGGTAATCTCTTTATGTTAAGATCAGCTGAGTAGCAACCTTAATTATACCTGCAACCTTAATTCCTCCTTGCCGTGTAACAGATTCATAGGTTCTGGGGATTAGGACAAGGACATCTTTAGGGGATGCTTATTATTCAGCTCACTGCACTTCTCTAAACCACTGTAAATGAATTTTTAAAGAAGATGTAAACCCACTTTAAGAAAGAAGCAAGGTGGAGGCATGAGCAGATGGGGAATTCTGACATTTATATAATAGGTAGAAAGCAGATGGAGGAGCGATAACTCACAAAGCAGATCAGGAAGCAGCAACCTGGTATAAACCCATGAGGGGTTACGGGGCAGGCACTCTACCCAGCAGAATCATGGAGGTCTGGGATTAAGACATGCCAAGATTATGCTTGTGAGAGTCATGCATTTTGTTGTTGGCTAGTTGTGGTTTGTTCCTTTGATGGCTGCATAGATATTCCAATGAATGAACACACCAACATGTATTTATCCATTCTACTGTTGATGAATAGCTCAGCTGTTTCCAGTTTGGGGCTGTTATAAATATTACTGTCCATGTATTTTGGTGCCCATGTATACACATTTCTAAGATATATATGAATGGAATTATTTTGCCATGGAATATGTTTTAAAAGATGGTTTTGTCAAGGTATAATTTATATGCCATAAAGTTCACTCATTATAAGTATACAAGTTCAATGATATTTAGTAAATTTATAGAGTTACACAACCACCACCAAAATCCAGTTTTAGAACATTTCCATTGTATCCCAAAATTCCTTCAGACCCATTTACAATCAATCCCACCCCCAATCCCAATCCTAGGCAACTCTTGATCAGTTTTTGTGTCTATTTATTTGCCTTTTCTGGACATTTTGTATAATATCTAGTCTTATGTGTGGTCTCTTTCACTTGGAATAAAGTTTCTGAAGTTCGTCTGTGATCACATTTTGTTTATCCATTCACAGTTGACAGATATTTGGATTGTTTCCAGTTGGGGCTATTATGAATAAAAGGCTGTTATGAACATTCTTGTACAAGTCTTTGTGTGGATATTTGTTTTCATTGCTTTTGAATAGATGCCTTGGACTGGAATTGCTGTTAAGTAAATGTTTAACTTTTCAAGAAACTGTCAAACCATTTTCCACAGTGGCTGTGCCATTTTACATGCCTACCAACAATGTATAAAGATTCCCGTTTCTCCGAATCCTCACCAATAATTGGTATTGTCAGCTTTTTGGATTTTAGTCATTCTAGTGGGTGGTTAGTGGTATCTCATAGTTTTAATTTGCATTTCCATAATAATAAATGATTTTAAATATTATTTAATATGTTTATTAGCATTCATATATCTTTTATCTATTTTAAAAATTATAACAAAATTTGCTTTTTAAAAATTTTATTATTTTGAAGTAATCTTAGATTTACAGAGAAGTTGCAAACATGATACAGAGAGTTTTCAAATCATGTTCACACAGCTTCTCCAAATGTTAACGACTTAACCTGATGATGGCTTAGCTATCAAAACTAAGACATCAACATCGATACTATTCTATCAACCAAACTTTGAACTTAATTTGGATTTCACCAGTTTTTCTACCCATGTCCTTCTTCTGTTCCAGGATCCATTCCAGGATTCCCCATTACATGGACTGCTCATGTGTCTGTGCTCTCCTCCAATTTGTGATAATTTCTCTCCTTTCCTTGTCTTTTATGACCTTGACACTTGAAATGTATTGGTTAGTTATTTTGTAGAATCTCCCTCAGTTTGGGTTTCCTGGTAATTTCTCATGATTAGATTGAAGTTCTTCACTTTCACCAAGAATACCATTGAAGTGATGTTCCTTTTTCAGTGTATCATGTCAGGAGTTATATGGTATCGATATTGTCTTATTATCAGTGATTGTTATTGGCACTCTTATTGCTGATCATTTTTAAGGTTGTGTATGTCCGATTACTTCACTGTGAAGTTACTATTTTCTCCATTATGATTAGTAAATACCTTGGGGAAGATACTTTGAGACTGAAAATATCCCATTTCTCCTAAAACTTTTGTCCACTAATTTTAGCATCCACTGGTAGACTTGCCTGCAACATTTGTTAGTGTGGGGTTCTAATGGTTTTGTATCTCCTCATTCTTTTTGCATTTATCAGTTGGAATTCTTCTGTAAGGAAAAATGGAAATTTTTCTCTCATTTATTTATTCAATTTTTTTATATCAGTATGGACCCATGGATATTTATTTTAAACTATGGATTACAATTCCGTAGTATAGTCAAACACTTAAGTTTACAAGTTCACACTGATATTTCTGACTCCAATTCAACACCACAGGGTTTATTAACCAATTGAGTTAATTTTTGTGTATGGCATGAGATAAGGGTTTAGGTTCATGCTTTTTTTTTTTTTTTTTTTTTTTTTGCATATGACCATAACAATTGTCCTAGAAGCTTCTGTTGGAAAAGCTCTGCTTTTCCCACTGAATTGCCTTAGCCACTTTGTAAAAAATTGAACATGAAAGTAAGGGCTTATTTCTAGACTCTGTTCTCTATCCTTACCCTTATGCCAATACTACACTGTCTTGACTACTGCAGTTTTATTGTTAATTTTTCAATTAGGTGTAAGTACTCCAACTTCTTTCCTTTTCAAAATTGTTTTGGATATTCTGGGTCCTTTGCATTTCCATATTAATTTTAGGATTAGCCTGTTGATTTCTGCAAAAAAGACAGCTGGAGTTTTGACAGGGATTGTATTGAATCTCTAGATCAATTTGGGGAACGTTGCCATGTTAATAATACTGAGTCTTCCAATCCACAAACATGAAATATCTCTCCATTTATTTAGAGCTTCCTTAATTTCTCTCAGCAATGTTTTGTAGTTTTAATGTACAGGTCTTACACTTCTTTTATTAAATGTATTTCCTAAGGATTTTATTCTTTTTAATGCTATTATAAATGGAATTGTTTTCTTTCTTTCTTTTTTGGTAATCTATATTCTAGATTCTATCTCCATGAGTTTGCTTATTATACTTAGTTCATATCAGTGACATCATACAATATTTGTCCTTTTGTGTCTGTCTTATTTCTCTCAGCATTATGTCCTCGATGTTTATCTTGTTGCCGCATGCATCATTCCTCCTTATAGTTGAATAGCATTCCATTATATGTATATACATTTTGTTTATCTGTTCCTCAGTTGATGGACATTAGTGTTGCTTTCATCTTTTGGCAATTGTGAATAATGCTGCTATGAACATCATTGTGCAAATATCTGTCTTAGTCCCTGCTTTCAATTCCTTTGGGTATATACTTAGTAGTGGGATTGTCAGGTGTTCTAGTTTGCCAGTGCTTCCAGAATGCAAACACCAGAGATGGATTGGCTTTTATAAAGGGGGGTTATTTGGTTATACAGTTACAGTGTTAAGGCCTTAAAGTGTCCGAAGTAATCCATCAATAGAGTGCCTTCACTAAAGGATGGCTAATGGTGTCTGGAAAACCTCTGTTAGCTGGGAAGGCATGTGGCTGGCATCTGCTCCAAGTTCTGATTTCAAAATGGCTTTCTCCAAGGATGTTCCTCTCTAGGCTGCAGTTCCTCAAAAATGTCACTCTTAGTTGCTCTTGGGGTGTTTGTTTTCTCTCAGCTTCTCCAGAGCAAGAGTCTGCTTTCAACGGCCGTCTTAAAACTGTCTCTCATCTATTCTCTCACCTTCTGTGCATTCTTCAAAGTGTCCCTCTTGGCTGTAGCTCCTCTTCAAAATATCACTCACAGATGCACTGAGTTCCTTCTATTTATCAGCTCATTTATATGGCTCCAGTGATTTAATTTAGACCCACCCTAAATGGGTGGGGCAACACCTCCATGGAAATTATCCAATCAGAGCCATTACCAACAGTTGGGTGGGTCACATCTCCATGGAAACACTCAAAGGATTCCAATCTAATCAGCACTAAAACATCTGCCCCACAAGATTGCATCAAAGAACATGGCTTTTTCTGGGGGACATAATACATTCAAACTGGCACAGTCAGGTCATATGGGAGTTCTACACTTAGCTTCCTGAGGAACTTCCAAACTGTCTCCCACAGCAGCTGCACCATTTTACATTCCCATCAGCAATGGATGAATGTTGCCATTCCTTCACATTTTTTCCAGCACTTGCAATTTTCTGTTTTTTAAAAATAGTGGCCATTCTAGTGGGTGTGAAATGATCTCTCATTGTAGTTTTGATTTGCATTTTCCTAACAGCTAGTGATGTTGAACATGTTTTCATGTGCTTTTTAGCCATTTGTATATCCTCTTTGGAAAAATGTCTATTTTTTTGTCCATTAAAAAAATTGGATTGTTTATCTTTTTATTGTTTAGTTGTAGGATTTCTTTATATATTCTGTATATTAAACCCTTATCAGATATGTGGTTTCCAAATATTTTCTCCCATTGAGTAGGTTGTGTTTTCACTTTTGTGACAAAGTTCTTTAACGCACAAAAGTTTTTAATTTTGAGGAGGATCCCTTTATCTGTTTTTTCTTTCATTGCTATACTTTAGGTGTAAAGTCTGAAAAACCATTGCCTAACACAAGACCCCAAAGATGCTTCCCTACATTTTCTTCTAGGTAGAATTATTTTCTTAATTTCTTTTTTATATTGTTTGCTGGCATGATATAGACATGCAATTGATCTTTTTAATATTGATCTTTAATGCTGTGACTTGCTAAACTCATTTATTAGTAACAACAGATTTTTTTTTTGGTTGATTCTTTTGGATTTTCTACATATGGGGTTATGTCACCTGTGAATAAAGTTTTGCTTTTTCCTTTCTAAACTGTATGCCTTTAATTTATTTTTCTTGCCTTATTACACTGACCAACTGACCATACCTCCAGTAAAATGTTGAATAGAGATGAGACAACATTCTTTTCCATTTCGGATCTTAGGGGGAACAGTATTTAGAATTTTATCATTAAGTGTTATATTAGTGCTAGGATTGTCCACAGGTGCAATTTATGAAGTTGAAGAGGTTCTCATCTAGTCTATTTTATTGAGGATTTTATTTTAAAATAAGGAATGGACTTTGGATTTTGCCACAAGCTTTATCAGTTTCTATTGATAAGATAATGTTGTTTTTGGTCTTTATTCTATTAATATTGTGTGTCACATTTACTGACTTTTTATTAAGTCAACCTTGCATTCTCGGGATAAAGCCCACTTCACCATGGTGTATAATCTTTTTTTGAAGTTGGTATATATGGTTTACTAATACTTTGTTAAGGAGTTTTGTACTTATACTGAGTCATGTTGGTCTGTAACATTCTTTTTTAGTGATGTCTTTGTCTAGTTTTGGAATCAGGATAATACTGGCCTCATAGAATGAGATGGATAGTGTTTCTTCCCCTCTATTTTCTGGAAGATATTGTGTAAAATTGTTATTATACCTTGTTTAAATATTTGATAAAATTCACCATTGAACTTACCTTGGGCTCAGTTTTCCTTTTCAGAAAGATTTGTAATTACTAATTCAATTTCCTACTTTTTATATGACTATTTATATTTTCTATTTCTTGATTTAGTTTTGGTAATCTGAGTCTTTTGAAGAGTATATCCATTTCATCCAAATTGTCTTATTTGTTGGCATAATATTGTTTATACCATGCCTTTGTACGCATTTTAATTTCTACAGGGTTGATAGTGATTTGCCCTTTTCATTCCTTATGTGGTTATTTATGCCTTCTCTCTTCATTTCTTGATCGTTCCAGCAGATATATTTTAGTGTGCTATTTTAATTCTCTGATGACTTTTTAATTTTTTTAAATTAAAATAGAATTCACATACCATTTGTTTCCTTTAATTTTAAAAGTTACTTTTTAATAGTCTTACATGTCTTTTCTTAATTCTATTCCTTTGTATTCTATTATATTGATGCTATTGTAAATGAAATTGGTGTCTTCATTTAATTTTTGTATGATTTGTTGTTAGAAGATACAGATGTAATTTATCTTCTATCCTGTAACCTTGCTAAAATTGTTTATTGGCTCTAATAGTTTTTATTAGATAGGATTTTCTATATAAAAGATCATGTCATCTGTGAATAAGATAGATTTACCTCCTCTTTTCCAATGTCAAAGGCTTTTAATTCATTTTCTTGTCTAATTGCCTAACTGTAACCTCCATTACAATGTTGAGTAGAAATGGCAGGATCAGATATCCATGTCTTTTTCCTGACCTTAGAATAAAAGCTTTTAAACCTGTCACCATTAAGTATGATGCCTGTAGGATTTTTGTAGTTGCTTGTCTACCTGGTTGAGGCAGTTACCTTCTATTCTTTAGCTTATTGCAATTTTTTTTAAACCATGAAAGGGTGTTGGAATCTGTCATATGGTTTTTTATATTTCTTGAGGTTACGTAGTTTTTGTGCTTTGTTCTTTTAATATGGTGTATTACTCTAATTTTTGTATGTTGAGCCAACCTTGCATTCCTGGGATAAATCCCACTTGGTAATAGTGTCTAACCCTTTTTATATGTACTGGATGCTGTTTGATAGTCTTTTGATCAGGAATTTATTTTCTTGTGATGTCTTTGTCTGATATTGGCATCAGGGTAATACAAGCCTCATAATTTATATTGAGAAGTGTTCCTTCCTCTTTTATTTTTTGTCAGAGTTAGTAAAGAATTGGTATTAATTCTTTAAATGTTTGGTAGAATTCACCAGTGAAACCATCTGGTCCTGGGGTATTCTTTGTGGAAAATGTTTTGATTGCTCATTCAATCTCTTGACTAATTATAGGTCTATTCAGATTTTCTGTTTCTTCCTGAGTCAGTTTTGGAAGCTTGTGTTTTTCTAGGAATTTTTCTATTTCATGTAAGTTATTTAATTTATTGGAATACAAACATTAATAGCATTTCCTTATATTCCTTTCTTATTTTTGAAAGTTTGGTAGTAATGTCCCCTTTTTCATTCCAGATTTTAGTATTTGAGTATTTTTTCTTTTTTTCTTGGTCAGTATACATAAAGGTTGTCAATTCTTAAAATCTTTTCCAAGAATCTACCATTGGTTTCATTGATATTCTCTATTGTTTTTCTATTCCCTATTTTATTAATTTCTTTTATAGCCTTTATTTATTTCCTTCCTTCTGCTTGCTTTGAGTTTACTTTTCTCTATGGTTTCTAGTTCCTTAAGGTGTACAGTTAGGCAATTGATTTGAGAGCTTTCTTCTTTTTTGATGTAAGCATTTACAGCTACAAATTTCCATCTGAGCACTGCTTTTCTTTCTTCCCATAATTTTTGATATGTTGTGTTTTTGTTTTTCTTCATCTCAAAAGTATTTTCTAATTTCTCTTGTGATTTCTTCTTTGACCCAATGGCTCTTTGGTAATGTATTGTTTAGTTTTCACCTATTGGTGAATTTTCCAATTTTCCTACTATTTTTTTTCTAATTTCACTCCATTTGTTTCAGGCTCATACATTGTGTGATTTCAATTCTTTTAAATTTATTGAGACTTGTTTTGTGGCCTAACATACTGTCTATCCTAGAGAATATTCCATGAACACTTGAGAAGAAATGTATTCTGCTCTTGTTGGGTAGAGTGATCTATATATGTCTGTTAGGTCTCAATAGTTTATAGTGTTGCTCAAATATATTTATATGATGATCTTACATAGTTTTTAAATCCATTGTTGAATAGGGGAGGGTTGAAGTCTCCAATTAATATTGTTGAATTGTCTATTTCTCCTTTCAATTCTGTGCATTTTTGCTTCACATATTTTTGGGCTCTGTTCTTAGCAACATGTATGTTTATAATTGTTATAGCTTTTAGATGGATCAATTCTTTATCATTATAAAATGTGCTTTTGTCTCTAGTAAATATTCTTGTCTGAAAGTCTATTTTGCGTGATATTCATATAGCCAGTCCAGCTCTCTTTTGGTTACTATTTTCATAGCATAACTTTTTTCATCCTTTACTTTCAGTGTGTTTGTGTCTTTAAATTGAGAGTGTTTCCATTGTAGACAGCATATAGTTAGATCATATTTAAAAAATAATACATTCTGCCAATTTCTGCCTTTTGACTGGAGTGTTTAATCTGTTAACATTTAATGTAATTACTGATAAGATTACATCTTATCTATAGCTCTTTGGTTACTACATATTTGTGATGATTAGGTTAATTAGTCAACTTGGTCAAATAATTGTGTCCAGTTGTCTGGTCAAGCAAGCACTGGCCTAAATGCTACTGTGAGAGCATTTCATGGACTTAAATCATTAGTAAGTTGATTATTATCTATTCTATGGCTGATTACATCTATCATCAAGTAAGAGGAGTGTCTTCAGCAATGAGAGATGATTAATCCAATCAGTTTAAGGCTTTAGAAAGAGAAGTGTTGAATTCAGCAGCCAGAAGAGAGAATTTTCATCTCTACTTTTCATAGCCCATCTCTTCTGGAGAATTCATCAAAAACCTTCATTGGAGTTGCCAACTTGCAGCCTGCCCTAGATAATTTGGATATGTGCATCTCCACAGTTGCATGAGATACTTTTATAAAATCTCATATTTACAGATATCTCCTGTTGGTTCTGTTTCCTAGAGAACTCTGACTAGGACAATGTGTTATGTCTTTTTTTGTTTCTTCATTGTTGGCTTCTTTTGTGTTAAGTAGATATTTTCTAGAGTAGTATTTTGTTCTCCTTGTTTCTTCTATTATATGTTTTTTGTTATTTTCTCAATAGTGCCCTGACAACTACAATTAACATCCTAACTTATAATGATCTAGTTTGGATTAATACCAACTTAAGTCCAATAAAGTACAAAAAATTTGCTCCTATGTATCTTCCTTCCCTCCTCTTTTCTTTGAGATGTGGTTGTCATAAAATTACTTCTTTATACATTGTATTCCCATCAACACAGATTTATAATTAGTGCTTTATGTCATTGTCTTTTAAATCAGATAGAAGAAAGTAGAGTTACAAATAAAAAATCCATTTTTACTGGCTTTTATGTTTATCTATGTAGTTATCTTTGCTGGTACTCTTTATTTCTTCATGTGGATTAAACTTATTTTCTACTTTTCTTTCATTTATGCCTGAAGGAAACTCTTTAGTATTTCTTGTAGGGCAGGTCACCTAGCAAAAAATTCTCTCGGAGTTTACTTATAAATGTCTTGATTTCTCCTTCATTTTTCAAAGATACTTTTGCTAGATATAGAATTCTTTGTTGATAATCATTTCTTTTTCCCACTGGCACTTTTAATATGTCATACTACTGTCTCCTGGTCTCCACAGTTTCTTATGCAAAATCAGCTGTTCTGAATGAGGATCCCTTGAATATGCTAATTCAATTCTCTCCAGCTACTTTCAAGATTCTCTTCTTGTGTTTGGATTTTTTTTAAGCAATGGTAAACATTTATTCAATGTTTTAAATGCAGAAAACAAATTACTATCAGAAACAGGAGGAGAAAACTTTATAAAACAAAAAATAAAAGCTCTATAATCTTGAAGCTTATAAGGAAGTGTGTGCAGAAGTGATATCAGTCATTCTTGCAACCTTCTTTTCACATATTTCTTTCCCCCTGGGTGATGGAAGAGGAAGGCATTGTTCAACACTCTCAAGTGAATTTTTTTTAATTTATTAAACAAATAGGTTTTGGTTTAATAAGTAAAATAAAACAAAAAAAAGAAGAATTTAAAAAAGCATTGAGAGACCAGAGAAGATGGTGGCATAGAGAGGAATGGAAGACTTCGTGCCCCCCTGGAACAATTCATAAATGACCAAAAAACTAGTAAATAACCTGGATTAATAGCGGGGAGACAAACGTGACTGCCCACTCATCATCCACCAACCTGAATTGGGAGGAATGCCCGAGTTCACAGCATAAAATCTGTAAGTAAAACTGTGGACCCACGCTGAGAGCTGAGAGCCGAGAGCCGAGAGCCCCTCCCTCATGGAAGCCGTGCCGTGCACTCTCTCAGCCCAGCTCCAAGTGAGGTTTTAATATTAACTGCTCAATACAGACAGTGAATCCTCAACAAGCAGACAGAGGCTTTTGGTCACAACTGACCTTGGGAGAGGTGGGGGACATATCTGTCTCAGGACAGGGAGCCCAGAGGTGCGATCTCTGGCTGATGGGTGAACCTGGGAGTTTTTCTGTCACTTTCTCTCTCTGTGGAGAAAACCTCAGCTGTTCTCAGCCTGCAATGCTTTGCAGTAAAGACAGCCTCAGACATTTTAAAACCAAAACACTTCAATCAGCAGAATCACAGAAACAAAGAACTTATTGATATGCAAATGACATCTCTGCAGGGGGCATAGATTCCCAAGAGGAAAGGGAGGGGCCCAGCTCTACTGTCCGTCTTTCAGTCTTTCTGGAACCAGACCCCAAAGCCTGGGGGATGAGAGCCACAGGCCACACCCTCTTACACAGGCAGTGACAGGTGCATCTGCCCAGCAGAAAAGCACAGGTGTCTCAATCCTCTAAGAAAAGCCATCAGGGAAACCAGATACTGAAATATTACCTCTTTCTGTGACCTGAGCCTGTTCTCATCTGGGAAAACCTGATTGGGGTGGCCTAGGAGGTAAGATGCCTAGACAACAGAAAACTACAAACTACACTAAGAAAAACGAAGCTATGACCCAGTCAGAGGAACAAATGTACACTTCAACTGAGATACAGGAATTTAAACAACTAATGTTAAATCAATTCAAAGAGTTTAGAGAATATTTCACAAAAGAGATAGAGGCTGTAAAGAAAACACTGGGCATACATAAGGCAGAAATCAAAAGGCCAAAAAAACAACTAGTAGAATCTATGAAAATGAAAGGCATAACACAAGAGATGAAAGACACAATGGAAACATACAACAGCAGATCTCAAGAGGCAGAAGAAAACACTCAAGAACTGGAGAACAAAACACCTGAAAGCCTACATGCAAAGGAGCAGATGGAGAAAAGAATGAAAAAATATGAGCAATGTCTCTGGGAACTTAAAGATGAAACAAAGTACAAGAATCTACATATCATTGGTGTCCCAGAAGGAGAAGAGAAGGGAAAAGGGGCAGAGGCAATAATAGAGGAAATAATCAATGAAAATTTCTCATCTCTTATGAAAGACGTAAAATTACAGATCCAAGAAGTGCAACATACTGCAAACAGAATAGATCTGAATAGGCCTACGCCAAGACACTTAATAATCAGATTATCAAATGTCAAAGACAAAGAGAGAATCCTCAAAGCAGCAAGAGAAAAGCAATCTATCACATACAAAGGAAGCTTAATAAGACTATGTGCAGATCTCTCAGCAGAAACCATGGAGGCAAGAAGGAAGTGGTGTGATATATTTAAGATACTGAAAGAGAAAAACCGCCAACCAAGAATCCTATATCCAGCAAAGCTGTCCTTCAAATTTGAGGAAGAGCTCAAAATATTTTCTGACAAACAGACAATGAGAGACTTTGTGAACAAGACACCCGCCCTACAGGAAATACTAAAGGGAACACTGCAGAGTGATAGGAGAAGATGAGAGTGCATGGTTTGGAACACAGTTTTGGGAGATGGTAGCACAGCAATGTAAGTACACTGAACAAAGATAGCTATGTATATGGTTGAGAGAGGAAGATTGGGAGCATATGAGACACCAGAAGAAAGGAGGAAAGATAAAGACTGGGACTGTGTAACTTGGTGAAATCTAGAGTGTTCAACAATTGTGATAAAATGTACAAATATGTTCTTTTACAAGGGAGAACAAGCAAATGTCAACCTTGCAAGGTGTTAAAAATGGGGAGGCATTGGGGGAGGGATGCAATCAGCATAAACTAGAGACTGTAACTAATAGAATCATTGTATTATGCTTCCTTTAATGTAACAAAGGTGATATACCAAGGTGAATGCAGATAGGAGAGGGGGATGGGGAAGGCGTAGATTGGACACTTGACATTGGTGGTGTTGTCTGACTCTTTACCCTACTTTGATTTGGGGTTGCTTTTCCTTTTGCTACTTCCTGGCTGTTATTTTTCTCCTCTCTCTTTTCCCTCTCTAACTTCTTTGACACTCCGTCCTGCCTTGTGGAAGAAATGTAGATTCCCTTATATAGATAGTGGTGAAGGTGGTGAACACATAAATATGTGACCATACAGAGAACCATCGATTATTTACTTAGAATGGAATGGATGGGGTGTGAACAAAACCATCTTTAAAAAAAAAAAAGGGTTGATGTCAAAACCTCAAGGGCAATATACTGAGTGAAATAAGCCAGACACGTAGGGACAAATATTGCACAGTCTCACTGATAAGAACTAACTATAATATGTAAACTCATAGACATGAAATATAAGGTACCAAGATACAGGCTGAGGCTTCAGGATGGGGAGTGGTTGCTTAGTATGAGCAGAATTTTCAACTAGGATGAACTTAAATGTTTGGAAATGAACAGAGGTGTCGGTAACAAGATGTGAGAAAAACTAACACTGCCAAATGGTGTGTGAATGGGGTGGAAACAGGAAGCTTAGAGTCATATATGTCACCAGAAGGAAAATTGGAGATCAAAAGATGGGAATGTATAAAACTGAATCCTATGGTGGGCAATGTCCATGATTAACTGTACAAATGTTAGAAAACTCTTCCATGAACCAGAACAAATGTATGACAATACAACTAGAAGTTAATAATAGAGGGGCATATAGGGAAGAAATATATACCTATTGCAAACTATATACTACAGTATGTAGTATTTCAACGTTCTTTCATAAACAGTAACAAATGTACTATACCAACACTACGAGTCAACAATTGAGGGGGGTTGGTTAGGGATATGGGAGGATTTGAGTTTCCTTTTCTTTTTCTTTTTTTTTTTCCATCTTTCACTTTATTTCTTGTCTGAAGTAATGAAAAGGTTCTAAAAATTCAACAAAAATTAAGTGTGGTGATAGATGCACAGCTGTATGAGGGTACCAGGGGCAACTGATTGTACACTTTGGATCTTTCAATAATTGTATGGTATCTGAACAATCCCAATAATAAAAAAAAAGCATTACATTATAATCTCACCAACTTCTTATTTACCTCCTAACAAACAAAACAGACTTCTTCAAATATCATTTTGTTTTCCTTTGTTAGTCCCTGAGTGGTTTCAAAAATCATCAATATGGGCTTAAAATTGGTCTCACCTCATCTTGCATATTAGTTGCTGATGCTTCTTGATGGATGATGAAGACAGCAAAGATCATGACGACCCCCTGGATATCCTTGCCAATGTCAACATTCCCAACTTGTCTCTCTTCAAGTGTTCATGCAATATAAAAACTGTTCCATGTCTGTTTTTTACTGCGAGTCTTTATTTATTCATGCTACTTTGAATCACTGTCTAGTGTTCCTCTCTTTCAGTCTGCAGAACTCCCTTTAGCATTGCTTGTAGGGCAGGTCTAGTGATGAACTCCCTCAGCTTTTGTTTATCTGGCAAAGTCTTACTCTCTCCCCCATTTTTTAAAGAAAGTCTCATCAGATGTAGAATTCTTGGTTGGCAGTTGTTTTCCTTCAGCACTTTAAGTATTTCAACTGCTTTTTTGCTTCCTTGGTTTCTGATAAGAAATCTTAATGTAATCTCATTAGACTCTCTTGCACATAACACCTTGCTTTTTCTTTCTCAACTCTCAGAACTCTTTCCTTGTCCTTTGCATTCAATAGTGTGATCAATATATGATGGGATGTGTTTTTTCTTCAAGTTTATCCTGTTTAGTGTTTTTGGGCTTCTTGGATGTGCATGTTCATGTCTTTTGCTAAGTTTAGGAAGTTTTCTGTCATTATTTCTTTGATTATTTCTTCTGCCTCTCTAGTCTCCTTCTGGGACTCCCATAATGCATATATTGGTTCACTTTATGATGTCCCAGAGGCATCCTAGCTTATTTTTTGCTTTTTATAATTCTCTTCTTTCTGCTCCTCAGTCTGACTCATTTCAAGTGTCTTGCCTTTGAGTTCACTGATTCTTTCTTCAGACAGTTCCAATCTGCTCTTGAAACCCTCCTTGGAATTTTTCATTTCAGTTATTGTGGTCTTCAACTCCAGTAGTTCTGTTTGGTTCCTTTTTAACATTTCTATCTCTTTCCTAAGATTCTCATATTGCTCATTCATTGTTTTCCTGATAACATTTAGTTCTTTCTCCATATTTTACTTCATCTCCTTGAGCACTTTTAAGATAATTTTTTAAAGGTTTCGTTTAGTATGTTCCTATTCTGGTCTTTTACATTGGTGTTTTCTGGGTTTTCATCCACTTCCTTTGGATAGGCCATTATTTCTTGTTTCTTTGTTTGTCTTGTACCCTGTTGCACACTGTACATTTTAACATTTTCAAATGTTATTTATTCCCTGAGATTTCTGTTTCTTGATTTTGTAAATGGCTGGTGATAAGACAGGTTTTCTTGAGCTTCAGTCCTCCTATCAGGAAGTTCTGCCCAAAGCAAATAGTGTGCAGGGGTTTCCCTGTCTTTTTAGGCTTTGTCTTATCCTGGGCCTTTTCTTGTTAGTTGTTTTGGAATTCCCCTGTTTACAGGTGTTTGGTTTTCCCCTCTATTTCCCAGGAGAGACCTCCCTCTCCTGGGTGTTTTAAGCCAACAGGCCTTTGCCCCAGATTGTCTACCTTTATATTTTCTTACACTCCTTTCATTTCTCAAGCTGCTTTTGCCTGGAGGGCAACTCCTGGGAAGAGAGACATCCCAGAGAGGACTTTCCCAAGTCAGTCTTTCCCAGCCAAAACAGGGCAAGAGACCCAGAAAGGGGCACAGACTGGCTCTGAAGTGCTCTGGAGGAGGGTTTCAGGAGTGGGAATAAGAACTTCTTCCATGGCTCCCCACAGGTGAGCTTTCTTGATCTGCCCAGCAAATGCTGTCCTTCAACTGTAAACTGCAGTCTGGAGAAAGCACAGGGTCTTTAGTGTCCTTTGCTTTGGCCTTTGTCCAGGGTGGGTTGAAACAATGGCTGCTGCTGCCTTTTACTGGGATGGGTTGGAACCATGGCCGCTCTCAGAGCTGGGACCCCCAGTGATCCAAAGGTGTCAAACAAAAGCTATGATCAGTGATTGGCATGCCCAACCTTGGTTTTGGGGAAAAGGATTTTACATCCTTTTTGTAACCAGCAGGCTAACCAAGGGACTGGGATCCACAGCTGCTTACCTCTAGAGTGGGGAATTGGTGCTGGAAGCCACCACAAGGAGAGAGCAATTTACTGTTCTTTAATGTAATTTTTCAGTTTCTTCCTCTTGCTCTTCCCTGGATGCTGTACAGGGTTCTTCTGGCCTCTAGAGTTTCAAAATAGTTGTTTCAGACAGTTCTTGCCTATTCAATTGTTGTTCTGGTGGAAGGTCTGAGTCCTGGAGCTCCCTACTCCACCATCTTCCCACAATCCACTCATGTTTGGGGATTTTTAAAAAAAACTTTAAATTTTGAAATAATTGTCAACTTACAGGACAGCTGAAAAAGTAAAACCCACACAGAGAACTGCAACATACTCTCTCCCAGATACCCAGATTCACTAATCCAGTAACTTCTAACATTGTGCCACCATTGCCATTGTTTTGGTTTGTTAAAGTGACAAAATTCAATATTCCAGAAATGGACTGGCTTTTAACAATGGGGATTTAGTCGCTTACAAGTCTACAATTCTAAGGCCATGGAAATGTCCAAATTAAGGCATCAACAGGATGATACCTTCTCTGAAGACAGGCTACCAGTGAACTTGGGCTCCTCAGTCAGATAACAAGGCACATGGTGATGTCTGCTGTTCCTTCTTTCCCAGGCTTCATTGCTTCCATTTTCTGGCTTCAGTGGTTTCCTCTTTCACCTTCTCTGGGTGTTTTTCTGTGTGAGCATCTCTTACTTTCACCTCTTAGCTTCTGTACATGTTTTATCCTCTCATAAAGGACTCCATTAAGAGGGTCAGGACCCACCTTGAATGAGGTGGGTCACCCCTCAATTGAAATAACCTAACTAAAAGTTTCCACCCACAGTATGTCAACAACCACAGGAATGGGTTAAAAGAACATGCCTTTTCTCTGGGACATACAACTTCAAACTACCACAGCCATTCCTTTCTTTCTTCCTCTCTACATTCCTTCCTTCATTTTCCTTTATTTCTTTCCTTCCATCCTTTTCCTTTATTTTCTTCCTTCCTTCCCTCCTTCAATCCTTCCTTCCTTCCTTCCTTCCTTCCTTCCTTCCTTCCCTCCTCTCTCTCTCTGATTTATTTTCTAAACATTCTATCATCAACAGTAACAAATGTACTACACCAATACTATGAGTCAACAATGGAGGGGGATGGTGGTTAGGGGTATGGGAGGATTTGAGTTTCCTTTTTTTTTTTTTTTTTTTGTCTTTATTTCTTTTCTGGAGTAATGAAATTGTTCTAAAAATTGGAAAAAATTAATTGTGGTGATGGATGCACAGCTGTATGATGGTGCCATAGGCAATTCATTGTACACTTTGGATCTTTGGATAATTGTATGGTATGTGAACAATCTCAATAAAAAAAAAGCTATTCTAGTGGGTGCAAGGTGGTGTCTCATGTGGTTTTTCTTTGCATTTTCCTAATGTCTAATGATGTGGAGCATCTTCTCATGTGCTTATTGGCCATTTGTGTATCTTCTTTGGATAAATAAATGTTTAAGTCCTTTGCCCACTTTTAAATTGGGTTTTTCTTTGGCTTTTGAAAAATTGCTCATGATGTGTCTAGGTGTGGATCTCTGCATTTATCCTACTTGGAGTTCACTGAGGTTCTTGGATGTGTAGATTAATATTTTTCGTAAAATATGGGATGTTTTGGGCCATTATTGCTTCAAATATTTTTTCTGACCTTTTCTCTCTCTCATCTTCTTTTGGGACTCTCTTTATTCATGTTTTGGTATGCTTGGTGGTGTCCCTCATGACTTGTAGGCTCTGTTTATTTTTCCTTTCATTTTTCAGACTGGATAATCTCAAATCATCTATCTTCAATTCTCTTGTTTTCTTGCCTGTTAAATCTACTGTTGAGCCACTCCAGTGAGTTTTTCATACCAGTTATTGTACTTCTTAAATGAAAAATTTTGATAGCATATGAATATATAAATTATAACCCGTTATTGGTGTTCTGTACTTGGTGAACCATCATTCTCATACTTTCTTTTACTTCTCTACACTTGGGTTCCTTTGGTTCTTTGAACATCTTCAAGATAACTGATATAAAATCTTTCTGTCGTAAGCCCAATGTCTGGGCTCCTTCAGAGACAGTTTTTATGGACTAACTTTTTCCCTGTCTACAGATCATAATTTCTTTTTTAAATGCAATTTTATTGAGATATAGTCACACACCATATAACTCAAAGTGTACAATCAGTGGCTCACAGTATCATCATATAGTTGTGCAATCATTGCCACAATCAATTTGTGAATATTTTCATTACTCCAAAATAAAGAAAAAAATAGAAATAAAAAACACCCAAAACATCCATATCCCTTATTCCCCCCCATTATTTATTTATTATCTTTATTTTATTACTTATCTACCCATACACTGAATAAAGGGAGTGTCAGTCACAAGGTTTTCACAATCACACAGTCACATGATAAAAGCTATATAGTTACACATTCATTATTAAGAACCTGGTCTACTGGATTACAGTTCAACAGTTTCAGGTATTTCCTTCTAACTATTCTAATACTAGAAACTAAAAAGGAATATCAATATAATGCATAAGAATAATCTCCAGAATGACCTCTCAACTCTATTTGAAATCTCTCAGCCACTGAAACTTTATTTTGTTTCATTTCTTTCCCCCCTTTTGGTCAATAAGGCATTCTAAATTCCAAAATGCCAGGGCTAGGCTCATCCCTGGGAGTTATGTCCCACATTTCCAGGGAGATTTACACCCCTGGGTGTCATGTCCCACAGAGGGGGTCGATAGTGAGTTTATTTGCAGAGTTGGCTTACAGAGAGAGGCCATATCTGAGCAACAAAAGGTGTTCTCTGCATGACTCCCAGTGGTGTAAATCTCCCTGCCAACATGGGGCATGACTCTCAGGGATGAGATTGGCCCTGGCATCATGGGATTGAGAAAGCCTTCTTGGACCAAAAGAGGGAAGAGAAATGAAACAAAGTAAACTTTCAGTGACTGAAAGATTTCAAATTGAGTTGAGAGGTCATTCTGGAGGTTATTCTTATGCATTATAAAGATATCCCTTTTTCTGTCTTTAATGTATTGGAATAGCTAGAAGGAAATAGCTGAAACTGCTTGAACTGCAACCCAGTAGCCTTGATTCTTGAAGATGATTGTATAACTATATAGCTTACACTGTGTGACCATGTGATTGTGAAAATCTTGTGGCTTCCACTCCCTTTATCCAGTGTATGGACAGACGAGTAGAAAAATGAGGACAAAAAATAAATGAATAATAGAGAGGGATGGGGGATATGAGACATTTTGGGTGTTCTTTTTTACTTTAATTTTTTTTTAACTTTACTTATCAAAAAATTAAAACAAACAAACAACAAAAAAACCACATTTCAAACAAGAAAACCCCAAAGGATTAAGAAAAACACATAAAGTAACTACTTTTGCTTCCAACATGTTCCTACCATACTTTAATTTTTATTCTTATTCTTTTTTGTGTGTGATAATGAAAATGTTCAAAAATTGATTGTGGTGATGAATGAACAACTATATAATGGTACTATGAATAGTTGACTGAGGATGATTGTATGGTTTGTGACTATATACGAGTAAAATTGAATTTTAAAAAACAGGTTCTCTGGGGGTGACTCTTAGGCATAATTAAAAGTAGGCTTAGCCTCCCCTTTGCAGAAATAAGTTTCATAAGGGCATGCCTCAAAATCAAGGGCTTGACTTATTAAATTGGGATTCCCTAATGCTTGAGAGAATATCAGGAATTCCCCAGATGGGGAAGTTTAATAGTTCCACATTTTTCCCCAGACCCTAAAGGGGCCTTTGCAAATACTTTGCAAATATTTTATGCCTCAAATACTCTGGAACAGACCATACTTTCTTGCCTCTTTATATGGCTTCTAATTTTTCATTGAAAACTGGGCATTTTGAATAATACAATGTGGCAACTCTGGAAATCATATTTTCCCACCTCCCTAGGGTTTTTTTTTGTTGTTGTTGTTATTGTTGTTGCTGCCATCTGTTTGTTTAGTGACTCCCCTGTACTAATTATGTAAATTATGTATACTTTGTTATGTGTGGCCACTGAAGTCACTGCTTGGTTTGCCCAGTGGTTGACTAATGATTAGACAGAGAGTACCTTAAATGCTTGGAAACAGTAAGTCTCCCAGTCTTTGCCATGGGGCTGTCTGAATGTTGGAACAGACCATTAATGGTCCCCCAGACAGTTTACACTCTGCCTTAGCCTTTTCTTCCTGCATGTGCAGAGCATCAGGGTCATCCGAAAGCGAGAGTGTAGGACCGTCTCAGATCTTTCCTGAGCATGCACACAGCCCTGGGTATCAGCACAGCCCTGTGCATTCATGTGGCCTCCTAGATTCCTAAGTATGAAGTTGTCTATGGATATTTCATTCTCCAGCTTTCTTTTAATGTTTTTGATTAGCTTGTTGTTTGCCTCAACTCTTATTGCTGCCCCAGGAAGGTGCAATGTTAATCAATTGCCCTGCGTTTTTCAACAAATGACTCCACAGGAAAAGGCTGTTTGCAACTGGGTCAGCTCTGAAACAGGTCAAATAAAGACAAGCCTTGCAAGTGGGCTCTTCCAGGGAACTACCAAACAGACAAATGATGGCAATTTTCTGGGAATGAGGCTTTGAAATAGCTACAACTCCTCCAGTGACTTCTAGGTTCCTGGATTTCACAGTGATTGCAATCTGTTGGTTTCCAAGATTACCATGGAGCTGAGGAGAAGGGAATGGCAATAGGGCAAATTAAAATGCCAGAAAGCTCACTGTTCTTACCAATATTCAGCTATTTTTCCTTGAATAAATATTCCTGGATTGTTGGAAGCTTTTGGCTAATTTCCAGAGTTTTAAAAGTTGATTTTGACAACTTTTGTCTCTGTTCTCATTGATTTTATGAAGGAGAGGAGTTTTGGAGGATCTTATCTGTCATTCCCATTGATGTCACTTCTGTTGACTTTTTAAACTTTTTTTGAGTTATTTTATTAGTTATGCCAGCAATTACAGTATGCATTTTAACTTGCCTCTATCCTACTTCAGGTTAATACTTGTAATTCCAGTACAATTTAGCAACTTTGCTCCAATAAAAGCTCATTTCCTTTTCATGCCTTTGTGCTTTTATTCTCGTGTATATCTATACGTGTTTTAAACCCAACCATAGTTGGCAGCAAAGCTGCTTTTCATTACTCCATAAAACTACCTTGCTGACTATGCTGACGGGGGATGGGGGCTCCCTCAGCAAGAAGTTACACTCTCCAACTCTTCTTCTTTAAAGTTCCAACAGCATTTCATGACTAAGTACTTCTCCATTTGTGGTTTGCCTTTGTTCAGTTTCTAGAGCCATACAACTGAGGTTTTTAACATTTTTGTTTTCTGAGAAGAGGATTTGCTTGCATCTTTACTTTGCCATATCCAGAAGTCCAACTTCCTTATAGGATATCTTATTTTCATCTTTATTAGACATGTCAGACTCCTTTTCAAAGTGCTTTTATCAATTTACCCTCCTACCAGCAGTATTTGGGAATCACCATTGCTCTATATCCTTGTCAATACTTGGTTTACCAGTTTTTATATATTATTTTAGCCATTATGGTGGCTAATTCCTGGTACTTCATTTTGATTTTTATCTGAATTTCCTTGTTTCCTTGATGATTAATGAAGTTGGACACCTTTTCTTATGACTCTTTTACATTTGCCTGTAAAAGTCTCTTGCCAATTTTTGGATCATCTGTCTGTTTCTTATTATTTTATGGGAATTATTTTTATATATGGATATGAATCCATTATCAGTTTTGTATTTTGCAAATTCTCTCACTCTGCAACTTCCCTTTTCACTCATTTAACATGATCTTTAGATGAATAGATTTGATTTTAATGAAGTCAAATGAATTGATATTTCCTTTGCATTTAGTAATTTCTAATCAAAGGTCATAACGATATTCTCCTACATTATCTTCCAAATAACTTACAACACTTAGGTGTCAATCCACTTATTATTTATTTTTATGTATGGTGTGAAGTAGGAGTGAAATTCTTTCTTTCTTTTTCTGTACAGATATTCAGGTAACTTAGCATCATTTATTGAAAAGATTGCCCTTTCTCTACTGCTCTTCAAGGCCTATTTCTGTCATAAATCAAATGACTTTAATGCATGGATGTATTTCTAGATTACTATTCTATTCCATTGATCCATGCATCAATTTTTGTAACAACAACACACTGTATTTATTATTATAATTTTTAAATAAATCTTGATATCTAAAACAAGTTATCCCACCTAGTTTTCTTCTTTAAGATTATCCTGGCTATTCTCACCTCTTCTATGTCCTAAAAAATTTTAGAATAAGTTTGTCAAGGTCCATAAAAAGTGATACTTAAATCAAAATTGCATTGAATCTGTAGTTTGTGAAGAACTGACATCTTTCAATATTGAGCCAACCAATCAATTATGTTATATTCTTCCATTAGTTTAGTCAGTGGCATTCCTCACATTTTGACACCTAGAGAGGATATTTTTTAACACCCCCTGCTCCATATGAAAAAATTAATTTTCATGAAATAAAACAAATAATGATAATGGCCAGAAAAGAAATTCAGACAGTGAAAATTTTATTATATCAAGCTTCATATATATATAACATGCCAGTAATAAATTTTGTAAAATATTATAAATGCAAAAAGGTCAGTTGCAATTATGAATAACAACATTATATAGTTCCGGTTTTCAATATTTACTTCTCTAAATTTGTCAATGATCTTCTTTGTATATTCATATTCAGTAGAGTATATAGCTGGGTTTTTCAACTGATGTTCTCTCATAGTTCATAGAAGAATATTTTTATTAATTTTAATTTCAATTTTCCCTTTCACATGAAGCAATGGATAATAAATAGTTATAGAAATCCTTAAAAATATCCTGTAACTAATAAGTAAATTTTAATTAATTTGAACAATCTAAAAATGTACAATTTAGGCAATTACTGAATTGTAACAGTGATATAATATTGTTTTTTCTTAATTCATTCTTTAGTTTTGAAACAATTCATAATTTAAAAAGAATAGATGTCAATTTTGAAGTTAGTCATCAATTTTTCTAAAATATTTTATGTATTAATGAAAATTTGTATTCTGTAAACTAAAATACTATACCTTTTAGTTCTCACTTTTTTCACTGTGTTAAAATTTAAACACTGATAAAAATTCCATGAGCTCTCTGAATGACAAAATTGAAATAATATAATTTCTGTTTCTTTGTCTTCACAATCCCTATATTATTTATCATTGTCTATTTTGCATCAAATTGTTATACACAGGAAATATGTAGTTCCCTAGAATATACAAAAAGCCCCCAAAGGGAGTTCAAATGATTTTGAATTGTTACAAAATTCCCTTGAAACTACTCTATTACTGAGATTTTTCCTTGAATTAACTTCTATGTAGAATACAAGTTTCCTTTTTCTTTTTAAATCTTAAAAATTAAGATGTAATTTACTTTCAGCAAAATTCACTCCTTTTATTGTACAGATCTGTGAGTTTTGATGGTTGCATTTCATTTCGCAACACTACCACAATCAAGATATAGAACAGCTCCATTACCCACAAAAATCTGCCTGTCCCACTTGTTAGTAAGCCTTTCCTTCCACCCCCAGCCCCTAGAAATCACTGATCTGTTTCTGTCCCTATGGTTTTGCTGTTTTAAGATGTCCTATACCTGGAATCATACAGCATGTAGCCTTTTGAGTCTGGCTTCTTTTACTTAGCCATAGTGCATTTGAGATTCCTCCATGTTGCTGCATATATCACTCAGTAGTTCATTTTTCTATATTGCTGAGTAATAGTCCATTGAAAGTATGTAACGAAGTTTGTTTATCTATTCCTTAGTTGAGAGACATTTGGGTTGTTTCCAGGTTTTAGCAGTTATGAATAATGCCACTATAAAAATTCATGCATAGGGTTGTGAATGTTAGGCAATTCTATATAATGCCAGATTAATTCTTAAGGACTTGATATCTTTTGATGAATTCACAGTAAATGGTATCTTTAATTTTTTTTCATTTTGTATTTTACATTCTATCCAGAAAACTTGCTAAATTTATTTAATTCTAATAATTTAACATAGATTTATATGGAATTTTTATATATACAAATATTTGTTGCAAATTCCATTTTTCAAATTGAGGAAGCTCCCTTCTATTCTTAGTTTGCTAAGAGTTTTCTTTTTAAATTTACATTAAGAGTATTGATTTTTTTTCCCCAAGCATTGCTCAGAAGTCTTAGCTGTAGGCATAGAGAAGAACAGTGGGTTTCATTTAGACTGGAGTTGGTGGAGAATTTTTAATGGAAGTACAATAGAGCAAGAGAGATAGGATACTGGCAAGAGAGTGGCTGAGGTGATGAAGCATGGAGTTGAAGCTGGATAGGGAATCAAAAGGCATGGGAAAGGAAAAGAGGAGAAGGCATGGATGGATATCAACAAAGGAGAGGGCCAATGGCTTAGAGGACCCAATGACGAGTGCACCAGGTACGGTCAGAGTTAATAAAGGAAGCAGAAAGAGCAGTTGATTGCAGTCAGGGATTAGAACAGTGGTTTTCAATCCTGGTTGCATATTAGAAGCACTTGGGAAACTTTAAAAATGGCCAGAGGTCCCACCTTGGATCAGTTACATTAGAATCTCTAAAGGTGGGAGCTAGGCACAGGTGTTTGGTGACTAGGTGGTTCGAGCCCCTGCCTTAGAAGGTCTGATCAGGTGATCTCAGAAGTGCAGTACGAAGAATGCAGGGTGTGTCAGGATAAGAACCCATGGTTGAACTGAAATGGAGAGAGATGCTGGAGTTGACGAGGAATAGAATTTTGGATGGATCACCCATTTAAATCCCGAGTCCTCTAGGATATGACTCAGTGTGCGATGGAGAGGAACATGAGAGGTAGCCACTAAAGTCTTTGATGGATGATGATAAGAGACTGGAGACTGGAAGATGACAAGAGGAGTAGATGCATTTTCAAAAATGCGGATAGAAAATGGCCTAGAAGTAACAGTGACCTCAGAGGAGGATTCCTGTTCCTGAGGTTTGGAGAAAGAGCAACCTGGGGCTGTGATGGCTGCAGGGAAAACAGTGTCTCAGAGCAGGTGTAAGACATAGAGAAGGTCGGGTGGTGTGGGAGACATTAAAACAAATCAACCAGTTTTTTGGGTTTGGTGTTGTCAAACTGTATAGACATTTACGATTGTGTCACCGATCATGGTTTGCTCTACATGTTAGCTTAGAGCTAAATTTGTGGCATGCCTCTGTAAAGTGCAGGGACCTCCATGGATTTTGTGTGCTCATTTATTTCCTGACTTGCTCTTACTTTTCTGCCATAATTTCCTATTTGCCTTTGAATCCATTACTTATTTTCAAATTTTATTTTTATCTGGGATTACATGTATCTTTCTAAACTTCCAGAAACATGTTTTTGTCACAGTGCGGGAAATGACTCCTGGGGATGAGCCTGGACCCAGCACTGTGGGATTGAGAGGATCTTCTTGACCAAAAGAGGGAAGAGAGATGAAACAAAATAAGGTTCCAGTGGCTGAGAGATTTCAAACGGAGTCAAGAGGTCACCCTAGAGGGTGTTCTTATGCACTATATAGATACCCCTTTTCATTTTTAGTGTGTTGGAACGGCTAGAGGGAAATACCTGAAGCTGTTGAACTGCAATCCAGTGACCTTGATTCTTGAAGACGAATATGTAACTATGTAACTTTCACAGTGTGACAGTGTGATTGTGAAAGCCTTGTGGCTCGCACTCTCTCTAGCCAGTGTACGGACAGATGAGTGGGAAAAATGGGAATAAAAATGAGATGAAGAATAGGGTGGGATGGAGGGGATGGAAAGATCTTGGTGTTCTTTTTTGCTTTTATCTTTATTTTGGATTAAGGAAAAGGTTCAAAAATTGATTCTGGTGATAACTGCACAAATATATGATGGTGCTGTGAACAGTTGACTGTACACTGTGGATAACTGTAGGGTGTGTGACTATATCGCAATAAAACTATTTTTTTAAAAAAAGTAAATGAACAATGAGTGAGTGGGAGGAGGGAAATGGGATGTTTTGGATGTTCTTTTTTATTTTAATTTTATATTTTGGAGTAATGAAAATGTTCAAAGATTGTGGTGATGAATGCAAAACTATATGATGATACTGTGTACAATTGATTGTACACTTTGAATGATTGCATGTTATGTAATTATATCTCAATAAAATTGCATAAAAAGTAAATACATATACAAGAATTCTTTACATTATAAAACGATTCTTTACAACCTTCCTTCAAATAACCAGTTTCACCATTGCATTTAATATATTTTTTTTTGTTTATATCTCACTTTCCTAGAAGATTTATTATAGGAGATACACATATATTTTGATTTGACCTTTTTTTTCTATAAGTAACAGATACTTTTAGAACAAGGAAGAGGAAATAAAATTTTATAAAACCTTTCTTATGTTAAATGAGTAATCTACAGGTTAAATAATATACCATGTGAACTTCTTGCTTCCCCTTCAGTTTTGGACAGTTCAGTGTGGTGAGTCTTATGCGTACTTTGTCAAAACTTGTAAAGAAGGACTGTTACAAGCCAACCTCAAACAACGGAGATGACATTTTTAGCACTCTTGCATGAAGAGCTGTCAGACAGACTACAGAAAAGCTTAGTAAATTTAGGGGGTTATGTTTCTGATGTTGATTGAGGACTGGAGGCAGATTCAATGCCTGAAGACATGTACTTGGCCATCCAATAGCACTGATTGTTGCTTGCATCTGATTAAATGCTCAGACAGAATAGAATATAATTATTCAGAGTCTGGATTTTCATCCCTCAAATTGACTCGGCCAAATTACCAAATCTTTGTAAGTCTATTTTCTCACTTGTGAAATGGGGACAGCAGCCATGTCTACTTCATGGAAATGAAGTGAGAATTAAATAAGATAATACATTCAAACTACTAATCATAGCATCTGGCAATATTGTAAACTGTCTATAGTTGTTCATTTGAAAAACCAATTAAAGGATTCTCTTTGATCTTGTTTGCTACAAAGTGTTATTCTGAATGTTGCAATGTTGTAATATTGTATCCCTTTCAAAAGAAAAGTAAGATCCTGTCTCTTCTGTCTCACACTACCAAATACAATTGACTCTCGAAAGTGCTGATAGATTAATTTGTTTCCTGGGTCTGTATTTTAACAAATGTCACTGGCATGTTTAAATCAATGTGCTTAAAGAAATTCACCAGGAAACTGCTATTGATGTGAAATCTGCTGTCTGATTACACAGATGAATCTGCCCTCAAATGTTCCTTGGTTGCCTTTTTAGTTCATAGATTTATTTACTACCTTCATGATGCCTAGAGGATGTGGATATTTTGGCTGTTAACAGTTCTTTTCAAACCCATCTTTTTTTCTTTTTTTTTCAGTTGTCTAGTATTTGGTGGAACAGAATATTTCTAAGTAATTTCTCCGGGAGTATTTCCTTGTGCTCTTCTTAAAACCTTTGGGAATTGATGGCGGTGACTGGCTGATGGAGATGTGAGGCTTTTATTTCTCCTTCTTAATAGAATGCTCCACTGGGAAATTTTCTAATTTTCAGGATTTGCGGGGCTTTTGTTTTGTTTTTCTTCATCAACAAATGTTATTGCCAAATCCTCAAAGCAAAAGCAAGAGCACGAGCAATGGAGCAAAATCCTCAGAGTGGGCTCCATCTCTGTGGGTAGGATCGCTCAGGCATGTGAACACACATACATGTGTACACACCTCCACGATCTGTGGCTTTTGATTTTGACTCACCTTGATATGCATCACTCCAAACTAACTGGAGAGTTCCATCTGTAAGGAACCCCACAGCTGGCATGTGTAGAGCTCATTCTCGGGCTCAGAACCAAAGGCGAGCACTGAATTTGACTAATGAAGAACACAACTTCCTGATCTGAGGCCCTTCCTCTTTGTTCAAAAATAAGTGTAGAAATGTAGTGGATATTCTTTCTAGGATAAAAACCGCCATCGTTAAGAAAGCCAGCTCAAATACTGGGGGTTTTCCCTCTCAATTTTTCTGAGGCATTAGTCACTTTTAATAACATTTGACACCCCAGAATTTAACTGAATTCTGAATCCTAGTGACACGTTTTGGCTGTGGGTTTGATTTACAGCATACTGTTTTGTTGCTAACTCTGGTTTCTCATTAGTCTTTTAAAAATTATATTTTATGCTGTTGGTTTTGTCAAAAGATTTCATAGCTCACTGAATTTACTCATACTGCCTTTTCAAACCTATTTTATAAATTGAAAAAGTGGTGCATGCATGTGGTTTCTAAAAAAAAAAAGTATAAAATAATCTAGGAGAAAAAACAAAAACAAATCTTTCCTCCACCCAGACTTCTAATCCTGCAAGTTTCCCTCCCCAGACATAGCCATTGTTACCGGTTTGCTCTGCATCTTTCCAATTTTCCATGGATCTAGAAGCATATATATGTATATTCATTCTATGCATAATCATCTGCATCTTGTTTTTTCCGCTTAATCAGCTCATATAGATCCACCTCTTTCTTTTTCAAGGCTGTTAGTTCAGTCTTTCATATTTTAATTTAATTTTAAGAATAAAAAGAAATTCATTTTCATTTTCTCCTCCTGTTCTGGCAAGCCACAGACTCCCACACCTGGGACAGGCGTTGTGTGGTCTAATTACAGTGGTCCTGGGAAATCTCCCAGTAACACAACATTTTTTCCTTCCTGGCATTGCGAGGCCTGTAATTCTGTAATTAGACCTTCATCCTTTGATTTGAGCTTTGCCCAGCTACTTGAATGCAAATATTCCTGAGAGTCTGGTGTTATTTTTATCTCTACCTCAGCACCAATGAATGTCTAAGATCCTTTTCTGGGAATAGATTTAGCTGGGATAGAAAGACATCCAATTTGGGGCCCTGGAAACTGGGGGTTATGGAGGTCAGGGAAGAAAGGAGAGGCTCAGGTCCCTACTTAGTTCAATTTCCAAATTTTTCCGAAATCATGTCCATCCTTCCTGAATCTTCTCATTGTGTGTGATATACCATAAAGAAAAGACAAGGTCTACAGAGGCTTTTCCTTCTGTCCCCCACCCCCGCCCTCATTTCAAAGTGTTGATATCTTTAGGGAAATCCTAGTAGAGAAGTATAGAATATATATTCTAGTCTGAGGAAAGTTCCCTCTATCTGGGAAAATACCAAAGCATGAAGAAGGATCTCTGATAACTGGCTGAAAGCTATACCCTCCTTCTAGAAAAATGAGCAAATATGTAACAATCTGTAAGCACTGCAAGGTTTTTTGCATGTTTGTGCTACTATTTATTGAGCACCTACTATGAGTCAGACACTGGGTTCAAAAGCTCCACATTCTGATTTATTACTTTTTACTTAAACTTGTGATAGCCCTATGCAGTGAGTGTTGTTAGCCTAATTTTACAGATAAAAACACTAAGGCTCAGAGAGTTTAACGTGCACAGGGTTGCAAAGCATAGAGTTCTAGTAGGAATCTGTCTCAAGAGTAAGAGCTCCTGTTTTAAGGGACTGCTTTGGCCTGCCAAGGTGGGCAAGGCTCTGGCTGGCTGGTGGCTGTCTCCTTCCAGGGAACATACTGCCGACAGATGCGTATAGTGTTAAGAATGGATGTGCACGCACACTACATTGCTGTCACACCACACCAAGACACACACATGGAGAAATGCAGAGCACAAAGAATGAAAGGTCCCCAAAGTCACCAAGAGCAGAAGGAAAGGAGGGTACTTGGGGTTGTTATGTTAACAGGTGTGGCAACAGTGACAATAATAGCTAACATTAGGGGGCAGAAATCACAAGGGGAAGCCTTGATCTAAGAACATTACATGCTTTACTTCACTTAATCCTCATAATTATCCCATGAGTAGGTTCTATTATTATCCCCATTTATAGGTGGGAAAACTGAGGGATGGAGTGTTTATGTAGCTCACACAGGTTCCTACGGCTGGTAAGAGGTGGTGTCAGGATTTGAAAATAGGCAATTGTACAGGAGTGTCTCTGTCCTCCTAACCTCTAGGCCATGCTGTCTCCTCTGTACTTTTTGTTTGTAGCCTCCCCCCACTCCCTTCTGCATCCTGATAAAATCCCTTATGGCGACTTTTAAGGCCAACCCAAATGGCACATACTCTGTGTTCTCAATCTTAATTTCCCTCTTTCTCTGGCCTCTGAGGCACTGCTCACTCCTTGCTAGATGTCCCTATTACACTTGGCTCGTATATACCTATTGATGCATTTAGGACATTGCATATATATGTATATAATTTTTATTAGAGCCATTGTTTTTTTACAGAAAAATCATACAGAAAGTACAAAATTCCCATATACTACCACTCCTGCTCCCCTAGTTGTCCCTATTATTAACAGTTAGCATTAGTGTGGAACCTTTGTTACAACTGATGAACCAATATTATTATAATTATACTAACTGTAGTCCATAGTTTACATTAGGTTTCACTCTGTGTTGTACAGCTCTATGGCTTAAATTTTTTTTATTCCAGAAACATATAAAACATAAAATTTCCCATTTTAGCCATTTTTAAGTATATGATTCGGCAGTGTTAATTACATTCACAATGCTGTACTACCATCACCACCATCCCTTACAAAAACTTTTCCATTGCCCCAAACAGAAACTCTGTCTCAATTAATCATTGACTCCCTATTTCCCACCCCTCCCTACTCCTGCCCCTGGAAACCTGTGTTTTAATTTCTGACTCTGCGAATTTGCATATTCTAATTATTTCTCAGTGAGATCATACAATATGTGTCCTTTTGTGCCTGGCTTATTTCACTCAAAATGATGCCTTCAAGGTTCATCCATGTTGTACCATGTATCAGGACTCCAACAGGACATTATATGAATTTGGAACAATATATTTATATAGGAAACATATTTATATGTTACATATATAAATAATTTTACACAATGATATTTATTTAAGACCTTTATTAATAGGTACTTGCAGTTTGTTGCCTTTTTTTAAAAAATTAAGTTGCAAACTTTTATTACAAATGAAAAATGAGGTTCTCAAAAATCTCAACTTGACCAGATAGGAAACAATTTAAAAACCTTTAAAGGTGTATTGAGAAAAAACAGGCTTTTTAAAAATCATATTAGTCATTACCTAAAACAGATATCTTTAGGTAAAAAAAAAATAAAATAGAATAAAAAGCAAAAAACCTCACAAACAAACAAAAAACCGATACTTCATAGGTAATGCAGGTACTTCTAGTTATCTGGTCAACCGGCAAAAACAAGCACTTAAGATCTTCAGCTCCAATCTTTTATTCGTTTATCATTGCTGGAATTTCTTCTTGATGGATGACTAAACTGGATGATGGTACAGATGCTAAGCTGGCATCTACCTGGTCTCTCCCTGCTCAGCCTTGCAAGTGGAAGAATTCTCAGCTGGTGGATGGGCTGCTCTTGTGACTTTGCCTTCTTGTGGTTTCGGGTTTTCTGGGCATCTTCATCTGTAATTGAAATCGTGGCAGTGGCTGTTGACCTTGGGTTTCATCTCCTTGACTTTCCTTACCCTCTTCATTGTCGTCCTCTCTAGTCTGTCTTTGGCGAGGAATTGTGGTCTATAACCCTCATATATATTCCATCTCACTGGTCTACCATGTTCTCCTGCACTCTGGCTGTCAGCACCCTCCATCACTCCTCTTTGCAAAGAAGGGTTGGAATACTGTGGTGACACAACCTAGGGTCTCCACAAGTCCTAGGTGGGAAACTGAGGCAGGGCCGGAGCACTCTCCAATGGCTCATTCTTTTCCCTTCTCTCACTGTTCCACTGATAATTGCCCGCAGGACTCCCACATACTGGATCACGTCTATAATGGTTTTGATCTGCTGCATTCTTACCAGCTCGCCCTGGAACTTGAGCAGGGCCTGTAATGTTTGCTGCTTCTGCATCCTTTTTCTTCTCCACACCAAACTTCTGCAGTTTCTGCATCTCCTAAATTGCAAAGGTACTTCCTGGGGTTATCCTTCTTTATGGCAGTCTAGTATACAAATGCATCTTCCTTGGTGTCATTCCTGTTATGAAACCATATCTGTTTCTTACATTGACCTGTTTAACTGTTCCCCCAAACCTTCCTTGCAATGACCTTCTTGTCCCCTGTGCCGCTGTCTGTGGTGCAGAGCTCAGTGTGGGTGGTGCTGAGGCCTCGTTGCTCCAGATTGTGGTGGGGTTGAATGAGTCATGAACATCATGCGTCTTTTTATCCAGATTCATGGATTGTTAACATCTTGCCACATTTGCCTCCCCCCAGCTCTCCACACACATTTTGTGCCTGAACCATTTGGAAGTTGCAGATGTCAGGTCACTCCCCCTAGCAGTTCAGCATGTATATGTCAAGGGCAACATTCTCCTTGATGTGCTCAATGACCTTGTCACACCTAAGACTCATTAATTCAATATAATCTAATATACAGTCCACAGTCAAAATTCCCCAATTACTTCCAAATTATTCTTTATGGATTTTTTACCCCAAGACTTCAATTAAGTTGCATTGGTTATTACGTTTCTTCATTTTCCTTTATTCTAGGACAATCCCCTCCTCTTTTTTTTTTTTTTTTTTTTTTTGTTATTCATGATATTGACATTTTTTGATGAGTTGTTTTGTAAAATGTTCCACAGTCTAGTTTTATCGGATGGTTTCCTCAGGCTTAGATTTAGGTAAGACATTTTAGTGTAAGAACGGAGGGAGAGAGAGAGGTGGTGCTGTAGTTTCCCCCCATACATCATCAGGAAACTCACAATCTTAGCTTCTCCCTTGTTGGTGATGCTAAGTTTGATCAAGAAATCAATTTTGAAAATCAGTTTGGATCATAGATAGGCAGATCATGAGATTTTCTATTGTCACTTAAAATTTTTTAGGCTTATTGAAAGCGATCTTTTGGACCCAAACAGATTTTCTCATATACCCCTTTTGTGCATACATAAACAGGAAAACATAAGTGAAAGAAATTGTTAAAGGTATTTCTAAGGCAACAAAAACTACATGATATCTGCCATGTGGCTGACTGAAATTTTAAGACCTTCCTGATTTCCAGGATTTCATAATGTGAAATCATACAATAGTCAATGCTTGTGTTCCCAATGCCTTGTTTAAGAGCTACAATTCCCACCTCTGTTGTTGCTCACATCTCTCTTCTTTCTGCTCTACAGACATCCATGCTCCTGACTTTTGAGTCTACCAGTCTCTTGCTACTCTGCTGTTACACCAAACCTGTACCCTCAACAGTCCATTGCTTGGGTTTGTTGAACTGTTCTATACGTTTTCTAATGCATGATGCTTTAGTTATTCAACATTATGTGAGATGCATCCATGCTACTTGTGTAGCTGCTTTTTATTGTCACTGTTGTCTTATATCCTACTGTGTGCAGATACCACATTTCATCAGTTCTATTCATGGACATTAGAGCTGTTTCTAGTGTTTGCTGTTACAAATGACTTGGCTTATGGTTGTCTCCTGGAACACGTGTGTGAGTTTCTCCAGAGTACATAGCTAGGAACAGAATTGCTAAATCTAGTCTAGATGATGAACTTTCCTATTCTGTTTACCAAAGAAGTCAGATGCACCCCAACTCCCTCCTCAGGTGGTGTAGTAAAGGCATACAATGGTTGGATTGATAAGATATCTTGAAGAGAGATCAAACTGAATTTGTTGGTGGACTGAATGGTGGCCTGGGGTGCAGAATCAAAGATGACTCCAAGTTTGGCTTGAGCAATGGGGTGAATGGTTCTGTTTGCTGAGATGTGGCAAATTAGGGCAGGTATAGCTTTAGGAAGGGGATGGTGGTGGAACCAGGAACTCGGCTTTGGACAAGTTAAATTTGAGATGCTGATGGTCATCCAAGAGGATATTTAGCCATCCTTGCTAGCCTGGAGTTCAGGTGAGAGTGTGCAGTGGAAATATACATGTGGGGGTCGTTGGTGTATAAGTGGTGTTTAAAACCATTGGAAGGGATATGGTCACTTAGGGGATGAGTGTAGACAAGGAAGCTGTATGAGGACTGGCCCAGGGGAGCCTATTATTCTGAGGAGACAGGAGATGGCAAGACTCAGCCAAGGAGGCTGAGAAGAAGCCGCCACTGGGGTGGAAGAGAGGCAGGAGATGTCGTGTCCAAAAGGCAAGGGGCAGAAGAGTTTCACAAATGGTGAAGTTGTCGACTGTGTGAATTGCTGCAGCGAAGCAGGATGAGGACTGAATGTGGTCATTAGAGTTGGAAACATGAAGGTCCTTGTGATTTGGTAAGAACAGTGCTAGTAGGCAAATGCCCAATTGGAGTGGGCTTGGAGAAAATGGGAGGGGACAATGGAGGAGGAGGAAGTGTAGATAACACTCGAGGAGGTTTGCTGTGAAAGGGAGCTGAGATACGGGCTGGTTGTTAGAGAGAATGGGGGATTAGGGGAGATTTCTTAATACTTATTTTGAACATCTTTAAAGTTAACTTTTATTTTAAACACCTCTATTGATACATACTTCATACTTCACATAACTTAAAATACAACCCTTTAAAATGCATAATTAAATGACTTTTTGGTAAATTTACCAAATTGTGCAACCATCACCATAAATCAGTTTTAGAATTTCTAGCACTCCAATAAATTCCTTCATGCCTGTTTACAGTTAACCTGGTTTCCAGGTCTAGCCTCAGGCAACCATTAATCTACTTTTTCGTCTCTATAGATTTGCCTTTTCTGAGAAATTCATATAAATGAAATCATATATATGTCATCTTTTGTGCTTGGCTTCTTTCACCTAGCATAAAGTTCATTCATGTTGCAGCATATATCAATATTCTGTTCCTTTTTATTGATGAACAGCATTCTATTGTAAATGCTCTAATATTGCAAGCATTCTATTTTATCTAATATTATAACATTGTCAGTAGTCCATTGATATACCCCATTTTGTTTATCCATTCTCCAAGTTGACGGGCATTTTGGTTGTGGGAGCTTATTATCATATTTGTGTGCTGGATCAGAATGACCTAGTTAGCACAGGATTTGTCAACCTCAATATTTGTGATGGTTTGAAGCTGTATGTACCCTAGTAAAGGCCATGTGCTTTTAATCCATTCCTGTGAGTGCAGACCTATTGTAGGTGGGGCCTTTTGATTAGGTTATTTCAGTTGAAATGTGACCCACCCAATTCAAGATGGGTCTTAATTCTCTTACTGGAGTTCTTTATAAGAGGATAAAAACCCAGAGAAATGCCCCATGGAAGTTAAGAGAGATAGAAACTGAAAAGGAGAAACATGCAGAAGCTCAGAGAGGAAGCCACTGAAAGAAGAAGCTGGAAGTAATGAAACCCAGGAGTGAAGGACCAGCAGACATCGCCATGTGCCTTCCCATCTGACAGAGGAGCCCAAGCTCACCAGTAATTGGTCTTCAGAGTCCAAGGCTGATGCCTTGATTTGGACATTTTCACAGCCTCAGAACTGTAAACTTTTAAGTTAATAAATCCCAATTGTAAAAGCCAACCCATTTCTCATATATTGCATTTCATCAGCTTTGGCAAACCAAAACAATATTATTGACATTTATGGTCGAATAATTCTTTGCTGTGGGGACTGTTTTGTGCACTGAAGGATGTTTAGCAGCATCTCTGATTTCTACGCACTAGATCCCACTTGCACCCTCCAGTTGTGAAAAACAAAAATGTTTCTAGATGTTGTCGCATATCTCTTAGAGGGGTAAAATTGCTCCCAGTTGAGAACCATGAGTCTAATTGGAAGGGGGAGTTGATGCAGGAGAGAGGAGAGACAATTGCAGGAGCAACACTGGATAATTGCAGGGATTGTTGAGAGTGGACTTAGATGGGAGCAGTGTGGATTAATCCATTGGGACAGGAGAGAAGGGCCCAGAGGTAAGTCGGGTGGTAGATTTCCTAGTGGGGGATGTGCTAGTTTTCTTCAAAAACTTCTATTTCTCAATGATATCTGCTGTCTCTGGAGGGGGACTGGGTAGGGTAGCACGTATGTGGATACTACAGATCCATGTTTATTGAGGACCTTCCCAGGGAAGACGGGATTGTTATTTCCTAGGGAACTGGTACCTGCCACATCCTTCCATCTTTGAATGTGCAGCACATTGTTTAACTCACTTATTATAGTTCAACACATTTTAGAGTCCTTGAGGTATGTTCTTTATCAGATTGTAAGTTACTTGAAGTGGAACTGTCATGTGCATATTTGTATCTCCTACAGAAAATAGCTCCATGTCTTGTCCACAATAGCTACTCAGTAATGTTGAATTAAAATGGATTTTCATCAAAACTATGTGATCTTTACTTTCTAAAGAATTTGCCTCATAATACTAGCAACTCTCCCAGAACTTATCAGTGTGACTAGCCTGGAAAAGAAATAGATGCAATATAACTCCAAACTGGGGAAAGCTTTCAATGTGTTCCAATTAGGACATTGGGAATGAGCATCTTGCTATGGATTTACAGTTCAAAATTACAGAGAGGCATGGAGAGAACCAACAAAAGTGAAGTTCAAAAGAGACAAGTACAGGGCACCATACAGAGGAAAAAAACCCAATCTTTCAAATCTATGTTGAGCAATGATATAGGGTGGGTACATGTAGAGTTGAAAAATACCTAAAAATCATCATGTGGACCTTGGGCTGAGCATGAGTTAGCAGTGCAGTTCTGGTTTGGAAATCAAGCATAGATGTAGCCTACACAATTAGAAACCATGATGCAATCCCCTATTGCATTTAGAATTGCTTAGAACCCTGTTAGAATGCTGCATCTAGTTTGGAGTTCTACAAATCAAGAAAGATATGCAGAACTCAAAGAAGGTTCAGGGGAGACCCTCAAAAATGATTAAAAGTTTAAAAAATATGACCAAATGGTTAGAAAAGAAAGTTGCATGATGATGTAGTAATAGTATTTTGTCCATAAAGGGATGTGTTTTGCAAGGGGTGGTAAGAAGTTCATTCAAATTTCTCTTGAGCATTAAGATAAGGTGTGTTTAAATTGCTAGATGTTTGGTTATATGTGAGATAGTTCCTGATGTGAAGTTGTGCTAAACATTAGAATGTATTATCAAGGGAAGGTCTTGTAACATTTCCTTCTAGAGGTCTTTTTCTATTTGTTAAATGGAGCCCAAGTTGAAGCCAGAGAGCTGACATAGCTAAAATCCTAAGCCGTACCCACCAGTGGCACCCTGAGCCTCCAAGGACCAGGAATGTTTAACAAAGTCATGATTGGATACTTTCCTTCTCAGCATGTCCTGGGGACCCCTGAAGTTCCCAGGGCCAAGGCATGACACACTGCTGTCAGCCCTGAGAGTGGCAGTGAGCACATTGACTGAGACAAGGACGGATGGAGTACATGTGGTGGAGTCCAGGGGGATTCCAGCTGCCTCACCACTTTTCTTTCTGGTTCTACAGAGCCAGCCAACAACACAGCTGGTCTGGAGAACTGAGGTCAAATCAAAACCCCAAGGCAGAATCACACCGAGTAGGGGTAGTAGTTCATATCCACACAAGGGTCAGCAACTCATATAAATGGTGAAATGGTTAGTGTGTGAAAAACAGGGTGAAGTGGGGGCTGGAGAGCCCATTCTCCAACTACAGGAGACAGCAGCTGCTCAGACCCCACTGGCTAGACCATTCTAGAACCAGGGACCCCCGTACTTAGTTCTGCATTTCAAGAGAAGTCAGGAATCTGGATTTTCAATACATGTTTTCTAATTTAAAAAGTATTGGCAAATAGTTAGAATTTTGGAAAGCCCTGTGGGGGTCAACATCAGTGAGCCAAGCACACACAGCTGCAACACACCTAGATTTGGCCTGCAGGTGACAGGTCTGACCCCTTAGATATAAACCAGAACTCATCTGTGACTTTTGAGAGAACATGGTGGAGTTCCAGCTTCAGGGATGAGACCAGCCATGGTTGCAAGCTTTTGTCCTGTCTCCAGGGCCAGTCTTATACAAGGTTCTACTGCATGACTTCTATCAACTGGGTGATTTGCAGAGACCAGGTGTTTCCCTCTGAATTAATTGGAAAGCTACAGCTGTGTATATGTGTCTTACAGTACACTTCTAAGATGTCACCTGTTACAGACTGCATTGTGTCCCCCAAAATGACATACTCAAGGACTAACCCCCAATCCTGTGAATGGGTCCTTATTTGGAAATATGATCTTTGAAGACATTGTTAGTTAAGATGAGGCCAAAATGAATTAGGGTGGGCCTTAATGTAATTTGACTGTAGTCCTTAGATGGAGAGGAAATGTGGATTCAGACAGAGGATGGCCATGTGGTAGAGGCAGAGATTGCATTATGCCAAAAGCCAAGGAATCTCATGGATTGCCAGCAAGCCACTGCCAGAACTCTACAGACTTCAAAGGAAGTACAGCCCAGCCTATACCTTGATTCAGACTTCTAGCCTCTGGTGCTGGTTTGAAACTGTTATGGACACCAGAAGAGCCAGGATCTTTTAATCCAATCTTGTTGTGTGGGACCTTTTGATTGAATATTTCCACGGAGATGTGACTTACCCAACTGTGAGTGAGACCTTTGATTAGATCATTTCCATGGAGGTGTGGACCTACCCAATCAGGGTGGGTCTTGATTAGTTCAGTCACTGGAGTACTTAAAAGAAGCTAAGAGCTGACATAGACCCAGATGCTTGGAGATGCTGGGAGATGCAGACAGGACGTTTGGAGATGCTAAGAGATGAAGCCGAGTTTGCCCTGGAGAAGCTAAGAGAGGACCCCTAGATGCTTAGAGAGAAATGCCCTGGGAGAAAGAAACAAGGACGTGCAGGAGCTGAGAGAGAGGAGCTAGAGCAGAAGCCCAGAGACATTTTGGAGAAAGCCATTTTGAAACACAGCCTGGGAGCAAAGGACCAGCAGACGTCAGCCAAGTGCCTTCTCAGCTGACAGAGAAGCTGGACTCCATCGGCCTTTCTTCAGTGAAGGCATCCTCTTGTTGATGCCTCAGTTTGGACACCTTTATGGCCTTAGGACTGTAAATTTGTAACCAAATAAACCACCTTTATAAAAGCCAATCCAATTTTGGTATTTTACATAATGGCACCTCTAGCAAACCAGAACAGCTCCAGAATTATGAGACAATAAATTTCTGTTGTATAAGCCAATTAGTCTGTGGTACTTTCTTACAGCAGCCCTAGGATGCTAAGATAGACACCCAACTGCTGCTACCCTCAAACAAGGAACAAAACAATGCCCAATAATCAGAGAAACCTGTGCTTGTAGATGTCAACCTCAAGTCTCCCTCTGGGCTGGTTCATTTTCATGGTTGTGCATCCAGGCTGTTTCTTGTGGGCCTATGAAGAGCTCAGGATGAGAAAGCTCCCCCTTGTAAGGAGTAAGCATTCCAATTGGTCAGGAACTGGAACCCACTAGCCACTTCCAACTCAGTCAAATGGAAGACATAGTGAGAAGGATGTTGCTGGCTGATGCAGCTCAGTTCTGTTTGTTGAATGCTTTGGAGAGGAGGGAGACTGAAGGGATCTAACCAGGTCTTCTCAGGGCTTTTGCACACAATGGTGATAGGTTTTCTTTTTTCTTTTTTTAAACAATTTTCCATTAAATAATTATAAATTTTCACCAACAATAACTGATTGAGGCTTTCTATGTGCAAAGCAGCATGCTGGGGTGTTGGGAACCCAAAGTCAGAGGAATTCCATTGTTCTGCTTATTTGCTCTATAAAGAAACCTGCACAAATGAGACAACCATTTTTATTTTGCTGGAAGCTTTACCAGTTGGATTTCCGTGCAATGGAACATTTGAAGTGTTTTGTTTTTGTTTGTTTTCTTTTCAATGTATTTCACAAGATCAAAATGAGACAAAGAAGCTGGCAGGGTATTTCTGAGTATTATTTCTGCTACTGGGAAATAATTCTGTTTTATTTCTGTTTTCGGTAGAAGTAAAAGCAAAATTGTAAGTTCTGAGCAGCACAGAGAGCTCTCACAAATAACAAGTTCGGGAATAAGTCTATCATAGTTACCTGGTTTTCTTTGGCATGAAAAAATTCTGATTAGTTAAATGCTGGACTTTTGCTAAAATGGGTATAACATAGCCTTTTGAGGAGAAATAGTCCCATACAATTACAGAATTATTTCTGTATTTATTAAATAGTTAAATATTTGAACATCTAGACTTTGAGATGGATGTTCTACAGACATTAAGGTCTTTGTCCTCAAAAGTTTAGAATAGTGATAATAGTTACATTTTGTTGAGGGCTTATCTTGTGCCAGACCCTGTACACATTTTCCTTTGTTTAATCCTCATGATGATCTTTTTGAAATAATCAATATTATTATTTTCACTTTATAGATGAAGAACTGAGGCTACAAGTTGTTAAGAACATGCCCAAGATCATGTAACTAGTAAGTACAGGGCAGCGATATTTTGCCATCAAGGCTTATGATTTCAACCACTGCACTAGCCTGACTCCTTTAGGTCTAATGCAAGAAATGAGATTTACACACAAGTGAAATTTGCTCTAATCAGAAGTAGTCTCCCACTCCCAGAGCTGTATTTTTTTTGAAATAGAGTCAGCAGTTCTTTGTCCTCTGAGCATGAACTTGGTTTCTGAAAACAGTTCCAAGTCCTTGGTGTCAAGCTTGGTGATCACTGTGGCTCATACAACTTATGGTCTATGAGATAGTTAAGGTCATGTGTCAATTTGTCTAGGTCATGAGGTCCAGTTATTTTGGTCAAGCAAGCGCTAGTCTGATTGTGACTGTGAGAGTATATTGTGGACTTAAATTGTTAGTTAGTTGATTACATCTGTGGCTGATTACATCTATAATCAACTGAGAAGATTGCCTTCAGTAAAGAGAGATGTTTCATCTAATCAGCTGAAGGCCTTAAAGGGAGAACTGATGATTTTAGCAGTCAGAGGGAAGACTTTTCATCTTTACTTGAGCCAGTCAGCTTCCCCCGGGGAATTAATTGAATCAAATATCTAGGAATAAATCTAAACAAGGATATAAGGACTTGTACATAGAGATCTACAAAATACAGTATTGCTGAAAGAAATCAAGGAAGACCTAAATAAATGGAAGGACCGCCTGTGTTCGTGGATTGGAAGACTAAATATTGTTAAGATGTCAATTATAGCCAAAGCAATTTACAAATTCAATACAATCCCAAACAAAATCCCATCAGTCTTCTTTGTAGAAATGAAAAATTCAATAATCAAATTTATATGGAAGGCTAAGGGGCCTTGAATAGCCAAAGCCATCTTGAAAAAGAACAAAGTTGGAGGACTCACACTTTATAATCTTAAAACTTATTATAAGCCACAATAACAAAAACAGCATAGTAATGGAAGACGTACAGACATATAGACCAAAGGAGAATTGAGAGTTCAAAAATCAACACTCACATTTATGGCCAACTGATTTTTCTTAATTAAATTCAGTTTTATTGAAATATATTCACATATCATACAATCATCCATGGTATACAATCAACTGTTCACAGTACCATCATATAGTTATGCATTCATCACCCCAATCTATTTTTGAACATTTTCTTTACATCAGAAAGAATCAGAATAAGAATAAAAAATAAAAGTAAAAAAGAACACCCAAATCATCCCTCACCCCACCCTATTTTTCATTTAGTTTTTGTCCCCATTTTTTTACTCATCCATCCATACACTGGATAAAGGGAGTGTGGTCCACAAGGTTTTCACAACACACTGTCACCCCCCACCCCCAAATAAGCTACATTGTTATACAATCGTCTTCAAGAGTCAAGGCTACTGGGTTGGAGTTTGATAGTTTCAGGTATTTACTTCTAGCTATTCCGATACATTAAAACCTAAAAATTTTTATCTATATAGTGCATAAGAATGTCCACCAGAGTGAACTCTTGACTCCGTTTGAAATCTCTCAGCCACTGAAACTTTATTTTGTTTCATTTTGCATTCTCTTTTTGGTCAAGAAGATGTTCTCAATCCCATGATGCTGGGTCCAGATTCATCCCCAGGAGTCATATCCCACGTTGCCAGGGAGATTTGCACCGCTGGGAGTCAGGTCCCACATAGGGGGGAGGGCAGTGAGTTCACCTGCCAAGGTGGCTTAGCTAGAGAGAGAGGCCACATCTGAGCAACAAAGAAGTACCCAGGGGGAGACTCTTAGGCACAATTATATGCAAGTTCAGCCTTTCCTTTGAGGTAACGAACTTCATAAGCGCAAGTCCCATGATAGAGGGCTCGGCACACCAAACCGCCAGTCCCAAAGTTTGTGAGAACATCAGCATCAGCCCAGGTGGGGAAGTCCAACACTTCTGCATTTTCCCCAGCTCCTCAGTGGGGTATGGCCAACCGATTTTTGATAAAGGTTCCAAGTCCACTCAATTGGAAAAGATTAATCTCTTCAACAAATGGTACTGTGAAAACTGGATCTCCATTTGCAGTAGAATGAAGATGGACCTCTACTTTACACAATATATAAAAGTTGACTCAAAATGGATCAAAGACCTAACTATAAGAATCAGAGCTATAAAACTCTTAGAAGAAAACGTAGGGAAACATCTTCAGGACCTTGTATTAGGCAATGGTTTCTCTGACTTTACACCCAAAGCACAAACAACAAAAGAAAAATAGATAAATGAGACATCATCAAAATTAAAAACTATCATACATCAAGGGGCTTCTCATGAAAGTAAAAAGACAATCTACACAATGGAAGAAGATATATTCATACCTTGGAGATATTGTGGGTTTGGTTCCAGGTCACCACAAAAAGCTAATATCATGGTAAAAGTGAGTCATACAACTTTTTTTGGTTTCCTGGCGCATATAAAAGCTACGTTTACACTATACTGTAGTCCATTAAGTGTCCAATAGCATTTTGTCTAAAATAGAAGTGTACATACCTTAATGAAAATGTGACACAGTCATGAAGTGAGTACAGTCTGTTAGAAAAATGGCACCAATAGATTTGCCTGATGCAGGGTTCCTGCAAACCTTCAATTTATGAAAAATGCAATATCTATGAAGCACAATAAAGCAAAGTGCAATAGAATGAGGTTTGCCTGTATTTAGAAACCATATATCCTATAACGGTTTAACATCCAGAATATATAAAGAAATCCTACAACTCAACAATCAAAAGATAAACAAACCAATCAAAAAATGGGCAAAAGATTTTAATAGACATTTCTCCAAAGAAGATATACAAATGACTAAAAATCACATGAAAAGATGCCCAACATAGCTAGTAGGGAAATGCAAATCAAACTCATAATAAGATACCATTTTATACCCACTGGAATGGCTACTATTAAAAAAATAAAACTACATGTGTTGGAGAGGATGTGGAGAAATAGGAGCACTCATTCATTGTTGGTGGGAATGTAAAATGCTGCAGCTGCTGTGGAAGACAGTTTGGAAGTACCTCAGAAAGTTAAGTATAGGATTACTGTGTGATCTGGCAATCCCGCTACTAGGTTTATACCTGAAAGAGTTTAAAGCAGGAACTCAAACAGATATTCGCACACCGATGTTGATAGCAGCATTATTCACAATTGCCAAAAGATGGAAGCAACCCAAGTGTTCATCACCTGAAGAATGGATAAATAAAATATGGCATATATACAATGAATATTATTCAGCTGTAAAAATGAAGTTCTGATTCATGCAACATGGGTGAACTTGAAGACATCTGTTGAGTGAAATAAGCCAGACACAAAAGGACAAGTACTGAATGATCTCACTGATATGAAATCATTAGAATAAACAAATCCATAGAGTCAGAAACTAGAATATAGGTTACCAGGGGCTGGGGTGGGGGTAGAAAATGGGGAGTTAATACATAAATTGTACTGAATTTCTATTTGGGTTGATGGAAAAGTTTTGGTAATGGGTAGTGGTAGTGGCAGCACAACATCATGAATATAATTAACATTGCTGAATTATATATGCAAATGTGGTTAAAAGGGGGAAATTTTAGGTTGTATATATGTTACAAGAATAAAAATTTTAAAAACAACCATAAATGATTATACAACACAAACAGTAAACCCTAATGTAAACCTTGGACCATAGTTAATAGTACAATTATAAAAATATCCTTTCATGAAGATCCCAGACTTCAGTTAGAGATATGAATGAAGCAGACCAGGTTAAGACTAGGGCAAATTGGGCCAAAGGGTAAAGGTTGAAACTGACTGTGTGTTAAAACTTCCATGTGAGAACAAGGGAAGGGATGTTTATTTGGTGCAGGATCTATATTTTCTAAACAATATAACTTCTGTAGTCTGTTCAAACACCACAGTTACATGGAACTTTGAAAAGGAAGTGAGATATTGTAGCTTTGTGTAGGTTAGAGTGAAATAGTGACACATCCCAAAGTAATTTGGGTGGAGAATAAAAATATAAATGCAGGGCCCCCCCTGAGGAGCTGGGGGAGGATGCAGAGGTGTTGGACTTTCTCACCTGGATTGTTGCTGATGTTCTCACAAACACTGAGGACTGACGGCTTGGTGGACAGAGCCCTCTGTTTTGGGACTTGCCTTTATGAAGCTTGTTACTGCAAAGGAGAGTCTAAACCTGTTTATAATTGTGCCTGAGAGTCTCCCCTTGAGTGCCTCTTTATTGCTCAGATGTGGCCCTCTCTGTCTCTCGCTTGCTAAGCCACCTCGGCAGGTGCTCTCACTGCCCTCCCCCCTATGTGGGACCTGACTCCCAGGGGTGTAAATCTCCCTGTCAATGCAATGAATCCCAGGGATGAATCTGGACCCAGCATCATGGGAGTAAGAACATCTTCTTGACCAAAAGGGGGATGTGAAATGAAATGAAGTAAAGCTTCGGTAGCTGAGAGATTTCAAATGGAGTCGAAAGTTCACTCTGGTGGACATTCTTACGCAGTATACAGATAACTCTCTTTAGGTTTTAATGTATTGGAATAGCTAGAATACCTGAAACTATCAAACTCCAACCCTTGACTCTTGAAGACGAGTGTATAGCAATGTAGCTTACGGGGTGGGGGTGGGTGGGTGACAGTTTGATTGTGAAAACCTTGTGGATCTCACTTTCTTTATCCAGTGTATGGATGGATGAGTGGAAGAATGGGGACAAGGGCTAAATGAAAAATAGGGTGGGATGGGGGGGTGATTTGGGTGTTCTTTTTTACTTTTATTTTTTATTCTTATTCAGATTCTTTCTGGTGTAAGGAAAATGTTCAAAAATAGATTGGGGTGATGAATGCGTAACTATGTGATGATACCGTGAACAGTTGATTGTACACTGTGGATGATTGTGTGGTATGTGAATGTATCTCAATAAAACTGAATTTAATTAACACAACAACAACAACAACAAAAAACATTATGCTGTGTGAAAGAAGCCAAACATAAAGGGCCACATATTCTAAGATTCCATTCATATGAAAAGTTCAGAATAGGCAAATCCGTAAGGCAGAAAGCAGGTTAGTGGTTGCTCAAGGCAATTCAATTTACCCTTTAAAAGGATGAATTGTATGGTAAGTTAAATCTCAATAAAACTGTTAAAAAATGAATATTGACAACACAAAATCAAATGACTAAACAATGCCTAACGGCATGCAGTAGTAACTCAATAAACGCTTGTTGAATGTATGAAAAAAACATATCTTTTCATGAATTATAACAAATGTACTCTGCTATTGCAAGGTGTTAGTAAAAGGGTAGTATATCGGAACCCTGTATTTTATGCGTGACTTTTCTGCAAACCTATAACTTCTCTAATAAAAAAAGAAATTGACCCTGTCAATGTTCTCTTTTATTTAAACTTGAAACCTGAGACTGATTCTCTTCTCAACCCATATTCAGCTTTCCAGTCCAAGCTTTTGTCCTTTTCCTTATGGTCTTCTATTATTTATATGAGTGTTGTATATTGTGGCCATCTGCCTTTCTAACTAGACTGTAAGTTTTGTTGAAGGCAGGGACTATGGATGTTTTAATCATTCTTGTTTCCCCAACATTGGGATGCGAAGCTCAGATCTCTAACACCTGTGAAATAATCAAAGGTGTGGTTTCATCAGAGCAACGTGTTCAGTGAACTCCAAGAGCTATCACCCTGAGGCCGAAGATGGGAGAAAAATTGCGGGAATATCTAAAACACTCAGAACCAGATCCCAGCTTGGGGCTGAACTCACTTCTATCTTTGGTGGTACAATGAACTTCCTTTCCCCCGTGTGATCGCCCGTGCATGTTGAGACTGGTTAGGAAGATGTGGAAATAACCACTTGGCTTGCAAATGCATTTGGTAAGCTTTGCTTAGGCAATTTTGATGGAAAGAGAAAAAAGGTAAAGCAGGTAATGCCTGTTCTGCATTGTAAAATAAAATTGTAGTTGGACTAAAAAAATGAGTGTTGTTTTTGTTTTTTTTTTTTTTCTTTTCTGGTTTGCCCAGATGATTCAGGGGAAATCAGTGGCTTTTTTTGGGCCTGAAAAACTGGATTGTTGCCTTAGTATTCTGCTCAACTCAGGAAAATGGTTTTTGGAATGAGGAAAAGCACTTTCTTAAATTCTGTTAAACTACTAGGAGTAGGTTAAAAAAAAAAAAGTGAACCTACTAAGTTTGATAAGATTCAGAACAGATATTACTTTTTCTGTTTTTTGCTCCTCTTCTTACTTTCTTGCTTTTAAACCAAACCAGTGAAAAGACTAATTTACTGGTTTGTTATTTTATCCCCACTGTGATTTATATATCTCACCTAGAGAAGGTGGAATATTTCACTAACATTTAATTTCCCTTTGCCTTTTAAAATTATGAATTTATTTTTCCATTAAACGGTAATATAAACATAACATAAAAATCTCAAGAATAAGAGAAACACATCACTTAAAATTTGACTCCCCATATTTGTCATAATCTGCTATGACCATTTCTTTAAGTATTTTTCCTTTGTGTTTACACTTAAAAATTGTAATTATAGTTTACACATAATTTTGAACCTTACACTTTTCACTTAAACATTCACATAAGGATTTTTCTTGATGAGATATAGTTTTTATAACCATCATAGTTAAGTGTTGTATAGTATTTTACTGAGTGTATATATCATAATTTATTTATACATTCTTTTACTGATGAATTTTTTTTATAGTTTCCCTGGTGTGCTATTCTACCAAATGTCACACTGGGCATCTTTGTTCATAAAGGCTTTTTACAATTTGAGTAATTTTTCTAGGCTTGGTTCCCAGAAGTAAAATCAGAACCCTGGATCAGTGAGTGTGTAGACATGTGTGCTCCTGATAGGTACTTTCCACCTGCTTTCCAAAAGGATTGTACCGATTAACCCTAGTAGTAGCAGTCTATGAAGGTGCCAGGGTTCTCTGCTGAGTTTTTATTTAAATGGTGATATGGAGGCAGACTGCCTGACATGGTCTCCTGATGAGCTAGTGCCCCCAGGACCAAGTAGGAGGAGGTGGTGGCTCTGCCTCTCGGGCTGACAAACAATCTGGAATCATGATATCACCTTCTCTCCTTCAAGCACAAGTCCACTTGCTCCTGGACCAGAGCAGAGCTGGGGCATTCTAAACCACTGAACCATGGAAGGCAAGGGAAACTAACAGAATTTATGATTCAGGTTGCAATTAGACTCTAGAGATAGCACTTATCCATTGCATTCTCTTGCTTGATCCACTGAATTAGGAAGTGAAACCTCCGTTTGGTCTCAGTTCTCAGTTTGCTCCAAACCACTATGTTCACCTAGTGATCCAAGGCAAGTGATATTTATTTTTCTAGCATTTATGTGGGTAGGTATTTGTTACTACACCCCCAGGTCCTAGAAGACTGCTTTGAGATAGTAGGTTATCAATATATTTTTGTTAAATCCAAGAATGAATGAATAGCAGAATGGTTGCTAGGAGAGAGCTTATTTTCTAGGAGACATGGCAGATGCTGCTCTTTGCCAGCCCAACATGTATTTCCCTTTTCTTCCTTCCAGCTGAACCCTCATTTTATTTGGGGGTGCACTGTACCCAGGGAAATAACTCTTTTCCCCAAATCTCCTTTGCATCTGGGGGTTGGCCACATGACACAGTTTGGGTCAACGAGATTTGGAGAGGTACTCTCAGGGTTCCCGGCAAAGGCTTATGCTTCCCTGATTTTCTTCTTTCCTGATTTCCTCCCCTTCCTTTTTTGTGAGCCTGGAGGTGGAGCAGCCATTCTACCACCAAGAGATGATGACTGCGAGGGGGCAAGTCAAGGCTAAGCAATGGCAAAGAATAAAGGACGGACATCCTAAGGCACTGATGCTGTCATGTGGTGATGCATCAGCCCTTGACAAGTTCTACTTTTGAGAAAATGAAGCTCCTTTTTAGATAAGCTACTGCAGTTGGTTTGGTTTTCTGTTACTTGCAGCTGAACACAACCCTAACTTTTGCAAGCACCCTTAGGCCTGGAACATTTCATCTTGCCTAAGATGACAATGAGAGGGATGCCAGAAAGAAGACTAGAGCCCAGCTCCACTTGCTTAAACCACCAGCTGATTTCCCCAAACACCCTGTTCCACTATTATCCATTGGAGAGCAGAAGACTCCTTAAAAGCACATTGTGAGTAAATGAGTTTTCAAATATTTTGACAGAGACAATAAATATCTAATTGAACGTACCATCAGTTTCTGGCTGATTTGGTGAACAATGGGCACCATGAAAACACTTATGAAGAGCGAGTCTTCCTTTTATAGTGTATGCTCTAGTCTAACATGAGCTCCTTAGAGGAATATTTATTTAGTAGGAGAGGAGAAAATATACCAGGAGGATTTTGAGATTTTTATAGTCTATGGTAACCCTGCCCTCATATTTCATAGAAAACTAAAAATCAAATCTGATAAATTTGATTTGGGGTTTGATATTTTAAAATCTTGAGATGGCTTTCCATATGTTTTTTTTTTTAATTTTTAAAGAAGGCAAGAAAGGTGGGGTACAACTAGAAATGTATATTCTCTTGATGTCCTTTCACTGTCTTAAAGAATGCACCCTTTGCTAATGTTTCTCAAATAACTTTTTAAAAATGACATTCAAAAAGCATCCACACTGTTCACATGGTTTTGTTCCTGGATAAATAGTTCTCTACTTTTAGAAGTGACTTATAGAAGTGACTCAGAGAAAAGAGAGAATGAGGGTCAAGTTCATGTGGCGACTCATTTGCTGAGATGAGTTGATCCAGCAGGGAAACATTTCCATAAATCAACCAGAATATTTTTCTTTGTAAGCTGCAGAGAAAGCTCCTCCTGAGTTTGTACTTGGTGCATTCATCAGCAACAGGTAATTTCCCAAAGGCAGGATGAGCAAATCAAATGTTCTTGTACATTGCTTAGGAGTCATACATTTTAGAAAACACTGTAAGGATTTTAGTTCAGACATTTCCATTAATATTCTACTCCTTACTATATCCTTCAGTCAGTTTCAATGGTGTATTTTTATGTCATTACCTCATTCACTTTTGTTGTTATTCCTCAGATGTTAAAATGTATGTCAGAAATTTCCTCCAACTGATATGTTTACTCTTAGGCTTGGTCAGCCCTTCTTTTCATTTTCGTCACTGGCCACAATTCCAAAGACAGATGGATGTCATGGGTTCCTGAATAGCTCTTCTACCTTTTTCTTGTTCTTCCACCACAACTCAGATGTCATGGCAACCACTTTCAGGCCATGTCTGAAAGTGATGCTGGGCAATGCGGCTGCCATCTTGTTCTTGGCCCAAAGTCAAAGTCAATACTGAGGATGACAAAGCAGACAAATGGGAAGTCCTTGATGACACACAACATGGACCAAACTGCATCTGGAGCACGTCTTGCCTCTGGACTCCCAGAAACCAGAATGTTCTTCTAGTTAAACCAGTTGAACCAGATGTCTATAATGACAGCTAAAAACATTCTTATTGATACATTGGGGAAGGGCTAAACAAACACTTGTAGCAACCCTTGAGGTCACCCCATTTGGCAGAATCTATGAGCAGTCTGTCCATCCCACATTCATCTTTTATAACATGATAACTGCTAGTGATCTTGTAGGATATGGTTACCAGAGTGGGCAAATAAAAATACAGGATGCACACTTAAATTAAAATTTCAGACAGGCAATGAAGAATTTTTTGTACAAGAATGTCCCAAATACTTCCTGGGGCATAGAAACACTAAAAATGTATTTGTTGTCTATCTGAAGTTCAAATTTAACTGGGCATCCTGTGTTTTATCTGGCAACCCAACTATAGGATCTTGGGAAGATTTCTGAGGTGCTCGTAGGGGTAGATGCAACCTGTCCATACTGGGTTACTGAAACCATGTTTGCCTGAGACTCACTTTTAATTAAAGACCATCCTCTGGGTAAGCAGTTTCCAGCATTAATGAAAGAGAATGACAGTTTTTCTTGCTGGACAATGGACCCTTCTTTAGCTGAGATGAAGCAGGTCTTTTGCTCTCTTTACCTTCCTTCATTGCATCATTCTTGACCTCTGTGTACTTACTCTCTCCTAACTTCTAGGAACCCAGTGCCTCTCCTGCTGCTGTTTGAATTGGAAACACTGGCTGGGGCACTCCTCTTGGACCTGTGGTCTGAGGATGCATCTTTATTTCCACACAACCAACTCTTACCTCAAGCAAAACCCCAGAAGGAGGACTGTGAATGACTCTCCCAGCCCCTTGGGGAATGTCTGCTTTTTGGCTTACTAACAGGGATGACTCTGTGACTGATGTAATGGGAAGCAACATGAAGAGTTTCAGGTAGCAGATGGGAATTTATTGCCACAGAGCCTCTCTGGATTCTGGATTCTGGCACCTCATCGTGCAGACGCTGTTGGCTCAGGAGCTGACCAGGTTCCCAGGACCTCACCTCACAAGGGGTATAGGCCCCTTTCCACAGCAGCCTGAGCTCATCCTTAATGGAAATTAGGAAAGTTCACTTTTCGCCTTAGTTGAGCTAGATTGGACTCTTAAGAAGAAATCTTTTTAATTAGGAAACTGAGGAAAAGCAAGGCAAAGCAAATAGTTTGTCTGAGTTTGCCAGGCTGCTATGACAAACACCACACAATGGGTTGGTGTAAACAAGATGAATTTATTGTCTCACAGTTTTGGAGGCTAGAAGTCCAACATCAGGGTCTTCATAGGCCATGCTTTCTCCCAGAGTCTATGTGCTGGTTTGCACATTCCTTGGGGTTCCTTGGCTCTCATCTCTGCCTCCGTCTCACAGAGATGTGCTTGGTCTCCTTCTGTGGATTCCTCTGACTTCTGATTTCTTCTGGTTTCTGGTTTCCACTGACTGACTGTGTCTAAATTTCCTCTCCTTATAAGGCCTCCTATAATACAGATCAAGATGCACTTTAATTCAGTTTGGCTACACCTTAACTAAAAAGAACATCTTCAAAGGGTCTTATTTACAAATGGATTCACAACCACAGGAACATGGATTAAGATGAAGAATATGTCTTTTGTGGGGAAAAGACTCAATCTACTTCCTACATAGCCCAAAGCATATCTATTGCAAAGGTCACTCTCACCATCCCAGGGCAGCCTCTCCTGACACAGCCATGAGGATTCCTGATTTTGGACCTTACCCATCTTTTCCCACCTGTTCTGGATCAGATGAGAGATGAAGAACTACACACAGGCATCTAAGGAAACTTGGGTGTGCTAGGAACTTCCACGTTCTCAATACCTGCTTTATCCTCTGTACCACCTCCCATCCCACCATCCCAGTCCTCAGGTACCAGCTGGCTCCTGATTGAAAGAGAGACTTCTCCTTCTGACCTTGAAGGACCCTGTGCTGGTTTGAAGCTGTCATGGACCCCAGAAGAGCCATGATCTTTTAATCCAATCTTGTTGGGTGAGAACTTTTGATTAGGTTGTTTCCATAGAAAGTGACCCACACAATTGTGGGTGGAAACTTTGATTAAATTATTTCCATGGAGGTATGAACCTGTCCATTCAGGGTGATTAGTTCATTGAAGTCCTTTAAGAGACCTCATGCAGAGAAGGAGCTCAGAGAAGCTGAGAGAGACATTTTGGAGAGAGGCTAAGATACATAATCCAGAGTTTGCCCCCTAGAGAAGCTAAGAGCTGACACAGACACAGACACTTGGACATTTGGAGATGCTAAGCTAAGAGATGAAGCCCAGAGTTTGCTCTGGAGAAACTAAGATAGGACCCCTCTCCCCCCAAATGCTTAGCGAGAAATACCCCAAGAGAACCAAGCAGAGAGCTGAGAGAAGCTAAGAGAGACAGAAGCCTGGAAACATTTTGGAGAAAGCCATTTTGAAATGCAACCTGGAAGCAAAGGACCAGCAGACACCAACCACGTACCTTCCCAGTTGACAGAGATGTTCCAGACACTATCTACTTTTCTTTAATGATGGTATCTTCTTGTTGAGGCCTTAGTTTGGACACTTTTATGGCCTTAGAACTATGAATTTGTAACCTAATAAATCCCCTTTGTAAAAGCCACTCCATTTCTTGTATTTTGCATAACGGCAGCTCTAGCAAACCAGAACAACCCCCTTCCCCTCACTGACTTCAGGTAATCCTGCCCTGCCTGTGCCTTCTACCCCTGCTGGGGGAGTCCCTAAGCTGTCTCCCTTTCCCTCCCTGCAGCTGGTCCCTTCAGGGAAGGGCTGCCTCCTGCTCGAGGTACACGGAGGCCATGCAGCCCTGAAGGCAGCTGCCATCTTCCCCTGGAGTGGGTCTGCATCTCATCAGCTTCCTGTGATGGCTGGAAATAGACTCCCCCTCCTCCCAGTTTCTCTAACAGTCTCACTATCTCCTGGTTTAACCACCGGTTCTGGGTTTGGGTTGGTGGGAAGTCTCTAGCCCTCTGTTTCATTTGCTGTAAAGATAAAGATCTTGGTTACAGATGTCACAATCTTCAAAGAGAGGCATAAAGTAAAATTTGGTTGCTAAACCATGTCTAGCTTCCTTCCCCGGGGTCACGATGGCAGAAAAGGGGTGGGGATTAGTGGTAAGAGAAACCAGTTTGTCAACAAGAGAAGGCAGGAGATTTTCCAGAGGTCTAATTCCCATTTAATTACCATTTATGGAACATTTACATACATGACCTAACTTATTCCTTTCAAGTTATTAGAAGGAGTTCTTTAAATAACTTCTTTACAGAAGTTACTCCCAGCTTCTTTAAAGACGAGGAAAGTGATGTACGGCGAGGTTAAGTAGCATACCCAAGGTTACACAGCAGGAAAATGACAGAGCCAGGCTCCAAATTTGAGTCTAACAGAAAGGTTCATGTAGCTTCCTGTTCTCCAACACTGTCTCCTTCACTGGGTATCGATCAACCTTAAGTCTTTATCTCACAGCAAGGCTATTAGCCTTCTGGCCTAGTTGGAGGGTCCAGGTTGGTGGGTTGTGGGGGAAGTGGGTGGTTGGGTGGGGGGTAACCAAGGGCAGCAATCCACGTGGGGTCTCTGTACTCCTTGCCCAGACCCCTCACCCTCCTTTCAAAGTCTCCTGTTCCCATAGTTGCTGCCTTATGCAAAGATCCCTTGTATCTTCCAGAGCCCACTAGGAGGAGGAAGGAGGGAAAGTGGGCTATGAAAGATATAAGGGATATTCTGTGAGTGGTATCCTAAAATGTGGAATCCTGCTTCCTAAATTTTATAAAGGCTACCCTTATAACTTAAAATAAATCAATTTACTGAATAGAGGAAACAAGGTAAAATGGAGAAAAGAAGACAAAATTCTTATTCAGTAGTAGTAATATCACCTTCTATTTGCAAAATATATTACAGGTCACCAAGCACTTAACATCAACCCTACATGGGGAACGGGGTGTGTATTATTATTATACTATTCCCATTGTACAGAGCTGTGGAGTTTAGTAAAGAGTAAAATGTGGAAACAGAACAAATTCTGGATCTGGAGCAGCACAGACTTAAAATAGTGTGGATTTCCATTTTTCCCTGTGCTCACTGCCTTGTCGAAAATACTGATTTCCCTGCCACGACCCTGGTGGGGAGTGGGGTGGGGGCCAGATCCCTGCAGTTCTGCCCGGCACTGGGGACCTGCCCTCTGTTCTCTGAGCTCTTCAGCTTCCCCCCGCCGCCCTTCACCCAAGGGCTGAGATTTTGCCAAGGCGATGACAATCACACCCACTTTGACACCCCTGCAGCCTCCTAGCTACCAGAATGAACAGAAAGTCAAAGTCTCCTAGGATGGCTCCGTTTAAAATTAAAACACAGCATGTTGTCTTTTTTTTTTTTTTTTTTTTTTTAATTCACCATGTATCGTAAAGGGAGAAGAAAAACTCATGCCCTAGTGATTAAGTTTTCAGAAGGCTGTAAAAATGTTGTTGCTGGAAGGCAAGGGTATTTAAAGAATGTGAACTGGAGTTGTCTTTCTAAGCCCTTTATTTCATTTACACGGTGCTGAGGCATTTGTTGTGTGGGGGCATTTCACAGTGATGGGGTCAAGTGCAGTAAACTGGTAAGCAACAGCCTGCCACAGAAGTGAGATTTTCTTATGCTTAACGGCTGTTTATTTATATGGAAGGACGTCAGTCACCAGCCATGCTCCTAATTATACTGAGCTTTCTGCAATTCAGTAGTGGTAGAGAAATAGTGGGTTGGTGGTTGGAAATTGGTCTTAGCTTTGACTCCCTAGTGTCTGGGCTGCCTTGCTAGCCTCTTCCTTAGGAGTGGGGAGATAAAGACACTAAGCAGGGATTTGAAAGCATTGAGGGGCATCAGGAGTCCTGAAATTGCTTCTTGGTGAAGTTCTGGTTCCAACCTTCCCTGGCCATCATTCCTAATGGAAATACAGGGATTCCCTGTCTTCTTCACAGCTTTTTGTCTTTCCAAGATTTCCAGGATTTGGAGGGGATATCTGCAAAGGATCAGGCTCTGGCAAAATAATTCATATAGAGTCCTTCTTCCCTGCTTGGAGTCCTCTTTTGCTCCATTAAATTGGGATTAGTGATAATTCAGGCTGATACGTTTCATGTAAAAGGAGTGGTGGAACATTTCTAAAGTGGTCCTGTGATCCCTGCTTCCAGGTGGGCATGCTCTTGAGCTTGAGCAGGTCCTGTGACTTGCTTCTGACGAACAGAATACGGCAAAGATGATGACCACATGATTCCATTATATTATATAAGACTCCACCTTCCTAGAAGACGTGCTCTTGCTCTCCTCCTGGCCTCGAAGAAGCAAGCTGCCATGTTGTGAATTGCCTCTGAAGAGAGCCATGTGGCAGGGAACTGTGAGCGACCTCTAGGATCTGAGGGTGGCTTCCAATTAACAACCAGCTAAAAATAAATACCCTGAAGCTCTTGGTCCTATAGCCACAACTTGAGTAAGATTGAAAGTAGACCTTCTCCGGTTGAGCCTCCAGATGAGAACAAAGCCCAAATAATACTTTGATTGCAGCCTGTGAGACCCTAAAGCAGAGAACTCACCTAAGTTGTGCCTAGATTCCTAATTCCCAGAAACTGTGAGCTAATAAAGCTGTATATGTTGTTTAAAGCTGCTAGGTTTGTGGCATTTTGTTGTGCAGCAGTAGCTAACTAATACAAGGGGTCTGCTAAGTTTTTGTGAAGCAATAGCTAACTAATACAAGGGGTCTATGGAATAAATTAATTAATAAGAAAGTAAAGTAACTACTAAAGGAAACAAGCAATGTAATACCTTTTGAAAGCAGCATTTGTAGTTAAGGAGTAGGCAAGTACTTTGACTTCTTAGCCATCCTTTAAAGCAGCTATGACAGAAAACCCTCAAAGAAAATATGGGAAAGCACTGGAGTTGTCACTTCCTTGATGTGTGCTCTTGTGGAAAGAGCAATCCAGACAAACTGTATGGCAAGTGCAAAGGCCAAGAGATGGGATGGGAGTGTGTCTGGCTATTTGATTCACACAGGAGGACACTATGACAGGAGTAGAGTGAGCCAGGGGGACAGCGTAAGAGAGGAGGTCAGAGGGGTGAAGGAGGGGGTGCTGGGGAGGTGAAATTGGCCTTGTATGCCACTTGTAAGGACTTTGGCTTTTATTGAGTGAGATGGGAAGCCATTCAAGGGTTTGAGAGGTGGCTGGGGGAATGACATGACCAGGTGTTTTAAAACCAGCTGTGCTCTTAGTCCTAATTTGTGTGCTGCTTAGGAAAAGGAGAGCACTGGGCAGCAGAGATTTTGATTCATTTCTGTGTCCTTCACGCCACTTAAACAACATTTGAATTGAAATGAATATGTAAATCATACCTTATTGCTGTGAGATTTTTGATATTCTAAAGAATTTAAGTCCTTCCAATATTATCCTGTTTAACTGGTATTGAAGCTGTTGCTATAACTGACGAAAAAAGGTAATGATATGTCAATGAGTAGTGTTTTAGTCGGGGTTCTCCAGAGAAACAAAACCAACAGTATAAATATACATTGTTTTTTTTTAAAAAAAAGATTTATTTTAAGGAATTGGCTTGACCATGACGGCTAGCAAGTCCACAGGACAGGTCACAAGCTGGAAACTCTGATAAAGGTGATATTGAAGTCCTTAGTTTGAATTCCTTAGGAGAAGTTGGCTGGCTGAAAATTCTGGCAAGAGCCAATGCTGAGCTTGAAGCAAAAATTCTTTCTGACCTCTGGTATCATCAGCTCTGGCTTTTAAGACCTCCAACTGATTGGTTGATAAGACTCCCCACATTGCTGAGGGCAATATCCTTTGTTCATTGTAGATGCAATCAACTGATTATAGATGCAAATCTCATCTCTGAAATACCCATGCAGTAGCAAGCAAGTCTGTGCTTGACCAAAGAACCGGACAGACACCATAACCTAGCTAAGATGACATGAAATTAACTATCACTAGTAGGGCATTTCTGGTTTTTCAATCCTTCCCCAAAGTTCAAAGAAATCAAATGGGCAGCTATTACCTAAGGTAGAGAGTGGTGATGTTGAAGCACGGACAGATGGTGGCTCTGAGCTGAGAGGAATGGATGAAATATGACCTTTCAGCGTCTCCTTAGAAGCACAGCCCCTCTGAGCAGTGCCATGTATGACTTTGCCCATTGCACCTACTGCTTAACCTGTTGGTCTACTTATCAAGTTTACCTTGTGACAATACCATGTTGTTACTTTGAACATTTGTTTCCCACTAGAAGGCTCAGAATTCCAGGGGCATCCCTAGAACCAATAACTCTATTGAGGCATCTGAGTAGTTAGGTAGCTAAGGTATGAACATTCTGAGACGTGGTAGTCTGCCCTCCTTCTCTCCCTGTCTTTGCAGCCTGGCTCATGTCTCCATCATTGTCAAGCCTGGATGAAGCTTGGGGTAGGTCTGCTGTATACTGAGGCATTGTCTGAATGAAGATAGGCTGAGGTGCACCACTCCCAATGAGTCCTGGTGTTGCCAGCTTAGGGAGCAGGACAACTTCTCAAATTAGCATCCTCACTAGTGCCAGGGCTCTATGTGAAACAGGCCATTCCACCTTCCCCTCCTCTCTCTGGGTCCAGGTTGTCCAGGCCTGCAGCAAACCAGGGTCCTGCTCTTTCTTCAGGCACAGACTTCTTCAGGACCCAGTGTTGGGGTTTCCCATTCTCCTGCTCCTGCCTCCTATCCTCATGGAGGTGTCTCAATTCAGAGGAGATCTGGGTCAAGCCAAGGACATGGATGGGTCAACCATTTATGGGCCTAACCCTGTGTCTGTCCCAGGAGAGAAGCAGTATAAAGGAAAAGTGTCTCCACTTGGTAGGAAATGTGGAGAACTGTGTGAGTGCATTTAGGTGTCCTGGTTCCTTGTATTCCTCAATATCCAACAGGGATGAAAATGCATAAAGCTAATGGGTCACATTCCCCACCCTGCCTGGTGCCCACGCCTCACCATCACAGAGGAGTGTGTGGTGGGCAGGCAGTGTTGGGAGCTGGGAGGTGGGGTCTGTGGTGTTCAACATCCTGGAAATAAGGGCAGTTCTAGTGGCTGTGGTGGATTGAATTATGACCCCCACAAAGATGTTCAAATTCCAACCCCTGGTCCTGAGGTGTGAACTCCCTTGTACATGGGCTCTTCAAGCCAGATCTCCCAGTCCTGTGGGTGTGGACTTGGTTGTAAATAGGATCTTGAAGATTCTATTAAGATGAGGCCAATCTGATTCAGGGTGGCTCTTAAGCCAGGATGATTGGAGTCCTCATAAACAAAGGAAATTTGGACATGGAATCAGAAGCCAGAGGACGAGGCAGAAGGAGACAGAAGGCCATGTGACAGAGGCAGAGACTGTTACGTATCACTGGGAAGCCACCAGCAGAATGGTACAGACTTGAGAGAAGGCATGGCTGCCAACATCTTGATGTTGGACTTTGAGTCTCCAAACCACAAGCCAATAAATTCCTGTTGCTTAACCCAACCAGTGTGTGGTATTTGTCACAGCAGCCCTGGAGAACTGAGTGGCCTTCAGGGCTTTGATTGGCATGTTGCTCCCAGACAGGGCTCAGCTCAGAAGGGTGCTGAGGGAGATCCCACATCTTGGGAAGACTGGCCCTGTCCACCCCAGTAGGGACTCTTACACCCTGCCTCAGCCTAGAGACCCCTACCAACTAGTCTTGGTGACAGTAGTGACCGTGACTGTCTTAGTAGGAATTCTCCTATTTGCTCTCTGCAGGAAACATGCTTCCTAAATGATAGGAATAGTAAAATCTATAGAAAGAAGAGGTCCTGGAGGTGCTCCAGTGCTATGTTCCAGGACTCTCGGACCCCACTGGGAAATGGACTCCACCCTGCACAGTGAAGTTCCTGCCACTTCCCCTGGCTCTGTTCAGTCCCATGGGAACCCCCACTAACGTGCTGCATGGGAGAGTCAGCGAGCTGGGTGGCAGCCTTCTTGGTCATCTTCTTCTCCTCCCAGGATCTCCAGGGCCATCTGTCTTTCCTGTGGTCTTGTGGTTAAGAGGATCAGCATGCCTGAGCCTGCAAAAGCTTCCATGAAAAGGCACAGCATGGCTGCATCTGGCCAAGAAACCCTAGCAAGTATGACATCGATCACCAAGTCATGACATCATCCAAGCTGCTGGTGGGGCAACTGCCCATGAAAAATAACCACATTCTTCTTCTAAAAGAACCGGGCTGAGTTTCTCTTCATAAATCAACATAGCTCCACTTATTTTATATGCTAAAAGTTGATGCCTCTTTCCTGATAGAGATTGCATAGATGCCAATGTTTCTGAAGCAAAAGCTCAACTATCCTATGGTTTAAATAATACATAATATTTGACACAAAACTAAAGAAAAGAGGGGTAGCAACTGTCCAAATGCCTCCCCAGTTAGTTTCTAGTCTGGGGAGTCATCTGCCTTTTGGTTTATAACAGGATATCCTGAATATGGAAGGAAGGAGACAAAGAGAGGGGAGGGATAAATGCTTTCATGGAAAGGATGGATGGGGAGGAGAAGGCTCCTGTATTATTAGCAGGAAATGGGTTGACAGGGAGCAACTGGCTGGCCTCATAGCTGTTCTCTTTCACATCTGTCCTTTCAACCCCCAAAACCAGTGAGGGGAAACTGCTGAGGCAAACGTAAACTGGTCTAGGAGAGGACAGGGGTTTCCTTCCTCTGTGCTTTTTCAGTCTCAAATCATAGCCCTTTCAGATGAATGTTTCATCACGTCCCTGAGACCTACCAGCAGCTGTTTCCCCTGCATTCAAGAACTAGGTTGTCTCCAGCTTCATCAAGCTGAGAGCCAAATGTGCTGTGCCTTGTCACTGTCAACTACATTGGGATGAACCATGTGAGGGTGGTCAAGGGGACCTGGGACTCAGAACTCTCCCCCTCCTACCTGATGGAGCGTGCACCCACATTCTCTGAGACCATGCCAACCTGGTGGGAGCACAGCACCCACTCAGACAGGCAGAGTCTGCTCCTGCAGAAAGGATCCACAGCTTCTCTTACTCTCTAGCACCTGGAGAATTCTCTCAGTTCATTTCCTGGTCTCTGGATGCTTCCGGCTGACGTTCTCCAGCTACCCTGGGTGGCCCTGCAAGTGACATTCTCCTCTGCAGATTTGTTCCAGCTGCAGGCTGATCTGTTCAGGTCACCATGCCAGTGGATCCTGACCACTTACCCCAGGACTGGCCATGCTTTGCAGCATTGCTGCCTTGGGGTACTCATTTTTTCCACAAAGTTGAGTAAAAAAGATTAAATATTTTGAGCCGTTTCCTTATGATAACCTTCTCCTTGGGGCTTAGACCCTTGGGGCCAGGAGTGAGAGGAAAAGTCAGTGGAAGACGGGATGAGGGAGAATGCTGGGTGGCAGGGACCGTGATCACCTAGGGGATCCTCCCTAAGATTGAGCCCCTATGTTCCCCGAGGCTCCCAGGGGTCACCAATCCCTCGTGGAGACAGACTCCTGGCAGGCTCACCCCCTGCTCTGGCAGACGTGCTCAGATGCTTCCATTCTGGTCGGCACTGCAGTTCAGGTTTCCAGCTGGATCCTGCAGTATGTCTTTATCTTTGGTGCTGCCAAAGGTTGCCAAGGGGTCCATGTTCTCCTGAGCAGGGGAAAAGGACAGTGGAACTACTATTCACTCTGGAGGACGTGGCTTTTGCAACTAGCACAGGGCCTCAGATCTCTGTAAACTGGGCATACATTGTCAACAGCTATTTGTGCTCCTTGGGACAAACATGCTGCCTTAAGCCTGCAAGCTTATAAATCTGCAATAACATTCATCACAAAAGTCTGGCCTGGTCCTCCTTAAATACTTGCAGAATGAATGAATGAATGAATGAATGAAAAAATAAACAAATGAGGCTCATATTCATTTCTGAATCTTAACCTTTCTCAGATTTCTTGTAGGATCTGCAGTCTCAATTAGGGTTTCTGCTCCAAATGACCTCCTTCTCCTCCTCTTTCACATTCATTTTCTCCTCCATCTTCATCATCTCCTCCTCCTTTATCTTCATTACCTTCTCCTCCTTCCCCTCCTCCTCTTATTCCTCCTCCTCCTTTCCTTCTCCTCTTCCTCCTCCTCATCCTTCTTCTCCTCCTCCCTCTTTTTCTTTTCCTCCTCCTCCCTCTCCCCTTCCTCTTTGTCATCCCTCTCCTCCTTCTTCTGTTTTCTCAAGCCCAAACAAGTGTTCTCTTCTGAACACAACTATTGCACTTTCCTTAATTTAGAAACCACCATCATGTCTCCAACAAGAATTCTTCTGTAGTCAGGAATTGGGAGAGGATGTAAAATGATTATTCACGTATTAAGTATAAAATGCCCTCTCTCCTAGCCTCCATTTTTGTGTCCCTCCCCACAACTTTGATGAGCTAGAAATCTATGATATATGCTCATCACACAAAGAAAATGTGAGGTGTGCATCTTTGGTTATTGCCATGTAAAACCAGAGGAAAGAAGTGGGAAATTGAGCACCCCCAATCTTCATAGCACAATCATAAAAGGATAGTTTCCTCCTGATCTGGAGGGACAATTAACCTTGAAATAAACAGTACCATTGTATTCCAATTAAGTAATGAACTCTACACTCATTCCTGGTTTGTTTCTGGATAGACAGGAAGAGTTAGAGGGAAGTGTGCTATACTAAGTCCATTGCAGAGCCAAAGATGACAACTTGCTTCACTGACAATACTGGGGGTTATGAACTGTGTGTCTCTGGTACTTTCTAGTTTTCTGCCAACCTGTTAGCTGCTACTAGTGGGTATTGTCTGAACAAAGTCCAGGCAAATTCCAGGCATTTCTTAGCTTGCTCTGGAACATAGTTGATCCATGAATTAGTTTCCTAAGCCTGTAAATCAAATAGGGGCCTTTAGGTGGTAAGGTACCAACTCGAGTGAAAGAAGGCAGGCCTGGGAGAAGACACGTGAGCCATCAGAAGTCAAACTTGAAGAAACAGACAGAGAAAGTGCAAAGTGGAGCCCTTTCCTTCTACCAGGTGCATGCAAAGCTCCCTCCTTGCTGAGCTTCCATAAAATAGGATCTTGACTACCAAGAGGAAAACACATTTTTTCCCCTTTGCCATCCCATCTTAGATGCTCATCTATAAAATGCACGTATATTTTATATGTTCTTATATAAAATATGCATTGCCTACCTAAAAAGTGGGGTCAAGACCTAAGTTTCTGAGCACCTCTGAAACCAACTTGGGGGAGACAACATACAAAAACCTCCTTTCTTTTATACCCCTTTATTTTTTCATGTTACTGTATTTCTTTCACCTATCTTTATGTTGCCTCTTTCTCCAGATTACAGACCTATGACAAAGCCCAAATCTTTTCCTATCCCCCTTTCTGCCACCAATAATCAAATCCATCCTGCATCCTGCTCCCTTCAGATGCCTCTCTCTGGGTGTCAGGATCCCTCAACCAGGCCAGTGGGGGTGCAGCAGGGAGCATCCTGGGTTCTCTCCAGGCTGCAGAGCAAGGGACAAAAGCATCTTCCTAGAGAGGCAGCATCTTTGGAGACGTGAGCTCACATGCAGGCTGACTGTTCATTGCAGGGGGACTCAGCCCATGAGACTCCAGGTATGAGCTGATAAGAGAGAAACCCCGGAAACCAGACAGGATGGAGACATTTCAAAGCAGAGGCCTGGAAACAGAGCCCAAGTAACGAGACACATCAAGAGACTCCATGTAGCAGTTGGCTGTCATGAATGTGTTAAGCAGACAAAATCACCCCTAGTGCAGAGCAGAAGGGTTACCCCTGTGGAGAACATTATCCTCTCACCTGGGGGAAATGCACATTATACCCCCGGGCCATTAGACCTAATACAGGGAATTCACACATCATTCACTGAATGCCAAGGAGATTCCCAGCCCTTGACTTAACTCATTTTAGCGTTACAACAAACCTATGGGATAAGCACTATTTTCATGCCATGGTACAGGTGAAGAAACTGAGCATGAAGAGGTCAGGAAACCCATCCAGATTGACACAGCTGGCGTGTGAAGCACTGGGTTTTGCATCCCACTGTCCAGCTCCAGAGCCTAGAAAATTAACCACCAGGCTTTAGTGCCACATGAGATTTTAATGGTAGGAGTTTGAGTCACCACTGCAGTCCGAAGGGCAGGGATACTTCCAGGTTTCCTTGACAAACGGCCTGAAGTAGCCGTCACTCTGTCCCCATGTGGGGCTGCACCTTTCAGCTCAGGCTTGGTGGGTGGGGGAAGAAACTGGCCAAGAGGCTGGGGGCTGGTGGGTATGAAGAGAGGGGAAGGTTGGGCCTGGTGTTGGCTCATTTTTTCCTCTCTGACTGTCCTTGCTGGCCTTTGTTCTCCTTTTCCTAGGCCCAGGAAGAACCAGGGACTCAGGGAGGGCACTGTTCACAGCCTGGCCTGGATGCCGCAGTGTATGCTCCTACTCAGGGGCCTCTCTCTGACTGCCATGGTAGAAGATGGTGCAAGTTGAGTTTTCCCGCCTTTTTCTTAGGAAAGTGATCTTTCACAGCCACCACCAGGGGGACTACGGCAAGGGAGAGTGTGGGTTGTTAGCCGGGGTGGCCCAAGGGGTGCCCAGGGACTGTTTGGTTGGGTTGGGTTCCTTGTCACAAGCTCTGTAATGCTGTCAGGCCCTCTCATATGAAGAGAAATAGTTTTAAAGGAAGAGATCAAGAGACCAGAAATAGTCCATGCATAAAATGTGAACACCATCTGTTGGGGATTGAATCATGTCCCCCCAAAGACATACTCAAGTTTAATCTGCATACTGGTGAATGAGGACCCATTTGTAAATTAAACCTTTGAAGATGTCATTATTCGTTAAGGTGTGGACTCATCTGTGAGCAGGATCTTGGAAGACCCTATTTAGATGATGATAAATTGAATCGGGGTGGGGTTACTAAGGGAGGAAACAGATACTTGTGACTGTGAATGGTGACAAATGCCACTAAGGAAAAGAACCAGGTGTTATGATAGAGAGTAACAATGGCAGGGATGGGCCGTAGATGGTGATCAGCAAAGGCCTCCCCGGGAGGTAAAGGACTAGCAAGCCCATCTGCCTGGGGAAGAGTCTTAGCTGGAGGGAAGAGCGTGCCCGAGGCTGAGAGACAGTAGCAGCTCTGTAGATCTCCTGGTTGTGAGTGGCAAAGGAGCAGCAGGTATTACCAAAGATTACTCAGAAGCAAAATTGATGGCATTTGGGCTTCATCAATATTTGGTTGGCATTTTAAGCTGTGAGACTAGAAAGGATCACTTGGAGGGAAAATGTAGAAAACAGAAGGCCAAGGACAGAGCCCTGAGGCCTGGTCATGGAGGAGTTAAGACTGAAGAAGTGGAGCCAGGAAGCAAAGGAAATGAAAGGAGGGCTGTGGGGTACCATGAAAGCAAGAGGGGAAAAGTGTCCATGATGGACAGAAACTAGCAGGGAAGAGGTGAGGAAGAGAAGGTTCATTGGATTTAACAGTGAAGGTGGTTGGCAACCTCCATGAGAGCATTTGCAGGTAGGAGTAGGGACAGAAGCCAGAACGGAGTGTGACAGAGAGTGAATGGAAGGTGAAAAGGTGGAGATGTGTGTAGAGAATTGGCAAGAAGTTAGATTGTGGAGAGGAACAAGGAGACGAAGTGATGGCTGAAGGGCAATGTGGCATTGAGGGGCGATCTTATAAGTTGAGAGAGAACAAAGCAGGTTTACCTGCTAATAGGAATGCTGTGTGTGTGTGTGTGGGGAGAGAGAGAGAGAGAGAGAGAGAGAGAGAGAGAGAGAGAGAGAGAGGGAGAGGGAGAGAGGGAGGGAGACAGGGAGACAGAGAGGAGGAAGAAGGAGGAGGAGAAGAGGTGAAGGGAGAGAGACAGGTAAAGGGGGAGAGAGAGAGTAGAGAGAAGGGAAGGAAAAAGGAAGGGAGGGAGGAGGGAAGTCCTTGTGAAGAGGTATTGAGCCCATGGGGTGAGACTCACCGTTGAAGGAGAGGAGCCAGGTTCCCTCCATTTTAGCAAGAGGAAAGAAAATGAAAGGGGCTGGCAAGGGTAGCTTTGTAAATTAGTGATGGGAAAAAGAGAGCTTCTAACTGATAGCTTTCATTTTCTTATTTAAGTCCCAGGCAGACATCAACTGAAAGTAAGGGGCAAAGCTGAGGAGGAGATTAGGGAAGGTATGGGATGGTCATTGAGGAGAGGGAGAACACACTTATTAGAGAGTGTTGTGGGTGCAGGGCAGCACCATTTGTCCTTTTGAGGATGACATTTCATAGTTATTATGGTTGCCATGTTGTGCCTTTCCTTTCTACAACCAACGCTTAGAGTTGCAATGCAGGCACAGAGAAGGAGACCGTGGGCTCCATCCAGAGTTGGGTATCTGCAGGTTTTAGCTGATTTTAACAAAGCAAGGAGAAAGAGACTGGATCCCAGGGGGCTGAGGCATGAGTGGGAGGTGGGGGCCATGGAGCTGAGCTGCTCAGGTCTCTTCAAGAGAACCTGCTGGAAGGAGGGTAGTTGGCTGGAAGCCTCTAGCTTCCATGCCTTCGATTCCTCCCCTGTGCCCTTGAGAAGACCCTGCTCTCCCAGCTGGCTGGCAGTACTGGCCGCATCATGGGCACACTAGATTTACTTTGGGTTCTCAAATCAACGTCCACATGATTTCTTATTGCCATATAAAAAGCTAAGCTGAAAACAATGCCCATTCATTATCTCACAGTTTCTATGGGTCAGGAGTCTGGCACAGCTTATGCTGGTCCTCTGTTCGGTTACATGGATGTGGGTATGGTGTCACCAGGGCTGGGGTCTCTTCTGAGATGCCAGGTTCCTTCCAAGCACATGGGATTTTTGGCAGAATCCATTTCCTTGCAACTGCAGAGCTCAATACGAATCATTTCCTCAAGGTCGGCAGGTTCAAACCTCTTACCCTGAGACTGGCTTTTAAAGGGTTTGCCTGATTAGGTCAGACCCATTCAAGATATACTTTTGATTCACTGAAAGTAAACTGGTCAGGGACTCAATTACAACTGCACAATCTCCTGACCATCATGTAACATAACCCAATCACGGAAGCGACATATATCATATTTGCAGGTTCCACCCACACTCAAGAGAGAGGGGATTATAAAGGAAATACATACAAGGGATTGGGAATCTCAGGGGCCATCTCAGAATTCTGCCTGCCGCAACATTCATATCAGATGAAATGAAAAAAAAATTTTTTTTAACCTTTTCTGATCGCAAAAGCAATATAAATTCATAGGATAGATTCTGGACTCTACAAAGATCTACAAAGAGGGGAATTAAAGTCACTCATAACATCACTCTTCTCTCAAGAGATAAACGCCATCATTTTAATTTGTTTTTCTTTGTATAACAGGACCATAATTTAGAATCCTTTCCAACTTCGCATTAGATGAAGTGTTCTCTGAGAATATGAATATGGCTCCATTATACTCCATTGTATGAATACACAGCGATTTATTTACCTTTTTCCGTTTTACACTTCAGTTGCTTCAATTTTGTAGCTATTATAAATAATGTTGACGAATTTACTCCAGCAAATTTAAGCACTTGCTCACAGAGCACTATTCACTGGAAGCTTTCGGGGAAGCAATACTTACTGTGGTGGGAGCCTTATGCCAGCAAAAGAATCAATCAGAATAAAAGGCATCCTGAACTTGAACAGTTTGCTTGGAAAATAATATTAGTTTTTATCTGAGCACAGTTTTTAAACAAGCATTTACTGAGAAAAGAGGGGCGTATGACATTTGTCCCAGTTTACCCAACTCCTAGCGACTGCGGACGGATATTTACGCGTCATAACCAGGGTTTCGTAATAGATTCCGGAGGCAAAGTTTGGCATGTGAGGAAGGGGGTGGGGAAAAAAAAGTGGCGGGAGGGTGGGATTCGGCGGGAAGGCTGAGTTAGAGGAGGGGAGGAAGAAGGTCTATGGCTGTAGAGGAAACAAGAAGAGAATTCCCTTTGCCTGGGAGTTTTGGTCGCTGAGCAGACTGCTCTGGACTGGCATGAAAGCTGCCTGCAGTGACTGTAAAATCATCGCTCTTTGTGGGTTTGTGTGTTAACGTTGGTGGTTGGTTAGCAGCAGCCCCTTCTCAGTGAACCTTCGTGCACAGCGACCACTAGAATCGCTAGAGTTCAGGCTGAGTTAGGTACCCTGTGGCTGTCTCTGTCTTGGACTGAACCCCAAGGGGCTCAGGTACTTGGAAGTCCTGGCAGAGGCTCGCACCTGAGCTCCCTGGTAACCCGAGGCTCTCCTGTAGACCCCAACGCCTGGAAAGCAGCTTGTTGTTCTTACTTCAGAATCTCCTAGGAGTGTGCGTGTGTGTTGGGGGAGAGGGCGCGGGAGACCACGGAAAGAGCAAGACTGGTGGGGCCAGGTGCAATTGGAAGGGCTCCTAGGAAACGCTGGGGAAGTTGGTCCTTGGCGTATTTACGCCTGACAGGTAGGACTTGTTTCATCCCACGCCAAGGCAGCGCACCTGTGTTCTCTTTCCAGGTGCAATGGGAGCCACTTCTCCCCTGGCAATTATGCGGAAGGCCTTTGCTGTTTTATGTCTCTTCGGGGAGCAAATTGCTATTCCTCCTTGAAGAGGGTGTAGTCTCTGTCTCCTCTGCCAACGCAGCCCTCCCTCCCTCCTTCCCCTGGATGCGGGGCTGCAGTGGAAGGGTGAGCTCCGGAGAGCCGATTCACATGCTAATTAAAGCCCCAGGGCGTTGAGCTCCCTAAGCTACCTAAAAGGAAACCTTGCTTTCTCTTTTCCCTTTTGTAGTCACAGTGAGGACCCTAAGCGAGATGTGGGAAGTGTGATTGTGTGTTTTGGGAAGAATGACTCACTGTGGTCTGTCCACGGTGAATCTCCAGGAAATAGCTTTGCTCGTAAGACTTCTAAACTCCTTTGCTTCTCAGCTTTTGCACACCCTCATCGTATTTACTTCAGGACAGGACTCAAGGGACAAAGCATAGGCAGAGACTAGAGGTTTTCAGCTGGTGGGGGTGGGGTAGGGGTGCGATTTTGCCCCCCAGGGGACATTTGGCCGTGTCTGGAGATATTTCTGATGATCACGCCTGGGGGTGGGGGTGGGGGTTTGCTACGGGGGCGTCTGGTTCCTAGAGACCAGGGAGGCTGCTCAACACCCTACAAGGAACAGGACGACCCCCCCACAACAAAGGACTATCTGGCCCAAAGCGTCAGTAGTGCTAAAATGGAAAAGCCTGGCCTACACCAAAGTATTCTATTACTGTGTTCTTAATTTACATAGATACTGAGGTTTGTGTGAGATTCTTCTGCATAGGCTCTACTTAGGGAAAGAATCATGGCCTATTTTAGAGCACTTTCCTTAAAGCAAGATGGGTCAAAGCATTCCAAATATCCTCAGTTTGGGAGAAAACAAACACATGTCCAACTCTATTTGTCTAGGGTTAGAAGATTCATTTACATAGTAACGAGACACTTGGAGCAAAGGAAAGTCTCCTGGTCTAGAATTGCCACAATAAAATTTCCTATTAAGGAAGAGTGCTTGGCTGGTACAACAAATACTCTCCACTCTCGAGATACCCACACCCGTATTCCACGGATTTTCACTTGTAATAAAAGGATGCTGATGCCAGCCCTGGATAATTCAAAGGGTTGTTAGTTCTTATCATTTTGAGGAAGCATATTTGAACACCAGGCTTTATGTGATCAAGTAATGATAACATAAGATGTGCTTTTGAAAGCTGGTGTGTGTGATGATTAATTTTGGAAAAAGGGACATTATATTGGGTGTATTCTTAGCAGGATGCTCTAAAACCTGGCTTCTCAAACTGTGGTCCCTGAATAGACCTGGGAGCGTGATAGAAATGCAGTACCTCAGGCTCCACCCCAAACCCACAGTCTTAGTTTGCTAGGGCTGCTATGACGAATACCACACAATGGGTTGGTTTAAACAGCAGGAATTTATTTTCTTATGGTTTTGGAGGCAAGAGGTCTAAAGTCAAGGTCTTGACAAGCCATCCTTTCTTCCAGAGCCCGTAGCATTCTAGCTCTGGCTTGCTGCAGTCCTTGTGCTCCTTGGCTTGCGTCTCTGCCTCCATGATGTGGCTCCTCCTCCTCTGGCTTCTGCTTCTGCTCAGTCCTCTGTGTCTCCACATAGATTTCCTCTCTTATAAGGACTTCAGCCACATGGAATAAGGCCCATTCTGATTTCACTTGGCCTCATTTAAGTAAGATCTTCAAAGATTCTGTTCATAAATGAACCCATGCCTTCACTAATAATAAAACCTTCAAAGTTCCTATTTGTGAATGGGTTCACACCCACGGGAACATGAAGAAGACTTTGTGCATGTCTTTTGTGGGGTACATGATTCAATCCCCAACACCCATTGAATCAGAATGTGCATTTCTGTAAGATCCTCAGATGATTCATGTGCACTTTTAAAGTTAGAAAAGCACTGCTACAAGCCCTGAGATTATTTACACTTTGTAATTTAGAGAACTGGCCTCCATTTGGACAGTTTATGCTAAATGAGATTTGTTGATGCTCTTGGGTACCAGGTCCCTCAAATTCTTTCTCTGTTATGGACAAGGCCTCGGGGTCCAGTAGTGAGGGAGAGTGTCTTGAATTACTAGGTCATAAATTTAATACCAGAGACCATCTTCTGTTCCTATAACAGGGTGTAGCACATACCTTTTAGTGTTCTCAAAATTTTTAACACTTTAATTTGATATCTGGGTTAAAAGAACCCTGGATCTGAGGTTGGGCTTTATGAACCCCCTGAAATTGTCATGCAAAATTTTGGGTGTGTATAATTATCTGAGGAGAGAATCCATTCATTTCATCACATTCCCAAAGGGGCCTTTATTCTAAATATAAAGAATCATGAAATGGATTCACTCATTCAGTCATTCATTCATCCATTTACTCAACAAACACTGAGTGCCTACTATGTGCCAGCATTGTGTTACGTAGTAGAAATGAAGAGAAAGCCAGGTGATGGTGAATCACTGATTGAAAACTTAGAAAAGAAAGCAGGGATGATTCGGAAAAGGGATGTATAAAATTAATCAAGGGGGGGGCAAGATGGCAGACTGGTGAGCTGTATGTTTTAGTTACTCCTCCAGGAAAGTAGGTAAAAAGCCAGGAACTGCGTGGACTGGACACCACAGAGCAATCTGTCTTTGGGCATACTTCATACAACACTCATGAAAACGTGGAACTGCTGAGATCAGCGAAATCTGTAAGTTTTTGCGGCCAGGGGACCCGCGCCCCTCCCTGCCAGGCTCAGTCCCGGGGGAGGAGGGGCTGTCAGCTCCAGGAAGGAGAAGGGAGAATTGCAGTGGCTGCTCTCATCGGAAACTCATTCTACTGATTCAAACTCCAACCATAGATAGACTGAGGCCAGACACCAGAGACTCTGAGAGCAGCCAGCCCAGCAGAGAGGAGACGGGCATAGAAGGAAAACAACACGAGAAGCTCCAAAGTAAAAGCAGAGGATTTTTGGAGTTCTGGTGAACACAGAAAGGGGAAGGGCGGAGATCAGGCCTTGAGGCGCATATGCAAATCCCGAAGCAAGGCTGATCTCTCTGCCCAGGGCACCTTTCCTTAATGGCCCTGGTTGCTTTGTCTATTAGCATTTCAATAACCCATTAGATCTCTGAGGAGGGCCGTTTTTTTTTTTTTTTTTTTTAAAATCCTTTTTGCTTTTTCTAAAACAATTACTCTAAGAAGCTCAATACAGAAAGCTTCAAAGAATTGAAATTTGGGCACGTCAAGTCAAGAGTCAAGAGCAGAAATAAGAGAGCTCTGAGACAAAAGGCAATAATCCAGTGGCTGAGAAAATTCACTAAACAACACAACTTCCCAAGAAAAGGGGGGTGTCCGCTCACAGCCACCATCCTGGTGGACAGGAAACACTCCTGCCCATCGCCAGCCCCATAGCCCAGAGCTGCCCCAGACAACCCAGTGTGACGGAAGTGCTTCAAATAACAGGCACACACCACAAAACTGGGCGTGGACATTAGCCTTCCCTGCAACCTCAGCTGAATGTCCCAGAGCTGGGAAGGCGGAGCAGTGTGAATTAACAGAGCCCCATTCAGCCATCATTTGAGCAGACTGGGAGCCTCCCAACACAGCCCAGCAGCCCAGAACTGCCCTGGGGGGACGGCACTCACCTGTGACATAGCACAGTCACCCCTCAACAGAGGACCCGGGGTGCACAGCCTGGAAGAGGGGCCCACTTGCAAGTCTCAGGAGCCATACGCCAATACCAAAGACTTGTGGGTCAGTGGCAGAGACAAACTGTGGCAGGACTGAACTGAAGGATTAGACTATTGCAGTAGCTTTAAAACTCTAGGATCATCAGGGAGATTTGATTGTTAGGGCCACCCCCCCTCCCCGACTGCCCAGAAACACGCCCCACATACAGGGCAGGCAACACCAACTACACACGCAAGCTTGGGACACCAATTGGGCCCCACAAGACTCACTCCCCCACTCACCAAAAAGGCTAAGCAGGGGAGATCTGGCTTGTGGAGAACAGGTGGCTCGTGGACGCCACCTGCTGGTTAGTTAGAGAAAGTGTACTCCACGAAGCTGTAGATCTGATAAATTAGAGATAAGGACTTCAACTGGTCTACAAACCCTAAAAGAACCCTATCAAGGACAGCAAATGCCACGAGGCCAAAAACAACAGAAAATTATAAAGCATATGAAAAAACCAGACGATATGGATAACCCAAGCCCAAGCACCCAAATCAAAAGACCAGAAGAGACACACCTAGAGCAGCTACACAAAGAACTAAAGATGAACAATGAGACCCTAGTACGGGATATGAAGGAAATCAAGAAGACCCTAGAAGAGCATAAAGAAGACATTGCAAGACTAAATAAAAAAATGGATGATCTTATGGAAATTAAAGAAACTGTTGACCAAATTAAAAAGATTCTGGACACTCATAGTACAAGACTAGAGGAAGTTGAACAACGAATCAGTGACCTGGAAGATGACAGAATGGAAAATGAAAGCATAAAAGAAAGAATGGGGAAAAAAATTGAAAAACTCGAAATGGACCTCAGGGATATGATAGATAATATGAAGCGTCCGAATATAAGACTCATTGGTGTCCCAGAAGGGGAAGAAAAGGGTAAAGGTCTAGGAAGAGTATTCAAAGAAATTGTTGGGGAAAACTTCCCAAATCTTCTAAACAACATAAATACACAAATCATAAATGCTCAGCGAACTCCAAATAGAATAAATCCAAAAAAACCCACTCCGAGACATATACTGATCACACTGTCAAACATAGAAGAGAAGGAGCAAGTTCTGAAAGCAGCAAGAGAAAAGCAATTCACCACATACAAAGGAAACAGCATAAGACTAAGTAGTGACTACTCAGCAGCCACCATGGAGGCGAGAAGGCAATGGCACGATATATTTAAAATTCTGAGAGAGAGGAATTTCCAGCCAAGAATACTTTATCCAGCAAAGCTCTCCTTCAAATTTGAGGGAGAGCTTAAATTTTTCACAGACAAAGAAATGCTGAGAGAATTTGCTAACAAGAGACCTGCCCTACTGGAGATACTAAAGGGAGCCCTACAGACAGAGAAACAAAGACAGGACAGAGAGACTTGGAGAAAGGTTCAGTACTAAAGAGATTCGGTATGGGTACAATAAAGGATATTAATAGAGAGAGGGGAAAAATATGGCAAACATAATCCAAAGGATAAGATGGCCGATTCAAGAAATGCCTTCACGGTTTTAACGTTGAATGTAAATGGATTAAACTCCCCAATTAAAAGATATAGATTCGCAGAATGGATCAAAAAAAATGAACCATCAATATGTTGCATACAAGAGACTCATCTTAGACACAGGGACACAAAGAAATTGAAAGTGAAAGGATGGAAAAAAATATTTCATGCAAGCTACAGCCAAAAGAAAGCAGGTGTAGCAATATTAATCTCTGATAAAATAGACTTCAAATGCAGGGATGTTTTGAGAGACAAAGAAGGCCACTACATACTAATAAAAGGGGCAATTCAGCAAGAAGAAATAACAATCGTAAATGTCTATGCACCCAATCAAGGTGCCACAAAATACATGAGAGAAACATTGGCAAAACTAAAGGAAGCAATTGATGTTTCCACAATAATTGTGGGAGACTTCAACACATCACTCTCTCCTATAGATAGATCAACCAGACAGAAGACCAATAAGGAAATTGAAAACCTAAACAATCTGATAAATGAATTAGATTTAACAGACATCTACAGGACATTACATCCCAAATCACCAGGATACACATACTTTTCTAGTGCTCACGGAACTTTCTCCAGAATAGATCATATGCTGGGACATAAAACAAGCCTCAATAAATTTAAAAAGATTGAAATTATTCAAAGCACATTCTCTGACCACAATGGAATACAATTAGAAGTCAATAACCATCAGAGACTTAGAAAATTCACAAATACCTGGAGGTTAAACAACACACTCCTAAACAATCAGTGGGTTAAAGAAGAAATAGCAAGAGAAATTGCTAAATATATAGAGACGAATGAAAATGAGAACACAACATACCAAAACCTATGGGATGCAGCAAAAGCAGTGCTAAGGGGGAAATTTATAGCACTAAACGCATATATTAAAAAGGAAGAAAGAGCCAAAATCAAAGAACTAATGGATCAACTGAAGAAGCTAGAAAATGAACAGCAAACCAATCCTAAACCAAGTAGAAGAAAAGAAATAACAAGGATTAAAGCAGAAATAAATGACATAGAGAACAAAAAAAACAATAGAAAGGATAAATATCACCAAAAGTTGGTTCTTTGAGAAGATCAACAAGATTGACAAGCCCCTAGCTAGACTGACAAAATCAAAAAGAGAGAAGACCCATATAAACAAAATAATGAATGAAAAAGGTGACATAACTGCAGATCCTGAAGAAATTAAAAAAATTATAAGAGGATATTATGAACAACTGTATGGCAACAAACTGGATAATGTAGAAGAAATGGACAATTTCCTGGAAACATATGAACAACCTAGACTGACCAGAGAAGAAATAGAAGACCTCAACCAACCCATCACAAGCAAAGAGATCCAATCAGTCATCAAAAATCTTCCCACAAATAAATGCCCAGGGCCAGATGGCTTCACAGGGGAATTCTACCAAACTTTCCAGAAAGAACTGACACCAATCTTACTCAAACTCTTTCAAAACATTGAAAAAAATGGAACACTACCTAACTCATTTTATGAAGCTAACATCAATCTAATACCAAAACCAGGCAAAGATGCTACAAAAAAGGAAAACTACCGGCCAATCTCCCTAATGAATATAGATGCAAAAATCCTCAACAAAATACTTGCAAATCGAATCCAAAGACACATTAAAAAAATCATACACCATGACCAAGTGGGGTTCATTCCAGGCATGCAAGGATGGTTCAACATCAGAAAAACAATCAATGTATTACAACACATTAAAAACTCGAAAGGGAAAAATCAATTGATCATCTCAATAGATGCTGAAAAAGCATTTGACAAAATCCAACATCCCTTTTTGATAAAAACACTTCAAAAGGTAGGAATTGAAGGAAACTTCCTCAACATGATAAAGAGCATATATGAAAAACCCACAGCCAGCATAGTACTCAATGGTGAGAGACTGAAAGCCTTCCCTCTAAGATCAGGAACAAGACAAGGATGCCCGCTGTCACCACTGTTATTCAACATTGTGCTGGAAGTGCTAGCCAGGGCAATCCGGCAAGACAAAGAAATAAAAGGCATCCAAATTGGAAAAGAAGAAGTAAAACTGTCATTGTTTGCAGATGATATGATCTTATATCTAGAAAACCCTGAGAAATCAACGATACACCTACTAGAGCTAATAAACAAATTTAGCAAAGTAGCGGGATACAAGATTAATGCACATAAGTCAGTAATGTTTCTATATGCTAGAAATGAACAAACTGAAGAGACACTCAAGAAAAAGATACCATTTTCAATAGCAACTAAAAAAATCAAGTACCTAGGAATCAACTTAACCAAAGATGTAAAAGACCTATACAAAGAAAACTACATAACTCTACTAAAAGAAATAGAAGGGGACCTTAAAAGATGGAAAAATATTCCATGTTCATGGATAGGAAGGCTAAATGTCATTAAGATGTCAATTCTACCCAAACTCATCTACAGATTCAATGCAATCCCAATCAAAATTCCAACAACCTACTTTGCAGACTTGGAAAAGCTAGTTATCAAATTTATTTGGAAAGGGAAGATGCCTCGAATTGCTAAAGACACTCTAAAAAAGAAAAACGAAGTGGGAGGACTTACACTCCCTGACTTTGAAGCTTATTATAAAGCCACAGTTGCCAAGACAGCATGGTACTGGCACAAAGATAGACATATAGATCAATGGAATCGAATTGAGAATTCAGAGATAGACCCTCAGATCTATGGCCGACTGATCTTTGATAAGGCCCCCAAAGTCATCGAACTGAGCCATAATGGTCTTTTCAACAAATGGGGCTGGGAGAGTTGGATATCCATATCCAAAAGAATGAAAGAGGACCCCTACCTCACCCCCTACACAAAAATTAACTCAAAATGGACCAAAGATCTCAATATAAAAGAAAGTACCATAAAACTCCTAGAAGATAATGTAGGAAAACATCTTCAAGACCTTGTATTAGGAGGCCACTTCCTAGACTTTACACCCAAAGCACAAGCAACAAAAGAGAAAATAGATAAATGGGAACTCCTCAAGCTTAGAAGTTTCTGCACCTCAAAGGAATTTCTCAAAAAGGTAAAGAGGCAGCCAACTCAATGGGAAAAAATTTTTGGAAACCATGTATCTGACAAAAGACTGATATCTTGCATATACAAAGAAATCCTACAACTCAATGACAATAGTACAGACAGCCCAATTATAAAATGGGCAAAAGATATGAAAAGACAGTTCTCTGAAGAGGAAATACAAATGGCCAAGAAACACATGAAAAATGTTCAGCTTCACTAGCTATTAGAGAGATGCAAATTAAGACCACAATGAGATACCATCTAACACCGGTTAGAATGGCTGCCATTAAACAAACAGGAAACTACAAATGCTGGAGGGGATGTGGAGAAATTGGAACTCTTATTCATTGTTGGTGGGACTGTATAATGGTTCAGCCACTCTGGAAGTCAGTCTGGCAGTTCCTTAGAAAACTAGATATAGAGCTACCATTCGATCCAGCGATCGCACTCCTCGGTATATACCCGGAAGATCGGAAAGCAGTGACACGAACAGATATCTGCACGCCAATGTTCATAGCAGCATTATTCACAATTGCCAAGAGATGGAAACAACCCAAATGTCCTTCAACAGATGAGTGGATAAATAAAATGTGGTATATACACACGATGGAATACTACGCGGCAGTAAGAAGGAACGATCTGGTGAAACATATGACAACATGGATGAACCTTGAAGACATAATGCTGAGCGAAATAAGCCAGGCACAAAAAGAGAAATATTATATGCTACCACTAATGTGAACTTTGAAAAATGTAAAACAAATGGTTTATAATGTAGAATGTAGGGGAACTAGCAGTAGAGAGCAATTAAGGAAGGGGGAACAATAATCCAGGAAGAACAGATAAGCTATTTAACGTTCTGGGGATGCCCAGAAATGACTATGGTCTGTTAATTTCTGATGGTTGTAGTAGGAACAAGTTCACTGAAATGTTGCTATATTATGTAACTTTCTTGGGGTAAAGTAGGAACATGTTGGATGTTAAGCAGTTATCTTAGGTTAGTTGTCTTTTTCTTACTCCCTTGCTATGGTCTCTTTGAAATGCTCTTTTATTGTATGTTTGTTTTCTTTTTAACTTTTTTTTTCATACAGGTGATTTGAAAAAAGAAGGGAAAGTTAAAAAAAAAAAAAAAAAAAAAAAAAAAAGAAAAAAGACAAACAAGGGAAAAAAAAAAAAAAAAAAAAAAGATGTAGTGCCCCCTTGAGGAGCCTGTGGAGAATGCAGGGGTATTCGCCTACCCCACCTCCATGGTTGCTAACATGACCACAGACATAGGGGACTGGTGGTTTGATGGGTTGAGCCCTCTACCATAAGTTTTACCCTTGGGAAGACGGTTGCTGCAAAGGAGAGGCTAGGCCTCCCTGTATTTGTGCCTAAGAGTCCTCCTCCTGAATGCCTCTTTGTTGCTCAGATGTGGCCCTCTCTCTCTGGCTAAGCCAACTTGAAAGGTGAAATCACTGCCCTCCCCCCTACGTGGGATCAGACACCCAGGGAAGTGAATCTCCCTGGCAACGTGGAATATGACTCCCGGGGAGGAATGTAGACCCGGCATCGTGGGATGGAGAACATCTTCTTGACCAAAAGGGGGATGTGAAAGGAAATGAAATAAGCTTCAGTGGCAGAGAGATTCCAAAAGGAGCCGAGAGGTCACTCTGGTGGGCACTCTTATGCACACTTTAGACAACCCTTTTTAGGTTCTAAAGAATTGGGGTAGCTGGTGGTGGATACCTGAAACTATCAAACTACAACCCAGAACCCATGAATCTCGAAGACAGTTGTATAAAAATGTAGCTTATGAGGGGTGACAATGGGATTGGGAAAGCCATAAGGACCAAACACCACTTTGTCTAGTTTATGGATGGATGTGTAGAAAAGTAGGGGAAGGAAACAAACAGACAAAGGTACCCAGTGTTCTTTTTTACTTCAATTGCTCTTTTTCACTCTAATTATTATTCTTGTTATTTTTGTGTGTGTGCTAATGAAGGTGTCAGGGATTGATTTAGGTGATGAATGTACAACTATGTAATGGTACTGTAAACAATCGAAAGTACAATTTGTTTTGTATGACTGCGTGGTATGTGAATATATCTCAATAAAATGATGATTAAAAAAAAAAAAAAAAAACAGATTGGGGTGATAGAGGCATAGCTATGTGATGGCACTGTGAACAGTTGATTGTGCACCATAGATGACTGTATGGTATGTGAATATATCTCATTAAAACTGAATTTAATTAAAAAAAAGTAAATCCACAATGGGGGGAGGAAGGGAATGGAATGTTTTGGATGTTCTTTTTTATTTTATTAATGAAAATGTTCAAAGATTGATTGTGGTGGTGAATGCACAACTATATGATGATACTGTGAACTGATTGTACACTTTGAAGGATTGTATGTTATGTGAATATATTGCAATAAAATTGCCAAAAAAAAAAAAAAAAAAAAAAAAAAAAAAAACCCACCTTGGGGTTTTTTTGGTTGTTGTTTGCCTGTTTGTTTTTAACTTTTTGATAAACAAAGTTAAAAAATTGAAAAAAAATCAGTAGAAAAATGGGAGTAAAAACTAAATGACAAATAGGGTGGGATGGGGGGATGGTTTGGGTATTCTCTTTTCACTTTTATTTTTTATTCTTATTCTGATTCTTTCTGATGTAAGGAAAATGTTCAGAAATAGATTGTGGTGATGAACGTATAACTATATGATCATACTGTGAACAGTTGATTGTATACCATGGATGACTGTATGGTTTGTGAATATATTTCAATAAAACTGAATTAAAAAAAAAAAAAAAAAAAAAAAAAAAAATTAATCAAGACACATTGAAGAAACTAATTGGAAATTTAAAAGAGCCTAAAACATATTTTATCTTCATACCGATAGACATTTTTATTTGTACATATACAACACTGCAACAATATTATGGAACTTGAAACAAAACTGGGGAAAACTTACGGTAGTGGACGTATAAATGAAGTGGATTTTTATGAGCAGGTAATAAAAATCTCTAAGTTGCTCATTCTAAAAATGTAAGCTAATTTGTTCAAAAAGGTATTTTCTTTAAAATTTAGTTATTAGGTGAGTTGATCATTTGTGTCTCATATAGCTTACCATTTAAGTGGTGTTGGAGTGTTAGTGCAATGAAAGCTTGCTTTCACAAAGGTAGAAGTAAACTCTTACCTTTGGGACACCAATGAATTTCTATGAGAGCTGCCATTCCAACTTTCTTCACCTCAAACCCTTACTTTTTATTATTTTCCATGTGACAGGTGCCACATAACTTTCCTGCCCTGCACAATATGGTTCCTCTCCCAGTCTTGACTTTGAGGTTGGAGGTGAGTGGATGGAGAGGAAGGGGTGGGGAGTCACTTCCAGCCATCAGTGGAAGCACCATGAAAACCTGGGGTTCTCTCCAAAGGGTGATTTCTGGTTGGGAACCATTGTCCTTCAAACCCATAGCTCCAGGCCAAAGGACAAGCATTCTGCTCCCCCGGTGACATGCATGCAGTTCATGATTTTTCACATACACATTACCTTATTTATCATTCCCCATGAATTAAAACTTTCATTCTAAATCTGGGATATTCTAGAGTTATCTGCATTTCCTTTCCACTTTAAACAAGGAGAGTCTTATAAGCCAACTCTTTCCTCCACCTCTGGGAATTAGTTCATGTTGCTTGCCCTGCTGATGCTTAGAATCTATATTTTATAGCATGTGGAAAAGACCCAAGTATGTAGCTAAAGCAACTTTCTCATTTTATAGATGAGGACACCTTGGCTCTGAGAAGTTAAGTTTGGAAACAGCAGAGGCCAGAGGAGAATCTCCTTCTTGACTTCTGTTCCACAGCTCTTTTCACAGCCCTATTCATCTGGAAGACCCAAAGCATCAACATCTAATTTTTCTTCACTTCTCTCTAGGCTTAGTTTGAGGGTACCTACCCATGCCTGGCACACAGTAAACATATGGATGATCAGACACAGCCCATCTTGGAATAATCACTTTCTTCTTTAGACAGAAGAAGGGAAGTAAATGTGCCCATAGGCCATTTTCTTGGGTGATAGGAAACTGGGAGGTGGATCCCAGAAGATACAAATGCTTATTGGATTGAATCCTAGCCACCAATCCTGTAGATTTGAACCATTTTTTTTTGCACTTTTATTGACATATATTCACATACCATAAAAAACATCCAAAGTGAACAATCCATGGCTCCGGGTATCATCACACAGTTGTATATACATTCCCATGATCAATTTTAGAACATTTTCATTACTCCAGAAAAGAAACAAGCCAAACTGAATCAGGGTGGGCCTTAATCCAACATGACTGGAATTCTTATAAGTACAGGAAATTTAGACATAGGGGTAGGTGACAGATGGGGAGACTCATGGCCATGTGACGGAGGCAGAAACTTGGGTTATAGATTGCTGACAAGCCATCACCAGAATGCTACAGTCTCCAGGGAAAGCATAGACTCACCGATACCTTGATTTTGGACTTCTAGCCTCCAAAACTGTGAGACAATAAATTCATGTTGTTTAAGCCAACTAGTCAGGTTGCTTTGTTATAGCAGCCCTGCAAACTAAGACAATTTTAGACATAAGAGAAAGAGGAGAATAGACACAATAGCCCATTCAGCCCAGGAGACTCCATTTCCTCCCAGGTGACCAGGATTCAACTTCCCTTCCAGATAATACATTGTTCAGTGGTTTCCCCAATGCTGAGGAAGCTACACACTTCTCGTGTTCCCATCTTAGCAAAAAAGAAATACCATAAAAAACTATTTGGTTACCATGGGAAAGATGGCAGGTTATTCCTTAATTTTCATTCTCCCCTTCTTCTTATAGAAATAGAATTTTTAGTTTGGGTTCTGGTTGCCCAGGGAAAAAGATGGCAAAGATGACAACGATGCTTCCTTTGCATTGAGCATGGTCATGTGATTGAGTTCTGGCCAATGGGACACAAGGGCAGTGATGTGTGCAATTTCTCTTGGTGAGAAGAGGCTGCTCTCCCAGCCCCTCTCCTCCATCCTGCTCAATGGAAGGCCAGCGTGATGGGAGCCATCTTGGAAAGGCCAACAAGGCAAGAGGCTGACAGAGCAAGAAGAGAAAACCCCACAAGCAGAACCACCGTGCCAGGTTTGACTTTCACATAGCAGAGGAGTAAATTCCTGACAAACTTATACTCGAACAAAGAGAGTAACTTAGGTTTTGTTCTTACTGACATTGCACTAACGTTTTTTATTGTTGCTTTTATGATGCATAAGATAGATACCCACTGGGTTGAAAGCATATGGAGATTCTTACCATAAATAGGCTTCTCGGCAATACTTGGTGGAATTTTCTTCCCACACATGACTGAATATATTCTTACCAGAAAGCAACTATAGTTGGACAGTGGATGGTTGCTGAGCTGTTTTATTGAATCACAGATTGCACAGGGTGGGTGATGGACAGTGTTCTCTGCAATTTGTTTGATCCAGAACCTTGTATTTTTATCACTGGAAGGAAGAAGAGGAGGGAGAGGATGGGCCTGGAGTGAGGAAAGGAGCATAAAAACTGACAGAATATTTTGGTCATTTATTCCATCCAACCACTACCAGGAGAGGGGACGAAAAGGGATATCAGAGAATTTGCCTTTCAACCATGCAAGGCTTAACATTGAAGAGGAAAAAAGAAAAGAAAAAAAAAGAAAAAGAAAAAAGAAAAAAACAAAACAAAAAAAACGGGGGGGAGAGAGAGAAGGAAAAAAAAAAAAAGAAAAAAAGAAAAAGAAAAAGAAAAACATCCAAAGAGGGACTTTTAGTAAGGAGATGTTTCTTTGTAGTCTTGACAGTGAAGCCTTGATCTAATCGTCTCCCCACCCACGTGCAGGCGATGCCGTCATCCTGCGCGTTGCAGAGCAATCACGTGGGTACATCCTCAGAGGCTTTCCGGCCCCTCCTCCAGTCTGTCCATTGCATCACAGCTGCCTCGCAGCGCTGTTCTTACTGAGGACAGCACCGGAGGCTGGGTATGTGTTTCAGAAAATACGATTTATCCTTCTTTGTTGATTAAAAAGGATACCTGCTCAATATGGCAATGCTGGAAATGAAAAAGAATTTGAACTTGCATGGGAAATTTATCCCTAGTTCCAAGACCCAGACTGCTTCTGTTATCTTCATTTATATCTCATCCATTCTTCTTTTTCCATGCATATTTAACAGCATCTGGACTGTAATCTCTATATAATTACATATGTTGATTTTTCACATATCACAATATAGCTCCTATATTATTACAAATCATTCTTAAACATTATTTTGAGAGTTGTACGTTGAGTGTTGCCAAATAGTAACAATAGAGAAGCTGATATTTTCTATTTTCCAGACACTGTTCCAAACCATCTATATAGATTTTTTCATTTAATTCTGATAAAACTCCTATGAGGTAGGAATTACCACCATCATATAAATTGAGGAAATTGAGGCTCAGAGTGTTTGTGATTATCTAACATCACATAACTATTAAACAATCAAAGAGGGACTTAAACACAAGTTTCTTTGACTCTTGCTTCTTATGGCTACTTAACAATTTCTCTATTGTTGGACATGTAGAATAGCTTCTAACTTTTTACTGCTGTAATTACTGCAATACATATCTTGTATTTTTCTGAGGGTAAGTTCAAAGAACTGGAATTGCAAGAACTAAGATTTGGACATTTGAGAAAAAAGTATTTGTTACATTATTGCCAATTTACTATCCAAGATGGTTATACCAATTTGCAACCCCTCCAACAAAGTATAAGGGAGCTTATTTCCTTACACTCTCACCAGCACTGGACAACTACACTCTGTAAACATCTTTGCTAATAAGATGGCTGAAAATGGATTATTTTTGCTCTTTACTTGCATTTATTTGATTATTAGTGCGGTTAAACATTTGTCATATGTTTTAAACCATTTATATTTTCTGTTAATAATCTGGATCCATTTACCTGTTGGGGTTTTAGTATTAAACTGAACCTTTTGGAATTAATATTTTTGTAGGTTAAAAAATAGTTGAATATCAGCTCAGCTAAATGTATTTTCAAATGCAATAAGAATATTAACCTTTAGATATATTGGCTATAAATATTTTTGCTACAGCTATTTCAATTTCCAAAGTGCACATCCAATAATCTGTACAGTATTTGTGTAATGAATATGGCATGCTAATGATTTCAATAGAGTAATGTTTTTTCTTTCCTGCTTTCAGTTGTTATTTGTCCCTTCTGCACTTCCAACTCTTCCCCTCCCCCTCTCAGGTTTGAGTCCAGAAACATGTATCGTTAAGAGGTAGATGAAAACTTGGCATCAATTTTGGACAAAACACAGGAAACATCATTGAAAGATTATAGGTACCAATAAAACAAGTAAAAATAACATCTTCATCATGGCTGATGTCTTCTTAAAATAAAACAAATAAAACCATAGCTTGCTTCCAAGCATTTGGATGCATAGCTTTAATTGGAGCATTCAGGCTCTTTAAGGAATTAGCGACCGTGGCTTCCATATATGTATGTACCCTGCCCAACAACTCTCATCACGTCCATGGTGTCAGTTGAGAACTCGGAATTGACTGTAGTTGTTTCTCAGCCAAAACAAAGATTGAGTCAGACCGGCTGGCTCTGAAACAACTTCCCGTCTTCTTTCCTACAGGTGGTCAGAGAACCATTTCAAAGTTAGCTATCATAGCTGCCTATTGAACACACATTTTTAAACTTCTAGAAAGGAAAAGAGAATTGCTACAATTTTGAGTCTCAAGTTGCTTGTCAAGTCTAAGCTTTGCTGTGAGAGGAATAGAAATGCTACAGGCACGAATATTTCAGAGATTATTAATAAACATTTGCTTTTTAACATCTGCTGTTCAAGACCCTAATTTGCAGAAATCATTTCTCTTAGCTGCTGTTCACATGAGGTGGGGGGTGGGGGGGCAGAGTGGAGGGAGTAATTCACCATTCAGCATCCTTGAGCCCCTGGTTTAAAAAAAGAAAGATTCCTACACTCTTCCTTGCCCTTTATGTTTTCATATCAAATACTGATTACTTTCCCTTGAAGCTGGAAAGCAAACCTTGGCTCTTGCAGGGTCTGAGCCTTTGACTAACCTGATGCATCTAGCTGCCTTCCTAGAAAGTAAATGAGAATGCAATTTATCTTTGCAGCTTGGCTCCCAAAGGGGAACTGGAGACATTGTAGGTGATGTGTTTCCAAATACAATAAGATGTTCATTGTGGGTGAGATTGACATCCCTGACCTAGCATTGGGAACAGGTAAACTCACCGCTGCTTGTTTTGGGGAGAGCATCACTACTGTGCCATGTCTTCCACTATGTCATTTGGCTTCCATTTGTCTGATGCCAGCCAGGCTGGGGGAGCAGTGTATGTAGAGGAACCAAATTTTCCTCTGTCCAAAACTAATTGACCTATTCAAGAATCCATCCTGCAACCTCAGCCTTCCTGGCACCAGCCACAGACCAACTGAGCTCACAGGGACAGACTGTGTCCAAGTCATATGGGAACAAATCCTTCAGAGCACAAGGATTTTCTGCTTCCCCAGCGAAGGCTTCTCAGCCAGGGTTGGGTGCATGGGCTGGGATCCATTGGCAGAGCTCAGCCAGCTGGCACGTGGCTACTGCCGATCATCCTCTGCACACAGTGTCCCTTTTAAACTGCACTTTGTTTTGCTGAAGATGACTTATTCACACACCCCAGATGTTCCCCGTAACCTAGAGCCCTGGAAACAGCTACCAAAAAGCAGACGCTTTTTTAACTGCCTGAAATACAACCACGTGGTCTGTGGTTGTTGTTGTCCGATGACTGGGTGATGGAAGGCACGTCCCTGTTTCTTTTTTCCTTTTTTGTGCTGTTGGGCCCTACTTCACCAAAAGGGGTGAGACCCATAGCTGCAGTTTCGTTAGGATTAGTCGTAAATACTTTGAAAATAACAATTATACTCACAGGAAAACCAAAATTTTTAAAAGGAGGCCAAAAAGATCAGAAAGGAAAAGCTGATAATATAACAGCTTGAAATGCATATGTGGAGAATTATAATTATAATTTCAAAATGCTAACATCGTCTCATATTTGTTTTTCACTAAAATTCATCTATGTACTTCCCCCCCCCCACTGGGGTCTAAAACTCTCCCTTGGAAGTATGTCAAAAGTGGCAACTAGGTTAGTTTAGGCAGCTGTGATGAAATCTTTTCTTAAGAAATCCACTGCATGGGTGCTTTTGTCCTCCCTGTGGACCTGGACCCAAATCCTGCAGGGTGTGTGATGTGTCTCTAAACCCACTCAGCAGCTCCCTAAGTGGTTCCCTGGCTTCCACTGTGCAAGCCCACCCTGCAAACTGCCACTACCTGGAGCTTCCTGGGGCCTAGCCAAAATAATGAGTCATTTCCCTACCAAGAACTTCTGTTGGCTTCATGCTACACCATGTGGAATCAAGACCCTCCCAATGCAAAATTATTTTACTTCCCAAATTCATCCCTCCATGCCACCCTGTTCAGATCCTACATAATGTTTTGCAGCCCAGCTCAGCTCTTTATCCTGTAGAGGGTCTCTCCTGGCTCTATCTGACCCACTGTTAGTTCTCTACTTCCAAATTCCCAGGGTCCTCGCTGCATCACAGATTCAGGCCTTAAACACATTCAACCCTGTATGTGACCTGAATTCTCCCTGTATCTGCATCTGGACTCCCTTATTAAATTCATATCCACCTGCCCCAACTCCTCAGAGCCCTGAGCAGCGCTGAGAACCAGCTGCTTGATCAACATTGGGCTCACTGATTGCAATTGGGGTGATTTCCCCCGCTTCTCTCCCATTATCCACTTCCCATGTATCACTCAAAGTCCAGCAGTGGCTTTGTGTAGGATGCTCCATATTGGTCTCCTCCTCCTGTAAGTCCCTTTGCCCTCATTGCTTGCTCACTGCCTGAATCCCATATTGCTTGGTCACATGCCCCTTTTGAGATGACATGCTTGAGCATGAACTCTTAATAGGTATGTATATTCTGTTATTTGTAAATTTTTTTTGTAAATTTTAAACAAGTTCTATTATATGTCATCTCTAGGGATCATTTGTGCACTCCCCCCCACATTGGAGCACAGCTTGTTTTACCTTTTCTCTGTGCATTAGACATCAGAGAATGGAAAGTTCATAATGTATGAGAGTGCACTGCCCTCACGGTGACCTCCTGGGCAAGGGGCAAATTGCAACTCCTGGTCCCAGATTTTTTTTTTTCAGAGACATTGTAGGTTTACAGAAAAGTCATGCATAAAATAAAATACAGAGTCCCTGTATACCACCCGGTTATTAACACTTTGCATTAGTGTGGTACATTTGCTACAATTCATGAAAAATCATTTTTAAATTATACTATTAATTGTCCATCATTTACATTAAGGTTCTTATGTTTATTCTTTCAATTTTTTTTACAATTTATATACATCCTAAATTTCCCCTTTAAACACATTCAAATATATAATTCAATGCTGTTTATTATGTTCACAATGTTGTGCTACCATCACCACCATCTGTTACTGAAACATTGCGATCAACCCAGTCTGAGTTTTATGCATGCATTTCTCAGTGTGGGAAAGTGATTGCAGATCTTTCTGAGACAAGATAACCAATCACTGAGAAACTGAGCTTTTTACTGGGCAAGGAGACATGCACTTATTTTAAAGAGGGCCAGTTTGCCTGACTCAGGGAGTAGGAATTTAGCACATGTCGAAATAAAATGATAATAACTGTCGTCCGTGTTCCGGTTTGCTAATGCTGCCATTATGCAAAATACCAGAAATGGATTGGCTTATATAAAAGGGGTTTATTTGGTTACGAATTTACAGTCTGAAGGCCATGAAAATGTCCAAATTAAGGCATCAACATGAGTATACCTTCGCCAAAGGAAGGCCAATGGTATCCGGAAAACCTCTGTTAGCTGAGAAGGCATGTGGCTGACATCTGCATATACTGGGTTGTGTTCCACTCCTCTCACAGCTCTTGTGCTTTCTTCAAAGTGTTGCTTTTGGGGTGTTTTACCCTCTCTTAGCTTCTCTGGAGCAAACACTGGGCTAACATCTCCAAAGTGTCAGCAAAAGTCTGCTTTCAGAGAGCAACTGAGAGTGACATTTTGGAGGAGCTGCAGCTAAGAGAGGACATAACATCCCAAGAGCAACATTTTGGAGAACACAACCCAGAAGCAAGCAGAGGCCTAGAGAGGAACATTGTGGGAGAAAACTGTTTTGAAACCAGAACTCCAGAGTAGATGCTGGCCATGTGCCTTCCCAGCTAACTTAGGTTTTCTGGATGCCATTCAGTAGAGGTAGGTGTCCTAAAAAGTGTTAAACTCTAAACAGCCATCTCAAAACAAAAGGAGCACCCAATTGTTAATATGGAAATGATCTCCTTCAACTCCTCTTAGAGATTTTTTTCCAGAAGCATGAAGTGCTAAGTTTTCATATGTTGCTTATACTTGAAGGGAAAATAATTGGGTTTGCTTAAACCATATGTTAGTTGCCCCATACAGCCACCCTTTCAGTAGGCTGGGAACGTCCCTACACAGCCTTGTGGCCCAGAACTTACCTTGGGGGATGGCGCTCACTTGTGACATAGCAACCTTCCCTCAGCAGAGGCCCTAGGAGGGCATGGCTTGGAAGAGGGACCCACTCAGAAGTCCCAGGGACCATATGGCAATACCAAGGACTTGTGGGTCAGTGGCAGAGACAAATTGTGGTGAGATTACCTGAAGGTTTAGATTCTTGCAACAGCTTTAAATCTCCAGGAACACCTGGGAGATTTGATTATTAAAGCCGCTGTCCCTCCCTGACTACACAGACACACCCCTCACATTCAGGGCAGGCAGCACCAACTACACACACAAACTTGGTGCACTGATTGGACCCCCACAAGACTCAGACCCCCACTCACCACAAAGACAAAGTTGGGAAGAACTGGCTTGAGGGGAATAGGTGGCTCACGGATGCCACCTGCTGGTTAGTTAGAGAAAGTGTACTCCACAAAGCTGTAGATCTGGCAAATTAGAGACAAGTATTTGAATAAATCTACATATCCTAAAAGAACCCTATCAAGTTAAGCAAATGCCAAGAGGCCAAAAACAACAGAAAACTTTAAAGCATATGAAAAAAACAGACAATATGGATACCCCAAAACCAAATACTCAAATCAAAAGATCAGAGGAGACACAGTACATGGAGCAATTAATCAATGAACTAAAGACAAACAATGAGAGCATAGCACAGGATATAAAGGACATGAAGAAGACCCTAGAAGAGCATAAAGAAGAAATTGCAAGAGTAAATTAAAAAAAATGATCTTATGAAATTAAAAGAAACTGTCAACCAAATTAAAAAGATTCTGCATACTCATAGTACAAGACTAGAGGAAGCTGAACAGTGAATCAGTGACCTTGAGGATGACAGAATGGAAAATGAAAGAAAAAAGAAAGAATGGGGAAAAAATCAAAAAAATCAAAATGGACCTCAGGGATATGACAGATAATATAAAACGTCCAAATATAAGACTCACTGGTGTCCCAAAAGGGGAAGAAAAGGGTAAAGGTCTAGGAAGATATTCAAAGAAATTGTTGGGAAAAACTTCCCAAATCTTCTAAACAATGTAAATACACAAATCATAAATGCCCAGTGAACTCCAAATAGAATAAATCTAAATAAACCCACTCAGAGACATATTCTGATCAGTTTGTCAAATACTGAAGAGAAAGAGCAAATTCTGAAAGCAGCAAGAGAAAAGCAATTCACCACTTATGAAGGAAACAGCATAAGACTAAGTAGTGACTACTCAGTGGCCACCATGGAGGTGAGAAGGCAGTGGCATGACATATTTAAAATTCTGAGAGAGAAAAATTGCCAACCAAGAATTTTTTATCCAGAAAAACTTCCCTTCAAATTTGAGGGAGAGCTTAAATTTTTCACATATAAACAAATGTGGAGAGAATTTGTTAACAAGAGACCTGCTCTATTTGAGATACTAAAGGGAGCCCTACCAACAGAGAAACAAAGAAGGGAGAGAGGGAGATGGAGAAAGGCTCAGTGCTAAAGAGATTCAGCATGGGTACATTAAAGGACATTAAGAGAGAGAGGGAAAAAATATGTCTGACAAACATAAACCAAAGGATAGGATGGCTGATTCAAGAAATGCCTTCACAGTAATAACATTGAATGTAAATGGATTAAACTCCCCAATTAAAAGCTATAGATTGGCAGAATGGATCAAAAAATATGAACCATCAATATGTTGCGTAGAAGAGATTCGTCTTAGACACAGGGACACAAAGAAATTGAAAGTGAAAGGATGGAAAAAAAATATTTCATGCAAGCTAAAGCCAAAAGAAAGCAGGAGTAGCAATATTAATCTCAGATAAAATAGACTTTAAATGCAAGCATGTTATAAGAGATAAATAATGCCACTACATACTAATAAAAGGGGCAATTCAACAAGAGGAAATAACAATCATAAATGTTTATGCACCCCATCAAGGTGTCACAAAATACATGAGACAAACACTGGCAAAACTAAAGGAAGCAATTGATTTTCCACAATAATTGTGGGAGATTTCAACATATCATTCTCTCCTATAGATAGATCAACCAGACAGAAGACCAATAAGGAAATTGAAAATCTAAACAATCTGATAAGTGAATTTGATTTAACGGGCGTATATAGAGCATTACATCCCAAATAACCAGGTTACATGTTCTTTCCTAGTGCTCATGGAACTTTCTCCAGAATAGATCATATGCTGGGTCATAAGACAAGGCTCAATAAATTTAAAAAGATTGAAATTCTTCAAAGCACATTCTCTGACCACAATGGAATACAATTAGAAGTCCATAACCATCAGAGACTTAGAAAATTCACAAATACCTGGAGGTTAAACAACACACTCCTAAACAATCAGTGGGTTAAAGAAAAAATAGCAAGAGAAACTGCTAAGTATATGGAGATGAATGAAAATGAGAACACAACATATCAAAACCTATGGGATGCAGCAAAAGCAGTACTGAGAGGGAAATTTATAGTGCTAAACACATATATCAAAAAGGAAGAAAGAGCTAAAATCAAAGAACTAATGCAGCTGCTGAAGAATCTAGAAAATGAACAACAAACCAATCTAAACCAAATAGAAGAAAAGAAATAACAAGGATTAAAGCAGAAATAAATGACATAGAAAACAAACAAACAAAAAAAACAATAGAGAGAATAAATAACATCAAGAGTTGGTTCTTTGAGAAGATCAACAAGATTGACAAGCCCCTAGCTAGACTGACAAAATCAAAAAGAGAGAAGACCCATATAAACAAAATAATGGATGAGAAAGGTGACATAACTGCAGATCCCAAAGAAATTTAAAAAATTATAAGAGGATACTATGAACAACTGTATGCCAACCAACTGGATAATGTAGAGGAAATGGACAATTTCCTGGAAACATATGAACAACCTAGACTGACCAGAGAAGAAACAGAAGACCTCAACCAACCAATCACAAGCAAAGAGATCCAATCAGTCCTCAAAAAACTTCCCACAAATAAATTCCCAGGGCCAGATAGCTTCACAGGGGAATTCTACCAAACTTTCCAAAAAGAACTGACACTAATCTTACTTAAACTCTTTCAAAACATTGGAGAAAATGGAACACTACCTAACTCATTTTATGAAGCTAACATCAATCTAATACAAAACCAGGCAAAGATGCTACAACAAAGGAAAACTACAGGTCAATCTCCCTTATGAATATAGATGCAAAAATTCTCAACAAAATACTTGCAAATCGAATCCAAAGACACATTACAAAAAATCATAGACCATGACCAAGTGGGTTCATTGCAGGCATGCAAGGATGGTTCAACATAAGAAAATCAGTCAATGTATTACAGCACATTAACAAATCAAAAGAGAAAAATCAAATGATCATCTCAATAGGTGCTGAAAAAGCATTCAACAAAATCCAACATCCTTTTTTGACAAAAACACTTCAAAAGGTAGGAATTGAAGGAAACTTCCTCAATATATAAAGAGTATATATGAAAAACCCACAGCCAGCATTGTACTCAATGGTGAGAGACTGAAAGTCTTCCCTCTAAGATCAGAATGAGACAAGGATGCCCATGTCACCACTATTATTCAACATTGTGCTAGAAGTGCTAGCCAGGGCAATCCAGCAAGACAAAGAAATAAAAGGAATCCAAATTGGAAAGGAAGAAATAAAACTGCAATTATTTGCAGATGATATGATCTTATATCTGGAAAACCCTGAGAAATTGATGATACAGCTACTAGAGCTAATGATCAAATTTAGCAAAGTAGCAGGATACAAGATTAATGCACATAAGTCAGTAATGTTTCTATATACTAGAAATGAAAGAAGTGAAGAGACACTCAAGAAAAAGATACCAGTTTCAATAGCAACTAAAAAAATCAAGTACCTAGGAATAAATTTAACCAAAGATATAAAAGACCTATACAAAGAAAACTACATAACTCTACTAAAAGAAATAGAAGGGGACCTTAAAAGATGGAAAAATATTCCATGTTCATGGATAGGAAGGCTAAATGTCATTAAGATGTCAATTCTACGCAAGCTCATATTCAGATGCAATGCAATCCCAATCAAAATTCCAACAACAACTTTGAAGACTTGGAAAAGCTAGTTATCAAATTTATTTGGAAAGGGAAGATGCCTTGAATTGCTAAAAACACTTTAAAAAAAAATGAAGTGGAAGGACTTACACTCCCTGACTTTGAAGCTTATTATAAAGCCACAGTAGTCAAAACAGCATGGTACTGGTACAAATAATTGAACTGAGAATTTGGAGATAGACCCCCAGATCTATGGCTGACTGATCTTTGATAAGGCCCCCAAAGCCACTGAACCGGGACATTACAATCTTTTCAACAAATAGGGCTGAGAGAACTGGATATCCATATCCAAAACAATGAAAGAGGACCCCTACCTCACACCCTATACAAAAATTAACTCAAAGTGGATCAAAGATCTCAATATCACAGACAGTACCATAAAACTCCTAGAAGATCATGTAGGGAAAGATCTTCAAGACCTCGTATTTGGAGGTCACTTCCTAGACCTTACACCCAAAGCACAAGCAACAAAAGAAAAAATAGATAAGTGGGAACTCCTCAAACTTAGAAGTTTCTGTACCTCAAAGGAATTTGTCAAAAAGGTGAAGAGGCAGCCAACTCAATGGGAAAAAAATTTGGAAAACATGTATTTGACAAAAGACTGATATCTTGCATATATAAAGAAATCCTACAACTCAATGACAATAGTACAGGCAGCCCAATTATAAAATGGGCAAAAGATATGAAAAGACAGTTCTCTGAAGAGGAAATACAAATGGCCAAGAGACACATGGAAAAATGTTCAGCTTCACTAGCTATTAGAGAGATGTAAATTAAGACCACAATAAGATACCATCTCATACCAATTAAAATGGCTGCCATGAAACAAACAGGAAACTACAGGTGCTAGAGAGGATGTGGAGAAATTGGAACTCTTATTCATTGTTGGTGGGACTGTATAATGGTGCAGCCACTCTGGAAGACAGTCTGGCTGTTCCTTAGAAAACTAGATATAGAGTTACCCTTCGATCCAGCAATTGCACTTCTTGGTATGTACCCAGAAGATATGAAAGCAATGACATGAACAGATATCTGTACACCAGTGTTCATAGCAGCATTATTCACAATTGCCAAGAGATAGAAACAACATAAATGTCCTTTGACAGATGAGTGGATAAACAAAATGTGGTATATACACATGATGGAATACTACATGGCAGTAAGAAGGAATGATGTGATGAAACATATGACAACATGGATGGACCTTGAAGACGTAATGCTGGGTGAAATAAGCCAGGCACAAAAAGAGAAATATATGCTACCATTAATGTGAACATTGAAAAATATAAAATAAATGGTGTATAATGTAAAAAAAAAAAAAAGTCTGCTTTCAGCAGCTGTCTCCAAAATCTCTCTTTCATCTGCTCTCAGCTTCTTCTGCCTGTGAACTCTTTGACAGGATTCCAGTGATTTAATTAAGACCTATCCTGAATGGGGGGGTGGGTGTAACATCTCCATGGAAATTATCTAATCAAAGTTCTCACCCACAGTTGACTAAGTCATCTCTCCATGGGAACACTGAATCAAAGGATTCCAACCTAATTAACACTAATACGTCTGCCCTCCACATGATTGCATTAAACAACATGGCCTTTTGGGGGACATAATTCATCCAAACTGGCACAGTCCTCAACATCAATTGTTGTACCCCAGTGTCTTTAAATGTTTGCTTATGAACCTCATAAAAAGATTTTGAAAACCTGTGCAGTCACACATTTTTATGTTGGCTTCTTAAGTTCTTCATATGTGTAAATAAGTTTCTTATTAAAAGGAAATAGGAAATGTTAAATATTTTATATGATGCAATAAGATGATTGACTAAAATTGTAATAAATATCTCATAATATTATTTGATAAAATAAATTTTTATTGCTTTATTGAATAAAGCATACCTGAAAGATATCGGGTGAAACTTTTGTTCATGCATTTGATTTATTGTATTTTTAAAAATCTGATTGTCTTGCAAAACTTCCTGTTATGTTTAAAAGGATCAGTATCACAAATCCATGCTGCTTTATATATTCTGAATTATCAGCCTGCATGCTTTCCTCTCTTATATAAATATACATAATATGAGGGAGGACAGAAAGCCTTATGAGCTTAAGGACTTTGATTTATCATTAATTTTAATTTATCCTTGTGTTGAGGCTCCCTTCTCTAGCAAAGCAACAAAGTGACATTTGGGATGCATGAGGAATATACCTTTCTTCTGTAAAATGGGAGAAGAAATATGATGAACTGTAATGGATTGACTTGTATCCCCCCAAAAGTCATGTTCAATTCCTGATACCCAGTACCGTGAATGTGACCTTATTTGGAAATATGATCTTTGAAGATGTGATGAGCTAAGATGAGGCCAAACTGGATTGGTGTCCTTATAAGCATGAGGAATTTGAACACAGTCAGAGAGAGCAGACAGCTGTGTGATGGAGGCAGAGATTGTTATCACATAATCCAAAGAATTCCATGTATTGCTGGTAACCTACTGCCAGAATTTTATAGATTTCAGAGGAAATATGACCCTGTTGATACTTTGATTCAGACTTCTAGTCTCCTGAACTGTGAAACAATAAAACCCAGTTTGGGATACTTTGTTACACAGCCCTAGCAAACTAAGACATGAACATTTTCAGGCAGATCAATATTAGCAAAAGATATCTATGAAAATTGATGTTCTTATAACTATCCTTGCCTGGATATCATTTGGAAGGTCTTCAAGACTTCAGGGAAATGTGTACCTCAATTTGAAGAAAACTGGCCAACCCTACCAGCTGAGAGCTCTAGTAGGGCATGTGGAATTGCTGACCCAGGTGGGAACCCAGAGTCTCTCCCCTTTGACCCATGGAAGGGATGGTTCTCATCTCCACTGTGAAGTAGGCTAATCAGGTGCAGTGAAACAGAAGTAGTCAGGACAAAATTGAGAACCTCTTAGTTAGATGTTGAATGTCAGGAAATCAAGCTCTATAAGCAAAAGCAGAGATTGAAGAGTCAGGGAGCCAGAGAAGCACAACAGAGTACATTAACTCTCAGGGGAGCAGAGGGCAGAGAGTAGGGGTCAAAGTGAACAAAAGGCAGGGCAGGGGAGCTAGGGCAAATCTGTGGTTGGTCTAGACTAAATAAAGTGCACAGTGGTTCTTTCTGCCAGCTCTTCACTGGGAAGCTCAGAGTTCGGAGTTCATGGGTGCCCAGTATGCAGCCTTATTTTATTGGAGGAAAACTGCTTAACTCTTGTGGTATTAAATGCTATAAATATAGTGTGCCCTCAACCTCTTGAGCCCTCACACCCCTTGAATCCCCTTCAGGCCCCTGCTCTAATCTCAGAAGTCTCTTACTCTTCTCTGCAAACCAGACCCTGCCTGGGTTTTGTGCCTTTACCTGTTCCAGGCTTTGTGCCTGGAATGCCCTCCCTACTAGCTCACAGATGGTTGCCCTGGAACCTTCTTTCTCCAGCATATTTATCCCTACACTTAGAGCAGAATTTCCCAAAATGTAATTCACTACTGTGTCAGCTTTATCTGAAATGTTGGGGGTTGGGGGGGGGGTAGATTTCTAGGACAAACCTAGAGATTCTGACTTGGTAGAGCTGGGATTAGAATATTGGAACCTCTGTGACAAGACCCAGGAATCTGCATTTTTACAAGTTCCACCAGTGTTCTTGTTTTCTAAAGCCTGGAATCCACCTTTGCACAGTCAATGACTGCTTCTGGGTTCATGGGCTTCTCTTGCATGTCTGCTATAGTACTCACCACATCATATTGTGGTTTATTTGTTTGCCTCCTTCTCTCCATTAGTCTTTGAATGCTAAGGAAGAGAAATGTTCTTCACCTTTGCTGACACTGCCCGGTACATGGTGGTGCTTCATCATTTGTTCAGTGGTCAGGGTATCCCAAAAGAGTACCCAAGGGAGAACTGGAACATTGTTAGAGTTCCCCTTTTATTGCAGGCATCAATGAGTAAAACCTTCTCAAACTTGAAGAGAAACAGTTGTTGAGATCTAGGATGAAGCTAACTGGCTTTGCAAGGTGCAAGGAGCAGATGCAGGTAGAACACAGTGGTGAGACACCTGGAAGCAGGAAGCCAGCCTCAATGCCTGTGGACTTCTGCCAGCTGGTCAGGATGGTCGGGAGTAGCAGTGATGTCTGCTATGGTGGTTGACCCCAGAGACCACCTATCATAAGGAAAATAAGCACAGCCAAAGAGTTGGTTGTAAGTTTATGTGGTTTGTGGATTCCTTTTGGGGCAGTAATCATAATGACCTACCTAATATCCATTTCCCCTTTCTTCCTCAGTCACAGGACCTGAATTCATTATTGGCAGCAATGTACCCAGCTGAACAACTACATTTTCCAGTCTCCTTGTGGATAGGGGTGGATCATGAGATCTAAGTGGAGTCATTGTGTCTGTCCTTTCTTCTTTCTTCTTGCAGCCTTGAGCAACACAGCCATCTTGCAACTGAGGATGGACGCCGTGAACATGAAGCAGAAAGCTAGTAGTGGTCAGGGGCTCTGGTGTGACATCATGGAACCAACATTTTAGCCAGGGCTTGCCTACTTTGGACTTTTTTAATGTAAGAGACCAAACAAATAAGAACCTGTATTATTTAAGCCACTGATATTTAGATTTTCTGCATGTACAATTGTATCTAATTCTAACTAATTCATGTTGCTGGGATCATTTGCCTGGTGAACTGATTGCCCAATATAGACTTTTTTTTTGCTGTTTATGTGAGAGTCTGATCCCTTTGAGATGCAAGGATCACCCTCATCTTTAACTATTGCTTTCCCAAGTTGCACAGAATCACTGGAGCTCTTGGCCTGAGACTATTCAATCTTTTGAGTTATCTAAAAACGAGCAGCTAGGCTCATGAGCCACTTGTGACATTAACCAGATGGAGTCTCAAACTCTTCACGGAACCCACTTTACCTGGGAGAACCATGGAAGATAGTTTCATGGGCTCTTTAATTTGGACCCAGAGGAACCACATAGTTGGGAATGTACTACTCCTGAGATTTCCTTCTTGTAAGACAATTGCCTTTGAGCTTTAATTATATACATTTAATTCTTCGAGTCTGAAGTTGACATGAAGATTTCCTGGGTAGTGACTGTCAAGCTTATAAGGGAAATTCCATAATGCTATAAGAGGGAGAAAGAACATGCACAAAGCAATACATATTTGCATGTGTGTGTGTGTGTGTGTGTGTGTGTGTGTGTGAGAGAGAGAGAGAGAGAGAGAGAGAGAGAGAGAGATGGGATTCAAGGTATAAGTGTTTCAAGTCTCTCAGTAAGAATAAATTTTTGCAGCAAACAAAATGAGAGATCAATGAGAGAAGATCTAGATACAGTTGTAAGCATCATCCCAAGCCCAGCAAAATGAGGATGTGTCTGTGAGCCTGATCCAGAATACTGTGTATAACCTAACCTAGATGACAGAAGGCTAAAGAAGCCACAGACTGTGATCAAAACAATAATAAAGTACTGGGTAAGGGTGCTAACATGGGCTCTGGGAGGTGAAGACACCTGGGTTCAAATCTCTAGTTTTCCATCTGTTATTAAATGAGGGTACAATGTCCACCTGGCAAGGTTGTGAAGATTATATAGGAAACTGTATATTAAAAGGACCTGGCCATAGATAACAGAATAAGAAGTATGGGACAAGGGAGCATAGAGGCTACTATTGTGGGCTTTGCCATGCTAGAGATGAATGGTCTGAATTTAGCCTCCTCTACTTACTTGCTCAATGACCTTGGACAAATCAGGTAACTTCCTTATTTCTCATCTGCAAAAATGGGGATAATAATGTATCTTACTTATTGGGGTACTGTCTAAAACCTAGCAAGACCTCAATATAATACTGCCATGGAGGCAACAGCTGCTTCTGCTTCTCTTTCTCCTCCTCCTCCTTCTTTTTTCTCTCCTCTCCCTTTCACCTCTCAGCTCCTTCCCCCTCCTACCTCTCTTCCTCCTTTCATCTCTTCCTCTCCCTTCTTATTCTCTTCTCTTCTTCCTCTTCTCCTCCTTCTCAATTACAGGAAAAACAGATTCTTCTTTCCTTTTTGTCAAAAAAGACTCTTTGGTACAGAGTTCCTTGCTGTCCTGCACTGGTTGTGGTCAGCTACTGAATTTGGGGGTTAATTTGTTTCAATGGCATAACCTTGCTTATCTTGACTCATATGTATAATTCCATTGACTGTTGATATGAGTTACATGAAAATGTGCTCCAAGGTCAAATAAGCTTAGGAAATACTAAGTAAAAAGACAGGTTTCTTTACTTTAGGACTTCTTAGAGCTTTTAATATGCTAATATCTCTTGTGATGCTCCAAGTTTTTTCAAAATGATTTAAAAGTAATTATTTTGTTTTTTAAAAGCAAGCCTAATGGGTCTAGTTTTCCACAAAACACACTTTGGGAAAGGCTGACCTAAGACAATATATTCGTTAACTGACTGTTTCCTACTGATATCCCCATCCTAGTTTATCTCCATGAGTAGTGTGTTCCTGAACTTCTCTACTTAATCCACTCCTACTCCTACTTACATCCCATGGCTTCCCATCACATTTCAGTCTTTTTCTTCCCTTTGCACCCCAGATTGCTGAACCCCACTGAAGAAAGTTAAGATGTGGAACTGATTGAACTCCAATACTGTTATGTTATGCACTGTTGAGCTTTCAGAATCTCCAATCTTTCATTTCATTCCCAGACAACAATCTACAAACCTCCTGCAATGGCTGTTCCTGTTTTCACTTTCCTCATACCTCAAATTATCCTACCCCCTTCTCACAGCAGAAGACTTCATTGCCCATTTGATCTAAGAGATCAAGGTCATCTGATGGAAACTCCTGAGTGCATTTTCATCTCTTCCTATTTTACCTTGATCATTACCATTCTGTCTTATTTAAGAGAAAGATTTGTTTTTCTATGCCAGCCCCCAATCTCCAGTCCCAAGCCAAACCATTTTTACTACTCCCTGTGCTTTTAAACATTCAGCAAATGAACACAAGAACAATCAAAGGGTTACCAAAAACTTCTTGAAAGCCCTCTTTCCTCTAATTCAGTGCTTCTTATCCAATGTGCTCACCCCTTGATCATCTCATTTCTGCTTTTGACCTCAGTGGACCTCCATGCTGGTATATTTGTGAATCTAGCTTTTTCCTCTTTCTTGTTCCTGAAGACCCAGATTTTCATCTGTCAAGTGGATGCTTCTACATGCACTTCAAACTCAGCATTCAAACTGGACACATTATCTTTCCCCTCCAACTTACTCTTCCTTCTGTGCTTTTCCCAGTATTAACCTCCCAGGACCCCACACTCAAAGTTTCACAGCCATCACTGACATCTCCCATTCTCTTGTCTCCTTTTGCTGTACAAACAGCAGACTTTCTCTTTTTTCCATTCCCACATCTGTTGCTTTAGTCATGGTTCCCCCATATGGATAATGAAACAACCTGTCAGGTAGTCTTCTCAACCCCATCCTGAATCTCACTGCACTCCCCAATTAGTGCCAAAGAGGAATCTGATGAAATTCAACATCCATTCTTGACTCAGAAATAAATAAAACTAACTAAACAAGCCCCCTAGCAAAATAGAAATAGAAGGACAATTAACATGATAAAGATTATCTGTCTCAAACTAGCAGCAGGCATCATATTTAACAAGGAAATCTTGAGGCATTCTCATTAAAGCCATCACTAAGACAAAGATGCTCGTCATTATAATTAGCCAGCATAATAAGAAAGAAAATAGACACAAAGTATCATAAAAAATGAGGCAAAGTTATCTTCCAGTGCTTATTGATTTTTCTCAAGAGAAAGTATGAATGAATGAATCACATGGGAAAATATTTATGATATATTGTTACATGAAAAGAATAGTGGCTAAAAAAAGAAAATATAAAGTATGATCCCAACTTTATGAGGAAACTTTTATGTGGAAAATAAATGAATATTTATTGAATGAGGAAAGTTTTCATGACTGGAGAAAATTATTTTTCCGAAAAACCTATACACTGCAATCTTAATTTGATTAAATAAAAATATGTATTGTTTTCCCCAACATATATCTGCAAAGATGTAAACCAAAATGTTAACAGTGATTATCTTTGGGAGATGACATTATAGATGATTTTTATTTTATTTTGGGTTCATATATTCTACAAGGAAAATTTATTCTTTTGAAATCATGAAAATGTTATGAGGTAAAACAAGCTTCTAATTTTTAACTTCTTGTCTAGGTACTAAAGATTAATTTCTCTGGTATTTTTTGAACACCCAAAGATTAGCTATTCATTACTCCTTTGCACAAGTTCTAGCCATCTCTATTTCAGATGGCTTGGTCTGTCCTAAATACAAGGAACATTACTTTCTCTCTTTCTAAGAACTCTCTTGGGGAAACTTTTCTACTTAGACGTGATTTGTTAACAGGTGTCACGTTTCTCGGAATTTTGGTGAGTAAATCATAGATCCAAGAACAGGAAAGCTAAAACTTACCCACAATGAAAGTGTTGTAGGGTCAATTTTGCCATTTCGGTGGATAAAGAAGGCAGAACACGGTGTTGGCTTATTTAAGCCATGGGAATTCCGAGACAGCCTTGAACACTGAGTCACAAGAACATGCTAGCTCCTGCTTCTTTCGGAAGCCAGGCAGACCCCGAGGATGCTCATGATGAAAAACTGCCCAGCCCAATAAAAAATTATTAAGCCCATTTGATTCAGGAAATTCAACTGTGCCTCCCAGTGACTTAATCTTCCCCTGCTCATAATACTATCTTTGGGGTCCACTAGTCTTTAACTTGATTTGGCTCTAGTTTTTGGATTTCTAATCTTCTTAATGAGAATTCTGTTACCAACCTCCAGTTCCTTTCCTCCAGACCATGGGCCTAGCCAGGTCTCTGGATTGCATCTCTGCCCAGCTGGTCAGATTGGAAATGATACTGCATATCAGCTGCCCATTCAAGTGATGCATCAGATCAGGTAGTAGGCAGTGGTAGTTGCTAAAGCCAGCAATGGTAGGGCATGATTTTGGGTATATTCTTGTTTGGGGCTTACTGAGTTTCCTGGATCTGTGAGTTTATAATTTTCATCAAATTTGGAAAATATTCAGCCATTTTATCTTCAAATATTTTTTCTCCTTCCCTCCTTTGGGGACTCTATTTACATATATGTTGGACCACTTGCTACTGTGCCACAATCCTCTATGCTTTATTTTGGATAGCTTCTTTTGTTGATTCTTCAAGTTTATTGACTTTTCTTCTGTAGTGTCCAATCTGCTGTTTAAACCCATTCAGTGAATTTTCCTTTTCTACCTTTGATAGTACAGTTTTCAGCTCTGTAAGTTCCAATTGGTTCTTTTTTATATCTTCCATTTCTCTACTCATTATGTCCATGTTTTAATTTTAAATCCTTGAGTATATTTATAATAGCTGCTTTAAACTCTTTGCTAATTCCACCACTGATGTAATTTATGGTCTGATTCTATTGACTGATTTGTTTCCCTCTAGGTTATGTGCCACATTTGCTGCATCTTCATGTGTCTAGTAATTTTTTATTAGATGTTGATCATTGTAATATTAGGTTGTTTAGTGTAGATGTTGTCATCTTCTTTTAAATACTATTGGATATTGTTCTGTCACTCAGTTATGTGCAAATCAATTGACCCTTTTAAGAACTGTTTGCAAGCCAGATCTAGAGTAGCCATTCCTCTAGGGCTAGACCCCTTGTGGGGTCTCTACTGAAAGCCTCGGGTATTTGAGATCCCCCATTCTGGGGTATGGGAACCCCAATGACTTCCATGTCTCTGTGGGCTCCAGGAATTGTTAAGCTTATCGCTCCCTGGCAATTATTTATCTGGCCTTAGGGTTTCATCCTCTGCAGACTTATGGATTCCTCTATGAAGATTTCTCTGCATAGCTATCTCTTTTCCATACTACAGATTTCAGCCACCTTCTGATCCTTGGGTTCAGATCTCTATCTCCTGGGTTTAGAGACTTCCATGCTTTTGTTTGGGTTCCCTCTCCCCATCCTTCATCTGGATGGTATGCCCAGGCAGAATCTTGATTATAAGTCTTGCATCTTTTGTTTCTCTTCTATCAAGGATCATAGCTCTGTGGCCTTTTGCCCAATATTTTAAAACAGTTTTTCTATATATGTTTTACAGTTTTCTAGCTATTACAGTAGGAAGGAAATTTCTCTATCAGTTACTCCCACAGAGCAAGAAGTGAAATTTTCCTTTGCTTGTATGTTTAAGTAAACAGCATTGTGATACATAGATCTCATTTTTTATTTTACCGTTATTCTTTTTTAAAATTCAGAACTACGCTTTTCAGATTAGCTCATTCTGATACGTTATATCTAATTTTTTCTTTTAACTGTAGCATGATTGGAACTTTGTTTTTTTAAAAACTAAATCTGGCAGAGATATAAGAGCTAGATTGGAGGAGGGGCATGTCTTATTTATTCCCATCCCTGCAATTTTTCTAAGGCTTCTCTACTGAACAAAAATATTTTGCTCATCCTTTCTGTCAAAATATGCTAATTACTTTCTTGATGTCTTAACTTGCCAGGCTGTTAAGGCAAATATCACACAGTGGGTTGGCTTAAACAACAATAATTTATTGGCTCATGGTTTTGAGATTAAAAGAAGTTCAAAATCAAGATATCAGCAAGACTTGGTTTCTCCCAGAGTCCAGCATTCTGGTGCTGGCTGTTGGCAATCCTTGGAGTTCTTTGGTTTGTATATTTGTCTCGTCACATGGCAAGGTTCTGTCCTTTCTGCTCTTCCAGTTTCTGCTGGCTTCCTGCTTCTCCTGGTGACCTTCTCTAACTCCTGGCTTCTGGTTTCTTCTCTTTATAAGGCCCATAGTAATATGGATTAAGACCAAACCTCATTCAGTTGGGCCACACCTTAATTAAAAATAACATCTTCAAAAGCTTCTACTTACAATGTGTTCACACCCACAGGGACATGTATTAAGATTAAGAACACGTGTTTGTTGGGAACATAATTCAACCTACCACACTTAGTAATTTAAAAATCTGAAGTAAACATATAGAAAAATATAGAAAATAATGTAACAGATATGGATGTGTCAGTCACCTGGATTTAAATATGCTAATATTTCTGTATCAGCTTCATGCCCGTGTCTTTTGTATGATGATAAGGAATAAGTTGTTTCAAAAATAAAGGCCCAATCTCATACTTTTTCTCCTCCTTCCATCCCCCATCTTAAGAAGTTGATGTGTATTTCTCTATGCATGATTTTGTACTTTTACTATATGTGTATTACTTCATAATTATAGCATTTTGTGTGTTTTCAAAAATGGCATCATACTGTATGTATTCCTTTATAACTTACTTTGTGGCTCCATATTAGGTTTGCTATTTTGATTTATTGAAACTGGTAGATCCAATTAATTTATTTTAACTGCTGTATGGCATTTAACCAATTATTTTATCTATAGCTTCTTTATCCTCCTACTAATGGAGAGTTTACCAATTTTTCTTTTACATATGTTCTTATGCTTATGTATCCTTGGATCATTCCATCAAATCAGCAAAAATTAAAATCCGGTGACACTAAGTGTGGTAAGCATATGAACAAATGTAATCTCTTAGACAATGTTGATGGGAGTTAAATTCTGTACAGCTGCTTGAGAGATCAGTTTACTAGTGTCTAGTACTAAAGATGATCAAAGGTATTTTGGTTAAGAAACCACTTTTATTTGTTTCAACTTCATGTGTTTGTATGGAAAGGAAAAAGCCTATTATTCTAGCCACCTCAGAAACTGAAGTTACTCTGGGACAATTATAATTTGGGGGCAGCAGAGAACCCAAAGGGATGGAAAAAAATTTTAAAAGAGCAAATAAATTTGAGTAAGTTCATGGTAAGTTCAATCATGGCTGAAATTATTAATAAAGAGTAAAATTTGTGATCTCTCACTCTTTCCTTTCCACAGCTATTTAAAGCACATTTTATATGCAATAGTTCAATGTCTTGATCCACCTGCTCCCCTTTGCTTTGAATGCCTAACCTTCTCAACCTCCACCTTCTCTTTGGCCCTGACTCAACATACACATTCTTTGCTCATGAGGCAATAACAACAAAACCAGTGGTTATCAAATCTGGCTGCTTATTGGAAACATCTAGGGAGCTTTTAAAAATACCAATCCGTGGAGATTACTCCCAGAGATCCTGATTCAATTGGATTTAGAGCCATTGTTTTAAGCCATTCAACTCACCAGTATAGCACTTTGCACAAAATATTCAATCATGTAAAATATATCTATATATAGTATGCTTATGTATCTTCTTCATCATTCACCTTCCTTTTAGAGGCCATAATTTAGGCAGACTCTCTGCATGAACCACCTCTACTTTAATTCCCACTGACTAATGGCATTCATTTGGAGAAATTACTTAATCTCACTGTCTTGTTATTTCCCCTCATCTCTAAAATGGAAATAATAATCACACCATACTTTTCAGGACTATTGTGACTATCAAATTAAATTATACATGTGAGTAAAATGGAAAGCAATTTACAAATGTTCATTATTATGAGTCTCCCTGCTCAACACACCATATGCTGTTTGAATTACATCCACATGTACTTCTCTATGAATTGAATTGCTGTGATTTCCTGTTTGTTTCCTGTATGTCTCCTTGCCCTTATGTGACCTAAATCTCAAAGGAATTAAAATGTTTTGGGAGAAGAATCAAGGTTTATATTTCTTTACTATATCTTATTCTCTCACATCTGAATACAAAATGAGAGGCAGAAACATTGAGTTGGATGTATGAGCAGGAACATCTCCCATAATTGATTAAGTTTTCTTCTATTACAGTAGACATTACTTTTGGTTGGGATATTTTACATGCACCCATACACACACACACACACACACAACATACTGCAAGAAAATATTTGTTGGCATATTAACCTTTGATCTTTTCCCTTTCAACATTTCTCCAATTCCCTTCCATCATCTTCAGTCCTGGATGTGGCTCATTGATTCTTGGTTCATTGTCTGAGGGGAGGAATGTGTCAGGGTCAAAAGCCTATGAAGCTTTTTTTTTTTTTTTTTTAACTTTAGTTTCTAAAAGCATAATCCCACAGCAGGGGAAAGGATTTGAGTCATAGACAAAAAATTTTGGCTAGAAACCATGGAAAGCATAGAATTTGCTGATCACCAGGCAAGAAAAAAAGATTTGCCCATGCTTAGGAGAGAGGTGAACAGAAAGAAAGGAGCACTATGCAGGGACTTCGGCAGAATCTGCCAGGGAGGTGGCCAGTTTCCAGAGAAAGAACAGCTGGGAGGGGCATCTAGATGGATAGTCAATCTTGAAAAGATTGCAGTTTCTCAACTCTGACTCAGTAAAGGCAAATAGCATCTGGATGTGTAGGAGCAGTCATACTGGGATGGTGGAAATTCTCCATGGCAATTTGTGTGGTTACATGAAAAGGAAGAGATTTTCCTCTACCTCTATAACTCTCTCTGTGCCTCATTCTGAAACCATGCACAACTCTAGCCATTGTGGTGGGGCAAAAACTCAGACAGGCTAACCTGTCTCAGCAGCTTGATGGGAGGAAAACCAAATGAAACTTAAGTGGTTCAAAAAATTAAAGAAAGTTCTATTTCTTGCACATTTGGGAATGTGGGCTGTGTGTAGCTATTTATACATACACACAACTCAGGGTGTTTTGCCAGAAGTTACAATTGTATTTTTCTTCTTTCTTTAGACAGAAAAATGCCCAAGAATCACCTTGGAATGTCTGGTGGTAGCCCCGTTATTTGGAAGGCTCTGGTATCAGAGTGGAGTCACCCATACAAAGAAATGTCATGTTGAGATACCTCAGGAGGGTGATAGCTCTGTAATGAAGAGAGCATATATAACACACTCTAAGAAACAGAGAGGCAAACTCATATAATATTATTGAAGGACAATGTTATATTAATGTCAACATTTTCCCCTTGCTGATATGTTTTTGCTGGTAAGGAGAGTTGCAATAGAGTTCCTATGATAAATTAAGAATTGTAAAGCTAGTGTCATTTCATTAACAATGACTTATTCACATTTATGCAGCTGGTGGCTAGTGATTTCCACAGCAGGGGCCTGGTTGGGTTGCTTTAAATGACTCCTAAAAAGAAGGCAATCCCGAGTTCCTCACTGGTAGCTTGGAGCATCCACCTTCAGAGATGCTGGCTTTTAATTCTTATGAGAAGGAAGGTAGGAAGTGAGAAATAATTAGGGAAACGTGTGGAAAAGAAAGCTTTTTGCAACTTGGAATCGTGTCTCAGTCACCGACGTCTTCTTCCCCTTTGCCCTCCTTCCTATCTGTAGTGCAGCTGTGATACCCTTTTAATATGATACAGCAGCAGCCTTTCAACCCTGAAGATGAAAGCCACTTGGTAAGGAAGGTGGAAGTAGAAGACAAGAGGAGTCTGAGTTCTTGTTGGCTTCCTTAAGCTGTTGACAATTGCTCATGATTGCTACCTCCAGACTTCTTGTTATAAGAGGAAATTAATCTAATGGAGTGTTCTGTTCCATGCAGCTGAATGCCTCCCTAACTCAAGCCTTCGTGAGCAACAATGACTGGCTAATATGTCAACGTACCATATACACTTAGGGCAGGGCTCATTGTAAATAGTAATGAATGTACATTCATATTTCAGAAAGTTTTCCTGGTAATTTTGAGGGTTTCTGGCCAAGTCCTTGTCTTATTTGGATTGTCACTGCTTTTGCTCATGGTTTGCTGTCTAAGAGCTCAAGCCAGGGGCAGAAATGCCAAACCTGTCACTTTCTCGCTGCTCATTTATGCTTGAAATAGTAGTAGTATTGTCAGTCCAGAGTTCTTATTTGAAGACATCTCTTTAATTCACTAGTTTATTTTATGAGCATTAGTTTAATTAAAAGATTATAATGCATAAATCCATGTAACCAGAGTCACAGACACTGCAAAAGGAGCGTTTAATCAGAAAGCAAAGAAACAAGGGAAAGCCCTAATTTTCCCAATCTTCCAGCCATACACCAGAGATAAAAGCCTTCCTCTTCCTCAAGATCTGGCAAGAGAAACACTGTCAGTCTGAATGCCACATAGTAATGTTTAATTTTTTGGTTTAAGAATTAAAACATATAGAAAGTATGGTCAGTTAATAATTCTAAAAGGATAATCTAAAAGAATGCCCTGTTATAACACAGCTAGATTTTGGTGTCTCTCTTCCAAATTATTTTTGATCCACTGCTAGGCTTGTAAGAAAGTAAAGGAAAATTTCATGGACCATCTTATGCAAAAACTACCTCAAAATGGATCACGGACTTAAATGTACAACATAAAACTGTAAAACTTTTAGAAAAAAGCATAGGAGAAAAGCTTTTTTGGATTCTAGGACTAGGCAAAAAGTTCTTAAACTTGACATCAAAAGCATCATCCATAAAGAGGAAAAAATGATAAACTGGACTTCATCAAAATTAAAACTTGGGCTCTGAAAAAGATCCTATTAAGAGAATGAAACAGCAAGCTACACACCGGGAAAAAAAAATATTTGCATACCATATACCTCAAAAAAGGACTAGAATATATAAAGAACTCTTAAATTCAAAAGTAAGGAAAACAAACAATCCATGTAGAAAACAGTCAAAAAACATGAAGAGACATTTCACCAAAGAGGATATATGGATGGCACATAAGTATAGAAAAAGATGCTCACTAGGGAAATGCAAATCAAAACCACAATGAGGTATCATTACATACCTATCAGAATAGCTAATGTAAAAAACAGTGACAACACCACATGCTGGCAAGGATGCAGAAAAATTGGATCTCTCATACATTGCTAGTGGGAATGTCAAATGATATAACTACTCTGGAAAGTAGTTTGGCAATTTTTCACAAAAATTTATACCAGCTTTATTTATAATGGCCAAAAAAATGGAGTCAACCTTGATGTCCTTTAATGGGTAAATAGTTAAACAAATGTTGGTACACCCTGCCATGGAATACTACTCAGCTGAGTGAAAAAAGCCAATCTCAAAAGATTATATACTGTGTGTATTCATTTATGGAACATTCTTAAAGTTATAAAATTATAGAAGTGGAGAACAGATTAGTGGTTGCTAGGGGTTAAGGTGGGAGGGTATGAGCATGGCTAGGAAATGGCAACATGAGAGATCTTTGTGGAAGGAAATGTTTTGTATCATGCCTGTATCAATGTCAATATTCTGGTTGTAATATTGTGCTATTGTTTTACAAGATGTTACCACTGGGGGAAACTAGGTGACACGTACATTTCTTACAATGGCATGTGAATCTACAATGATCTCAAAATAAAAAGCTTAACTAAAAAAAAAAAAAAAGCTAACTGAATAAATAAATTAAACAGTGCTTTGAAATCAGAAGATGAATAAGAAGCAAACTTGAAGTTTAGGGCCGCCGAGCAAATGCAAATACCAGCTGCTATGATAAAAAAAAAAAAAATGTGAAGTCTGTGACAAAGTGGAGGATCTGAAATTAAATTAGGTCCCTTGAATCCCTCTGGAGTAAAGTCCCCTCAGCTTAGGCACTCAAGATTCCCATAGATTTAGTTTAACTCCATATGCGCTCATAATAAAAAAAAAATATATCAAATGTACAAGCTACCATAAAGGAGAGCCAATGGATGCAATAAATGCTAAAGTAGATCCCCAAGGACACTTGTATGTTCTTCAGCTACAGAATATAAAATGATCAAAACAAATAAAAGATGAAATTAAAAATAAGAAACTAGCAATATGACAATTCCAATTGGAAAATGAAAGAGATAGAATTTTTAGAAATTAAAAATTATAATCGCTAAAGTAAAAACCTCAGTGGTGAATACTTCTAATCTGCATTATACTGGAGGCCTAGCCAGCAAAATAAAGCAAAAGTAAATAAAGAATTAATGATAGTTTAACAACGTGGGTAGTATATATAGCAATATACAAAAATCAAATGCATTTCTATAAGCCAGCAATATAGGGAAAAAGAAAAAAATTATTTTTTAAAAAGTACATGTACAATAGTAACAAAAAATAGATCACACTAGGAATAAATATAAAAGATGTATAGGACTTTAATGGAGAAAACTTTTAAACTTTCTTGGAAGAAAAAGATTGAAATGAATTGAGAGCTAATGTTCATGGATAGAAGACAATATCAACTCAATATCAACACCTTCTCTCTCCTCTTCAAATGAGTCACTTGCTTTCTGTTTCCCTGAGAAGATTGCAGCAATCAGAAAAGAATTTCTATGATCACATATAGATATCAAAGTCACAACAGCATTTTTCATTGAATCACTCATAAAAAGTGGTTCCATATCTATATCTGTATCTATATCTGTATCTATATCTATCTGTCTAAGTATCTATGTATCTATGTATCTATCTATCTATCATCTATCGATATCTATTATTGAATGCATCTTTTGAGATTCTGTAAGAAGCAGTATTATTCTTATCTGATGCAGCCTCCTTTGCAATTCCTCAGTCTTGCCTTCTGGTAGGGCCAGATGTTGCTGACCCAGTCTGTGGGCGAGGAAGGAACTTTATTAATGGTTGCTCAAAGTATGACTTGGCCTCCCAGTACTTCTTTCTTCTGTTCATGGACATCAAGAGAAAGACTGTGTGCTCAGGCACAGACTGCCCACCCACTTCCTCCATCTGTAGGGTCGAGAGGTGCGATGACACCATTCCGCCATATTCCTTAACCCTCACTGTCCAGCCTACTGCTATTATTCCTCAAATATACCAGGACTAATCTTGTTATGACCTTTATCTATGTATATGTCCATTATCACCAGCAGCCCCAGACAGACCACCCTTATCTCCTGCTCCTGAGTCTCCATATAGCTCCATATGTCCCCATCTCCCGTCTGTCCCCAACTAATGAACCCCTGCCACTATACCTTCTGGAACTCATCCAGCTAAATTGTTTGTCTTTCGCTTCTTTTTCAGCACATGTTTTCACATTCTTGCCCCAAGGAAATCTGTACTGCGCCTTGGAGGAATCTGTTTTTCCTGCTGCACTTTAAGTGTTAGCTATTTCCTCTCCTACATTGCTCTAACCAATGGGTCTCATTGTGCTCTATCATTCCCCCTTCCCTCCCAATCCCTAAAATACTTCAGCTTTGAATATCCTGTTCTCACCCACTAGCCCTCATGCTTACAGTCATTTACTGACCCCTAGGATATCTCCACCTTATTTCTTATTAATTTTAGCTCCTGGTTATCTGTAACTCTATCCAACACTACCTATGTCTTAATTCTTAATGATTTCAATATACACACAGATTATCTATCTATCCTACCTCCTGGATTTTCTCTTCTTCAATGATCTTGTTCTCCATCCTAACTTGTTCACTCACTCCCAAGGACATCCACTAGACCTTGTCATTACCAATAGCTCCAACTCCAATATTCCTGGCTCTCTGACTTCAGGCACATGGTAAGATCGAACCCCACCACTCCCATTGAAGGTAAGCAGGGCCATGAGACACGAGACTTATTGTGGCCAATGAAATGGGTATTACTTCTCTTTCCTCTATCATGATGACCACAGCACTTGAGATGATGGCTACCTGTCAATCTGGGACCAGGAGCAATTAGGATGAGTCCTTTTGATGACTTGGTTGGATTTGTAGCATCAACAAGAAATAAACTTTTGTTATTTAAAGCCATTGAGATTTTTGGGGTTGTTTAGTGCTGTAGCAAACCCTAGCCTATCTTTGCGAGTATGTACATCATAGTCTCAGTTGTATGCTTCCTTTTCTCTGAGTATTTTCCCTATCTTTCCAAATCACTTCCTATTTTCACCCTGGTTGCTACAAAAAACTCATGTAGTGTCAGAAAACTGAAACTGATATGTGAGAGCTTCACAATTTTTCTGAAAATATAAAATTAAAAAATACATTAAAAATGAATTTAAATAGGAATTCTAATATATTCTTCCAAAGTCTCAATGGATTGTCTTTTGCACCAACCTGGCATAGGTCCTCCTGTTTGGAGAACAGTGATCTAGAGGTTTTTTGATCACCAAAAGAGAGTTAAGCTGTCAGATTCCTCTTGCCCTTGTGACCCAGTTTTGAACATATAGGACTTCTCCTAGAGAACCAGAGGAGATTAACTTCCAAGAGATTCTGGTAGATTAAACCACTCAGGAGATTCCACTGCTTCTGCCATATGATGTGTACAGCTTCTCATTTTACCTGTTTCACACACTTACCTTCTGTCTCCTTGTATCATGACTTGATCACCCAGGTGATAAAGCTTCATGCTACACCTGTCTAGACAACAATAAGTAAAACTGCTATTCACGCTGCTGCAAAGAAAGGACAGCAGTGTGTCATAAAATTATCAGCTTTGCTCCTGAGCCATTCAATTTCATCTCAATACACCTTTATTTGTTTATTTGGACCAAAGTCAGGGATGCTATCTCTGTACCTGAAGGTACCTCATGTTTATAGAGAAAAATGTTCTCCAAGTTGAGTGACTCCCAAAACACTTGTTAGTGTATTTTCACATGATCCTGGTCTCCATGTGTATATAATACAAGATAAGCACATTGTAATTATCTTGGAAAAACAAAACCATCCAATTAGGCTGGCATGCATCCAGAATTGGTGCCTTCTGAATTGACCAATGATGGATAATGGATCTGATGCATCTTGAGATATTTAATTGGCTTATGTGGGCTCATCATGGTCCCAGGCATGATAACTGGCTTTGTTTTGATGTCCTTCAATTTCATATTTGTTTCAACTCCTCTACCAGACCCACATATTTATTTATCTTCTGTGCATCTGTTCTCAGAATATTTCTGTTTAGCAAAAAAGCAATATCAATAAACCCCTGTTATTTACTGTTGGAGTAAATCTATCAAATAGCAAAATAGCTCATCTGTTGGCCAGAAATAGCTGGTGAGTTGTTGTGTGTGTGCTTGTTTGTTTGTTTTTTTCTGTAGTTCTTTTCAAGACTATCTTTAGAAGCTGATTTCCAATTTCTTTTTTTAAAAAATCTTTGACTTTGAGTGTGCCATGAACTTGTGAACTCACATTATGTAAAATCTTTATATTTGTACCAAGCTTTGAAATGTCCTAGGCACTTCTATATATATTTTTTTATTTAATTCAACAATAAATACTCTGTTGCTATTGTTATGCTTGTTTTACAAGAAAAGCAACTGCAATTCAGAACTTCTGAGAGAAGTGTTTCTTTTCCTGTCACTCTTGAAAATGTGATAGAACTTCCATAATGTGTGAAATAAATTATACTAGCATTTCTCCATTCAGTGTTCCAGGCCCCTGGAGGTGTGCAGATATACTCTGCATCGCCCAAGATCTATATGAGACTATTTAAATTCTTTGATTTAATTTAATTTAACATGTTGTGATTGCAACAGCTGCATTATCCAGGCCCCCTAACCACTTCACGTGCACCCTTCTTTCCTCAAATAGAACAGAGACCTTCCCTCCAGGAAAGACAAGCCAACAAGCAAAAGCCAAAACTATGACAACAACAACAAAACCCCTCCAGAATTCCATACAGTTCTGAGCCAGGTCAAAGCCCAACATCTCTGGGTGATGTGCAGTCTCCTTTTTCCATCCACGTAGGTGCCTCGGGTTCTGGAGACAAATAAATCAGAAGACAGTACATCTCCCCCCAACATATCCAATGTATAATGATGACTAGGAATAGGATAATCATAATACAAATTCTGGTGAATCAAGTGGTAAAATGGAGCTTGAGGCACCAGCAGTCACTTGACCCTGGTAATGGTCAACCTCTGGATAAAATAGAGCACAAAGATCTCTCTGTCAGCAGAGCAAATTCACTAGTTAGTCCATCTGGCAGCCCTTGTTGGGGAAATAAAACATTTCTGCCAACAAAAGACCCCTCCATCCAATACAGAAGAGAGAGAACACAAGTTAGTGGTGAGTGAGATCTCATGTATCACAAGTGTCTACAAAGTCTAGACTGAACTTCACACAGAGAGGACAATTAAACCTCCTCTTATATCCTTAAGAGAAAAGACACATCTTGTGATTATCTCCAGCACCCTCCATGAGGATAATAAAATGCAAGACAAAGAATAAAAGTCTTGCCTTTTGAATATCAAAAGCCCAAGACTCATGATAGATGGAAGACATCTCCCCCATATTTCCTCCCTTCCATGTCCTACAGACATTTTCCTGGGTGGAGGGTGGATAGAGAGTCAAAGGAAAAGCAGGAGAGCTAGATGCTGGTGAGTCCCTGAGAAGAAGCCAGGGCTGGCTGGTGAGGGATGGATAGAGCCACCTGGATAAGTTTAAAGATCCAGAAACAGGGCACTTGCATTCCAATCCTAGGGAAGAGCCCGGCAAGCCTGAAAGTTGTCTTCCTTGGAACGTGTCCGAGATGAAGAAACACTGGCATGGCACATGCAGGTTGAAGAACTGTTTTTCCCACAGCCAGAGGTTTTGTTCCGAGGGCAACAGGGTGCCATGGAAGAGTTTGATCAAGGAGAGACAGCGTAATGGACATTTAAGCATGAGCGTTGAGGGCTACAGACGGTAGGAGTTTGAGTGTGTTAAAAAGCTGTTGGACACGTCTATTCAGAGGGACAGACTGAAAATCAAGGAAGGAGGGATGCCTAAAGCAGATGTGGCAGGCTGGGAAGGAGATCCAGGGTGTAGGAAGGAAGATTCGTCCTGGGCAGAAGGAGGAGCATGTCCTGTACTCTTAAGACAGGGTGGAAAAAAGAAGAGGGCATTGATTTGTAGATGGGAGGCAGGAGGTTAGGCATTGCATGAGTAAGGACGTGCTTTAAGGAAGGCGGGAAGTACCCAGGTCCTGGTTTAGAGGAAGATAGAAAAAGTCTGGACATGACCAGTGTGGAAATTGGGAGACAGTGGTGGCCAGGGACATTCCACTGACTCAGGTGAGACTGGAGATGAATGTGAGATGGTGCAGTCTGCTCCCACCAGATTCTGTGACCAAAAAGGGATGTCTAGGAACAGACACTGGGATGAATGTAGGGTTGATATTTGTTGGCAGGAACAAAGAAAGGGTGGAAGAATACAGCCCTGGTTCTCAACCTTGAAATCACTTGGCGAGCTTTAAGAAAATACTGATGCTTCAGTCCCACCTCAGGTATCTGATTTTTGTGGTCCAGGGTCCAAGTTTGAGCAGCAGTGGGCTAGAGGTTATTGGCAAAGGATGGCTGAACCTGATGGAACAGGTCTGAGCCAGGACAGAAGGTGTATGCAAAGGTGCAAGGAGAGATTAATTAGAAGGGCCAGAAGGTGGAGGATTCAGAAGTTGGAAAAGGAGTTTTTTTGAGATGTCCTGGAAATGTAAAACTGCAGAGCTTTCCTCAATTTCCAAAGCTAAATTCTCCTGTTATCTTCCAGTGGGCCATTGTTTATTTGTGTAGTCATGAAGAGACCCCATTTGCATTTGGAATAGCCCTCTTTCCATGCAATTTACCTAGGCTTTGTGTGCTGTAGTTTGCAGGACAGTTGCACAGCTGTACCAGCAAGGAGCAGTTTCAATTCTAGACACAAAATATCTCCTTCCACCTTCTGAGGGATGGGTTGCCGCTGCTAGCTGTTTCCCCGTGATGCATTATTAAAAGTGTTTTAGTTTTCTGGCTGCCAAAACAAATACAATGCAATGGGTTGGTCTAAACAACAGGAATTCATTGCCTCACAGTTTGAGGCTAGGAGAAATCCGAAATTGAGGTGTCCCCAAGGTGATACTTTCCTCCCAAAGACTGGTGTTGTGGGACTGGCTGCTGGTGAGCCTGGGTCCTTGGCTTCTCTGTCACATGATGATATACATGGCAGCCTCTCTTGGCCAATCTGTGGTCTGTTGACTTCTTGCTCTTCCCTTGGCTTTCTCTGTCTCTGTGGCCTTCCCTATAAGGCTCAGTAACAGGATTCAGACCCACCCTGATTCAGCTGGGTCACACCCTAACTGAAGCAAGCTCATCAAAAGGTGCTATTTACAAGGGCTCACACCCAGAGGAATGGACTGAGTTTAAGTACTTGTTTTTCTGGAGTACAGAGATCCAAGCTACCACAATGAGCATTACTCTTTTTGAAGCAGCCTTCGATAAGGAAAGCTGATCCACCAGGGATGAATGCCCAGTTGTAACCAAACCCTTAGCTCTGCCTCCCTGCCTCTCAACACTTCGCTGTGGCTGGGAAGGAGTTGGGCAGGCACTAGCAGCTGGGGGAGTCCTTTGGAGAACCTGCCTCTGTGCCTGCAGGCAGCTGACAATGGCCAAGCTAAAGAACGGTTAGGTGTTTTTAATCATCCACAGGCTGGTATGAATTTTATGCACTGGGGGGAGGGTGGGTTGGGTCTTAGTTTCCTGTGACTGCCGTAACAAAGTACTGCAAACCTGGTGGCTTAAGAAACAGGAATTTATTGTATCACAGTTCTGGAGGGTTGGAGTCCAAAATCAACTGACAGGGCCACGTTGCCTCCGAGGTCTATAGGGAAGTCTCCGTGCCACGACTCCATTGTGGCTTTTGGGTGTGGTTTGCTGCTAGTCTTTGGCCTTCTCTGCCCCATCATGATGCTTTTTCCCCTGCATCTACCTCAGTCTGTGTCCAAATTGCCTCTTCTTACAAGGACACCAGTCATATGGGATCAGAGCCCACCCTACTCCAATTTGGCCTCATCTTAACTGATCACATCTTCAAAGACCCTATTTCCAAATGAGGTGATATTCATGGGGTCTGGTGTTAGTACTTGCACCTGTCTTTTGGAGGGCACACAATTTAACCCATAACAGGGTGATAAAAGTGACATCTGCCAAGAGAGCAGGCTTGGCCAGACCACTAAGGACAATCCATATATACCCCTAGATCAGATTAAATAGATTCATGGGATTTTCTCTATTTTCTACCAATTCGCAGTTTTCCTAAACTTACCTACGTGTCAGAATCAGCTGTGGGAGCTCCCTGAAATCGTGGGGGCTTGCCCCTAGAGCAGTCCTTTTCAAACTATGGCTGTGCATCAGAATCTCCTGGAGGGTTTGTGAAAACACAGATTGCTGGTTCCCTATCCAGAACTTCTGATTCAGCAGGCCTGGGGTGGGGCCTGAGAACTAGAAGTTGTTTCTGACCCATTTCCAGGTGATGCTGATGCCACAGATCTGGGGACCACATTGGAGAAACACTTCCTTAGGGATTCTAACTCAGTGGGCCTGGAGGGGTCCTGGGGACCCCCACACAGGTGTTCTGCAGTCCACACTTTGAGAAGCACAACCTGGGGATTTAGTGAGTTCTGAGGTGAAAGTTCTGACCTTGCAGCCACGTGTAATGAGAATCAACAGAAAGTTAATCTGACCACACTGGGGTAGAGGTGATGGCAGCAAGACGCTTTAACTGAAGGTCTGTCCTCTTACCCAATGGGAGATACCTCTTCTAGTGTTAATCATGCAGTTTCTCTTTTATTTTATTTTTATCAAGGAAGACAGTATTTTCTTAAAGAGAAGTCACCCACAACCCTTGCTGAGCCCCAGTTTCCCTCCCAGGATATTGGGGGCAGGTGGTCTCTTCCAGCCCCCTTTTCTCCTGAGTCAGCCAAGCCAGCAGGCCCCTGTGAGAGTGATGTGGCCCCTTCCCTGCACCCCCAACCCAAAATGGGTTTTCCCCACCACATGACCTGTGGTTTGCTGTAGCATCTCCTCCAACCGTGGATTCTTCACTCCCATCTAAGGCAGGTGATAGGTGAAGATCTTCTTTAGTATTTTGATATTTTACAGGTTTGAGTAGAGTGTAGATTGAAACAAGAATCCCTTTCTCAATGTCAAGACTCCTGGGGCATCACACTAGCAGACATTATCCTGTCAACACTTCAATGATCAGTTAACACTTTAGCAAGAATAACTGACAGCCAGGTAAGGAGGAGAAAAACAGACAAGAGATGCTCAGAAGGAAGTGACAGAGCCCTAATTGAGGAAAGGCTATGAAAGACAAGGTGAGTGGATATCAATGTCCCACATAGCCTAGGGGGAATTCTAGGGCCATTCTGGCCATGACCCTCCACATCCACCTGGGTAGCACCTATGAACACCTAGCCCTTTTGCATTTTCTGATAGAGTTCTTATTTCTTGTGGTCTCTGGTTTGCAAAGGAGATAGTTCATTAAAGGTAGAATTCAAGAAGCTGGTAATGGATGCCCCACCCAAGCCTGCCTTCCTTCTCCTCCCACCCGGCTCCTTTCTGTACCCTATCAGAACATATATAGGTTCCCTGGTCTCCTCCTCATTCCTGCAAACAGATACCCTTGGCCTCGCCTTGGGGGTGGTGATCTGAAAGGGGTTCAGCAGGACTGTCAGGCTGACACAGCTGGGAGAAGGCCTGGGTGGGTCTTCCAAAGCGTGGGAACCAGCGCAGCAGCCTGGTTGCCTGAGTCTAAGAGCATTAGCATGATTAAATGTCACTTCATTCTAATGTCACAGTGTTAGAAACACACAACCTTGCCAGCTCATCTGGTGTCACCTTGCATTTGAAACATAAGGTCCCCATGGTAGTGTTTGAGATAGGAAATTTTATGTCCATGATTAAGAAAGAGAGACACTAAAGAGAAAATGGCAATTAAATGCATTCCGTGATACTGGACAGGATTTAATAACGGAGGAGAAAAGGCTCCAAAGGACATTATTGTGACAATTGGAAAAGTTGGAATATAGACTGTAAGCTTTGTATCAATGTTGCCTTTCTTTAACTTGATAACTGTACTTACATTGGCTACGTAAGTGAATATCCTTGTTCTTAATATGCATGGAAATATTAAGCGCTCAAGGAACATGATGTATACAACCTATTTTTTCAAATGTTTAGAAAATAGATGGATGGATGAATAGATAGATAGAATGACATAAATGTAGCAAGATGTTAAAATCTGGGTGTCTGGATAGGGTATATATTGGAGTTCTCTGGATTGCTTTTGTATTATTTTTGAAACTGGCCTGTAAGTTTGAAATTATTTCAAAATAAAAAGTTAAAAAAATAGGGTCACCATAGATATAAATTGTCCCCATACCTTGAGCCCTCCTGCTGGTAGAACGCCCCAGGACCCAGTACTGTGGAAATGTGCCTGTAGGTTCAGGATTACAAAGTTTCAGCAAACAAGGGTGGCCTCTCTGTGGGAAATTTTATGCTTTTAAGAAAACTCAATTCCTCAGGCTTCAAAGGCTGCTTGGAAAAAGTCAGGCAATGATGAAAGCGAGCTCCCCACTTTAAACTTCAGCGTGCCCCCAGCTTTTTCTCATTTGTCACATCACCGAAAGGCTTCCAGGGAAATAAAAAAAAAAAAAGGAAAACTAACAACTTTGTTTTGGCCCCGTGATCTTTAAATGCAAATAATGGATGGATTGGAGTCAATTTCTCAGGCAGGAAGAGTTGAGTGACACAAGCACTAAATGGAAAATTGGCTTTCTACTGGCTCTCTGTACCCTGGACAAATTCATAATTTAGTCTCAGGGATCTGGACAAGAAAACTCTCAATGAGGGGGATGGGGAAGACATCACAGGATGCTGTTTGAAATCTGAATTTCAAAGGCCAGTCTTGCCTGGAGAGAAACCACACAGAACAATGTGGGCTTCATTAAGGTTTAGAACTCTGCTTTGATCACAGGGGGTTGATAGGAAGGTTCCAGGTAGGATTTTATTTGGTAATAGGTTATTGACCAACAGCAGGGGGAGAATGGCTCATTTGCATATTTTACTATTCATGACCTTGGTGCTAAAGGAATCAGAAGGACAGCAGGTGATATGTCTGTCAACCTGGTGTTTCTGGAGGGAAAGGCAGTTTCGTGGCTGGATAAATAGACATCTTTTGTGTTGCTTTTTTCCTGGACCTGATGTTCTGTCAAACCTGAGAGTGTGAGACACTTCTCTGAAGACAGAGGCACCCTTGGGTGAGATTAATTAGCCCACATACCAAAGGTGCGGTGTGGCAGAGATGTGTGGACCGTGGGCAGACCCTGGTCAAAGAGGAGCAGGACAAGGTGAGAGGAGAAGGTGCAGAGTCCGTGGAAACAAGGGATCCTCAGCAGCTGCCAGGCCCCCTTGGGGGCTGCACTACTGGTTTATGCTCCACCAGGAGGGAGTCGTGCTGGGAAATTCCACCATGTCACAGCCAGCCAGGTCGGATTGAGTTGAAGCAATACCAAGATTCCAGAATGGCGCTACGGGTGCTGGGCTGCACCCTGCCTGCTCTCCCACTTGAACAGGATCCAGGAACAGCTTTTCAGGGTGAGGCTTTCTGGAATGAACAGAGTCATGGAAGAGGTCATTAGAGGACAGGGTAAGCGTGCAGTCAGTGTTCTCCAGAGGAATAGAACCAACAGGATATATGAATGTGTGTGTGTGTAAACAGAGTCATTACAAGGGACTGGTTTGTGTGATTGTGAGGGCTGGCCAGTCCAAATTCCATAAGGCAGGCCGCAGACTGGAAATTCTGGTAAGAGTTGATGTTGAAGTCTTGAGGCGAAAATTCCTCTGACCTCTGGAATCCTTAGTTCTTGCTGCTAAGACCTGCAGCTGATTGGATGAGGCCCACCCACAGGGCGGAGGGTCATCTCCTTTGCTTAAGGTCAATTGATTGTAGATGTAAATCCCATCTACAAAATACTTCCTCAATAACAAGTGGGCCAGGGTTTCACCTAACAACTGGGCTCATTAACCTAACAAAGGTGACATGTAAAATTAACCATCACTGTGAAGCAGAGGTGCAGTTTGGTAGAGCAGGATGCCAAGATTTTCTTTCAGTGGTTTCAATCTGTTTCTTCATTTTTTCTTCTTCTGAATGGCACTCCCAACCCAGCCACTCTCCACACCCTCATTCAAACAAAGCAAACCAACTTACGGTGCTCAAAGCTCACTCCCTACTTCCTCCTTCCAAAATTGTTCTTGGGAAAGTTTCTAAGAGCAATTATTTAAATTTTGGGAGGATTCTAGTTTAGATTTTATCTCCCTTGAGAACATTCACATTTAAACTTTGGTCAATAATTAAGAATTGAAATTGGAATGATATAATCTGTTATCTGTTAAAGGATGTTGGGGCATCTGAGGGCAAATGAGGGAAGGATTTTTTTTAACAAAGGGATCTTCCTTGTGTTATCATGTTATTTCATATTTACAGTGTTACAGGTTTTAGAGCACTTTTACATAAGCACTTCCCTTTGAGCCTCAAAAGGTCTTTTCCATTTGGCAGTTGGAAAAAAAAGTGATATTCAAAGAAGTTAATTGGCTTTTGCCAGGTCTGGCAGTGGGTAATGGGTTCAGCAACCCATGGGTTTTACCTTGAGGAGCTCCCTGCCTGTTTGTTCAGCTGCAGGGGTGAACCCAGCTTTACCCACTGGGGAAGGCAGTGAACACTACCATTTCCAGAAACCCAGGAGGCTCATGATAATGTCTGCTAAACCCTGCTTTTTAAAAATAATTTTAGACTCACGAGAAGTTGCAGAAATAGTACAGCAAGTTCCCATGTACCCTTCACCCAGCTTCCCCTAAAGGTAATGTGTTACATAACTATAGTATCATCAGTAAAAAAGGAAACTGATGTTGGTACAGTACTATTAACTAAATTAGAGACCTTATTTAGATTTCACCAGTTTTTTTAACTTCAATTTTATTGAGATATATTCACATACCATACAATCATCCAAAGTGCACAATCAGCTGTTCGCAGTACCGTCATATAGTTGTGCATTTATCACCCAAATCTATTCTTTGAACATTTTCCTTGTACCAGAAAAAGTGAAAATAAGAATAAAAAACAGAAAGTAAAAAAGAACAACCAAATCATCCCCCCCCATTTCTCATTTAGTTTTTTTGTCCCTATTTTTATACTCATCCATCCATACACTGCATAAAGGGAGTGTGATCCACAAGGTTTTCACAATCACACTGTCACTCCTTGCAAGTTACATTGTTATACAATCGTCTTCAAGAGTCAAGGCTACTGGGCTGCAGTTTGATAGTTTCAGGTATTTACTTCTAGCTATTCCAATGTATTAAAACCTAAAAAGCGTTATCTATATAGTGCATAAGAATGCCCACCAGAGTGACCTCTCAACTCCATTTAGCTTTCACCAGTTTTTACATGCACTCAGTTTTTGGTTGTTTTTGATACATAGTTCTCTGAAGTTTATTGCACATAACAGACTCGTGTAGCTACACCCACAATTGGAATACAGAACCATTCTATCTTGCCGGAGAAACTCTCTTGTGATATCCCTTTATTGTTACACCTTACCTACCAATCTATTCTCCATAAATATCATTTTGTCATTTCAAAAATTCTATCAAAATGGAATCATAACCTTCTGAGATTGGCTTTTATCATTCACTATAATGCCCTTGAAATTCATCCAAATTGTTATGTGCATCAATAGTTTGTTCATTTTTATTGTTTAGTAGTATTCTACAGCATAAATGTAACACAGTTTATCCATTCTTCCACAGAAGGACATTTTTGTCATTTCCAGTTATGAGCTACTATAAACAAGCTTGTATGAACTTGAGCTTTCATTTCCCTGGGGTACACACTTAGAAGAATCATTGCTGAGTTACATGTAAGCACATGTTTAACTTTATAAGAAACTGCCAAATCGTTTTCCAGAATGTCTGTATCATTTTACATTCCCATCAGCAATATGTGAGAGATCTGATTGACCCATATCCTCATCAGCACATAGTAGTGTCAATATTTTTAATGTTGGTCATTCTAATAGGGATGCAGTGATATCCCCATATGGCTTTAATTTTTAATACCTAATGGCTAATGATGTTGAACATCTTTTCATGTGCTTAAAGGCCAAGACTAGGATGAAGCAAATGAGATGTTGAGGGTGCAAAGTGTAAGCCAGTGCCCACACTCAGGTGCCAACCCAGTACATGCACAACCTGGAGAATGAGTTCTCCTTTAAATTTTGCACCCTAAGGCGCCTTGCTTGGCTCACCCTGGCCCTGGCGTGGTGTGCTTATTTGCCATTAGATGAGTTGCCTTTTAAGTGTTTTGCCCATTTTCTAATTGGATTGAACGTTGCATTACTGTTGAGTTTAGAGAGTTCTTAAATATTCTGGAATCAAGTCTTCTTGTTGGATATGTGATTTGCAAATATTTTCTCCTAGTCTCTGGCTTGTGTTTTACAGAGCAAAATTTTTTATTTTAAGGAAGTCTAATTTATTGATTTTGTCTTTTACAGCTCATGCTTTTGGTGTCATGTCTAAGAACTCTTTGTCTAACTCTGGGTCATGAAGAGTTTCTTCTATTTTTTCTTCTGAAAGTTTTATCATTTAACATTTTGCATTTAGATCTGTGATCCATTTCAAGTTAACTTTTGTGTAAGGAAGGAGGTTAGAGCAATATTCTTTCTTTTAATCTTGCTTTGCCTATGTATATCCAGTTGTTTCAGCACCATGAGTCAAAAGATTATCTTTCTCCATTCAATTGTTTTGCACCTTTGTAAGAAACCAGTAGCCATATTTGTGTGGGCCTATTTCCAGGTACTCTGGTTCTGTTCCATTGATTTATGTTTCTTTCCCTCTGCCAATATTACACTGTCTTGATTACTACAGCTGCATAAGAAGTTAAGCCCTATTAGAGTGTACACATTTTCTAGGATATTCTGCGAGTTGCACTCCAGTGGAGGGAGATGGGACAGGTGTGTGTTCTCCTATGTTGGGGGATCTCATTATTACTGTTTTTCTGCCTAGCTTGAGAATCTCAATCTTTCCCTCTCCCTCATTTATATCCTAATTACTTTCAGAAATTATACAATTAAAGTACATGTACATAAGGCAGTTAAAATTTCAAAGAGATAAGATAATTGTTTTGAGCACCAAACTTATCTCTGAGTTTCCTGGCAGCCAAGTCAATATGGGAGGAATTGACTCTCTCTCTGAACCAATTCCTCTCAGAAATGAGTGCATTAATGAACAGAGCCTAAGTATTGAGGAACCAGACATTATAATGGCTTAAGGATTGGAAATTCTTAATGTGGTAACAGAACCCCATGCAAGGGAAGTCGGGAGCTGGGGACAGGAGAGAGTTCACAGAGCTGACCTGACTGCTTTCCTTAGAAAGGTTTTCTTGTGAGGTTGGCCCTTGGCTAGCGTCTGGGAACCTGGAATTTGGGAGAGTTCTCACTGTTCTCAGAACTGAGAAGAGAGGCTCACTGGACCTAAACTGTTTGCATAAACACTGTGGTTTATGCTGAATGCCTGCTTTCCTTCTGGGGGTCTGGAATTTTGGAATGTGCTAGGAAGAGGCTGTCTTTGTTACCAGTCTCCAATGAAAACCCTCAGCTCTGAGCCTCTATTGAGCTTTTCACTATATCACAACTCATTGCTGAGGGAATTAAGCACATCCTGCATTGCTTTCTCAATCTTTAGTGTTGCTTTCTCAATTAAAATCTGCTTGTCATGTAGGAGCATAGCTGCACTTGCTTTTAATTGGTTAATGTCGGAAGGGTGTATCATTTTCCATCATTTTAGTTTCAAACTTTCTGTGTTCTTCTACCTAACCATATATTAAGTTGTGTCTTTTATCAGCAATATGATGTTGCAATTATTGTGATTTTATTGGAGTATTTATTCTTTTTATTAAATGTCATTTTGGATATATTTTGAATTTTAATATACCACTTACTATTTGTTTTCTATTTGCTATGCTTTTTTCATTTTCCTTTCCCTCTCCTTTCATGACTTCTCCTGGGTTAATTTTGCTCCTATTTCCTCTTCTATCATTCTCTCTGTGACTGACTTCGAGATCACATCATGCATTCCTGCCTCATTAGTGGTGTCTTAGAATTTTACCACTTCCTGAATAACTAGAACTTTACATCATTCTGATTCCATTGACTCCCTTCTCTCCTTTTGTGCTATTTCATCATATATTTTAATTTTGTATATATAAATCCTTAAAGATAGCTTGAGTGTCTTTGTTTTAAATAGTTTTACCCTCATATTTATTCTCTTGCTCTTTATTCTTTCCTACATTGCTATGCTCTTGTCAGGATGATTTTCCTTCTGCACGGTAATCCTCTTTAGAATGTCTTTCGGTATTGATGCACTTGTAACAAGTTTTCTCAATTTTTGTTTGTCTGAAAATATCTCTATTTTGCCTTTAATTTTTTAATTGGGAAAATATCAACTAATATTAATAATTTAATTTTTGAACAATCACTTGGGCTGAGCCCTATATTCAGTATTCTATAAAATTTTTTCACTAGATATTTACAACAGCCCAGTGACTTGGATATTGCCTTCTCCACTTTACAAATAAGAAAACTGAAATTGCCAGAGGTTTTCAAGGTCACCAGTTAGTAAACAGCAAAAGTTTGCCTTTATTTTTGAAGGATATTTCCCCTGGGTATTTGATTCTAGGTTGGTAGTTATTTTCTTTTAGCACTTTAAACATTGGTTTGATGAAAAGTCAGCTTTAGTCTTGTTCCTTTTATCTCTGGCTGATTTTACATTTTTCTCTTTGTCTTTGGATTTTAAGCAGTTAATTATGTTATATGTGGTTGTATTTTCCTTTACATCCTCCTTGAATTTTGTGGAGCTTCTTCAATCAGTGGATTGATGTCATATATTAGTTTCAGAAAATTCTCAGCAATTATCTCTTCAAATACTGTGTCTTCACCATTTTCTCTCTCCTCCCCTTCAGGGACATATATATTATGTTATATTTTTCCTCTGTAACCCATATGTCTCATAATTTTTTTCTATGTTTTCCAATCTTTTTTCTCCTCATGCTTCAATCTGTGTATTTCTAATGATGGATCACTAACCCTTTTTCTGATGAGTCTCACTGATATTTTAAAAATCAGTTTTATTGAGGTAGGATTTACATTCATTAATATTCATGAAATTTAAGATTACAAGTTAATGCATTTTAACAAACATATACTGTCATGTAATCATCATATAGAACACTTCAGCATCCTAGAAAATTACACCCTTCCCTTTTGCAGTCAGTTGCCTCCACCCCCAGGCAACCATTGACCTGCTTTCTGTCACTATAATTTAGTCTCTTCTAAAATTTTACGTAAATGAGATTGTGCAAAATATAGTCTTTTGTGTCTGCCTCCATCACTTAGCAAAATGCTTTTGAGTTTCATCTGTGTTGATGTGTGTTATCAGTAGTTCATTCCATTTTATTGCTGAATGGTATTCCATTATGACAATGTGGCACCCTTTATTTATTCACCAGTTAATGGACATTTGTTTGGTTCCCAATTCAGGGCTATTATGAATAAAGCTGCCACAAACATGCATGTACAAGGCTTTTTGTATCCACATTGTTTTCATTCCTCTTGACAAATACCTAGGTATGGAATTCCTGGGTTGTAAGGTAAGAGTGTATTTAACTTGATAAGAAATTGCCAAATAGGAATTGTTTTCCAAAGTGGCTGTGCTTTTCAAAAGAATTCGCACCAGCAATGTATGAGAATTCCAATTGCTTCATATCCTCACCAAAACTTCTCATTGCCAGTTTTAAATTTTAGCCATCATAAAATGTGTGTATTAGAACCTCATTGTAGTTTAATTTACATTTCCCTAATAATGTTGAGCCTTTCACTCACATATCTTCTTTGATGACATGTCTTTCAAGTCTTTTGTATATTTACTATTTGGGTTGTTTATCTTATTTCTATCGAATTATAAGAATTCTTCATAAATTCTGGAAAAAGTCCTTTATCAGATCTATCTTTTGCAAATATTTTTTCATAGTCTGTGCATTTCCTTTTAATTTCATTTACAGTGTCTTTTAAAAAGTTTAAAATTTTGATGAAATCCAATATATCAATTTTTCTTTATAGTTAATACTTTTTTTGGGTCTTATCTAAGAAATCTTTGATTAATCCAAGATCACAATGATTTTTCCTATGTTGTCTTCTGGAAGTTTTACAGTTTTACCTCTTATTTTAGATCTATGATCTATTTTGAGCTAATATTTTCATACATTATGGGGGCAGGGTCTAGATTCTTTTCTTTTTTGCATTTATTTATTCATTTCTTCCAGTAAAATTTGTTTAAAAGACCATCTTTTTTACACTGAATTACCTTGACACTTTGTCAGAAATTAATTGATCATATATATTTGCTTTATATTTGGATTCTCTATTCTATTCTGAGCTATAAGTTATATCTTTATGCAAATATCACACTATCTTGATTTCTGAGGCTTCATAGCAAATCTTTAAATCAGAGAAAGTGAGTCATTCAACTTTGTTCTTCTTTGTCAAAATTGTTTTGACTACTACTGGGCTCTATATAAATTTTAGAATTAGCTAATCCTTGCCTACAGGGATTTTGATTGGGATTGCATTGAGTCTATATATCAGTTTGTTGAGAACTGTCATATTAACAATATTGAGTGTTTTGATGCATGAACATGATAAATCTTTATTTTTTTAGGTCTTCTTTAATTTCTCTCAGTAATGCTTTGTAGTATTCAATGTAGAGGTCTTGTACATATTTTGATACTTTTATCCATAAGTATGTTGTAGTTTTAGATGCTGCCATAAATAGTATGGCTTAAAATTTTCAATTTCTAACTATTTGTTATTGTTATATAGAAACTCAGTTGAGTTTTGTGTATGACCTTGTATCTTGTAACCTTGCTAAACTCACTTTTTAGTGCTACTAGCTTTTTTGTTCTTAGGATTTTCAGTGCAGATGATCATGTTGACCTGAATAAAGACAGGTTACTTCTAACTTGCTGTTCCGGTTTGCTAATGCTTCCGTTACGTAAAACACCAGAAATGGATTGGCTGTTACAAAGGGGGTTGATTTGGTTACAAAGTTACAGTCTTAAGGCCATAAAGTGTCCAAGCTAAGGCATCAAAAAAGGGTACCTCCACTGGAGAAAGTCCAGTGGCATCCAGAAAACCTCTGTTAGCTGGGAAGGCACGTGGCTGGAGTCTGCCTGCTCTCAGGTTGTGTTTCAAAATGGCATTCTCCAAAGTGTTGCTCTTGGGGCATTTTGTCCTCTCTTAGCTGCAGCTGCTCTTCAAAATGTCACTCTCAGTTGCTCTCCATCTGGCCTGTGTGGCTCTTTTTAAAGTACTCCAGTGATCCAATAAAGACCCACCCTGGATGCGTGGGGCAACACCTCCATGGAAATAATCTAATGAAAAGTCTCGCCCACAGTTGATAGCATCAAATTTCCATGGAAACACTGAACCAATAAGTTCCAACCCAATCAACACTAACACGTCTGTTCCCGTAAGATTGCATCAAAGAACGCGGCATTTGGGGGGACATAATACATCCAAACTGGCACACTTGCAAATCTGATTTTCATTTGTTTCTTTTCCTTGCTGTATTACACTGGCTAGGACATCTAATAGAATACTGAATAGAAATGATGAGCACTGACACCATTGATTTGATCCTGATTGTGCTGGTTTGTATATATTATGTTCCCCCAAAAAAGCCATATTCTTTAATGCAATTTTGTGGGGGCAGATGAATTAGGGTGGATTAGGTTGGAATCAATTGGTTCAGTATTTCTGTGGAGGTGTGGTCATGCCCATCTAGCGTGGGCCTTGATTAGTTTACTAGAGCCTTATATAAGCTCAGACAGAAGGCGCTCACTGCTGCATCTGAGACAGACATTTTGAAGATGGCCTTTGGAAGCTGATGCAGATATTTTGGAGTACACCATTTTGAAACACAACCTGGGAGCAAGCAGATGCTAGCCACATGTCTTCCCCCCAACAGAGGTTTTCTGGATGCCAATGGCCTTTCTCCAGAGAAGCTACCCTATTGTTGATGGACACTCTATGGCCTTAAGACTGTAACTGTGTAACCAAATAAACCCCCTTTGTATAAACCAGTCCATTTCTGGTGTTTTGCATTCCTGCAGCATTAGCAAACCAGAACACTGATCAAGTCAGGAATTTAAAGGCAAGGAATTTGTCCATTGCATTTAAATTGTCAAATATGTTGACATATGTTTATTCATAATATTCTTTTATTGTTCTTCTAATATATATCAGATGTGCTATGACATTTCCTCATTATACTGGTAATTTGTTTCTTTTCTCTTTGTTTATTGATCTATCTGACTAAAAGTTTGTCTGTTTTCTTTATCTCTTAACAGAACCATCTTTTGATTTCATTGATTTTCTATATTTCTTTTCTGTTTCCCACATCTTTTATTGCAGCTCTTATCTTCATTATTCATTTCTTTCTTCTTCCTTTGGTTTTAATTTGCCATTCTTTCTCTAGTATCTTAAAACAGAATATCAGAGGTGACTTTTCCTCCTAATATAAATGTTTGATGCTATAAATTTTCCTATATGTCTTGCTTTAGTAGTATTCTACCAATTTTGATATGTTGCATTTGCATTTTCATTCAAATAAAAATATTTCCAATTTCCCTTGTGATTTCTTCTTTGGTAATCAGTTATTTAAATGTATGATGATTACCAAATATTTTGAGAATTTTCCATATATCTTTCTGTTACTGATTTCTGGCTTAATTCCAATCCAGTCAGTGAACATAATTTGAATGATTTTCAATCTTTTAGAATTTATTTAGACTTGTTTTATAGATTGATCTATAATATCTCTTGTTGAATGTTCTAGGTATACTTGAAAAGAATAAGTTATCTGCTGTTACTTGGGGGAGTTGTCCGTAAGTGTCAATTAGGAGACGTAAGTTGATAGTGTTCAAGTTTTCTGTATTTTCACTGATTTTCTGTTTACTTGCTCTGTCAATTATTGAGAGAGGAATATTGAAACCCTTCACTATAACTGTAGATTCATTATTTCTCTGTTCAGTTCTATTAGTTCATTCATTTTGAAGCTCTGTTATTAAGTGCAAATACATTTGGGATTGTTATGTTCTTTTTATGGATCGATTTCTTTATAATTATGAAATGTCTCTTTTTACCCTTAGTAATTTTTTTCTGAAATGACTTCATCTGATATTAATACAGCCACTCTAACTTTCTTATGGTTAGTGTTTTCATGGTATATATATTTTCCATCCTTTTATTTAGAACCTATTTGTGTTTATATTCAAATTGGGTTTCTTATAGATAGTATAGAGTTGGATCTTGCTTTTCATCCAGTGTGACAATCTCTACCTTTTAATTAGTGTGTTTAGACCATATGCATTTAATGAATTATCAAAATGGTTGCATTTAAATTTACCATCTTTCTATTTGTTTTCTATTTGTCCCATATGCTTTTTGATTCTTTTTCCTCTTTTGCTGTCTTTTATATTTTAATTAATATTTTATAATTCAATTTTATTTCCACAATTGGCTTATTAGCTTTACCTCTTTGTTTCTCTTTTTAAAATTTTGTTCTTGAGTTTACAATATGTGTTTTTAACATATCACAGTCTATCTTCAAATAATATTATACCACTTCACATACAGCATAAGAATCTTGCAATGGTATACTTTCATTTTCCTCCTCCTGTGCTACAGCTGTCATATATTTTATTTCTAGATCTATTATAAGCCCTGTGTATTAGTCAGTTCTCTCCAGTAAAACAATGGCAACAGGAGAAAGATTTATTATAGGAATTGGCTCACTTGACTATGGGATTGGGCATTGGTTTGTGGCCCTCATCCTCCATCCTCAAAGCCAGAAATGGTGGGTTTGTCATTTGCATGTCTCTTCCACTTTTAAGGACTCTGTGGTTACATTGATTGGGCAACCTGGATAATACAGGACGATCATTGTCCGTGTTTACTGATTAGGAATCTTGATTCCATCTGCAACTTTAATTCTCCTTTGCCATGTAAGGCAACATAGTCACAATTTCTGGGGATTGGGATGTGGACACTGTGGTGGGGGAAGGGAAGGCAATAGGTTGCTTACCACAGCTGCTTATAAGGCATTGCATATATTTTTCTATTCATGTTCTATGCCTGTTTTTCTATTGTGTTGTTAGTCTTCTTTTACGGATTTTAAAGAGCTCTTTATATATTGAAGTACCTCTTTGACTACCAAATACATACCTTCACCTTTCTTTTCTACCATTTTGTTATTCGTCTTTTGGCTTAAGTTTATATTTTGTTTTCCCATGCATAATTTTCAAGTTTTATGAAGGCAGATTTATCAACATTTTTCTCTATTGCTCTAGGTTTTATATCTTCCTTGTAAATGCCATCTCACCTCCCAAAATAAGAATTCTCCCATATTTAATCCTGGTGCTTTTATAATATCCTTTTATGTTACATTTAAATCTTTGATCCATGTGGAATTTATTCTGATATAAGAAATAACAAAAGGTATCATTTTAATTTTTTCCAGATGGTTAGCCAGTTGTCCCCAAATCATTTCTTATATAATCTATCTTTCCCAACTGATTTGAAATGTTTATGTTATTGCATTAAATTCCCACACGTATTTGTGCCTGTTTCTAGATCTTCTAATTCAGGTCCAGTTAACCTGCCTATTTCAGTGGTTCTCAATCAGGGACAAGTTTGCCCTGAAGGAGACCTGTGGCAATGTCTGGAGACACTTTTGGTTGTCTCAGCTGGGCTTGTGCTCCAGGCATCTAGTGGGGAGAGACCAGGGATGCTGCCCAGCATCCTACAATGCACAGGACAACCCCTCACAGCAAAGAATCATCTGCCCAAAATGTCAATAGTGCCAAGGATGAGAAACCCAGGAATCTGTATTGAACTGCTTCAATCACTGTAGGTTCACAATGTTTTTGAATATGTACATTGGCTAGTTCCTTAACAGTAGTCAGGTTCTCCCTGCGAATTCTCCAGACTAGGATTGCATGTCCATTCTATACTTCTCACTTCCATCCAGGGACTGAATCTCAGTTCTTCTAGCTCAGGAGCTTCTCAACCTAGCACTATTTATGTCTTGTTTTGTCCTGTGCATTAGAATATTTAGCAGCATCCCTGGCTTCTATCCACTAGCTGCCAGGAGGGTCTCCTCCCCAACTCATGATTATCAAAACATCTCCAGAGATTGCTAAATGTGCCCTGGGGGAACAAAACCATCCCCGGCTGAGAACCACTGGCATATATACATATATATATATATATATATATATAATATTTAAATATTAAATATTTATCTGCATCTATATCTACACATATTTAAAGTCCTGTTGGTATTTTTATAGAGTTTACATTAATATTACACATGAAGAAAAACCAACATTTTTGTAATATCAAAACTTTCCATCGAGGAGCATGGTGTGTTTTCCCAATAATGTAAGGTACAATAATGCAAGGTTTGCCAGTAATGTAAGGTATAATTTTTAGGTACAGTAGTAGAAGTTTGATATTTATTTTGATAAATTGATGCATATTTTTAAAAGTTAATTCCTAGATATTTTATCATTTGGGCTGCAATTATAAAGAGAATATTTTCTTCCATTATATTCTCTAGCTGGTTGTTATTTGTAAATGAAAACTATTTATTTTACTTCTTAAGTTTGCAACTGACAACTCTACTGATTTCTCTTGGTTATTTCTCCTTAATTATTTTTAAATAATTTAATTTTTAAATTTTATTTTACTAAAATTTTATTTTAATTTTTGATAACTTTTAAATAATTGAATTTTCTGAAATGCAATTGTTATAATTTTGCTTCCTCTTTTCCAATTTTTATACCACTTGTTTCTTTATGTTGTGCAATTTTATTGGCTGGTACTTCCAAAACTGTCAAATAAGTGTGTGATCCTGACATCCTTGTGCTGATCCTACTTAAAACATAACTGATAAACACTGGAATTTGTTTTTCTGCTTGGCACTTGTTTTATTCCACTCAATTCTCTTCCAAGTAAATACATTGAGCAACCTCTTTGTATAAAAACCTTGCAGAGTTTATAGTCTAAGGGTTGCGTATTTAGGTTGAGAACATAGAAAATGTTTATTCCTAGTCTCCCTCACAGCGAGGCAGCAAATGAGTGGCTCAGTTTTTACCAATCTGATGATTCCTTCCCAGATGTTGAATCAGGGACTTATGATGTGAAGAAGTGGGGAACATTGAGAACCAGTTGAGTTGCTGCGTCAAGAGTGAGGGCTTTGGCTCACTGCTGCCTCCCACACCTGGTATGTGGTAGGGTCTAGGGCTCAGCTGGGGCAGTTTCCTCTCAAGACCAGTTTTGGGGCATGGCTGTGGGTATTGGTTCTGGCTGAGGGTTCTGAGCCAGGTCCCCAGCCCTTCCAACAATCCAGTGAGTGCCCAATTACTTTTCAGCACATCTTTTGGTTTCTGATGCATGCAATTAAGAACCCTGACTCACAGACTTTCCATGACCCCCATCCAAATTATGTTACCTGTTATGTTCTTTTCTGTCATATATTTTGTAATCACACTGGTGCAATCATCTCATATCTGTCTTCTCACTGACAAAAAGCTCCCCCAGGACAGGGGTCCTGTCTGGTTTGCCATTGAACTTCCAGTAGCTAGTGCCAAGACTTGCACATAGTGTTGCACCATAAACATTTGTTAAATGCAAACATGAGTTAAATCAAGTAAACACCTAACAGAGTCTAAATGACACAGGTGAGACATACAAGGTAGAACCTCTATGCTGGGGGATGAGCTTCAAGTGTAGCCTCTTCCTTCAGTGACCACAAATCATGGATTTACTAGGGCAATCCAAATTTCATATATCCCCTCCACCTTTTTCCTCCAAATACACTCAGATCACGTGTCCTAGTTTTTCTGCCTCAAATCCTAGTTATATAAGAGAAGGAAAACCACAGATACCAAGTATAAATTATCCCTCCCCAAGAATGTCTTTCCACCTTTCCCTTTCCATCAAATTAGAAGTCACCAGCTGGAGTGGGCAGTAACTTTTGGGTTGCTGTGAGCAACTGATAGCCACATGGCTGAGTGCCTGTGAAATGAATTCTGACAACACTCACTCCTTGCTACATCAGGATACGTTCAGTGGTTTTCCGCCTCTTCCAAGAAGGCCTTTGTTGGCGATCAATAATTCTCAGCAGTAAATAATAATAACAGCTATTATTCACCACATATCTGGGACTGTGCAAGACATTTATGAGCTCTGCTCTCAACTCTGGACCTCCTAACACAGATGTGTGTTTTTTGTTTTCTAGCATGGCACCAGGGCCTCCTTGTGTTTGGCACAGATAGGTGGCCAACAAATATTAGTAGCATGAATGATTCAATTTGCTTCTCACACTGTGTTTAAGATGTTAGGCTTCTCTGTTTGCTGATTGGAAACAGGCTTAGAGAGGTTAACTGACCTGCTTCAAATCATACAGTTGTAAGTAGTGGGACTGGGATTCAAAACCAGGGTCTTACTCTCTACTCCCTTCTGTCTCCTGTTCAAAGTTGTCTGCGTGGCAGACACAAGCCCCAAAGGCAGCACAGCCAGAACATTTGGGAGTCATGTTTGAACACTGAAGTCAATGAGAACCAATAGACTGTGAAAGAGACTAACTACTTGGAAAGTAACCCTCCCAGAGTGATGTCTTGTTGCTGAGGACACAAGACAGTTTCCAAGTTTCCAGAAGGGAGAGCAAAGTGCAGCTTAAATGTAAGCGTAGAAAACAGTTCAATCAAGGTGATCAGTGTATAGCCTCAAGCAAGCATGCTTGGAATGCACAGACATAAAGAGCACTGACTAAGTTACAATCCCAGTGTGTGGTCACAGTCTGGTGTCAGGTGGTGTTAGCCAAATAAAGTGTGGGTCTTCGGGGAGCATTCCCTGAAGGGAGTCCAGGAATGTGTCTGTGTGCCTCTACTGTGCAGAGGTAAAGATGATGAGCTTAGTACCATCTCTCCAAGATGCTATTTCTTTTATGTGGGCTGGTAAGCCAGCAGGCTACCTGGAGTCAATGGAGATGTCACTGACAAGCCTCTCACACTCTGCTCTGAGTCTTGGCTCTTCAAGTGACATGTAGACTTCAGCTTGGTTCCCCAGGTGAATTCTTAGCAGTAGTAAATGTAACACCTTGACAGATACTGCTTGTAGACTCAATTAGCAAATCAGCCATCTCATTAATTACTCTGTCTCTTTTGAGTTTGGTTGTAGCAAAGTGTCTGTTTAGTTGAGTTCCCCAGAAGCAGATCTTTGGAGGAGGATTTGTGCACAGGTGATTTATTGAGGAAGGGCTCTAGGGGAGTGCAGTAAGAGGGGGTGGTGGTGTGCAGCAGGGCAGGAAACGGGAGGGAAGCAAGTACAACTGTGACCTCAGGCAGTGAGTGAGACCTCAGCGTTGTCCCCACCCGAAGCAAGGGAGCTGGGCTGTTATACTTGTGCACCCTTCCTCTGTGGTTAAGGGATCTGGGGGTTCTCAGGCTCTTCTACCTCTCTACAAGTCTGAGGACAGCCGTGTGAGGGCAAGCTGCAGCTGTTGTCAGAAGCAAAAGTGCACCAAAGTGGAGGTGAGGGTGGCACAGAAAATTGGGTCCAACAGGATGGGGGCAAAGCACTGGCATTTGCTTTTCCAAAGTCATTCTCCAGAACTGACTACCCTGTGAACTGCCCAGCAGCCACGATGTCTTTCTCTGACTTCTCACCTGCACAATTGGGGAGATGGGATCCAGTAGCATAGATGTGATACCTTCCCCTCCCCTGCCCCACACCCTCCTTCTCCATGATTGCTAGATTGTCCAGACAGAGAATCACCAGCTTCTCCTGTGTATGGACAGGTCATTCAGACACATACGTATTAGACATGCTATTTATTGAGCCTGTCACTGGGCTGAGCACCCTGGCTAGGGTGAGGAAAAAGGCAGAGACGGTCCACAGCTGTGTGGTCAAGATACAGTAGCCACTAGCCATGTGTGGCTATTTAAATTAAAATTAATTAAAATTAATTAAAATTAATTAAAATTAAATAAAATGTAACCATCAGTTTCTTGGTCACACTAAACACATTTCGAGGGCTCAGTGGCCACACATGGCTGATGGCTACTATACTGGACAGTGCAGATACAGAACAGCTCTGGTCTAGAGAACAAGGAAGGCTTCCAGAACATTCTGAAGGCAGATTTCCCATTAAATACACCTTATGAACCCCTCTGTGGAGGCCTTGGGCATAGGGGTACCCCTTTGCTTTCTTGTGTCCTTCAGAGTCTCATGGAAAGCTTTCACACCCACAGTTCAACAGCCTCCTGACATTCCTGGGGGGGGAGGGAGACAGAAGCAGTTACTATTCCCAGGTAAGAACGTCACTAAGATGAGATATAGAGCGGACGCCTGGGGGCTTAGCTTCCCACTGAATATGTGGGAGTTTCCCGAGTCCAAGGTAGAGGACTTCAGAGTGTAGCAGCAAGTTGTGGAAATGAGGCGCTCTCAGTGCAGCGGGGTTCCTTCAGAATGGGAGTGAGTCCCTGAAGACAGGCATTTACCAGCCTTGTGGGCTAACCATGTGACAGTGGATATTTCCTATCAAGAGTTCTCTTCAGGGGACAGTCGACACCTTGAAATAGTACATCATCTCACCACAGTGTAGTGTATCTTCTCTTTTCCTTACCTCATAGTTTCTGCAACTTCCTTTTATTATTCAGTCTAGAAGCCAACGTGTTAATGTAAGATAATAATAATAGTGACCATGTATAGAGTATTTCCTGGGTTCTGGGCACAGTGGCAAGCATTTTACATACATAAATTCAGTTCATTTTCACAGCACCCCTCGGATGCAGGTACTGTAATTATCTCCAGTTGAGGAAAATGAGGCCCAGAGAGGTTAAGTGACTTACTTAAGGTCACACAGTGGGCAAGTAGAGGAGCCACTGTTTGAAACCTGACAGTCTGGCTTTGGAGCTCCAAGACATCAGGCCATGCTGCCTCTCACAGCAGGAGGGCATGTTGGTATTTAAAGTGACTTTGCATTGTCAGATATATACAGCATGTGGATTTTGAGCATGCCACTGTTTTCAGAGGTAAAGGTTAATGATGACTCATTGGACCAAAGTATTTTCCAAAGCCTTTTGAAATCTGTCCTTTTGACATAATAGGTTTATGTAGTTGGTGCTTTCTTTTTATTCCTCATTAAAGTATCCATAAATAGTTCAGGGTGCCTACAAGAAGGGAAATCAGTTTCTGTTTCTGGAGCTTCTGTTTTCAACATGTGCCCTCACGGAGCATCGGCCTCAGCTCTTGGCAGAGAGCACAGAGCAGCTAGTTAGCAGAAGCAAAAAGGGACTTGTTAGGAGGTCTTGGGTGTGTACACAGTTATTGTAGAGCTCTCTGTAGAAACCCTGACAACGCTCAGCCCTCAGATTCATGTTTACTGCTCCTGCTGGGAGGGCAGTATGGCCGCTGGTGCTGCAGAAGGCAAAGGGTCAGAATGCAGGCCCCGCCACAGCTGGCAGAGCCGCAGGGGCCCAGAAGGAAGCTGCCAAGACAGGTAGCTGGTAATGGCCCCTGCCACGGTCCAGGTCGCCAACTGGATGCTTCACATCCTGCCTCTCTTTGACATCATCCAGTTTCAAATTCATGTCTGGCCTGAGTGCATCGGGTTGGCAGATCCCAACTGCAAGAGAATCTGGGAAATGCAGATTTTGCCTTTCAGGACTTTGCAGGATGCTAAATGGTATCCATAGGCCAAGCCATCCTAATTATCCCTGTTGAAGGATCTTTTGATGAGTATCACATGAAACACAAACATCTTCATCTTCTGGCCCATTCTGAGAGCTCTATCCACAAACCTCTTTCCCAAACTTCCTTGTCAATAACGGTCTTGATTTGAACTTCCCATATCTTTGATTACTTGGAGAAATGTTCAGGCACTGTTTGCAAAGCAGTGTGGATCCATACATCCAGCCATCTTTCCTTCCAGATAAGGTAGTCAACCAGATGTACCACTCAGAAATCTGCTCCTGAGACAATTTCTCTTCCCAACTGTTTCAGGGCCACCTCTAACAGGGGATATAACACTGTATAGGTCCTGAACCAGTGGGATTCACATAACATGCAGAATTGCCTGCCCAATTCCTCAGTCATCTGGTCCTAGGCACGTCTCATGAGTCCATCCATGTAGATTGAGAGAGAGGTGATGATGCAGCAGGAGTAGAAACCAGGAGAGGAAAAGCCACCTGTCAATGCAAATGTCTTATGCTTCCAGGACTTATTCAGGCCTGATTTGAATGTTCGACTGCTGTTGACTATGGAGTATGGCCAGAAAAGCCATATACTTTAATGCAGTCTTGGAGGGGGGCAGACTGATTAGTCTGTTGATTGGGGTGGAAACTCTGATCGAATTATTTCCATGGAAGTGTGGCCCTGCCCATTCAGGGTGGGTCTTGATTAGTTCACGGGAGTATTTAAGAGAGAAGCTGGGGCCTGACACAGACCCAGATGCTTGCTGACACTGAGAGATGCTTGAAGACATGGACAGAAGGACTTTCAGAGATGCTAAGTCAAGAGATGAAGCCCAGAATTTGCCCCTGAGAAGCTAAGAGAGGACTCCCAGATGCTTAAGGAGAAAGCCACTGGAATCAGAACCTGAAAGCAATGCAACCCAGGAGCAAAGGGCCAGCAGACGCCAGCCACGTGCCTTCCCAGCTGACAGGTGTTCCAGATGCCATGGGCCTTTCTTCAGTGAAGGTATCCTCTCGTTGATGCCTTAGTTTGGACACTTTTATGGCCATAGAACTGTAAATTTGTAGCCAAATAAACCCCCTTTATAAAAGCCAATCCATTTCTAATATTTTGCATAACAGCAACATTAGCAAACCAGAACAGAGTACTTCTGGGCTGTGAAATTTTATGGATGTTCTGTACAGAACCCTGTTCTGCCACAGACATGTGAGGCACTGGATAATCAGGCTCAAGTGGCAAAGCTGCCTTCACTGCAGCCTTGACCAATAGAAGACCTTCATTGCCCTTAGCCTGTGTTAGTTTCCTAGGGCTTCCATAACAAAATACCATGCACTTCGTGGTTAAAACAACAGAAAATGTTTCCCTCCTATTTCTGGAGGCTGGAAGTCTAAAATCAAGGTGTTGGCAGGTTGGGTCCTTCTGGAGGCTCTGAGGGGGCATCTGTTCCATGTTTCTTTCCTAGCTTTTGGTAGTTTCTGGCAATCTTTGGTGTTCCTTGTCTTGAAGACATATCACTCCAGTCTCTGCCTATGTTGTCACACAGACTTCTCCTTCTGTGTGTCTTCACATGAACTTCTTAGGATCCCAATCATTGGATTTAGGGCACACTCTTGTCCAATATGGCCTCATCTTAACTAATTGCATTGGCAAAAGACCCTATTTTCAAATAAAATCGCCTTCTGAGGTTCTAGGTGGACTTGAATTTGGGGGTACGACCCTCAAAACTGACTGCCTTGTGGTTATTCAGTAATGACTTGGGTTGGTACAACCAAATTTGGAAAACTTTGTCTCCATCATACAAAGGTACCGACAAAGCTTTGTACTGCTTTATGGATGTTGGAGAAGCAAGATATGGAAATACTCCTTAATTTCAAAAGGGATATCTATCATGCCCTGAGCTGCTGTGCCATACACCAGAAACTTAACTAAAGCATCAGACTCCTAAATGTGTATGGAGCTTATCTCCCACTTTGTGACACATATCATCTGAAGGTATCCAAGTACCTTCTATTTATTGCTCACTAGTCTTACCAGCATGAGAGGGCCAGTGGTGAGATGATAAAGGACTCCGCATAGAACTGACATAGTCTTGAGCAAGACAGTGATAGTGTACTGACATCCTTGCCAGATGAACTAAAAATGTTTTTGCTCTTCTCTGCTTATTGAGAAATAAGTGTTTGCTGGATCAATAGCTGTATAATAGGCTCAAGAAATTATATTGATTGGCTCCAGTAAATGTTTAGTCATTTGGTTTTCCACTCCACATTGTTTCTGAGCAAGAAATTCTGACCGAAAGAAGAAGGCAAAATGTTTCCCATGTTATTCATTGCCCTGACCCTGTTTCCCATCATCCAGAAGGAGACATACTTACAGAATGGTAGAATGGCCTATTGAAGACAGCACCATCTGGGAAATAAAGCTTTGTGGGTTGACCTCTTTTCCAAAGGATGTACTATATGCTTTGAACCAGTGACCAGTTGCCAGAATACAGGAAATGGGAGAATGCAAGAAAAAGAATAGCTCTTGTAATTGGAATCATCATTCAAATGAGTTTATAAGAGTCCGCTGTTGTTCTCCAAAATACATCTGTCTTCTATACAGGCTAAACAGGTGAACTAGAGAAGCTTTGATAAGAATCTTTGTTACTGCATCTTTCAAGTCTGCAATGGCAACTTTCATCTTTGAAACTCCCTCCTTGGATGATATGTTACCTTGCATTGAATATTTTAGTGGGTTTCCACTTGGATTTTCTACTCTAATAATTCTTACTCCACAGGTCAGGGAGGAAACGTGGACATTCTGCCAATTCTCAAAAATTACATCTATTCCAAATATGCAGTTGAGGAAGTAGGACAATAACCACAGATGAGTTCAAGAATGCACTGAGCCAACAGTGGGACACGCTTGATCCAAAACTTTATTTAGTGTGTAGCCTTCAAAAGAACACTTTTAATCTATCTGGTAAACCATGGAGGCATTCTGTGTCCTGAGGAATTCATATTATCTTAGAGCCAATATCCAATGAAGGGATAGCTAACTTCCTAATGGCCAGAGGCCCCTTTTCAAGAAGGGCGAAGGGTTGTATTTGTACTGTTATTGAAACATCTTTTTTCAAAAGTACCCAGCATCCTCTTCAATTTGTGTCTCTAAATTGACCGTGGGAACGGGTGAGGGGTCATGACCTGTAGTAGTGACTTAAGTTGGTCTATGGGTCAACAGTCTGCAGGCCTCTAGGCCTCAGGCCAAGAGGTTTTGTTCATTTCTTTATTTTGTTTGTTTTTTGGTTACATGAATCAAGTAGGACCTTGGTGGGTTATCTCATCTGTTTCAGTTCTAAGGACTTCAGAATCACAGTTCTCCCGCAATGAATTTTGGGTCAAATATAAGAATATGGGTGTTCTTTTCTGATATTTTGAATTTTTGAATGGCCAGGAATGATTCTGTTTGCTTAGTGGTTGGCTGAAACTTACATAAGACCTAGTAGCCTACATGAAGTTAAAAGAAGATAACAGAAATTCTAAGATAGGCTGCAAAAGAAGAATACAAAACCTAGGGGGGTAGGATTATTGGAATGGATTTATTAAGTATGACTTGCTCACCCACCTCCTAAATATGTCCCTAAGATGGCCAGAGGCATCAGGAGATACTTGAATGATAAGGATGTCAGTATCCTTTAAAAGCACTGTATTGTCGGTCCACTGTAGGCTGAGTGGAAGTGGGAGAACACTGCTTCTTAATGGGCTCAGGGACATTAGTGGGGATGATGGGATCTCCCGAGGCAGAGGCTCAGGAGCAGCACTTAACTGCCAGTGCCAAGTGCCCATGGCTCCTGGAGAGGTCAGCAGGCTCTGAGTAGTAGCCAGTAATTTGACCTGCTCTGATCTTTGACAGGGGCTCATTGGTCTGAAATGAGTTGCATTGTGTTGACCCAAAGAGATACGTTGAATTCCTAATCCCCAGTACCTTAGAATGTGACCTTATTTGGAAATAGAGCCACTATAGATGGAATTATTTAAATTAAGGTGAGGTCATACAGGAGCAGGGTGTCTCTCATCTTGCATGACAAATATACTTATAATAAGAGGAAATTTGGACAAAAACACACACAGCCAGAGGGGAGAAGGCCATGAAACAAGGGAAGCAGAGACTGAGGTGCTGCAGCTCATACCAAGGAATGCCAAGGATGGCCACAAACCACCAGAAGCTAGAAAGAGGAAAAGAAGCATTCTCCTCTACAGATTTCAGAAGAAGCATGGCTTTGCTGACATCTTGATTTTTGAAATTTTAGTCTCCAGAACTGTAAGATAATAAACTTCTGCTATTTTAAGCCATCCAGTTTATGATACTTTGTTATAGCATTTGTAGGAAAGAGACACAGAGTCCCTCTCCACTTCATAAACTTCCAGAGAAAATAATTTCACCCGTAACGTAATTTTGTGTTACTGTGAAAATCTCCACAACCTCTGGTTCATCTTTTCCGCTTATAAAATACCCAACTTTAACAGTCTCTTTTCCAGTCTTTCTTATGGAATTTTGTTCCCCTTGGATGAATAGGTAGAGAAGAGATGGTAAAAAGAAAGCTATGGGTGAGCAGAAAGCTTCCTAAGGCTTGGAGTTTAATTTACTTATTTTCCCCTAAGTCTGGATCAGCCTTTGATAAAAATCTTGCCACTAGAGTTATAACATCTTTCTGATGGTTCTGATCTTCACTGGCCACACCTCATTCATGGAAAGTGGTTTTAACCCAACCTTACAAATGTGCTTCCCATGTATTTGTGCTGGGACAGACTGAAGGTGACATGACCTAGTGCCAATCACATTTCACAGCTAACTTTTTAAGAGAAAGTCTGCACATGCTATTTCTGGTGGGATTTGTTAGTGCATTGGTCAAACCATTGATCTATGTGTGGGCCAGGCAGACCATAAGGAGTGGTGACAAGCAGTCCCAAGCAAACCTGCTCCTTTAGGAAATTCAAACTCTTGTTTCCTGTGGAGCCCACTGTACATCCCAATGTGGGAGCAGCTTGGCCCATGGCAGCTGCTGTAACTGATGTGACAACTTCCCATGCTACACCTTGTACCCAAGCATCCTTGTAATGCATCTCCGTTCCAAAAGTAAGGTGGTCTTGCCTTTCCTAGAGACCACAAGGACTTTAACCCCTGGTAAAGGCAGGGCTGAGAATGAGCTGTTATGTACCCATATTGTAGTACAGGTAGTTTATGGGGAGCTGTTTTGCTGATTGGTGCCCAGGCTTCAGCAGTTATTATATATTTTGAATATAACCCCAGGTACAAATGTTAAGTGTCTAGTATGTGCCAGTCACTTTGCTGGATCCTGTACAGAGATTAATTTCTATCCCTCATGAACAAAATCAGCTGTAACACAGGGTAGAATAGGGAAACTCCCATAAGAGAGGACAAAAACAGTGCATTTGAGGCTGAGAGGAGGGAAGTTGCATCAGAGGGGGTCAGGAAAGACTTTAAATAGGTAGCATTGAGGGGAAGATTGAAAATGGTTCCACAGACTTTTGGTGGGTGTGATGGCGAATTTATGCACACGTGTGTTTTTGTTGGGGGGAGGAGGGTTAGTGGCATATGAGAGTGGTATCTCAGATGGAAGGTACCCCTTGGGCAAAGATAGGTGAGCTAGAAAGCACAGAGAGTGGTGGAGAGCAATAAGTAATCCAGCTTGGCTAGAGCAGAGGGTGTGCATGGGAGAAGCTTTTGGAGGGAGGGAGGTAGGTGCATGAGTTTACATTTGCTGCTGTAACAAATTATCACAAAATTAGTGCCTTCCAACAATGCAGATTTATTCTCTGAGAGTTCTGGAGGTCAGAAGTCCAAATGAGCCTTATGGTGTCAGTGGGGCTGGTGGCTCCAGAACCTCCAAGAAGAATGAGTTCTTTGCCTCTTCTAGCTTCTGGTGGCTGCTAACATTCCTTGGTTTGTTGCCCCATCACTCCAATCTCCACCTTCATTGTCACATTGCCTTTCCCTGTTGCACATCAGGTCTCTCTCTGTCTCCTTCACAAAGGACACTTGTGATTACATTTGGGGCTCACTACGATAATCCAGGATAATCTCACCTTCAATATCTGTAACTTAATCATGTCTGCACAGACAATTTTGCCATATAACATAACATTCACAGGTTTTGGGAATTGGGACATGGGAATTTTAGGAAACCATTACTCAGTTTACGACAATGGGTCTGGGAAAAAATGAGGAGGGAGTCATATTGTGAAAATCCTTGAATACCATACTGCACAATTTATATTTGATCTGTGTCTTATTATCCCTACATATTCAATGACAGACCTTTACATTCAAAACAGCAAAAAGTTTCAAATCAGTTGTATACATATATACATATATTTCTATGTGTATATATACACACATGCTTTGTATCAGTTATGTACATTACAAAGTAAACTGAAAATAGGGATTAAAAAGGATGAGGTAAAATATATATAAATAGAAGGTCTAATATTTTCTTCTATTTCCTTACAAATGCTTCTACACCAGTGATTTTCCTAATTATAAATAAGTAAATAGACATATGCTGGGTATGCATGCCCCAATTTTTGTGTTGATAGGAGTGCATCACCATCCAAACTTTTGGAAACCAGAGGGCAAGGCTGATGGTTATCCATCTACACAATGCATTGGATGAAGGTTCCTGAGAGCAGAGCTTTTCAAATCTTTATCGCATGTGAATCACCCAGATTCTTGTCAAAATAAAGATTCTGACTCTGCAGTGAGTTCTGGCAAGACCTGAGTCTTTGTCTCTAAGAAATCCCCATGTGATGCTGATGCTTCAGGTCCATGGACCACACTTTGAGTAACAAGGATTTAAAGATAACTAGACATTGAGGGGCCATTAGAAGAGGGCTGAGTTTTGGGTCCTGCTTCCCATCTCTATGCTGCTTCAGCCAGTGTTCTCCTCCTTTTTTTAGTGATTTATATAAAATTTCATTTGAAACAAAAACAGATGGCCCTAATATAAAACAGATTTAATTTTTTAAATGCCTCATCTAAATATTCATAATGAAATTTGCAACATGGCTAAATAATTCCAGTTCCCCTCATTAAGGGAAGGGTAAGGAGTTTAACACCCAGAATTTCTAAGGTCTAGTTTTCATTCATTCAATAAACAATTTTTGAAAGTCTGGTGTTACGGTTTGCTAAAGCTGCTGTTATGCAATATACCAGAAATTGATTGGCTTTTGTAAAGGGGATTTATTGGTTACAAATTTACAGTTCTAAGGCCATTAAAGTATCCAAACTAAGGCATCAACAAGAGGATACCTTCACTGAAGAAAGGCTGATGGCATCCAGAACACCTCTGTCAGCTGGGGAGGCATATGGCTGATGTCTGCTTGTCCTTTGCTCCTAGGTTCTCGTTTTCAAAGTGTCCTTCTCCAAAATGTCTCTGGGCTTCTGTCTCTCTTAGCTTCTCTCTCTCAGCCTCTGTGTATCCTTGCTTGTTCTCCCAGGGGACTTCTCTCTAACCATCTAGGGGTCCTCTCTTACTTCTCCAGGACAAACTCTGGGCTTCCTCTTTTAGCTCAGCATCTCCAAACCTCTTCCACTCTGCTTCTCCTGAGCTCTCTTAAGGATTCCAGTAAACTAATCAAGAACCACCCTGAATGGGTGGGGTCACACCTCAGTAGAACTATTCTAATCAAAAGGTCTCACCCACAGTTGGGTGGGTCACATCTCCATGGAAACAACGTAATCAAAAGATCACACCCATAACAAATTTGCCCCCACAAGAGTGCATTAAAGAACATAGTCTTTTCTGGGGTACATAACAGTTTCAAATCAGCACAGCTACTAAATGTAAAGCCCTGAAGAGGCTGGCTTTGTCTAGTATAAGCTTTTGCAAAGTGGAATTTCCCACCCTTGGCCTTGCTGACCTGGTTGCTATCTCTTCCTAAAACTGCCTTTGCTTCTGGCACATCAGCACCTTCTTTCCTGGGGTTGGGTTGAGCTTTGCAGCCTCCATGGGAATGTATATCTTCCTAGTGCCACATTTCAGTCCTCTGCTACTGGGAGAGGCCGTGGGGGCCCAAGGCCCGGAGAGCCGAAATATTTCAGACAGCGTTTCTAAGAACCCCTTTCGCAGAGGAAATACATTTCTTTAGATAAAATTATGAGGCTACAAGGAAAGGGTCAGAGAACTTGGCTTTCAAATTGACCTTTACCTGCATATTTGATGTGCTACTAAAGTTTTATAAGTGCCATATGACTTGCATTTCAGTTCTGAAAGGTATGATATTTATTGCTGGTTCTCCTTCAATTGATCATGACTCCTAACACATTAATAATTATGTCTTTCCACCTATTGAAATTCTTTTCAAATCATGCTCAGGGTTCCATTTAAATGTTACCTTCTCTGTGATGTCATTCCTGATGACCCTGTTCTTATCAAAATAATTGATCCTTCCTCTATTCTCTTACATAGCTATACAGAGGTTCCCAATAGATTTTGGATATTAATAACTGATCTATATATTTTAAAGTTATATTAAAGGATATTAGATTGTAGACTTTAAGCTAACCAAAGAAGCAGGCTTGGTTAATGCATGTCCATTCCATCTGATATGTATTTAATTACATATATATAAACATATGCAATTAATTACATATACATTTTATTGGTATACTGGATGTCTTTTTATTATAACTCTTAATCCAGTTAGTCTTGTTATAGTATACTATATTTGCTTATAGATTATAAGCTAACAGAAGAAAGAGATTACATCTATTTATTCTTTGCATTAGGCCCAATATATGGCATTGTATCTACAAGTTGCTTAGCAGTTCTATGAAACTCTTGAAATTGTAAGCACAATTTAATGTATGTATGTGTGAAAACAGTATTATGGGGAGAGTCATCATAGCTTTCTTTGATTTCACAAGAGTCTGAGAACCCCCTACAAATGAACAACTATTGCCCTAAAGAATCTCATGGTGAGTCTATTGATGAAGCAAAAATCTGTTTGCAACACACCTGCATCCACTAATTTGTATGTTTTAAGATTGGATTTTTCTGTTATTAGTTGTTCTTCAAAATGGCCATGTGATGGTTTGAAGCTGTAGGTACCCCAGTGTGCCAGTTTGAATGTGTTATGTTCCCCAAATGCCATTATCTTTGATGTAATCTTGTATGGGCAGACCTATCAGTGTTAATTAGATTGTAATTCTTTGAGTGTCTCCATGGAGATGCACCCCACCCAACTGTGGGTGATGACGTTGATTGGATAATTTCCATGGAGGTGTTGGCCCACCCATTCAGGGTGGGTCTGAATTAAATTACTGGAGCACTATATAAGATCAGACAGAAGGAGCAAGCTGCTACAGCCAAAAGGGACACTTTGAAGAAAGCACAGGAGCTGCAGATGAGAGACAGTTTGAAGATGGCTGTTGAAAGCAGACTCTTGCTCCGGAGAAGCTGAGAGAGGAGAAATACCCTAAGTGCAACTAAGAGTGACATTTTTGAGGAACTGCAGCCTAGAGAGGAATGTCCTGGGAGAAAGCCATTTTGAAACCAGAACTTTGGAGCAGATGCCAGCCATATGCCTTCCCCAACAGAGGTTTTCTGGACACCATTGGCCATCCTCCAGCGAAGGTATCCGATTGCTGATGTATTACCTTGGACACTTTATAGCCTTAAGACTGTGACTGTGTAACCAAATAAGCCCCCTTTTAAAAAAGCCAATCCATCTCTGGTGTTTTGCATGCCAGCAGCATTAGCAAACTAGAACCCCCAGAGAAGCATGTTCTTAAATTTAATCCATTCCTGTGGGTGTGAATCCATTGTAAGTAGGACCTTTTGATGAGGCTACTTCAGTTAAGGTGTGTGTGGCCCACCCCGTTCAGGATGGGTCTTAATCCCATTACTGGAGTACTTTATAAACAGAATGAATACAGAGAGAGAAAGCCATGGAAGCAAGAAGCTGGACATCAACGGAACCTGGAGGAGAAGGGAGAGAACAAAAGACACCACCGCCATGTGCCTTGTGCCTTGTCATGTGGCAGAGGAGCCAAGGATCACTGGCAGTCAGTCTTTGGGAAGAAAGTATCGCCTCGATGATGCCTTGATTTGGACATTTTCCCAGCCTCAAAACTGTAAGCTAATAAATTCCCATTGTTTAACCAGACCTGTTTCATGGTACTTGTGTTAAGCAGCCAAGGAAGCTAAAACAGACCACTCAATCATTCCCTGTGGCATGTTCCAGCTCCTTCCTTCTCTGGCTGTTGGCCCCTGGGCCTTCACTGGGGGAGAGGCTGAAGCAAGGATAGGAGATAAGGCTCAAATCAGTCAAGATAGCAACATTATTATTAGCTCCAATAAGCTTTTGTGGAGGGAGAAGTCTGAATTACTGATCCAAATGAGGTTTAGGAACCCACGACCTTCCAATCTCCCATGACTACTGATGACTTGAAGCCTTAAGGCTTCTTTTAGCTAAATAAAAAGGATTCAAATTCATAATGATTGGTGATCCTTGAGAGTTGGTGCTAAGACTCCATCACCTGAGGTTTTGGCTTGGGGACAAACGTGATTGTTAAGAAATAGCAGAATTTCATTTTTCTATTCTCTGATCCATTGAGAGTATGAAAGCACCATGGGCTATCTTTGGGAGAATGTCCCTAAAAATCACAAAACTTCTCAAACAAGAGGGCACATGGAAATCTCTGGGATGCATGAGTGAGTGTATGGGGCTTGGGAAATTCCCAGCGCACCGAAATGTGCTACCCTCCCCTTCCCCCACCCTTAGTTGAGAACACACTGGTCTGAGAAAAATGAAATAATATCTGTAGCACATATCATGCTCCTTGGCAAAATATATATTTGCTGTATTATTGTCCCAAATGCTGGCAATCAGTGGTAAAGTTTACTTAGCATGTGATATGTGATATGCACATTCTGACGCTTTGACTTTTATCTGCTTACACCTGCCTTGACTCTTTCATATTTGTGCCATATGAATTGAGATTGAAAGTAGATAGTCAGATGATAAACACTGGGTTAGATCTCAAATAACATTTCTCCCTGGAAAGTGAGAGTGGTTTTATTATTATTGTTATTAGTTTTGGAAGACTCTCCCATTTGCCTCATTTTTGTTGATTGCTGAGTAATAGAACCCAGCTACCTCTCCTCTCCTTACTCTGTGGAGCAGAGAGAGAAAAACAACCCTGGGAGCTTTTCCAAAGGGCCTGGTATCACAAAGAGCAGAGCCAGAGGTGTGGATGCCATACAGCTGGGTGTGTGCCTGGAGAATTTTCCTTGCTGGAAAAGGAGAAGGTTAGCCTAACAATAGAGCTCTGTGTTTCCCATTAACTTTCTGGAAAAAAACAGAAAATAATAACAATCTTGGCTTTCTGAATGTATTACCACAATACTGCCCACAGCATGGTGGTGTAGCATAATTTAGTACTTCTAGGGCTGATTATATTGCTAGTGTAAGCAGGCACAGAAAAGAGTACAAATTAAGGAATACACACACACACAAACACACAACTATTCCTTACAACAGCACTGTTAGATCTTCAGAGCAGCATAAGGCCCAGAGAGGTTAAATAACTCACCCAAAACCACACAGCCATTACAGAGAAGGCTGCACATATTTCTAAATGTGTTTTTTCCAGTCCTATGTTTTAGCCCTGGGTGTTGCTTCTTTTGGCTCTCTTTACTTTTAATTTTGTTCTATTCCCCAAAAACAGAATCCAAGAAAAGAATGTTTACACTAAGAGGAAAAGAAGAAGGGAATTAGGTGTTTTCTCCCTTTGCTTATGGATACGCAAACCCAGAGGAGAATTCTAAGTGAGTAGCAAGAGTGGGAGCAGATCCCAAAGCTCACGTGCCAGTGACTCCTGCTTTTAGCCAAAAGTCTCAGTGACCTATCAACCTGCCCGCCTCCGTGCAGCTGCAGGAGGCAGCATGCAGGCTTAGCTCCGGGACGGGCAGTGCCAGGTGAGGACAAAGACACACATTCATAGGAACCTCGGTCTATGAACCCCCCGAAAGGAGGCTCTTCTACAGCTAAGCCACCTTTCTGCTTGGAGTCTTCTGTCTCCTACCTAATCCCAAGTGAGTTGTCTTAAATCAATCTGTCTGGGGTTAAGTGGCCATAGTGGCAAGTCAAATTTGGAGGAGTACATTTAGAGAACTAAACAGACACCCTCACTGCCAGCTCAGAGTTTCAACTATGCAGAAGTTCTGGAATGAAAAGCCTGAACTAAATGCTTGTGCAATAGAACAAAAGAGATACTCATGAAATTGGTATCAATACACCATAATTAAATGAGTGAATGAATGAATGAATGAATGAACAAATGAAAGGTTAAGCCCTTCACTTCTGCCAAGCAGCTCTTACCTCTTTTAGGAGCTAAGCACTCTGCAATGCATTAATTGGTGGATGCTTAGAGAAGACTTGCAGCAGTCTTCAAGGAAACTGGAGGTGGCATTTTTTTTTTGGTACTTATCCCACATGGCACCCCATCTGGTTAGGCAAAGCCTTCTGACTGAGGAGGAAATCCTAGGCAGACTGAACTCAGAAAGGGTCTTTGACTTCCCACCGTCAGATGACATATAGAGACAGGGTTGTGAGATGATGAGAGCCTCTTGGCTGGCATCCCTTGCTGAAGTCACTGCGGCTAAAAATAGGCGTGACCTTCCAGGAAGGAGGTGACTCCAGGAAGGGGCTGCTGGAGTGCACCAGTGCCAGGACTGGGAGAAGAGGAGCACAGCCTTCCCACTAAAGAGATGCACCACTCGGGGTTCCTTTGGAGGACTCAGGGAGGAAGAGAGTTGCGATCTCCATCTGCAGTAGAGATTCTGGTCTTGCGTTATGCCAAAATGAGAGCATGGAATATATTCAGCGGAGAAAACTCAAGAAACGAGATCTCATACAAAACCACATACAGGGCTCCCACACAGCGAAGATGAAATATTTGGCTTCTGTGAGGGAAAGGAAAAATATTCCATCCATCCCCATTCTGACCAACTGAATGAGCTTGTTCCTTTGGATGCAGGTTGAGGAAAAGAGGTGGGAGGGGCACTGGGGAACATCTCTCCTCTATGTTCTACCCATTCGAGATTCATTTATTTATTACTTTCTTAAGCCTTCTTTTGGCTCTAATGTATACTTTTAAGACTAAATCATTTGCAAGCTTCAAATGATGCATCTTCAACTGCTTTTAGCAACACATCACAGAGGCAGATCTAATTGGGAACTGGTTGGGGTACACCAGTGGGCGATGGTTGAGGAGTGCTGCTTTGTATGAAGGAAACATGAGGGTTCACAAACAGGGCAAGGCCCTAAACAGGCCCTCGCCTGGTGCCTGGGGTGGGCAGGAAGGGTATCAGGAGGGGAAGGGAGAAGGCAGAGGTACAGACTGGTGAAAGGTGGCAAGTGAACCCTTCCACTGTGGCCTCATTCTTCACCATGCTCTGGTTCTTGAATTTCTTTTATGAGCTGAGGGAGAGTGGAGGATGAGCTGGGGGCATAGGGCAAGCACTGAGTCGGTGACCAGATGGCTTGTGCACAGGAAAGACCCCATAAGCGTTTGTTGGTTGAATGAACTGCCTGGGAGTCAGCTGGGAGTGAGCTGGTTTTTTGTTGTTCCCCTTCCTTTCCTTTTACTTCCCTCTTCTCATCTTTTCTGTGAAGGAGGGTACAGGCAATTGTGCTAGTCCCTAAATATGAGAGTCCTCCTTTTCTCACTTTAATCATTGTGAACTGCTTCTGGGGGGTGGGGGGTGGGGAGCAGCACTCAGGAACTGAGGCTGCTTTAGCAAGATGCTGAGCTGGGCATACTACTAGGTGTCCCCCAAACTGAGGGTGTGCAGTAGGGTGTTTTTCCTCCCTGCACATGGGTGGGAACCTCAGCCATTTGGAACCAAAAATGACTGGACCCACCTGAGAGGTCAAACACTGAGTATGGGAGAGGGGATGGGGCTGGAACCTGAAGAACCTGCAGAATAAATCAAGGGACAAATTGGTGAAAGGCATGCCACCCTGGTCACACTCGTTTATTTAATCTGCACAGCAGTGGAGGGAGATAAGTGTTATTATTTCCATTTTACAGATGAAGAAATGGAGATTCAATTCAACAGAGCCAGGCAGCTAATAATTGGCTGTGTTTTGATCCCTTTATCTTTCCTTTAGCCCAGGCTACATCTGGAGAAATAATGAGTATTGGTCCTGAGTGGCTTAGACCAAGTAGGATCCCTAGATCTTCTCTATCAGAATCACCTGGGGAGCTTATCAAAAGATGCCAGGATCCCCATCCCAGCCTTGCTGAATCAGAATGTCAGAAGACAGGGCAGGAGAATCTATGCCTTGAGCAAGCACCCCACTTTTGGGAATCCCTAGCAGCCGTTTCTCTGGCTGAAGTTGAGGAAGACAGCCAAATGTTGCCCCAGGATGCCTTCTGGCTCGAGCTCTACCTCTGACAGCTGCTGAAAGTCATTCCAATTTTCTTTCAAAAGGGCTTCAGAAGAGGGCAAGTTGGGAAAGCTGCTTCTTGAGCAGAGAAAAAGATTCATGAACAGGAAGTTGTTCAAGCAATCACCACCAATCCTAAGCTAAGGCAGGTCCATTAGTGGACATGCCGTGGCCCCTTTCTAACCAGATGTGTTATACTTCAAGGTGCTCAACGTTCCTCTGTTGACCTTTCATTCAAGCGGGATAGCTAGGGGACCAATGGCCCAAGCAGACTGTGTGAAACCTCAACCTTGCTTCTGCCCTGGTCCCATTTCACTGAACAGTTGCAAGGGGATTTCTAAACTTGCTCATTGAATTTCTGTGTCATTTAGGATACCTCAATCTGTAACTAGTGGGGGAAAAAAAAAAAAAAAACCCAATCCATAGCTCAAATGTCTCACATCACAGGCTTTCAGAACCGGGTGCTCCCAAGTTGGTTAATTCAGCGGTTCCACAGTGTCAGAAAGAACTAGGTTCTTTCTGCTCAGCTGTTCTTGGTTGGTTTCAGGTGTCAACACACTGCAGAGAGCCACAAATAAGTCTTGGTATAAGAAAGAAAAACTTTCCTGGAACCCCCCAGCCGATCTGCCCTCAGGTCTCAGACTGCAGTTTCTGCTCATCATAAACCCATGCCTAATCCAATCACCAGTAAGGGGAGAGGGGAACCCGGGGTTGTCTGAGGCCTTTCAGGATCTCCCCTTGGGGCTAGGGCTAGAGTTGTGGCTGAAGCCTCCTCTGAAACACACACTTGCATGGAGTGGGGATGGATACCTTAACAAAATCAGAATTCTTCTCCACTGGAGGAAGAGTAAGGGGAGGAAACATTTGTTGGGCAAGCAACCAGACAGTGTCAGCTGCAGTTTCTTTCCCAGAAGAGAGCAGGTTTGGAGAAATGATTTACATTTAATTAATCCCAAAAGCATCTGATATACTGTACCCACCACTAATCCAAGTGAAGGCTGAAATTAAGCCTCCTGTGCTCTTGGCTCCTCTTACCTACTTCCTGTCCCCAAGAGAGTCTTCTAGAAGCAGACACGAGGCAGCTGTTGGTGGGGGTGGGGAGGGGAGGAACATCCAAGGGAAAGGTGTGGAAGTCTACCTTTTGCCCATGCCCCACCAATTCCTTCCAGGGGATAACCATATCTCATGTTGTCCCTAAAAGGTAAATCTTTGTCACCTCTAAAAAATGAGATTATCTCCCTAGTGCCTAGAGGGTCTCACTATTGTAGACTCAAGTATATAAATAATCAACAAATAGCTGTTGGATGAATAAATGAGTGGACAGCTGGACAGATGGGATGTTTGACTAGCACAGTTATGCATCCTTTCCCTTTAAACTTCTTGCAAACAATGATGAGTGCTTTAAAGAATGCTGCGAGTGAGGTCAGCAGCAGACAGGAGACTGTGGCCTCTCGTTAGAGTTCTGATCTGGTCCAACCCCTCAGCGCACTCTGGAGACATTCCATGGTGACAGCAGCTGAGATCAGCCCCTGGCATCAGTTCAAACATGCACCTTGGGTGCTGCAAGTGCTCAGCATCAGTTAGTAGTTGCCAATGGGCCCTTTCTGCTTTGTCCAGTCCAAGTTTTCCCTGCAGGGCTTGAGGCACAAATGCAGGGAACTCAACTTGCATCTTTAAGTCCATTTGGTTGCTTGATTTCCAACCCTGGAAGAGATGACCTAATCACAGAGTTTGGCAAGCTCCAGTGATGTGCCATATTTTTTTTTTATTAGTTTTAGTCTCTGGAGTTTTGCTGCCTTTTTGTAAAACACCAGAAATGGATTGGCTTTTATAAAGGGGGTTTATTTGGTTACAAAGTTACAGTCTTAAGGCCATAAAGTGTCAAAGGCAAGTCATCAACAATTGGGTACCTTCTTTGGAGGATGGCCAATGGTGTCTGGAAAACCTCTGTTAGCTGGGAAGGCATGTGGCTGGCGACTGCTCCAGAGTTCTGGTTTCAAAATGGCTTTCTCCCAGGACATTCGTCTCTAGGCTGCATTTCCTCAAAAATGTCACTCTTAGTTGCTCTTGGGGTGTTTGTCCTCTTTTAGCGTCTCTGAAGCAAAAGTCTGCTTTCAAAGGCCATCTCCAAAATGCCTCTGTAAGCTACAGCTCCTCTCTCAGCTCCTGTGCGTTCTTCAAAGTGTCCCTCTTGGCTGTAGCAAGCTCGCTCCTTCTGTCTGAGCTTATATAGTGCTCTAGTAAACTAATCAAGGCCCACAGTGAATGGGCGGGGCCACACCTCCATGTAAATTATCCAACCAGAGTTATCACCTACAGTTGGGTGGGTCACATCTCCATGGAAACACTGAAAGAATTACAATCTAATCAACACTAAGACATCTGCCCACACAAGATTGCATCAAAGATAATGGCGTTTTGGGGGACATAGTACATTCAAACCAGCACTTCCCTTGTTTCACATTAGATCAACTTTTAATCGAGGTATAACTACTAAAGAAAAGTGCACAAATCTTAAATGGACAGCTCAATAAATTTTCAAAGTGATCAGAAAATTGAATATTATCAGTACCCCAGAAGCCACAGATCAGAAAATTAAATATTATCAGTACCCCAGAAACCACAGAAAAGTAAGTTTTCCCTGTTTTTGGCTTTATAAAAATAATTATATAATACATACTCTTTGTGTCTGGTTCTTTTGTTCAACATCATGCTGGAGAGATCCCTCCACATTGTACTTACAGTATTTGTTCCTTTTCATTGCTGTATAGTATTCTATTGCATGAATATCACACAGTCTAGTTATCCATTCTGTTGTTGCTGGCCTTTTTTTTCTTGGATTATTGGTTTGCACTTTTTTAAAATGTAATTTTATTGTGATACAGTCACACACCATACAATCCATCCAAAGTATGCAATTAGTGGTTCACAGTATCAACACATAGTTGTACATTCATCACCATGGTCATTTTTAGAACATTTGCATTACTCCAGAAAAAGAAATAAAAAGAAACAAGAAAACCCCACACATCTCATACCCCTTACCCCGCTTGCCCCTCACTCACCACTAGCATTGCATTCTACCCACTTTTAAGACTTACAAGAGAGGTAGGTTAATTAAGACAGTGTAGTATTGTGAGAGATAGATATATAGATTATATAGATCAGTGGAACAGAACAACACATCCAGAAGGAGATCCATAAGGGCAACCAACTTTTTTTTTTCTTCTCTATAATGGTATACAATCATTATCAAAGATCAGGGCTTTTGGATTCTAGATCAACAACTTCAGGTATTTCCTACTGCCTATTCTAAAATACTAGCACTAAAAAGAAATATCTATATAATGAGTTAGTGGTCATAGTCATTTGTTAAATCCTAATTTCTCAGTTACACCTCCACCCGCTCATCTGACCATTCATTTGTTTTCAGTTTGGGGATACAATAAATAAACCTTCTATGAGCAGTCTTGTACATGTCTTTTGGTGCACATAAGTAATGCAAATGTGAGCTGCTGGATTATAGGATTTGCATGTATTCAGGTTCAATAGATCTGTCAGAGATGTTTCTAAAATGGCTGTATTGATTTATACTCTCATCAGCAGTGTTAGTTCCAATTACTTTGCATACTTCCTAACAGTCCGGTATATGATGGAAATTGAATCATGTACCCTGTAAAGGAATGTTCTTTATCTTAATCTGCATTCTTGTGGGTGTGAGCCCATTGCAAATAGGACCTTTTGAAGATGTTGTTATTAGTTAAAGTGTAGTCAAATCAAATCAGTAATAGAGTCTGAAGACACTATTACAGGAGGCCTTATAAAAAGAGGAAATTCAGTCAATCTCTCTCCTAATATCATCTTTTTAAAAAAGAATCCTTACTCTTTTAATGCAGTCCAATTTATCAGTCTTTCATTTATAGTCAGTGTTTTTTAGGTTCAGCTTAATAAATATTTGTCTACCCCAAAGGTCATGAAGATGTTTCCTATGTTATTTTCTAGAAGCCTTATTGTTTTACCTTTCACAGTTAAATCTATAATCCACCTGGAATTGATTTGATATATGGCATGAGGTAGAGTCATCCCTCCCCACCCCAAGTTTTTTTTTCTTAAATGGAGAAAGACTATTCATTGCAATGTTTCAAGCTAAGTAATTCACACTGACTTCCAGGTTGCCAAAACTCCATGTTTGTTATTTTGTTCCTGAAAGTATCCCTAGTTTGAGAGAATAACTTTTCACCCCAACATGTAAAAAGAAGTGAGATAGACTAAGCCTCATTTTATTTACAACTGTGCAAGAAAACTATTAGTGTACCCAGGGTTTCTGGAACTTCCTAGAACTTCATCCTTATGAATAGGGTGCTCTTTCTTATTTAGTGCTCTTCTTGGTAGTTAGTTTTCAAAAAGCAAGAAACGTAAGTATTACCCTTTTGCCTAAACAGAAGTATTACCCTTTTGCCTGAACATAAGTATTACCCTTTTGGTTGGGGTGAAATATCTAGATCTATAACAGCCTGCCTTACTTTACTAAATCAGATGAGCTCTGGGTTATTCATCTTTTGTATCTCTCTTTCACCTGGCTGAAGATAATGGATTGTCTCTGGTCAGATTGCCTTTGATCGGGGGTGTTACTCGGTCTTAGGTTAGGTTATTTACTTACTGGGTCATAAAGCTGTCTCCTGCATAATCTAGGAACTTCCTGTGATTTAACCCAGCACACATCTCAGTAGTTGAAGTCACTTGTGAAATCCTGTGAGATATAGACTTGTTCGAAATATTTTTCATTCTTTCTCCTGTCTACTCAGTACTGCTCAGCACGCCTCTGACTGCCTTTCCTTCATTTTGCCCACTTTCTTTTGCAAGCCTGATGGATTTTGCCATTATATTATATGCTGCAAATCACTTCTCTTTTGGTGTATGGTGCCCCATTTTCTCTCTAACTCCCTTTTTTCTCTATTTTATGACCATTATACATAATCTTCAATAGCTTATTGCCATTTTATTTTGAAAGCGATCTTACTTTTTAAAAAATAGGTTTACCTATAGCAGAAACTCTTCTTTTTAGAGCTTTAGGGACCTTGTTGTTTGCTTGATTCCATGACACCCTCCCCCCAAACACAGGGCCAAAATTTTACAAGGCATTTGCTTAAACAGTAAATTTAATTAATTTGATTTTGAGAAAGGAGCGACACATTAGCAACGTCAAAGCCTGATGTAATGGAAATATCCTTGGAGTGAAAGTGAGAAGAGTTGATGCTAGTCCCAGCTCCACCGTCAACTAATTATTTGACCTTGACTTCACTTTTCTGGGTCTCAGTATCCTTGTGTGTTAAAGGAAGGTATTGGCTCTCCAAAGGCAATTTCAACTCTAAGTTGTAGGATTCTCTGCAAATGGATACAGTCAAGGATAAAAATGCAAGACTATGAATCAGCAACATAGATTTAGTTTACCTTTCTTAAGACTTTACACTTTTAAGATTTGTGTATGAAGATATTCTTATAATAGAAGTCAATCATGAAAATACACACTAAATGTAAAATATTGCAAAGCTCAAGTAATATTAGATTTGGATTTAATAATATTCATTGTAACAATGAAACCAGGAACAAAGAAGATTTTGGGCAGTTGTTTTTTTATATTGTTTGAAAATTGATCCAATAATTTGCTTTGTATAAAATCATTTGAATGATGATGAACATATCAATTTTTTTTAAATTTTGAGGGTTTGTTGAAAACACATTTAAATTAGATGCATAGTACACATTGCTATTTTGTTGACTTTTAATAAGTAGTTTTTTTTTTTTTTTCCAAAAAAGCTGGTGACTTAGAATTCTGGGGAGTGGTTGCCAAATTGACATGTACTTATTGGACATTTTCTATGTGTCAGGCATTGTGGAGATAACAAAGATAATATAAGACATGTCTGCTGTTCTTAAGAAATCTACAACCTACTTAGTGAGATAAGACCCAAAAAATATGAAAATTTAAATCACATTAAAATGTAAATAATCATGAAAGACTATGATTCCCAGGCATTTATTTAAGAACTTGACAAGGTTCTAAAATTTATTGGGGAGAATAAATGGGCAAGAACTGCCATGAAAATATGGGAAAGAAGAATAAGCAGTGGCTGGGAGGAAGAGGTGCTTATACTTTCAGATATTCAAACAAATTATAAAGACATTGTAATTACGAAGTCTGCAAGAATTTAGGATCTAAAAAGATAATAGAAATATATCCATCTATGCAGATAAGATTTCAATATATGGTAAAAGTGACATTTTGAATCAGTGGGGAAAGGTAGTATAGGGGAATTGGTAAACTCTTTGGAAATGATAAAGACAGATGCTTCGTGGTACATTTTATGTGTTGAATTATGTCCCTTAAAAAGATATGTTCAAGTTCTGGCCCCAAGGCCTGGGAGCATCACCTTGTACGGAAATGGGGTTTTGAGTATGTGACCAGTTGGAGAGGGGCTAGACTGGGGTAGATTGAGCCCTAATCCAGTATGGCTGGTGTCCTAAGAGAAGAGGAAAATTTGAACAAAGTCATGATGCAGAGAGTAGACCAGGTGAAGACAAAGGCAGAGATTGGTCTGATGAATGCACAAGCCAAAGAATGACAAGGATACGTGACAAACAGTGGATGCTAGGAAGGCGCAAGGAAGTCTTCTCCCCCTGCAGATTTCAGAGGGAGCAGGCCTTGTTGGCATCTGGATTTGAGGCCCTTATCTTCCACGGCATTGAATCAATACGTTTCTCTTATTTTAAGCCACCTAGTTGTTGGCACTTTTTAATGGCAGTCCTAGGAAACTAATGGAGCATATATTAGAATAAGTCCCTGATGAACTAAAGGTTAAATGGAAAAATGAATAGAAGAAAATACAGATGAATATTTATGTAATTTTTGGTGAGGGAAAGTCTTCTAAAACCAACACACTTAAAGGAAAAGATTGTTGGATTTGACAAATAAAAAGTTTAAAATACGTTTTGTGTATCAAAAAGCCTAGGCAAATTTAATCTATGGTTATAGAAAGCAGATCAGTTTTGCCAGGGGCCATGGATGGGTCTGGAAATTGACAGAGAAGGGGCATAAAAGAATTTTCTGGGATGATGAAATGTTCTAAATCTTAGCTGTCGTCGTGGTTATACGGATATATACATTTTCCAAAAGTTATCCAACCTGTCACTTAAAATGGCTACATCTTATCACCTATAAATTCTACTTCAATAAAGTTGATTTTTGTTATTTTTTAAGCCCTTTAAAAATAATTAAAAGGCAAACTATGAACTAGGAAAATTGTTACACTATCTATGACCAAAGATTTGTGGCCTTAAGATTACTAAGAATTAGAGGAACATCCAGTGGGAGAATAGGTCAAAGCCATAAATAGGGAAAAGAAAATGGACAGTAACATACAAAAAAATTTCAACTCCACTGGTAATTGCAGAGCTCAAATTGAAACATCAGGTAGCATTCTCACTTATCACACTGGCAAAGCAGAGCAAGAATAATACGCATTGTTGGTATGTGGGGAAATCGTCTCTGGTACACAGCATTTTGGTGGAGCATAACAAATGAATAAATGCTCAGTTTTTGAAAGTTAGCAAGTAAATGCATTCAGATTTCCTCACTTATTCTTGAGCCTCCCATTTCCCTCCTAAATGCTCGTCCCATCTATGACTCTACCTCATTCCTGAGCCCCCTCCATGACTTCATCCCTAAACCCCATCCTATTCTAAGCCTCCCTCCATCTCTCACTCTGTATGGTAACATCTCCTCTTAAACTTGCATATGCAAGATTATTTATTGCAGCATGTATCCATTAGCTTTTGCTGTATAACAAACAATCTCTAAACTTATAGCAGCCATGTAATTAGCCCATGGTTCCATGCATCATCTGGATGGTTCTTCTCATCTGGGCCAGCCTGGCTGATCCCAGTTTTTCTCTTTCAAGTGTCCAAGGTCAGCTGGCAAGTTAGCCGGCAGTCAGATGATCTGGGTTGGCCTCACTCATGGGTCTGGTGGTTGGCTAACTGCGGCCCAGGATGATGGGAGCCGATTTAGCTATAGATCTCTCATCAGCTAGCAGGTTGGCCTGGGCTTCTTTACATGGTGGCAGTTGTGTGGGTCCCAAGAACAGCAAGAGAGATAGTTGCAGCTGGCAAGCACCTTTCAAGCCTCTGCTTATGTACATTTGCTAATGTCCCATTGGCCAAAGCAAATCACCTGGCCAACCCAGATTTGAAGAGTGGAGAAATAGACTCCACCTCTTGATGAGAGGAGAAGTATAGGAGGCCAAATTTTGCAATCTGCCGCACAACGCTATTTATAAGAGTGAAAGACTGGAAACCACGTTAAGTTCAAAAGCAAGGGAATGGTGAAATAAAGCATAGTTCAAACATGCAATGGGCAATGAATGATGTTATAGAAAAACATTTTTTATATAAAAAGATGCTTTATGGAAATACTACTGCACAAAACAAAATGTGCTACCTAATGCCATTTCAGTGAAAAAAATGCAGGGAAAAATGCCTGGAAGGACAAAATCTAAAATGTTATCATCCCTAAGTCTGAATAAAAGGGTTACAAGAGAGATTTTTCTTTGTACTTTCCAATTTTCTAAATTTTCTGCATAAAGCACATGAGGCAGTATTGGGTGATAATTAAAAGTAGGGTGATGAAAGCATAGGTTGTGTTGGCTTCAAGTCCTGGCTCTACCACTCTTTGCCTATGCAACCATGGGCAAGTTATCTGAATCTTTCAAGCATCAATTTCTTTACCTATAAAATGGGAGATACAAAAATGCCTACCTTGCAAAGTTGTCTTGAGGATTAAATGAGATGATTCATGCAAAGGGCTTCACACATTGCTGGGTGCATAACAATTGGTCAAAAAATATTAGCTATGAATTCATTACTGGTGTATTTGAGAAAAGTAACAATCAATGTTGTTTTTAAGCCATAGTTTGAAAGCATAAATTTGTAATGGCATTTGAATTTCTTTAGCATCCATTGATTGAGGAAATAGATGACAAAAAGCATCAATAACTTTTAGAATACTTTTTATTAGATTTATATTTTATTAAACGCATCAATACCAATATGAAAATTAGTAATGTATTTAATGTGTGAGGGATATTTATCAAATCTACAGAAAAATGCATGCTGCACAAAGGAACTTGAAGCCTTTTGTCTTGTAGGTTGGGAGCCAATTATTCGAGACAGCAAAGCAGAACCTGATCAATTACCAATTAAATTGTCTAGGTAATAGTGGATAATACCGATAGTCTAAAAATTCTAAAACTGCATTAAAGACTGTTTCTCTATTACAAATGGCACTGGAATTTTTTATGGCCCCCTAAATATGACCAGCCACAGTTAAATCTTCCTTGTCTTCCTTTCTTAGTTCAGACTCACTGTTCCCAGGAGATCCTAAAAAGCACAAACCTCAAAGGGTTTTTTATTTTTTATTTTTTTTTAATCTCACATGTGACTTTCAGAGTTTGATTAGTGTGGCATCTACAACAAATATCCCAGCTTATTTGGTCCCCAGAATTCTTTCAAATGCACTTTACTCCCTGAATCACATTAAAACAAAACAAAATACCGAGGCAGGTGCGATCCATGCTTCTTTCAACAATTCAATGGAAGAATTTCTTGCTGAGAGCAGTGGCTCCAGGGAAGGTTTTGAGAAGGCATGACTGTACATAAGATAGGAGTGGTAAGTAACCTAAACCCTTCCCAGCTTTCCTCTGGAAGCAGGATGTGTTGGAGCCACCATGGAGCCCTTCTAGAACCTTCTGTATTGGAGGCACTTTCAGTCCACCACCTCTTACAATAATTGTACAAGCTTACTTCTTGTGGCATTAAAACCTATTTCTCTCTCTTTCCCCTCTGATGAACTCTTATAAAATTGTATGATTTTCCTTCTCAGTCTGGACAGAAGAGACCATATTTTTGTTCAGTCTTTCCTCTTATAGAATCATCCATCATTTTGATTAATTTAGTTACCTCTACTTGGACCTTCTCAACAACCCTGTAAAACCTCAAGACAATTAGTGCAATAAATAGCCTGTCAGCTAAGCCACATTTTCTCAGTGCAACATATCTTAAGAGGCAGAATTTTGTCTTGGTTTGTGTTCTCTTTCTAATAATTTCCCCTACCCCACATCTAACACTCAGCCCCTTTGTTATAGGCTTTGTTGGCCACATGGAGCGTGTAGCTTTAGGGAAGAGTCTACGAGACCCCAAGGTCCTTTTCCTAGACAGCAATGAACCCAACACTCTCTCAGGATGCTTTGGGTAATTATGACCAAATGTATTAACTCCCACTTTTCTACCAGAAGCCTAATGGCTTCATTTCTGCCTGGCTCTATGACCCCATTTGATTGCCCCCGTGGTAGCCTAACTGAAGTACTCCCCCCAAAAGCATATTCTTAATCTTAATCTTTTTTTTAATCTTCATTTTATTGAGATATATTCACAAATCACGCAGTCATACAAAACAAATCGTACATTCGATTGTTCACAATACCATTACATAGTTGTACAATCATCACCTAAATCAATCCCTGACACCTTCGTTAGCACACACACAAAAATAACAAGAATAATAATTAAAGTGAAAAAGAGCAATTGAAGTAAAAAAGAACACTGGGTACCTTTGTCTGTTTGTTTGTTTGTTTCCTTCCCCTATTTTTCTACTCATCCATCCATAAACTAGACAAAGTGGAGTGTGGTCCTTATGGCTTTCCCAATCCCATTGTCACCCCTCATAAGCTCCATTTTTATACAATTGTCTTCGAGATTCATGGGTTCTGGGTTGTAGTTTGATAGTTTCAGGTATCCACCACCAGCTACCCCAATTCTTTAGAACCTAAAAAGTGTTGTCTAAATTGTGCGTAAGAGTGCCCACCAGAGTGACCTCTCGGCTCCTTTTGGAATCTCTCTGCCACTGAAGCTTATTTCATTTCCTTTCACATCCCCCTTTTGGTCAAGAAGATGTTCTCCATCCCACAATGCGAGGTCTACATTCCTCCCCGGGAGTCATATTCCACGTTGCCAGGGAGATTCACTCCCCTGGGTGTCTGATCCCACGTAGTGGGGAGGGCAGTGCTTAATCTTAATCTTTATTCCTGTGGGATGGGAATTACAATGGGAACCCATTGTAAATAGGACCTTTTGGAGATGTTATTTCTAGCTAAGGTGTGTCCCAACTGAATGAGGGTGGGCCTGAATCTGGATTCCTGGAGCTCTTATAAAGAGGACCTGGAAGTCACAGAAGCCAGAAAGGAGGAAACATCACTCTGTGACTGGAGGCAGAGATTCAAGGCAAGCAACCCCAGCAGCCAGCACCAGAAAGCCACAGCTCCCAGAGAAAGCAAGCCTGGCTGATACCTTGATTTTGGATTCCTTCTAGTCTCAACCCAGTGAAACAACAAATTGCTATTGTTTCAGTCAACCCATTGTGTGGTATTTGGGATTGCAGCTCAGGCAAACTATAATTGGCCTTTACTCTAGCCTCTGGGAAGCACATACTGTTTGTGTTTGTGTTTCTGGGTATAGATCTTTCCTAGGGGTGCAGGATGGAACTTTTCAGGAAGCTCTCCTTGTTCCTGCAGCTAAATGGATATCTTCGTCTAGCCAGCATACCTTTGGCTTCACAGCCTTTGTGTACTAATGAGGCCATGTTACAACAATCCCTACAACTCAGCTCTGCAGAACCTCCACCTACTTGCGTTCAGTCTTTCACAGCTTCCCCCACTCCCCAAATGTTCATGAGGCCCCCAGAGCTGTTTCCATGTACTCTTGAATCAGTTCCAATTCATACTCATTGATGGCCAAGTGGGAGCTCTATTGGGTCCCATAACTTGAACTGGCCTTGAGCTTGAACTTGAGTATAGCTGGCTCCCTGGCAGTGCTTTGGAGAAGACACTCCCATCACATCACTCAAAACCCCTGGATGCAGCCTCTCCAGCACCACTGCCCCTGCTGGTGGTGGGAACAGGACCCAGATTTGTGCCCACCAGGGCTGCGGAGAGAGCTGAGAGAGCTGGAGAGCTATAGCCACCAACTGGGGAGACTGCTGATCACACAAGGCTGCTCTCAGTCATACCAGGAGCTCTGATGGTCCTGTGGGGCAGTGTTTCTGGCTTTGCCACCTGCTCCTGCTAGTCTCAGCACAAACCTTCTTTAATTCACTCTAGCCCTGGAGAACTGAGATGAGAATAGTGTGATCCACACCAAGATTGCCTGTGTACAAAATTGTAATAGTGCTTGTGGTACAGCTATTGTAAATTCACACAAACCTGCAGCCATTTTCCTTCAGATTTATCGGGTACCAGGATGGGTGGGTCAGGGTGCATTCCAGTATAAACTATATATCCAGTACATGCTTTACCCTAAATCAGTTTTCTTCTCTGATCTTTACACCTTGGGGCTGTCTAAGTTTCTTAGGCAATGCACAAATCTAAAAAGAGATTAGGAAGTCAATGGTGACCCCTTAGAGTTGTTCAGTGCACAATTTGCCCAACTGCTCATAGCATCCCTGCATTTCTCATGATGAGTGCCCTCTTTGGGGCATCAGATTCAATATGCCCATTCATCAGATATGTTTTCCAATTCTTGACCTTCAATAGGACTAGAGATCTACTTCCTGTTTTGTTTCCCTCTCCTGGGTACTAATTAGACTTTGTAAAAATGTGCAAGGGCAAACAGATGCTGCCAGAACTCTACTCAACAGCAGCATCTGAGCCCCAACCAGGGCCCAGACAAAATGCCCTCTCCCACTTGTAAGAACCTCCCATCTCTTCAGATGCACAAATAATTGGGAAGAGTAGAGACTAGTAAATCTCGGCAACAAATGTGGGTTCTTCCTACAGTACTCCCACCAAATAATCTGTAACAGGAAATGGAGCTATCATTAGGGTCACAGCCTTTGCTTTCTCTTGACGTCAGCATCTCTTCTGCTACTCCCTGGAAGGGCGACCATCTGCTGCAACTGTCTTCTCCATCTGTGTCTCCTTTTGTCACTGATCTAAGGACTTCCAGCAGGAATCTAGGAAGATCTCTGCATCTCTATTATTCTTTGCAGCTCTCGTGGGTTTTGTCTCAGCAACATAGTCCATCTCTGATTTCTGCCATTCAGGGGGCTGCCATTAGGTCATGGTAACTTTATTTGTTTGAATAGACTCAGAGGTGGGCAATCTTCAGGCAAGGAGATGTGCAACGGGTTTAATGGGTCAACACCCACAGAGATTCACAGCACAGTGCATGGCACCCATGGAGAAAGCAGGCCTCTAAAGAGTCTGCAAGGCTGCTCACATAAGCTAGTTGAAAATGCAGGGGAACAATGATATCTATATTTAGAATTGACCTGGGTCTACCCCTGGCTGCAGGCTTTGAGACCATTCTTTGGAGAATTTTGAGGTCCCAGGCCTCCTCCAATACTTTGTCCTACTAAATGTTAGAGCTGCTTGTAAAGAACTAACAGTTCCCTCATTACAGTCTTGTTTGATTTCAGGGCAGTGATGATTAGATCATAGCATGGCCCCAGATCTGCAGGGTGTAGTGGGTCAGACTCCATTCTCAGTTTTTCCTCTCGTCAGCTGTGTGATCCTGTGAGTCATTTAATCTCTTGGGTCTTTGTTTCCTCATATCTAATATAAAGAGACTAGATCAACAGAGAGGGAAGAAAATCAGTTTTGGAGTAGGTAGAACTGGGTTTTAACCCCAGTTCCCCACCCCTTCCTAGTTGGTCAAATCCTTGAATGCTGAGTTTGCTTCCTCTTCCGTAAAATGGAGTAGAACTATAAGAGGATTAAATAAGAAAAAAAATGTGCCAGGTATAAAGTAGGTTTCCAATAAATGCTGGTTCTTTCCTTGTTCTCTTTGAAGATGGAGTCTGGCTTTGCCAAGAACTCTGGATTTGGAGTCAGAAAACCTGGATATAAGTCTCAAGGGCATCAGGGTGGGCAAGTCACTTCTTGTTGCTGAGCCTCATCTGTGACATGGGATTATTGCTTCTAGGATCGAATGAGATAATACATGTGAACACTTTTCAAAACAGAGAAGACTGTACAAATCAGGATGTGGGGGTAGCTTCTCCAGTGTCCTCTCAGCTGTAGTCATCTTTTGTCCCCTGCACCCCACCCCACCCCCAGTGTACCCTCCATTCCACATATTTGAAAAGTACCATAACAGGGAATAAGCATGGGCTATGCCTTCTCAAACAGCTTGAATTTGTATTTCCATTTCTCAGCTTGCCTCTCAATGAGGCATTCTGGAAACACTGGAACCATCATCACACATCACAGGAGACTCCCAGAAACCTACTGCCAAATGAATAAGCTTTTAAGACAGTCCATTACTTCAGGTGCTCCAGGAACAGGGAAGGTTGAAGCCAGGAGATTTGCAAAACAAACAGATGATCCTCCTGTCAGGAGTCCAGCCAGTTGGGTATTCAGACGTCTGGGTAATGGATAATATGGTGTAAAAACAGAGCGTGTCCCTTGCTGACTTTGGGAGGTGAAGGTGGCAGGGCACAATTTCCCAAATTTCCCTCCCAGGTCCCTTGGAGCATCACATTCTCTAACATACTGGCCATCCTGCATGAAGGAACAAAGCACACTTTTTGTTCACGCTCACTTCTCTCCACCTTCCTCTTTCCCCTAAGTGAATTTTTGTCAACCACTAATTGTTTCCCATTATAACCTGTTGGTTGCTTGGCTATGCTGCCAGGAGCCTGAGAGCTAGCACTTTGGGTTTCCAGATACATCTTCGCACAAATGGCTTATTTTAGGATAATAGAATCAAGTGTATATTTCCCCTTGTGCAGCTTGCCAACACACCAGACAGATTAGCAGAAAGGCACTTAATTAGATTGAACAGACTTCAAAAATGGCTTCTCACTGCTGGGCTTTACATAGAGTATAAAGTGTTCATTTTACAACAACCTTTGGTGGAAGTGCCCTGAGAATTTTCTTAGAAGCCAAAAAAATGGGTGTACCAAAGAAAAATGCTTTCTAGATGTTTATGAAGGGTTGTATTAATCATTCTATCTAGTCTTCATGGAAACGGTTTCTTGTCTTGAAGAAAGACTCACTCGCACGGTCAGCCAAGGGAGCTCATTATTTTGGCTTTATGACAGTCAAAGAGAATGTCTGATATACAGTGGCAATTATGTTGTGACAAGGTGGATGTCCTCCCACTGGGGGGCACGGTCCCCAGGGGAGGGGTAAAGGCAAAACAACTGCTTCAGCAATGGCTCATCTTAAAAGGTAAAAGCATTTTTCCCCTTGGAGAGGTAGTCCAACAGGAGATGACTAGTCTGGGGCATTTCATTTTAAGCAACATTAACAAGCTGAAGCAGGGATGGGGGTGGGGGGTAAACGATGGTAGGTTCTGAGTCCTGCTTTGGTTGTGGGCATATGGGAGTCATCCACAATGGAAGGGCTTTTGTGGCATTATTCTTTAAGTTGCTTGCAATGGGCTGTGTTTCCTGACTGTCTTGCCTCAAGGGGCTGTCTCCATGGGTTGTATCAGAGCCTGTCATTCCAGTACAAGAGGTGGGGGCCTTGGGCTGGTGGGATTCCTGAGTCTTTGTACAGGGCTGGTCAACATGGGCTAAGTCAGACAGGGACAGGCCTCATCTTGGGGCCAGGAAAGGTGACACTCTCACTTCACACTCTGCCAGCAGGTTCTGGCTGCCCTCCTGGGAACGTCCTCATGGACCCCACACAGCATGGTTGGCTGACTTGGCCTCTGGGTGTAGCCGGCAACTGTGCTATGGGACTGGGTGAAGGCTGGGTAAGGACTCAGTTCCCTGGCCCTGCTCCTTGGCTCTTTGCTGATCCCCATAGGGCCTCTCCCTGACAGTGATGGTGCTTGCCCAAGGACAGGCTGGGCAGTCAGGGAAACAGACCTCTTTGCTGAAGCCCCTCATTCCTCACCCAGCCTAGCTCACTCCTCTGGACTTCACCAACCTCTGCTCTCATCTTTGTCCCTCTCTCTCCCCTGGTTTCTGGGAGGATCACCACTCTCCTAAAATCCCACTTCTAATCTCTGTCCTTGCCCAGGGCAAGGGCTTTTCCCTTTGGAAACCAAAGCCAGGAAAAGACTGTGTTCTATTTTTTGCTTTCTGCCCCATTTCATTACTTCCCTGGGGCAATGATCCCAGAGGTATGGTTGCTTGGACCCGAGGAGGACAAACAGGATGAGATACTGGAGAAGAATATTGGTTAACATCTCAAAAATATTACCCCAGCACATTTATATGAAGTGCTGTGCCAAGCACCTTACATATACTGTTTTATTTCATTCATTCATTCATTCATTCATTCATTCACTCTTTCAAGCATTTATTGTTTGTGCCAGACACTATTTTGAGGGTAATACATGAAACAGATGAAAATCATGGAACTTGAGTTCAGTGGGTAAACATTAGTACCCCCATTTTTACAGATGAAGAATTTGGAATGCAGAAAGATAAGGCACCACAGGATTCAAACGGGGTCCATCTGATTCAAAAGAACATGCTCTTTCCACCAGAGGAGGTGGTCAGCAAAGACCACAGTGGAATGAGCTCTTCAGGAGAGAATGAGCAAAAGAGGTGCTCAAGAAGATGAGACGACTGTCAGGTAAGCCACTAAAGAGACCCCAGTAGTGGGTGAGGAGTGAGCAAGATGGCATCTGAGGACTGTCTGGACTCAGAAAGGGAGGGAGAATGGGAGGAGGGTCAGCTTGATTTGGAAGGCAGGAGGAGGGAGGAAAATTGTGACTATAGACAATATCAGGGCAGCCTCCAAGATAAGGGGGAGGACTGTGGTTGTGGATATGGTCCAGCAGCCCCTGTGTCTCCTCTGCTTGCTCAGTCACTCAATCATCAGACCCCTGTTTGGGTTAAACCCTGTTCAGGAGGTGGAGCTCAGAAGTTCTCAACCTGGACAGTGCTTTAGAGTCACCGGGAGCTTTGGTGCCTGGACCCTGCCCCCACTGATCCTGCTGTAATTGGTTTGGGAGTTGGGGACAAAGATATGAACATAAACACGATGCTAACTGCCACTAGGAACTGTGCTTGGAGTGCCGTGGGAAATATGGAGGAGGGTGGTGAGATTAGCTCTGCCTGGTAAAATCAGGGAAAGGCTTAGCTGAGGAGATGGCATAAAAACTACATCTTGAGGCTTAACTAGGCTCATTGGGCCCAGTTTGGACAGACCCCAGAAAGCGGGGAGAATAGGAGATTAGGAGGCTGCTGAATCTAGACTGCCTACCTGGGCTGCAAGCCAGCATGCTCCTCTCACATCACAAGAGCACCACCTCCCCTTCCCCCACTTTGTTGTCCTCCCTGGTACTCTTTCCTTGCACCTGTGTAATCTTGACCCCAGCTTCCTTGCTGGGCTCTTGCATTCTTCACCCACCCCTTGTCTCCTCGCAGGCACTGAACAGGCTTTGCATGCATTTTCTCCCTTCCCCTGCTCCTTGATCCTTGGCTGGCTGCAGCCCTGAGAACTCAGTCCTGGGACTGACTTTTTTTTTTTTTTTTAATTAAATTCAGTTTTATTGAAATACATTCGCACACCATACAATCATCCATGGTATACAATCCACTGTCCACAGTATGATAACATAGTTATGCGTTCATCACCACAATCTATCTCTGAACATTTTCCTTACATCAGAAAGAACCAGAACAAGAATAAAAAATAAAAGTGAAAAAAGAACACCCAAATCATCCCCCCATCCCGCCCCATTTGTCCTTTAGTTTTTATCCCCATTCCTCCACTCATCCATACACTAGATAAAGGGGGTGTGATCCACAAGGTCTTCACAATCACACTGTCACCCCTTGTAATCTACATTATTATATAATTGTCTTCAGGAGTCCAGACTGCTGGGTTGGAGTTTGGTAGTTTCAGGTATTTACTTCTAGCTATTCCAATCCATTAAAGCCTAAGAGGTGTTATCTATATAGTGCATAAGAATGTCCACCAGAGTGACCTCTCGACTCCATTTGAAATCTCTCAGCCACCGAAACTATTTTGTCTCATTTTGCATCCCCCTTTTGGTCAAGAAGATACTCTGAGTCCCACGATGCCAGGTCCACATTCATCCCCGGGAGTCATATTCTGCATTGCCAGGGAGGTTTACAACCCTGGGAGTCGGGTGCCACATAGCGGGGAGGGCAGCGAGTTCACCTGCCAAGGTGGCTCAGTTAGAGAGAGAGAGAGGGCCACATCTGAGCAACAAAGAGGTACTCAGGGGGAGACTCCTCAGCACAACTACATGCAAGTTTAGACTCTCCTTTGCGGTAATGAGCTTCATAAGGGCAAGTCCCATGATCGAGGGCTCAGCACATCAAACCGCCAGTGGGACTGACTTTTGAACTGTGCCATGGGCTAACTTCAGGCCACAGGCTGGTGTTTTCAAATAGGTCCCACAGGGTCCTGGGGTTCTAGGAAGGGGCCTCAGGCCAATGAAAGGGGAGGGGATTCCAAGGCATGGCTTTGGGTCCTGAGTCCCTTAGACTCATCAACGCTTCATTATATCAGCTTCATAGGTGGCCCTAGGGTTCCAGGTGACCTTATTTTTGTTTGAAAATAAAAAGGGTCCTTCTGCCATGGGAAATAACAAAAGCTTAAGAGCTCATGGGTTAAAAACATGGGTGGCTGTTTGAATTCTGACTCCACCACTTACGATCTGTGTGGTCTCTGTGTCTCAGTTACTCATCTCTGAAATGGGGATAATAATAGTACTTTCCTCATAGGTTGTTTTGAGGGTTAAACAAGTTATTGTATGCAAACTGCTTGGAAGAAGTCCTGCCACAAGGCATGAGCTGACTAAACGCGAGTTATCATTGTCACCACCCGTTGAGGGGTTCTAAGCAGAGAATATCCTGAGGAAATCTGTGATTTAAAAAATGTATTTCCAGCAGTATCTGGGAGAATGGGTTGGGGCAAGTGTGCTGAGACTAAAGGCAAACAGATGATTATAGAAAGTTACTACAGTCTTCTCAATGAGAAAGGAAAAGGGTGAGTTGGGATGAAGAAGAGCTATAAATATTAAGGAGACTCAGCAGGATTTGGTGACCAGTTGGCTGTGGGAGAGCCTCAGAGGTGGGAGATAATCTTGTCCCATCTTGGGTGAGCAAGATCTGGATGTTTAGGAAAAGAAGAGGTTTTATGGCAGCCTAGGGACTGTGAGACATCTGTGCAATCACTGGTGCAGGTGGCTAGCAAGGGGCAGGTGCATACAAAGATCTGGAGGAATTACCAGTACTTAGGTTGTGGGTAGTTGAGGACATGGGAGTGAATGAGTTCCCCAAGCGCGAGGGTGTGCAATGAGTGGAGCTGACACAGATGGGAAACCTGCAGAGTTTAGGGAATGGGCAGAGAAGGAGAAGCCGGTGAGTTAGACCTTATCCCCATGGCTGGATGGGAGCACGGGGCTGCTGGTTGGGTACTGGGTGGTGTTCCCTGCACCTGGGCAGTCAGGGCTGGGCGAGGCATGTCCGTGGATAAACAGACAGGCGGCACTGGCATGCTCTCTGTAGGGCAATCCTCTGGCAGTTAAAAGAGGACAGGAACCTGGATGGATTTCACAGAAGGGGGCTGGCTCAGCCCCCAGGAGATAACAGCAGGTGGGAAACCATGTTACTCACCATGAGCCATCTGCAGTGTCTCCTCTGAATATAGCCAAGATAAAAGCTGCAGGGAAGCTGGAAGAATGTTAAATTAAGTAGGCAGCAGACCCTGTTTGACAATTCTCTACCTAGGTGACAGCTTGGTACACAGCCCAGGTGGGAGGAGCAGGTAGCTAGGGGAGATTTCAAGGCCAGGAAGGCTGGGTTTTTATACCATCAGAGTGAGCAGGGAAATGAGGGGCAGACCCAAATCAAGGAGGGGGGCTGCCTCCCACTTCTGTAATACCCAAGGCCCTGAGCTGGTGTTGGGCCACAGTGGGAGCACAAGGGATGGCCATGGAATCAGAGGGGATGGATACTGCAGGCAAAAATAAAATTTCTCTTGCTTTGGTCACCTGAGACCTGTCACTTGGAAGGTGAAATGAGTGACTGTTGCCTCAATTCTCTGAATTGCCCCTTAGTTAGTGCCACACTTTGGAGTTGCTTTTCAGCTTAAAGAAGAGTTCATTGAAGTAAAACCTCTGAAAGCAAGGATGGCGCTCATCAAAGCCGTTGTGAAGGTCCATTTCCCTGGTCAATTGTGAGATGGGTGGGAGGGCGAGTGAGAAACCCAGGGTTGATGTTGCCTTTTTCAGCTCAGTGTTTTGCAGGGAGTGACTGGCAGCAGCTCCTGGGTTACTGGCAGGAACCTAAGCTTAGGCTAGCATCTCCATTAAGAGTTTCCCTTGGCAGTGTCCCTTCTAGCTCTTCGTAGAAACTGCCTATAGTTCTCTCTTAGAACACCAGTTGTCCCCGTTCTCCAAGCAGTTTCAGAAGAAAAGCAATTGGGGGTGGATTTCTCAGCACTTCAACACAGAATTAATGGTTTGTCCATAGGGGAGCTTTTGTTTTAGAAATCCAATATAGCACATTGGTTTCAAGGAATGTTGTGAATACATAAGTTCATTCATTCATTCATTCATTCATTCTACCATTCATTTGTGTATTCATTTATCTGTTAAATATTTGTTGAACACCTTGTAAATTACAGGCATTAGGAATAGAGATGAGCAAAACAAGGTGTCTGGAAGAAATGGGAAACAGCAATGTTAAAAAATATGTATGTTGAATAAAGTGATAAGTGGTAAGGTAGAAGCAATATACATGTAAATGCATGTAGTCTGCATAGATAGAATGTAAGCACCCTGAGAGCAGGATTTCTTTGGGTCTGTCTGCCTACAGTAGCACCTAGTACATACTGAGTGCTCCATGCATTGGGTCAAAAGACTAAATAATTGTAGGATCCTTCAAGATTAACCATCTGATTTTTTAAAAATACAGTTTTATTGAGATATAGTTGCATATCCTACAATCATCCACAGCATACAATCAATTATTCACAGTACCGTCATATAGTTGTGCATTCATCAACAAAATCAATTTTTGAACATTTTCTTTACTCCAAAAAAAAATAAAAATAAAAGTAAAAAAGAACACCTAAAACATTCTATCCCCTTATCCCACCCTATTTTTCATTTAATTTTTGTCTCCATTTTTCTACTTATCTATCCATACACTAGATAAAGGGAGTGTGAGCCACAAGTTAACCATCTGATTTTAAACTTTTGTTATTGTGTAATATTTTAGATATTTATTGATTGAATAACCCTGTTGAAATGACTTTTAGCCTTTTTATGTCTGAGGGGTAATGGAGAGGAGCTGTAAGGGAAAGTGGATAGTGCTAACATTTCTGAAAATTTCAGAATGAATAGAGACCTTTTACTACTGCAATCTGGAGAGAAAAATGAGAGTTATATTAAAGAACGATTAGTGACACATAAAATATAACCAAGAAAGCACCAGACTCCATCTAGGTATTTGCATTCTTTTTTAATGACTCTATAGTGTGTCTATACCTACTTAATATAATGAGTCAACGTTTAGCAAATAACTTATGATGCTGCTTTTTAAAAGAAATGCCCTTTACTATGTTAGCAAAAGCAAAATTGTGCCAAACTAGAATTATAACAACAATAGCTAAATTTTCTATGTACTTTTTATGTACCAAACACTTTTCTAACACATTCAGTTAATTTTCTCAACAACCCTACAAGGTATACACTATTATTCTCTCCACTTTACATTTGAGGAAACTGATCCTCAGAAGCAAAATGAGTTGTCCAAAGACGTGTGGATCATAAACGGGTGGGCCAAGGTTCAAATTCAGTTTGCTGTTTGATATGATACTAATTACTAATATTTGCTTTAATTTTCTATTGAAGAAATTTGGAATATTTAGTCTGTAGAAGAAATATCTTACATGCATCTAGGTAGTATCTTCATATATTTGAAGGGTTGTTAACAGAAGACATTGCCCTCCTCTTGCTTTATTTTTTGGTTAGATATTTTAAAACATTTTTTTGAGACCTACTTCATCCTCATTGTGTGCAGTCTTGGTGGGACTGTCAATCAGGATGCCCTCGCCTTCTCCAGCCAAGGGGAGTGCATGCAAACTGAGCTGGGCCACTAAGTCTCACTCTCCTGCAAATCCCATTCATAAACAGAGTGGCACAAAGGCCCAGCATGGTCAAACCTGATCTACTGGCATTGAGATACTTGGAGTGCCATCTTCCTGGTGGGCTTGGTTCTGTGAGCTAACATAGCTTGCGTTTAGAGTGGATTAACGGAAGTGGTTAATTTTGGGGGCGAAACAAAAATACCAACTGATTTCTTCTTAGGCAGAAGATGGATCAAACTTTTCCATGTTGTTCCAGCAAGAAAAATTGGGGTCAATGAGTTGTGCATGTGCTCGAGTCAGTGTTGGGAGAACCAATCTAACAATTAGAGAGGGTTGAAAATGGAAGGAGCAGCTTTGAGAAGTAATTTGATTCTTGTTACTGCAGGTGTTCAGGCAGAAGTTGGTGTCATAAAAGGGATTTTCCCACTGGATGGGAGTTTGGACTAAATGCCTTTAACATCCTTTTTCAGATATGGGATTCTACCATTCTATATGTGCTATTCTTGATCCTCTCTAAACCTCAAAATGACCCAAGATCAAGCTTACCCTCACCTTTCCCACCTGCTAACAGAAGCACTTTTTATCCATCAGTCCACAGTAAATAACGATATTCAACATTTATAGGGGGCCTTCTTGTGCCAGGCACTATTTTATGTGCTTCACATTTCCTAATTAGTTTAATCTTCAAAATTGTGAATTGTGAATTGAATTGTGTCCCCCTAAAGATATGTTCAAGTCCTAACCGCAAGTCCTGTGAATGGGTTCCATTTTCAAATAGAATCTTTGACAATATTATCAGTTAGGACGAAGCCAAACTGGATTAGGATGGATCCTAATCCAATATGACTGATATCCTTATAAGCAGAAGAAATTTGGACACAGTAGGAGAGAGACAGATACACAGAGAGAGAGACAGCCAAGGGACAGAGGCAGAGATTGAGTTGTGTTGCCTCAAGCCAAGAAATGCAATGTATTTCCAATCTGTCTGTCAAAAGCCCAGAGAGAGGCATGGAACAGATTCTCCCTTTTAAGAGGAAGCATGGCCTTGTCGACACCTTGATCTCAAACTTCTAGCCTCTAGAACCATGAGATAGTACATTTCTATTGCTTAAACCAAGTAGTCTGTGGTTATTATAGCAGCCCTACCAAACTAAGACATCACCATGGGGTCCATATTATTATTATTTCAATATCTGGTTGGAGAAACCAAGGCAGGGAGAAATTAAGTAAATATGTGTAATTCAACAGCTGGTAAGTACAAAGCAAGGCTTTGAAGGCAGGCAGTCTTCTGCCCTTATCCTCTAAGCTGTACTGCAGATGTTGTGATGGAGGCATAGTACCCATGGGGATGGGCATGGTTTATTTCTAGGCATAACTCAATAAAGATAATACCTATGCCCACCTTGGCCACTAGGGCTTCAGCATCCTTCTTCATGGGGATGGGTGTCACCAGGATCAACTCTGGATGGAAATTCACTATCAGTACAAGTTGATAGTCACTGTCTGGGTTAGGGTAATCATCATGCAATAGAGGAAGAGATTTCTCAACTAGTGGTAGATCAGGCTACAATACAGAGGCAATAATTGTGTCATGTCTTGATTTGGCTTTGGGGCATCCAAGGTAAAAGGCTGCTTCCTGCACTCCTCTGGGCATCCTCCCTTCCCTTCCCACAGCAAGTCACTCCACCTGTCAGGTGGTTGGTGGCTTGCTGCCCAGTAAGGTGCATACACAGTGCCCAGCACCCAGCTTATCTCAACAAACCTTGAACAAGACTTCTTCAGAGTTGGCTCTTTTTATAGCCATAATAAGCCACATGGTACAAGGGGTCTTGTCATTGGGCCATGACTCAGGAGTTTTGAGTTCCAATTCTGGAGCTCCTACAATGTGTGGGGTCACTTTAACCAAGCCAGCAACCCTCTCTGGGTCAGTTGTCTCCTCAGCATAGCAGAGACATCAATTCTGAATATAATAGAGAGCTTAGATAGTAAGACTTGTTACATAAGTCAGTGTGTGTAAATGCAAACTATCAGAGCCCATTAGGGAGGTCTAACAGGTGGGCATTTGGAGGTACCTTGGCGTCTACATCCTGAAATAGAATATCTTTTAAACACAATGAGTCCTTGAAGAAAGATTTGATGGGGGTGGAGAAGGTAAGGGGAAGGGGGGACTCAGATCTATGCTAACAGGAGAGGAGAGGAATGGGATGTACAGGAAGGGAAGGGGACAAGGCAAGACCTATAAGGAAGAGGGTGAAGGGGTGACTGATGACACAGGTGCTTAGAACTTGGGACTTGTGAGGCTAATTCTGACCACTCAACCCCATTATGGCCAATTTGTCTCCCTGGACACCCCAATAAAAAAAAAAAAAAGCCCTACTTCCTCCAGGTAACAAATGAACAAATGCATAGCAAGGATTGCACTCGTCAAGGACCTGTTTGCTTTCAGATCCATTGCCCACCTTCCCCTTCTCTGCTCTGTGCAAAGAGGACTCTATTCTCCAGCATCTGGGGTAGGAGCAGCCAATGGGGACAGGAAATTAGAGGATGGGAGGAGGAAGAACCCAGCATGTCTCCCTCCCTCTCTCTCTCTCTCTCTCTCTCTATCTCTTTATACATCTCTCTCTCTGTCTCTCTTTTCCTTCCTCCCCCTCTCTCTGTCTCTCAGCTTTCTATGGTGCCTCCGGCAGTAGCTGCAACTTTTTCATCATCCAGCCCTCACCGAAATTCTAGACTCTGGGAACTTCACTTCCTCCCATTGTCCTTCCAGGTCTAGACGTAGTAGCCACTTCCGACTGCTAACCTGACCCTTGTTTGTTTCTCAGCTCTTCCATTCCCATGGAATCAATTCACTAAACTAAATTCCCTCTGTTTGAAAGAACTATGGCAATGTCATTTCTATTCCTTGGAAAATGTGGGTGAAAAAAGACAAGTGGAAATGGGAGTGTGGATAACAAGTTCTTGAAAAGTCATCATTACTGTGTGTACTGGTTTGTATATATTATGTCTCCCAGAAAAAGCCATATTCTTTGATGCAATCTTGTGGGGGCAGACATATCAGTAGGGATTAAGTTGGAACTTTTGGATTAGGTTGTTTGCATGGAAATGCGCCCCACCCAACTGTGGGTGATAATTCTGATTGGATAGTTTCCATGGAGGTGTGGCCCCACCCATTCAGTGTGTCCTTGATTAGCTTACTAGAGCACTATATAAGCTCAGACAGAAGAAGCGGGCTTGCTACAGCCAAGAGGGACACGTTGAAGAATGCACGGAAGCTGAGAGAGTAGCTGCAGATGAGAGACAGTGTGAAGTTGGCCGTTGAAAGCAGCTGTTGCTCCAGAGAAGCTAAGAGAGGACAAACACCTCAAGAGCAACTGAGAGTGACATTTTTAAGGAACTTCAGCCTAGAGGGGAATGTCCTGGGAGAAAACCATTTTGAAACCAGAACTTTGGAGCAGACACCAGCCACATGCCTTCCCAGCTAACAGAGGTTTTCCGGACACTGTTAGCCATCCTCCAGTGAAGGTACCCGATTGTTGATGCATTACCTTGGACACTTTATGGCCTTAAGACTGTAACGTTGTAACCAAATAAACCCCCTTTATGAAAGCTAATCTATTTCTGGTGTTTTGCATCCTGGCTGCATTAGCAAACTAGAACACTATGGAAAAGACATTTCCAGCTCTTGCTCAGAGTAGGGACCCAGTAAATGCCCATGAAGTGAACAAGGATTAAATGGCCTATGCTGAAGTTTCTAACTCATGAAATGCTTGATAAATATTAGTTTCCTGACTTTGGTCTCCTTATAACTTGACCATTTCTATTCTTTCTCTCCTTTGCATGATGGAATAAAGAAAGCAACAGGAGGCTCAAGTCTTCAATGGCAGTTTCTTACTTTTCAGATTTTGGTCCATGTCAGATTCATCAAATTGGTGGTGTAACTTGGCTTTCATAGGCAGTGCACAGGCATTCCAGGGACAGAAAGGAAAAGGCTTGGGGTAGAGAAGTCCAGGGTCATCAGAGTCTGTGGAGCCTGGAGGGAAAGGCCAAACCACTTCCCCTGGGGCACCTCTCAGAAGCTCTCCTCCTTCTCCTTTACTTGACGCTCTCCCATCCTGGCAGGCTGAGAGGCTGTCCTGTATGGATCACCTCAATGGGTTCCCTTCTCTTCTGGCCTCCAGTTGGTTTTGGTCAATGGGGAGATTGGGCAGAAGATGTGAGGTTGTGGGCAGCCATGTGCTGGAGGCTGCTCTACCAGCTCACAAGAGCTGATTGTGCACATCTCTTCCCAATTCTGGGTCCGGTGACCTCACATTGGAAGCTTGAAATAGGCCATAGGGAGGGTCTTTACACCAAGGAAATTGACACATGCTACAAATAAAAAAATACTTTCCCTGAGAGCCAGCTATTAAACATTTACCAGCACACCCTTGGGTTGGGATATTTATTCTGCCAGCTCCCTCCTTGTGGGAAAGCTTCATTATGGCTGTGCCCTTGGCCAAAGGTCACTGTTCTTCTCACAGTGGCCTCTTGACTTAACTCTCTCCACTAGGGTTCTGTTAACAGCTCCATTTTCTTATCTAATCCTTGTGGTTTTCCAATTTACCCATAGCTTTGTAAGTAGCCCCCTTATTGGACAATTCTCAGATTATCTATTTCCTGCCTGGATTGTGGCTGATATAGTGAGGAAACAGATGAGTCATAACCACTGGCTGGGTCATAGCTGAATGACTAATGATGCCTCAAGTGTGAAAACAGTCTCCTGAAATGATATCCTAATTCTCCACTTTAGAAAACAACTTCTCCTCAATGTCTTTGCCCACTAATGTCCCTACCCCACTGCCCCAACTCCTCTAATCCTAGAATGTGAATAAAATCCCCTTTCCAGACAGATGACACTGAAAATCCTCACATCCCACTGCAGAATCTTGGGCAAGGGTCCCCAAAAGTTGGGGTCAACAGTCTCTTAGTTTGGCAGGTGGTTGAGAGTGTAAAGCCCCAAACCTCATTGCACATTATATTTACCTGGGGAGCTATAAGAAATCTGATACTTGAGCCCCACCCTAGATTGAGTAAATCAGATTCTGATAGACACCAGCTGTGTGAAATTGAGAACTAACCTCTCTAAGACAACTTCTTCATCAGAAAAGTGGGAAAATCATACCTGTCTTACAGGATTGTGGGGACAATTACATGGGTAGTGCTTGGTGCTTGGTGTTAGCATCCTAATTCATGATTCTCCTCCCTCCCACCACTAAGCAGGCCTGGGAACCATCCTGAGGATGGATATTGCATAGCCAGCAAGTTACGGGAAGGTCTAGGCTGGTGGCTCTCACAGAGCGGTCACCTGGGAACTTGCTAGAAATGCGAATCTCACAGCTTCATCCCAGACTCACTGTATTAGAAACTCTGAGGGTGGGGCCGACAATTGGAGTTTTAATGAGCTCTGGAGGGGATTCTGATACATGCTAAGGGCTGAGACCCAGTAATCTAGATGCCCCTCTCTTTATTTGCTGGTGACCTCTGGGATAGCCAGCTGCACTCTTCCCCCTTCCTTGCCCTAGGTTTGTCCCTTTAACTGACTGAACCCTCCCTTTCCCACTCCTCAGGTACCCCAGGCCCTATGTTCAAGACCACTCCTGAAGTTAAAGACCACCCCTGACACCAGCACCTTCAACAAGCTCTGCAAAATTTATTTGGTTTGTCTGAGCACAGATTGGGAATCCAGGGTTCACTCTGGGGATGGAGCAAACATAGCAATGGAGTCTCCTCTTGTAACAGATAGAGGACCTTCAATTGGGAGAAGAAGTTACTTTCATGCTTTGCTTTTTAAATGACTACTGTCTTTATAAATTGTGACTCTGTTGATCCTTTTCTTCATTAGTTTAGGTCTATTGAGATAAAGGCCTCCAACTTGAGAGATAGAGGCATGCAACGGTCATGGGTGTATGTGTGTGTGGTTTCCTGGGTGCACACATGTACATGAATTCAGGGTGGATGTGGGTAGCATAGGGTCTGATGAGAGAAGAGAAGGGTGAGAATCTCTTTGTAATAAGTGCATCTTCCCAACTCACAGTTTTACTAAAAGGCCTGGTTTAAAAGTTTTGGACCAAGAAGGGTGAGAGCAGGAGTGTGTTGATAGAGAGATTTCCCAGTCCAGGATGCTGGATTTCCTGTGTGTGCTCATTTGCCCAGCACCAGAAAAAGGGACCCCTCCTTCTGCTACCCAGCACTACTGCAGACCAGAGGGAGGCTCTCTTTGCCTGGGCAGCTGGAGAGGGCATGTTTTTGAGCCTTCATGGACCCAACAGGAGAATTGACCTACTCTTTAGTTAGATGTGGGCAAAAGGGAAGTGTGAAGATCAGCTTTGAAGAGAAATTGTTTAGAAGCCTGGAAGGGCTGGTGGCCATCAACCTTAGATAACATCTCTTGCTTTTCCCTAAACTAACTTGCATTGTCCACCTGAGTGAATTTTTTTGATGAGGTCGTGTTCTGGTTTGCTAATGCTGCCATTATGCAAGGTACCAGAAATGGATTGGTTTTTATAAAGGGAATTTATTAGGCAACAAAGTTACAGTTCTAAGGCCATAGAAGTGTCCAGAATAAGGCATCAACAAGAGGATACCTTCACTGAAGAACAACCAATGGCATCTGGAACACCTGTCAGCTGGGAAGGCATGTGGCTGGTATCTGCTTTTCCTTTACTCCCAGGCTGAGTTTCAAAATGGCTTTCTCCAAAATGTCTCTGGGTTCCTTTTAGCTCCTCTTTCTCAGCTCCTGTGCTTTCTTGCTTCTTTCTCCCAGGACATTTCTTTCTAAGCATCTGGGGGTCCTCTCTTAGCTTCTCCAGGGCAAACTCTGGGCTTCACTTCTTAGCATCTCCAAACATCCTTCTGTCTGCATCTCCAAGTCTCTCCAAGCATCATCATCAGCAGCTGTTTCAGCTCTTAGCAACCTTAAATACCCCAGTGAACTCATCAATACCCACCCTGAGTGGGCGGGGCCCACACCTCAATGGAAATAGCTCAGGAGTTCTACCCTAATCAACAGACTAATTAGTCTGCCCCCAAAAGATTGCATTTAAAAATATGACTTTTCTGGGGGGGCATAATATATCTAAACTGGCACAGGCCACATGAAAATGACTCCATGATTTGGAGTCCTAGTTCAGACTCTCATTTACTAGCATGAACTCAACTACTCAGCCTCTTCATTTCAAGGCCTCCTCCACAGGTCATCCGTGACTTACAGGTCATCCAAATGAATGGAGTCCTCCAAAAAATGAGTGGCCAAGATTCTAGATGTTTCTTCCACTGGGCAGCCCGATTTATCTCAGCTGTCACCAATAGTTCGCAGGTCCATTTAAAACTACATTATGGTGAATGGCAATGGTGTCTGAGGAAATTTGCAGATGGGCTGATGGCACAAAAGCAGCCTCTGGAGTCTCTAACCAACAAAAAGAGCCCTGTCATTTCAAAATAAAGTGATTTATTTCTGTGTCACTGTCACACTCAGAGGCTCCATTTCAGTAAGAATCACACTGTGGTATGAATGGGAAATAGACAAGCCCATTACAAACTTACCACTCGAGTCTTGATGCTCCAGTGCACCCTTCACAACATTATCCTTGAACACTTCACATAGAATCATTTTCTTTCAATGCTTTTGCATCTTAAATATATAAATCTTCATATAGACCACCTGTTCATCATATCATTATGATAGTGATGATAATGATGATGATGATGCAGTAAATTAGAGACCATCATCATAAACTGATTCGTATTTATGAATCACTATAGTAAAAATGCTTTATAGATCAGTGTAAAATCCTTGACAAATTCTATTTAAATGTGTTTTAAAAAGTAATGTTCTGCTAGTTAAAAAAGAAAAAAAAAATCTGAAAAAGAGCCCAGACTTCAATTAGTGATATGAATGAAGCAGATCTGGTTAAGATTAAGGCAAACCAGGCCAAAGGGTAAAGGCCAAAACTGACTGTGTTTTAAAACTTCAACTTTCATGTGAGACCAAGGGAAGAGATGTCTATTTGGTACAGGATCTATATTTTCGAAACACTATAACTTCTATAGTCAGTTTGTTCAAACACCACAATTACATGGAACTTTGAATAGAAAGTGAGATATGGTAGGTCCATATAGGTTAGGGTGAGATAGTGGCACATCCCAAAGTAATTTGGGCAGAGAATAAGAATGTATTTACAGGGCCCCACTGAGGAGCTGGGGGAAAGTGCGGAAGTGTTGGGCTTCCTCGCCTGGACTGATGCTGATGTTCTCACAAACATTGGGACTGGCGGTTTGATGTGCTGAGCCCTCGATCATGGGACTTGCCCTTATGAAGCTCGTTATTGCAAAGGAGAGGATAAACTTGCATATAATTGTGCCTAAGAGTCTCCCCCTGAGTGCCTCTTTGTTGCTCAGATGTGGCCTCTCTCTCTCTCTCTAACTGAGCCATCTCAACAGGTGAACTCACTGCCCTCCCCCCTACATGGGACCCGACTCCCAGGGGTGTAAACTCCCTGGCAATGCAGAGTATGACTCCCGGGGATGAATCTGGACTCAGCATTGTGAGATTGAGCATATCTTCTTGACCAAACGGAGGATGCAAAATGAAGTGAAATAAAGCTTCATTGGCTGAGAGATTTCAAATGGTGTCAGGAGGTTACTCTGGTGGACATTTCTTACACACTATATAGATAACCCTCTTTAGGTTTGGAATAGCTAGAAGTAAATACCTGAAACTATCAAACCCCAACCCAGTATTCTGGACTCCTGTAGATGACTGTGTAACAATGTACATTACAAGGGGTGACAGTGTGATTGTGAAAACCTTGTGGATCATACTCCCTTTATCCAGTGTATGGATGGATGAGTAGAAAAATGGGGGCAAAGACTAAATGAAAAATAGGGTGGGATGGGGGAGAGATTTGGGTGTTCTTTTTTACTTTTATTTTTTATTCTTATTCTGGTTCTTTCTGATGCAAGGAAAATGTTCAGAAATAGACTGGGGTGATGAATGCGTAACTGTACGATGGTACTGTGAACAGTTGATTGTACACCATGGATGACTGTATGGTATGTGAATATATTTCAATAAAACTGAATTTAATTTAAAAGAGAGAGAGAGAGAGAGAGAGGGAGGGAGAGAGAGACTCCCAGAGGTCTCTCTGCTGCTTCCATCCAAAAAGAAAAGGAATGTTCTGGTACAAACTGAGATTGTTGTGCCTGTATTAATAAAAGTGCTCAATACCCAAAAAGAGGCAGCTATGGTGCATGTTGCTGGGGAACTATGAAAGGCACATTTAGGTTCCTACCAGGGCTTTATTGGTTTGGTCATAGGCATCAGGCCAAGAGGAGGGATTTTCTCCATTTATGTAGAATAAAATAGAGTAGAATAAAAAGGTGGTTTGGTTGGGGGAACCTTCCTCAGATGAGTAAAGATAGCCATGAGGAGTCACACTGGTGGGGTGAAGTGTTATAGGTTATCCTTCTTCTTTACTGCATTTATCAGAAAAGCTAGGGCAGCAGGCTACATAGTGCTGTCCTCTCCACCATGCAAGTTTCCTCTCTGTGCTGAGAAAAGGAGACCCCAGGAGTTGAGTCCTGAGCACCACTGGTGGAGGGGAAAAGACCAAGGCAATCTCCGGCTAAGGAAGTTCAAGTTGGGAGCTGTCAAAAGGGCAGTGAAGCCTCCTGACACTGGAAGCACTGGATCTTGTATATAAATTTGGGTCTCACATTAAGAGAAGTTGCAAAGCTATAGCCTCATGGAGGTTAATGAAAAAACAAAAGGTAAAAACAAGAAGTATAACCATTAAGGATTGGCAAGAAATGTTATCTGATGATACTTACCTGTGTATTTTATTTAATTCTTGCTTCACATATGAATCTTTTCTAATACTTGTGTTCTTTTGAAAAACATCATCTTGAAAAGAGAGAGGTCATAGCTCTTGGTGCCCCACATGGAATCCTTTCACCAGCTTAAGGCTGACCAGACTTCTAGGTCAAGTTACTCAGTACCTTTTTTCTTACTATCTGTCAGCCTAGCTGGGTCCCTCCAAAGTCTACCCTCTGGTTTCTCTTCAAGAGATTCCATGTTCTCCTCCATTTGCCACCCTCTTGCAGAGAATATTTAGTTCCTGATGACTCCTTTTAGAACATAGTTTCTCAACCTCGGCACTGTCGATACTTTGGGCCAGATAATCCTTTGTTGTAGGGAGCCGCCTGTGCATTGTAGGATGTTTAGCAACATCTCTGGCTTCTACCCACGAGATGCCAGTAGCATCCTTTCTCCCCAGTTGTGACAATTAAAATGTCTCTAGATATTGCCAGGTGTCTCCCGGGGTCAGAATCCTGCACTCCCCTCCCCGTCATGGAGAAAGTCTGATGTCGGATCTTGCACCATAATGGATTCTGGGCTTTGACTGTTTCTTCACCTCTCCCCAGAATGTCTCCAGCTTTGCTTCTGCATCATCTCAAGAGCTGCACTATCTTGTCCCCTGGAAGTTTAGTCACTCTTTTAGAAATGACAGTATGATTTATGTCAGCAATAGGGTGTGATGTCTGGGGTTTGCACAAAGGAGGATGATTACTACCCAGTACAATTGCAACGAGGATAATAGAGGCGATCGAGTATAATAGTAAGTCCATTTATCTTTCCAAGTCTGGGTTCTTCATCTGTCAAATGGAGGTAGGATTAGAGGAAACTGCCTAACTCAAAGGAATGTTGTGATGAGCAGTGCTGGGGACTGAATCATAGCCTTCATACAGACATGCACAAGTCTTAATCTGTCTTCCTGAGGGTACAGACTCATTTGTAAACAGGAGCTTTTAGGTGTTATTATCACTTAAGGTGTGGACTCATCTGGGGTCTTCCAAGATCTTATTTAGATGAGGCCAAATTGAATCAGTGTGGGCCTTAACTAATATGTCTGGAGTCCTTATTAGCAGAGGAAAATAGGATACAGCCAGTCAGAAGCAGCTAGAAGACAGTAGAAGCCAGAAGTAGGAGAATGAAGCAAAAGAGAATGATTGCCATGTGATGGATCATGGTAGTTTAGAACCCTATGTAGCCCAGCAAAGTATGTTCTTAAAGTTAATCCATTCTTGTGGGTGTGAACCCATTGTAAGTAGGACTTTGATGAGGTTACTTCAGTTAAGGTGTGGCCCACCTCACTCTGAATGGGTCTTAATCTTCTTACTGGAGTTCTTTATAAAACAATGAAACTCAGACAAAGAGAAAAAGCCACAGAAGCAAGAAGCTGAAAGCAATGAAACTCAGAAGAGAAAGGAGAAACCAGCAGATGCCACCATGTGCCTTGTCATGTGGCAGACGAGCCAAGGATCACTGGCAACTGGTCTTTGAGAAGAAAGCATTACCTTGATAATGCCTTGATTTGGACATTTTTCACAGCCTCAAATTGTAAGCTAATAAATTCCCATTGTTTAAACCAACACATTCCATGGTATCTGCTTTAAGCAAACACGGAGGGTTGCTGGAAAACTATTACCAGAATGAGACAGACTTTGGAGAAAGCATGGCTTTGCTGACACCTTGATTTTGGACTGTTGGGTTCTTAAACCATGAGGCAATAAATTGCAGTTGTTTAAGCCAACCAAGTAGCAGTATTTGTCATAGCAGCCCTGGCAAACTAAGGCAATTGTGCCGGACGCCATTATCTTTGATGTAATCTTGTGTTCAGCAGACGTTATCAGTGTTGATTAGATTGTAATTCTTTGAGTGTTTCTGTGGAGATGTGCCCCACCCAGCTGTGAGTGATGACCCTGATTGGATAATTTCCATGGAGGTGTTGATCTGCCCATTTGGGTAGGTCTAAGTTGATCAGTAGAGCCATATAAATGAGCTGGCGAACAGAAGGAACTCAGTGCAGCTGTGAGTGACGTTTTGCAGAGGAGCTACAGCCAAGAGGGACACTTTGAAGAAAGTAAAGGAGCTACAGATGAGAGACAGTTTGAAGATGGCTGTTGAAAGCAGACTCTTGCTCTGGAGAAGCTAAGAGAGGACAAATGCCCCAAGGGCAACTGAGAGTGACATTTTGAAGAGGAGCTGTAGCCTAGAGAGGAATGTCCTGGGAGAAAGCCATTTTGAAACTAGAACTCTGGAGCATACGCCAGCCACATGCCTTCCCAGCTAACAGAGGTTTTCTGGACACCATTGGCCATCCTCCAGTGAAGGTGACCAATTGCTGCCATGTTACCTTGGACACTTTATGGCTGTAACTGTGTAACCAAATAAACCCCCTTTTATAAAAGCCAATCCAACTCTGGTGTTTTGCATTCTGGAAGCATTAGCAAACAGGAACAACAATCAATATCATAATTGACTGACTCATTCATTCATTCAACATTTATTGAAGCTACAATATGCCAGGTTAGGTGCTGTTTAGCACGTGGGATACAATGATGTATAAGACAAAGTGTCCAACCTCAGGTGAGAGATGAAGACAGCTGTAAAACACAGTAGTACCTGTCATCAGAGAGACACATTAGGAGCTCTGAGGAGCAGTGCCTATCCCAGTTTGCACATGGACGTGGTGGTGGCTGGGGTGAGGGAAAAGAGCTAGGCAAACTGGGAAGGACTTTTAGGCCAAAGGTCCAGCATACTTCAAGGTATAAAAATGGAGAGAAAGGGTAGGGTATATGTTAAAATCTGTAGCAGCTTGATGTGTCTGGAGCATGCCATGGGAGGCAGGGGCAGCGGAGGCATTAGATGGGGGGGCTAGTGAGATACTAGTGTCCAGGACATTGACAGCCTTGAATGCCAAGGCCAGAGACCTGGATGCTATCTGTAAGCAGCAGGACCTGCTGATGGATTAGAGATGGGAAGTAGCATGGTCAGATGTATGGCAAAGTGAGATGCTATATTTGAAAGCCCTTTGTACCTTGCAGACTCCTGCAGAAATGTCAAGTTTTATGACCGTTGTTATTGCTACAATGAGAGCCGCTGGTGACATACAGTGTCCTGTGAACAGAGAGAACACAGGGTGGCAGGAAGTGCTACCTAGGCTGCTTGGAGCATAGAAGTGAGTGCAGTCAGGACTGTGTGGCTCGCAGAGAGACAGCCCAGCCCACAGGCATGTGTCAGAACAGAGGGCCATAAATGGACCAAAGATGTGGTCACAAGTAGCCACTAAGAGACACCTGGAAGACAGCCATGACACCTACAAATTCCCCCCAATAAATCTGGTGAAACAGCGTGGCTTATTAATACAGCTATTCCAGATCCATAAAACTCCACGAGAATTTATGCAGGAAAGATGGATAAGCCTGGGATCTGTCAGGTCAGAGGAAAGAAACATGAGGTATGAGCATCGCCAAAGAAGGGCATTGTCTTGGCCACTGGAACCCTTGCAGAGAGGGGGGTGGATATTTTAAATGAACCAGAAATAAACTGTGCATTGACTGGCATTTATTCAAAAACTGTGGGTTGTATAGCTCCTGTACTCAGAAAGGAATTGTCCTATCTTCAGACCACGTGTGCTTACACTAGGATAACACAGCTGCAATGTTAGGAAGTACACCTGGCTTTAGGCAAGGGATTTGTGACTCCAATTTTGCATGTAATTCACATTTTATTTCCCCATTGACTTACATTAGAACCCCAGAACCATGGTCAATTCATTTCTGATTGATTTTTCTCTTTGAGGCATGTGTTCACCACAGCATCCCCACTTCTCTCAGTAGCCTGCAGGACATGCTCACACACATGCACACACATGCCCCCCCCTGCCATGCACACACAGCTATAGGCGGCTGTTGGCTTGGACAAGAGCCATGGCAAACACGCCCAGGCTCCGAGCAGACATTTCCCAGCATTTCTGTTTTTAAGCTTCCAACTTTCCTCTTTGGTTACACCTGGACTGCGTTAAGCTTGGAAATAAAATAAGATTTTCATGAAGGCATTTCACACCTTTCATCTAAAACTCCAAAGCTAAGAACCTGACAAATATTTATTTGGCACCTATACTTATCACTGTGTAGAGAAGTATTTTGTTTATTTTTCTCTGCCTGTCTCTAAAAAAATATTTATGGTAACTTTTCAAAGAGGTTAGAAGACAAGGTTTCCTGTTAGGGATGGAATCCTTCTTATCTGTGCTTTCCTAGTGTTTAGCACAAATTGTGGGACATGACAGACCCTCAGTAAAAAATTCCTTCAAAGAAGGAGTGGAAAATATACCATCATTCAGTTAGGGAGTCAGGATATACGTGTAATACAATGATTGACAATGCAATGCCTTTAGCATGGATGACAGAGGACTGATAAAAAGAAAAATGTGGGGCTATGGGTAGGAGCAGGGACCACAGGATTGTGTCCCCATTATGTTCCCAGCATTCTACAGATGTTACCTGCTTGCTCACAAGATTCCATGACCATTTTTTACAGAAGCAGAAACCAAGGGGCAAAGACATTTTGTATCTTCTACCAGGTCATGTAGCTCACCAGAGAAGGGTCTGGAATTTGAGTTCAGATTTGTAGGTCTTTCCTACCACTCCTGTTCCCCCCATACTTTGCCAATCAATGCCACAAAAGATTTGTAGATTGGAAAGGGACCACCGTGGGGCTGGCATTCTGGGACAGCTTCAGGGAAAGGGGAACTTGAGCTGTGATTGAGGCTGGGACTTAGGGAGAGTGGGCCAGGCTGTGGAAACAGTGCAAGATGACTGGAGGAGCTGGAGGAGCTGGCCCCAAGTAGGGAGAGGAGGGGATTGTCCTGGGAAAAAAGAACCAGAGCTGATCCCTGGACTCAATGCTTCTGTGGGTTCCGCCAGGCAGTGGAGGCATTTAAACGCCAGGCCAAGGAGCTGAAACTTTATCCTGTAGCAACAAGAGGCCATAGAGACTCAAGCCTGATGAACTCAAAACAATCTTAAGGGGAGACTGGGATATTCCAGAATAAAAAGAAAAGGCATGAAAAAGCAGAAAGATCCTATGAGATCTGAAGCACAAACACATTCCTCTCCTTTTCCCCGGAGCCAAAGTATGATACATAAAAGAAAGAGCACGCTGGCTTCCGGGACCTTTTACACACACCCCCTTCTATGACTGCATGATTCCATCATCCTTGTGACTAAGAGGATGCAATCACACACCCACTCATTCCTGCCAATGGAAACAGTTCCGTTCAGACTTTCCCTGCAGCCCTGGCAACCCTTCTGCAGCCCATCCCTTCCCTCTGCATCAGAGTGACTCAGAACTCGTGGACCGTGAAATATGATGCAAAATGACCTGGCTCCCTACTCCCACAGGCTCACAGTCTTTGGCTTCACCTGGGATCAACAGGGCAGAGCCCAGAAGTGCTGGTCTGACGTGGGCATCCTGCCAGTAGAGTCTATGGAGCCAAAGCAGGCCTGCAGGCTCAGCTCCCAGTCCCAGGTTTAGGGGCACATGTCGAAGTCCTGAGCTCCCTTCCTCTCGGCTGCACTGGAGCTGAGATCCCATCTACATGAGGCCCAGCCTTGGCCATCAGCAGAAGTATTTGCTTTTCAGTAACAGCAGTGCAGAAAAGATGTTCGTGTAGCCCTGTGGGTTCAAGGCAGAGTTAGAAAGGGCCTCAGATGCGCTGGGGCTCAGCAAAAGCCAAGCGACTGGGTCATACACTCTTAAGACACACCTCACACATTTCTAAGGGGATAAAAAGTCTTGGCGCCCTGACTTTTCATCTTAAAACCTCATCTTTTCATCTATGAGATTAACCTCTCCAATCTGGGGCATCTAAACCAGGAGCAAATCAAACCTTTGTCCCCACTTCCACATCCTCACCAAACCAGTTCTTCAGGTTTCTGGAGGACTGCAAGTCTCAAGCACTGGCATTAATTTTCCTAAGAACACAGCCCAGCTTGCCTGGCTTCCCTTTCTTTTTTCCACACTTGAGTCCTTTGCTGAGACCCTTTAGACGCAACACTGCTCAGTCCCTCCCTCTCTTGTCCAGCCATGCCCCCTGACAACCTCGAACCCAGGACCAATCTCACGTTCCTCTTTTCTCTGCGTATGCTCTTGTGTTGAAGAAGCCCACAAACTTATGGGTGGCACCGGAAGGTTGTTGCTTCTGGTTGCAAATCATCCCTGCTGTTGGCAGTGCTTTTACCTGTCCCTGATCAGATGCCTTTTAAATTCTCTGTGGCACTGATTGTCAGGGGCATCCAGGGCTGGCAGTGGTGATTAGGGTTAGACATCCACAGGCACCTGATTGGGAAGGGCAGCCAGGCAGCAGAGCTGAACAAACCAGGGCAGGACCCAAGGGCATTGGCAATGCCCTTGGCAAGAGGACTGGGCTGCCGTGCGCAGAGAGACCCCTCTGGGGGCATCCAAGTTACTCGGGAGGGACCCAAGGGGCTCTGCTTCCTCCATCACGCGGAGAGAAACAGGGCAGAGGAGATGCAGTTTTGTTTCTAGTAGTGTGAGACTTCTTATCCCCTGGGGGTGAGGCCTGGGAAGCTCAAAAGACATAGAGGAGGAAGCTCTTCAGAAACTCGAACACAGAGAAATGACTTCCTTCCTTCTTTGAAAAATCTCATATTCTGCATAACACATTGTCAAAGAGAAAAAACCGATGATTCATTTTTAACCCAAAAGTCAGAGGGTGATCAGTTGTCCCTGTACACTGGTGTCTCAGACCTAGCAAATGTGGGTGACTTACTCCAAAAGCTGACGGTTGACAGTTTTCCTATTTTATAAAGTTGTCCTGTTTTTATAATTGAAATACAAAATATGACAAAGCCCTAGAGAGCTACCTGCTAGATCCAGGATGAAGTCTAGTTTCCTTGGGATGGTGTTTAGTGCCTTAATGGCTAGGGACAAGTTGTTTTACTCCCCTGCGATGAGCCAAGTTGTCCCAGGCCTCTGTGGTCCAGATTCCTTAGCTCTTGCCTCCCTTTATTGAATATCCTCCTCCTGTACCCCCTTGTTAGCTGGCAAACACTCTGCCTTGAAGATCTAGTCCAACTAGTACTCCTATCCAAAGCCTTCTGGAATGCCTCAAGATCTCACCATCCCCTCTCTGTGCCATCAGAGCACTCTGGCCCTGATAACTTTGTAGATTTTCTCTGATTTTATTGCACCTTTTGGTTGGCTGAGAGCTCATGGATGGGAAGACCATGTCAATTCATCTTTCTGTCATCACTCCCCCAACCCAAGCCATCCCTGTCTCCCTCACTGTCCTAGTGTGTAATCATTATTGATATAATAGTCTTTGAATAAACTCTTTTTGCATCTCTGAATGTTTTGGTCCTCATTAATATTATCACAGATAGCTTTCATTATTAAGAGGAATAGCAATTGGAAATATGTCTGATTTCCAGGCTGCTATGACAAACACCAGACAATGGGTTGTATTAAACAATGGGAATATTGGCCCACGGTTTCAGAGGCTGGAAGGCTTGCTTCCTCCTGGCATTGGTAGCATTATGGCTCAATCTTTTGAGGCGATCCTTGAGGTTCTTGGATTTTCCAACACATGGCAATGTCCTCTCCTTTCTCTTCTGGGTTCCTGTCTGACTTCTGGTTTTGGCTCCTCCTCTTGGCTTTCTTTCTGTAAGGCTTCTGGTAATAACATTAAGACCCATTCTGCTTCAGTTGGCCAAATTTTAACCAAAGATAACATCTTCAAAAGGCTCCATTTACAATGGGTTCACACCCACAGGAATGGGATTAAGATTAAGAACATGTTTGGTTTTTTCTGGTGTACGTAATTCAACCTACCACAAAAAAGAACCATCATAAAATGGTATTTATGTAGCTCAACTCAGCATAGGAACATGCAGGAGTTAAAGAGAATAGCTCTAAAAGAAAATTCAGACAATTATATAAATAGCAAATAACTCACCAAAATATACTGAATATCTAGTACGTCCTTAGACGTGAAGACACAGAAGACGTAATCCCTCGCATCAACAACCTTACAGTCTGGTCAGGGTGGCAAGACTTACACAGAAGAGAACCATGGAATATTGAGGTTGGAAGAGTGTAGTTAGAGAAACAAACAAACAACTACCAGAAACAAGACAAGAGTTTTATCGGATTTTGATGAAAAACGTGCCTGCTCCAATTCCACACAATTATCTCCTCCAGGTATAACTATTTAGCCATACTGCATGCCTACGGGGTGGAGTTCCTACCATGACTCCATCAGAGGCAGCAAATCTCTGTGGCGAGCACCTGAAGATTTTAGGGAGTCCAAGTTCTGTATGTCAGAGCTGGAGAAAATGGCTCGCCACCACCACCTTCACTCTGGTGGAGCAGCACCCAATGCATCACAGAGACCAGTGAAAGTTTTTATGTGCACATCCTCTTAAATGGGACTCCAGGAAGCCTGTCCAGGGACAGATTCAAATAAGGGAAGACCTGCTACACGCAGAATCCCAGCCTCTCTCTAGTGAGGCTTTGTTCCTGGGTCAAGATGGCCAAGATGGTTCTTATTTCCTGTGACTAAGTTCTTTCCAGGGAGCTTCTCCATCCTCCTCTGTATCAGTTCAGATCTTCTGTGAGGCAGGTGCCAAGACCAGATTAGATGTTCAGGAGATTTGTTGGAGGAATCACTTGTGAAGGATAAAGGGCGAGGGAGTGAGAGTAAGCAGGAAGAACCTTGAGATTCTGCTGCAGGTCTGACACATGTGAAAGGAGAGAGGGAAGGAAAGATTGGATAGGTGAGACTCAGATCTCAGGACAGTCCCAAGTCCCAGCTAGAGCAATAAGGAGTCCCCAAGCCAAAGATGCCCATTGGAGGAATCCCCAGACAAATGTCCTGGCTCCAACAGCCCACTGTGCAGCTTGGGGAGGTGGGACCTGGAAAGATCACCATGGTGGCTCCAAAGGTGCAGCAGCTGGAGGCTGCCAATCAGTTCTGCTCCCCACAGAAGCTTCTCTTGAAGGGCAATCTGAGTGGGGCTGCCATGGCTGCCTCATCCTTGCAAATAGAAATTTGTTGGCTTGCAGAGCACGTCAGATTCTCAGCAGTGAAAATGGCTTGACTTCAACCCAGGAGGCTCCTCAAGCTCCATGCAAGTAGGATTCTGCCAGCCTTGTCCCACCAGCTTGCCAAGCATGCCCTGGCATGCCTTAACCCTAGCAACAGACATCAATAAAGGAGCTTTCATACTGCATACACCATGCAGCAGGTATACTACCACAAGACTCAGGTGTGCAAAAAATGAATTTGGTAATTTTTCAGGGAATTAAGAAATTCCTCCATCAGCTCAAGTTTTCTCAGTCAGTTTGGGGCTGTCTTACCTAATTCAGGGTGTTCCTGCTCTTGCCACTCCCTAGGGCTTCACACATGTCCCAGGTTCTTCTATCACCATAGCTCTGGAGGAGGAGAGCCTGGCCCACCACCCTGCTCTGGCTCCCCTGGAGATGTTCTCAGACCAGGGGGTCGGGTCATCAGCTTCTGTCTTGGCTGCATCTCCTGCTGCTGTCCATGGTCCCCCCCACAAGGTCTGCAGCTCATACCATTCCCCTAACAGCCATTGCTGGTGTTGCCTGTGGTGAACCCAAGGCCATTTTGGGTCTGTCATCCCTCTCTCTGCCATGTGCAAGTTGTTTTCTGCTTCATGCTGGTATGCAGCCTGCTTCAGGAAGGGGGCACGACTTTGAGCAAAGCAGCTTTCTGCAGCTCGGGCATTTCTGGAAGAGGGCTGGCCACTGAGGAGTGTTTGCTGGAAACACTTTTGACAGCTGGGGGAATCAGTCCTCATTCCTGAAGGGGGTGTGGGACTAGAATGTGTATGGTTGTGTGCAAATAGTGTCAGTGTTGACATTACGGGTAGGTGCTATGTTTCCTCCTCACATCTTAGGATGATAGGAAAGCAACGCAATATGGAATCAATGTTAATGTTAATTTTGACTTTGCATCCCTTTCCTCTCTCCCAAGGGAGGATGTTCATGGTAGAAGGACCATTCACTCATCCAAGGATGAATCACTCCAGTGGGAGGATTTCCCGAGCCTTCCCAGTTGCCTTTTGCTTTCTTTTAGGCTTCCACTCTACTTGTCAACACTTCCACCAAAGGCTGTCAGGGGATATCAAAGGCAGTGGAATGCAAACCAGTCCATAATCAAAGGCTCACTGGATGGGAAAAAGCCACTATGGTTACATTGATTTGGAAGAATTTCCAGTAGATCCCTGCCCCTGTTTCCATGGGTAAAACCCAGAGTTGACTCCAAGGAGTCACAGAATCTTCTCAGGGCACTTTTTTTAAGCATTGCAGCTCTAGAATCATAAAAAGGCTAGTGGCCCAGGATAGCTTCCTTGTTACACACTTCCCACTCTGCCCATAAATAACCCCAGAAGAGAATTCAAACATGCAGACAACATAAAATCCCCTTGAGTGCACGTAGAGATTCTTTACAACTTCTCCATGGATTGCACACAACAGCGCTAACTACTTTTCTGTTATGGCAACATATGGATGAGTCATAGCCTGGAGAAACTTTTAGAACCCCCTAAGAGCTAAAGAAGCTGGGAAACAAGCCCAAGAAGGACTCAATCTCTCTTAATGCTTTTTTTTTTCTTTTTGCCAGACCCTCTCCCTTCCCAACCTCCATCACATACAAGCTAACAACTGAAATTCCCACTGCCAGTGACTCACTCTTCTTGGCTAAGGAGCAAGTGTCCTTCTCTTCCTTCGTCTTTGTTTAAAATGGAGATTCCCCTGGGAGGGTGTAGCTTAAAGCCACAAAATGTTAGAGCTAGAAGAGAGCTTAAAAAACAGCCCAGTTCTGTGTGTTTGTCAAACTGCACAATGCATCAGAGGGGGGCCCAAGAAACCAAAAGAAAAACTTGGCACACCAGGAATAGGGATTTTCCTGACTCTGCAGAGAAAAATTTGACTCAAGCTGGAATGTAATTTATAACATTATTTTTACTTGAAAACAAATAAGGATACAATGTGATTCATGAAGCCAAATTTACATGAAATTTTAACAGAGACCATGATATCTTGGCCAGTTCTGGACGTTTACAAGTATATGCATTCACTCAAAATGGTTGCTATGAATACCCTATTGGAAAGTTTGGGAAGGCACTGCTTGAAAAGTGAATGTTAGAGCAGGAATGGAACTTCAAGCTGTTAGTCCAACCCCATCCATTTACAGGAACGAAAACAGAAGTCAGAGTTGTAGTCATTTCCTAAGGGTGTACAGCTAGCTGGTGGTAGAGCCAAGCCCAGGTTTCCAGACTTCCAGGTCAGTGCTCTTTTCTCCAAATCACACGCTTTGCCATTGTTTTCCAAAGCGATAGGAGAGATGGAACCAACCAGGGTCCTAGTCATTTGAGGTAAATGTTGCAGTGTCACTTACACAAGCTGCCCCCGCCCCCAGCTTTCCATTCCAACTCCCACTGCCCCAATCCAGGCCCTTCCCACCCTAATTCCTGCAACAGCCCCCTAATTGGTCTCCCTGACTCTGCACGCACTGCTACTGGATAGTGCTGAGTGTGTCATCCCCTTGCCCCTGAATTGTCAGTGGATTCCCATTTGCAAGAACAGAAATGGCAAAAAAGGTTTCATCTTGAATGTAACACAATCAATTGGTAACAGGCACGTGTCAGTTCAGGTCCCCTGAGAAGCAGACACCAAGATGAAGTTAAAGGTGCAAGAGATTTGGGGGAAACATCTGTGCAGGATAAGGGGGTGGAGTAGGATAGGTGGGGAGAGCCTCCAATGGAGGTGCAGGTCTGACACCTGTTTAAGGAAGGAGGGAAGGAGAACTGGGTGGGAGGAGCCTTGGACCTGAGAGCAGTCCTGAGAAAGCCCCAGCCAGACTGCTAGGGTGTCCCTGAGTCAATGCTGCTCATAAGAGGAGTCCCCCATAGGGCAAGAATGGGCCACTTCTGGTACCTGTGCCATGCTCAGTCATTGCCAAGAGCAGCTGGGGGAAGGGGCCTGGCAAGACCACCATGGTGGATCCAGAGATACAGCAGCCAGAGGTTGCCCATCAGCTGTGCTCCCCACAGAAAGTCCTCTTGAAGGGAGATCTGAGTGGGACCTCCATGCTGCCACTGGACACTGGGTATTCTTGTGTCTGTGTTTTAAGAAGTGTTCTGAGGCCATATTCAGTCTAGGAAAAAGTGCCATGATCAAAGTCTCATGAACGAGAGCTGCTGTAACAAAGTACTGTAAACCGAGTGGCTTACAAGGACGGAAGTGTATTGCCTCACAGTTCTGGAGGCTAGAAGTGAGGGCAGGACCATGCTTCCCCTGAAGTCTGTAGGGAAAAATCTCCTCCATGCCTCTCTCCTGACTTTTGGCAGTGGCCAGCAATCCTTGGTGCTCCCTGCCTTGTAGATGCATTTTTCCAATCCCTGACTTCATCTCCACATGGCCATCTTCTCTCTGTCTTTCTGTTTACAAATAAGGTCACATTTGGAGGTACTGGGGATTAAGACTTCAATGTATCTTTTTTGAGGGGCACAATCCAACCCCTAACAATCAATTAATGATGTTTCCTTGGGTTTATTTAGTTGACAGTGGGTACAGGGATGGGATGAGCTGTCATACACAAATGGTGAATTTGGCACCCTTTTTCCCAACCTATTTAGATGGATCCCAATTCCTGGTCTGCCAACAAGTTCATTCACAAGCTGGTCCCACTTTCCGTTGAAGCATTGTGCACCCCTCAGGCAAAGGCCACTCCTCCCTCAGCCTTCCTTTCATCATGTGTTCTTTTCTTAGCGCAATTACTATCTCACGCCTTGTATCTTCAAGATGCTAAGTCTTATGTCCTCCTCTGGACGGCTCCTCGTCTCCTTCATCTGCATGGTGCTGTTTCTGTAGTTGCCTATATATTCAGTCACTATATGACATTGATGTATAGTCCAGTCAAATTGAATGAACTTTCTCCTATCAATGGGAGTATCTGATGGGAACATCAAGTTTGATGCCAATACTTAGGCTGATGCATAAGCCTCCTCCATCCAAGAACAGAGCTTTCCATCATGCATTCATGCTGTGAAGACATGAAACGTGCTTTGCTTTCCTCTTTCTCTATGTGTCGCCCAGTTATTCTAAGTCACACATGATGGCTACATCAAAACAGTCATGCACTTCAGTAAGAACAGACTTTAGGAGAGGCAGTTTACAGTGTGTCACAAACGAATTCCAGCATCTTACTTTTTAAACTAATTTTTTAAAAACTTTAGCAACATGAAAGTAGTAGATAATCAGTATCTTTTAAGGAATGACTAAAAGCAAGGAATGCCAAAATCAGAAGCTGTGGAGAGAGGCATAGCAAGACTTTCAAGAAAAAAAATTGCCTGCTCTGAAAATTTTTCCCTGAGCCAGCTTTGGCCCCACAATGGATCCCAGGTCATTGTGTTGGAAATTAGTGTTCTGCTAACTCTAATTCATGTTCTACAGATGACTTCCTTTTCTGCAGAGATTTCTAACAGTGTTCCATCTCCCTCTGCCAAAAAGAGTGCTGTTGCTAACCCCAGTTTCTGTCATTGCCACAAAATACATCACTCTAAAATGGAAGTCCAGTAGACCCTTCTAATTGTGCAGCAATGGGGATAATGAGCTAGTGAGTTATTCTTCCTTTAAAATGCAAAATAAAACAAAGAAAGAAATGGAAAAGAACCAGAACCACTTCAGTAAGAAATGAGCTATCTCCTTGGAAGCTTGGGGCAGACTCTACAAATAACTTCCAAAGTGGAAATTTGATGACTGCTTTATTCAAAATATTTACGGTGACTTAAAATATAGTCAGGGTATTATAGAGAAGATGGTGTACTTAGAGGAAAACTTAAAGCTCTGTGCATAGAAAAATATTTTTAAATGACATCCTTTTAATAGAACATAAGTGCTCCTAATTTGTCATTGATTTCATTTTGCTGCCTTTATTTGCTGCTGATGTAAGCTTGGTATTTTCAAAAGTTACTCAAAGGGGTGCCCCTTTGACTGCCTGTTGGCTGCCTTGGCACTACTTGGTGAGCCAATTTACAAAGAGTGCCCCATGTCCCCAGGCTGCAGAGTCCTGGACAGTGGTCAGCTCTGCCTGGGACATGCTTCAGTGATGTGAGGTGTGCACCAGCAGGGACTGTTTGAGCTCCCTCTGCCCATTCCTCAGTGCTTGGAAACCAAGAGCAGGCACTCAGTTCCACCTACAAAAGACCATGGCACTCCATGCCACCCTAAAGTGGTGTTGGTGGAGCTCTGGCATCTTCCATAGAGTAACAAAGCCTGCTTAAAAGCCAGAGCCAGTTCTTGTCATTTTCTGCAAAGAAGGAAACCCAGCAGGTTGCTTCCTCCAGCCTCTAGCTGCTACTCACACCCTTGGGGCAGGGTGTCCTCTCTGCTCTGGACAGCTCCATTGTCTGCCCAGTGAGGACATATGAATCCAAGGATGACACCCAGTAGTGGTGGGTAAGGTGGGTCTGCGTCCCAAGAAAATACTCTGTGTAGTTTGCTGTGACCCCAAGAGTTTCTAGTTCCCTTTTCCTCAGCTACTTTTTGGTGATGCCTGGTTCCAGGCAATGCCTCAGAGACCCAAGGGGAGAGTCAGGCTAGTCCTAAAGGAAAGCCATAGGCACGAAGAGACATACCCAAAGAGACAGGTGCACAGAGAGTGAAAGACATATGGAGAGACAGAGAAAGACGGAGACACAGGGAGACAGAGGCATGGAGAGATAGAGAGATGGAAAGAAATGGAGAAATAGAGAGAGACACATGGAAACAGAGAGAGACATACACAGAGAGAGACAAAGAGAGAAAGAGACAGAGACACAGAGAAAGGAAAAGACTGACACGTGGAGAAACAGAGAAAGACAGAGACACAGAGAGACAGTGGGAAGGAAAGAGGCAGAGAGAGAAAGCTACATAAAGAAAGGTGAAAAGAGGTAAGAAGGGAGAAGTGAAATTAAAGACTGGGGGTAAAGAGAAGAGATTGAAAAAGGAAATTTTTCTTTTTTTCCCTCTGCTGGCTTGAAAGGTCCTTTAAAATGATTCACTCTCTTTTCTCTCCAGAGAGCAGCTGATACCATGAATCAGCCCATGCTCATTTGTCCATCTGACCCAGGGATGAGAGCCCAGTACTCCCAAAGGAGGTGGGAGACTGTGGTGCCTGCTGCCAGGGACGTGGAAAAACCGGCCCATAAGGGTGCCGCCTGTCCGCTTCAGCACCATTGTGCTCAGCAAGCAACCAGGCTCAGGACCCACAATCATCAGGGCACAGCTTTAGGAGGGTGTGAAGAGGTCTCACACTCCCCGCCTGACCCAGAGGTCCTGCCAGGAATTACGTGGCCCCTCCTAGGGATTTGAGCATCCAGATTGCCCTGACTGCATGAGATACCATGACCGAAGGGGTTGGGAAGAAAGTGGCTCTCCCTTTGATGATCAGAGGTGGAGAGGATGTGTGGATGGCCAGATTTGGTCTAGAATCAGATAGACCAAGGTTTCAGCACCCACTCAGCCACTTCCTATGGGATCCTGGACAAATCACCTGGCCTCACCTGTCACTTGGGTAGGAAGAATGCTAAATCCTATTGAACAGGGTTGCTGTGAAGATTAAAACTACTGTGATATTATTAGTGGAACCCATTAGTACAGGAGCACTTTATCTGGTGGCCAGAAACTACTTAGGAAAGTGAAGAGCTTGGTCTGAGGGGAATAGGTTTTAGCCTATTTGAAGGTTTGGGGCTTTAGGGGGGTGGAGAAGAAAAGATCAGTGGCTGAGCACGGCTTGGAAAAGTGGTGTGCTCACAGCTCCAAGCCAGGTCTTGGTCTGCTTCTGCTTCCCCTGCCAGACGCCTGGAAGCTGACATAGATTTTGCAGCCAAAAAGAGAGGAATCTCTGCAGCAGGCCAATTCTCTGAAAGCTAATTTGTGAAAGAATAAATTCTTGCAATGACCCAATTGCCCAATTTACCCAACTTTCCTACTCACAATAAAATTTGTCTTGAAAAGTTAAAAAACAACCCACAGAATGGGAGAAAATAGTTGCAAATCACACACCTAGCAAGAGTTTAATATCCAGAATATGTAAAGAACTCCTACAACATCAGAACAAATAGACAAATATGCCTTAATTAAAAGGGGCAAAGGACTTGAACAGACATCTCTCCAAAGAAGGTATACAAACGGCCAATAAGCACATGAAAAGATGCTCAAAACCACTAGCCATTAGGGAAACGCAAATCAAAGCCACAATGAGATACCACCTCATGCCCACTAGAATGGCTATTATATAAAAAACAGAAAATAATAAGTGTTGGCAAGGATGTGGAGAATTTGGAGCCATCATATATTGCTAGTGGCAATGTGAATTGGTGCAGCCATTGTGAAAATCAGTTGGCAGTTTCTCACAAAATTAAATACAGAATTGCCACATGACTCAGCAATTTTACTCCTAGGTATATACCCCAAAGAATTGAAAACAGGGAACAGGGACTCAAACAGATACTTCTACACCAATTTTCATAGCAGCATTATTCACAATTATCAAATGATGGAAGCAACCCAGATGTCCATCAACAGATGAATGGAGAAACAAAATGAAGGATATACATACAATGGAATATTATTCAACCATAAAAAGGAATGAAGTCTGAAACATGCTACAAGAAACTTGAAGACAGCATATTGAGTGAAATAAGCCAGACACAAATGGACAAATATTATATGATCTCAGTTATATGAAATAATTAGAATATGCAAACTCATAGAGTTAGAAACTAGAATATAGGTTATCAGGGGCCAGGGCAGGGGTAGAGAATGGGAAGTTGTTTCTGTTTGCTAAAGCTGCTGGAATGCAATATATCAGAAATGGCTTGACTTTCACAATGGGGTTTATTAGTTCACAAATTTACAGTTCTACAGCCATGAAAATGTCCCAATTAAGGCATCAACAAGACAATACCTTCTTCAAAGAAAGGCTGATGGCATCTGGAGTTCCTCTGTCACATGGGAAGGCACATGGCCAGCTCTGCTGATCCTTCTCTTCCAGGTTTAGCTTCTGGTTTCAGTGGCTTTCTCCAAAATGTCTCTGGGCTTCTGATTTCAAAATGGCTTTCTCCATTTCTGTATGCCCTTCTTGCTTCCACAGGGGTGTTTTCTTTCTCTCTTAGTTTCTCTCTACTCTTTCTAAAATGTCTCTGCCCCTTATTCTCTCATAGAGGACTCCAGCAAGAGGATTAAGACCCACCTTGAATGAGTGGGGTCACGTCTCCTTGGAAACAACCTAATTAAAAGTTCCCACATACAGGGGCGGGGCAAGATGTGGCATAGGGATGTGAGGAATTTAGTTACTCCCTTAGAGCAACTAGTAAATAGCCAGGAACAACTAGAAAATAGTCTGGAACAACTGATGGGGGTACATCTGTGACCAGACAACATCAGGAATGGGTGGAATGGCTGAGATCACAGCTTGGAACTGTAAATAAAGCTCCCCAAATTGCGAAGCTGGTGCCCCTCTCCCACTGGCATGGCAGGCTGAGTTGCAAAACTTCACTGTGGGAAAAAGAAGCAGTCCCTGCCAGAAGCAAGGGAATATGCTCAACCAAGCTCCAACTTCAGTTTGAATTAACAAATTTGGACTACTGGATACATGTTATGAGCACAGATAAACCCAGAGCAAGCAGGAAAGGAACCCAGAAGTTTATCCTGGCAGAGAAGAGGCAAGGTTAATGGAAAAAAAATACAAAAATAAATAAAAACAGAGGCTTTTGGAGTCTGCTGAACTCAGAGTATTGGAAAAGGGCTGTGTCTAAAGAAAAGGGACATACAGAACCAGGTACCAGCTCCAGCTGACCAGCGAAACTGGGGGACTGGGGACTGGTCCTGAAAAAGGGACTTCTTGCTTTTTTCCTTTTTTTCTATCTCATTCCAAGTAGCTTATTGGAGAAAGCCTCAGACAATTTCAATTGTCAGCACTGACCCAGGCAAGAGTGGACTTAAGATAGTCAGAGAGTCAAAGGAAAAACTCAAGTGTAGGAGACAATTCCCTAAAGGGCTTATCTTCCCTAAGTAAAAGGGTGGGCTGGGCTCTGCTCAAGTGGCAGCCCTCCCTCAGAGAACTCAGACCCCAGGGCCAGGGAGGGGGTGGTGAACAGAGACATTTTAATCCTGGTTTCTGACACCCTCAGTCCCTGGCTGGACAGGGTCCACTGAGAATTAAATACATTGCACCTTTTTACACCAGTGAGGAACTGTGGGCTGACAAGTGCCACCTGTTGGGCAGGATAGGAAAAGCACAGAGTCTAGAGGCCTCACAAAAAGTCTCACAATCTGCTGGGTCTCACCCTTAGGGAAACCTGATATGAATACAGCCTCCTTCTGAAACCTGGGCCCATTTGGTCTGAGAAAATCTGATTGGGGCAATCAAGGAAACCAGATGCCTAGACAACAAAAATTACAAATCACACTATGGAAAATGCAGATATGGCCCAGTCAAAAGGACAAACTTATACTTCAACTGAGATACAGGAATTGAAACAACTAATTATTAATCAAACAAATTTCCTAAATCAATTCAAAAATCAAATCAATGAGATGAGGGAAGCTCGGGCAAAAGAGGTGAAGGATACAAAGAAGACATTGAGCAAACATAAGGAAGAACTCAAAAGGTTGAAAAAACAATTGGCAGAACTTATGGGAATGAAAGGCACAATAGAAGAGATGAAAAACACAATGGAGACATACAATAGGGGATTTGAAGAGGTAGAAGAAAGGATTCATGAACTGGAGGACAGGATATCTGAAATTCTATACACAAAAGAACAGATAGGGAAAAGAATGGAAAAATATGAGCAGGGTCTCAGGAAATAACTGAATGACAACATGAAGTGCACAATGTTCCATGGGTGTCCCAGAAGGATAAGAGTAAGGTACAGGGGCAGAAACAATAATAGAGGAAATAATCACTGAAAATTTCCCATCTGCTATGAAAGACATAAAATTACAGATCCAAGAAGCACAGTATACCCAAAACAGAATAGATCTGAGTAGATCAACTCCAAGACACTTAATAATCAGATTATTTAAATGTCAAAGACAAAGAGAGAATTCTGAAAGCAGCGAGAGAAAAGCAATTCGTCACATGTGAGGGAAGCTTGATAAGACTATGTGTGGATTTCTCAGTAGAAGCCATGGAGGCAGCAAGGCAATTGTATGATATTTTTAAGATACTGAAAGAGAAAAACTGCCAAGCAAGAATTCTATATTTGGCAAAATTGTCCTTCAAAAATGAGGGAGTGTTTAAAATATTTTCAGAAAACCAGACACTGACAGAGTTTGTGAACAAGATACCTACTCTTCAAGAAATACTAAAGGGAGGTCTACAGGCAGATAGGAAAAGACAGGAGAGTTGGAGAAGAGTGTAGAAATGAAGACTATCAGTAATGGTAAAAAGAGGGAGGAAAAAATAAAAATAAAAAAGATATGACATATAAAATCCAAAAGACAAAATGGTAGACAGTAGACATTATGTTGAGTGAAATTAGCCAGAAATAAAAGGACGGATATTGTATGGTCTCACTAATATGGACTAACATTGATGAGCAAAATTTGAGAGTTGAGAACACAGGTTATCAGGAGATAGAAAGAGGTTGAGATAGGGAATTTGATGCTGAAGGATTACGGAAGGATCAACAGGATTGAGTTTATAGATCCAGAAATGGAATGGATAGCATAATAGTGTGTGATGGTAACATAATATTGTAAGTACTCTGAACAAAGATGAGTGTGAGTACAGTTGAAAGAGAAAGGCTAAGGGCAGTTATGACATGAGAAGGAAAGATAGAAGATAAAGACTGGGATTGTATAACTTAGCGAAACCTAGAGTGGTCAATGATGGCAATTAAATGTACAAATATAAGAATGTTTTTAAATGAGGGAGAAAATAAATGTCAACCTTTCAAGGTATTGAAAATTGAATGGTATAGGGGGAAAATACAATCAATGCAAACTAGAGTCTATAGTTAACAGTATTATTGTAAGATGCTTCCATTAATTGTAACAAAGGCAATATACCAAAGCCAAATGTCTATAAGAGGGAGTAATAGGGGATTCTTGGTGGTGGTGATGTTGTCTGACCTTTTCATTGTATTTTATTTTTATTTTTCTTCTATATTTTGTATTTTTATTCTTCATATTTTTTCTCCTTTTCCTCTTTCTTTGGGGAAGAGATGGAAATGTCCTCACATAGATTGTGGTGGTAAATGCATATTTATGTGATTATATAGGGAATCATTGATTGCTTACTTGGGGAGGATTGTATGGTGTGTGAATAAAACTGTTAAAAATAAACAGGGGGATACAAGTGCTGGAGAAAATGTGGAGAGAGGGATATACCTATTTCCTGTTGGTTGGGAAGTAGAATGGTGCAGGCCAGCTAGAGGGCAGTGTGGTGGTTCCACAGCAAGCTAAATACGGGGTTGCCATATGGTCCTGAAACCCCGATATTGGGTATGTACTTGGAAGAACTGAAAGCAGTAACATGAGTGGATGTTGTACACTGGTGGTTATGGCAGCCATATTCATGATTTGCAATGCATGGAGGAGGCCTAAGGGTACATCGAGTGATAAATGGAATGGTGAACTGTGGTGTATACATACAATGGAATACCAAGCAGTGGCAAGAAGAAATGAAGTTGTGAGGTATGTACCTCGGTGAATGAACCTTGAGAACAGTATATTGAGTGAAATAAACCAGAATCAAAAAGCCCACTAATGTGGACTAACCATAATGTGCCAACTCTGAGAACTGAATCTGAGAGCATAGGTTATCAGGTGAAGGCTTATGGTAAAGTTTTCTAGATTCTAAGCTCTTACAGTCACATCTATTCATGTGTTGTAATGGTTACCTCTAAATTCTGAGATGCTGAGCTGGTCGGTCCCCATGACTTCAGGTATCTTTGTGACACCTGAGACTCAGAGCCAGAGTTTGGCAGCTATGAATGTCAGCATTACCCCATACAGCAAATGTTAAAAAAGCTGAAAAAGAGATCAGACTTCAATTAGAGATATGAATGAAATGGGCTTGATTAGAACTAAGGCAAACCAGACTAAAGGAAAAAGGATGATTTTGACTGTGTTGTAATCTCAACTTCCATGTGAGACCAAAGGAAGAGATGTTTATTTGATGCAAAATCTATACTTTCTGTAGCATGCTATGTAATTTAACTTGTATGGTCAGTTGATTAGAACACCATAATTATATGGAACCCTGAATGGGGGTGAGATGTTGGTTTGTACAAGTTAGTGTGAAACCCCAATATTTGGGCAGAGAGTAATTTGGGCAGAGAATATACGGTATTTGCAAAGCCTCCTTGAGGGCCTGGGGGAAAATGTGGAAACATTAAATTTCCCCACCTGGGTAATTCCTGATATTCTTGCAAGCATTGGGGACTACCGTTATAGTAGGCCAAGTCCTTGATCTCGAGGCTTGCCATTATGAAGTTTGCTAGTGCAAAGGAGAGGCTAAGCCTACTTATAATAGTGCCTAAGAGTCACCCCCAGAGAACCTCTTTTGTTGCTCAGATGTGGCCTGTCTCTAAGTCCACTCGGCTGGTAAACTCACTGCCTCCCCCCTATGTGGGACATGACTCCCAGGGATGAACCTGGACCTGGCATCGTGGGACTGAGAAAGACTTCCTGACCAAAAGGGGGAAGAGAAATGAAACAAAATAAAGTTTCAGTGGCTGAGAGACTTCAAATGGTGTCGAAAGGTCATTCTGGAGATTAGTCTTATGCATTATGTAAGTATCCCTTTTTAGTTTTTAGTGTCCTAGAATAGCTAAAAGGAAATACCTGAAACTGTTGAACTGCAAGTATCCTTGATTCTTGAAGATGATTGCATAACTATATGACTTATCTGGTGTAACTGTGTGATTGTGCAAACCTGTGGCTCCCACTCCCTCTATCCAGTGTATGGCCAAATAAGTAGAAAAAATGGGGACAAAAAAGTAAATGAATAATAGGGGGGAAAAGGAGTATGAGATGTTTGGGGTGTTCTTTTTTAATTTTATGTCTTATTTTTATTCTTATTCTTATGTTTTGGAGTAATGAAAATGTTCAAAAAATTGATTGTGGTGATGAATGCACAACTATGTGATGATACTGTGAACAACTGATTGTACACTTTAGATGATTACATGGTATGTGACTATATATCAATAAAATTGCATTTAAAAAAAGGTCCCTCACACAAAAGGTCTGCCCCAAAGATTGGATTAAAAGAATATAGAATTTTCTGGTACATAACAGATCCAAACCAGCCCAGAAGTTAATGCTTAAATGGTGTAGAGTTTCTGCTTGGGTTGATGAAAAACTTTTAGTAATGTATGGTGGTGATGGTTGCACAACAATGAGAGTGCAATTAATGTCACTGAATTGTGCACTTAAAAATAGTTAAAATGGCAAATTCATTTTATGTGTCATGACCACAATAAATTTTTAATGTAAAAAAATTTTTATGGAATACTTTCCTTGAATATATTCAATGAATTGGAATGTATTGTTCTTATATTGTCAAAACTTCAGTGCTTTATATGGGAAATTTTCCATTTTTACTGATTTCTCTCTAAACTTTTGTAAAGCCATTTTCTGTTTTGCCAACATGTTAACATTTCAAGGACCTTTTCCCTAATTTTACTGAATTTACTGATATATTAAAAAGTGTTTATTTTAGCCTTTTATAAAACTTCTAGCGATCAATTTGGAGTGGCTTCAATATATATGGCAATTACTAGAAAGGCTTTAGCTGACTAGTTTTTATTTTAAGGAATGTCAGTTTGCTGCCTCAATTCCCTGCTGATGGTCGGAGGGAAGTGTGATGGGGTAGGAGGCCCTGATCTTGGAACAGAGTGGGGACAGGGGGCTCGCAGATGGAGAGGGAAATGGGTACAAGGCCCTGCCAAGCTGCAGAACCCAGAGAAAGGAGAGGCTGATGGGCAGACAAAGGGAGGACTGAGAACTAGAGAGGAGGGAAGACTGAGGGGCAGAGAGAGGAGAAGGAAGACATGGCTGAGGACCAGGAGGAGGAGGAGATTGAGAAGGGTGAAAAGAGGCAGTGTGGAAGCCAGCCTCCAGTGAGCCCCACTTCCTGGTATTCACCCATCTCTGGTGGAGCCCCCGTCACATTGAATCGGGATGATCTGCATTATCGATGGGATAATGCAGAAATGACATTGCAGTTTTCACCTTGATCTCTCTAGGATCACTTGCTCTAGGATAGCTGTGTTGTGAGGACACCCAAGCGGTCCTAGGGAGGGATCCACATGGAGAGGACTGAGGCCTCCTGCCAACAGCCGTGTGAGGAAGCCATCTTAGAAATGGAGGCTCCAGCTCCAGTCTTCAGATAACAAGATACCTCAAATGTGGCCTCATGAGAGACCCCAAGCCAGAATCACGCAGCCAATCCGCTCCTGAATTCCTGACCTTTATAAAGTGGGTGACATGATAAATGTTCATTGGCATTTCAAGCCATTAAGTTTGGGATAATTGGTTATGTAGACAGAGGAGGAGACTGAGGAGAAGAAAAACAGGAGACTGAGGAGCTAAGAAGAATATGAGGACCTCAGGTTCCTGGAGTCCTCACTCTCCACAGTTCTCTTGGGCCCTACCAATCCATCTGTAATGAATTTCTATAAGCTTCACAAGCATTTAAAAGGAATGTGGTTTTTATAAGTTGTTAAATCTGATGGACTAGTCATTATGGAAACACATCCTTAGATGAATTGACTCAGTGAATTGATTTTATGTGAATTAACCTAGAGCTGGAAAATCTTGAGTTTTTATATTTTGGAATCATAGAACCAAGGTTTTAGAAAGCATTTCAATTGAGACATATTAAAGGGGGCTTGATATGAAATAATGATAAATATTAAGATACTAGGCAGCTGGAGATAGAGGTTTGGGAGATATCAGATCACCTCTCCTCTCTCTCTCTCTCTCTCTCTCTCTCTCTCTCTCTCTCTCTCTCTTTCATTACACTTATCTGGGTCAGAGTAAAACAAATGCAATAAATTTTCTACCATAGGTGTCAATCCTTATACTTTTGATTTCTGGTAATCTATGATTATGTTGGGGAATAAATTTACCTCTACAGGATGATGGTAAGAATGTAATTTGCAGATAGAATAAAAATAGAAATTGGATTCATAAATAATGTCCCCACAGAAGCTTGAGAGATGAAAATACTACTTCCACAAAGATGTCAAAGCCTCATTCCCCTTGCAGATACCCTGTGATTGCCAATGAGCAAGCCAACTGCAATTGAAACTGAGGTTTCTGTGAAGCTTGCTTTGAAAACTCCTGCCTAGCCCACTGAAGGAGAGGAGGGAGGGAAGGATTGTGTAACTGCAGCCCCCAGGGCTATGGCTGTGAAAACACTATCTCCTTTAATAGTTATTGCCACCTCCTCAGGTGAGTGTTATGGACCCCATTTTGGGGACGGGGAAAATTGATGTTGAGAAAGATTAAGTAAATTGCCACAAGTCACCCAGCTAATAAGAGGTAGAAGCGGGACTTGTAGAACTTTCAGTTTTGTGGCTCATGATGGTAGCTCCTGCTCTGCCTATATTTCAAGTCTGAAGTCGTGGAGGCAAGCTCTCCTCCAACATTTAACGCCTCTGTGGTCCTGCCCCTTGACGCCTCCTCAGATGCTACCGGCATTGTGTGGTGCCAAATTGGGGGAGTAGGAGGAACAGGTGCGTGGGAGGCCCCGCCTCCTCCATGCCCCCATCCCTGTCCCCCAGCAGAGCTGGCTAAGCTGACCGTGCAGTGCTGGGCAGCCAGGAGCAGCACAGGCAGAAGCACCGCTGACCCCCACCTAATCTCATCCCTTGTGGCCTCTGAATGTCTAGGAAATGAAAAGCAGCAGAATTTACAACTGCACTGGAGGAACCGAAAAGTCTATGAGCTTCGAAATTCAGCTTAGTTGCCAGCTCCCCAAAGTCTTCCCTAGAACGACGGGCTGGACCCACTGCCTGATTCTACATTCCTGCATTTGCTGCCTCATTGCAAAATGCTCCCTGTCAGCCTCTGCCTTCCTGCGCCTTGAGGGCAGGGCCATGGCTTAGTCACCATTGCCCCCCAGCACCTAGCCCAGGCTGGCGCCACAAAGTTGCTCACTAAATGTTTATTGCGCTGAACCAGATGCAAGCAGGGGGAGGGAAGCTAATTGGTGGGCCCTGGATGAGAGCACAGAGCTGCTAGAACAGGAGTGCCCCAGGCACGGGTCCCGGATGCCTGGGAGACAGCCCATGAGGGGCCAGGGCCAAGGGAGTGTGAAGAGTCAGGAGAAGGAATATGAGCCCTGGTAAGTGTTTGAGACGGCACCTATACTCCCTTTAGAGTCCGACAGAGGCTCCCAGGAGGCCCTCCCTGTAATTACAGGCCACCTCCCCTGTTCTTGAACTCACAGCCCTGGGCTCTGTCTTTAAGGAGTTACCAGTAAAATGCTACCAGGGTTTTTCCTCTCTTGAATCCGAGTAAAAAGTTTGTCTGTGCTACAAAAGGCAGGCTTGGCATTTTGATATATTGACTCCTGCTGGCTGGTAACCAGCTAACTGGTCAACACATTACAGCCATCGGGCATATAAACACATGCCACTCACATTCCAGCTTTTCTCCTGGACGAATAGAATGAAAGAGCTGACAATATAGGTTAATTCTTCCTTTCTCTCTCTCGCCCCCTCCCTTCTTCCTCTTTATTATTCTTCCTTTTCCGTTTTCCTATCCCTCCATCTCTCCTTGCCCATCTTCCTTCCTTCATTTCTTCCATCCTTCCTTCTTTCCTGCCTTCCTTGTCTGCCTGGCTCTCTCATCTCAGGGAACTTAGTCACTCTACCAAGTTACGGCATACTAGCTTCATCCGTCCTGAGATTTAATTTTGTTTACTATTTTTTTAATTAGAGAAGTTGTAGGTTTACAGAAAAATCATGCAGAAAATACAGTGTTCCCATATACTCCCTCCACATACACAGTTTCTCCTATTTTTAACACCTTGCATTAGTGTGGTAACTTTGTTACAATTAATGAAAGAATATTATTATAATTGTACTATTAACTATTGGCCATAGTTTCAATAGGGCTCATTGCTTGTGTTGTACAGCCCTGTTTTTTTCAAAATCTTTATTCTAGTCACATACATACAATCTGAAATTTCCCCTTATTAACCAAATTCAAATATATAATTCAACACTAAGTACATTCCCAATGTTGTGCTACCATCCATTACGAAAACTTTTTCATCACCCCAAATAGAAATGGGGCACCCATTAAGCAGTAACTCTCCATTCCCCACCCCCACCTCCAGCCCCTGGTAGCCTGTGTTCTAGTTTCTTACTCCATGAATTTTCTTATTTTGATTATTTCATATCAGTGATCTTATACAGCATTTGTCCTTTTGTGTCTAGCTTATTTCACTCAACGTTATGTAAAGGTTCATCCACGTTGTTTCCTGTATCAGAACTTCATTCCTTTTCACAGCTGAATAATATTCCATGTGTGTATAGACCACATTTCATTTATCCAGTTGATAGACGCTTGGGTTGCTTCCATCTTTTGGCAATTGTGAATAATGATGCTTGGAACATCGGTATGGAAATATCTCTTCAACTCCCAGATTTCAATTTTTTAGGTATATACCTAGAAGTGGGACTTCTAGGACATATAGTATTTCTATATATACTTAACTTTCTGAAGAACCTCCAAACTGTATTTCACAGCAACTGCACCATTTTGCATTCCCACCATCAATGAATGGATGTTCCTATTTCTCCATATCCTTTCAAACACTTATTATTCTCCATTTTTTAAATAGCCATTCTAGTGGGTATGAAATGGTATCTAATTGTAGTTTAGATTTGCTTTCCCCTAATGGCATGATGTTGTACATCTTAACATGTGCTTTTTAGCCATTTGAATATCCTCTTTGGAGAAATGTCTATTTAAGTCTTCTACCCATTTTTTTTTTCCTGGTCTCTGGATTTTATTATTGGGTATTGTACTCCATAGAAACAAAAATCATTGGTCAATTATAGATGTATTGAAGCATAAAATACTTTATTAAGGCTGTGATTATTCAAGTGTGTTTTCTGAGATGCCTGCATCTTTTTTTTTTTTTAATTGAGATTTTTCAGATACCATACAACTATCCAAAGACCCAAAGTATACAATCAATTGCCCATGGCACCACCATACAGCTGTGCATCCATCAACAAAATTAATTTTTTTTTCAATTTTTAGAACATTTTCACTACTCCAGAAAACAAATAAAGACCAAAAAGAAAAAGGAAACTCAGATCCTCCCATACCCCTAACCATGCCCCTCACCATTACTGATTCATAGTTTTGGTATAGTACATTTGTTACTGTTGATGAAAGAATGTTAAAATACTACTAACTATAGTAAATAGTTTGCAATAGGTATATATATTTTCCCTATATGCCTCTCTATTGTTAACTTCTAGTTATAGTGACATACATTTGTTCTAGTCTGTGAGAGAAATTTCTAATATTTGTATAGTTAATCACAGACATTGTCCACCACAAGATTCACTATTTCATACATTTCCATCTTTAACCTCCAACTTTCCTTCTGTTGACATGCATGACTCTGAACTTACCCTTTCCACCACATTCACACACCTTTCAGCACTGTTAGTTATTCTCATAACATTCTACCATCACCCCTGTCCATTTCCAAACATTTAAGTTCACCCTAGTTGAACATTCTGCTCATAATAAGCAACTGCTCCCCATTCTTTAGCCTCATTTCTATATCTTGGTAACTTATATTTCATTTCTATGAGTTTACATATTATAATTAGTTCATATCAGTGAGACCCTACAATATTTGCCTTTATGTGTCTGTCTTATTTCACTCAATATAGTGCCCTCCAGGTTTCTTCATCAACCCATTTCTTTTAAGGTGGTTTTCTTCACACACTATACATTCTGTCCCAAGTAAACAATTGTTGGTTCCCCATATAGTCATGTATTTATGTATTGAGCACCATTGCCCCTCACTATATAAGGACATTGCCATTTCTTCCACAAAGATGGAGGAAGAGTCAAAGAAGGCAGAGAGGCAAAAGAAAAAGAAAAGAAAAAGACAGAAAAACAAACAGATAAAAAAAAAGAACTTGATAGCTAGAAAGTGACAAAAGGAAAGATAGCACTGACCTAAAGTAGAATAAAGAGTCAGACAATATCACCAATGCCAGGAGTCCCATACCCTTCCCCTAGTCCCCACCCCTCATATGCATTTAGCTTTGGTATATTGCCTTTGTTACATTAAAGGAAGCATAATACAATGTTTGTTAATTATAGCCTCTAGTTTGCATTGTCTTTTCCCACCATTACCACCCTCTTTTTAACACCTTGCAATGTTGACATTCATTTGTTCTACCTCATGTAAAAACATATTTGTACCTTTTATTACACTCCTTGAGCACCCTAGGTTTCCCTGAGTTACACAGTCCCAGTCTTTATCCTTCCTCTTTTGTTCTGGTGTCCCACATGGTCTTAGCCTTCCTCTTTCAACCATACTCAGTCATCTTTGTTCAGTGTACTTACATTGCTGTGTTACTATCTCCCAAAATTGTTTTCCAAACCTCTCACTCCTGTCTTTCCCTTTCTGTCTGCAGTGCTTCCTTTAGTGTTTCCTGTAGAGCAGGTTTCTTGTTCACAAACTCTGTCATTGTCTGTTTGTCACAGAATATTTTAAGCTCTCCCTCATATCTGAAAGATAGTTTTGCCGGATATAGGATTCTTGGTTGGTGGTTTTTCTCTTTCAGTATCTTAAATATATCAACCCACTTCCTTCTTGCCTCCATGGTTTCTATTGAGAAATCTGTACATAGTCTTATCAAGCTTCCTTTGTATGTGATAGATTGCTTTTCTCTTGCTGCTTTCAGGATTCTCTCTTTATCTTTGACATTTGATACTGTGATTATTAAGTGTCTTGGTGTAGGCCTATTCAGATCTATTGTTTGGGGTATGCTGTGCTTCTTGGATTTGTAATTTTATGTCTTTCATAAGAGATGGGAAATTTTCATTGATTATTTGCTCTATTATTGCTTCTGCACCTTTTCCCTTCTCTTCTCCTTCTGGGACACCAATGACACTTAAGTTCTTGTTTTTCATTTTGTCTTTAAGTTCCTGGAGATGTTGCTTGTATTTTTCCATTCTATTCTCTATCTGTTCTTTTGTGTGTAGGCTTTCAGGTGCCTTGTTCTCCAGTTCCTGAGTATTTTTTTCTGCCTCTTGAGATCTGCTGTTGTATGTTTCCATTGTGTTTTCATCTCTTGTGTTGTGCCTTTCATTTCCATAGATTCTGCCAGTTGGTTTTTCGAACTTTCAGTTTCTACCTTATGTACATCCTGTGTTTTCATTATATGGTTCATCTCTTTTGCCATTATCTTCCCTCAACTTTTTGAATTGACTTATTATTAGTTGTTTCAATTCCTGTATCACAGTTGAAGTGTAAGTTTGTTCCTTTGACTGGGCCATAACTTCATTTTTCTTAGTGTAGGTTGTAATTTTCTGTTGTCTAGGCATGGTTACCTTGATTACCCCAAACAGGTTTTCCCAGACCGGAACAGGCTCAGGTCCCAGAGGGAAGAAATATTCAGTATCTGGTTTCCCTGCGGGTGTGTCTTAGAAAATTGCTTCACCCTGTGATGCCTCAGGTCACTGTGATTTTCTGCCCAGCAGCTGGCGCCTGTTAGCCTATAATTCTTGACTGGTGTGAGGAGGTATGGCTGTGTTCCCCCAGGCTCTGGGGTCTGGTTCTGAATGGAAAGGGCCCCACCCCTTTCCTCTTAGGGAAGATAGACGCCCTAGAGGGAGGTCATTAGCATTTCAATGGTCTCTCTCTGCTTGTGCTATCTCCACCCTTCTCTGAGTCACAGCACTGGGAACTGAAAATGGCTGGGGCTTTCTCCACTGAGCCGAAAAAGAAACTGATAGTCCCCTTCAGACCCAGTCCAAGGCACCCCTCCGGCTCTCCAAGGTCAGTCATCACCCAAAGCCTCTGTCTGCTTTTTGGGAATTCATACCTGTAGTGAGCAGTTCACACTCGCTACTTAAACCCCAGTTGGAGCTCAGCTGAGCTAAATTTTCTTGCTGGGAGAGAGCTTCTCTCTGGCACCACTAGGCTTTGTAGCTCGGGCTGTGAGGGAGGGGTCTCCCGATTTAGATCCGCAGTTTTTACTTACAGATTTTATGCTGTGACCTCGGGCATTCCTCCCAATTCAGGTTGGTGTATGATGAGTGGATGCTCTCGTTTGTCCCCCTGCAGTTATTCCAGATTATTTACTAGTTGTTTCTGGTTTTTTGTAGTTGTTCCAGGGGGACTACTTAGCTTCCACTTCTCTCTATGCTGTCATCTTCTGTATCCCTTCTACCTATTTTTTAATTGGGCTGTTTTTCTTTTTGTAATTGATTTGTAAGATTTCTTTATATATTCTGGATAGTAAACCCTTACCAGATATGTGGTATCCAAATATTTTCTCCCATTCTGTAAGTTGTCTTTTCAGTTTCATGATGAAATCTTTTGAAGCACAAAAGTTTTAAATTTTTATAAAGTCCCATGTATCTATTTTTTTCTTTTGTTGCTTGTGCTTTTTGTATAATGTCTAAGAAATAATTGCCTTATAGAAAGTCCTGAAGATGCTTCCCTATGTTTTCTTCTAGGAGTTTTACAGTTTGGGTTTTTATATTAAGGTCTTTGATCCATTATGAGTTGATTTTCGTATACTGCATGAGGTAGGGAACCTCTTTCATTCTTTGGCAAATGGTTATCCAGTTCTCCCAGCACCATTTGTTGAAGAGACTGTTCTTTCCCTATTGAATGGATGTGACAACTTTGTCAAAAATCAGCTGGCCATACATGTGAGGATTTATTTCCGAACTCTTAACTGGATTCCAGTGGTCTATATGTCTGTCCTTCCACCGGTATCCTTCTATTTTGATTGCTATAGTTTTGTAATACATTTTAAAATTGTAAAATGTGAGATCTCCAACTTTGTTCTTCTTTTTCAAGATGGTTTTGGGTATTAGGGGGTCCTTACCCTTCCATATAAATTTGATGATTGGCTTTTCCATTTCTGCAAAGAAGGCTGTTGGAATTTTTTTTTTTTTTTTTTTTTTTTTGATTCAAGTGAGAGGTTTTTAACAAAGATTTTAGAATTGAAGAGCTCCATGTTCAGGCTTTATTTATAAACTAATATATCAACATTCAAAAAGCATGACTAAAAGAAGCCAAACCCAAAACAAACCCAATCAGCATTGACACACCTCTTTTCTTCTAGCAGGATTTTGCTTTAAATATAGTGAACAGAAAAAACAAACAAACAACTAATAGGTTAAAACAAGTCAAACACCCACTCTACACAGATAAAACCTTCACAAAGTCAACTGAAGTAATCCAGAGTTAAAACTGAATTGTGCAGATTTTCAATGAAGTCACCCAAAAGTCATATAACAAAAGTAAGTTACATACACACTAGGCAAGCCCTCTAAGAAATGTGCCCCAAGAAGCATTAACCTTTGTTCTGTGCCATCTTGAAGACTTGCACACTTTATTTTTCAGACAGTTTTTGCTAGTGTGTGTTCTCTACCATGTGATAATGCTTTGGCACTATTCATATAGGGTCACTTACCCTGAAGCCTTGCTGTTTCCCCAAGAGGAGCTTTTATTCTGCTTTAGAAGCTTCATATAAATTAAAATCTTTATCAAATATTAATATGGAAAGGGGTGACACAGGACGCAACATATACAGTCAAGTTGCCTCTCTGTATCTGTAGTAATTACTTTCTCTTTCAAGGTATTTGCACCAGAAAGCTTAGTCTGGCCTGCTTAATATTTCTACTGAAATTCAGGTTTGAATCATCAGAACCTTGGCAAGGCCTTAATATTTCCAAATTTTTAACAAATAACTCTAGGGGCAATTCTGTATTATTGAATTATGGCAAATTTACTATCATGAGGGAAAACAAGTGTAGCCGGCCATCTAAAAAAATGCCCCAACCACTGTTTCTCAATATAGAAAAGACTAAAACTACATGTGGTTTCTCATACAGAAATCCCATCTCTGTCCCTTGAAATTCCCCTAATTTCATTCACGAGAAGGGGATTTAAAAAAAGACTTAGAGTAGAGTACTTTACCGCAGCATTCAGCTTTCCTGTGAAATACTCAGCATCTTCAATATTATGAACACTTCCCTTTTTATTTCAGTAAGCTAGACACTGGCTTCAGTGTTTGTAGAAATGGGAGGTGGGAAAGAACCCATTCAAAGCCATTTTAGAAAGTGACTGTTGGCGGAATAGCATGTGTCCAAGTTAAAAATAGGAGGATCACTTTGTTGCTTGGTTGCCTTTCCAAAACTATTTTTTTTGTTTCCTTTTTACATAAGCCTCAGTCCCCACTCCAGAGTGGACGTGGCTGGAGGCACTGGCCTTGCTCCTCCGGCTTCTCACAGGCTGTTTTCTCATTGCTGCAGCAAGGCTTGACTAGATGTATGTCAATGAAGACGTCCCCAAAACGGCCTTTATGGGTAATCCTACCATGTAGTTTATGTCTTTTCTGGTATGTGAGATCTAAAAAGGAAAAGATTGGTGTTTTGCTAGAGCCAGAAGGCATCTCTGCATCTGAGCCATTAGGGTAACAAGGAGATTGGTCTGGGGAGGCAGTTATGGAGGTTCTGTAAGCATCAGAATTATGACATTTAAATTCTTTCTGCAGTTTACTGATCTGGTTGCTTTTTATCCTGTTTCCAAACTGAGTTTTCACTTTCTTTGGTTCCAATGTCATCTTTAGACCAGGTGCAGCCCTTGCATCTACCACATGATTCCAGTTTTTTTGTTGTTGTTGTTGTTTTTTTTTTTTGTTCCTGCTGACAGCTTCTTCCATCTTTTCACAGGCAATGCAGATGTTTCCTGAACAAGTCTTATGCAACACAAAACAGCCCTGGAAGTCCCTTATATATTGTCTACTTTTGGTGAGTCAAGAACTAGAGGACTTAGCCCTGCAAATACAGCAGCCCTCTATACTTCAGTACTTCTTTGGCTTCTGAAAATCAAACATCTTTTCTTCTGGCAAGTCTTCCAAAAACAGACGTTCCATGTGCAATAACATTCCTGAGGAGTGGGTGCACACCAGGCCAGACCCCTCTGCTCACTCCCTCCTCAACTGCCTTGTCAAGCAGCTGTTGGAATTTTGATTGGGATTGCATTGAATCTGGATATTACTTTGCGTAGAATTGACGTCGTAACAGTATTTAGTCTTCCAATCCATTAGCACAGAATGTCCTCCCATTTATGTAGGTCTTTTAAATTTTTTTACAATTGTTTTGTAGTATTCTGTATATAAGTTCTTTACATATGGGTTAAATATATTCCATGATATTTGATTATTTTAGGTGCTATTGTAAGTGGAATTTTTCTTAATTTCCTCATCAGATGGTTCGTTACTATTGTATAGAGACACTACAGATTTTTGCATGTCAATCTTGTATGCCATCACTTTGCTGAAATTGTTTAAAAGATCTAGTAGCTTTGTTGTGGTTTTCCTCCTATTCTGCAAACAGGGAAAGTTTTACTTCTTCCTTTCTAAAACAGATGCCTTTTGTCCCTTTTTCTTGCCTGATTGCTTTGGCTAGAACTTCCAGTACAATGTTGAATAACAGTGGTGACCGTGGGCATCCTTACCTTGCTTCTGATCTCAGAGGGAGAGTTTGCAGTTTTTCACCATTGAGCATGATGTTAGCTGTGGGTTTTTCGTATATACCCTTTATCATGTTGAAGAAATTTCCTTCTATTCATCATTTTCTAAGTGTTTTTATCAAGAAGCAGTGTTGGCTTTCATCATATCTGACAACTGAGATAATCTTGTGGTTTTTCCCTTCATTCTATTAATGTGTTATATTATATTAATTGATTCTCTTACACTGAACCACCCTCACATACCTGGAATGAATCTCACTTGATCTTTGTGTATAATTTTTTTATTATGATGTTTGATTTGGTTTGCTAGTATTTTATTGAGAATGTGTGAATCCATATTTGTAAAGGATATTGGTCTGTAATTTTCTTTTCTTGCAGTATCTTTATCTGGCTTTGGTATAAGGGTGATGTTAGCCTCACAGAATGAGTTAAAGAGTGTTCCCTTCTTGTTAATTTTTTTGGAAGAGTATGAACAGAATTGGTGTCAATTCTTCTTGGAATGTTTGGCAAAATTCACCAGTGAAGCCAACTTGTCCTGGGTTTTTCTTTGTTGGGAGGTTTTGATTACTGGATTCAATCTCTTCGCTTTTATTTGGTCTGATGAGATCCTCTATTTCTTCTTGAAACATTGTAGGTAGCTTGTGTGTTTCTAGGAATTTGCTGTTCATTTCATCTAGGCTATCTAATTTATTGGCATACAGTTTCTCATAGTATCTTCTTATAGTCCTTTTTATTTCAGCAGGGTCTGTACTAATGTCCCCCTTTTCATGTTTGATTTTAGTTGTGAACTCTCTCTCTTTTTCTTTCTCAATCTAGCTACAGGTTGTCAATTTTATTGATCTTTCCAAAGAACCAACTTCTGGTTTTGTTGATTCTCTCTATTGTATTTTTTATTCCCTATTCCATTTATTTCCACTCTTGATCATTATTATTTCCTCCCTCCTGCTCCCTTTAAGTTTAGTGTTTGCTCTTTTCCAGATCTTCCAGTTGTGATGTTATGTTTCTGATTTGAGATCTTTCTTCTTTTTTAATGTAAACAGTTAGAGCTATAAATTTCCCTCTCAATACTACCTTTGCTGTATCCTGAAAATTTTGATATGTTGGGTTTCGTTTTCATTCACCTCAAATATTTTCTAATTTCCCTTGTGATTATTTCTTTGACACACTTGTTGTTTAAGGGTGTTTCATTTAATTTCCACATATTTGTAAATTTTCCAGTTCTCCCTCTGTAATTAAATTCTAGCTTCATTCCATTGTGGTCCTAGAAGATACATTGTATGATTTTAATATTTTTAGATTTATTGAGACTTGTTTCGTCTCAATAACATTCGATCTATCTGGGAGAATAGCCCATGTACACGAGAGAAGAATGTATTCTGTTGCTGTTGGGTGAAGTGTTCTATACACATTAGGTATAGTTGATTTATAGTACCATTCAAGTCTGCTATTTCTTTATTGATCTTCTATCTAGATGTTCTATCCATTCTTTAAAATGGTATATTTATGTCTGCTACTATTAATGTAGACTTGTCTATTTCTCCCTTCAAATATACCAATATTTTCTTCATATATTTTGGGGCACTGCCATTAGGTGCATATATATTTGTAATTGTAAAGTCTTCTTGTAGAATTGACCCCTTTATCAGTATATAGTGACCATTTTATCCTTTGTAATTTTTTTACTTAAAGACTGTTTTATCTGATATTAGTATAGTAACCCCCATTCTCTTTTGGTTACTATTTTTTTTTCCATCATTTCTCTTTCAGTGTACTTACGTCTTTGAACTTATAATGATTCTCTTGTATACAGCATATAATTGGGTCATGCTTTTTTTTTATCCATTCTGCCAACTTCTGCCTTTTGACTGGAGAGTTTAATCCATTCACATTTAAAGTAACTTCTGATAATGCAGGACTTTCTTCTATTTTGGACAGTTAGTGTTTGAAGTGCTTATTGGTGGCATTGGTGGAGATGTCAAAAAAAAAACAATTATTCATATAAGCCTAGAAATTGGGTGAGAGGCATGGCTGAAGTTGTAAACCTTGGAGTCATTAATATACAGATGATATTAAAAGCACAGAACTGGATGAGATAACTGGAGAAGTGAGTGTTGCTGGAGGAAGGGTCTGAAGGCTCATCATTGAAGAACTTCTGTTTTGAGGTCTAAAAAAGAGGATCCAGCAGAGAAAGCTGAGAATGTAGAGCTGGTGATGGGGCAGTAAAACCAATACAGTGGGGCCCCATCAGCCACGCAAATGAAGTGTCTTAACAAGGAGGGTGCAACCCATTGTGTCAGAAGCTGTTGCCAAGTGGAGGTAGATGAGAACTAAGAATCACTCATTAGATTTGCCACTGCAGAAGGCACTTGTGACATTGAGGATGGCAGTGTCAATGGAGTAGTGGGGACAAATTCTCTTTCAGGTGGCTTCAGGAAAAAAGGTACTTAGGAAAGAGAGATAGTAAGTATAAATCTTTGGAGGAATTTCATAGTCAAATCCATCCATTTTTTTCCCTTAAGGTTGGTCTTTTTATAATATTATTTTGTAAATCCATACTTAACACCAAATTAACAAAAGTTTTCTCTTACATTTTCGTTCACTAGCTAAGGGTTTCCTTTCACATTTAGATCTTTAATCCAATTAGAGTTTATCTGTGTGTGTGATATGAGGTCAGACACTTTCCAACTCCTCCAGAAGATTATTTCATACCTTCTTCTCTCTCTTCAAACTGTACTTTCCATTCTTTGTTTCCTACTTCACAGAGAAAAGAGAAGCAATTAAACAAAAATATCCACAAGCTGCCATGGACATGTATATTCACATACCTGTATCTGTGCCTATGTCTTTTATCTCTCTCCAATTTACCACAAATTAACTAGCCATCATCTTATCAAGGCCATTTGAACCCTAAAATTCTATTTGAACCCTAGATCTCATTTATAACCAGAAGCAGAGAGAATGTCCACATTTGGTCTAGAATCAGATAGACGAAGGTTTAAATAGTCACTCCATTATTTCCTGTGTGACTTTAGACAAGTCTTTTTTCAATTTGTTGGAGGGGTGGGGATGGGGGATTGGACTTTGGAGATTTCCGTTATTTCTTGTGGATTCAGTATCATGCTTAAAAATATTTTGTTAATTATACAACATCTGGATGCTTTCCACTGGGACTTTTCTGGAATATCTAATCTGCAATAATTCTGGAAGGAGCAAAATATTTTGTTTTTCAAAATCAGTAATTTCAGTTCTTTTTCTTCTTAATTGATCATTCTATCTTCATAATACAGAGGGCATTGGATAGAGTCCTTAGCAGAGCAACTCATTCTTAGTGAGGCTGAGTTAGCCTTAGAGTGAAGGATCTGCCCTAGTAAATCTTAAAAGCAAACCTCAAAAGGATCAGTCTGATCTACAAGTAACTTAAAGGCATGCAGGGACACAGTCCAACACTATTTAAAGGAATACAACAAAATCCAGCAATCAACAATGTAAAATTCTTGTTGTTCAACACTTAAAATTTGTTTTTACTTTGTCTCAGTTGACCTTTCCTAAAATCATTTAGCATTGAGCTATGTCTTATGTAAATCTAGATTCCAAATCAGATTTTCAGCAATATGTAATACATTTAAAGAGATCAGGTGACAAAATACTTAGCATAATTTTGTATATTTATAGTATCATGCATCTCAGGAGCTATGAACAACACTTTAAACCAGTGTTACTCTAGCATTTTCTCAATGTTGCCCTCCTAAGAAGACTTTTTAACCCCTTTTTGTTCCATAATCACCCCTCCCATGAAATTTTAAAACCATAGATATAACAAATATCTTTTTAAATGCTATATGTATACCTATGCTTTATAAATTGAAAGAGTAAGATTTTTCTCCCCTGTTGGGCAATATTTGCTTCCATTGAGAGTGCATGCTGTGCACCATGTGCAGTTTATTCCCTCAGTCACTTCAAACTTTGAAAGTAGAGCCTTAATGGTTATTTGCCTGCCCTTCTATCTCTTACCAACAAAATATTAGAAATTGAAATTTTCAGATAGCATTTCCAATAGCATCCAAAAAGCCATTAAATATTTAGGCATATATCTGACAAAAGATGTTAAAAACCCATACACTGAAAACTACAAAATATTGCTGAAAGAAATTAAAGAAGACAGTTTAAATGGAGAGATATACTATGCTCATGTATAAGACTTTGATGATGTCATGATATCAGTTCTTCCCAAATTTATCTATAGATTTAATGTAATTCCAATAAAAATTCCAACAGGATTTTTTGGGTGGAAATTAGTAAGCTGTTACTAAAAATATATATTGAAAATTTTTAAAGCTGGAATACAACAAAGCAATTTTGAAAAAGAACAAAGTTGGGGGACTTACACTTCCTGATTTTGAGACTTACTACAAAGCTAAAATAATCAAGACAGTGTGGTAATTATGTGAAGATAGATTCATAGCCAGTGAAACAGAATAAAGAATCCAAAAATAGAGCATACCTATATAGTCAACCGAGTTTTGCAAAACTGCCAAGGTATTTCAATAGGGAAAGGATAGTCTTCAACAAATGTTGCTGGACTAACTGTATATCAGATGGGAAAGCATGAACCTCTACATTTACCTCTTGTCATATAAAAAATTAAATCAAAATGGATTATAGCTATAAATATAAAAACTAAAAGTATAAATTTCCAGAAGAAAGCACAGGAGAAAATCTTTATGACTTTGAGTTAGGCAGAAATTTCTTAGATGTGTCTCAAAAAGCACAAACATAAAAGAAAAAAAATGACAAATTGGCTTTAGCAAAATTGGAGAACTTTTGATATTTGAAAGATACTATTAAGAAAATAAGTCATGCCACAAACTGGTAGAAAATATTTGCATAACATATATCTGATAAAGTAATTGTAACCAGAATATAAAAAGAATTCTTACAATTCAATAAGAAGGCAAACAACCCAGTTTTTAAAATTGGAAAAAAATTGGGTACAGACATTTCACCAAATAAAACATACAATGATAAAAAGCACAAGAAAGATGTTTAACATCATTAGTCTTTAGAAAAAATGCAAAGTAAGACCACAATGATATTAATGCACACTATTAGAATGTACAGAGTTTAAAGAAAACAAAACTGACCATACCAATTGTTGAATGGGATATTTTCTTAAAAAGTTAAATCTATACTTTCATGTTATCTAGCACTCCTATTCCTGGGTATTTACCCTCCAATGAATACATTGCATATGAGTGCTCATAGAAGCTCTATTTTAATAGCCAAAGCTGTGAACAACACCAATGTCCATCAAGTGATGAATGGCTACACAGATTGTGTTACATCCATACAATGTAATACCCCTTAGCAATAAAAAGGAACAAAGTACAAATAAACTCAATGTACCGGTTCCTATATATTATGCCCCCCAGAAAGAGCCATGTCCTTTGATGCAATCTTGTGGGGGCAGACGTGTTAGTGTTAATTAAGTTGGAACTTTTGGATTGGGTTGTTTCCAAGGAGATGTGACCCACCCAATTGTAGGTGATAATTCTGGTTAGATAATTTCCACACCCGTTCAGTCGTGGACCTTGATTAGTTTACTGGAGCTTTATATGAGAACTCAGACAGAAGGAGCTTGCCGCAGCTGAGAGACATTTTGAAACCTGACATTTTGCAGAATGCCGTTTTGAAATGCCATCTGGGAACAAGCAGACACCAGCCACATGCCTTTCCAGCTAACAGAGGTTTTCCAGATGCCAATGGCCTTTCTCTAGTGAAGGTATCCTATTATTGATACCTTACCTAGGACACTTTATGACCTTAAGACTGTAACTTCATAATTAAATAAGCCCCATTTATAAAAGCCAGTCTGTTTCTGGTATTTTGCATAGTGTCAGCATTAGCACTCAATGACACAGTTGAATCTCAAAAGCATTATGCTCAGTGAAAGAAGCCAGATACAAAAAACTGTATGTGATATGATTATATTTATGTGTAATTCTAGAAAAGGCAAAACTATACTGATTGACAGCAAATCTATCCTTCTGGACCTGGAGTGAGAGGGAGGGGAATTCTGTAAAGGGTCACTAGTGAACTTCTGAGGTATTGGGATTGTTTTATATCTTGATTGTGTTGGTAGTTACACTAATGTACCCATTTGCCAAAATGGGTATCTGTTAGTTAGAAATAAGCCAGATGCATAAGGACAAATATTGTATGATTTCACTGTGATGAACTAACTATAATAAGCAAACTCAGAGTTAGAATCCAGAATACAGGTTACCAGGAGATAGGTGTTAGAGAATAGGGAGTTGATACTTAATTTGTACAGAATTTCTATTTAGATGGATGGTAGGTGTGGAAACGGATGGTGGAGATGGTAACACATTGTGAGTGTAATCAACAATACTGAACTATAGAGGTAAATGTGGTTAAAAGGGGGGAACTTTAGGATGTATACATTACTAGAATAAAAATTGAAAGATAAAACATAGGACTGTACAACACAGTGGACCCTATTTTAGTTGATGAGCTATAGATAAAAGTACAAGTATAAGAATGTTCTTTCATGAATTTTAATAAATTTACAATACAAGTATAAGGTGTTAATAATAAGGTAGTACATGGGAAAAATACACCTAATGTAAATTATGAGTGAGGGATGATAGTACAGTTTTAATAATCTTTCATCAATTTTAACAAAGGTAACTACTGTTAAAAAATTGGTATAATTATAACAAAACATTGTCATCAATTGTAACAAATGCTCCACACCAATGCAAGGTGTTGGGGGTGGGGTGGTGTGTGGAGAACCCTTATTCTACACATGACTGTTTTGTAAACACACAACTTCTCTAATACAAAAAAAAGTAGTCTGAAGTCCACTGAATTCAATGACAATGGATTAGCACAGGCTGTTGACTGTCTCCCAGGAACTATCCAAGATGACAGAACGTATTTGCTGGTTCCCAGAATCTAGTTCAAAAATTGTGAGAAACCCTTGGGAAGTCAGTGGGTCCCAGGTATAGTGGGAAATCTAAGGAGGGAGAGAGCACTTGGTATTGAACAATGGGTTGTGGGAAAGCTTTCTAGTTATACCCCCATTTTCTTTCCTCTCATAGTACTCACACTTCTACAGGGAAGGGGAAGGTAAGAAAAACAGCAGCTTAGAACCAGCCAAAGGTAACTAAATAAAATTAGGTAAGTCTAGAGTCTGACTGAGATAGGGAGTGAATGAGTAATAACAGGTGGGAGGATGCTGCTCATGGTCTAGTAATTGCATTCAGTGGAGCAGGTCTTGGAAGACAGAAGTGTCTCAGTACAGTTTTATCTGTGGCAAATAAGGGGAAAAGAATTGTTGAGCCTAGATTGTAAAATGAGAAGGTATTTTCAACCTCTACTCCCTACTCCTTATTCCCAAATTTATCTGAAGAGACACAAAAGCTTGGACCCTGGCTTTAAAAAAAAAAAAGCTTTATTGAGATATAATTTAAATAAAGTAAAATTCACTCATTTTAGATAAACAGTTAGATACCCATTTTAGCAAAGGGGTACATTCCTGTAATCACCAACACTATGTCCTCAAGATTCATCCATGTTGTTTCACGCATCTTAACTTCTTTCCTTTTTTATGGCTGAATAATATTCTGTTGTATGTATATTCCACATTTTGTTTATCCATTCATCTGTTGATGGACACTTGGGTTGCTTCCATCTTTTGGCAACTGTGAATAATACCAGTATGAACATTAGTGTGCAAATATCTGTTTTGATTGAATGAGTGTTCCTATATCTCCACATGCTCTCCAACTGTTGTAATTTTCTGTTTTGTTTAATAGTGGCCATTCTAGTGGGTGTGAAATGATATCTCATTATTGTTTTGATTTGCATTTCCCTAATAGCTAGTGATGTTGAACATATTTCCATGTGCTTTTTAGCTATTTGTATAACCTCTTTGGAGAAATGCCTATTCAAATATTTTCCCATATTTTTCATCGGATTGTTTGCCTTTTTAATGTTGAGTTGTAGGATTTCTTTATATATTCTGAGTATTAAGTCCTTATTGGATATGTGGTTTCCAAATATTTTCTTCCATTGAGTAAGATGTTTTTTCACTTTCATGACAAATTCCTTTGATGCACAAGTTCTTAATTTGGAGGAGGTTCCATGTATCTATTCTTTCTTACATTCCTTGAGCTTCGAGTGTAAAGTCAAAGAAACCATTGCCTACCACAAGATCTTGAAGATACTTCCTTACATTTTCTTCTAGAGTTTTATAGTCCTTATCTTTAGGTCTTTGATTCATTTTAAGTTAATTTTTGTATATGGTGTGAGGTAGGGGTCTTCTTGTATTCTTTTCCATATGAATATCCAGTTCTCCCAACACCACTTGTTAAAGAAACTATTCTTACCCAGTTGAGTGGACTTGGCAGCTTTGTCAAAAATCAATTGGCCATGGATATGAGGATCTATTTCTAAACTCTCAGTTTGATTCCATTGGTCAATATATCTGTCCTTATGCCAGTATCATGCTGTTTTGATGACTGTAGCCTTGTAATCAGATTTAAAATCAGGAAGTGTGAGTCCTCCAACTTCATTCTTTTTTTGGTCAATATATTTTTGGCTATTTGGGGCCCCTTACCCTTCCAGATAAATTTGACTTTTGGCTTTTCTATCACTGCAAAATAGGCCAAATTGGAATTTGGGATTGTTTTGAATCTGTAAATCAGTTTGGCTAGAATTGACATCTTAATAGTATTTAGTCTTCCAATCCATGAACACAGAATCTCCTTCCATTTTTTAGGTCTTCTTTGATTTCTTTTTGCAATGTTTTGTAGTTTTCTGTGTACAACTCCTTTATATTCTTGGTTAAATTTATTCCTAGCATTTGATCCTTAGAGTTCCTACTTTAAATGGAATTTTTTAATTGATTTCCTCCTCATATTGCTCATTACTAGTTGTTTTGGTTTTTTAAAGCTGCCAACTTGCTAAAGATGGAGTGGAGTAGCCTCACACTCCAACAGTGAGAAACCTGCCTGCTATCATCTGCCATCTATTGAATCGATTATTCTATTCCAGTATATATGTATAGTGGTTTCACAGTTGTTAACCTGTACCCCCAGTGGGCAAGAACTTTATCAGAATCCATTGTTTATTCACAGTTGCTTTTGCTCTTCATCTTATGGATTTCACTCATATCAAAGTTACTTAGTGTTTCAATTTGCTAAAGCTGCCAAAATGCAATATACCAGAAATGGGTTGGCTTTTTCAATGGAAATTTATTTGGTTACAAATTTACAGTTCTAAGGCCAGGGAAATGTCCAAATCAAAGCATCAAGAGGAAGATACCTTCTCTGAGGAAAGGCTCTGGCATCTGGGGTTCCTCTGTCACATGGGAAGGCACATGGTGATGTCTAGTGGCCCTTCTCTCCTGGGTTCTGGTTTCAATGACTTTCTCTCTCAGCTCCTGTGGGTCCTTGCTTATTTCTCCCAGGGCATTTCTCTCTCAGCTCTCCGGGCTTTTACTATATTTTATCCTCTTCACAAAGGACTCTCTGGTAAAGGATTAAGACTCACCTTGAATGGGCTGGATCACATCTCAATTGAAATAGCCTAACCAAAAGGTCCCACCCACAATAGGTCTGCCCCTAAAAGAATGGATTAAAAGAACCTGGTATTTTCTGGGGTACATAACAGCTTCAAACCAGTGTATAGAAATGCTACTGATTTTTTGCCTGTTGATCTGAATCCTGCCACTTTGCTGAACTTGTTTATTAGCACCAGTATCTTTGTTGTGTTTTTTTTTTTTTTTTTTGGACTTCCTATGTATAGGACCATGTCATCTGCAAATAGTGAAATTTTACTTCTTCCTTTTCAATTTGGACATCTTTTATCTCTTTTACTTGCCTAATTCCTCTGACTAGAACTTCCGGCACAATGTTGAGTAACAGTGGTGACACTAGGCATCTTTGTCTTGTTCCAGATCTTAGAGGGAAAAGCTTTCAGTCTTTCACCATTGAGAACAATGGTAGCTGATGGTTTTTCATATATGCCCTTTATCATGTTGAGGAAATTTCCTTCTATTACTATCTTAGAAGGTTTTAATCAAGAAAGGATGCTGGGTTTCATCAAATGCCTTTTCTGTGTCAATAGATATGATCATGTGTTTTTCCACATTCAAGTTCTAATGTGGGGTATTATATTAATTGATTTTCTTGTGTTGAACCCTCTTGCATACCTGGGATAAAGCCCACTTTGTCATGGTGTTAATGTGTTGTTGGATTCAATTTGCAAGTATTTAATTGAGGACTTTTGCATCTACATTCATTAGAGTGGTTAGGTAGTGTTCCCTCTTCATTTTTTGAGAAGTGTTTGATTGGTATTGGTATTAATTCTTCTTGAAAATGATTATTAGATTTCACCTGTGAAGTCATCTGGTCCTAGGCTTTTCTTTCTTGGGAGGTTTTTGATGACTAATTCAATCTTTTTACTTGTAATTTTATGTTGAGGTCTTCTATATCTTCTAGAGTCAGTGTAGGTAGTTTGTGCATTTCTAGGAATTTGTCCATTTCATCTAGGATTTCTAATTTGTTAGCATACAATTGTGCATAGTATCCTCTAATGATTCTTTTTATTTCTGTGGGGTCAGTTGTAATGTCCTCCCCCCATTTCTGATTTTATTTATTTTTGTCTTCTCTCTTTTTTATTTGTCAGTCTAGCTAAGGGTATGTCAATTTTATTGATCTTCTCAAAGATCTTCTCTTCTTTATTGATCTTTTGGTTTTTAAATTTCTCTCTATTATTTTTTATTGTCAATTTCACTGAGTCCTGCTCTAGTCTTCATTATTTCTTTCCTTCTGCTTGCTTTGAGATTAGTTTGTGGCTGTTTTTATAGTTCCTCCAGGTGTGCAATTAGGTCTTTAATTTTAGCCTTTTCTTTTCTAATGTAGGCATTTAGGGCTATAAATTTCCCTCTCAGTACTGTTTTCACTGCATCCCATAAGTTTTGATGTTTTGTGTTCTCATTTTCATTTGTCTCAAGATATTTACTAATTTCCCTTGCAATTTCTTCTTTGACCCACTGATTGTTTAAGAGTTGTTTTAATGTGCTAAGGCTGCCAGAATGCAATCTACCAGAAATGGACTGGCTTTTACAGTGGGAGTTTATTAGTTCACAAATTTATGATTCTAAGGCCATGAAAATGTCCCAATTAAGACATCAACAGGACAATACCTTTTCTGAAGAAAGGCCATTGGTATTTGGGATTCCTCTGTCACATGGGAAGGCACATGGCTGGAGTCTGCTGGTCCTCTCCTGGGTTTAGCTTCTGGTTTCTGTGATTTTCTCCAAAATGTCTCTGGGCTTCTATCTTAGCTTCTCTCTTAGCTTCTCCTGGAGGCAAATTTGGGATTACATATCTTACCTCCTCTGAGCTCTCTTCAAAATGTTTCTGCCTTTTATCCTCTCATAAAGAACTCCAGTAAAGATGATTAAGACCCACCTTGAATGGGCAGGGTCACATCTCCATGGAAACAACCTAATCAAAAGGTCCCAACCAACAATAGGGCTGCACACACAAGACTGGACTACAAGAATATTATTTTCCTGGGGTACATAACAGATTAAAACCAGTACAAGAGTGTGTTGTTTAACTTCTATATAGTTGTGAATTTTTCAGTTTTGTATCTGTTATTGATTTCCAGCTTCATGCTATTATGGTCAAAAAAGTGCTTTTATGATTTCAATCTTTTTAAATTTATTGAGAACTGTTTTGTGACACAACATGTGTTCTATCTTGGAGAATGATATTTGTGCACTTGTGAAGAATGTATACCCTGCTGTTTTGGTGTACAATGCTGTGTAAATGTTTGTTGGATTTAATTCATTTATCATATTATTCAAGATCTCTGTTTCCTTATTGATCCTCTGTCTAGATATTCCACCTATTGATGAAAGTGGTGTATTGAAATCTCCAAATATTCTTGTAAAGATGTCTGTTTTTTCCTTTAGTTTTGCTAGTGTTTGCCTCATGTATTTTAGGGCACCATGTTTAGACACATAAATATTTATGATTGTTATTTTTGGTGGATTGCCTCTTTTATTAATATATGGTGTTCTTCTTTGCCTCTTATAACACTTTGGCATTTTAAGTCTACTTTGTCTGATATTAGTATAGCTACCCCAACTCTTTTTTGTTTACCATTTTCATGGAATATTTGTTTCCAACCTTTTACTATCAACCTATCTGTGTCTTTGAGGTTAGGGTGAGTCTCTTGTAAAGAGCATATAGTTCGCTTATACTTTTTATCCATTCTGCCAATCTGTATCTTTTGATTGGGGAGTTTAATCCATTAACATTCAATATTCTTAATGTAAAGGCAGTACTTACTTAAACTACTTTATCCTTTGATGCTTATATGTCATATGTTTTTCTGCCTCTCTTTTTACCCTTTTAGTTACCCTTACTTAATCTTCATTTCTTCACATAACTCTAAGCCACCCTTTCCTGTCTTCCTTCCAGCCTGCAGAACTCCCTTTAGTATTTTTTGCAGGCATGTCTCATGTTGACAGACTCTCCCAGTCTCTGCTTATCTGTGAATATTTTAAACTCTTCCTCATTTTTGAAGGACAATTTTACCAGATAAAGAATTATTGACTGGCAGTTTTTCTCTTTCAGTACCTTTAAATATATCATACCACTGCCTTCTTACTTTTATGGTTTCTGATGAGAAATTGGAACTTAGTCTTATTGTGAATCCCTTGTATGAGATGAATCACTTTTCTCTTGCTGCTTTCAGAATTCTATCTTTATCTTTGGCATTTGACATTCTGATTAGTATGTGTCTCTGAGAAGATCTGTTAGGATTTATTCTGTTTGGAGTAAATTGTTCTTGAACATGTATATTTATGTCTTTCATAAGAGTTGGGAACTTTTCAGACATTGTTTCTTCAAATATTCATTCTACTCTTCTCTTCTGGAACACTCATGACACATATGTTTGTGTGCTTTGTGCTGTCATTCAACTCCCTGAGACACTGCTCTTTTATTTCCATCCTTTCCTCTCTCTGTGCTTCTGTCTGCAATAGTTAGATTGTCCTGTATTCTAGTTCACTGATTCTTTCTTTTGCCTGTTCAGATTTGCTGTCGTGTGCCTCTAGTGTATTTTTAATGCAATTTTATTGAGATATATCTATGTACCAGATAATCATCCAAAGTGTATCATCAGTGGTTGCCTGTATCATCATATAATTAATTGTGCATCATCACAATTTTTGAACATTTTCATTACTCCAAAAAATAAAAATAAGAATACAAATAATAGAAAAGAACACCCCAAACATCCCATACCCCTTATTCCCCTATTATTTACTTATTTATTGTCTTTACTTTCTTACTCATCTGTCAATACACTGGACAAAGGGTGTGTTAGTCACAAGATTTTCACAATTTCACCATCACCCTGTAAAAGCTATACAGTTATACAACCATCTTCAAGAATCAGGGCTGCAAGAGTGACATGATCACATAGCAATGTAAACAGCTACTGAAAAATTCTATCCAGAGATTCTGTGGAAAAAATGACAATTCTGAATTGTTTGAAATTCTGGAGGAGGATATGACTGGAAAAAGACCCTGCAAATGTGGAATTGAAGACAGAGGAGAAATATCAGGTAGAAATTTTCCATCCCAGATGAGCCAGTCCTCTCCCCTCACCCTCACTCAGTCTCCATGTGGGAAAGGCCCAGAAACAGCAGACTGGTACCCTCCCAACAGGGAGATAGATTTTAAAATCTCTCACAGCAGTGAAAAATACACTCACTGTTTGATGACCTGGTGGACACAGGAGGACATTTCAAGGCCCAGATCAGTGAGGGGCAAAGAGACTGAGAAAACATGGACAGAGATGCATTTCCAGCCCTGGGTCTGAAAGCCCTTCCCTACCCTTGAGGAAAGCAGCAGCTGGTGGCTGTTTCCTTGCCTTGAAGATGGCTGGAGTGCTGGGTCAGCTGAGGGAGTACTTTGCCACAGGTGGAGCCCCACATTGAGTCACATTTTGGCTGGCAAAATGAGGGCATAGGAATCCCACAGTTTCAGCTTCACTGGGTCATACAAAGCCTATGCTTGGAGGCAAAGCAGCTTCTGAGGATGATTAATTTACAAAACAGCCCCATCTGTTGGACTGTCAATAAAGTGCAAGGGAAGTAAAATACTTTTAAAAATGCTTCAGACCCTAGGCAGAGGCGGGGCAAGATGGCAGACTGGTGAGCTGTATGTTTTAGTTACTCCTCCAGGAAAGTAGGTAAAAAGCCAGGAACTGCGTGGACTGGACACCACAGAGCAATCTGTCTTTGGGCATACTTCATACAACACTCATGAAAACGTGGAACTGCTGAGATCAGCGAAATCTGTAAGTTTTTGCGGCCAGGGGACCCGCGCCCCTCCCTGCCAGGCTCAGTCCCGGGGGAGGAGGGGCTGTCAGCTCCAGGAAGGAGAAGGGAGAATTGCAGTGGCTGCTCTCATCGGAAACTCATTCTACTGATTCAAACTCCAACCATAGATAGACTGAGGCCAGACACCAGAGACTCTGAGAGCAGCCAGCCCAGCAGAGAGGAGACGGGCATAGAAGGAAAACAACACGAGAAGCTCCAAAGTAAAAGCAGAGGATTTTTGGAGTTCTGGTGAACACAGAAAGGGGAAGGGCGGAGATCAGGCCTTGAGGCGCATATGCAAATCCCGAAGCAAGGCTGATCTCTCTGCCCAGGGCACCTTTCCTTAATGGCCCTGGTTGCTTTGTCTATTAGCATTTCAATAACCCATTAGATCTCTGAGGTGGGCCGTTTTTTTTTTTTTTTTTTTTTTTTAAATCCTTTTTGCTTTTTCTAAAACAATTACTCTAAGAAGCTCAATACAGAAAGCTTCAAAGAATTGAAATTTGGGCACGTCAAGTCAAGAGCAGAAATAAGAGAGCTCTGAGACAAAAGGCAATAATCCAGTGGCTGAGAAAATTCACTAAACAACACAACTTCCCAAGAAAAGGGGGGTGTCCGCTCACAGCCACCATCCTGGTGGACAGGAAACACTCCTGCCCATCGCCAGCCCCATAGCCCAGAGCTGCCCCAGACAACCCAGTGTGACGGAAGTGCTTCAAATAACAGGCACACACCACAAAACTGGGCGTGGACATTAGCCTTCCCTGCAACCTCAGCTGAATGTCCCAGAGCTGGGAAGGGGGAGCAGTGTGAATTAACAGAGCCCCATTCAGCCATCATTTGAGCAGACTGGGAGCCTCCCAACACAGCCCAGCAGCCCAGAACTGCCCTGGGGGGACGGCACTCACCTGTGACATAGCACAGTCATCCCTCAACAGAGGACCCGGGGTGCACAGCCTGGAAGAGGGGCCCACTTGCAAGTCTCAGGAGCCATACGCCAATACCAAAGACTTGTGGGTCAGTGGCAGAGACAAACTGTGGCAGGACTGAACTGAAGGATTAGACTATTGCAGTAGCTTTAAAACTCTAGGATCATCAGGGAGATTTGATTGTTAGGGCCACCCCCCCTCCCCGACTGCCCAGAAACACACCCCACATACAGGGCAGGCAACACCAACTACACACGCAAGCTTGGGACACCAATTGGGCCCCACAAGACTCACTCCCCCACTCACCAAAAAGGCTAAGCAGGGGAGATCTGGCTTGTGGAGAACAGGTGGCTCGTGGACGCCACCTGCTGGTTAGTTAGAGAAAGTGTACTCCACGAAGCTGTAGATCTGATAAATTAGAGATAAGGACTTCAACTGGTCTACAAACCCTAAAGGAACCCTATCAAGGACAGCAAATGCCACGAGGCCAAAAACAACAGAAAATTATAAAGCATATGAAAAAACCAGACGATATGGATAACCCAAGCCCAAGCACCCAAATCAAAAGACCAGAAGAGACACACCTAGAGCAGCTACTCAAAGAACTAAAGATGAACAATGAGACCCTAGTACGGGATATGAAGGAAATCAAGAAGACCCTAGAAGAGCATAAAGAAGACATTGCAAGACTAAATAAAAAAATGGATGATCTTATGGAAATTAAAGAAACTGTTGACCAAATTAAAAAGATTCTGGACACTCATAGTACAAGACTAGAGGAAGTTGAACAACGAATCAGTGACCTGGAAGATGACAGAATGGAAAATGAAAGCATAAAAGAAAGAATGGGGAAAAAAATTGAAAAACTCGAAATGGACCTCAGGGATATGATAGATAATATGAAGCGTCCGAATATAAGACTCATTGGTGTCCCAGAAGGGGAAGAAAAGGGTAAAGGTCTAGGAAGAGTATTCAAAGAAATTGTTGGGGAAAACTTCCCAAATCTTCTAAACAACATAAATACACAAATCATAAATGCTCAGCGAACTCCAAATAGAATAAATCCAAAAAAACCCACTCCGAGACATATACTGATCACACTGTCAAACATAGAAGAGAAGGAGCAAGTTCTGAAAGCAGCAAGAGAAAAGCAATTCACCACATACAAAGGAAACAGCATAAGACTAAGTAGTGACTACTCAGCAGCCACCATGGAGGCGAGAAGGCAATGGCACGATATATTTAAAATTCTGAGAGAGAGGAATTTCCAGCCAAGAATACTTTATCCAGCAAAGCTCTCCTTCAAATTTGAGGGAGAGCTTAAATTTTTCACAGACAAAGAAATGCTGAGAGAATTTGCTAACAAGAGACCTGCCCTACTGGAGATACTCAAGGGAGACCTACAGACAGAGAAACAAAGACAGGACAGAGAGACTTGGAGAAAGGTTCAGTACTAAAGAGATTCGGTATGGGTACAATAAAGGATATTAATAGAGAGAGGGAAAAATATGGCAAACATAATCCAAAGGATAAGATGACTGATTCAAGAAATGCCTTCACGGTTTTAACGTTGAATGTAAATGGATTAAACTCCCCAATTAAAAGATATAGATTCGCAGAATGGATCAAAAAAAATGAACCATCAATATGTTGCATACAAGAGACTCATCTTAGACACAGGGACACAAAGAAATTGAAAGTGAAAGGATGGAAAAAAATATTTCATGCAAGCTACAGCCAAAAGAAAGCAGGTGTAGCAATATTAATCTCAGATAAAATAAACTTCAAATGCAGGGATGTTTTGAGAGACAAAGAAGGCCACTACATACTAATAAAAGGGGCAATTCAGCAAGAAGAAATAACAATCGTAAATGTCTATGCACCCAATCAAGGTGCCACAAAATACATGAGAGAAACATTGGCAAAACTAAAGGAAGCAATTGATGTTTCCACAATAATTGTGGGAGACTTCAACACATCACTCTCTCCTATAGATAGATCAACCAGACAGAAGACCAATAAGGAAATTGAAAACCTAAACAATCTGATAAATGAATTAGATTTAACAGACATCTACAGGACATTACATCCCAAATCACCAGGATACACATACTTTTCTAGTGCTCACGGAACTTTCTCCAGAATAGATCATATGCTGGGACATAAAACAAGCCTCAATAAATTTAAAAAGATTGAAATTATTCAAAGCACATTCTCTGACCACAATGGAATACAATTAGAAGTCAATAACCATCAGAGACTTAGAAAATTCACAAATACCTGGAGGTTAAACAACACACTCCTAAACAATCAGTGGGTTAAAGAAGAAATAGCAAGAGAAATTGCTAAATATATAGAGACGAATGAAATGAGAACACAACATACCAAAACCTATGGGATGCAGCAAAAGCAGTGCTAAGGGGGAAATTTATAGCACTAAACGCATATATTAAAAAGGAAGAAAGAGCCAAAATCAAAGAACTAATGGATCAACTGAAGAAGCTAGAAAATGAACAGCAAACCAATCCTAAACCAAGTAGAAGAAAAGAAATAACAAGGATTAAAGCAGAAATAAATGACATAGAGAACAAAAAAACAATAGAAAGGATAAATATCACCAAAAGTTGGTTCTTTGAGAAGATCAACAAGATTGACAAGCCCCTAGCTAGACTGACAAAATCAAAAAGAGAGAAGACCCATATAAACAAAATAATGAATGAAAAAGGTGACATAACTGCAGATCCTGAAGAAATTAAAAAAATTATAAGAGGATATTATGAACAACTGTATGGCAACAAACTGGATAATGTAGAAGAAATGGACAATTTCCTGGAAACATATGAACAACCTAGACTGACCAGAGAAGAAATAGAAGACCTCAACCAACCCATCACAAGCAAAGAGATCCAATCAGTCATCAAAAATCTTCCCACAAATAAATGCCCAGGGCCAGATGGCTTCACAGGGGAATTCTACCAAACTTTCCAGAAAGAACTGACACCAATCTTACTCAAACTCTTTCAAAACATTGAAAAAATGGAACACTACCTAACTCATTTTATGAAGCTAACATCAATCTAATACCAAAACCAGGCAAAGATGCTACAAAAAAGGAAAACTACCGGCCAATCTCCCTAATGAATATAGATGCAAAAATCCTCAACAAAATACTTGCAAATCGAATCCAAAGACACATTAAAAAAATCATACACCATGACCAAGTGGGGTTCATTCCAGGCATGCAAGGATGGTTCAACATCAGAAAAACAATCAATGTATTACAACACATTAAAAACTCGAAAGGGAAAAATCAATTGATCATCTCAATAGATGCTGAAAAAGCATTTGACAAAATCCAACATCCCTTTTTGATAAAAACACTTCAAAAGGTAGGAATTGAAGGAAACTTCCTCAACATGATAAAGAGCATATATGAAAAACCCACAGCCAGCATAGTACTCAATGGTGAGAGACTGAAAGCCTTCCCTCTAAGATCAGGAACAAGACAAGGATGCCCGCTGTCACCACTGTTATTCAACATTGTGCTGGAAGTGCTAGCCAGGGCAATCCGGCAAGACAAAGAAATAAAAGGCATCCAAATTCGAAAAGAAGAAGTAAAACTGTCATTGTTTGCAGATGATATGATCTTATATCTAGAAAACCCTGAGAAATCAACGATACACCTACTAGAGCTAATAAACAAATTTAGCAAAGTAGCGGGATACAAGATTAATGCACATAAGTCAGTAATGTTTCTATATGCTAGAAATGAACAAACTGAAGAGACACTCAAGAAAAAGATACCATTTTCAATAGCAACTAAAAAAATCAAGTACCTAGGAATCAACTTAACCAAAGATGTAAAAGACCTATACAAAGAAAACTACATAACTCTACTAAAAGAAATAGAAGGGGACCTTAAAAGATGGAAAAATATTCCATGTTCATGGATAGGAAGGCTAAATGTCATTAAGATGTCAATTCTACCCAAACTCATCTACAGATTCAATGCAATCCCAATCAAAATTCCAACAACCTACTTTGCAGACTTGGAAAAGCTAGTTATCAAATTTATTTGGAAAGGGAAGATGCCTCGAATTGCTAAAGACACTCTAAAAAAGAAAAACGAAGTGGGAGGACTTACACTCCCTGACTTTGAAGCTTATTATAAAGCCACAGTTGCCAAGACAGCATGGTACTGGCACAAAGATAGACATATAGATCAATGGAATCGAATTGAGAATTCAGAGATAGACCCTCAGATCTATGGCCGACTGATCTTTGATAAGGCCCCCCAAAGTCACCGAACTGAGCCATAATGGTCTTTTCAACAAATGGGGCTGGGAGAGTTGGATATCCATATCCAAAAGAATGAAAGAGGACCCCTACCTCACCCCCTACACAAAAATTAACTCAAAATGGACCAAAGATCTCAATATAAAAGAAAGTACCATAAAACTCCTAGAAGATAATGTAGGAAAACATCTTCAAGACCTTGTATTAGGAGGCCACTTCCTAGACTTTACACCCAAAGCACAAGCAACAAAAGAGAAAATAGATAAATGGGAACTCCTCAAGCTTAGAAGTTTCTGCACCTCAAAGGAATTTCTCAAAAAGGTAAAGAGGCAGCCAACTCAATGGGAAAAAATTTTTGGAAACCATGTATCTGACAAAAGACTGATATCTTGCATATACAAAGAAATCCTACAACTCAATGACAATAGTACAGACAGCCCAATTATAAAATGGGCAAAAGATATGAAAAGACAGTTCTCTGAAGAGGAAATACAAATGACCAAGAAACACATGAAAAAATGTTCAGCTTCACTAGCTATTAGAGAGATGCAAATTAAGACCACAATGAGATACCATCTAACACCGGTTAGAATGGCTGCCATTAAACAAACAGGAAACTACAAATGCTGGAGGGGATGTGGAGAAATTGGAACTCTTATTCATTGTTGGTGGGACTGTATAATGGTTCAGCCACTCTGGAAGTCAGTCTGGCAGTTCCTTAGAAAACTAGATATAGAGCTACCATTCGATCCAGCGATTGCACTCCTCAGTATATACCCGGAAGATCGGAAAGCAGTGACACGAACAGATATCTGCACGCCAATGTTCATAGCAGCATTATTCACAATTGCCAAGAGATGGAAACAACCCAAATGTCCTTCAACAGATGAGTGGATAAATAAAATGTGGTATATACACACGATGGAATACTACGCGGCAGTAAGAAGGAACGATCTGGTGAAACATATGACAACATGGATGAACCTTGAAGACATAATGCTGAGCGAAATAAGCCAGGCACAAAAAGAGAAATATTATATGCTACCACTAATGTGAACTTTGAAAAATGTAAAACAAATGGTTTATAATGTAGAATGTAGGGGAACTAGCAGTAGAGAGCAATTAAGGAAGGGGGAACAATAATCCAGGAAGAACAGATAAGCTATTTAACGTTCTGGGGATGCCCAGAAATGACTATGGTCTGTTAATTTCTGATGGTTGTAGTAGGAACAAGTTCACTGAAATGTTGCTATATTATGTAACTTTCTTGGGGTAAAGTAGGAACATGTTGGAAGTTAAGCAGTTATCTTAGGTTAGTTGTCTTTTTCTTACTCCCTTGCTATGGTCTCTTTGAAATGCTCTTTTATTGTATGTTTGTTTTCTTTTTAACTTTTTTTTTCATACAGGTGATTTGAAAAAAGAAGGGAAAGTTAAAAAAAAAAAAAAAAATGACAAACAGGGGAAAAAAAAAAAAAAAAAAAAGATGTAGTGCCCCCTTGAGGAGCCTGTGGAGAATGCAGGGGTATTCGCCTACCCCACCTCCATGGTTGCTAACATGACCACAGACATAGGGGACTGGTGGTTTGATGGGTTGAGCCCTCTACCATAAGTTTTACCCTTGGGAAGACGGTTGCTGCAAAGGAGAGGCTAGGCCTCCCTGTATTTGTGCCTAAGAGTCTCCTCCTGAATGCCTCTTTGTTGCTCAGATGTGGCCCTCTCTCTCTGGCTAAGCCAACTTGAAAGGTGAAATCACTGCCCTCCCCCCTACGTGGGATCAGACACCCAGGGAAGTGAATCTCCCTGGCAACGTGGAATATGACTCCCAGGGAGGAATGTAGACCTGGCACCGTGGGACGGAGAACATCTTCTTGACCAAAAGGGGGATGTGAAAGGAAATGAAATAAGCTTCAGTGGCAGAGAGATTCCAAAAGGAGCCGAGAGGTCACTCTGGTGGGCACTCTTATGCACACTTTAGACAACCCTTTTTAGGTTCTAAAGAATTGGGGGTAGCTGGTGGTGGATACCTGAAACTATCAAACTACAACCCAGAACCCATGAATCTCGAAGACAGTTGTATAAAAATGTAGCTTATGAGGGGTGACAATGGGATTGGGAAAGCCATAAGGACCAAACACCACTTTGTCTAGTTTATGGATGGATGTGTAGAAAAGTAGGGGAAGGAAACAAACAGACAAAGGTACCCAGTGTTCTTTTTTACTTCAATTGCTCTTTTTCACTCTAATTATTATTCTTGTTATTTTTGTGTGTGTGCTAATGAAGGTGTCAGGGATTGATTTAGGTGATGAATGTACAACTATGTAATGGTACTGTAAACAATCGAAAGTACAATTTGTTTTGTATGACTGCGTGGTATGTGAATATATCTCAATAAAATGATGATTAAAAAAAAAAAAAATGCTTCAGACCCTTTCTTAGGAGCACAGAAGCTGGTCTACATGCTCTGTATGGAAACCTGATCCTGTTTTGACTGAGAAATATGGCAGACCCAGCTGTTAAAGCAGGACCCCAAAACAAACCCAGGTCTTGCTAACCAGTGGAAAACAGAACAACACTGGAAGCCAGCAGATTTGCATTACCACACACAGTGAACTTGCTGGGGTGCCCAGTGCCTACCTCCCATCCCTGTGGCAGGCCATGGTAGGTGCCCGATTTTGAGGGAAAGACTGGGGGGGGGGGCAGAACCAATCTGATAACTGATCAAGGAGAGAAACAAAGAAAAGATAGATTTCAAAGTCAACCAACAAGAAAACCTTAGGCAAAAGAAAGAAAACAACCTCCAGAATAAACCAATCAAGAAAATCAGATGCCTAGACAACAAAAAATCATAAGGCACATGAGGAAACAGGAAGATATGGCCTAAAGGAAGAAACTAACACCTCAACTGAGATTAAGGAGTTGAAACAACTAATTATAGATGTTCGAGCAAATCTTTTAAATCAAATCAACAAGTTGAGAGAGAATGTGACAAAAGAGATGAAGGATATAAAGAAGACATAAGGAAGAATTCATAAGCTTGATAAAACAAATGGCAGAACTTATGGGAATGAAAAACACAATAGAAGAGATGAAAAACACAGTAGAATCATACAACAACAGACTTGGAGAGGCAGAAGAAAAGAGCAGTGAGCTGGAGGACAGGACACCTGAAATCCTGCACACAAAGGAACAGATGGGGAAAAGAATGGAAAAATATGAGCAGGGTCTCATGGAACTGAAAGACAACATGAAACACATAAATATACGTGTTATAGGTGTCCCAGAAGGAGAAGAGAAGGGAAAAGTGGTAGAAGGACTAACAGAGGAAATAATCAATGAAAATTTCCCAACTCTTATGAAAAACATAAACTTATAGGTCCAAGAAACACAGTGTACCCCAAACAGAATGGATCCAAATAAACCTACTCCAAGACACTTACCAATCAGGCTGTCCAATGTCAAAGACAAAGAATTCTGAAAGCAGCAAGAGAGAAGCAATTCACCATATACAAGGGAAACAACGTAAGACTAAGTGCAGATCTCTCAGCAGAAACCATGGAGGTAAGAAAGCAGTGGTATGATATATTCAAGATACTGAAAGAGAAAAACTGCCAACCAAGAATCCTATATCCAGCAAAACTGTCCTTCAAAAATGAGGGACAGTTTAAAATATTTACAGGTAAAAAGAAACAGAGAGTTCATGAACTGGAGGCCTCCTATATAGGAAATACTAAAGAGAGTGCTACAGACAGATATGAAAAGACTGGAGAGAGGGGATTTGAGAAGAGTGTAGAAATGAGGCTATCAGGAGATAGAAAGAGGGTAGAGATAAGTCCTTTGATGTTGAAGGAGTATAGAATGTTCTTGAGGATTGATTGTATAGATCCAGAAATGGATAGGACAATACTGTGATGGTAGCACAATATTGTAAGTACACTGAAAAAAGATGACTGTGAGTACAGTTGAAAGAGGAAGGTTAGGGGTATGTATGACACCAGAAAGAAAGATAGAAGATAAAGACTGGGACTGTATAACTTAGTGAAACCTAGGTTGGTCAATGAGTGTGATTAAATATACAAATATAAGAATGTTTTTGCATGAGGGAGCAGAAAGAAGGAATGAAGTTGTGAGGTATGCAACTAGGTGAATGGACTGTGAGGACAGTAGGTTGAGTGAAGAAGTCAGAAATGAAAAGACAAACATTGTAAATGCCTCACTAATATGGACTAATAGTAATGTACGAACTCTGAGAATTGAATCTGTGATCAAGGGTTATCAGGGAAAGGCTTATGTAAAGTTTCCCAAATTGTAAGCTCTTACATCAGTCACATCTATTCATGAGTTGAAACACTTATTTCTAAAGTTCAAGATTCTGAGCTATTTGTATGTTACATAGTTGGTCCCTGGAGCTTTGGGTGTCTGTATGGCACCTGGGACTCAGAGCCAGAGATTGGCAGCTGTGAGTGTTGGCATTGCCCCATGAATCAACTGTTAAAGAAGCTGGAAAGGAGATCAGACTTTGATTGGAGATATGAATGAAATTGACTTGGTTGAAATTGGGAAAGATCAAACTAAGGGATAGAGGATGATATTAACTGTGTTTTGAAACTTTGGCTTCTGTGTGGGACCAAAGGAAGAGATGTTTATTTGGTGCAAAATCTGTATTTTCTATAGGACACTATATAATTTAACTTGTATGGTCAGTTTACTCAAACACCCTAATTACATGGAAATTGACTAGAGAGTGAGATCTTGTTGGTTTGTACAGATTAGCATGAAGTCCCAATACAACCCAGCATAATTTGTGCAGAGAATAAAAAGTTTTTTTAAAACCTCCTTGGGGGACTGGAAAAATGTAGAAATTCCAGCTGGGGAATTCCTGCTATTCTCGCAAACATTGGGGACTACCAGCTTAGTAGGCTGAGACTTTGATCTTGGGGCTTGCCCTTATGAAGCTTGTTACTGCAAAAGAGAGGTTAAGCCTACTCATAATTGTGCCTAAAAGTCATCCCCAGAAAACCTCTTTTGTTGCTCAGATGTGGCCTCTTTCCCTAAGCCAACTTGGCAGGTAAACTCACTGTCCTCCCCCCTACATGGGACCTGACTTCCAGGGATGTAAATCTCCCTGAGAACATGGGTTTTGACTCCCAGGGATGAGCCTGGACCCTGAATCATGTGATTGAGAAAGCCTTCTAGACCAAAAGGGAGAAGAGAAATGAAACAAAATAAAATTTTCAGTAGCTGAGAGATTTCAAATGAAGTCAAGAGGTCCTTCTGGAGGTTAACTCTTATGTGCTATATAGATATCCCTCTTTAGTTTTTCATTTATCAGAAAATGTTGAACTGCAATTCAGTATCCTTGATTCTTGAAGGTGAGCATATAACTATATGGCTTATATGGTGTGACTGTGTGATTATGAAAACCTATGGCTCACATCTCCTTTACTCAGTGTATGGACAAATGAGTAGAAAAATGGGGACAAATAGTAAATGACTAATATGGAGGAGGAGGGGTATGGGACATTTTGAGTGTTCTTTTTACTTTTATTTTTATTTTTATTTTTATTTTTTGGAGTAATGAAAATTTTTAAAAAAATTGATTGTAGTGATGAATGCACAATTATATGATGATACTGTGAACAGTTGTTTTACAGTTTGGATGATTGCATGGTATGTGAATATATTTCAATAAAAATGGTTTATTTTTATTGATCAAGGCTACAGGATTACAGTTCAACTGTTTCAGGTATTTCCTTCTAGCTATTCTAATACACTAAAAACTAAAAAGGGATATTCTTTATAATGCATAAGAACAACCTCCAGAATGACCTCTTAACTCTATTTGAAATCTCTCAGCCATCAAAACTTTATTTTGTTTCATTTATCTCCCCCTGTTTGGTCCAGAAGCCTTTCTTAATCCCATGATGCCAGGGCCAGGCTCATCCCCATGAGTCATGTCCCACATTACCAGGGAGACTTACACCCCTGGGAGTCATGTCCCTTGTAGGGGGGAAGGCAGTGAGTTAACCTGCAGAGTTGGCTTAGAGAGAGAGGACACATCTGAGCAACAAAAGAGGTTCTCTGGGGGTGTCTCTTAGGCATAATTATAAGTTGGCTGAGCTTTTCCTCTGCAGGAATACATTTCTTAAGGGCAAGCTCCAAGATCAGGGGCTTGGCCTATTAAATTGGTAGTCCCTAATGCTTGCAAGAATATCAGGAATTACCCAGGTGGGGAAGTTTAATATTTCCACATTTTTCCCCAGCCCCTCAAGGGGGCTTTGCAAATACTTTTTTATTCTCTGCCTGTGCTGGTTTGAATGTATTATGTCCTCCAAAACACCACTATCTTTGATGCAATCTTGTGTGGGCAGACATATCAGTTTTGATTAGATTGTAATTCTTTGAGTGTTTCCATGGAGAAGTGACTCACCGAACTATGGGTGATGACTCTGATTGGATGGTTTCCATGGAGGTGTGGCCCCACCCATTCAGCATGGGCCTTGATTGGTTTACTGGAGCACTATATAAGATTGAACAGGAGAGAGCTTGCTACATCCAAGACGGACACTTTGAAGAATGCACAGAAGCTGAGAGAGTAGCTGCAGATGAGAGACAGTTTGAAGATGGCTGTTGAAAATAGACTCTTGCTCTGCAGAAGCTAAGAGAAGACAAACACCCTAAGAGCAACTAAGAGTGACATTTTTGAGGAACTGCAGCCTAGAGAGGAATGTCCTGGGAGAAAGCCATTTTGAAACCAGAACTTTGGAACAGGTGCCAGCACGTGTGTTCCCAGCTAACAGAGGTTTTCTGGACACCATTGGCCATCCTCCAGTGAAGGTACCCAATTGCTGATGAGTTATCTTGGACACTTTATGGCCTTAAGACTGTAACTGTGTAACCAAATAAACCCCCTTTTATAAAATCCAATCCATTTCTGGTTTTTTGCATCCTGGCAGCATTAGCAAACCAGAACACTGCTCAAATTACTCTGGGATGCATCAGGGCATCACACTTACCTGTACAAACCAACAAGATCTCACTCTCTATCCTAGGTTCCATGTAATTATGGTGTTCAAAAAAAATGACCATGTAAGTTAAATTAGTGTGCTACAGAAAATATAAATTTTGCACCAAATAAACATGTCTTTCTTTGGTCTCACACAGAAAGTGAAGTTTTAATTCACAGTCAATATCATCCTTTATCCTTTAGTCTGATTTGCCTTAGTCCTAACAAAATCAGATTCATTCATATCTCTAATTGAAGTCTGATCTCTTTTTCAGCTTTTTTAACAGCTGCAGTTTGAGGTAATGCTGACTTTTATAGCTTCAGAACTCTAGTTTCTGAGTCTCAGGTGTCATACAGATACCCAAATTCCAGGCACCGAGCAGTTATACACAAAGAACTCAGCATTCCAGAATTTAGAAATAACCATAGCAACTCAGGAGTAGATGTGACTGCTCTAAGATCTTACTATCTGGGAACCTTTACAATAAGCCTTACCCTTGATAACTTATGGTCTCAAATTCAATTCTCAGAGTTTGCACATTATGGTTAGTCCACATTAGTGAGGAGTTACAGTATTTGTGTTTTTGTTTCTGGCTTATTTCACTCAACATACTATCCTCAAGTTTCATTCACCTAGTTGCATGCCTCACAACTTAATTCCTTCTTGCAGCCACTCAATATTCCATTGCATGTATACACCACAGTTCACTCTTCCCTTCCTCAGTCAATGTACCTTAGGCCACCTCCATCCATTGCAAATCCTGAATACTGCCACCATAAACACCAGTATGCAAATGTCCATTTATGTCTCTGCTTTCAGTTCTTCCAAGTATATACCTAATAATGGGGTTGCAGGATCATATGGCAGCCCCACACCTAGCCACCTGTGGAACCACCACACTGCCCTGCACATGGGCTGCACCATTCTACTTTCCTACCAACAGTGAATAGGTACATTCCTCTCTCCATGTTTGCTCCAGCACTCTAGTGTATTTTTAATCTCTACTATTGTGCCTTTCATCTCCATAATTTCTATGCTTATTTCTATACTTCCAAATTCTTTTTTATGCTCATTCATTATCTTCTTAATATCCTTTATCTCTATAGTCATATTTTCCTTCATATCCTTGAATTTATTTACATTTGTTTGAATGTATTTGATTAGTTGTTCCAAATTCTGTGCCTCCTCTGAAATTTTAATTTGTTCACTTGTCTGAGCCATATCTTCCCATTTCTTAGTATGGTTGTTCCTTTTCCAGGAATCTTGATCTGTTCTGTTTTATTTTGTTTCCCCTCTATATTCTTTTACAGTCCTTTCATTGTTTCTAGCTTCTTTTGCCTGGAAGGCAAATTGTGCAAAGAGGGTAACCCTGGAGAGGACATTTCCAAGTCAGTATTTCTCAGCCAGAACAGGGTCAAGGACCCATGGAGTGGGTGTGGACCCATTCCAAAGTGCCCTGTGGAGGGGATCAGGAAGGGCAGTGTATTAGTTAGGGTTCTCTAGGGAAACAGAATCAACAAGAAATATCTATAAATATAAGATTCATAAAAGTGTCTCACACAGCTGTGGGTATGCATGTGTCGAAATTCTGTAGGGCAGGCAGCAAACTGGCAACTCCAATGAACGTGTCTGATGAACTCCTCAGGCAGCAAACTGGCAACTTCGATGAGCTCCTCAGGAAATGCTTTGCTGGTCAGCTAAAGAAGAAGTGAAGGTCCTCTATCTGTTTCACTTAAAAGTCTTCAACTGATTGGATTAAATCCATCTGATTGCATCCTCTCATTGTGGAAGACATGCCTTTCATTGATGTAATCAGTCACAGCTACAGCCAATTGACTGATGATTTAATAAACCAGCCTTCTGGTTTACTAACCAGCCACAAATTTCCTTGCAATAACAGGCCAGTGCTTGCTTGACCAGACATCTGGACACCATCACCTGGCCAAGTTGACACATGAACCTAACCATCACAGGTACCAAAAGCTTCTTTGATGTCTCCCCAAATCTGTCCTTTACTTGCCTGCCCAGCAAATGCCACCCTTCAGCTAACTGTTCCCTGGAGCCCTGAAGAAGCACTGTGTGTTTAAATCTCAACCACCTCCATCCCTGTCTGGGGTGGGGAAGAAACAATTGCTGCCATTGCCTTTGTCTGGGATGGGTTGAAACACTAGCCCAGAGCTGGGACCTAGCTATCCAAAATCACTAAACAAAAACTGTGATCATTGATCTGCTATGTCCACCCCTGTTCTTGGGGAAGAGGATTTTTATGCCTCTTTCTGTCCCCAGCAGGCTAGCCAGAGACTGGGCCCCAAGGTGGCCCACCACGAGAGTGGGAGACAGGCACCAGCAGCCACTGCACAGAAAGAGCAACTCACTGTTCTTTACCATAGTTTAACATCTTCTTCCTCCCAGTCTTTGCTGGATGTTGTACAGTGTTCTTCTGGCTCCAGAGCCCCAAAATGGTTGTTTTAGACAGTTTCTGCCTGTTGAATAGCTGATTTGGTGGAAGGACTGTGTCCTGGAGCTCCCTCATCACCAACTTCAAACTACTTTTTGACCTTGAATTTTTGTTCAGATACATAAAGCAGTCTACCACAGCTCTGCTGGAAGCTGAGGTTGGACTGGGTCCTTCCATGCTACCCACTGGCAGGGCTCAGATAAGTTGATGAAGGAAGAGAAGACCTTGCAGACTCAGACAGTAGTGGAATTATAGGGCAAGGACAGAGATGTGTGTAATGTGCTTGGGGCAACATGAGTAGGCCAGTTTGGTGGACCAGAGAGTCCCCACAAGGGATAAGTGATGAAGTTGGAAAGCTCAGCTGGAGTCAGCTGGAGATTGAATCATGTCCCTCAAAAAGACATGTTCAAGTCCTAAATCCCAGTCCTGTAGGTGTGGACTCATTTGTAAATAGGACCTTTGAAGATGTTATTAATTAAGGTGTGGACTCATTTGTGAATAGGATCTTTGAAGATCCCATTTAGATGAGGCCAAATTGAATCAGGATTGGCCTAATCCAATATGGAAGAAGTTCTTATATGCAAAGGAAATTGGATGCAGACCTAGAAGCCAGAAGTCAGTAGAAATCAGAAAAGCAGACACAAAGAGAGAGAGAGATCACCATGTGAGAGAAGATTGCCAAATGCTAGAGACTCCAGGAGAAGCAAGCCCTGCCAATATCTTAACATTGAACTTCTAGCCTTCAAAGCTGTGGGACAATTGATTCCTGTTGTTTAAGCCAACATATTGTGTGGTAGTTGTCATAGCAGACCTGGAAAACTAAGACAGGGTCTTTGGATAGCAATACAACAAGTTTATATTGTAGGCAGTGAGGAGCCACAGAAGAATTTTGATGATCCAAGTAGCAATATGATCTAGGATGCTTTCTTCAGACTTGAAAGTCAAAGCTTCCCAATGGAAAGGTGAAAAAGTTGATGGAGATAGGGGAGCACAGAGCTCTATGCTTTTTAAAGAATGGTTGGCTATTGTAAATTAGAAGGTAGGGAAAACTAGAAACTTAGAGCAAGGGCAAAATGTACAGTTGATTTTGTCCAGCTTCCTCATATTTAGGAACAGAGGCCAAGCACAGTGGGGATTTGCTTGATAGCTCAGTGAGCTAGTGACAGATCTGAGCCTAGAATCCTGTTCTCCTGACACTCAGTGCAGTCTGCTGATGGCAGCAAGGCCATCCTGTGGTTGTGCAGATTGGAGGTAGTGTCTTTTCTGTGAGGGGCACAAATCCCAAGCCACCTGAAAATTTGTATATGTGGAAGAAGGTGGGTCTTTACAACTGCAGTGAAAGAGAGGTTTCCCAGGCAATGGGAACTCACCCAATGCCTTTCCAATAGGTTTTCAAACAGATTTCGAGAGTAAACAATCAGTGAGGTCACTTCCCCCAAGCAGGCTGCTTCCTACCTTATAAGAAGATGAACATTCAGCCAACTCAGCACTTCAACCTTGAAATAAGCAAACACTGACTTAACCTATGCTCCTTGTTTCTCAACATCAGGTTTAGTTGACATGAGCACATGATCCTTCCACTAATTTGGCAATAGATAAATTGCTCTGATAAAATACTTTCGAGGAGTCCTCTGGCTCTGTGTTTCTACTCTTGACCATTGCCAATTATTTTTTAGGTCAGAAAGAGGGAGACAGACAGAAAAAGAACTTAAGAAATTATTTTCCATTCTGAAACTGGGAACCAAGCAACTTATTCTATTAATTTTCCTAGAACATTATATTCTACCCTTTCTCCCTTGACACAACAACCTCTGTCACAAATCATTCATTGTGACCTGTAGAAATTATGCACCAAATTCCCAGCGTGGCCATTAGTGTCAAATAATGGGCCATTTATAGACTTCTAGTAATTGAATATTGAAAGACAAGCCAAGAATACCATCTGGGTCTCTTCAGGTCTGTTGTAGAATGGGTCTGGAGATGAAATGGACTGTGTCTTGATTCTGATTGATTCAGACATGATGGATGACTATATTGGACAGTCAACTTCTCATCTTCATTAGCAAATGCATCTCCATTACCTAGTCATTGATCTGATATCGATGCTTTGAAAAACCTCTCCTGAACTCAAAATTTTAATATTGACTTTTGCAAGTATTTAGAATGATTGGAGAAATAGAAATGAAATTTACTTTAAAGGGAGCAAATGTGAGTGGTATGGGTGCATGCACAAGCCCTGGCTTTATTGGGTAAAAATAAAAATAAAAAAAAACAAGTCCAAACGTACTTGAAGATATGCTAATACACACCCCCAACACCCACAACACACTTTTTGCCCAATGTGAAACATGAAAATATAGTGCAAATCATGTTGGAATTGGGTAGTGGAAAGAAAATATACATGCTGGTTGAAATAATCAACACATACTGATTGCTGTTTTGCTAAATGCTTATGAGTCTTTTTGCATTTCTTCCATACAATTCAGCATCAGAGTTAATGATATATCCTAGTTCCCTCTGGTACAGAAGTACCTCAATTTCTGAAAGTTTTTGCTCCCTTCAAAACTGCTTATCTGCTGCAATAATTACCAACAAATCTCTCAGCATGAGAAATAACAGGATTGAATAACTCTGTGATGGCTCCTCTCCATTCATCTTGATAATCTCCCTTGCTATGTAAACAGTAAGACATTTTACTATGATTCATGCTCAAGCTAATTCTCAGCTCAACACTGACTCTGGAAATTCTACTTAATAAACTGTTTTTTTTTTGTTTTTTTTTTTTTAGGGTTGAAAGGCAGCAGCAAAAAAAATGGCCAAAGACATGACAGTCTGAACTTGTAAGTGAATGTGTGTGAGAGTGAGAGAGGAGTAGAGAGAGAGGATGAATCTCTGTGTGATCAGACATCTAGCTGCATGTCTAATAAAAAAAACCCTCCAGAGGGTGGTGAAATTATTCACGTTTAATCATCCTCTTCAGAATCCATGTTAGCCTGAGTTATAAAAAGTAAATTCCAGATCGGCGTTTCAAGTACTTCCTATTTTTTAACATCCGAACACGTATAAGAATGTATTTCACTCAATAGGATCACTTTGGGAGTACTGAAAGGCTGGGATTTGGTGGATACTCTAAAAATTCCTGAGAATCACTAGGGCCATGTTCTCAGACAAAACCAGGCTTCTCTTATCTCTGCCCGCTTGGAAGAAAACCATCAATATAGGAAAATAATTATCAGACAGTTGCCTGGATGAATATCATTTGTGGTTGCCAAAATTATAGCAGAGAACAAGGTTCCCTTCCAGGGCAGATGGCGACAACCCATTTTTCATATTGTGCTGATGGTGGAAACCCAACTAGAGTGGCCAAGGTGTGGCCATCTATTCCTCCCAAGCCCAGAGGAACCCAGCACTCCCCAAAATTTCTGTACCCTTAAGAGTGCATCAGTTCTCACTGTTTGGGTTATTTTTAAAAGCTGAATTAAAACAGATCATATCCCAGCTCTTTAATTATCACAAGAAGAGGCCAATTCTATAAAGTTTTTCTTCCCAAAGAGCTAAACTTAAATGACCCAAATTCCCCCAACTAATAAGGGTATTTGTTTTTGGAAAGTTGCCACTGTGGTGGAAAACATATATGTCCTTGTTTTATTAACGTGAAAGTTGGACTTTGGAATAGATGAATGGATTAAATTTTTATAATTTGGGGGGCTTTGTTGTAAGATATAGCCACGTCTCAATTACATCCATTAACAAGTAACTGAGCCTGGATAAATAAAATCCACTGATAATTCCAGAATGGCATAGAGCCCAATTTTAGCCAACTGCATTCCTTTATAAAGGAGCTTGGAATCTTAAAAACTATCAGAAGTAGCATCTTACCTGTAAATTCTCAAAAGAGGGGCCATTCTCACAAACATTGAGGACTGGCGGTTTGATGTGCTGAGCCCTCTATCTTGGGGCTTGCCCCTATGAAGCTTGTTACTGCAAAGGAGAGGCTAAACCTGCTTATAATTGTGCCTAAGTGTCTCCCCCTGCGTGCCTCTTTGTTGCTCAGATGTGGCCCTCTCTCTCTAAGCGGGTAAAATCACTGCCCTCCCACCTACGTGGGATCTGACTCCCAGGGGTGTAAATCTCCCTGGCAAAGTGGGATATGACTCCTGGGGATGAATCTGGACCCGACATCATGGGATTGAGCAACACCTTCTTGACCAAAAGGAGGATGAGAAATAAAACGAAATAAAGTTTCGGTGGCTGAGAGATTCCAAATGGAGTCGAGAGGTCATGCTGGTGGGCATTCTTATGCACTATATAGATAACCCTTTTTAGGTTTTAATGCATTGGAATAGCTAGAAGTAAATACCTGAAACTCTCAAACTGCAACCCAGTAGCCTTGACTTTTGAAGACGATTGTATAGCAATATAGCTTATAAGAGGTGACAGTGTGATTGTGAAAGCCTTGTGGATCACACTCCCTTTATCCAATGTATGGATGGATGAGTAGAAAAATGGGGACAAAAAACTAAATGAAATATAAGGTGAGAGTGGGGGTATATGGGTGTTCTTTTTTACTTTTAGTTTTTATTCTTATTTTTATTCTTTCTGGTGTAAGGAAAATGTTCAAAAATAGACTGGGGTGATGAACGCACAACTATATGATGGTACTGTGAACAATTGATTGTACACTTTGGATGATTGTATGGTATGTGAATACATCTCAATAAAATTGAATAAAAAAAAAAGAGGAGCCATTATTGCAAAAGGACCACAAAGAAAGGAGGGGCCAACACAGACCCAGCAGCCAGACTCCCATGGTTCACATCCAAGCTCTGCAACTTACTGGCTTAGAGGAGTGACAGTGCCTCAGTCTTCTCATCTTTTAAATGGGGTTGGGACTTACTTAAAAGAACTGCTGTGAAGACCAGATGAGTTCTTGTAGGTAAAGCTCCTGGAAAAGCACTTGCCCATGATGGGTTCTGTATGATGTTTGCAGTTTGACCATCATAAGAAGACATAATCTCTTCCTTGTTGATCCTCACAAAATTCCCGTGAAGTAAGACCTGTTATATAGATAAAGTAGCTGAGTCTTGGAAAGGTTAAATCACTTATTCAGGGTCACATGATCCAAAAAGCATAGCCAGGAACACCTATTTGCTCATTCACTCTTTTGTGCTATCATTTTTAATAGTGGGTATTTTATTTCATTTCTTTGGGAGCTGACCAAAATACTTATTTCATGTGCATTGAATCATTCCTTCTTTTCTCTTCCCCTGAATCTCTTCTTTCCTTTCCTCCCTCCTCCCAAGTATTGTTTTTTTTAGCATCTCTTGTGGGCAAAATGCTCTCCCAACTCCTCATGAAACAGGTATGCCTCATTGAATGGCAAAAGGACGTCTTTTGGTGCCCATGTTTCCCAAAGAGGGAGGAGGCTTTTCAGGGGGCTGCACTCTCACCCCATTTCTTAGATGTGGCCCAAAGGCTTTCAAGGTCACTTTTCCCTGAGGCTCCTTCAGGGTTCCCCAGCCAGAAGCAGTTCCTCAAGCCTCCACCACCTAACAATGGCTCTGACATGGAATCCTTGACAGTGATCTCGTCTACACTGGAGCCTCCCCAGTTCCAAAGGACACACCCCTGAGTGCTCCACTCCTGGAAGGGTGATGGAACAATACACAAAACTCTGCAGTGTTGTCAGCAGGTACCAGACCCCAGACAGTGCAAATTTCAATGTCATTTTATTCTTTTCAAGGAAGATGATTCATTGAATGTAAACACAAACTGCAATTTGTCTCTTCTGTAGGAGAAAAAAAAGCCTTTCCATACTAGAAAATATGATCAGTGTAGGATCACTTCCCTGTCCCAACCAAGAAACCACCTCCAGCTTCATGCTGGCCCAGAAATCTAACCATTTTATCTTTTGGAACCATGACTTTGTTCTAGCCCAAATGAACTAAGACCACGTTTTCACCTGGTTTTATTATGCATGGGTGCATGTAATCATATGCATGTGTGTGCAAATGTGCATACCACATGTGTGCCCAGGTACCATGTATGTGCATATTTGTGTGTGTGTGTGTGTGTGTGTGTGTGTGCTTGTGATTGTGTGTGTTTTACTTACCGGGTGGTGAGCCACAGAGACTGGTCTTATAAAAAGACTGGGTTCCCGTGTGCATTGGGGCTACCTCATCAGGCGGCCTGAACATGCCGTGTTCACAGACATGAGTTTGAACCTAGATGGTAGCTTTCCCAGCTAACTGGTTAGTGTGAGATTTCCCAGTATTCTGTGTCCTTGTTTGAAGGCAGATTCTGGCCGAACAGGTGGATATCAGAGCCTACCATGCCCTGCCTTAGAGCCCCCAGCAAGGCTGGAGATGCTGAAGCAGGAAGGAAGCCAGTGGCTGCCCCTCTCCATGGTCCCTGCTCCTCAGCTGCAGGGTGACACATGGCCAGTCTCAGGAAAGGATGTAGTCTACTGGCCACTCTGATTTTTTCATCCTTCACTCCTCTCTCCCACCCTCCTTCTGCCCCAGCAGATGTCTAGCAGGAAATAGAAGGCAATGAAGCAAGCAGCTGTTTGACTTCCTGTACCCAGAGAACAAGCAGACAGACGTCATCAGAAATGGTTCAGAACAGCCTCAGGAAACAGGGTTATAGCATCCTAGGGGGCTAGAGCGGAAGGGGCCTTGAGGGTGGCACAGGTTCCTCCTCTATTTCCCAGAAGGAGAGTCAAGGCCTGACAGCTCGTCTGCCCTCCGCACGCAGTGGAGTAGGGATGGGGTGGCTGAGCCTTGTTTGACTGTGCTGCATATCGGACTAGATTATTCTTTATAACTGTGATGGGTGTTAAAGAGAAGAGATGGGATGGGACAGGAGCCATGAGAGGCTTTTAAAAATAATCACCCAAAGCTCCAGGAAAAATACATATGGGTTCTTTGTGACCATCGCACCTGACACTCTGACCCTTTATGGTGACATGGTCCATGCCCCAGGCTCCATCCAGGAATGCTCCTGGCAAAATGAAGTCTTTTGAAACATTGGAACCTGGGGTACAAACCTGCCGTACATCATCATCCCCTAAGGAAGTTTTTAAAATTGCCAACGCCTGGTCCCACCTCAGAAATTTTAACTTAAAAAGGTTGGGGTGAGCCTGAGAGTTGGGATTTTTCAGTCCCTCATGGGTGATGCTGATTTGCAGCAAAGTGTGAGAATTATTGTTCCAACATGGGATTCCCTACTTCTCCTGTCACCTCTCAGGCTTCACAGAGCTCACCTTGTCTCCAAACTCTGGTTATTCCTATATTCTAAGACTATACATCACTGTGGTTCACTTTTCCGGGCATGAGCGGTGCCTGTGATGGGACCCATGGATCTGTCGCAGGAAGCTTGAGTCCTTGGAAAAGTGCATAGTGACTTCCTGAAGATGGTTCCTCTCTATGAAATGTTGCTCTAAAGGGGAGGTATGTGAAATTTTCCTCTCACCCTCTCTGCCTGGTATGAAATTGCAGATCAATGAAACATCACAGTTCCACAGCCACAACAAATAAAGCCAGGCTCATCCCAGAGAATAACCTTCAAGCAAGAGAGGGACAGGCTCAGGTTTGTTTTCAGGCAAGTGACTGGTGCATCATGGAAGACTGGAGGCTGGGAGACCAGCTTGGCAGCTGCTGGGGCGGAAAAGATGGGAGAAGGTGGGAACTCGGGCTAAGGCTATCCAGAAGGGAGTTGGAGAAGGGGCCTGATATGAAAGACTTGTCTGAAGTAGGATCAGTGGATGTGGTGATAGATTTGGGAAGGAGGAAGGTGATGGAAAAATTTCGGGAAATTTTATTGTCTCTGCTGGACAACTGAGAATATTATGTTCTGAGAAATGTTAAGAAACTGATCTAAGGAAATTGACAAGCCAAAGGGAGAGAGGTGCCTTGGAAACTGAGTGTTGTCTTGAAGCTTCTTTTTAAATGCCCCTGCTGCTGACCTGGAATTTTATTTATAACCCTGACAACTCTCAACAAGCCCTAAGATTAGTCCCTGTAAGGAAATAAGAGAGTGAAATAACCATATTTAATGGTTTTTAGTTTGATATTCAGCAATGAGGCTCATGGCTTTAGCTAAATTAAAGAGTTGAATGATTGTCAAGAGGAAAACAAGTCCATCCTGACCTCTTACTTGTATTTCCCTAAAATCTTTATTATAATGTTTCTATTAAAGGAATAACTTTATAAAAGTGTTGAAATTACGGTTGCCGCAATTTTTAATTACCAAATGGCCGAGACTACTGCAGTTTGTTTGATCCATTAATAGCCAAGCTTAGCAAAGGTTTTTATTATAACCCAGGAAAAAAAATGTGGGTATTGTTGTTAGACATTTAAATAGGGCAAATAAAGTAGGGAAAGAATTTTCCTCCTTTTCAAAAAGTAACCTTTCTTCTGATTGTAAAAATACTACCTGGCCATTGCACAAAGTTTTTAAATATAAAAAAGTAAAAAGAAGAAAATAAGAGCCAATCATAATCTTCCCACCCTACTTCCCGTAGAGAATTATGACAAACATTTGCACATATTTTTCCATCTTTTCTAAAAATAAATATACACTTATTTTTACATATTTGGGATCATGTTGTTTATAACATTTTCTATCTTAGGTTTTTTTTTTTTTTTTTTATTTACTCTTGGGGATTGATTCATGTCCCCCATAAAAGGCATGTTCACAAAATAAAGCTTCAGTGGCTGAGAGATTTCAAATGGAGTCAAGAGGTCACTCTGGTGGACACTCTTACGTACTATATAGATAACAATTTTCAGATTTAATGTATTGGAATAGCCAGAAGGAAATACCTGAAATTACCAAACTCTAACCTAGTATTCTTGACTCTTGAAGATGATTGTGTAACAGTGTAGCTTACAAGGGGTGACAGTGTGATTGTGAAAACCCTGTGGATCGCACTCCCTTTATCCAGTGTATGGATGGATGAGTAGAAGAATGGGGACAAAGACTGAATGAAAAATAGGGTGGGATGGGGGGATGATTTGGGTGTTTTTTCACTTTTATTTCTTATTCTTATTCTGATTCTTTCTGGTGTAAGGAAAGTGGTCAAAAATAGATTGGGGTGATGAATGCATAACTATATGATGGTACTGTGAACAGTTGATTGTACACCATAGATGATTCTATGGTATGTGAATATATCTCAATAAAACTGAATTTATTTTAAAAAAAAGTAAATCAACAAAGGGAGTAGGGGGGAATGGAATGTTTTGGATGTCCTTTTCCATTTTAATTTTGTTTTGTCTTTTAGAGTAATGAAAATGTTCAAAGATTGACTGTGGTGATGAATGCACAACTATATGATGATACTGTGAACAACTGATTGTGCACTTTGAAGGACTGTATGTTATGTGACTATATCTCAATGAAATTGCATTTGAAAAAAAAGGCATGTTCAGGTCCCAACTCCTGGTCCCGCAGGTTTGAACCCATTTGTGAATAGGACCTTTGAAGATGTTATTAGTTAAGGTACTGAATGAGGGTGGGCTTTCATCCAATATGGCTGACATCTTTATAAGCAAAGGAAATTGGGCATGAAAAAAGAAGCCACAGGGAGCAACCAGAATCTGGAAGTCAATGGAACCCAGAAGAGAAGAAACAAGACACTGCCGTTTACATTGTGATGGGATGGAAAAGCCAAGGAACCGCAAAGATTGCCAGACAGACAGGAGACACCAACCCCAGAAAAAGCAAACCTTCCAGCCTCTGAAACCATGAACCAATAAATTCCTGTTGTTAAGTCAGCCCATTGTGTGGTATTTGTTTCAGAAACCAGGAAACTAAAACACTTACTATCAAAATTAAGGTCTTTTCCACTATCATTAAATGTTCTTTAAAAACATGATATCAATAGGTCTTTTCCTATCTTTAAGATGCTCCTTCAGTAGAAATATTGTGGTGAGTGTAAAATGTATTGTTCATGCTCTGAGAATTGAATCTGAGAGCATAGGTTATCAGGGGAAGGCTTATTGTAATGATTCCTAGTCAGTAAGCTCTTACAGCAGTTATATCTACTCCTGAGTTGTAGCAGTTATTTCTAGATTCTGAGATGCTGAGCTCTGGTTGGTCCCTGGAACTTCAGGTATCTGTATGACACCTGAGACTCAGAGCCAGAGCTCAGTAGCTAAGAATGTCAGCATTACCCCATACAGCAACTGTTAAAGAAGCTGCAAAAGAGATCAGACTTCAGTTAGAGATATGAACGAAATGGACTCAGATAGGACTAAGATAAATCAGATTAAATGGTTAAGGATGATTTTGACTGTGTTTTAAAACTTCAACTTCTTTGTGAGACCAAACGAAGAGATGTTTATTTATAGAAAATCTTTATTTTCTATAGCAGACTATATAATTTAACTTGTATGGTCAGTTTTTTCAAACACCATAAATTACATGGAAACTTGAAAAGGGAGTGAGATCTCTTTTGTTCATACAGGTTAGTGTGAAGCCCTGATACATCCCAGAGTAATTTGGGCAGAGGATAAAAAAGTATTTAAAGAGCTGCCTTCAGGGACTGGGGAAAATTGTAGAAATATTAAGCTTTCCCACCTGGGGAATTCCTGATATTCTTGCAAGCACTGGGGACTACCAATTTAGAAGGCCAAGCCCTCAATCTTGGGGCTTGCCCTTATGAAACTTATTCTTGCAAAGGAGAAGCTAAGCCAACTTATAATTATGCTTAAGAGTCACCCCCCAGAGAGCCTCTTTTGTTGCCAGATGTGGCCTCTTTCTCTAAGCCAACACTGAGATAAACTCACTGCCTTCCCCCCTATGTGGGACATGACTCCCAGGGATGTAAATCTCCCTGGCAATGTTGGACATGACTCCCAGGGATGAGCCTGGACCTGGCATTGTGGGACTGAGAAAGCCTTCTAGGACCAAAAGGGGGAAGAGAAATGAAACAAGATAAAGTTTCAGTGGCTCAGAGATTTCAAATGGAGTCATGAAGTCATTCTGGAGGTTATTCTTATGCACTATATAGATAACCCTTTTTAGTTTTTTGTGTATCAGAATAGCTAGAAGAAAATACCTAAAACTGTTGAACAGCAACCCAGTAGCCTTGATTCTTGAGGACAAGTGTATAACTATATTGCTTATATGGTATGACCATGTGATTGTGCAAATCTTGTGACTCCCACTTCCTTTATCCAGTGTATGTACAGATGAGTAGAAAAATGGGGACAAAAAAGTAAACAAATTAATGGGGGTATGAGGGGTATGGGATGTTTTGGGTATTCTTTTTTACCTTTATTTGTATTTTTATTACTTTTTTTTGGAATAATGAAAATGTTCAAAAGTTGAAAAAATTGTTTATGTTCTCAAGATTTATTATTAGTTGTATATTGAGAAGCAATAACACATCTGGGCCTTCTTGTCTATTTCTTGTCTTTTTTATGTAGGTTTTTCAGCAGATGCTCTCTTACATGACTTCTACTTAATCAACTCTGCAGATTAACCAACTCTCTATTTACTGACATGCCTTTCCATGGGCATGCTGAATGCTTGCAACTGACAGACTACTCTAGAATACTGACACACTTCTGCTCTCACCAGTTGATTTGTAAGCTTACCAAGAGCTGGTTGAGTTCATTCCCAAACCTGTTTTTGCCACTTGTGATAATGACATAATTTAATTATATGTTACATAAGCTGATAAAATCTCAGTGTGAAAGATTTGTTATTTCCATGAATATAAAGTAGAATGCTTTGGATATAGTCCATAAAGGCAAGCCACTTAAATTTCTTAAATTTAAAATTAGGTGTGAGTAAAAACCAGTCATTTCTATATACCAGAAACATACAATTGGGGACCAAATTTTTTTAAATGCCATTTATAATAACTCACAAAAAATGAAATACTTAGGCATAAATCTATGAAAACATAAACATTTACAGGATCTGTATGCTACAAGCTACAACACGCTAATGAAAGAAATCGATGAAGATCCTATATAAAAGAGGGAGGAATGCCATGTTCATGGATTGGAAGACTCAGTGTAAAGATATCAATTTTCCCCAAACAGATCTATAGATTTAATGCAATTCCAATCAAAATTCCAACAGGACAATTTGTAGATATAGAAAAGCTGATTCTAAAATTTAGATGGAAAGGCAGAAGATAGCTAAAACAACTTTGAAAAAGAAGAATAAAGTTGGAGGAATCACACATATCCAACAAAGGACTTTATTTAGAATATAAAAAAAACTTTGAGAACTCAACCATGAGAAAATAAAAACCCAATTTAAAAATGGGTAAAAGACTTGAACAGGCACTTCACAAAAGAGGATATAAGGATGATAAATAAACATATGAAAAGATATGCTGCACCATTAGCCTTTAGGTAAATCCAAATTTAAACCACAATGAGATACTACTACCTACCTATTAAAATAGCTAAAATTAAAAATACTGGTGTGGACAGAACAACTGGATCCCTCATTTATTACTGGTGGGAATGCACCCAGGTAACTGGTTTGGCAATTTCTTATCTTATAAGTTAAACAGGTACTTAACACATGACCCAGCCATCCCATTCCTAGGGATCTACCCTAGAGAAATGAAAACTTATGTTCACAAGAAACCCTGTACACAATTGTTTATAGAAGCTTTATTCATAATAGCCCCAAACTGGAAACAACTCAAATGTCCTTCAACGGGTGAATGGAAAAACAAACTGCTGCATCCATATGCTGGAAAATTACTCAGCAAACAGAGGGAGCTACCAATACAAGCAACAACTTAGATGACTATCAAAGGCATTAGGCTAAGAGAAAGAAGGCAGACTCGAAAGGTAGGTTACATGCTACATGATTCCATTTATTTGACTTTCTTGAAAAGAAAAAGCTATAAGGATGGAGAATAGATCCGTGGTTGCCAAGGGTTATGGGTTGGGAAATGGGGTTTTGTGGGGTGATGGAATTGTTATGTTTCCTGATTATGGTAGTGGCTACATGAATCAATACATGTGTTAACATTTGCAGAAATTTACACAAAGCAAAAAAAGTCAGTTTCACTCTACCATAATTTAAACATAAAATTTTAAAAATTAGGTGTGATCAAGACAACTACCAAAGATTGAAGGAAAATCTTACAAATCTAGAAGCTTTCTTCACTCAGATTGCCTTGAAACTGCTTTAATTTCTAGCTCCTCTTGAAACATAGTGAAATAAATCATGGAAAACACATTATGGGGAGGATTTATTCAAGAAAGATAATGAGGAACTCCAAATAGCAGACCATACACAAAGAAAAGATGTTGGTCCTACATCAAAAGATTACAGAATATGCATTTATACTTTAAGTTAAAGTAGATTATTACCATTTTTATGATTCCCTACTATATTTTTATTTACCAACTAACATGATCTCTTTGGATAAGAATTTTATGAGCGCTTCTCTTGTAGCTATTTACTTTTTGAAGTGTCAAATGCATTCTATTCATGTGAGGTATCTTTACTCCAAAATAGGTTTTCTTCACTGTATTTTTGTTACATTTCACAGTTCATCTCAAAACAAAGAAATTTCAATTATAGGTGTGCAGCATATGCCCTTGGTGGAAATGGATTCTATGAATAACACATAACATTGTCCAGAAATATATGGCTATGCTAGATAGGAGTCAGTGAAGTTCTCACGATGTTTGTTCCTAATTTAGTGCCTTTGTTGCTATGGAATAAGATCCAAATACAACAGCAGTAGGGGTATGTATGGATTTAATTCCCCATTGTTTAACCTTTGTTAGTAGGGTGATTATCTCCACCCCCTTTCCATTGAATTATCTCCTAATATGAATAGTTAAATAATTACCACAAAATGCAGTGTACATCAGCCTGATCACTAGGCAGAACCGAAAGGAAAGAGAATCTACAAACATGGCAGATCAAGGAGATGAAGTCACTTGTAGTCTTCAAAATCTTGTCCACATCCACACAGCCATCCAACGTACCAGGTCATCTTTGTTGTAGCTATTGCAGCAGCAAAGCCTAGAAGGTAAGGTAGTGTTTCTTTGCAGGAATTCCTTCCTGGCATTTCTCAGGAAATGTATATGTTTTTCAAATCCTGAGAAAAAATAAGGCAAGAAACTGGGAAAACTGGACAAAGGATAAATATCCTGCAATAATTAAAGCTTAACAACCAACACAGAGAGAAACGTAGCTTGTTCAAAGGAATCCAATGACATCAAGTTGAAAGTAAGAGGTGATGTGAAGAGTTGAAGGTTAGGGAAGGAAGGGACGGGAGGAAGGGAGGAAGAGAGGAGGGTGGGAGGGAGAGAGGAGGGAGGGAGGAATGTGATGGGAGGGAGAGACGGAGGAGGGAGGGAAGAGGTACTGGAGGGGTGGGGGAGGAAGAGCTGTATAGACTGGAATTAGACTGCCTTGTTTGAATCCAGACACCACTACTCACTAACTGCGTAACATTGAACAAGTTAATTGACTTCTCTGTGACTCATGATAAGGGAATAAAATGGTATAAATGGTCAGGGACCAGAAGATTGGAAGGGGGCTCGATTGAGTAAATATGATTATTTTGTCTGCCCTTGCTGTGGGACCTGAAAATTTTTTTCGTCACAAAACTGAGTTTGCTCTGGGTATCCTCGTCCATAGGAGTTGTTCTCAAAGTGTGGTCCAGGACCAGCAGCATCAGCGTTACCTGGGAACCTGTTAGAAATGCAAATTCTCAGGATCCGAAATTCTGGGGCTGGGACACGGCAATCTGTGTTAACAAACCTTCCAGGTGATGCTGACACCTACTAAATGTTGAGGACAATCCTGAACCTAGTGCATGTAACTATGTGGCAGAAGGAATGCAATTTTCTTTTGCACAAGGGTCATTGCATAGAAACTAAAACATCTGACTTTTTCTTTAATCCAAAATGAGATATCTTTATTAAATAGTCTCTCTCACACACACACACATACACATACACATGCATACACATACAAAAAAAAACATGCCATTACAACTTGGTTTGCTTACTTAATTAGAACAAGCATGGCGGTACTTTTCTGGTGTAGCCCTGTTGAGTTCATCGAGTGCATTTGCTGGATGATAAGTCAATTGACTTGTTAAAAACAAAACAAAACTCAGGAGGTTAAGTATTCCTAACATCCCTATTTTCCAAACTGGAAAGTGGATTTGCCCAAGATCCATGGGGATCTTGGTAAGAGAGCTGGGGCTAGAACCCAACCCTGCAGAATTTCTTGCATGTGTGAGATCCATGCTGGGCTCCTGGTACAGAGAGGAAAACCCTCCTGCTGCCCACACGTCTCTCTCCTGTCAGTGGAATCATCTCCCACCTGGGCTGCAAAGGGCAGTGTTACCACCAGCTTCTTGCCAGGGCCAGTGACCGCCCACGTGGCATGTAAACAAAATTAATTATGCCCTTCCTTTGACCTAAAATTATTACTAACCATAATAAAGGTTGAATTGGCAGGAGGACCCAATGAAAGGTAAAGAAATTAGAGGTTGAAGTAACCATGAATCAGCCAGAGAAAACCTTAGTGTTCATGATGCTACTGTGTGAGCTTATTTTGGGAAATGTGTGCAAGGCTCCTTGAAAATAAAATTAGACAACATAAAAAAAAAATCTCAGCATCATTCCAGTTGGGGACAAGCCCTAATTTCAGTATTCGTGTATTTCGTAGAAATAGAGAAGTTGAAAAATGTTTCCTGGTTTACTGACGGTGCTGTGTAGTGGAAAACAAAAGCAGGACAAGCAACACGAGAGCACCCAAAATAGGAAGGCATGAATTTTAGATTGGGATTGTCATTGTCAGGCACGTTTTTCCCATCCTGAACGTCTTTATCTCAAACACCGTCATAGCTTCCATTTCGTGAGCTCTCCCTGTATGCTCCTGTCTTACATTTTTAAATACTGACAATACTATGCAGCAGGTATTATTGTCCCCTCATTGCATCTGAGGAACAGTGGAGTGGAACAGAAGTGTAAACACAGAGATTCAAAGCTGGTGCCTCCAGATCCCTGAATCTGGAATTCCCAATTTATCTTTGGAGTTTCAGAATTCCTGAAAACACATAATGACTAAAACGATTCCAACATTCTTCCTACTCTTTACTTCTAAAGGATATCCAAAATTCTTTAATAAAAAAATTAAGTTTAATTGTATTTACAAAAAACTGTAGCCTTCTGATCAGCACTGTGCAAAACAAATATGAGACATGTACATGTAATTTTAAACAGTCTTGCAGCCACATTTTTAAAAAAAGGAAAAAAGAAATAGGTGAAATTAATTTTAATTAGGCTTTTTATTTAAATCAATATATCCAAAATGCTATCATTTCAACATATTATCACTATAAACAACTCCTAATAAGATACTTTACATCTTTTCATTCAGACTAATTCTACAAAATCTAGCACCTCTCAACTGGAACTCAACACATTTTGAGTGTTCAATAGCCACATGTGGCTAGTGGCTATCATATTGGATAGTACAGGTATAGAAAATATTCAAACACCAGAAGATGCTAGCAAACATCAGGTAGTATTTGCATAATGTAATATTTGGATCTCTAGCAAGATTTATAGCATTGCACTGACTCACTTTTTCAAAATTGACAGCTAAAACTGAATTCTTGGAACACCTCTCATAGTATGTGCAGAAACTATACAAAGCATATAAACTATTAATACTTATTTTATTTGCAAGAATGACACACCACTAGCAACAGATAGGGCTCTGATGAGATCATGACTTCTCTGTGCTCCTGTTTCAGTTCTGGAACTGTCAGCCCTAACCTTCAACTCCACACGTCATCTCTAGCTTTCATTTCTGACTTGATGTCAGTGGATTCTTTTGAACAAGCTCTCTCTCTCTCTATGTTGATTGTTCATTATTATATATATATACATAAATATATTTATTATTTTTTTTTAGAGACAGGCCTTTAATTATTGCAGGAGAGTTATACTTTCTCCAGTTTTCCTAGTTTCTTGCCTGATTTTTCTCACAACTTGGAAAAACAAAAATTTCCCAAGAAATGCCAGGAAGGAATTTCTGCATGGAAACCTTTTGCTATTTCAATAGCTACAGCAAAGGTGACGTGGCACCCTGGGGTGGCTGTGTGGCTGTGGAAGAGATTTTGAAGACCATAAGTGACTTCATTCTCTTTATCTTCTGTGTCTGATGATTCTCTTTCCAATCAGTTCTGCCTGGTGATATAATGACAGTACACTGCATTTTGTGTTAATTATTTATCTGTTCATACTAGGTGACAGTTAAGGGGAATTTAATGGGATAATTAAGCAAATTGTCCTACTACCAAAGATTAAACATAGGGAAATTAAATCAATAAATTATCTTACTGTCTAGATATTGATCCTTCATTCTAGATATTGCAAATATTTTCTGTCATGCTGTCTTCTGTCTTTGATCATAGTGTCTTTCCTTAAAGAGAAACCCAGTCTTCTGCACACTAAGCTAAGCTGCTTCATGAGGTACTGTCCTCACCATAGAGACTGGACCGATTGGGTCCTTTGGCCAAGGAACAGTTCCTCCTAGACAGTACTTTAAAGGTTACTTCTAATGCTCATTCATTGGACCCCTTGTGTTATCTGACTCCCATTCATTAATTCATTCATTCAATAAATATTCATTGAGCACTTACGATATGCAGCCAGTATTCCAGGCACTGAGCATATGTGTGAGCAAACAAACATTGTCCTCATGCTTAGAATGCTTGAGGGATGGGGGGGGGGGGGGATGAAAAACAAAATAAATAAGCAAAATATATTGTATGTCAGTCAGTGATAAGTGTTATGGGAAAAAAAATTAAGCAGGGAAGGAGATGGGTGATGAAAGACTTTTTTTAGCTTGCTCAATCAGGGAGGGCCTCTCTGAGGAAGTGATATTTGAGCAGAGAGCTGAATGAGGGGAGGCATGAGAACCAGGGGGTTGCAGCAAGTACACAGGTCCTGAGGCAGGAACGAGCCTTGCATGTGTTCCAGGATCAGCAAGCAGGACAGCGTAGCTAGGGCTGAGTAAGCAAGAGAAAGAATGGCAGAAGACAAGACTGGAGAAGAAGACAAGACTGGAGAAGTAGGCAAGGGTTAAATCATGCAAGGGTTAAATCATTTAAACCCAGTAGGCAGGGTTAAATCATACAGTAAGAACTTTGGTTTTCATTCTTCTTCTAATTGGCACAAGACATTCTTTCTTTCTTTTTTTTTTTTTTTTTTTTTAATCATCATTTTATTGAGATATATTCACATACCACGCAGTCATACAAAACAAATTGTACTTTCGATTGTTTACAGTACCATTACATAGTTGTACATTCATCACCTAAATCAATCCCTGACACCTTCATTAGCACACACACAAAAATAACAAGAATAATAATTAGAGTGAAAAAGAGCAATTGAAGTAAAAAAGAACACTGGGTACCTTTGTCTGTTTGTTTCCTTCCCCTACTTTTCTACACATCCATCCATAAACTAGACAAAGTGGTGTTTGGTCCTTATGGCTTTCCCAATCCCATTGTCACCCCTCATAAGCTACATTTTTATACAACTGTCTTCGAGATTCATGGGTTCTGGGTTGTAGTTTGATAGTTTCAGGTATCCACCACCAGCTACCCCAATTCTTTAGAACCTAAAAAGGGTTGTCTAAAGTGTGCATAAGAGTGCCCACCAGAGTGACCTCTCGGCTCCTTTTGGAATCTCTCTGCCACTGAAGCTTATTTCATTTCCTTTCACATCCCCCTTTTGGTCAAGAAGATGTTCTCCGTCCCACGGTGCCAGGTCTACATTCCTCCCTGGGAGTCATATTCCACGTTGCCAGGGAGATTCACTTCCCTGGGTGTCTGATCCCACGTAGGGGGGAGGGCAGTGATTTCACCTTTCAAGTTGGCTTAGCCAGAGAGAGAGGGCCACATCTGAGCAACAAAGAGGCATTCAGGAGGAGACTCTTAGGCACAAATACAGGGAGGCCTAGCCTCTCCTTTGCAGCAACCGTCTTCCCAAGGGTAAAACTTATGGTAGAGGGCTCAACCCATCAAACCACCAGTCCCCTATGTCTGTGGTCATGTTAGCAACCATGGAGGTGGGGTAGGCGAATACCCCTGCATTCTCCACAGGCTCCTCAAGGGGGCACTACATCTTTTTTTTTTTTTTTTTTTTTAACTTTCCCTTCTTTTTTCAAATCACCTGTATGAAAAAAAAAGTTAAAAAGAAAACAAACATACAATAAAAGAGCATTTCAAAGAGACCATAGCAAGGGAGTAAGAAAAAGACAACTAACCTAAGATAACTGCTTAACTTCCAACATGTTCCTACTTTACCCCAAGAAAGTTACATAATATAGCAACATTTCAGTGAACTTGTTCCTACTACAACCATCAGAAATTAACAGACCATAGTCATTTCTGGGCATCCCCAGAACGTTAAATAGCTTATCTGTTCTTCCTGGATTATTGTTCCCCCTTCCTTAATTGCTCTCTACTGCTAGTTCCCCTACATTCTACATTATAAACCATTTGTTTTACATTTTTCAAAGTTCACATTAGTGGTAGCATATAATATTTCTCTTTTTGTGCCTGGCTTATTTCGCTCAGCATTATGTCTTCAAGGTTCATCCATGTTGTCATATGTTTCACCAGATCGTTCCTTCTTACTGCCGCGTAGTATTCCATCGTGTGTATATACCACATTTTATTTATCCACTCATCTGTTGAAGGACATTTGGGTTGTTTCCATCTCTTGGCAATTGTGAATAATGCTGCTATGAACATTGGCGTGCAGATATCTGTTCGTGTCACTGCTTTCCGATCTTCCGGGTATATACCGAGGAGTGCAATCGCTGGATCGAATGGTAGCTCTATATCTAGTTTTCTAAGGAACTGCCAGACTGACTTCCAGAGTGGCTGAACCATTATACAGTCCCACCAACAATGAATAAGAGTTCCAATTTCTCCACATCCCCTCCAGCATTTGTAGTTTCCTGTTTGTTTAATGGCAGCCATTCTAACCGGTGTTAGATGGTATCTCATTGTGGTCTTAATTTGCATCTCTCTAATAGCTAGTGAAGCTGAACATTTTTTCATGTGTTTCTTGGTCATTTGTATTTCCTCTTCAGAGAACTGTCTTTTCATATCTTTTGCCCATTTTATAATTGGGCTGTCTGTACTATTGTCATTGAGTTGTAGGATTTCTTTGTATATGCAAGATATCAGTCTTTTGTCAGATACATGGTTTCCAAAAATTTTTTCCCATTGAGTTGGCTGCCTCTTTACCTTTTTGAGAAATTCCTTTGAGGTGCAGAAACTTCTAAGCTTGAGGAGTTCCCATTTATCTATTTTCTCTTTTGTTGCTTGTGCTTTGGGTGTAAAGTCTAGGAAGTGGCCTCCTAATACAAGGTCTTGAAGATGTTTTCCTACATTATCTTCTAGGAGTTTTATGGTACTTTCTTTTATATTGAGATCTTTGGTCCATTTTGAGTTAATTTTTGTGTAGGGGGTGAGGTAGGGGTCCTCTTTCATTCTTTTGGATATGGATATCCAACTCTCCCAGCCCCATTTGTTGAAAAGACCATTATGGCTCAGTTCGGTGACTTTGGGGGCCTTATCAAAGATCAGTCGGCCATAGATCTGAGGGTCTATCTCTGAATTCTCAATTCGATTCCATTGATCTATATGTCTATCTTTGTGCCAGTACCATGCTGTCTTGGCAACTGTGGCTTTATAATAAGCTTCAAAGTCAGGGAGTGTAAGTCCTCCCACTTCGTTTTTCTTTTTAGAGTGTCTTTAGCAATTCGAGGCATCTTCCCTTTCCAAATAAATTTGATAACTAGCTTTTCCAAGTCTGCAAAGTAGGTTGTTGGAATTTTGATTGGGATTGCATTGAATCTGTAGATGAGTTTGGGTAGAATTGACATCTTAATGACATTTAGCCTTCCTATCCATGAACATGGAATATTTTTCCATCTTTTAAGGTCCCCTTCTATTTCTTTTAGTAGAGTTATGTAGTTTTCTTTGTATAGGTCTTTTACATCTTTGGTTAAGTTGATTCCTAGGTACTTGATTTTTTTAGTTGCTATTGAAAATGGTATCTTTTTCTTGAGTGTCTCTTCAGTTTGTTCATTTCTAGCATATAGAAACATTACTGACTTATGTGCATTAATCTTGTATCCCGCTACTTTGCTAAATTTGTTTATTAGCTCTAGTAGGTGTATCGTTGATTTCTCAGGGTTTTCTAGATATAAGATCATATCATCTGCAAACAATGACAGTTTTACTTCTTCTTTTCCAATTTGGATGCCTTTTATTTCTTTGTCTTGCCGGATTGCCCTGGCTAGCACTTCCAGCACAATGTTGAATAACAGTGGTGACAGCGGGCATCCTTGTCTTGTTCCTGATCTTAGAGGGAAGGCTTTCAGTCTCTCACCATTGAGTACTATGCTGGCTGTGGGTTTTTCATATATGCTCTTTATCATGTTGAGGAAGTTTCCTTCAATTCCTACCTTTTGAAGTGTTTTTATCAAAAAGGGATGTTGGATTTTGTCAAATGCTTTTTCAGCATCTATTGAGATGATCAATTGATTTTTCCCTTTCGAGTTTTTAATGTGTTGTAATACATTGATTGTTTTTCTGATGTTGAACCATCCTTGCATGCCTGGAATGAACCCCACTTGGTCATGGTGTATGATTTTTTTAATGTGTCTTTGGATTCGATTTGCAAGTATTTTGTTGAGGATTTTTGCATCTATATTCATTAGGGAGATTGGCCGGTAGTTTTCCTTTTTTGTAGCATCTTTGCCTGGTTTTGGTATTAGATTGATGTTAGCTTCATAAAATGAGTTAGGTAGTGTTCCATTTTTTTCAATGTTTTGAAAGAGTTTGAGTAAGATTGGTGTCAGTTCTTTCTGGAAAGTTTGGTAGAATTCCCCTGTGAAGCCATCTGGCCCTGGGCATTTATTTGTGGGAAGATTTTTGATGACTGATTGGATCTCTTTGCTTGTGATGGGTTGGTTGAGGTCTTCTATTTCTTCTCTGGTCAGTCTAGGTTGTTCATATGTTTCCAGGAAATTGTCCATTTCTTCTACATTATCCAGTTTGTTGCCATACAGTTGTTCATAATATCCTCTTATAATTTTTTTAATTTCTTCAGGATCTGCAGTTATGTCACCTTTTTCATTCATTATTTTGTTTATTTGGGTCTTCTCTCTTTTTGATTTTGTCAGTCTAGCTAGGGGCTTGTCAATCTTGTTGATCTTCTCAAAGAACCAACTTTTGGTGATATTTATCCTTTCTATTGTTTTTTTGTTCTCTATGTCATTTATTTCTGCTTTAATCCTTGTTATTTCTTTTCTTCTACTTGGTTTAGGATTGGTTTGCTGTTCATTTTCTAGCTTCTTCAGTTGATCCATTAGTTCTTTGATTTTGGCTCTTTCTTCCTTTTTAATATATGCGTTTAGTGCTATAAATTTCCCCCTTAGCACTGCTTTTGCTGCATCCCATAGGTTTTGGTATGTTGTGTTCTCATTTTCATTCGTCTCTATATATTTAGCAATTTCTCTTGCTATTTCTTCTTTAACCCACTGATTGTTTAGGAGTGTGTTGTTTAACCTCCAGGTATTTGTGAATTTTCTAAGTCTCTGATGGTTATTGACTTCTAATTGTATTCCATTGTGGTCAGAGAATGTGCTTTGAATAATTTCAATCTTTTTAAATTTATTGAGGCTTGTTTTATGTCCCAGCATATGATCTATTCTGGAGAAAGTTCCGTGAGCACTAGAAAAGTATGTGTATCCTGGTGATTTGGGATGTAATGTCCTGTAGATGTCTGTTAAATCTAATTCATTTATCAGATTGTTTAGGTTTTCAATTTCCTTATTGGTCTTCTGTCTGGTTGATCTATCTATAGGAGAGAGTGATGTGTTGAAGTCTCCCACAATTATTGTGGAAACATCAATTGCTTCCTTTAGTTTTGCCAATGTTTCTCTCATGTATTTTGTGGCACCTTGATTGGGTGCATAGACATTTACGATTGTTATTTCTTCTTGCTGAATTGCCCCTTTTATTAGTATGTAGTGGCCTTCTTTGTCTCTCAAAACATCCCTGCATTTGAAGTCTATTTTATCTGAGATTAATATTGCTACACCTGCTTTCTTTTGGCTGTAGCTTGCATGAAATATTTTTTTCCATCCTTTCACTTTCAGTTTCTTTGTGTCCCTGTGTCTAAGATGAGTCTCTTGTATGCAACATATTGATGGTTCATTTTTTTTGATCCATTCTGCGAATCTATATCTGTTAATTGGGGAGTTTAATCCATTTACATTCAACGTTAAAACCGTGAAGGCATTTCTTGAATCAGCCATCTTATCCTTTGGATTATGTTTGCCATATTTTTCCCTCTCTCTATTAATATCCTTTATTGTACCCATACCGAATCTCTTTAGTACTGAACCTTTCTCCAAGTCTCTCTGTCCTGTCTTTGTTTCTCTGTCTGTAGGGCTCCCTTGAGTATCTCCAGTAGGGCAGGTCTCTTGTTAGCAAATTCTCTCAGCATTTCTTTGTCTGTGAAAAATTTAAGCTCTCCCTCAAATTTGAAGGAGAGCTTTGCTGGATAAAGTATTCTTGGCTGGAAATTCCTCTCTCTCAGAATTTTAAATATATCGTGCCATTGCCTTCTCGCCTCCATGGTGGCTGCTGAGTAGTCACTACTTAGTCTTATGCTGTTTCCTTTGTATGTGGTGAATTGCTTTTCTCTTGCTGCTTTCAGAACTTGCTCCTTCTCTTCTATGTTTGACAGTGTGATCAGTATATGTCTCGGAGTGGGTTTTTTTGGATTTATTCTATTTGGAGTTCGCTGAGCATTTATGATTTGTGTATTTATGTTGTTTAGAAGATTTGGGAAGTTTTCCCCAACAATTTCTTTGAATACTCTTCCTAGACCTTTACCCTTTTCTTCCCCTTCTGGGACACCAATGAGTCTTATATTCGGACGCTTCATATTATCTATCATATCCCTGAGGTCCATTTCGAGTTTTTCAATTTTTTTTCCCCATTCTTTCTTTTATGCTTTCATTTTCCATTCTGTCATCTTCCAGGTCACTGATTCGTTGTTCAACTTCCTCTAGTCTTGTACTATGAGTGTCCAGAATCTTTTTAATTTGGTCAACAGTTTCTTTAATTTCCATAAGATCATCCATTTTTTTATTTAGTCTTGCAATGTCTTCTTTATGCTCTTCTAGGGTCTTCTTGATTTCCTTCATATCCCGTACTAGGGTCTCATTGTTCATCTTTAGTTCTTTGAGTAGCTGCTCTAGGTGTGTCTCTTCTGGTCTTTTGATTTGGGTGCTTGGGCTTGGGTTATCCATATCGTCTGGTTTTTTCATATGCTTTATAATTTTCTGTTGTTTTTGGCCTCGTGGCATTTGCTGTCCTTGATAGGGCTCCTTTAGGGTTTGTAGACCAGTTGAAGTCCTTATCTCTAATTTATCAGATCTACAGCTTCGTGGAGTACACTTTCTCTAACTAACCAGCAGGTGGCGTCCACGAGCCACCTGTTCTCCACAAGCCAGATCTCCCCTGCTTAGCCTTTTTGGTGAGTGGGGGAGTGAGTCTTGTGGGGCCCAATTGGTGTCCCAAGCTTGCGTGTGTAGTTGGTGTTGCCTGCCCTGTATGTGGGGTGTGTTTCTGGGCAGTCGGGGAGGGGGGTGGCCCTAACAATCAAATCTCCCTGATGATCCTAGAGTTTTAAAGCTACTGCAATAGTCTAATCCTTCAGTTCAGTCCTGCCACAGTTTGTCTCTGCCACTGACCCACAAGTCTTTGGTATTGGCGTATGGCTCCTGAGACTTGCAAGTGGGCCCCTCTTCCAGGCTGTGCACCCCGGGTCCTCTGTTGAGGGATGACTGTGCTATGTCACAGGTGAGTGCCGTCCCCCCAGGGCAGTTCTGGGCTGCTGGGCTGTGTTGGGAGGCTCCCAGTCTGCTCAAATGATGGCTGAATGGGGCTCTGTTAATTCACACTGCTCCCCCTTCCCAGCTCTGGGACATTCAGCTGAGGTTGCAGGGAAGGCTAATGTCCACGCCCAGTTTTGTGGTGTGTGCCTGTTATTTGAAGCACTTCCGTCACACTGGGTTGTCTGGGGCAGCTCTGGGCTATGGGGCTGGCGATGGGCAGGAGTGTTTCCTGTCCACCAGGATGGTGGCTGTGAGCGGACACCCCCCTTTTCTTGGGAAGTTGTGTTGTTTAGTGAATTTTCTCAGCCACTGGATTATTGCCTTTTGTCTCAGAGCTCTCTTATTTCTGCTCTTGACTTGACGTGCCCAAATTTCAATTCTTTGAAGCTTTCTGTATTGAGCTTCTTAGAGTAATTGTTTTAGAAAAAGCAAAAAGGATTTAAAAAAAAAAAAAAAAAAAAAAAAACGGCCCTCCACAGAGATCTAATGGGTTATTGAAATGCTAATAGACAAAGCAACCAGGGCCATTAAGGAAAGGTGCCCTGGGCAGAGAGATCAGCCTTGCTTCGGGATTTGCATATGCGCCTCAAGGCCTGATCTCCGCCCTTCCCCTTTCTGTGTTCACCAGAACTCCAAAAATCCTCTGCTTTAACTTTGGAGCTTCTCGTGTTGTTTTCCTTCTATGCCCGTCTCCTCTCTGCTGGGCTGGCTGCTCTCAGAGTCTCTGGTGTCTGGCCTCAGTCTATCTATGGTTGGAGTTTGAATCAGTAGAATGAGTTTCCGATGAGAGCAGCCACTGCAATTCTCCCTTCTCCTTCCTGGAGCTGACAGCCCCTCCTCCCCCGGGACTGAGCCTGGCAGGGAGGGGCGCGGGTCCCCTGGCCGCAAAAACTTACAGATTTCGCTGATCTCAGCAGTTCCACGTTTTCATGAGTGTTGTATGAAGTATGCCCAAAGACAGATTGCTCTGTGGTGTCCAGTCCACGCAGTTCCTGGCTTTTTACCTACTTTCCTGGAGGAGTAACTAAAACATACAGCTCACCAGTCTGCCATCTTGCCCCGCCTCGACATTCTTTCTTTAGTCAACGCCATAAGCTCACCCAATCTCCTTTCACGGTGATTGCACATTTCAGCTCTAATTTATTATGCACCTGCTTTATAGTTTAAAGTGAGAGGCAATCTACCTTATTTCACCATTCTTGGAAAGTACCCCTTCCCCGCCACCCACCAATTATAGGATATTGGGAAGTGTAAATAAGGTAAGAATCTGTGGAAGCGACATATGAACCCCAGAAAACATATAGATCATATCATTATTCAAATTGTGCACATTGACACAAAGAAGCCAGGGAGATTTTTATGTTTAGTTAGTAGAGATAAGTCATTTGTAGTAGCTGACTCAGAGTTCAATAACTTTCCAGTAAGAGTGTTGCAAGAGTTTAGAGAAGTTAGTCCTTTGAAAGCTGGGATTTAAAAAGAAAAAAGTAAAAATTCCTTAGCTCTAGCCCTGCCATTTCCTGAATAATTCAGTGCAGCGTTCTATTGGTTTAAAAATATTTTCAATTAAGAAAGACAAAGCTTCCTATCCCAGATTAATCAAAATTCACTTTAAGTGACTTAAATTAACAACAGGAAAGGAAGCTTTATCAACTTGAAAATTAAACTTAGCAACATGTGGTTTATTAATCTGGAAGTGCAAATCAAAGGAAAATTTAATAGAAACGTCTTAATAAAACAGCATGTGCTTTAAATTTCCTGTTGGAAAATTCAATAACAACTATCACTTTAGATGTGTATCAGGCAGCAAGTTTCAGAAGACACGTCTGAGACCATCCCTCCATCCCCATTGACACAGGTAGGTGGTGGGTTTGCCCTCTCCCTTTGTTGAAAGAGGAAACAACTTGCAATTTCCTTGCGACAACACATGGTTCATTAGCTTGCACTGATCTGTTCCTTCCTGCCATGTGGCTTTGCGTATGCTGTTCTCTCTACCTGGAACACCCTCTCTCCCCTCTTCACCCAGTCTCTCCCAAGGGTCCTCAACTCTCAGTCATTGCTCACTCCTCAGGAAAGTTTCCCCCAACCTCCCTGTCCAGAGCACATGGTCCTTTTATTTGGAGACCTTGTGGCAGCAGCAAAGCCCAAGGCAGAGTCCATGTGTGTTTTGTCTACACTGCATCCCTAATGCCCAGCACCATGTAGACACTCACTGAGTATTTGTTGAATGAATGAATGAATGAATGAATGATATGGGGAATTTGTACAATGACTAAGAAGGCAATGGCTGTTGAGATACTTGAACTAGAAGATGCGAAGTTCTAAAAATGTTTCATCTGGGAATTTGGGCTTTATTGTGGTTAAAGCGGGGATCCTCAACATTTTCCTACTGACCAAATGCTTTTGATTTTCCTCAAGTTAGGGCCAAGGTTGGATGCTGGCAGTGCAAGGTAAAATTGCTATGGGCCTCTCCCTTTCTAATGGAGATCCCCAAAAGCCAAGGAGGGCTTCAAAAATGGCATCAGCTGTGTAAATCAATCAGATTGAGCTTTGAGATCCACACCTTGGGAAGCTCTGAATTCATGGTTCCACTTTGCTTTTATATTTGGCAGGAGCTGTTTTCCTTATAGACTTCATCAGCTCTGATCCAGGGAACCTAAAAATAAAACGTGGAGTAGACTGAGGGAGATGGGGAAAAAGAAAATGAGAAAAAAGAAAATATGCAAATAGGAGAGTTACTTTTAAGTTTGGTTTTCCTCTAGAACATGTTCTTTATATAAATCCAACTCATCATGTTTCCTTTGTATATTTTAAGATACTTTTGCCCCAAGAAAAGTGTTTCAGAACTATTAGTCTCTTAAATGTTTCCGAATGTAATTTTGATAGACGGTAAATTCCCAGATAATTTTTTAAATGTTTTATGTAGATGATAATAAAGGGAACACTAAACCCAGCCAGAGAGATTCAAATTTAATATGCCAGTGAGGGTCCATCCGAGACTCTTGGGCCCAGAGGTTTCCATGTGGTCCAACATTTCCCCAGTTGTGGTCAATGGCTCTCCAGCATCAGCATCCAGGGGGAGCTTTTGGAATTTCTGGGAGTCACCTGTCACCAGGTGATTCTTACAAGCTCTGGTCTGAGAATCACTGATCTAGTCTGATCCTCTTCTAGATAAGGAGGAGGAGGCCAGTCCTGGGATCGCCCACCCAGTGAGAAGCAAGCAGGAGTCAGAATCTCTGCTCCAGAGCCTTCCTCTGTACCACCCTGCTCGCCATCAGTCCTGGAGCTTTCAGCAAGGCCTGCTAGTGCTAAAAGTAAAAGTCTGTTTCCTGAAGCCCTGCTGTGTAGCTACTGCTTAGCCACATCATTCCAAATCCATGAGAGTAAAACCTCTTGACCGCTGGAAATCACCACAACACCTAAGGCTGGAGCTGCAGCAGGGCTTTGAAAATGTGCTCCCCAAAAAATGTTCCTGCTCAGTCCCCCGTGACCAAGGATAGCCCTTGTGGCATAAGGGAAACATATAGGGGCTTGAAGCACCAAGTGTACAATAAGGTCATGGACACAAAAGCCTTTGGGCAGCAATTTTCCTGTATGTTCAAAGTACACTTGCTTTGTCATTGGAGTCAAGAATGTTTTTCTCAGATTAACTGCAGAACAGCCAAGCCTGCCTGGAATGTCGCCCGCGATCTCTCAAGTTCAGCCCTGCAGCGTCTTCGGGGTGTGCTGTCCTCCAAGAGGTCAATGAAAACTCCCCAGGAGTGAAAGTCTGCATGATCAGCAAAGCCAGCCCAAGTCCCATTGCCCTTTAGGAAGAAATTTTTGCTTGTTTGTTTTCCAGAATGGAGAGCTATGTTTACTGAACATAAAAGCCGTAAGTAGGAAGTATCACTTTTTCATCATCCCAGACGGAAGGAAATGGTTATTACTCAGAAGAAAATTCCCATTTTAACCAAGAATTTAACTGTAAAGGACAAACTTGAAAAGTCTTCCCACTGGGAGCTGAACTATTCATAATTCCCTGGAAAGTACACTGAGAGCCCTGAAAAGGTCACGCTGTCCCCCCTTCTGACCTTCTTCACTGGCACAATTGGTGGGGCAAGCCCACCTCTGGGGATGCAGCAGGGACAAGCCCTGAGTGTTAGTTGAGATGAGATTGCACATAGAGTACAGCCACCTTAGAGACCAGCGAGTCAGCCCAAGTGCAGGGGGCAGCTAAATGCCATGGAGGTGGGGGGCGGGGAGCAGCGCCACTCTGCCAATGGCAGACTCAGCAACTCAGTGAAAGGTCCAGGCCAGGCATCTGCTTGCCTTTCTTTCTGAGAAGGGGTAGTCATGGGACCGAATCAAGCCAGCTTTGCCCCATCTTCTTGTCTACTGGATCTGGGGGGATCCTGGGGTGGGGTGGGGCTTGAGTCAAAACTGTGGAATTGGAGGAAGGTAGATCTCATTTCATTCACTGCTCTTCTCTCCCTTGGCTCTCCATTTTCCTCTCCATTCCCACCCACCCCTGAAAATAAAAACAGAGAAAAACCATCCCAGGCACTCACATTGTATCCCTTTACCCCATATTTCCAGTCCTGAGACCTCAATTTTATTTATTTATTTATTCATTTATGTTAAAGCTCTTATTAAGATCCTGAAGCAACTTTAAAGGGGACAGGGATTGGTACATCACTGGTACCCCGATGCCATTTGGACAAGTGTGTCTCCAAGCTCTCTCCAAAACATAGGTTCTGAACAAGACTTGCACAGAAAATAAACATCTTTCCCACTTCATAGTGCCCTACAGTTTGAACCCCCTCCCAACACCATGGTGACCCCCAAGGTAGGACATGGATGGAAGGGGAGGGGATGACTATAAGGAGAAGCGGTAATAGACATTCAGCCATGGCTACTTTTCCTCAGTGGTTTCGTTCCTGGATCTCCTCTCTCACCTTCTCTGATGAGTGGTTGCCCCTGTGGAGCCCTCTACCTACAAGCTCTGATGGAATCTGAGTCCCACTGGCTATTGGGTACCAGGAGCATCACATGAGCCCAAAAGGTCAGGTTAAAAAACAAGGGATCACACCCACTAGCATGGCTGTTATTTCAAAATGGAAAATCACAAGAGATGGTGAGTGCTTTTGTTTCCTCACTTCCAAAGCAAATTCCAGTGCAACAGGTTGGCTTAGACAATGGTAATTTATTAGCTCACGGTTCTGCGGCTAGAAGAAGTCCAAAGTAGAGAGTCATCCAGACAATTCTTTCTCCCAGAAGACTGTGGTGCTCTGGAGCTGGCTGCTGGCGATCCTTGGTCCTTGCTTTTCTGTCACATGGCAATGCACATGGTGACCACTCCTGGCTTCTCCTTTCTCTTCCAGGTTCCATTGACTTCTAACTTCTGGCTGCTCCTTCTGGCTTTATTCTTTCTCTCTGTGACTTTCCCCATAAGGGCTTCAGCAATAAGATTAAGACCCATCCTGGGCCACACTTAACTGAAGTAACTTCATCAAAAGTCCTATTTATAAGGGTTCACACTCACAGGAGTGGATTAAGTTTAAGAGCATGTTTTGTTCTGGGGTACCCAGCTCCAAACCACCACAGTAAGGATGGAGAGAAATTAGAAAACTTGAGTTTTGTTGCTGGGAATGCAAAATGGTTCAACCACTGTGGAAAATAGTTTGACAGTTTCTCAGAAAGTTGAATGTAGAATTACCATATGGCCCAGAAATCCCACTGCTGGGTATATGGCCCGGACACTTAAACAGATATTGCTCACCAGTGTTCATAGCAGCATTATTCACAGCTAGCCAAAAGGTAGAAACAACTCAAGGATATCAACAGATAAATGGATAAAGAAAACATGATATATCCATACAAAGGAATATTATTCATCCATAAAAAGGAATGAAGTTCTGATAGAAGCGACAACATGGATGATTCTTAAAGACATCATATTAGTGAAATAAGCCGGACACAAAAGAACAAATATTGTATGATCTCACTAACATGAAATAATTAGAACAAGGAAATTCAGAGTCAGAAACTACGATACAAGCTCCCAGAGGCTGGGGAGGGGGTGGGGAATGGGGAGTTGATGCTTAATGGGTGCAGAGTTTCTGATGATGTAAAAGTTTTGGTAATGGAAGGTGGTGACAGCAGCACAACATTGTGAATGTAATTGATATCACTGCATTACACAAATGTAAGTGGTTAAAATGGGAAATTTTGTGTTGTGGACATGTTATCACAATAATTTTTAAATCAAGGGATCAGATGATTAACACAATCCCTTTGGTACTACATACTGATTAGAGGAAAGGAAAAGGTAAAATATTCTAAGACAAAAGGGAATTCAATGTATAAGCATATAGCTTTATATAAGAAAATGCAAGAGTCTAGCATAACAATATAGAAGAAATGTTAACTTCGAGAGCTTTGCATGAGAGCCCCACCACTGAGGCACAGAGCCAGAAAATCCCTCCAGTTTCCACTGAAGTTATGGTTAACAACTATTCTTCCTGCAATTTGCCTGTAACAGTTACAATCTCTCCCAAAAGGGGCTTTGAATTCCCCAAAGCTTTAAAGTACTAGGGTGGATGCCAGGCCATGGTGGAGGTGTCAGGGGCTGGATGTCTGCTCTGAAGCTGAAAGGTCCCACCACAGCCCTGAACTTGTCTCTTCTGGTCTTGTGCTCCTGTGGGTGCTACAGTAAAGACCTGGGGTCTGTTGTGAATTCCCTCCTTATGTCTTTCACTGTTCCAGTTTGCTAATGCTGCCGGAATGCAAAACACCAGAAACGGGTTGGCTTTTATAAAAAGGGGTTTATTTGGTTACACAGTTACAGTCTTAAGGCCATAAAGTGTCCAAGGTAAGGCATCAACAATTGGATACCTTCACTGGAGGATGGTCAATGGTGTCCGGAAAACCTCTGTCAGCTGGGAAGGCACGTGGCTGGCGTCTGCTCCGGAATTCTGGTTTCAAAATGACTTTCTCCCAGGATGTTCCTCTCTAGGCTTCAGCTTTTCTCCAAAATGTCACTCTCAGTTGCTCTTGGGGCATTTGTCCTCTCTTAGCTTCTGCAGAGTGAAAGTCTGCTTTCAAAGGCCGTCTCCAAAATGTCTCTGTAAACTGCAGCTCCTCTCTCAGCTCCTGTGCATCCTTCAAAGTGTCCCTCTTGGCTGTAGCAAGCTCGCTCCTTCTGTCTGAGCTTATACAGTGCTCCAGTAAACTAATCAAGGACCACGCTGAATGGGCAGGGCCACAGCTCCAAGGAAATTATCCAATCAGAGTCATCACCCACACTTGGGTGGGTCACATCTCCATGGAAACCCTCAAAAGAATTACAATCTAATCAACACTAATATGTCTGCCTACACAAGATTGCGTCAAAGATAATGGCATTTTGGGGGACATAATACAATCAACCAACACACTGACTAATCAAACAAATATTCAGTGGGTCCTGTGAGGTTCTCCGTGGTATGATGGGGAAGTCTTTTCCAGGCCAAATTTCCTCCACCGTATCTTACCTAACCTACTAGTTTCAATATCTGTGTAAACCTGGTGACTTCTTGACCTAATTTGCCTGGGCTGGTATAACAAGTAACACACACTGGTTGGCTTCAACAGCAGGAATCTATTGGCTCACAGTTTGGGAGGCTATAAGTCCAACATCAAGGAACTGACAGGATCATGCTTCCATGGAAGTCTGCTGTGTTCTGGTGGTGGCTCAATCTCCACCTCTGCCACATGGCTGGCTGTCTCCTTGGGTCCCCTCTAGCTTCTCCTCCTCCCGCTTTGTCATCTGAGTCTCTGGATTTCCTCTCCTTATAAAGACAACAGTCCTATTGAATTAAGGCCTCATCTTAACAGGGAATACAAAGATCCTATTTACAAATGAGTTCCCATTCACCGGACCAGGGATTAGGACTTGAACATGTCTTCTGGGAGCACACAGTTCAATCCACCACACCTCCCCTATGGCTTTCTTGTTTATAAGGATCCCAGGACATGAAGTGCAAATGTCCATTGCTCCAGCACAGAATCCAACTACAGAGGGACCAGACTCAGGCAGGACATTTCCGTTGCCACCGTGAGGCTTAGATTAGTAATTTTGAAGTTGCTTCTCATGATGACACATGCTGCAGTCCCCCTTGGCCCCAGAACCCTGGCTTTTCTTTAAAGAATCACTTTCTTACAGTATCAGTGGGGTTAGCACCAGATCCCACTGAGAGGATGAGGGATCCTTTGTGGGGTGCAAGCTCCCATGTGAATCACCCAGAGAAGCCAAGCTCCCCTGACCTGTCCCAACATTTGCATCATTGTGATCTCAAGTGAAAAATGGAAATCTAGGGTTTAGGAAGAATAGAAAACTACTGTTTCTTTAACCTTTGATTGGCATACGAATGGCTGGAATGCAAGCCTCCGACGTATGAGAAAGAATGTTCTTGTTGATTTGCACATGATCTATTACATGCTATAATAGTACAGCATTTATAGTATAGCAGGTATAGTATAACAGTAGGTATATTCTATACTTAAGAACTTAGTCTTTCTATCAGCAGAACCAGGACCCAAACCTGGATTTTTTAGTTCCAAGGCTGCTGATAATGAAAGGAGTCCCTTAAATAAAAGAGGTCTGACCATCACTGCCAAACTTCACACCTCAAAGAAGGCGGCAAATTCTCATGTAGAGAAGCAGCATGGATGCCTGTTCTGGGAGGGTGTAATGGAGCCTAAGAAGGTGTTACTATAATTGCAAATTTCTCTTACTCTTCAGCCCTAAGGATCTGGGATTCCCAGGACAATGCTGTTTCAAAGGTGGGGACAGACTCCACTCCTTCCCATCTGCCATTAGTTGAGGGCTCTAATGTGAAGTTCATTCAATCCTTTAGCAGTCATTGCCAAACAAGAAAACATGCCCTAAAAGAGAACCTATTTTAAACAAAATACTTATTTTACACAAAAATTGAAAGCAGGCCAACTAAATCCCAAATAAGCCTTATTTCAGGGGCTACCTCCCTGTTTATGATAATCCTATGGCCAAGAATTGCCACTTAAATGAAATGTACTCACCCTGGGGCCACTCAGTTGAATTGCTTTTTGGAACTGGTTTTAGTGGTTGAGGGATGGTCCTTCAATAACGCATTAGTTAAACTAAATGGATTTTGAAGGCCGTATTAAATTCTTGACAAATTTTTTAGTTGAGGGTGGCGATTTGAAGTGATTTAGAAATTAAGATGCAGAGAAAATCCAGTGGAACACATTGAGATGCCCTCTTGTTTCCTGAGCTATTATAATCCGAGCATAAATAGGACCGTTAAGAGGTCCTAATTATTTTTCTCCAAGGAAAATGAAATGACAGCTACAATCCAAATAGTGACACCTGAATCAAGACATTGAGTTTTTTGTTTAGCTTTAGCATCCCACAGTCGATTTGAAAACACTGTTATCTAAGAAGAGATTAGAAGGCACAAATGGTGATAGGAGAGTAAGAGCCCAGATACCACTGATTTTGCCACTTTTATGTTTTCCCATCTTGCTCATTGTGATGGTAGGTTCATGTGTCAACTTGGCCAGGTTTTGGTGTCCAGCTGTTTGGTCAAGCAGGCACTGGCCTAATTGTTACTGTGAGAACCTTTTGTGGATTTAAATCATCAGTAAGGTGATTGCATCCATGGCTAATTATATCTATAGTCAAATGAGAGACATCTCATCCAGTTGAAGTTTTTAAAAGAAGAAATAATGATTTCAGCAGTCAGGAGAGAGAATTTCCATCTCTACTTCAGCCAGCCAGCTTCTCCTGGGAAATTCATCGAAAAACTTCATCAGGGTTCTCAGCTTGCAGCCTGCCCTACAGAATTTGAATTTGTGCATCCCCACAGTAGCATGTGACAATTTTTATAAAAATCTCATAATATTTACAGGTATCTCCTGTCAGTTCCATTTCCCTCGCAAACCTGACTAATACACTCATATAGTAGCCTGGGCATGGTTTAACCTTTCATTGATGGCTCAGAATTCTTATCCAGTTCAGTGCTTGCACCTTGCAGATTTTTTTAATTTGATCTCCTTTCGGTGTACACATTGCCCTCTTATTTTCACCCTACATGGTACATTTGCTCCTAAATGAAATGCTGAGCCCAAAAGGGGCCTGGAGAAGCACTGCCACATTTGGAGGGAACTCTGTTACTGAATTTCTACTCTATTATTTATTTTACTCTTATTTCTTTAGACTGTCTTTAAACATGAACTATCAGTGAGCTACAAATAGAAGTTGTGTTGCATTACCCTATGCTTTTAGTATGTCAATAAAACCAAATGCTTAAGGAAGATCCTCTAATATACATGCCTCCTGCCTGTCCCCAGTGTTAACAGTTGCGGACACGTGTGGATCTTCATCATTTTTGCCCTTGGCCAAATGAACAGCTTGGCCCCACCTCTCCAGGGTTGTCTAGACCATAGGCTGCATCAGGGCTGCAGTGGTATACAACTTATTTACACTGTGTATTAGTCAGGGTTCTCCAGAGAAATAGAGCCAACAGGATGTGCATGTGTGTGCCTGTGTACATACAAAGAGATTTATTATAAAGAATTGGCTCACTTGATTGTGGGGACTGGCAAGTCTGAATTCCACATGGCAGATCAGAGGCTGGAAATTCCCGACGGCGCGATGTTGAGGTCTTCAGTTTGAGTCTATAGGGGAAGTCAAAGGCAGAGGGTGTAGTCTAGAGGAAGAATTCCTTCTGATTCTTGGAACCCTCGGTTCTTTCCTAGTAAGGCCTCCAACTGATCAGATGAGGCACACCCACATGGCGGAGGATCATCTCCTTTACTTTAAGTCAGCTGATTGGACTGATTTCCCATCTGTGAAACACATGCACAACAACATTTAGGCCGGTGTTTGACCAAACAACTGGACACCATACCTTAGCCAAGTTGATGCATAAAATTAACCATCACACACTGAATCCTCAGGCAATTCCCTGACCCAAAATCAGTGCCCAACAAATATTTATTGAATGAACAAATGAGCAGATGACAGATATCCCCAAAAGAGACTGTGTCACTGAGTCCAGGACATGGCCAGCTACTCTCATCATCTAGCTGCTTCTGTCTCTCCACTGCTCATTTTCCCACTGTGTTCAAGAAGTCACCCATTTTATCCTTTCAGCTCCAGAATTATACCCTTCTTCCATTCTCATTGCATACTCCTTTCCTTTCCTGGGCTCATGGGCACTCAAGGGGAAGCCAGCTATAGTGAATTCAACATTCAATACACTTTCTCAATATTTCAAAACAGACTCTGCTATGGACCCACTGTGGACCAAGCCCAGATTTCCATCTTCTGGACTCCTTGGCCCTAGGGTGCACTTAGACACCCTCTGCTCCACTACCACTACTACCCCAAGTTGCTCGAAAACACCTTCTGAGACTTCAGTGAGCATCAGATTCACCTGCAAATCTTGTTAAAGCACAAACTGCCGGGCTCTAACCCCAGAGTGTCTGAGTCAGCAGATCAGGGGTGGGACCTACTAATTTGCATTTCTAACAAGTTCCTAGGTGATGCTGCAGATCTGGGGACCCCATCTGGAGAACTGCTGCTCCAACTGAACCCCAAGGGCCCTAAGTTCAAGTCCCAGCTCAGTCTCAACCAGTCCTTGCTGCTACATTTCTATATACTATTTCCTATCTTGGAAAATTAAGATGCCTGTTCTAGTTTGCTAATGCTGTGGAATACAAAACACCAGAGATGGATTGGCTTTTATAAAAAGGGGGTTTATTTGGCTACACAGTTACAGTCTGAAGGCCATAAAGTGTCCAAGGTAACACATCAATAATCGGGTACCTTCACTGGAGGATGGCCAATGGCGTCCAGAAAACCTCTGTTAGCTGGGAAGGCACATGGCTGGCGTCTGCTCCAAAGTTCTAGGTTTCAAAATGGCTTTCTCCCAGGACGTTCCTCTCTAGCAAGCTTGCTCCTCTTCAAAATGTCACTCACAGATGCACTGAGTTCCTTCTCTTTGAGTCAGCTCATTTATATGGCTCCACTGATCAAGGCCCACCCTAAATGGGTGGGGCCACACCTCCATGGAAATATCTAATCAGAGTTATCACCCACAGCTGGGTGGGGCACATCTCCAAAGAAACACTCAAAGAAATCTGATCAAAACTGATGATGTCTGCCCACACAAGATTACATCAAAATAATGGCGTTTGGGGGACACAATACATTCAAACTGGCACATTCCACCCCCTGGACCCCAAAATGACATTCTTTCCATATACAAAATACATTTATCCCACAACAATATCACAGAAACCTAAATTATTCCAGTAACAATGTTAAGTACAAAATTCCATCAAAATCAATTATAGGCATGGTCAGTCCTAAGGCATAATTTTCCTTTAGCTATGGATCTGTGAACTTAGAACAAGTTATGTGCTTCCAATATACAAAGGAGGGACATTCATAGGATAAACATTCCCATTGCCATAGGAAAAACTGGAAAGAAAACAGGGTTCACAGGACTGAAACAGTTCCTAAAACCTGCAGGACAAACTCTATTAGACTTCAAAGTCTGAGAGTCATTTACAGAATGACATTGCAACCTTGGGGCTTGAGAGAGCGGGAGTCTAACCCTTCCTAAGGGCCTTTGTGGCAGCTCTTTCCTCTTGACTCCAGACCTCAACCTCCATGACTCTGTCTTTGAAGAAATTTTTCCTTCAGTTTGTTCCTTGTCTGTGTCCAAGGTAACACATCAATAATTGGGTACCTTCACTGGAGGATGGCCAATGGTGTCCGGAAAACCTCTGTTAGCTGGGAAGGCATGTGGCTGGCATCTGCTCCAAAGTTCTGGTTTCAAAATGGCTTTCTCCCAGGATGTTCCTCTCTAGCAAGCTTGCTCCTCTTCAAAATGTCACTCACAGCTGCACTGAGTTCCTTCTCTTTGAATCAGCTCATTTATATGGCTCCACTGATCAAGGCCCACCCTAAATGGGTGGGGCCACACCTCCATGGAAATATCTAATCAGAGTTATTACCCACAGCTGGGTGGGGCACATCTCCGAAGAAACACTCAAAGAAATCTAATCAAAACTGATAATGTCTGCCCACACAAGATTACATCAAAGATAATGGCGTTTGGGGGACACAATACATTCAAACTGGCACAATGCCTTAAATTACAGCAAACCATACTTTTTTCTCTAGGTGTCTCCTGGAGCTCAGCGTAGCAGCTGTGGGAACTGAGATAACCCTTTCTGGCCCTGCAGGGTCTGATTTATCACCCTGAAGCATGCTCGTTATGTAATACATTCAAATTTGGGGCTGCTGGGGCACCAGAAGCTCCAGCTCACTCTGAGACTGCAGCCTGCTGTGGGCTCTGAGATTCCATGCACCTCCCTAAGGTTCCTGGTCCCCAGGGTGGGGGCATGAGGGCAACACTGGCACAGCACTAAGGTAGCTGGTTTCTGAAGAAATCCCCCCAGCTCGATTAAGGAGCTGGTCACACATAAAACACAAACTTCCAGAGGAAATGAGGCTGCAGCTTAGGGGCTGCCTGGCATAAATGCTGCTGTGTTGTGAAATGGTCAGAGGATGTGGGCTGCACTCTTCTCAGGCTGCAGAGAAGGGCACCTATGACACAGCTGAGCCAGAGTTGAGGTAGCTGGAGGACATTTACACCAGCTTGGGCTGAGGCCTCCTACCCCTACGGCGTGATGGGGTCTTACTGGACAGCACCCATGGGAGGTGGTGGCCTGGTTGTGCCAGCATCAGCATCATGTGCAGAAGAGGCTGAGGGGAGGGCAACCAAGAGTGGGCAATTCCTTTGGAAAGAATGTTGGAGTGCACGTCTGCAGCGCCTTTATCCCTCACCACTCCACTGCAGGTCCTTGGGGTTGCAAAGGATGCACCCCCACTGGGTTAGGGTGCAGAGGACCTGGCCTGAGTGCATGCATCCCCAGAGGCCTGGGGCTCAGAGCAGAGGACCAGGCTTCCCCTGTAAGAGGGGGAGGCGGGGAGAGGGTGCCCTGCCCCAGAGGACTGCCTGGAGGGGTAGAATGACCCCCAGAGGGCTGGAAACCGAGGCCGGGGCCCCAAGAGGGGCTTGGAAAGCAGCCACAGGGAGAAGAGTGTCCCCCATCTCCTGGGAACTGCAATTTAGGAATCTCAGGGAAACTCCCTAAAGCAACCCCCTTCCAAGCAGAACAGCTTTGGGCACTGGCTGAGCAAAGAGGACGTCAAAGCAGAGCAGGACAGCACCAGCCATAGAAGGCTCTTCTCCTTGCATAAGGGAATGTGGAGGGGGTACAGGGGGAAGAAGGAAAGGGAGGAAGAAACACCCCCAGGCTCCCTCTCCACTGCAGGCTTCCAGGTTGAAGCAGGCCCAGCTGGGATGGAGAGGCATTAACTCCGAATGAAGTCTGGAGCCATATATTGCTGGAGATCCCTGTGGCTGCAGTAACAAAGCACCACAAACCTGGAGGCTTAAAACAACAGACGTTTACTGTCCCTTGCTCCTGGAGGCTGGAAGTCTGGATTGTTGGTATGGGGAGGGCCGGGTTCCCTCTGTGGTCTGCAGGGGAGAGTCCGTCCCATGCCTCTCCCCTGGCTTCCAGCGGTGGCCGGCCAGCCTTGGCGTCCTCTGGTCTTGTTGTCACATGGAGCTCTCCCCTCTGCCTGTCCCATCCATGTCCAGTTCTCCCCTTCCAACAAGGACATCGGTCATATTGGACCAGGGCCCACCCTGCTCCAGTTTGGCCTCATCTTAACTAAGAATATCTTCAAAGACACTATTTCCAAATAAATAGGGACCAAGGGTCAGGACTTGAGCATGCCTTTTGCAGGAAAACAATCAAACCTACAGCATATGCATTAGACCAAACACTTTAATTACCAAAATGAGACTGTTTCTGTGGTTAAAGGGACCAGAAAGGGCTTGGGCTGTGCCTGAGACTTCACGGAGCCCACAGAGTAGCTTCTAGGACCCAATGTCCTTCCATGACAGTCTTCTACGGAGCCCAGCATCTCTCTCACACTGGGCCCAAGATCTATTCATGATGCTTTCTTATACATGTCTAGGGATAGATTTTTTTTCTTTTGATAACCGAGGCCCAAATTTATTGTGCACTTTACTGCATGCCAGGAACTATGCTAATCATTGCAATGTACCTTTTCTAATTTCATTCTCTACGAGGTGCCGTCATCCATCTTTCCAGGAATCTGGAGCACAGAGGGATCCAGTTCCTTGCACAGTTGGCAAAGGTGCAGCTCAGTTAGAACCAGGTGGTGGCACGCCCCAGCCCATGCTTTTAACCCATCTGTAACAGTCGTTCTCCAGTGGGTGGGGTCAATTTTGCCCATAGAGAACATGTAGCACTCTCTGGAGACATTTATGGTCATTGCCATGGAGGGGAGAGGTGCTGCTGGTATTTGGTGGGTACAGGCCAGGGATGCTGCTCAACACCCTACAATGCACAGGACAGACCCCACCCAAAGGATTATCCCACCCATCATGTCAATGGGATTGAAATTAAAAAACCCTGCTCCAAAAGAATCCAGGAGCCCTGCCTTCCCCTTTCATTTATTTTCCCAAATAGAAGTAGTTTTATTTTTTCTTATTATAAAAGTAATGCATCATGATAAAAAAAAAATCAGTCATTATAGAAAAATAGAAATTAGAAAAGAAAAATAACCTATAATCTCACCCACCCAAGGTAGCTACGGTTAATGTTTGTTTATATACATTCAGATTGTTTCCTCTGTAAATAGTTATAGGCACACATGCACCCATTTTTCCTTCATGCTCTCTCTCTCTATTTACGTTTCTCCTTTTTCAAATGTTGTAGATGCTGGCTCTTAAGCCTACATTTTTACTTCAATGTACATTTTAGTTCACAATATATATTGTAGATGTCGTCCGTGTCAATTAACAGACATCAGTGATAACTGGTTCTCAAGGGGGCCGTTCTGTTCCAGGGCAGGAGTGAATTGGAATTTCATGGGGCCTCTTCCGGTTGGAGGGCTCCTGACATTTAGTGGGTGAGGGTGCAGGGCTTCTGGACATCCCATATCGTGCCTCAGTCCCACACATGGGGAAGTGTCTCTCACAATTTTGCAATATCACACCAGACATCCGTGTGGTTGAAAAACCTGTTTGGAACCATCTGAGCCAAGATCCAGACTTCATTTTCATTTAAGCACAAATAATGTTTGCTTGGTTTGAGCACACACTACCTTTCCCAGGGATGTAGCTGTCAGGGAAGTTGAGGAAGGATTGCACCTTGCACCCACTGTGAAAAATCACACCACCAACAATGATGCTGCTAATGAGACATCAACTGCTGACGCACACACCCTTCAGTGAACTTGTGGCTGGGGCTCCCCTAACCATCCTACCCAGACAAGCAAACCACTGTCACTCAGCTCCCAGGGGGGGCATGCCTGTGTGTCTAGACATTGAGACATTTTATTAGACATTCCTCTCCTTTTATCTCTCCTTTATGTCACAGTTAAGGCAACATATTGATTTTTTTTAAACTTATATATGTGAGTCATTAAGTCATTATATTGATTTTTTTTAAAATCACATGTGCAGGTTATATTATCGATGCATTTCATTCCAGGTTAGTAAAGGGAGGCATTACCAACATTTTTTATAGAACGGGGCTGAGCACCCCTGATTTACATCATGGCATTTCATGACACTGTTCTCTTGCAAGCTTGTATCATGATTTAAGAATCTCCTTCTGACGGGCATTTCTGTTGTTTTGGTTCATATAAGCAACACTCAAAAAGGTGATCGTATTTGTAAACAGATCTGGCCATTCATTCGATTGTTTTCTTAGGGAAAAAGTTCCTAAGAATTGGAAATGATGGGTCAAAGGGTACAAACGTGTTTCAGTTTGCTAAAGCTGGTGAAATGCAATATACCAGAATTGGGCTGGCTTTCACAATGGGGATTTGTAAACTTAAAAGTTTACGGTTCTTAGTAGTGACACATCCCAGAGTAATTTGGGCAGATAATAAAAAATATATTTACAGCCTCCCCCTCCCCAGCCCCGAGGATCTGGGAGAAGGTGCGAATGTGTTGGACATCCTTACCTCGACTGGTGTTGATGTTGTCACAAACATTGGGACTGGCGGTTTGATGTGCTGAGCCCTCGAGCATGGGACTTGCCCTTATGAAGCTCATTACCACAAAGGAGAGTCTAAACTTACATGTAATGGTGCCTAAGAGTCTCCCCCTGAGTACCTCTTTGTTGCTCAGATGTGACCCTCTCTCTCTCTCTAACTGAGCCATCTCGACAGGTGAACTCGCTGCCCTCCCCCCTACGTGGGACCCAACTCCCAGGGGTGTAAATCTCCCTGGCAATGCAGAATATGACTCCCGGGGATGAATCTGGACCCGGCATCGTGGGACTGAGAGTATCTTCTTGACCAAAAGGGGGATGCAAAATGAGACGAAATAGTTTCACTGGCCGAGAGATTTCAAATGGAGTCGAGAGGTCACTCTGGTGGACATTCTTATGCACTATATAGACAACACCTCTTAGGCTTTAATGTATTGGAATAGCTAGAAGTAAATACCTGAAACTACCAAACTCCAACCCAGCAGTCTGGACTCCTGAAGACAATTATATAATAATGTAGATTACAACGGGTGACAGTGTGATTGTGAAGACCTTGTGGATCACACCCCCTTTATCTAGTGTATCTAGTGTATGGATGAGTAGAAAAATGGGACAAATGTAAAGGACAAATGGGGTGGGATGGGGGGGTGATTTGGGTGTTCTTTTTTCACTTTTATTTTTTATTCTTGTTCTGATTCTTTCTGATGTAAGGAAAATGTTCAGAGGTAGATTGTGGTGATGAACGCATAACTATGTTATCATACTGTGGACAGTAGATTGTATACCATGGATGATTATATGGTGTGTGAATGTATTTCAATAAAACTGAATTTAATTAAAAAAAAAAAACCAACATAAATTTCTTCACCTTTAGAAGGTAATAAAAATGTTTATGTTATAAGAAAAAAAAAAAAGTTTACAGTTCTTAGGCTGTGAAAATGTCCAAATCAAGGCATCAGCTGTGATGCTTTTTCCCAGAAGACTAGCTACCGGCCATCCTCAGCTCCTCCGTCACATGGCCAGCACAAGGTGGCATCTGCTGGCCTCTCCCTTCTCTACTGGGTTTCATTGCTTCCAGCTTCTGGCTTCAGTGACTTCCTCTCTGTTTCTGTGGTTTCTGTTTCCTGTGTGTCCCCTCTCGGTTTCTCTGGCTTTTCTCTCTGAGCTTCTCCTGGGGCTTTTTATTCTGTCTTCCCTCTGTCTTTACCCTCGTATAAAGGATTCCAGTAAGAGGAGTAAGACCCACATCTCAACTTAAGATCCTACTCCCCAAAAGACCTTATTTACGATGGGCCCACACCCACAGGAATAGATGAGCTTTACAGATGTGATCTTTTCTGGGGTACACACAGCTTCAATCCATCACAACACATTTTATATTTCAAAGTAGTTTTTCCAAATGGTCACACCAACAGATCTGTGGGGGACTCCAGTGCAGAAGGAAATGATGGAAGGAGCAGGTGCTGTGGATTTCCTTTCCGGGGGTGGCATGGGGGCCTTCTGCTTTGTGGGGGGCAGGGGCAGGGGCTCGAGCATGGAATGCTGCTCCTATAAGCTGTGGTGCCCATGCCCCACCTTGGGGACCCAGCCTTGGCTAAAGCAGTGCCCCTGTGTGGGTTGGGTGTCCTGCCTGACCCCATGGCCCTCCTGGGGCAAATGTGCATCCTTTAATAAATTCCTCTGGCATAACTGGCATGAGCAAGTCTTTTTGTTTGCAATGCATATTCATTCCTAACTGGTGCTGAACCTCACTGCATGCAAGTGGCTTGGGTCCATCTTAGCTCATCCTTCAACTGGACTTCTGAGTTTCAGTTACTGGGCTTATCACAGCCCAACAACGGGGTATTGCGTCATCGCTCAGCAGCTCAGGGGTCCACCCTCCCCCTTCCTTGATGTAGGAAGCATTAAAACCCAAAGATGACACGTGGCTCTGCTCCACTCAGGCAGCTGGGTGGCAGCAGGGCCAGGTCTAGCACCCCCCTTTCTTGGGTCCTGCATAGCAGACCCACGAAATCAGACATCAAGGAGGGGGCTCTGAGAATCTGCATATTTTTCAAAGCACAGCCAGTTTCGGAGTCTCTTGCACATGACCATACAATACCAATCCAGGGCACCGGTCACGGAGGCAGACCTGAGTTTTGGGGGCTACCAGCCAGGGGACCCTGGGCATATTACCAAAATGCTCCAAGTCTCAGTTTCCTCTTTTGCGCAAGGAAAGGAATAACATGTAGTCTCTCATCAAGCTGTATGGAATTAAACAAGATATCTTCATGGAAAGCACATCGCCGGGTGCCTGGCACATAGTAAACACGTTACAATTCAGCGATTTTTCTATTATTCATAAAATTAGCACGACATTTGCAGTGCCTAATGTCAAGGCCACACCACTCCCCGATGTCGGAGGCTGTGCCTTTTCCATTTTTTTTTTTCTCCTCTAGTAAGTTCGCAGGCTCATGCTATTTGTCCTCTCTGCCTGGGATACCTTTCTCTACCTGTGAAAATTCTACTCACCCTTCAAGGTCAAGCATCGTCTCCTCCTGACACCTTCCTTAATCCCACCTCTGCCTTCCCAGTCTCTCGCTCCCCCATTGGACGTGCATGTTCTGATTTGCTGTAGGTTGACCTGTTTCCATGTCCATCTCCCTGCTTCATCAGTATGCCAGTACTGATCTGCATCTGGCAGAGAGCTGCTCAATAATGTTAATTGAGTTGATTAAACATGAATCGTCATCCCCATCCCAAACACCTAATGGAATTCCCCAGTGGGTGGCTGATTCATGGACATCCCCTTTTGGAGGAGCACCAAGGACCAACGGAGGAAGCGCTCACGTCGAGGGCGGAACTCAGTCTCCAGGGTAATTACTAGGGAATGGCAAAAGGACGGCCGGTCAGGGGTTTCGGAAAGATTCTTCATTCCAGGCTGCCGTGGGCATCTGCTTGCGAGCTTGCGATCCCCAGGGAGCCCGTGCTGCCGGATCCTGACTTGAATAGTGTGGAGCGTGCCCGTGCCCCAAAGGAACAAGTAGTCGTTAAGGAACAAAAACACCGCCTGTGCGATGGGGCTGTATTAATCACGGTGGCCGCTCTGCTAGGATGCCGTTTCATAGCATATCTGTGCCTACAGTTCTTATCATGGCTGGGTCAAGGTGTCAGGTCAGGCAAGATGAAAGAGGGAGATGGGGAGAAAGAAAGAGGGAAATTCATTAATGGTGTCCCGCGGAGTGATTTTTTTCTCTTAAATATCTTCTCTTTTTCATCTGTTCTAACATCCTAACCAGAAAGGAAATTGTCTCTCTCTCTCCCCTCTTAAAATGTGGCTGCAGAGGTTTGACGTAGGCAGTGTCACTCGTGCGGGTGATTATGAACAAAATGCAAGCAGCTTTTGGGGTTGGCGGTAATGGACAAAAAGGATTAAAATCCCGCAATAATCTCCCAATCCTTTATTTACTGTAACTTTCGATTGCTGTCTGCACTGTCCCAGCTTTTCCCGGCGCTGCTCATGATTTGGCAAATGCTTAGGCCCTCACTGACTTGAAATTTGTCTGCCTTTGTGCACTAAAATAGCAATCGCTAGAGAGAAAAGGGGTTTTCATTTCTGTCTATACCTATCCTCTCTCTATTCCCCTTGATTCTCATAGATAGCCCTCTACTTAACTCAGGACCTTTGCCCCTGGAACACTTCCGTTCATTTCCGAGGCCACGCCTGCTTTTTCTGAAGTATATTCTTTGGAACCCTGGTCCTACAAGATGCCCCACACAGAGCTGTGTGTCAGCTAAATTAGGGAACTCTTGGAGTTTTACAATGTGCATTTATGCCTTAAAGTCCTGTGTTCAAACGTGTGCTCTTCCCCCTACCGGGAACATCTCCCTCCCCACTCCCATCCCCCACTGACTCATTACATCTTTACACATCTTTTTGGGGCTCTGCTTAAATGTTGCTTTCTCAGGGCCCTGCTCCCAACCCAAATGAGGCCTGTTTTACAGCTTCCATAGCATCTTCTATTCCCCTGGACATTTGTAATTTTCTTGATGTCCATCTTCCCCACTGGACTATAGATAGGTTCTACTAAGGCAGGAGCACAGATAATGTATTCAGTGTCCTATCCCCAACACACTGCACAGTGCCTGGATTGCCGTGGGCTTATACATGTGTATTGATCAGCTAAAGAAAAACAAATAAGTTTGGGGAACACTGGACTAAACAATTTTTTTTTCACTTGGGAACTTTGTTTTTTCACTTTTTATACAACATTCTTTGCCACACCATGAAGCATACTTTGGGAGACGTTGCCCTGAAGTTCTGTCATCTCCTTGATAGGTAACAACTACTACCCATTTATATCACTTAGGACTCTTTTTGTTGGCAAGCCACAGAATGTCCTCTTAAAACTAGTTTATACAAAAAGGGGAGAAGTCTAGGGGTATGACTAGCTTTGGCAAGAGTTTTCTAGCAAATCAAATGATGTCACCAGTGGCCTGACTTCTCCCTGGCTGCTCTGTCTCTCCTACCTGCCTCCATGGTGTGGCTTCATCCCCAAGCTCCCTCCCACCCCCGCCTCCACCCTCATCCCCCACAGTATGCCCAACCCCACCTCCAGCAGTCGTTCCGCACTGACTGTCTTCTCATAACCTCCATGCACAAGACCAGAAACCTTTCTTTACAAGAAATCCTAGAAGATGTCTCCTCAAGCCTCACTGACTCTGACCCAATCATTATGGCTTGCCCACCCCTGGGGCTGTGGTATCAATCCCAAGGAAAGTGAATGACTCAGAAGGGGAAAGAAGTGGTTGGTAAAGCAAGTAGGGTTCAGTTTGGAAGAGGATTCCAAAATTCCAAAAATTTTCAAGGCTGAGCTAAAGTCAACCCCTTCCAAATAGTCTTCTCTGAAAAATCTAGACAAGCGTGAAGTCTGCATTTCGTGGCCTTCCACCAGGGACTCAGGATCTGTGGCACAAACTTTGGTCCTTCTATATATTGTGTTAGAACATCCTCTAAGCAACTCTACGAGGTACTCTGCTGTACAAGTTACCTATTTCTGCATGACAAATTACCCCAAAACTTGGTGGCTTAAAACACCAATTTATTATGGTCATGGATTCTGAGGGTTGAGAATTTGGAAGAGGCACAGTGGGGATGGCTTTATCTCTGTTCCACAATGTCTCAGCCAGGAGGAGTCAAAGCCTGGGGCTGACTTGACTGCTGGAAGCATGAGTCACCTACAGATACCTTCACTCACATGTCTGGCAGTTGATGGTAGCCATCAGCCCAAACTGCAACTGGACCTGTTGGCCTGAACTACTGAGCAAGGCCTCCTCACGTGACCTGTGCTTCTTTACAATATGGCCGCCTCAGACTTCTTCCTTGGCGGCTCAGGGCTCCCAAGGCATGTCCTAGGAAACCAGGGAAAGCCATCTTGCTTTTGTGACCTAACCTTGGAAGTCACATGGTATCACTACCATGTAGTCACAAGCCCATTCAAATTCAAGAGGAAAGGCCATAGAGCCCACCTCTCATTTGGAATAGTGTCCAAACCCACTTTGTAGAAAAAGAGCCTGGGTTAGAAGATATCACTGCAACCATTTGGGAAAATAAAACATACCGCATCCCTATACATATGTTGAGTACCTTTAAAGGCAGGGGCTGCCTTATAAATACTGCTTGAACCAGCCATTGAATCTAAGAACAGGAATAATTTGCCAATTAATCAAATAAAACTTGGTCGGTTTTTCTCTTAAAATGTTTAATAGGTACTGCTCTGATAGAACTTGTATAAGAAAAGAGGTTGTATGCAAGATCAAAATTGGTAGGGAGATGCTAGGGACAACCAATTCCTTGAAATAGTAATAGGAAGATTTGGTCTTGGGAAGAAATTGCCTCTAGGATCAAGTCCAAGTAGTTTTCAAAGTTCTCTACCATCTCCAGAATCCTCACCCACTCTTGGTCTCACCTAGAACCCTATAATCCAGTCATACCAAATTTCTTTTAGTTTCTCAAAACTTGCCACAAACCCACTCTCCCCAGGACCATTGCACTTTCTGGTTCCCCTGCCTGGGAACATTTTCAATCCTAATTCAAGTCTAGCTTAGAAGTCACCTTTTCCAGGAGGCCTTCCCAGGCATGCTTTTCACTCCTACCATGACACTATATCATGTTCTGGGGTGATGGCCAGCTAACTTGTTTGGCTCCTTTACCAAGCTGTAAGCTCTGAAGATAGAGACAAAACTCCATCTCAGTAGTCATTATCTAATAGTGCCTGGCACACAGGAAGTCCTCAAGGAATACGTAGCAGCTGCTGTCACTGATCCACCCACAGCCTCTCATCCTTATCACTTTAGTACACACCATTCCCATTTCCAACTGCCTGCGCCTGCATGCCTTTTCCCAAGCACTTTTTCTAGCCACCAAGCCTGCTTTGCCTACCCCAGCAGCAGGCCAGAAATTCCAGAGAATAAACATGTTCTGGGTACAGATAGGAGAAGCAGCCTCTAGGGAAAAAGTGGTATTTGTGGTTCTCACCCTCCCCTCCCAAAAAAAAACCAAACAAACAGTCTTAAAATTGAAAATAAATAAATCTTGAGAGAGTAAAGAAATCTAAGAACTTTAAGTGTTGGAGAAGAAAGAGCACGTTTGCTATATTTACATGTGCGTGCATGTATGTGTATGGGGAAAGGGGGAGTCCAGGAAGGTTCATTGGAAGAATGAGGAAGGAATGGCAGGACTATTGCAAGCTGGTTTAAAGGAGGCAGCTGTAACTTGAGGCCAATGCTTTGTTGCTGTGTAGGAATGGGAATCCATTTCAGATTTTTCCAGTAAGTGTACTGATTTTTAAAACTTTATGAGAGTTAAAACAAGACCCTAGGAAAAAATTTTGTCTCATGATGTGGTGGATTAAATTATGTACCCCCTCAAAAGATATGTTCTTAATCTTAATCCATGTTCCTAGGCAGGGGGGTGAACCCTTCAAAGATTTATTATCAGTTAAGGCATGGACTTCATTTGTGAATAGGATCTTTGAAGATCCTTTTTAGGAGTGGCCAAACTGGATTAGGGTGAGCCTTAATCAGTATGACTGGAGGACTTTAAAAAAATCCAGAAGTTGGAGAAAGACACAGAAGTGGACCAAGGATGTCACCACGTGATGGGAGGCCGAGATGCCAGCCAAGGAACCCTAAGGATTGCTGGCAGCCAGAACCAGAATGCAACAGGCTCCAGGAGAAAGCATGGCCTGTTGAGAACTTCACTTGGATTTGTAGCCTCCAAAACCATAAGCCAATAAATTCCTGTTGGTTAAGCCAACCCATTCTGTGGTATTTGTCATAGCAGCTCTGGCAAACACAGACACATCACCAGTCTGAAAGCTGTAGCCTAAAGGATAAAGTAGAAGGCCTTTAGCATGACATCCAAACCCTTTATGGTCTCATTTCTTCTTGTTCATGTCCCCAGACCACTTGTAAATCCCCTGTAGGCAGTGGGAAGCCCTAGTTTTAAATAAGAGAGTCAAGTGGTAGGATTTGCATTTTAGGAAGAGCATTCTGACCATTGGGAGGAGATTTAAATTGGACAGAAGGGCATTGGAAGCAAGGAGACACATCAGCCAGTGTCAGAGAGGAGTTCCCAAAGCCCCAACTCACAGCCATCAGTGGCAACTCAAGTTAATGTAGAAGAGTGAAAGGGGAGGCTTTGGGACTTGAAGCAGAGTTGGCATGGCAAGCTCACCATGCTTGCTGATGTTGTTCATTGATGGTGGCTTTAAAGTGTGCTAAAGGAAAGCATGGGGGGAACAAAAACCCCACTCCCCAAGCTCCTCCTTGGTGCACCACTGCATGCACCCCTCTATTTCATCCCCAGGAAGTTTGAGGATCCTGTTTCCTCTGGCAGGAATGCTCTTCTATGATCTTACCCATCTGGCAAACTTGTAATTATTCTCCAAAACTCAGCCTAGATATCACTGCCTCTTGCCTAGTCATCAGCTGCCTTCACTCCTCTTGTACCTTCTGTACCAGTATTTGGGTCACAGTGAATCACAGTGATTGCTTCTCATGTCTGATTGCTCCATGACTGTGAAGTGTCCCAGTCAAGGGACTCTGCCTTGCAGGCTTTGTGCCTGCCTTGTAGTCTTTGTGCCTTCTACTTCCATATTCTGACACTGAGAATCATCTATCACATTTCTGCAAACACACCAGACATTCAGTAGCAGCTTGCTGAAATGAAACCGAAACGGGAACTGAGGACTCAGGTTACCGGGCTCCTGACTCACAGCTTCCCTACTGAACGCTACTTGCCTCACCCACTTCACTAACCCGGTTTGGCATTTCAGATTCCTCATCCGGACTGGGGATTTTGCAATCGGCCCCATCTGGGTCAGGGGGACTCCACGGACGGTAGAGCACAATCATGCAGACTGCATCTGGCCAAGCAGGCAAAGGAGAATGGCTTTTTTTTGGACACCTGGGCTAGCACCTGTGCTTAAATAGAAGCAAAAGGGAAGTCCTCATCCATCTTGCCTAGGTAACGCTGCTGAGCCAAGAGGAGGGGCAGGGGCTGTGGGTGCCATCTGAAGGGGAATTAACACAGCCCTGTAATAACCCTGGGGATCTCTGGGGAGGAGAAGTCGATGGGGAAGCCTAGCCCAGTGGCAGATGAAACAAATTAAGAAGCATGACCGTATGAAACATCCAGGCTGTGAGCAGGGGAGGATGGACCGGGGACATCCTCTGAAGCTTCCCATCCCAGAAAAAAACAGGGAGGAGGCGGCTCTGCCCAAGTTCTGGCACCCACTGAGCCAACCCACAGGCAGCCGGCCCAGCATCCCCAAGGGGCACCAGATGAGCAGAGGAGGGAGGCCTAGGGAGAGGGTGGAATCCAAGAATTCTGACTGAGTTTGATCTGCATCCTGGACTCAATGGGATGGAGCCATGTGAGTCCACAACAAGAATGGGGTCACCTCAGTCTCTCCAGAACCACAGATGGATGTCCAGTGGGGCAGTGAGAAGTGTTTGGAAAATGTACCTTCTACCAGCAAAGGCATCTTGTCACCTTTGATATTTTTGAAACCCTGCAAGAAACGTCTTCTTTGTGCCAGACACCTTATTTGCATTATTTCAATTAATCCTCACAGCAGTGCCAGGGTTGGGTACCACTTCCCACCATCAGAGACCATGTCTAGTCCCTGGAGCATGGATCCAGCACTGTTAGGGAGGCAGCCCTGCATCCTCCTTCTCCTAAGGTGGGCTTGCACTCACTCAAGCTTCTGCTTTGTGACTTGGAAGGGAGGAGGAGGTTAGGGAGGGGTGGGGAGTAGTGAAAAGCAGAGGAGAATGGTGGAGACACGATGGTATCTTTTCTCCCCTCCAAGTGCTTAGATTGGGTTGGCATATTATGAGAAAGTCAAGGGCCTGAAGTTTATTGGATTTTTCAAAAATGACTTAGAAAGACTCTGGGAGGGGGCAGAGTTGCTTGCTGTGTTAAGGGGGTAGAAGGCCACTCTCCTTGTCTCTGCACAGAAACTGCACTACTCTGGCATCCCCAGAATGAGGAAATTTGGACAGATTGCAAAACAGCACACCTGGCATGGCTCTGGCAATCCAGAGACGAGCATCTCCTCGTGGCCTGGTAGAAATGGAGCAGGGGGTGGGCGAGCAGATGTGGAAGATGCAACAGAGGGCAGACATTCTGAGCATGTGACTGCAGCCAACAGGCTGTCTCTGGGCACATCAGGCACTCTCTGGAGACCCACAGTAACAAGCAGGGGACACTGTGCAGGGAGTTAGTTTCTGGCATCCAGACCCACAGGGGCTCGAGCAATTATAATTTGTCATTAAGAGTAAGCATGACCTGATGTTACAGACACAGGCCCATGAGGCCACCTGGGCACCTGAATTATACCACAATTGCAAGGATAAGGAAGCAGACCCGGAGAAATTAAACAACTTGTATGAAGTGCACGCCAAGGCAGAAGAATGGGAAAGAATAGTAATCTGAGAACCAAGAACCTTTCGTTTTCATCACAGATCTTTTTTTCATCACAGCTCTTTTGTAGCAGTTGTTTGAATGGTTTTTGCCTTGACTTTCCATTTTTAGAAGAATCCATATAGAATTGGCCCCAAATAATTCTACTAAAACAGAACTTTTAAGGTCTAAAGAGGAAACAAACCTAGAGTGCATTGAACATGTCTGGTGAAAGGAAGATAATCAATTTACAAAGCAAAGCATGCAATACTAAAGAGCAGCTGGAGGAAACATGAGATATCCACCTTGCAGAGAAACGTAATTGTTGGTTACGTGCATTGAAAACTGTTGGGGTTTGTGGTTTGTTTATTAAAAGTAACACTTGGAAGACTTAATGCTGTTTCACTTGGTATTTGAGGACCCAGACCCCTTCTGTCTGTGGTTCTGCCCTCTCCTAGGTCCTCGGTACTGTTTCCTGCTGACAGATAGGAAAAGGGAGAGAGTGAGACACATATGTTGGTTTTAATCAGCCTGGACTTGGTATGTGTCCCTTCCATGCATATTCCATTATCCAGAATCAGCCCCACAGCCTCTCCCAATGTCTGTGCACCCAGGGGGAAAAGGAAATAGTTTGCAAGAGAACCAGCGGTCTCTGCCACAGAGCCCTGGCATGGCAGGTGACACAGCTACATAGAGGCAGAGCAAAGACTCAAAATCGGGGCTAAATCTTGATCTTGCCCATCTCATGAATCCACCATATTCTATGACCTCAGAGTCCTCTTCTCTCAAGAATGTTTTCTTATCCCCTGCTAGAAGCATCCATCCAGGGCACTGATGCTAGAGTGATAATTAAGAAAGATAAGAAAGCCTGGTGGGAATATTCATTTTAAATACAGTTTTGAGGGTTTCCGGATCCAGCAATAATTCCTGTACAATATTTTCTCCCAGGTTTTTTTTTTATTTTATTTTCTTGATTAACTTGAAGCAGAGGTTAGTTTTACCTGGGTTCATCACTGTGATTATGATATATGTTGCCATATGCAGGTTTGTTTTTGCAAGAGCAGGACTTCACTGCCTCCTCGGAGCTTCCCCAGCAAATGGGATCTGCTGCCCCCGAGTGGATGGAGGTGCTCAGTTTTGCCTGATGTTCTAAATGGTTCTAAAAGGTTTGTTTCTCCAGGAATGACTTTACCATTAAAAACAAACAAACAAACAAAAAAACTAAGCATAAACATTAACTTGATTGACTAATCATCATCATTAAATAAATGGTTCATAATTTAAAGCACAATTTAAAGAAACACCAACAACTGGATATGTTTATTTACTCACAAACCTTTATTAAAACAAAGGAAAATGGAATGGTTTAATATTCTTGATGCTTGAAATAAGGTTTTCTTATCTGACCCTCATATTAAACCTGTTGGGATGGGTTTCCTCTCCCCAGGTTATGTAGATGGAAGCTGGTAGGTTGGAGAGTGAGCAAGTTGACCAGAATTTATCTTCTTCTTGGTAAACTCTTGCTCCTGGCTTTTAACATCTCTGAACTTGCTTCCTTGTCTATATAATGAGAAGGGAGTAAAAATATTATCTTACCTTCTTCAGAGGGTTTGGTTGGGGGATTGAATAGGATAATAAATTTATAGCATCTGGGACATGGTTGCTATGACTATTTACGTTTACAGATAAGGATACTTGGATGCAAACAAGTAATCTTCCCGAAGCCAGCAAGTGGCAAGGCTGGGATTTGAACCCAGGTCTGTCAAGGTCTAACTCCTGAACTCTTTCTATCATCTCCTACTGCTGCTGATAAGCCTTTTATATTCTAGGAGACATGAGAAATCAAGCATGAAGACTCCTAAGCTCACAGCTCACAGATAAGGGTATTTTTCTTTTACTGTAATAAAACGTCTCAATCACTGTATAAACAAACTCTATTCCTTGTTAAATTGCTCTTTATTCTAACTTCTTGAAATGGAAATTTAGTTCATTTCTTTTCACCCAGGATGAACTTTCACCTGGAAATCTTGGATTTTGGGGGACTATCTCTTTTAAAAGTAGTAATAATTTACTGCAGTCTCCATCCACCTCAGCCCACTTGGCCAGTGATGAGGGCTGTAGGACAGCAGTCTACAAGGTAAAGAACTTGACCTCTAGAATCACAGACCCAAGTCTTAGGAGCAGTTCTACCACTTACTAGCAGAGGAACTTGGGGAAACATATTTTTCCTCCTTGAATCTCCGTTTCCTCAACTGTGAAATGAAGGCAACTCTGCTTCTCCTACTTACCTACCAGGTTGTGGTCATCACATGAAATAAAGCCAGTGAAAGCCCCTGGTAAATTGTAAAGTTCTGTGCAATTGTTTTTACTGTTCAAACCACAGTCCATCGCCAGACAGTGTTTCAAAGAGGAAACAGATTTCTTTCCCTTGGCAATAAATACGACTAATATATTCCAGGATGTTTTGCATTTTCCTGGCCTTAAAATAAAACTGAACCCAAACAACAATTCAGAAATTGTCATTCACTCTGTGATTCTTTCTGAGCATCTTCTGTATACAAGGATCTTTGCTAAGTGCTCCATGGAGGGCAAAGATGAATAAAATTTCATCCCTACCTTCAAGGAGTTCGTGGTCTAGTGCAGGAGGTCAGATATTTGTATAAAGTGTTTTGTACCATAAGAGAGGGATTTAAAAAAACATGCTACAAGAGGCGGGGCAAGATGGCAGACTGGTGAGCTGTAAGTTTTAGTTACTCCTCCAGGAAAGTAGGTAAAAAGCCAGGAACTGCGTGGACTGGACACCACAGAGCAATCTGTCTTTGGGCATACTTCATACAACACTCATGAAAACGTGGAACTGCTGAGATCGGCGAAATCTGTAAGTTTTTGCGGCCAGGGGACCCGCGCCCCTCCCTGCCAGGCTCAGTCCCGGGGGAGGAGGGGCTGTCAGCTCCGGGAAGGAGAAGGGAGAACTGCAGTGGCTGCTCTTATCGGAAACTCATTTTACTGATTCAAACTCCAACCATAGATAGACTGAGACCAGACACCAGAGACTCTGAGAGCAGCCAGCCCAGCAGAGAGGAGACAAGCATAGAAAAAAAATAACACGAAAAACTCCAAAATAAAAGCAGAGGATTTTTGGAGTTCTGGTGAACACAGAAAGGGGAAGGGCGGAGCTCAGGCCTTGAGGCGCATATGCAAATCCTAAAGCAAAGCTGATCTCTCTGCCCTGTGGACCTTTCCTTAATGGCCCTGGGTGCTTTGTCTATTAGCATTTCAATAACCCATTAGATCTCTGAGGAGGGCCGTTTTTTTTTTTTTTTTTTTTTAAATCCTTTTTTCTTTTTCTAAAACAATTACTCTAAGAAGCCCAATACAGAAAGCTTCAAAGAATCGCAATTTGGGCACTTCAAGTCAAGAGCAGAACTAAGAGAGCTCTGAGACAAAAGGCAATAATCCAGTGGCTGAGAAAATTCACTAAACAACACAACTTCCCAAGAAAAGGGGGGTGTCCGCTCACAGCCACCATCCTGGTGGACAGGAAACACTCCTGCCCATCGCCAGCCCCATAGCCCAGAGCTGCCCCAGACAACCCAGTGTGACGGAAGTGCTTCAAATAACAGGCACACACCACAAAACTGGGCGTGGACATTAGCCTTCCCTGCAACCTCAGCTGAATGTCCCAGAGCTGGGAAGGTGGAGCAGTGTGAATTAACAAAGCCCCATTCAGCCATCATTTGAGCAGACTGGGAGCCTCCCTACACAGCCCAGCAGCCCAGAACTGCCCTGGGGGGACGGCACTCACCTGTGACATAGCCCAGTCATCCCTCAACAGAGGACCCGGGGTGCACAGCCTGGAAGAGGGGCCCACTTGCAAGTCTCAGGAGCCAAACGCCAATACCAAAGACTTGTGGGTCAGTGGCAGAGACAAACTGTGGCAGGACTGAACTGAAGGATTAGACTATTGCAGCAGCTTTAAAACTCTAGGATCATCAGGGAGATTTGATTGTTAGGGCCACCCCCCCTCCCCGACTGCCCAGAAACACGCCCCACATACAGGGCAGGCAACACCAACTACACACGCAAGCTTGGTACACCAATTGGGCCCCACAAGACTCACTCCCCCACTCACCAAAAAGGCTAAGCAGGGGAGAACTGGCTTGTGGAGAACAGGTGGCTCGTGGACGCCACCTGCTGGTTAGTTAGAGAAAGTGTACTCCACGAAGCTGTAGATCTGATAAATTAGAGATAAGGACTTCAATAAGTCTACAAACCCTAAAAGAACCCTATCAAGTTCAGCAAATGCCACGAGGCCAAAAACAACAGAAAATTATAAAGCATATGAAAAAACCAGACGATATGGATAACCCAAGCCCAAGCACCCAAATCAAAAGACCAGAAGAGACACAGCACCTAGAGCAGCTACTCAAAGAACTAAAGATGAACAATGAGACCATAGTACGGGATATGAAGGAAATCAAGAAGACCCTAGAAGAGCATAAAGAAGACATTGCAAGACTAAATAAAAAAATGGATGATCTTATGGAAGTTAAAGAAACTGTTGACCAAATTAAAAAGATTCTGGACACTCATAGTACAAGACTAGAGGAAGTTGAACAATGAATCAGTGACCTGGAAGATGACAGAATGGAAAATGAAAGCATAAAAGAAAGAATGGGGAAAAAATTGAAAAACTCGAAATGGACCTCAGGGATATGATAGATAATATGAAACGTCCGAATATAAGACTCATTGGTGTCCCAGAAGGGGAAGAAAAGGGTAAAGGTCTAGGAAGAGTATTCAAAGAAATTGTTGGGGAAAACTTCCCAAATCTTCTAAACAACATAAATACACAAATCATAAATGCTCAGCGAACTCCAAATAGAATAAATCCAAAAAAACCCACTCCGAGACATATACTGATCACACTGTCAAACATAGAAGAGAAGGATCAAGTTCTGAAAGCAGCAAGAGAAAAGCAATTCACCACATACAAAGGAAACAGCATAAGACTAAGTAGTGACTACTCAGCAGCCACCATGGAGGCAAGAAGGCAGTGGCACGATATATTTAAAATTCTGAGTGAGAGGAATTTCCAGCCAAGAATACTTTATCCAGCAAAGCTCTCCTTCAGATTTGAGGGAGAGCTTAAATTTTTCACAGACAAAGAAATGCTGAGAGAATTTGCTAACAAGAGACCTGCCCTACTGGAGATACTAAAGGGAGCCCTACAGACAGAGAAACAAAGACAGGACAGAGAGACTTGGAGAAAGGTTCAGTACTAAAGAGATTCGGTATGGGTACAATAAAGGATATTAATAGAGAGAGGGAAAAATATGGCAAACATAAACCAAAGGATAAGATGGCCGATTCAAGAAATGCCTTCACGGTTTTAACGTTGAATGTAAATGGATTAAACTCCCCAATTAAAAGATATAGATTCGCAGAATGGATCAAAAAAATGAACCATCAATATGTTGCATACAAGAGACTCATCTTAGACACAGGGACACAAAGAAACTGAAAGTGAAAGGATGGAAAAAAATATTTCATGCAAGCTACAGCCAAAAGAAAGCAGGTGTAGCAATATTAATCTCAGATAAAATAGACTTCAAATGCAGGGATGTTTTGAGAGACAAAGAAGGCCACTACATACTAATAAAAGGGGCAATTCAGCAAGAAGAAATAACAATCGTAAATGTCTATGCACCCAATCAAGGTGCCACAAAATACATGAGAGAAACACTGGCAAAACTAAAGGAAGCAATTGATGTTTCCGCAATAATTGTGGGAGACTTCAACACATCACTCTCTCCTATAGATAGATCAACCAGACAGAAGACCAATAAGGAAATTGAAAACCTAAACAATCTGATAAATGAATTAGATTTAACAGACATCTACAGGACATTACATCCCAAATCACCAGGATACACATACTTTTCTAGTGCTCACGGAACTTTCTCCAGAATAGATCATATGCTGGGACATAAAACAAGCCTCAATAAATTTAAAAAGATTGAAATTATTCAAAGCACATTCTCTGACCACAATGGAATACAATTAGAAGTCAATAACCATCAGAGACTTAGAAAATTCACAAATACCTGGAGGTTAAACAACACACTCCTAAACAATCAGTGGCTTAAAGAAGAAATAGCAAGAGAAATTGCTAAATATATAGAGACGAATGAAAATGAGAACACAACATACCAAAACCTATGGGATGCAGCAAAAGCAGTGCTAAGGGGGAAATTTATAGCACTAAACGCATATATTAAAAAGGAAGAAAGAGCCAAAATCAAAGAACTAATGGATCAACTGAAGAAGCTAGAAAATGCACAGCAAACCAATCCTAAACCAAGTAGAAGAAAAGAAATAACAAGGATTAAAGCAGAAATAAATGACATAGAGAACAAAAAAACAATAGAGAGGATAAATATCACCAAAAGTTGGTTCTTTGAGAAGATCAACAAGATTGACAAGCCCCTAGCTAGACTGACAAAATCAAAAAGAGAGAAGACCCATATAAACAAAATAATGAATGAAAAAGGTGACATAACTGCAGATCCTGAAGAAATTAAAAAAATTATAAGAGGATATTATGAACAACTGTATGGCAACAAACTGGATAATGTAGAAGAAATGGACAATTTCCTGGAAACATATGAACAACCTAGACTGACCAGAGAAGAAATAGAAGACCTCAACCAACCCATCACAAGCAAAGAGATCCAATCAGTCATCAAAAATCTTCCCACAAATAAATGCCCAGGGCCAGATGGCTTCACAGGGGAATTCTACCAAACTTTCTAGAAAGAACTGACACCAATCTTACTCAAACTCTTTCAAAACATTGAAAAAAATGGAACACTACCTAACTCATTCTATGAAGCTAACATCAATCTAATACCAAAACCAGGCAAAGATGCTACAAAAAAGGAAAACTACCGGCCAATCTCCCCAATGAATATAGATGCAAAAATCCTCAACAAAATACTTGCAAATCGAATCCAAAGACACATTAAAAAAATCATACACCATGACCAAGTGGGGTTCATTCCAGGCATGCAAGGATGGTTCAACATAAGAAAAACAATCAATGTATTACAACACATTAAAAACTCGAAAGGGAAAAATCAATTGATCATCTCAATAGATGCTGAAAAAGCATTTGACAAAATCCAACATCCCTTTTTGATAAAAACACTTCAAAAGGTAGGAATTGAAGGAAACTTCCTCAACATGATAAAGAGCATATATGAAAAACCCACAGCCAGCATAGTACTCAATGGTGAGAGACTGAAAGCCTTCCCTCTAAGATCAGGAACAAGACAAGGATGCCCGCTGTCACCACTGTTATTCAACATTGTGCTGGAAGTGCTAGCCAGGGCAATCCGGCAAGACAAAGAAATAAAAGGCATCCAAATTGGAAAAGAAGAAGTAAAACTGTCATTGTTTGCAGATGATATGATCTGATATCTAGAAAACCCTGAGAAATCAACGATACACCTACTAGAGCTAATAAACAAATTTAGCAAAGTAGCGGGATACAAGGTTAATGCACATAAGTCAGTAATGTTTCTATATGCTAGAAATGAACAAACTGAAGAGACACTCAAGAAAAAGATACCATTTTCAATAGCAACTAAAAAAATCAAGTACATAGGAATAAACTTAACCAAAGATGTAAAAGACCTATACAAAGAAAACTACATAACTCTACTAAAAGAAATAGAAGGGGACCTTAAAAGATGGAAAAATATTCCATGTTCATGGATAGGAAGGCTAAATGTCATTAAGATGTCAATTCTACCCAAACTCATCTACAGATTCAATGCAATCCCAACCAAAATTCCAACAACCTACTTTGCAGACTTGGAAAAGCTAGTTATCAAATTTATTTGGAAAGGGAAGATGCCTCGAATTGCTAAAGACACTCTAAAAAAGAAAAACGAAGTGGGAGGACTTACACTCCCTGACTTTGAAGCTTATTATAAAGCCACAGTTGCCAAAACAGCATGGTACTGGCACAAAGACAGACATATAGATCAATGGAATCGAATTGAGAATTCAGAGATAGACCCTCAGATCTATGGCCGACTGATCTTTGATAAGGCCCCCAAAGTCACCGAACTGAGCCATAACGGTCTTTTCAACAAATGGGGCTGGGAGAGTTGGATATCCATATCCAAAAGAATGAAAGAGGACCCCTACCTCACCCCCTACACAAAAATTAACTCAAAATGGACCAAAGATCTCAATATAAAAGAAAGTACCATAAAACTCCTAGAAGATAATGTAGGAAAACATCTTCAAGACCTTGTATTAGGAGGCCACTTCCTAGACTTTACACCCAAAGCACAAGCAACAAAAGAGAAAATAGATAAATGGGAACTCCTCAAGCTTAGAAGTTTCTGCACCTCAAAGGAATTTCTCAAAAAGGTAAAGAGGCAGCCAACTCAATGGGAAAAAATTTTTGGAAACCATGTATCTGACAAAAGACTGATATCTTGCATATACAAAGAAATCCTACAACTCAATGACAATAGTACAGACAGCCCAATTATAAAATGGGCAAAAGATATGAAAAGACAGTTCTCTGAAGAGGAAATACAAATGGCCAAGAAACACATGAAAAAATGTTCAGCTTCACTAGCTTTTAGAGAGATGCAAATTAAGACCACAATGAGATACCATCTAACACCGGTTAGAATGGCTGCCATTAAACAAACAGGAAACTACAAATGCTGGAGGGGATGTGGAGAAATTGGAACTCTTATTCATTGTTGGTGGGACTGTATAATGGTTCAGCCACTCTGGAAGTCAGTCTGGCAGTTCCTTAGAAAACTAGATATAGAGTTACCATTCGATCCAGCGATTGCACTTCTCGGTATATCCCCGGAAGATCGGAAAGCAGTGACACGAACAGATATCTGCACGCCAATGTTCATAGCAGCATTATTCACAATTGCCAAGAGATGGAAACAACCCAAATGTCCTTCAACAGATGAGTGGATAAATAAAATGTGGTATATACACACGATGGAATACTACGCGGCAGTAAGAAGGAACGATCTGGTGAAACATATGACAACATGGATGAACCTTGAAGACATAATGCTGAGCGAAATAAGCCAGGCACAAAAAGAGAAATATTATATGCTACCACTAATGTGAACTTTGAAAAATGTAAAACAAATGGTTTATAATGTAGAATGTAGGGGAACTAGCAGTAGAGAGCAATTAAGGAAGGGGGAACAATAATCCAAGAAGAACAGATAAGCTATTTAACGTTCTGGGGATGCCCAGAAATGACTATGGTCTGTTAATTTCTGATGGATGTAGTAGGAACAAGTTCACAGAAATGTTGCTATATTATGTAACTTTCTTGGGGTAAAGTAGGAACAGGTTGGAAGTTAAGCAGTTATCTTAGGTTAGTTGTCTTTTTCTTACTCCCTTGTTATGGTCTCTTTGAAATGTTCTTTTATTGTATGTTTGTTTTCTTTTTAACTTTTTTTTTCATACAGTGGATTTAAAAAAGAAGGGAAAGTTAAAAAAAAAGAAAAAAGACAAACAAGGAAAAAAAAAAAAAAAAAGATGTAGTGCCCCCTTGAGGAGCCTGTGGAGAATGCAGGGGTATTCACCTACCCCACCTCCATGGTTGCTAACATGACCACAGACATAGGGGACTGGTGGTTTGATGGGTTGAGCCCTCTACCATAAGTTTTACCCTTGGGAAGACGGTTGCTGCAAAGGAGAGGCTAGGCCTCCCTGTATTTGTGCCTAAGAGTCTCCTCCTGAATGCCTCTTTGTTGCTCAGATGTGGCCCTCTCTCTCTGGCTAAGCCAACTTGAAAGGTGAAATCACTGCCCTCCCCCCTACGTGGGATCAGACACCCAGGGAAGTGAATCTCCCTGGCAACGTGGAATATGACTCCCGGGGAGGAATGTAGACCCGGCATCGTGGGATGGAGAACATCTTCTTGACCAAAAGGGGGATGTGAAAGGAAATGAAATAAGCTTCAGTGGCAGAGAGATTCCAAAACGAGCCGAGAGATCACTCTGGTGGGCACTCTTATGCACACTTTAGACAACCTTTTTTAGGTTCTAAAGAATTGGGGTAGCTGGTGGTGGATACCTGAAACTATTAAACTACAACCCAGAACCCATGAATCTCGAAGGCAGTTGTATAAAAATGTAGCTTATGAGGGGTGACAATGGGATTGGGAAAGCCATAAGGACCACACTCCACTTTGTCTAGTTTATGGATGGATGTGTAGAAAAGTAGGGGAAGGAAACAAACAGACAAAGGTACCCAGTGTTCTTTTTTACTTCAATTGCTCTTTTTCACTCTAATTATTATTCTTGTTATTTTTGTGTGTGTGCTAATGAAGGTGTCAGGGATTGATTTAGGTGATGAATGTACCACTATGTAATGATACTGTAAACAATCGAAAGTACGATTTGTTTTGTATGACTGCGTGGTATGTGAATATATCTCAATAAAATGATGATTAAAAAAAAATAAAAAATAAACAAGCACCAAAAAAAAAAAAAAAAAAAAAAAAAAAAGATTAACATTTAGAGACCAGGATTTGGGTGCTAGGTGTGCTTAATGCTACTGGAGTGTCAGTCTCTCGAAGCCCTCTCAAAAAACAGAGCTAGGAAATTCATGAGTATATACTAATCCCTGTAATCCCTGTATACACACTCATCTGTGTTTACTCCCATAACTGTCTCTGTGTGTATATATGTATGTTTGTAGATATATATATTTTCATGCTGATGTTAGATCCCAGAAGAAGAAACTAACATGTAGAAAGAGTTTCTAACTCAGGGGCCCCACAGCTTATCTCACAAGAAAACAGGTGCCCCATAAACTAAAGAATGAAGGCTGTTCAAAGCTGTTCAAGGCCGTCCCAGTGGCCCGTCAATGGCAGGTAAGGCAAGGTCAGATATACCCATAAAATACACAACCAAAAAGGCCTACTCTCCCTAGCTAGATAACGCAGCTGCTTTCCTAAAAAGAATATTGTCTCAGAATTCTACCAACCAATCAGCCCAAAACTAGATAAGCACTCACCCAATCAAGGCACAGAACATCACAGCAGACACCCTACCCAACGTGGGTTCCTTTTTTCGTTAAAGAATGCTGTTCTCAGATAGAGAGCGGGAGCCATTATCTTTTTCTTCTTTTCTGCTGGCTCCCACCTGCTTTCTTCCTCTAATAAATCTTAAACTTTATACTTAAACTTTGACTCGCTGCATTGTATGAATCCTTGAATGGCTCCAAACCTAACAGCTGATATCTCCAATTCCAGTCCAGCACTATGGAGTTCATTCTAGCAATCCCCCTTTGCTTATTTGTAACTTCTTTCTCAACAGTGATATATATGGTTATCATTTTCTACAATATTATTTATTGCTCAACCTTAGTATACATATAAGGTAGTTTCAGAGTTACTAAACTGTACCCCTGTAAAACACAAATTTACCAACTGTAGTACAGTGTTTATGTATGGTTCTTTTTGTCTTTAGTCTTACATTGTCCAGAGAAAACACTCTTTTCCAAAGTTACTTAGGTCATTTCCCTTTTTCCTCACCCCTTTCAGGGAGGTTATATCATACAGTTGTAATATCGTTATATTCATTTGTCATATTCTCCATTCCATCCTGAGATCCTATGACATCCTGCTTGAGTTTTTTTATTTTAATAAAATTGCATATTTTAAAAAAAAAAAAAAAAAAAAAAAAAAAACCATGCTACAAACATCTAAAGAGGCAGAGGTTAGTGAAATCAGGGAGAGTTCTTTGCAGGACAGTATATTTGAGTTGAGTCTTAAGTTGGCTAAAATTTGGGTATGTAAAGATATGGGAAAGAGCATGTCAGTAATTGGGCAAAGGTTTGAAGGCAGGTAAATTCAGAGAATATATGGAAAAGAGAGGAAGAGTGCGTCACCTTGGCTAAATCTAGGGGTGTACAAAGAAAAGGTTGGGAAACAGGGACAGATAAGAGAAACTTGAATGTCAAACCAAAGGCTTGTTATTTGAATGAGAAATAGAAGATTGATCCAGCAGAGTTGACAGTTGGCCAGGCAGCACACTTCAGAAGCCGTGGCAATGGTCCAAATGTAAGGAAATTCTGAGTTAGGACAGTGGCAGCAGAAACAGTGAGGAGGGGCTAGCCGAGAGGTCTCTTGTAGGATAGAATCCAAAAGACTTGTCGGAATAAAGAGTATAAAAGGTGTGGGACTCTAAAGACAGGCCAAAAAATCAGGGCTTGTTTTAGTATCTCAAAGGCTTCACTAAATCATCCATTCAACAAATAAGGGCTGACATATGCTAGGGCTGAGAGTATGGCAGTGGGCAGGACAGGGTCCTTGTGGAGCTCACGTTTCATGTGTGTAGGGGGGTGGGGGGGTGGGAACGGCAGACCCTAAACAAGTAACCAGGTATGGAAACCAGAGAGTGAACAGGGTGTGATGAAGCATGTTCTGGAGGCAGGGTGGTTAGGGAAGACTTCCTTGAGGAAGGGGCATTTTGACTGAACCCCAAATCATGAGCATAGGGCAGCTATAGGGAAAATTGGGGGAAGAGCATTCTATGCAACTTTGAATACAAATAACTTCTTAGGGAGTCATCTTTTAGCATTAAGACATGAGCATTCCTCTGTGGCCTCCAAATGGGGGCCATCCCTTATTTACTATCTTGCAGAGTGAATGACCTCACTTGTCTCTTGGGTGTAGTAGTTTCTCAGCCTCTCATAATGGCTTCTTTCTCCCAAAGTGGCTATGGACCAATTTTGCATCTCTTCTTCCAAATAGCTGACCTTTGGGTGTCCATATGGGTTTTTGTTAAGTCTCTCTAAAAGATCAGCTTTATAAATAATACTTAGCACCAAAATGAAGTGTCCCAGAAGCTCAGATACACTGGATAAACAAGATTCACCCTTCGATACATACAATATAGCAAATGTCCCCAGTCCATTTAATAGACTGTTAGGCCAGTTTTTCAGAAAAGGCAGGTAAATTTTTCAGTCCAAAGGGTGAGTCAACCCATCTGGTATGACAAATGCTGTCCCTGGCTTGATTCCTTGTCTGAGAACATTTGCCAAAATCTTTTTCATGAATCAATAGTTAAAATAATCTTAGCTGTGCCCAATAGATTCAATAGTGCATTGGTTCCAGGCATAAGACATCGATTTGGTTTGGTTGTAAAATTTAATATTCTATAATTCACAGAGACTCTAATTCATGCACCATCTGGTTTTGGAAGAAAGACTTCTGGAAAAATTCAAGAGCTTTCAGGATTAACATTTTCCATCTTCTCCCTGATCTTACTCAAGACCTTTCCATTCATTCTAAAAGGTAATAATCTACCTGGAGTACTCCCTCTTGTTTCATAAATGTTAAGTTCATTCCATCTGGTTTGCTTCATGTGTCCATGGATTTTCTCATTCTCTTGCCCTGACTAATAGTCTCAAGCCACATTAAATGTTCCTTGCTCCATAATTGAGGGCTATGAGTAAACATACCCTTCATGTTACTACCTGATTAATCTTCCCTAAGTCATCATTTTATATCTTTGTAACTTGAAAGGTTTACAAAACACCTGCACTTGGCTCTCATGATGACCCTGAAAACATCCCTATGAAACAGGAAAGTATTTATTGTTATCCCCATTTTGCAGGTGAGGTTATTAAAGCCCAGAAAGGGTGGATGACTTGGCCAAGACCTTGGGATCACACCCAGGTGTTCCCAGTGTGTGTCCTGCCCCAAATGCTTAAACACACACCATGCTGGTTTGAATCTACTATGTACCCCAGAAAAAGTCATGTTCTTTTAATTCAATTTTGTGGGAGCAGACATACTGTGGGTGGGACCTTTGGATTAGATTATTTCCATGGAGACGTGACCGTGCTCATTCAAGGTGGGTCTTAATTAGTTTACTGGCATCCTCTATGAGAGGTTAAAAGACAGAGAGATTTTGAAGAAAGCAGAGAGATGCTCAGAGAGAAAATGCCCAGAGCTGACACAGACCCAGACTTTTGGAGATGCTAAGCTAAGCGATGAAGTTCCAGAGTTTGCCTCAGGGAAGCTAAGTGAGAACCCACAGATGCTTAAGGAAAAAAGCCACTGGAATCAGAAGCTGAAAGCAGTGCAACTCAGGAGCAAAGGACCAGCAGATGCCTGTCACTTGCCTTCCCAGCTGACAGAGGTATTCTGGATGCCATTGGACCTTTCCTCAGAGAAGGTATCTACCTTTTGATGCCTTGATTTGGACACTTTTATGGCCTTAGAACTGTAAATTTGTCAACTTATAAACCCCCGTTGTAAAAGCCAATCCATTTCTGGTATTTTGCATTTCTGGCAGCTTTAGCAAACTGGAACATTCCCCCCACACCTCACCCCTGGCAATACAGAGTAAAGTTATATCTCCCAGAGCTTGACATTCAAGCCTCTGACCTAGCTTTCCAACCCTGTCTACTATTCTTAATTAGTTGGTGTTTCCACTGTTCTCTGAGCCTGTCATACCTCAGGGATCCTTAACTGGCCTCCTTGGATGCTCCTAGGAGCTCATGGGTGGGCTTCAGAGAGACTGAGTGCCCTGCAGCCATGTGTATGGAATTTTGTGTGTATGTGCTCACGCACATTTATCTGGGGAAGGATCCAGAGTTTCCATCAGCTCCTCAAAGAGGTCCAAGACATCGTCCCCTCTTTTTAAAAAAAGGGCTAAAAAGTCAATTGATACACTGTTTTCCTTACCCCTCCACTGCTCTTGACCTACCTAATACTATACTTCTTAATTTCTCTTCAGAACTTTAAGTCAACTAGTGACATCGGCATTCTAAAAATTTCCGTTCTAGAATTGCTTAGTTATTCTCCTCTTTACAAATATTAATTTAAAAAGGGAGAAGCCAGAGTATTCCTGAGCTGTCCTTTATATATATGTGAAAAATACATGATAACTTATCCACACTGGTTGAGCAGTTATCTGTAAACCCGAATCATTCCCTTCAGGGTGGAATTAAATCCTTCTATTTGCACAATGCATCCTATGGGATACAGAGCAGTTTAGATGTATTTAACCACTTGGATGCAGATACTGGATCTACTGTGAAAAGAAAATCATAACCATCTGACAGGAGGGCATAATGATATTCCAGATAAAAAGTAAAATCAGTAATACCAGACACTGAATCACACCAACCTCACTGCTTATGGGCTCCCGATGGTAAGACAAGCTTTGTAAGGACAGACTGATTTGGAGAGTACTGTGAGGAGAGCTCAAGGAAGACTGCACCAAGTAGGAAGTGTGGCAGGGGCTCAAACAGATTCAGCCTGGGCATCCCTCCAGCTGTATGGCCTCAGCACACACGTTCTCAGAAATTTCCTCACTCAGTTTGCCTTGAAAACCCTTCTGCTCCCCTGCTTCTTCTTCTGAGCATGGAATACACTATTTTCCCCCTGTCAAGAATCCCCTGTATTTTCCATTGCTTCACGTTGTTCTCCCTCTCCTTCTGACCTTACCTGGAACCTGACTTTCCATGAGCAGTGCCCCTCTAGAAGCCATCTGTCTAGAGGTGTTCATTGTCTTGGTCCTGCATGACTAGGAGGTGGAATCAAGCTTTTTTCCCATTTCCTCCAAGCTACTCATCCATCCTTGCAAAAGACCCTATCCCATCATCCATCATAGGCCCCTATCATATGGCTCCACCACCTTCTTCTGCCTTTTCTTGACTGATGATGTGCCTAGAAAATTTTGGGGGGTCTTGGGCATTGTAATGGGTTGAATGCTGGACCCCCAAAAGATTACGTCCACTCTCTAGTCTGCAGAACCCATGAACATGACCTTATTTGGAAAAAGGATCTTTGCAGATGTCATCAAGGATCTTGAGAGGAGGAGATCATCCTGGATTACCCTGATGGGCCCTAAATCCACTGACAAGTGTCTTTATAAGAGTGAAGCAGAGGGAGATTACACAGATAGAAGAGGATCAGGCCCTGTGAAGACGGAGGCTGAGATTGGCATGCCGGTAGCTACCAGAAGCCAGGGTTGGTGAGGATGGAATCTCCCCTACAGCCTCTGGAAGGAGCACAGCTTTATCAGTATCTTGATTTTGGACTTCTGGTCTCCAGTACTATGAGAGAATAAATTTCTGTTGTTTTAAGACAGTCAGTTTGTGTTAATTTGTTATAGCAGCCACAGGGTACTAATACTGAGCCCCAACTTATAACCTTGCTTTTATGTGTTTTCTCCCCATCATCTTGCATACTAGTAAATAGCTAATAATTACTGCATGCTTACAAAGCAGCAGGTATTGTGCTGTCTTTTAATTGGGTTATCCATGAATTCTCAGGGTGGTGCTATTATGCCCCATTTTACAGACGTGGAAAGGAAAGCCCTAAAAGGAGAGGTAACATGACGAAGGTCACACAGGTAAGTGGGAGGGTTCTGGGAGGGGCTCCAACCCAGGTGGGCTGGCTGACTACACAGCCCTGTGTACAACCACCAGGCCACATGGTGCAGTGAGCCCACTTGACACCCCATGCAACACCCCCAGCTGAGCAATGCCTCCCATCTGGACGCCAGGTCACATCATCTGTCTTCTGATGTGACCGTCCCAGACCTGCTTCCCAGACCTGCCACTGATGTTGACAACTCCAGGATCCCACTTGCTGACCACAGCCCTCTCCTCTCAGCAATCTCACACTCCTCCTAACCTTTGACCTCTAGGCCTGCAGTGCTCCAACTGTGCAACGTGTACCCTTGGGGGTGAGCAAAGACTTTCCGGGGAGTAAATGGGCAGATGTGGTTTTAAAGAAACCATCATTTAGATCCTGAACTTTCAGGAGAAATTACCTTGTATCATCCAGCTAGTGCCACAATAATGCTGTATAGCAAACCACCTCAAGACTTAGTGACTTAGACCAACAATAATGTGTTCTCATAGCAACTGTGGGTCACCTGAGATGCTCCTATTGGGGCTGCAGCTTGGCAGTTGGCTGCAGCCAGGACCATCTTCCTGATCAAGTGACCAGTACAGTTGCAAAGGGCTCTGCTCTCAGAAGTTCCCCACCCCCGGGGTTAAATGCTCTGCAGTTGCTGTCTGGAAATTCTGTATAACTTGATGTTTGAATTTGCATTTTGTAAGTGACGTCTGGTGAGACAATGGAAAATGCACCAGGGACTTAAAGCTTCAACTCACTCAGGTGCAGTCCCACCTTCTGCCACCTCCCCACTCTTTCATACGATAGGTTCTTGGCAGCCTGCAAAACCCACCCCCACCCCCTGCTGGCAGCACCATGGAGCATTGATGGGCAACTTGTTTGCCTCCAATCCAGGTTCCAAGCACACCCCAGCAGGGAGGGTTACAACCTCCTGGTGGTTGCCCATTGCCCTGGGTTGGGGTAGAAGCCTGTGAGAAGAGGAGACTGGCTATTTTATCCCCAGCTGGAGCCCCACAGTCTCATTTTTCAAAGGACCCTGCAAATCATGCAGCAGGCCTGGTTGGGGCAGCCCAATTTCACACCTCATTTGGTTGCAGAAGCAGCAGCCACCTGGGGCACAGTCTCCTCTTGGTGGGGACAAAAGCAGAGAAGGCCAAACCAAACTGCATGACCAATTTCAAGCATCTGCTCTCCTTTTATCCACTAGTATCTCACAAGTCGCTAATCCTACCTTCCATGAGGCCACAGGAAGGGTATGGACGCATCATTTTCTCAGGGGAGGAAAGAGATGAGACTGACAATTCCACCTACTACAGTGCTCATTTCTAGAACCGATCTCCCTCAAGAGGAACTTCTGGGTCCACTTTCACTTTTACAATTACCTGTCTCCAGCTTTGCCAAAGAAAGATGTGTACATATGTATGTATGTTGTTTTAACCAGTGGTGCACTAATAATAAGTGTAATGAGAACTCAATCCAGGAAAAAAAAGATGTTAAATTCAGGGCTTTATTATTATAGGAAATGTTTTAAATTTTATTTCAATTTATAAAAATATTTTTGTCATAGAGAAGTAGAATTTAAATTAGGAATGTACCCATTTTATTTTAAAGTGCCAATATTTATGATACACTGGAAATTGCATTCTCTACTACCTAAACTTAAGAAGAAAAATTTTAGGTGTTACCTGAGAAATGTTTGAGCAGACACATGGTTTCTTAAAAACCCTCTAGGGTTTATGGATGGATGAGTAGAAAAATAGGGGAAGGAAACAAACAAACAAATAGACAAAGGTACCCAGTGTTCTTTTTTACTTCAATTGCTCTTTTTCACTTTAATTATTATTCTTATTATTTTTGTGTGTGTGCTAATGAAGGTGTCAGGGATTGATTTAGGTGATGAATGTACAACTACGTAATGGTACTGTGAAAAATCGAATGTACGATTTCTTTTGTATGACTTCATGGTATGTGAATATATCTCAATAAAATGAAGATTAAAAAAAAAAAACCCTCTAGGGAGTAAGCAACCAAAAAAGTTTCAAGTCTACTCATTCCCCCAGCATAGAGGAACCTTCCACTGTTATACTCCCATCACCCCCCAAACACTCGATTCCTTCCTTACCTGTTTGGAGAACCCTAAGTGATCACTTAAAAGTACTCACTTGCTCTCCTTTGATTCCTTTCTGTCCCTATCCCTCCATCACACCTGCTTGGTGAAAAATTAACCTGGATCAATTTTGCAATTCAGTTTCTCTGCTCCTATACCCAATGTGGTATTGAATTATGAACTCTAACAAAAAGACATTTTCCTTATCTTAATCTATATTCCTGTAGATGTGAACTTATTTGTAAATAGGACCTTTTTAAGATATTTTTAGTTAAGGTGTGGCCAACTGAATCAGGATAGGTCCATATTATTGGAGACCTTATAAAGAAAAGAAAACCAAAGCTAGAAGTCATAAAAAGCCACAAGGAGAAGCCAGAAGCCAGAAGTCAGCAGAAACCAGAATAGCGAGAAAAGAGAAGACATCGCCAAGTTACAGGATGCAGAGATACAAGTCAATGAACCCCAAGGACTGCTGGCAGCTAGTACCAGAACACTACAGACTTTGGGGAAAAAGCACAATGGGCAATATCTTGATTTTGGATTTCTCTTAGCCTCCAAACTGTAAGTCAATAAATAACTGTCTTTTAAGCCAATGCAATGTGCAATATCTGTCATAGCAGCCTGGCAAACTAAGGCACCCAGGCAGCTGAGCCCTGATGTAGAAAATCCTATGGCCTTGCAGGTGGATGACACAAGCAAATTCATCATTGCCCACCTCAAAAGGACTTGAGAATCCTTCCGTTTGTCATTGAGAAAGAACATCGTCCCATTCCAAACCTGGTGGTCCTTACCCACCAACAACTCCCATCTCCCTCACTCTCAAGAGACAAACTTAACCCCCAGTTGAGAATACTGAGGACACAAAGCCCACCCCTCTCAATTTTGTGCCCCTTTCCATGGTCAGAGCGTGAGGTTCTCTTCCTCTGTTCTAGACCGATGCCTTATCTGGGTTCCTTTATCCATTCCCATCTTATCTTGAGCCTTGCTCTACCATTACCAGTGATGAGTACTCTGTCTTCAGACTCTCTATTTCACTCTTACGATACTATCATTTTTTGAAGTTCATATCATTGGAAGCTACTACCCATCATTTCTCCTTTTTACCTAGTCACCAACTCCAAACCCCCTACTTTCTGTCTGCTGTCATTCTTTTCAGGCATTCACTGCTGGCTCACTGGAAACCTCTCCACTCTTTATCCTGTTATCATTTTGATAACTTCACCATCCTAGTGACTGTTCCTTTCTACACCCAACTCTCAGACCTTTGACCTTCTCTTCACAGCAATCTGTTCATCCATCTCAGCCACCCACTCCTAAGATCGCATCCTAGACCTTGTCATCACTAATAATTACACCATTTCTGAAGTTCCCTATTCAAGCATCCCAGTTTCTAGTAACACCACAACAAAACTGTTCACCTTATGAAGATTGCCAACCCATGAGCCCACAACTTTTTTCGCTATCATGTAATTATAAGCATTCACCTGTAAACACTCTCAACTTCCTTATCCTTTTCTCGCTTCCTCAAACTGACCAGGGAAAACACAATCCTGGATGAATCTGCTTTTGCAGTGATTCCACCAAAGTAACCAAACATTGCTTGAGAAAAATCACACATTGCACAAGTTTAAGACCATAAATATTAAAGGAATATTCACATCTAAGCAACCGTACTATCCTAGTAAGTTTCCTTTCATACCCTCCTAGTGGACTACTTTGTATCTTCTTCTCTCCTCAAATCTCTTCTTTCCCTCTCTGCTCTTGGCTGATAGCCTTAGTTCATCCTTACGGGAAAAATAAAAGCAATCTGAAGTCAATGACCCCACGTTTAAATCCCCAGCTCTGAGAGTTCCCCTGAGCTTGTATCTCCAACAGCAGACTGGACATCTCCATTTGGATGTCTAATTAGCTCTGCAGACCTAGCATAACCAAATAGCACTATTGATTTCTCCCAAAGAAACTAGAGTTTCTCTTCTAGTTTTTTCCCAATCTCAACAAATGGGTCTGTTCTCTACTTAATTGCTTATTGAAGTGCTCAGAGTTTTCCAATTAGGCCCCACTGGTAGTTGCCTTCCCAATATCCATCCTCCTTTTCTCCGTTACTGACAGAACCAGAGTTCAGGAGAACACGTGACCAGCCAAAATAGTCACCTTGCCAAACTCATTGACCACAAAGAGTGTTCACGAGATCTTAGTAATGGCCAATGAGATGGATTCAGACATCACTGGGAGGGATTTTTCCAAGGAAGCTTTTTAAAAGGGAACAATCCAAAGGATGTTGCTGCTTTTACCATTTTCCATTTCCCCTTTCTCTTTCATCTTGGGTAAAGTGCAGATAAGATGCCTAGAGGTGTAGCCACCACCTTAAGAGCAGAACACAGCCGATGGAGGGGAGAAAAGGATCTGTACCCCAACAGCATCATGGAGCAGCTGTCCTGTCCGTGCATTGCCTAGCTGTGGACTTCGGTTACTTTTAAAAAACTAAATCCCCACGGAGTTGAACCACTGCAATCAGGCTTCTGTACTATGCAGGTGAATGTAATTTTAAATGCAATAGCCACAATAGGATAGAACGGTGAGGGCATCCTGGCTTCAGAACTAACAGTCTCATCACAAGGAGGGTAGATGCTTTTGCTAAGTTTCCATTACAATTGGCTTATCAAAGAAAGAAACACTCAGAGGAAAATGAGTTCTAAATATAATTTCTTCTCTTCCTACACTCAGGACATGGAGTTCTTTTGCTTTGGTTTTGAGTTGTCACAGAAATATCTGGGTTTATTTTCCCATGACTTCTGCCCTTATACACTTGGAAACTGGTGCTAGGGATTCTCACATGTTTCTTTGTATGTTTTCCCTCTGTATAAACCTCTCCATGTACACACAGATGAAAGCAGCCCTACACCCAATTAATTTTTTTACAAACACTTCTCTAGTGTTTACTAGGTACCAAGCACTCTTCTAAGTGTTTTACAAATAGTAACCCACTTAATTTTCATAACAATCCTATGGAGTGAGTGCTATCTTTATCTCCATTTTTCAGATGACAAAACTGAGGCACAGAGAGGTTACCTGACCTGCTTGAAGTCCCACAGCTAGAAAATGGCACAGCTAGAATTAAAATCTAATCTGACTTCAGAGTCTGTGCATTTACCTACTCTGCCACGCTAGGCTCAAACAAACAAAAAGCAAGCAACAAACGGTCTTGGAGAAATGGAACCTCCACTCTGTTTAAAGCACCAGCTAAACTGCAAAGAAATTCAGTCACTAAACAACACATGCTCTCTGTTCTCAGAGAGATCACAATAGAGCAGAAAGGACAGAGCCACCTGATAACTAACTGAATGCAAAGCAGAATGACTAAGGGGTACAACACAGTACTGGAAACATGCTCAGGCCATGCAGGGGCATGTAATATTATCAGGATAAAATTTTCCAGGAAGCATCCAGAAGTGTAGCTGGTGCTAAGCCATGCCTCTGTTCAGGGTGCAGTAGGAGCCACAAAGAACACTTTTTCCATAGTGGTTTGGGAGAAAGAATACTGGACCAGGCTGTGTGGCCTTAGTCAAGTCACTTCCTCTCTGGGACATCAGCTTCATCCTCCATGGAGTAAGGGTTTTGGCCTGGGAGAATGAATAAGGTTGCTTCCAGTTCTGGTGTTGGATGGATCTGTGACCTTGTGTTTTTCATTTTTGAGCCTCTGCCCTCCCAGGTGCCTCACCTATTTTTTAATTGTGAACCTTTTTCCTTGTCAATAAACATAACACCCATTCATCCTTTCTAATGCCTGCATCGTAGTCTGTTGAATGCACCCTAGTTTAGTTAACTGATCCTTTTTATTCACAGAGAGGTTGTTTCCAAATTTGCTGCCACAAAAAATTTTTGTGCCTGTATCGTTATGCCCCTGTCCAATTACTTACACAGAATAAATTCCCAGGAGTGAATTTGCTAGGTCAAAGAGAAAGCACGACTTTAAGGATTTTGATACATACTGCCAAATTCCTTCCAGAAAGGTTCCCCCAATTTTCACTCCCCCAGTGGTGTATGAGAGTGCTTTTCCTCCATAATATCATCAATATTGACTTTTGCCATTTTACTGACAAACAGGCTGTTCTTTCATTTTAGTTGCTATTGCCTGGCTTACTAGTGATGTTATTATTTTTTCATAAGCTGATAGTCATAGTTCTTGATTAGTGAATTGGCTATCTGTAGCCTTTGCCCATTTTTCTATTGGTACATTCATGTTTTTCTTAATGATTCATAAATCAATATATTTTTACATTTTGCATTGTATACCTACGATATTTTATAGCTATTTTAAAGCTATCAACCCAATATTTATTACATATGTTGCAAATATTTTCTCCATTTTACCACTTGCCTTTTCACATTGCTTATTACTTAATTGAACACAGTTATTTAACTATTAGCAAATTTATTGTGGTAACATGTATAATATAAAATCTGTGTACAATTCAGTTATGGTACATTTACAGTGTTGTGATAATTGCTTAATTTTTATCAATACCAGTGGTAGACAAACTTTTTCTGTAAAGGACCAAATAGTAAATACTGTAGGCTTTGCATACCCACATTGTCTCTATCACAACTGCTCAACTCTGCTGTTGTAGAAGCAGCTGTAGATAAAAATGGACATGACTGCGTACCAATAAAACTTTATTCGTCAACACAAGTGGTGGGCCAGATTTGGCCTTTGGTTTGCCAACCCCTAATCTAGAGTGTTCTATACATCCTTTTTTTTTTTATTTTTCCACCTAAAATCCTGACATTTAGCCCTTCTGCGTTCAGCTGTATCTTCAGACCCATTCTTTGAGGAAGTCCATGGAGTTGGATTCATGAGCTTGCAATCCTGGAATTGTCTTCCTTTCCCAGTCTTCTGCCTTCACGTCATCCCGTCAGTGCTGTATTATGTAAAGGACCGAATGCTGCCATAGTTCTAGGTACTCATTTCCATTAAGTCACTTTATGAAGTAAAAATGTAAGTGCATCCTTTAGTTTTTATATATATATTTTTTTTTAGTTTTTCCTTAGAAAATTATTTCCCATATTTACAAAGAAAACCTATGGCTCTTTCTGACTTTCTGAAATATCTGGGTTTCCATAAATCCATTATTTCACTTAATCATATGCGGCATTTGCCATCATGTTACAGGTTAGTTTTGTGAGGTTGGTTCTTGGGAGATATACATTTTCTCTTTGCTACCCTGCTTATAATTAGGATGGTTGCCAACAGGTAAAATATGAGGGTTCGGTAATGGCCTCATGATCTGAATCATTAGATTTCCTCTAAGTGTATTTAAATGAGAAAAAAAGAGAGTCACATACTTTCCCACTCAATTATAGCTTTCATTTTCTTTTACAAAAACAATGCTTTATTAGAACAGACAAGCATAAATATTCCAAAAGACTAAAATGGCTAAATTTAAACTGATAGTGCACCACTTAAATTATCCTTTTAAAAAGTTAAAACACTAAGGTAATGGTATAAGAAGCATAGTTAACATTTTTTGAGTATTTATCATGTGTCAGCACTATGCTGAGTACTTTTCAAGCGTTAACTTTTTTAACTCTTATTTTACTTACAATGCATATACTAATCTTACCCCCATTTTGTAGACAAAGAAACTGACACTTCAGTTCACACAGCCAATGACAGAGCCTCAACTTGAAACCAACTGTGTCTGAATTCAGAGTCCAAGCTTGTACCCAGTATGCTAAATTGCTTTTCTCAATAATTCTTAATCATAATTCTTAAAAATTGCCTTCCCCTCCCCCATTATTAGTGGAGATAATAGCAGCCACTCATACAGGCTTGGAGGGGCCAGGCCCTGTTTTAAGGGCTTTCCATGTATCTACTCCATTAATCTTCTTGAAAACCATCCTTAGGTAGGTACTCTAATTATCCTCATTTTTCAGATGAGAAAATCAAGGCACTAAAAACTTCAGTTAGTAAATGTCAGAGCCAAACTTTAAACCCAGACTGTGTGGTGCTCCCCAGAAGCCATGCTCTTGGCTGTCACGTTACAGTTGCAAGATATTTAGAAATCACAGGAAAACATGAATATGAAAATAAAGCCACCAATAACCACTACCAAGTGCAGCTCACCTTTACTCTTTGTTTCCATTGCTGATTGAGGAAGGTGCAACTGTCATAACAAAATTGTTTTCATATTAGACCCTCCCATGGCTTTCTGCGGCAAGAGCCCTTCCTTCCCATCCTGGACCTTCTCTATAGCAAACAAGGTCCCCTGACTCGTTCCACTTGAAGGCTTCATGTTGCTTTCTTAGAATTCCCCATCAGCTCCTTGACAGCCAAGTGTTGCTGAATTTTTTTTTCTCTGTAGGCAGATAAAGAGAAACACAAGCCTGCATCTATTTAAACATTTACTATCAGGGAAAGCTAGTGATGTCTGTGTTAGGATTATTCTTCTGATCAGAAGTGAGTCATTCCCTTCTCTTTTAACCTAGATAATTTGCCCTCGAAGTTGTCACTTAAGTGGGCAGTAATATCTGTTAATTTGCCCCTTAGGAGCCCCCTGTCATTTCTGACTCAACTTGATTTAGAAAGAAAGTTTGCAATAATAATCTAGGCTTATCAGTTCATAACTTTTTATGACACACTTAAAAAGAACATAACCATTTAAAACATGGAAGGAAGACAGAGCCCAGTGCAGATATGAGCTTGCAATCTGTAGGAGAAGGACCATCTCCTAAGACTAACTGAGCATTCATGCTGGGGTGCTAAGACAGTTTGATGTATGGGGGATATTTGGTGACACATTTTTAAGGTGTGTCCCCAGACCTGCATGACAGCCACCCTTGCCTGTACTACCCAATCTCAATTTGCCAGAGCTGCCATGAGAAATGCCACACAGCTAGTTGGCTTAAACAATAGGAAGTTTTTGGCTCACAGTTTTGGAGGTTTGCAGTCCAACATCAAGGTCTCCCTAAGCCATACTTCCTCCCTGGAGTCTGTAGCGTTCTGGCGCTGGCTTGCCACGATCCTTGGGGTTCCTTGGCTTGCACCTCTGCTTCCATCACAAGGCAATGTCCTTGGTCTCCTCCTGTGGCTTTCTCTGATTTCTGGCTTCTCCTAGTTTCTAGCGTCTACAGACTGACTGTGAATGTCCTCTTTTTATAAGGCCTCCAGTGATACAGATTGAGACCTATCCTGATTCAATTTGGTCACACCCTAACTAATAATAACATCTTCAGCCGGTCCTATTTACAAATGGGTTCACACCCACAGGAACACAGATTAAGACTAAGAACATGTCTTTTGTTGGGGCATATGATCCCACCTACCACGTGTCTCTACCATCATCAGATGTGCATGCACTTTAATCTGTAATCGAACTGGGGTTGTACACAAGGGACCATGTTTCTGACAATGCAATGCCGAGATGCTTAAAATGAGACCTAATGCAATTGAAATGGGACATTGGGACTGTCACAATGAGAAATGGCTGCAAAAGGGACGTTTAATAGTGAGAATCTTAGTTACGACAAAAGAAGAGTTCATTGTTCTGATGGTGACCAATCCCTCCGTTCCCAACCAAAAGCCTTTGGCAATGGAGAAGAGACAAAAGAGGAGCAGCACAGAGGTAATAGTGGCAGCTGGGTCAGAATGAAGCTGTCATGCTTTTGGCTGACAAAATATAATCCGCTTACCATCCTACCAAACAGAAATGTTCCCCCAAGATGCTAACTATTCTATTTTCTGCACAAACACCTTGCTAGATTTAAGAGCCCAAGAGGCTACTTTATTGTTTAAATTTCAGTGAGATCGCAGATCAATTCCAACGTGTCAGAAAATCCAATAAGAAGAGACACTGAAATTTATGTATTTATTTAAAGCCGGCTGCTAAACAATCATATGCATCTTACTTATAATCATCCACTACAGTTTATAAGTTATTAGCCACAGCAGATTGTCTTTTGGAGGAGGTGGGAAAGTAAATTAAATTCCACATGGCTTGTAGTAATATGTCTGTCTGACAGCCCAAGATGAGAAGGTACAACAGCACTGTATCCAGGGAGGCAGAGGTGGCTGTGGGTTGCGTTATGGGCTCTCTTTGTCACTACAGCAAAAGAAGAGCACTGCTAAGGTCAGCTAGCAGCTGTTGACTGCGATCTTCTTTGTACCAGGCAATCTGTTAAACACCCCAAGGCTACAAAAGCCTAAGGTGGCACCCCTGCACTCAAGAAGTTGGATATCCAATTGGAAACATAAGACAGAATGTGCTCATGGCTCATGACAGAATGTTTGTGTTGTCAGAGTTCAGAGAACAAAGAGATTGTACCTCCCTGGATAACTAGGAAAGGCTTCTTAAAGAGGACCTGATGTAATATGGTGTCTTAGAAAGGGGTAGTATTTGGGAAGCAGGGAAAGGGGGAGAGAAGACATTCAGGTGGGGAAACTGTGTGGCCAAGGCACAGAAGTGGGACTTCCCAAGGCATGTTGAGAGGAGAATGATGCTTTCCTTTGGGACAGGGGGTTGGTTCAGGGGAATGAGGGAGATGAGGCCAGAGTGGGGTGGAGGCCAGAATCTTCTAGTATCATCCCTGGAAAGTATCTGCAGGATACAAAGGATAACCCAGGGCCCCCACAGACTCTCCAGTGTTCTGAGCTCACTCAGTGGGTCCCTGAGGGCCTGAGAGAGTGAAGGGGATTCAAGTGAGATATCATTGACCCAACAGGTGGACATTAGCTAGAAATCTCACCTACCCCTCTCTCTTCTTCATCACCACTTTTTATATAAAACACTGAGAAACAAAATGGGAAGCAACTTCAGAAAATTCTCCTCTCACACATGGAACAAATTAAGCAAAGCATGGGGAGTTTTCTTGCCAGTACTGCAAGGAGGAGCTTCATTCAAGCACTAAGTTGAACTTCCATTCTTGGCCAGTGTGCCAGTTTGTATGTATTATGTCCCCAGAAAAATCCATGTTCTTTAATGCAATCCTGTGGAGGCAGATGTATGAGTGTTGATTAGGTTGGAACCTTTGGATTAGGTTGTTTCCATGGAGATGTGACTGACCCAACTGTGGGTAATATCATTGATTGGATTATTTCCATGGAGGTGTGGCCCCACCCATTCAGCTGGATCTTCATTGGTTACTGGAGTACTTTAATAAAGAGCCACTCAGGCCCAGACGCTTGTTGCAGCTGAGAGACACATTTTGAAAATGGCCATTGAAAGCCGACACTGACATTTTGGAGAAAACCATTTTAAAACACAGCCTGGGATCAAGCAGATGCCAGCCACGTGCCTTCCCAGCTAACAGTTTTTGGATACCATCAGCCATTCTCCAGTGAAAGTACCCTACTGTTGATGCCTTAGTTTGGACACTTTCATGGCTATAAGACTGTAACTTTGTAACCAAATAAACTCCTTTATAAAAGCCAAATCCATTTCTGTTGTATTGCATTAGCAAACCAGAATAGCCAGGCACTGGGTGATGGCAACAAATGAAACCAAAGGTACTCAAGTACTCAGGGCACCTCCAGACCTCTGAGGATGACAGATACTCAACAAATCAATGCGTAATATTCAACAGGTTAATGTGTGTATAAAAACTTGGGAGAAATATGGAGGGAAAGTCTAGTGAGCTAAGAGAGACTACAATGGGGGCTCCGGAGAAGGCCTATCTGAAGAAGTGACATTTATGCTGAGATCTGAGGTGAGCAAGCATTAGCTACTTTCCCCCTGTCTGCTGTTCCTCATGCAGCATCAGTTAGAATTAAGTTTGGCTGCAAGCAACGGAGATCCACAATAAGAGCAGCTTAAATGAGATAGAAGTTCATTTGTCTCTCATGTAAAAGTATGAGGATCAGAGAACTAGGGTTGGAAGAGTGGATCCACAAAGTCATCTAGAACCCTGGCCCCATGTAAGTCTCCAATGTCCCATTTTTAGGGTGTAGTACTCACCCTAATGGTTCAAAAAGGCTGCTAGAACTCCAGCCTTTCACATCTGAATTCCAGGAAGTAGAATGGAAGATGGGACATAGACTAAGAAGACAAATGATGTGTGTCAAATGTATATTAGGACAGGCTCCTGAGAACTATTACATGACACTTATCCTTAAATCACTTGGCCAAAATGTAGTTACATGACAAGGGAAGCTGGGATTTTATTTCTCTTTATTTCTGGCAACTATGTGTCCAACTAAAAATTTGGGTTCTATTACCATGGAAGAATAGATAAAAATGGACAAACACTAGCTTATATTACAGGCTAATAGATATCAGCACCTTCAAAGAATTTTGACTTGACCCTCCTCCTTTACAGTCCCATACTTGGCAGTCTCATCCAACTATGACCAGTGTGCAGATGAATTTTCTCTCAAGTTCAACCACTATAGTTCCAATCATCTGTTGTATACCTCCACCCAGACGCTAATAGACCTCAAACTCAGCACCTCCAAAATGTAAATCTTTAACTTCCTTCCCCCATTCTACTTTGTTCTCCTGCGTTCCATTTTTTTCCTTTAATTGCTCTACTTTGTTCCCCTGTGTTCCCTTTTTTTTTCTTTAATTGCCTCACCACTCCCTCCCCACCCCATTACTCATCACCCAGGCTCGAGTCCTTGCTGTCAAGTTTGTCTCCTCCTCCTCACTTCCTCCACATGCCATCTGTGGCTAAGCCCCTATTGTGTCTTGCCTTGGCTCCTATAATGGCTTTTTGGTGGCTTCAAACACCGTCCCCTGCTCCAATCTTCCTGACATATGGTGACCTGATTAATGATCTTGACCTCTGGAATTGGTTGCTTCCATCTCTTTTCCCAAAATATCCATATGTCTCCCTATTACTTACAAATACAACCTATACTCCTTAGCCCAGCACTCAAGTCTTTCCAGAAAGTGATCCCAGACTCTCTTCCATTCAACAAACATTGAGCTCTGAGTATGTACCAGAATCGGTTCCAGGTTTTGCATGCATCATTGAAGAAGACAGATACACACCAAGCCCCCATCCTTGTGGAGCTTATATTCTGTCTTTTGACTGTTTTCCCTTCATTCCAGGTAATCTAAGTCATTTGCTGTGCCCATACAGGGCCCATCTTTGCTTATGTTATTCACTCTGTCTGGAATATTTTTTCTCTTTCTCTAGAGCAGAGGTTCTCAACTAGGATGATTTTGTCCCCCAGGGGATGTTTGGCGACATCTAGAGACATTTTTTGGTTGTCACAACAGGGAGGTACAACTAGCATCCAGTGGGTAGATACTGCTAAGCATCCTGCAACAACAAAGAAGCTGCTGTTCCAAAATGTTAATAGTGCTGAGGTTGAGAAACCCTGCACTGTAGCCAAGTTGTATCTTGCCAGCTCAAATGTCACCTTCATGAAGCTCCCATGATCACTTTGCACAACCCTATCACCTTCTCCACTGGACTCCTGAGTGCACTGTATGTACCTTCTGATGGCTCCCATCACTTTCCACTTGGTGTGCTTGTCTGTCATCAACCCTACTGAGCTGCAAAAGTCCAGAGGGATGGATTTCTGCCAGATTCATCTCTGAGTTCTCGGGGGCTAGTGCGGAGCTTAGCTTGCAGCAAAAAAAAGAAGTTCTTAAATATTTGTTTTATGCAGGAGCAGGGAATACACACCCAAGCGTCTGCCTCTTCTTCCAAACTATAGTTCCTAGGAATTGGGTAGCCTGAAGGTTCCTGCTTGGGAGGGAAGCTTGCCAGGCTGCTTAGGGCCATACCTGGATGAGACTCAACTGGCACCACACTGCAGGAAAGACTGCCTCTGCCCTCCTGAAAGGGAAGGTGCCAGTGGAAAAAAAATACTGAACAATCATGGCAGAGAATGTGACTCTGCGTGCCCACAGAGGCTGCCTGTAAAAATAACTGGAAGCTGGAAGAGCCTTGGGTTGGATGGATGCTGGCCAGGGTTTTAAGTGGGTTAGGGCAACAAGTAACCTCAGCTGCTCTCTGAGTCCTAATGGAGCAGAGACCAGGGCTGTGCCTGGCTCCCAGTCAAGGGCCCACTCCCCATGAGGCCCAAACAAGGACACACTGTCAGATGAGGGCTCAGGATTAAGTGTCAACCATCTCTCTTAATTCAATCTTTTTTGTCCAATTTCTTGAGCTCTCTAGGACACTAAGCACCCTGGCAGGTCCAAAAAATTGCTGAATATGAAGAAACCTTCCCTGTCGTCTCAGAATCCTGCTGAAACCACGTGTGCCAGCTTCTCCTCTCGAGCTGCTTGGAGCAAGAAGCTCTGCTCAGCACTATTTTTTTTCAAATCTGCCTGGCAGTTAAAATGGCAATAATATCTGCAGAGTCCCCACTCTGAATCCCTGAAAGCAGGCACCAGGGAGCTGTGGGGCTTTTGCAAAAGGAATGATTAAAGTCAAGTTGGGGAGAAGAAAATGGTTCAAAGCCACAGTCGAAGCCCAAAGCCACAGAGTTTCAGTGAACATTTAGCTATTAGATTTATTCCAACAGGGAATATCTGTCACGCATCCATGAATGCAGAGCAGACTTGAAATTAATAAAGTAGCATAACCAGTCAACCAAGTTAGTTCTCTCAACTTTCTATCTAATCCTTTCCATGTTCGTAATCCAAGCACCACAGTGGATTTGATGTTGGGAGAGGAGCACTCACTGCTGTGTTTTCTCCCTTATATGGGATCATGGAGCCTAAGGAAGGGCAAAGATGTGCTTTCCAGGGACAGAATGGTGGTATGGTGCCCTGGATCATGTGGCCATCTTCTTTCTTTAAGGTTCAGCCAAGAATGAGACTCCAACTTTAAGCACTAACTCAGCCTGTCCAACAGGAATATAATGTGACCCATGAATGCAAGCCAAAAATGCAATTTTAAATTTTCTAGTAGCTACATTTAGAAAAAGCTATAAAAATAAATAAATAAATTTTAATAAAATATTTTACTTAACCTAATGTATCCAAAATATTATCATTTCCACATGGAATCAATATAGAGAATATTAATAAATAATTTACATTCTTTTCATTGTATTAAGTCTCCAAAATCCATTGGGTATTTTACACTTACAGGTCATCTCAGTTTGAGCTAGCCACATCCCAAGCACTCATCTAGAGTGCAGATCTAGAATAATTCAGTATTTTTGCAAGGAATTTGCCCCCAGACACCAAGGTATCAGAGAATCAACAGGACACTAGAATACGACCTGAAATATAATGAGATGGAGCAGTTTTTTAATTTAGTAGAACTCCTCTCCAGGGGAACACATACCTCATGTGATTGGAAGAAATAGTTTGAAAAACTCCCTGAGGCAAGAATAAGGATAGAAGTGGAGATGGGAAAACTCCTGAGGGGAATGCTAGGGCAACAGAGATTGACTGCTAAACATGAAGCTCTCAGGGATTTCATTGACACTTGAAACTTGAAGTAATCTTTAATTACTTTTCTTGGGCCCAGATGGAGGACACAGGCAGATATAACAACAGCAACAGACTATATTACTGCAAAAAAAATGTAAAAATTAAAATTTATAACAAGAAGACATTAGGGAAATTGTGACCCACCCATAAGAAAGAATATTTTGCCATGATTAAAATGCCATTTAGAAACATGGGGATATATATTTAATATAGAATTTTAAGTGGAGGAGAAAAGCAGGATTGAGTACACTTGTCTGTAAACACTGATCTACATTTAATAAATGCAAAGAGAAATGACAAAGAAGAAAAGAAATATGCCAAAATGTTGCCATTGTTTTTACTGGAATGTAACATTATGGGTGATTTTTCAGGACTTTCCAGTGTTTTCTCAGTGAACTCGTGTTACTTTCATAATTGGAGAGAGGAATAAAATTTTAAAAAAACAATGACTCACATGCCAGAATTCCCCCAATTCTGTAGCTGCTTAATTATTTGAGTGTGTTTGTAGTGTGTGCCCATATGTACATATACACATATCTTCAGACATGTGTGTACATGGGTTTATGTGTATCTTCCTGAGCTGTCTCTGGTTCATTAGCCTGATCCCAGGCTAATGCCCAGTATATTGTGAGTGAAGATAATCTTTTTCCACCTTAACATAATTACTTCCATGGGCTGGAATAACCTTTCTGTAGCCATTCTAGACTCATTTCTAAGTGTCACCCCCAATGGCTTTTTGAGAGACAATATATCTCATGAATATTTCCAGCTAAGAGTGGAATGATTTCCTCCCTACATCTTATTTGTTAATAAGACAATAAGTCACCTCTGATCTCTAAATTCTCATTCCTAAATCTCACCCAGAGAAAAAGAACCCTAGATGTTTATGCAACCAAAAAATTAAGCCACCTCACTTTCATGACATCTAATCTTATGAGGCTGACTGCACATTTTTCAATAGCCTGTTTTGTATGATAGGGATAAGAGGGAGAGCAAAAGCTGACTGAATTGAAGTAGAAAATGTAAACTATTCACTAAAAACTCCCAAGTAATGTTAGAAAAAGTTTAATCATTAAGTATTTAAGACTGCAACATATTTAGCTAAGAGATATATGCTAAGAAGACTTTATAAAAGAAAATCATCTATGTGAAAAATTTCTTTTTTTCATCAGTATGGTAAATTGGATATGCTGAATAACCCCCTCAAATAAAATAGCTCATACTCTGGCTGAGAAGACTTTTCAAATTTTATTTGAACATAAAGCTGTCATAAAGAAAAGAATATGTTGATCCCCACAATGAAGTGAAACCAGGAACCCTGGGAATGCCAAAGGCTGCACTCACACTGGGGATTTTTGCCAAAACCAGTAATCCTTGAACTTCTGCTTTAATGACTGACTCAGGTACAGGGGACAAAAGTTAAAGCCGAGGACATACTAAAAGTGAGGAATAAAAATGAGATTCCTGCAAAAAGGTAGGTCTCCAAAGGACTTCACCCACATGATGTCCACTGAACAGAAAAGAGTGGAAAGGAAACTATTTCAACCCTGTGGTTAGGAAGAATAAAATTAAAAACTCCTGTGGGAATTCATAACCACAGGTCAACCTCTACATAGGTTTATGGTCCAAATTTCAGTTATTTATGTAGTCTGAAAGATCTCAAATGGAAAATTTAATTGGTAGTGTTCCAAAGTGACTGGCAAGAGAAAATACAAGTTCTCAATGTCAACCTAAAGACTTTCCTTAGATAAATTTCCAACAAAAATGAGCAGTTCACAATAAAAAATAACAAAGCACAAGAAAAAAGGTACATTCTAGGGCCTTTAAATGATGGGTTAGGTATCTGGACTAACCCTCCCAGTGAAACAAACTAAAAATTTTTATTTTAAAAAAACATTTATCTTCTACTTCTGGGAAGATAAAGTAGATGTACTTTTCCCTGTTCCTTCCCATAAGTACAACTAAAAACCCTAGAACTTAAATATAAAACAAACTTAAGAAGACTCTGAAAGGTAGAGAGAAGAAGGCAGATGGGCTAGAAATTTCAGGACCCAAGGAATGACATGGTGATGGGTTCCCTGGATTCCTTTTTGGCTCACATATCCCAGATTTGAAGGTGAAGAAGTTGACAACCAGATACACCAGTGGGTGTGGACAAAAACTGTCCCAGCAAAAGCCTGCTCTTTCTAGCCAAAGTATCGGGAAAGGATCAGCTTAGCAATACAGAACACTTTCAGACAATAAAATCTCTCTTCCAGTCAAGCTCATAGGAAAAAAAAAAGCCCCTCCCCAATTTACACCAGCAAAGACCAACTAGGGAGCTTAGATTTCCATGCTCATGAGGCTGTAATGAAACACTCCAACACCCTCTCTGCTGTGGTGTCAGAAAAGGCCAATAGGGAGCCAGAACTTTCATCCCCACCAGTTCAGTAATGAGGACAAGTCCCTACCCACAGTTTCAGTGGAGTCAGTGGAGACCATGTGGGGGAACAGAATACGCAACCTTTCCCGGGAGTAATGAGGAGCTACCTTTTCCCCCAGGTGTCAGTGGGGCCAAGTGGGAAAACTGGATTTCTACCTTCTCTTTGAAGTAATGAGTTGTCACCCCACACTCCCCTGCCAGAGTGATGTCAAAGAATACAGTTGAAACAGAAGGTTTCAATAAGATCCAGAGTTTTATAACATAGCATGAAAATGTTCAGGTTTAAGTGGAAATTGCTTGTCATACAAAGAACCAGGAAGATCTTAAGCTGAATGGGAAAAAAAGACAATCAACAGATGTCAACTATGAGGTGACAGATATGTGTGAAATATCTGACCAAGGTTTTAAAGTAGCTATGATAAAAGTGCTTCAACAAGCAATTATGAACATGCTTGAAACAAATTTAGAAATGGAATGCCTTGGCAAAGAAATAGAAAGTCTCAGCAAAGAAAGAGAAAATAAAAAGAAAAGCCAAAAGGAAATTTTAGAACTGAATAATACAATAAAGCAGTATGAAAAGCTCATAGATGGGTTCAATAGCAAAATGGAGGGAACAGAGGAAACCATCAGTTAAATGGAAGATAGAATCTGAAAAATTACCCAATCTGAACAGAGAGAAAATAGACTGAAAAATAAATAACAGAGCCTGAGGGACTTGGTGAACTATAACAAAAGATCTAACATTCCTGACATTGGAGATGTGGAACAACAGAAGAAAGAGGATGGGGATCAAAAATAACCCAAGAAATAACAGTTGCAAACTTCCCAAATTTTGCAGGAGACGTAAACCTAGAGATTCAAGAAGCTGAGTGAACCCCAAACAGTATAAACCCAAATAAAATCATGCCAAGAATCATCATAGTTAAACTTCTGAAAACAAAAGACAAATAAAATATCTTGAGAGCAGCCAGAGAAAAATGACACCTTATTGATGAGGAAAAACAATTCAAGTGACAGTAGATTTGTCATCAGAAACCATGGAGACCAGAAGTAAGTGATATAATATATTTCAAGTGCTGAGAAGGAAAATAATAATAATAATAAAAATTGTCAACCCAGAATCATATACCCAGCAAAAATACCCTTCAGGAATGAAGAGAAAATCAAGATATTCTCAGATGAAGGAAAACTAAGAGAATTTGTCATCAGCACACCTTACATAAAAGAATGGCTAAACAATCATAGCTGGAGATTTTAACCATCTCTCTCAGTTCCTGACAGACCAAGGTCATCAAGAGCATAGATTTAAACAACATGAGTAACCAATTTGTCCCAATTGACTTCTATAGTACAAAAAACCCATCTGTAGAATATAGATTCCCTTTAAGAACACATGCATCAGCGGTCAAGCTGGACTATTTGCTAGGCCATAAAGCAAGTCTCAACAAATTTCAAAGATTTAAATCATACAAGTTATGTTTCTGACCACAGTGGAATTAAACTAAAAATCAGGAGTTTTTAAGATCATTAGAAAATTGCCAAAAACTATCAAAGGATCATAACTTTTTTGGGGGTGTCCACCTCTTTCTCATCCATTTTTGCTTTCAAGTGTGCATATATATGTGTGTGTGTGTGTGTGTGTGTGTGTGTGTGTGCATATATATAAATGACATTTGTACCTTTGTTAGCTGCCTGTATACATTGTCCCCAGGAATGCCATGTTCTATTAACATCCCCACACCTTCCTGTAGGTCTGGCCCCCTTGCCTATCATTCTGACCTTGTTGGTAGTTACGATCATTGCAACCACCTGGCTTCCTGGTGGTTAAGCACTGTCACTATTACACCATTGCTCTGGGGCTCCATCTTCACCATTGCTATCAACTGGCCAAACTCTGTGCCAGCCTCTCCTACCATCAGCCCTGGACTGGAGGGGGAGCTGCCACTGACCTGGGATGTTGATGTCCCTATCACCAGCACATTCTGGATGTTGAATGGTATGTCCTCTGGGCCTTCTTAAGGAGTAGAATCTTCTAGTGGGTTGTCTGTCCTCACATAATATATGCATTTCAGCATGCCCCCTTCCCTACCCCTTTTAATGCCTTATTCTACCATGTGCCAGAACAGTTCAGTTATTTCATCCCTGGTCAGCATGGGCCATTGTTTTTTCCAGGTTTCTAGAAGCCATCCTAACAGCAAGTTTGCATTATTTCCAGGATGTTAAATTCTGTGTCCCAAGAGCGTTACCCCTAAGTTAAGAAACTCTCTCTTATGTAGTTGTATGTTCGCTGCCATTGATGGCACACCCTCAGAATCTAATCTCATGCCTCTTCCTCACATCCTGCTATTCCATGCTGACTAGCTCTTCCAGTTCCTTTAGGCTATAGGCCCTTTCTCCCCCTAGCAGACCCAGGACATCCCTGGTTAACCAGCAAAGGAGGTAGGGACACCTCCTGAGGTGGACACCTATTGCTGTGTGTTGGCAAGATCTCTGTCTTTCCATTCAGGAAAAGTCCTAGTTCTTAATGGAAAGGAGTGGTCACTTCTGAAATCTTAGAAGGTTCAGAAAAGCCTTGGGGAGTCAAATATTCAGAGCCATCCACCCAGATATCCCCATCCCATGTGTTAAAGTCCCAGGTTTTCCCAAATAGGTCCCAGACTTTGACATAACAGACTTGCCTTAGTTGAGCACCCAATGATCTTTGAAGTATCATGCACTCAGCTATCACTGCCTTGCTCAGACATTGACCAGGAGGTTTCTCCAAGAAGAGGATGACCTTGGCTTGAAAACCAAGGCAGACCCTGAGGGAGATAATAGCTGGAGGCCATCAGATAAATGCACTCATAGCAGCTAAGAAGCATTTTTTCTTGAAAGGTAAGCTGCATGGCATTTCTCCATGTCTGCCACAGCCAATTTTAGAAAAGGAGAAAGGTTGCAAAATCAATAATCCATGTATCTATGAAAAGAAGCTAGAAAAAGAATAGCAAATTAAACCCAAATAAAGTAGAAGGGAGGAAAAAATAAAGATAACAGCAGAAAGCAATGGAATAGAAAGCAGATATACAAGACAGAAAATCAAAAAAAGTCAAAAATGAGTTCTTTGGAAAGACTTATAAAATTGATAATGCCTTAGCAAGATTTATCGAGAAGTAAGAGAGAGCAAGAACACAGACTGCCAATCTCAGGATTTGACATATATTTAAAAGATAATAAAATGATATTATTAACAATTTCACACTAATATTTCTGACAACTTAGATGAAAGGAACAAATTCCTTGAAAAGCACAACTTACTGAAATAGTTACACACATGCGAAAAGAAGATTTAAATAATCCTATATTTGTCAAAGTAATTGAATCCATAATTGAAAATCTTTCACAAAGAAAACTCTAGACTTAGATGGCTTCATAAGTGAATTCTTCCAAATATTTAAGAATTAAATCATACCTATCTTACACAAACTCTTGAAATAGAGAATGAGGAAACATCTTCCAACTTGTTTTATGAGGCCAGTATAACCATAATACCATAAGCTGTCAAGAATATTAAAGATAGTAAACTTACAGGCCAATTTCTAACAGAATAAGATACAAAAATTCAAAAGAAAATATTAATAAATCAATTTCAGCAAGTGTAGGTTTTCCCAGGTTGATCTAACATTCAAAAATCAAGCAATGCAAAAAACAGTCATTCAATCTGGTTATATAAACAGTTACTGAAAACTTCTCTCCAGAGATTCAACAGAAAAAGGACAATTCTGAATTATTTGAAACTCTGGAGGAGGATACAGACTGGAGAAGGACCCTGCAGATGCCAAATTGAAGAAAGAGAAAAATACCAGGTAGGAATCTTCCATCCTGGACCAGCTAGTCCTCTCCCCTCCCCCTCACTTGGTCTTAGTGTGGGAAAGGCACAGAATCAACAGATGGGACACCTCCCACCATGGACACAGGCTTGAAAATCTCTCACAGCAGTAAGACAAACCCCCAGGTTTGAAGAACTGGGGGGACAAAGGAGGACATTTCAAGGCCCAAGTCAGTGAGGGAAAAAGAAACAGAAAACTTGGACAGACACTGTGTTTCCAGCCCTGAATCTGAAAACCCTTCCCCCACCCTTGAGAGAAGCAGCAGCCAGCAGCCTTTTCCTTGCCTTGAGGTTGGCTGGAGTACATGGACAGCTGGAAGAGTACTCTGTCACAGGTGGAGCCCCGCATCAAGTCAGATTTGGGCTGGCAAAGTGAGGACACAGAGTCCCACAGTTTCAGCTCACCTGTGTAGGACACAGCTTCTGAGGACAATTAAGTTATCAAACAGCACCATCTACTGGGCAGTCCAGAAGATGCAAGGGAATTGAAACACTTTTAAAAAGATGCTCCAGACCCTTTCTTAGGACCACAGGATCTGGTCTACACACCCTGTATAGAAACCTGGCCCTATTTTGGCTGAGAAATGCAGAAGACCCAACTGTTAAAGCAGGGCTCTAAAACAAACCCTGGTCTATGCTGGATGGCAGAAAACAGAGCATCACTGGAAGCCAGAAGATTTGCATTGCTACACACAGTGAACTTGCTGGGGTGCCCAGGGCCTACCTCCCACCCCTGTGGCATGCCATGGTGGGTGCCTGATTTGGGGGGGCAGAGTGGGGGGTGGCAGAGACAATCTGACAACTGGCCAGCAAGAGAAACAAAGAAAAGATAGAGATCAGAGACAGCCAACAAGAAAACTCTAGGCAAAAGAAATAAAACAACCTGCAGAATAACCTAATCAAGAAAATCAGATGCCTAGACAAGCAAAAAATCATGAGCCACACCAGAAAACATGAAGATATGGCCCAGTCAAAGGAACAAACTAACACCTCAACTGAAATTCAAGAGTTGAAACAACTAATTAAAGAGGTTCAAACAAATCTTGTAAATCAAATCAACAAGTTGAAAGAAAACGTGACAAAAGATATGAAGGATATAAATAAGACACTGGGTGACCGTAGGGAATTCATAAGCTTGAATAAACAACAGAACTTATGGGAATGAAAGTCACTAGAGACAAGACAAAAAATACAGTGGGGACATACAACAGCAGACTTGGAGAGGCAGAAGAAAAGGATTGGGGAACTAGGAGACAGGACATCTGAAATCCTATACATAAAAGAACAGATAGGGAAAAGAATGGAAAAATATGAGCAGGATCTCAGGGAACTGAATGACAACATGAAACACATGAATATGCATATTATAAGTATCCCAGAAGGAGAAGAGAAGGGAAGGGGGGCTGTGCTGGTTTGAATGTATTATGTCCCCCAGAAAAAGCATATTCTTTGATGCAGTCTTGTGGGGCAGACGTATTAGTAAGTCTTCATGTTTTCTGGTGTGGGGATTAAGTTGGAATGTTTGGATTAGGTTGTTTGCATGGAAATACACCCCACCCAACTGTGAGTGATGACTCTGATTGAATAATTTCCATGGAGGTGTTACCCCATCCATTAAGCGTGGGTCTAAATTAAATCACTGGGGCCATATAAATGAGCTGACAAACAGAAGGAACTCAGTGCAGCTGTGAGTGACATTTTGAAGAGGAGCTGCAACCTAGAGGCAAATGTCCTTGGAGAAAGCCATTTTGAAACCAGAACTTGGAGCAGATGCCAGCCACATGCCTTCCCAGCTAACAGAGGTTTTCCAGACACCATTGGCCATTCCTCTAGTGAAGACACCTGATTGTTGATGCATTACCTGGGACACTTTATGGCCTTAAGACTGTAACTTTGTAACCAAATAAACCCCCTTTATAGAAGCCAATCCATTTCTGGTGTTTTGCATCCTGGCAGCATTAGCAAACTAGAACAGGGGCAGATAGAATAATAGAGGAAATAATCAATGGAAATTTCCCAACTCTTATGAAAGACATAAAATTACAGGTCCAAGAAGCATGGTGTACCCCAAACAGAATTGATCCAAATAGACCAACTCCAAGACACTTACTAATCAGATTGTCAAAGGCCAAAGACAAAGAGAGAATTCTGAAGGCAGCAAGAGAAAAGCAACCCATCACATACAAGGGAAGCTCAATAAGACTATGTGCCCATTTCTCAGTAGAAACCATGGAGGCAAGAAGTCAGTGGTATGATATATTCAAGATATTGAAAGGGAAAAATTGCCAACCAAGAATCCTATGTCTGGCAAAAATGAAGGAGAGTTTAAAATATTTACAGATAAACAGACCCTGAGAGAGTTCATGAACAGGAGCCCTCCTCTACAAGAAATACTAAAGGGAGTGCTACAGACAGATAGGAAAAGACAGGAGAGAGAGATTTGGAGAAGAGTGTGAAAATGAAGATATCAGGAGACAGAAAGGGGATAGAGGTCAGGTATTTGATGCTGAAGGAGTACAGAATGTTCAACAGGATTGATTTTATAGATCCAGAAATGGATAGCACAATACTATTTGATGGTAATACAATATTTTAAGTACACTGAACAAAGATGACTGTGAGTACAGTTGAAAGAGTAAGGTTAGGGGCATTTATGACACTAGAAGGAAAAATAGAAGACAAAGACTGGGACTGTATAACTTAGTGAAACCTAGAGAGGTCAATGATTATAATTAAAAGTACAAATATAAGAATGCTTTTACATGAGGGAGAAGAAATGAATGTCAACTCTGCAAGGTGTTGGAAATGGGGTGGTGTTCTAGTTTGCTAATGCTGCCAGGATGCAAAATACCAGGAATGGATTGGCTTTTATAAAGGGTTTATTTGGTTACAAAATTACAGTTTTAAGGCCATAAAGTGTCCGAAGTAAGTCATCAACAATCAGGTACCTTCACTGGAAGATGGCCAATGGTGTCCGAAAGACCTCTGTTAGATGGGAAGGCACATGGCTGGCATCTGCTCCAAAGTTCTGGTTTCAAAATGGCTTTCTCCAAGGACGTTCCTCTCTAGGCTGCAGTTCCTCAAAAATGTCACTCTTAGTTGCTCTTAGTCTGCTTTCAATAGCCTTTTTCAAACTGTCTCTCATCTGCAGTTATTCTCTCAGCTTCTGTGCAATCTTCAAAGTGTCCCTCTTGGCTGTAGCTCCTCTTCAGAATGTCACTCTCAGCTGCACTGAGTTCCCTCTGTTTGTCAGCTCATTTATATGGCCACAGTGATTTAATTTAGACCTAACCTGAATGGGTGGGGTAACATCTTCATGGAAATTATTCAATCAGAGTCATCACCCACAGTTGGGTGGGGAACATCTCCACGGAAACACTCAAAGAATTACAATCTAATCAGCACTGATAACGTCTGCCCACACAAGATTACATCAAAGATAATGGCATTTGTGGGGCATAATACATTCAAACCAGCACTGGTAGTAAGGGGAAAAATGCAATCAATGCAAAATAGAGTCTATAGTTAACAGTAACATTGTAATATGCTTCCATCAATTGTAACAAAGGCAATATACCAAAGCTAAATGTCTATAAGAGGGGAATATAAGGGAGCAGTATGGGATTCTTGGTGTTGGTGGTGTTGTCTGACCTTTTTATTTTATTTTATTATTTTATTTTATTTTATCTTATTTTTATTTTTTATTTTATTTTCTTCAGTCTACTTTTTTTTCTTTTTCTTTTTTTCTTTTTCTCTTTTTTCTCCTCTTCCTCTTTCTGTGTGGAAGAAATGGAAATGTCCTCATATAGATTGTGGTGGTGAATGCATAACTATTTGATAATACCAGGAACCATTAATTGCTTACTTAGAAGGAAATGTATGGTGTGTGAATAAAACAGTTTTAAAAATAAACGGGGAAAAAATCAAGCTATACATTTCACCACATTAACAGAGAAAGGGCAAATATAGAATCATCTCAACAGATTCAGAGAAAGCATTTGATAAAATTCTGCATGCAATCCCAATAAAAATTCCAATTAGAAACTTCCTAATCTGATAAAGGGAGCTCTAAAACCTATTGCTAACAATGTATGTAATGTTGAAATATTGGACACTTTTCTCCTCACTTCCAGAGCCAGGCAAAATTGCACACTATCATCACTCCTTTCAACTTCAAATTAGTCATCCTAGTCACCATAATAGGGTGAGAAAAATAAATAAGGGGTATCAAGTTTGTATAGAAAAAAGCAAAACTCTTATTTTTTGCAAATGATGTGCTTGTGTACACTGAGTATCCAAAATAATTTACAAACTATTGGAATGGATGAATGAATTTAGCAAGGTTACTGGATGCATGGGCAAGATACAAAAATAGAATCACTTAGGAGGTAATGTCACATCTTCTAAAAGCTGGCTTCAAGGTCTTTCCTGCCTTTATCTGGCAAATTACCTTGCTTCTCCATACAAATGTTCATCTTAATGCAGATGAGAGGAAAAAATGACAAGAGCAATTTCCACATTCTTTGGAGGAGGGTGAATGATTCTGTCAAAAGGGGAAGTTGTTGCTTTGTTTAGAAGAACAAATTTTTAAAGAGTTGTTGGTTACAAAAACGTAAGGAATAAGATTGTAAACTTAGATATGAAACTGGTTATTGCCCTACAGGGCAATAAAACCATCACCTTTGAGGTTGTCTTTTCTAAATGACAGAAATCGTGTGCATCTCTACTGGACAAAACCCAATTCCATTGAGGCAATGAAAAAGTTGAGGTTATGGATGTTGGTGATGGTAGCACAATATTGGGACTGCAATTAATATCACTGCACTGTACACTCAAAAGTGGCTAATTTCATCAATTGTAACAAATGTTAGCTACTGTTTAAAATAATAGAATTACCAAAAAAAGTGTTATCAAATGTAACAAATTTTCGACACCAATGCAAGTGTTGGTGGAGAGATGATGTATGTGAATCCTGTTTCTTTTTTCTTTTTCTTTTTTTTTTTTTTTTGCATGATTGTTCTGTAAACCCACAACTTCTCTAACAAAATTTAAAAAAAAGAAAAAGAACTAGAGAATGAAAAACAACATGGTATCAAGGATCTGAGAATAGTATCATATTATTGTTTGGTTGAAAGATCATGGGATGTTTAGCATAGGGAATGGAAGATTAGAAGAATTGTGCCTTTTTTTGAGCTTTAATTCTTTGACAATTGTATACCCAATTTCAATCCAAATATAAAAAGAGAGTGCTTCAAAAATGACAGAGGCTTCATTGCTATAACTTTATTCAGGTTGAGCAACTATTTCTGGATTCTTAATGGTTTATGTATGAAAACCATGGGTTCCTTAGATATGTTTGTCACTGTGATTGAGAACAAGATAATATAATTTCCGAAACAGAGGAAGTCCTAGAAGCAATTTCAGTTTCATGTACAGTTTTAAAGCAGCATTGATTAAGCTTTACTTTAAAAAATATACTTCATATGTTAATTTAATACATCCTTTTAAAATTTAAAAACAAATGCAAACATTCAGACATAAAAGAGACGGATATTTTTAAAAATAGAATACATGTTAACAGCTTGTAAGATGTTCTTCCATGGCTTTTTCTATGCTATTACAAACATATATCCTGAAATATGTATTTGGGTTGTTTTTTGTTTGTTTCAATAAATAAGATTGTATAGTACACATGATTACACATTCCTCACATAAAAATGTACCAAGGGTAGCCCTCTTGGAGTAAATCACTACATATGGCTCCAATGCATTCTTTTAAATAGTTTCTTTATGTTCATAGAATGGATAAACAATAAAGATATATTATTTATAGAAAAAAACTTGTTAAAATGTAAAATTTTGTATATACATTACTATAATAAGAAGTTAAAAAGCTGTCAAGTACTTGTGTCAATAAACAAAGGTGAATAAATTTTTAACAAGACCATTTCCAATGTATGAAACCACAAGTTAAGATCTAACTTTCTAGGGTCTCTAATAAACAGGAAACAGTAGATGATGCTTGAATATGACATTGATAGAACTTGGTCATCCTTTTACTTTACATCTAAACTTTGAATAATATTTTTAACACTCAGAATACATAAAGGAATGAAAGAAATTAATTTCAAGCACGTGGTTGTAAGGATTCAGCCTTTTAAACCTGGAAACAGCAACAAGTTTCTCTGGGATTTATGTGTGTTTGTTTAATTATTTTTTTATTTTTACAACAAACAAAGGGGCTCCAAGCTGTCTTGCTCTCCCAGGAGGAAACATTCCTTATGAAAAAAAAAAAAAAAAAAAAGCTGAACTTTGCTTTGCTTTTGCTGTGTTTATAGAAAGGACAGTCCCTCCTAGAAGGAGCACAAAGTTCGGAACATTCAGATCTTTTTCTAAACTGGTCAGCCAAATTTAAGGAACTTGATTATAATGCCTTTAAAGAAAAATAGAAAAACAAGCTTTTCAGGAAAACAGGCCAGGCCAAGTCTGGAGGGAGAAAACAACAAACTAATCCTTGGGAGGAATAGCTAGAAGTTCAGTTTCTCTAGGAATTTGCCTATGAAAGTTCATTAGGAAAGGTGGTTAACGAAAAGGCAAAGCACACTGGGGTAGCTGGCATGAGCCCTGCACTACATGATGGAGCAGTCATGGCTGAACTGTTATCTGCTGCTCTGGGACCAGTGGGGAGGTGGTTATGGTGTTACACAGGAAGTTCCAGAATGCTGCACAGACTCTGAGCAGAAGGGGACCCTGAACACCAAATGCTGACACGGCAGAAAAAGCACTAGCAGGCGAGAAAACTCCAGGAGAGAACTCAGCACTTCAGTTACAGAGAAAAAGAGTTGTAACGCTGTGCAGCCAGCACCATTAACTGGTGGAACAGGCAGTCAGCACATTTCATAGGGATATTTGGATGGAAGCAAAGGCTACCATGGAAATCGATAAATGAAAACTAGGTATTCAGTGACTCCTTTGTGTCCAAGCTGGTTTGGAGTCTTAAATTGGAAGCCACAGATGCTGACGCCTGTAGTGGCAGGTGCATAACCCAAGCAAGTGTCACAATCCCTCAGAGAGGACCATGGACAATCAGAGCCCCTCATCCCACTGAAATTGGGCAGCCACCAAGCGAGTCCACTGATTGTTTCTGGGTGGGAACAAGGGACTAGTGTTGCCAAATCTTCAGATTTTTTTAAAGCTAGAATCTCAATTTGTACATACAATCTCCTCGTTTTTCAACTTCAACTCAAAGTTTTTAAAATATTGTTGCAAGGAAAACGGAACTCATTTCTGAGCCTACGGTTTGTGGTTTCTGCATTTATGGCTCCCTTGCTACCCATATCCAATAACCAGAGCTCTACATCAATCCTTCCTTCAAACCATCTGGTCTCCATCCCCAGATACCTCGTCCCAGATTACCTCCTTCTGTCTTGCTTATTTGGATGGAAAACTTTGCCAATCTTTAGATTCCATTTTTCCTAAGATTTGCCTTTCAAATTATCTTTCTTGGCTTGACCCATTGCAGTGTTTGGACCAGTGACATTCCATCTCTGAGTTTGACAGACACATCCATATAATGCACAACAGCATGGGGCCTCCTATCTCTACTGCTGCAGATATAAAGAAACATTCAGAGGTTGTGTGTGTATGTCTGTGTGCATGTGTGTGTGTGAGAGTTTAGTAATAAGAATCATGAATTGAAAGAAAAGGATTTGTCCCAACACAGGTTGGGATATGGATAGCATGGAACACAGGATTAGAACGTGACAGGATCAAGAAAATTTCTTCAGCCACACTAGTTAAAAATTACTAGCTGTGGTTCTCAGCACTGGCCACTCATTACAATTGCTTAGGAAACTTTTATAATATACAAATGCTTGGGTACCACCCCAGAGATTCTGATGCAATTTGTCTGGATTATGCAATTTGGCATCAGCACTTTGTAAAAAGCTCCCCAGTGATCCTAATGTGCAGAGAAGGTTACAAACCACTGAGTGAGGGAAAGCAATGGAGCATGTGATTGAGAAGATAGACTTCAATTCTGGTCTATCACCCTATAGCTACATGATCTGGACCATAAGTCTAGCATCTCTAAGTCTCACTCAATCATGTAAAATACAGAAAAGAATGCTTACTTCATTAGGCTGTGTGACAGTTAAATGAGGCACTGTCTGCAAAGTGCTCAGCAAGTATTGAATAAATGATGGCTATTATTATTACCAGGAAGGTGTGAGAGAAAATTTCATTACTACTCACTAACAATATTTTCAATAATACTGTCATTTAAAAATGATATTTTTTAGCACCCATATTAAAATCATACTGGATTTATCATTCATACCTAAATTAACTTAGCAAAATGTATACTCATTTCAAAATATTGTTCCAAAACATCATTTTAATGATGACATAGGGATTGCAGGTGAAGGAGCCCGGCAGGCATGGTAACCTGAAGATCCCTGGGCAGACAAGTCCTTCCAAGTCATTATGGTCATATACAGGGAAGTAATATAAAATGAAGCAAAATGGTTATTTTGTAATTGATAAAATATTTAACCACCCAACAATCTAGAAAATTCAAATTAATGTAACAATAAAATGGCTTTGTAGTCTATCAGGTTGGTAAAGACTTTTCAGAATGCCCAGTGATAACAAAAGCATAAAGAAAATTTAAATTTAATACAATGATGGTAAGATAGTAAATTGGTGTATAATTATTAGAGAAAATTTTGGTAATGTGCATCAAAAGCATTCAAAATGTGTGTATCCTTTGGTTCAACAATTCCACTGCTAGCAACTTACCTCAAAGGAAAATAATCAGCAATACATGAAGTTATATATATAATCACTTTTATTGCAGTGCTGTTTATAGTATCAAAAATTGGAAAACAATTTAAATAACCAAATAGAATAAATAAATTGTGATGCATGCTTAAAATGGAATACTGCACAGTCATTAAAAAAATCATGCTTTCAAAGATTACTTAATAACATAGAGAAATGTACAACAAAAAGTATAGTAAAATATTGTTTTGGTTTGCTAGGCTGCTGAAAGCAGACACCATGAATTGGTCTGGCTTAATAATGGGACAGACACATCCATATAATACACAACAGCATGGGGCCTCCTATCCCTACTGCATTAATTTGGACACTTGAGTGATGCATCATTAGAGTGATGCTTTCTTCCCAAAGACAGGCTGCTAGCGATCCTTGGCTCCTCTGCCACACGGCAAGGCATAGGGCAGCACCCGCTGTTCTCTTCTCTCTTTTCCAGGTTTCATTACTTTCAGCTTCTTGCTTCCATGACTTTCTCTCTCTCTCTTTCTGTATTCATCCTGCTTATAAAGGATTCCAGTTAGAAGATTAATAACCACCCTGGACCACACCTTAACTGAAATAACCTCATGAAATCCTACAGGAATGAGTTAGCTTTAAGAACATGACTTCCTGGGGTACATACATTTTCAAACCACCCCACAAATATAATACACATAAAAAAATTAAGGAAAAAAATCCCAAATGTTAAGAACGGCTATCTTTGGGTAATGGAAATATGAGACATACATCTTTCTAAATTTTTTCATACTAAACCTTCACTGTTTTTGTAATAAATAAATGTAAGAATTTTAGAATATTCTTTTGGCAAAAGAAAGGAAAACAGACTAAGCAACTCCCTTGAAAGAATCTGTTTTTTAAAAACTTATTTGCGTCTCTAGACCAACATCACAAGTAATTTCCAGATATTTGGGGACAATGAGAGAATTTCCTGTCAGCAACTCTGAATGGGTTAGAAAAATAATCCTCACCCCAAAAGTATTTTTCATTAAGGAAAAAGAAAACATGTGTGAGGGTATAGGGAGGTGTAAAAGTAAGTTCAATTTTGGATACACATTTGAGATGCTTATGGGGCATCAAAGGGAAGATGCCAGTGACAGCAGAAAATAAGGGCCTGAAGCTCAGGAGAGAGGTTAGGGCTAGAGATGTGGCTCTAGGAGTTGTGAGAATAAAGATAAAAGCAAAGGAAGTATAAAAGAATAGAAGGTCAAAGATTGACATCTGGGGAAAACCAACATTTAAGAATGTTGTAAACTGAAAACTGCAAAACACTGCTGAAAGAAATTAAAGAAGACCTAAATAAATGGCAAGACATCCCATGTTCATGGATGGGAAGGCTTAATATTGTTAAAATGTCAATACAACTCCAAATGGTTTACAAATTCAATGCAATTTCTATCAAAATTCCAACAGCTTTATTTCTGCAGAAATGAAAAAGCTGATCCTCAAATTCATATGGAACTGCAAGTGGCTGCAAATAGCCAAACAATTTTGAAAAAGAAAAACAAAGTTGGAAGACTCATACTTCCCAATTTCAAAATGTATTTAAAAACTATTGTAATCAAAACAGTGTAGTACTGGAATAAGGATAGACAAAAAACAAACAAACAAACGAACAAAAAAAACCCCAACTGAATGGAATTGAATGTCCATAAATATATCCACACATCTATGGCCAATTTATTTTTGACAAGGGTTCCAAGTATATGCAGTGAGGAAAGAATAGATTCTTCAGCAAATTATGTTGGAGAAAATGGATATATACATGCAATGAATGAATTTGGATCCCTATCTCACACCATATACAAAAAATTAACTCAAAATATACCAAGGGGTGGTAGTGGCCAAAAGTCCAGCTTCATGAAGACTCTCAGCATGCCTCAGCCCACAGCATCCAGTACATGCCCACTCTGCCAACAAGATGCCCAAGAGGAAGTTCAGCTAAGCCAAAGGCATGGGAAGAAGGAGCCCAAAGGGCTAAGCCTGCTCCTGCGCAAGTGGAAACAAAGCCAAAAAAAGGCAGCAGGAAAGGATAAATCTTCAGAAAAAAAAAGAGCAATCAAAAAGGAAAAGAAGAGCAAAGGGAAAGCAAGCTGAGGTGGCTAACCAAGAAACTAAAGAAGATTTACCTGCAGGAAATAGAGAAAATAAAAATGAAGAGAGTCCACTCTGATGAAGCAAGAGTGGAAGAAGCCAAGACTGATTAATATCATATAGTATGTCTTATCAGTGGTCCATGTTTCTCCCTTCTTGTTCAATCCAGAGGAATAGTTTTATCAACTATTTTGTAAATGCAAGTTGTTTAGTAACTCTAGGAGAAATGTTTTTAAGAAGGAGATTGAAATCCCACCTCATCCCATTTTTATAATGTAAATGCTTTTTTTAAGAAGATAAATCATTTTCTGGTTGCTTATTCTTTAGTACAATCAGAAAATAGTGGGATATTGAATTATGGGAGGCTTTGACTGTCTTGTATGTCAACTTTAACATTCCATAGGGTGGGGGTAGCAGTTTTTATGCCATATAATACAAAGACACTAAATGATGATTTGGAGTCACAGTTGTGGATTTAATATATGCTGAACATTTTAAATTACTTCTATTCCCATGTTTTTTCATAGAATTGTTTCTTAAAACTGCTCTCTGGTCTTGGCTCTCCCTGTCAGAATGGTGTACACTGTGTAACATCCTTGGTTGTGGTCATCCAGTTTTCCTAATACCTTTGTTATATGCTGCGAAAGATAGGAAATGTGAATATGTAGTGTTTATGATATTAAATTGTGAATTAGTGGGATTTATGATGTAACAGCTTATCAACATTTGACAATGCTATTACTTGATATCCTTTTAGGGAAAGCTTGCATCCAAATTTTAAACTGGAGATTTGCTGGCTTAACTTTAGAAAAGAATTACTACTACATGGCTTTTTAGAGTTTCAGTACATACATTAATTGTGTACAAATTGTTCATAATGTCTGTGTGCTGATCTTCAGAACAGTCAATAAAATCTCAATTATGAAAGAAAAAAGTGTATCAAAGACCTAACCATACAATTTTTAGAAGATAACATAGAGACAATTCTTCATGACATGGGATTCAGCAATGGATTCTTACATATAACACCAAAAACAATCATCAATGTGCTGGTTCCAGGTTTTGTTAAATCCTCACAGTAGAACACCATCCTCTGGGGCCTCACTTTCTGGAAGCTCAGAATATTCCAAACCATCATTTTCTGGTTTCTTTGTACTAAAGAGTTCAGTTCTCAGCTTATCTCATTCTTCTCACATTTTACTATAATCTGCAAGGAGAAGCCAGGCTGCATTTGTCATATTTAGTTTTGAATCTCTTCAGCTAAGTATCCCAGCTCATCACTTTCAAATTTTGCCTTCCATCTGACACCAGGACTCAATTTTGCCAAATTCTCTGCCACTTTAAAACAAGGATCACCTTCCTGCCATTTTGCAATGAAGCATGCATCATTTCTGTCTAAGGCCTCATCAGAAGTATCTGTAGAGTCCATATTTCTACCAACAGTCTCTTTAAAGCAGTCTAGGTCTTTTCTATCAAGCTCCTCACATTTCTTCCAGAATCTTCCCCTTACCCATTTATAAAGCTGTTTCAGCATGTTTGGTATTTGCAAATCTCAGCAGCACGCCACTTCTCTGGTACCAAAATCTGTTCCAATTTGCTAAAGCTGCTGGAATGCAATGCACCAGAAATGGGTTGGCTTTTACAATGGGGGTTTATTAGTGCATAAATTTACATTTCTAAAGCTATGAAAACGTCCAAATTAAGGCATCAAGAGGTAGATGCCTTCTCTGTGAAAAGGCCCATGGTGTCTGGGGGTCCTCTGTTACATGGGAAGGCACATGGCTGGCTCTGCTGATGCTTCTCTCTTGGGTTCTCATTTCAGTGGCTTTCTCCAAAATATCTCTGGGCTTCTGTCTCAGCTCCTGTAGGTCCTTGCTTGCTTCTCCCAGGGGCAAACTCTGGATTGCATATCTTAGGTTCTCTGCAGAATGTCTCTCTCAGCTTCTCTCTTAGTTTCTCTGCTTGTTTCTCCTGGATCATTTATGTCCAAGCATCTCACTTTAAGCTTCTGTGGGTCTGTATCAACTTTGAGCTCTCTCTCTCCCCGAACTCTCTTAATGACTGCAGTAAACTAATTAAGACCCACCTTGAATGGACAGGGTCGCATCTCCTTGAAAATATTCTAACAAAAAAGCCCCACCCACAATTGGGTGGGTCACATCTTCATGTAAACAACCTAGTCAAAAGATTTCCCCACAATAGAATCCCACCCACAATAGGTCTGCCCTCACAAGAGTGGATTAAAAGAACGTGGTCTTGTATGTGGTACATAATAGATTGAAACCAGCACAAGCAACACAAGAAACAATAGATAAGTTCAACTTCATCAAAATTAAAAACTTCCATGGACATTATCCAGAAAGTGAAAGGACAATCTACAGAATGGAAATAGTTGCTAACCATATACTGGATAAGAGCTTAATATCTAGAATATATAAAGAGCTTTTACAATACAATAACAAAAGGCAAAGAAGCCAATTTAAAAATGAACAAAGGACTTGAACAGACATTTTCCCAAAGAGGATATACAAATGGCCATTAAGCATATGAAAAAATGATCAACATGATTATCCATTAGGGAAATGAAAAGCAAAACCACAATGAGATGCTACTTCACACCCACAAGAATGCTATTCTTTTTTTTTCTTTTTTTTTTGTTTTACCTTTTTTTGTTTGAATGCTATTCTTTCTAAAAATGGAAAATAACAGGTGTTAGAGAGGTTGGGGAAAAATTAGAACTCCAGTGCATTGTTGATGGTAAAGTAAAATAGTGCAGCCACTGAGGAAAGCAATGTAGTGGGCTCTCAAAAAGTTAAATATAGAATTATCATATGACCTGGCAATTCCACTCCTAGGTATAGGCCCAAGAAAGTGAAAATAGGGTCTCAAATAGATACTTGTGTATCAATATTCATGGCAACATTATTCAAAATACCCAAAAGGTGAAAACAACCAAAGTGTCAATCTATAAATCAGTGGATAAACAAAATGTGGTACATGTGCATGATGGAATATTATTCAGCCATAAAAGGAATGAAGTTCTGAGAAGTCCTATAGCATGGATGAACCTTGAAAACATTATACTAAGTGATATGATATAAGCAAAGCACATAAGTTCAAATATTGTATGATGTTATTTATATGAGCGTATTAGTCAGGGCTCTTTAGGGAAAGAGAACTGACAGGAGATATCTGTAAATATGAGATTTTTATTAAAAAATAATGTCTCACATGACTGTGGGGATGCACAAGTACAAATTCCATAGGGCGGGCTGCAAGCTGGGAACTCCAGTGAAGGTTTTCAATGAATGCCCCAGGAGGAGCCAGCTGACCAAAGTAGAGATGAAAATTTTCTCTTCTGACTGCTGAAATCATCACTTCTCCTTTTAAAGCCTTCAACTGATTGGATGAGACTCCGCTCATTGTTGAAGGCAATCTTCTCAATTGATTGTAGACATAATCAGCCATAGATACGATCAACTTACTAACTCCATGAAACGTACTCACAGTAACAACCAGGCCAGGGCTTGCTTGACCAAACAACTGGACACTATTACCTGGACAAGTTGACACATGAACTTAGTCATCACAATGAGATAAATAGAAACAGCAAATTTGTAGTGACAGGAAGTAGATTAGAGGTTAAAGTAGATTAGTAGATTAGAGAGGAGGGGAGACAGGAAGCTTTTACTTGGTGGGTATAGAGTATAAATCAAAATTTTTAAGAAAATGAAATGGGGGTGAGGAGGATAGCAATGGCAGCAGAATATTTTTGAACCTCCTCAAATACCCCCATAAAAGTAATAAAGGAAACTAGGATAGTAAAACAAAAGGCCTGTGTACAATCTCTAAAATATAACTATGTGGCAAGGTATCCCATAGAATCTAAATTACAAGCAGGTGCAGACAAATCCCTGACAGCTGCAAGATTTGTTTGGTTTCAGCATCTTCATCAAGTGAGGCTGAAAGGAAAAACAGGCATCTGAAGGACCTGAGAACTCCAAAGTAACCATGAGTGGCTCACTTGAAAAGTTCCACAAGCCAATTAGAGAAAAGCAGATAAAATTGGAAGGGGGTTGCACACTCCACTAACAGATGAATTCAAGGGGTCCAGAGGAGGTCTGAAGGGTCTGAAATGGTCTATGAACTCTTAAAACATATAGCCAAACCCCCTTCTAGGTTACATCCTACACTGAAGAGAAACTTCTTGGAGCAGAATCTAAATGGAGCAGGACAAGGACAATAGAAACAAAGGAAAAAGAAAGTCACCATAAACTTGGGGGAAGGGAATAGAACCAATAAATACAAGAAAGCAAATCACCATATTTTTGAACACTATGCAAAATCAATAGGAGAGGGAGGTCTGTAAAGTAAGGAAAGCTTTGTTGAACCCTAACTATTGAGAACTGGATCATGTATACAACAAAAGATATGCTCTTAATCTTATTCCACATTCCACTCATTGTAAATAGGACCCTCTGACAATGTATTATCAGCTAAGGTGTGGACTTTTTGGTGAATAGATCTTCTAAGATCCTAAGTAGCTGCGGATAAACTGAATTAGGGTGGGCCTTAATCTGCTTTACTGGAGGCCTTATGGAGAGAAGCCAGAAACCAGAGAAAGCCACAAGAAGCAGCTGACATCAGTGGAAACCAGAAGAGCACACAGAGGAGACCAAGGACCTCGACAGGTGACCGAGGCCTGCCAGCACCAGAATGTTATGGACTTCAGGGAGAAAGTGTGATCTGTCAACATTTTGATTTTGGACTTCTAGCATTCAAAACCAAGGTACAATAAATGCTTGTTGCTTAAGCCAAACTATTGTGTGGTATATATCATAGCAACTCTGGCAAACTAAGACACTGCCCCATTATCAAAGTTCAGGAAAACTGATTTTGCATAAAAATTATCAATAAAAAATGACTGAGGTCAAATCCCATCCAAAGTTATATAAGAGGAAAGAGATAAAGAAGCAAAATAACATCCCTCATAGAAAGTTCCAGAAAGTCAGACCCCCAAGACAGAATTATATCGCAATATTTCAAAATGAGCAAAATCTCATCAAGAAAATGATAAAGTATATGAAATTAAAATATACATGTGAAATATAAGATCTCAGAAATAAGGTGATAGAGCTTAGTAAAAAATTGGAAATATAGAAAAAAAATCATTTCAGAAAGGAAGACTAAATTAGAAGGAACACAAGGGACCAAATAAACGTAACAGATAATGCCTTGAGAGAAATAAAAGATTAAAAAGAGGGAATTTTTTTTAATTGAAGAGAAATATAAAATGGATTAGCCAGAAAGTGATAAATATAGAAACAGGTAAAAAAAATGTAATAAATGAATAATAGGAATCCCTGATGAAGAAAATAAATGCAAGAAAACAGAAGAAATACTAAAAACTACAATTCAAGAAAACTTCCCTAAAATAAAAAGAAATTTGTTACTAAATATTGAAAGGGCCTCTCACATGCCTGGGAATATTGACTGACAGTGATCAACATCAAGACATACCCCAGTAAAATTATTAGAAAATGAAAAAAGAACCTTCAGGAATTCAGATTAAAAGACAAAGTTGGCATATAAGGGAAAGAAAATGTGATAACTATCAGACTTTTCAACAGCAATACTTTTTCCCAGAAGAAAATGAAGTAACATATTTAAGATACCCAAAGGAAGAAAATGTAAGAACTTGATATTCAGGCAAACTTATTTTCATGTATGAAGGCAATAGACAAATTGCCATCAACATGCAAAAACTTGTTTTCATGGGTCTTTCTTTAGAATGTACTAGAGAAAGAGCTTAAATAACCAAATGCCTGGAGAGTGAGCAACTTAAATACTGGCTATAAGCATTCAATATATATTTACAAATACAATGAAGATCAAATGAAAGATAGGAGAGAGATTAAGTAAAAAAAAAAAAAAACAGCTATACACTCTGACAATGTATATTGCATTACAGGTGTAAAAAAAATGCAGAGAGAATAAGGAGAGCATATGCAAAATATATTTTAATTTTAATTGTCTTCATTAATGCTATTGATAGATGTATTGGGATTGTTATTCCGAAAATGTTTGAGGGAAGGCAAATGAATAACTTTGTGATATTCTAATTCTATTATCCCCTGTCCGTGATTCCAAGATTCTTGATTTGAGACCAAATAGACACAAATGTAAGACAGAAGAGGTTTATCATCCTGTTGTCCTAAATTTGAATTGGAAATATCAGTATGAACTCATGAGGTATTTTTTTTATCTTTAAATATCCTACTTCTGCCTATCAAAAGGGATTAGAAATGATGAACTCTCCAGTAACAATGAGCATCACTAGTCTCCAGACTGCAGTCTTGGAGAAATGGCTGATTTTAGGGCCGGGGCAGAAAATGTACAAAATGGGTCTGGAAAATATTATCATATAGCAAGAAATCTCTCAAGGACTGTGTTCCAGTTTGCTAATGCTGCCATTATGCAAAATACCAGAAATGGATTGACTTTTATAAAGGGGGTTTATTTGGTTATGCAGTTACAGTCTTACAGCCATAAAGTGTCTGAGGTAATGCATCAACAATCAGGGACCTTCACTGGAGGATGGCCAATGGCATCCGGAAAACCTCTGTTAGCTGGGAAGGCATGCGGCTAGCATCTGCTCTGGAGTTCTGGTTTCAAAATGGCTTTCTTCCAGGACTTTCCTCTCTAGGCTGTAGCACTGAGCTCCTTTTGTCTGAGTTTCTTACATATGACTCCAGTGATTTAATTAAGATCCACCTTGAATGGACATAACACCTTCATGGAAATTATCCAATCAAACATTTCACTCACAGTTGATTGAGTCACATCTCCATGGAAACAATCAAAGGATTCCAATCTAATCAACATTAATACATCTGCCCCCACAAGACTGCATTAAGGAGTAGGGCTTTTTCTGGGAGACATAATATATACGAACCAGCACATTCCACCTCCTGAACCCCAGAAAAACATATTCTTTACAAATACCAAAATAGATTCATCCCATCACAATATCACAAAGACTTAAATCCTATCAGTAACAATAGGTAAGTACAAGATCCCATCAAAATCAGCCAAAGGCGTGTTCTGTCCTAAAACAAAATTGCCTTCTGAAGTGGACAAGTTATGTGCTTCCAATATACAAAGGAAGGACAGTCATAGGATAAACATTCCCATTGCCATAAGGAGAAACTGAAAGGAAAACAGGTTTTAAGGGAACAAAACAGTTTCTAAAACCTGCAGGGTAAACTTCATTAGATTTCAAAGTCTGAGAGTCATTTATACAATGATGTTTTATGCTTGAGGCTTCAGAGAGCAGGAGTCCAACCCTTTCCAAAGGCTTTCGTGGCAGCCCTTTTCTCTCCAAACACTGGGGTGAGTACTCCAACATATCCACACATTGGGGGGACCACCTTCTTCTTGGCCCTACCCTCCTCAGACATTGGGGAGCCACCCAGACTCTGCCTCTCTGGGGCAAAGGCTCTTCTCTCTCTGAACCATGGGGTGGTGGCCAGGCTCTCCCCAATCCCTGAGGAATGTGCTCCACTCTTTCTGGGGCCTGGGGTGGCAGCACTCTTCCTGAACATCGAGACAGAATGCTCACACTCTGCCTCGGGGGCAAACTCGCCCTTTCCAAGTGCATGGGCTGCTGCACTCTCCCAGCCCGAGACCTCTTGACTCCAGACCTCAGTCTCCATGGCTCTGTCTTTGAAGAAATTTTTCCTTCAATTTGTTCCTTCATCCCCTCCAGTCCAGACCAGCCATGGCTCCAGCTGTACAGTTCTCTCAAAATTCTCGTTGGCTTGGCATGAAAGCACACAGGGGTCAAAGCTGTCAGACAATAGGACTTTCCACAAATCCTTTCTGGATAACTCCATCTCCAATCCTGGCTTGTACTGAAATGGCAGTCAGTTTCAATGTTTGGTTAAATCCTCACGTGGGGCTGTAGTCTATGGGGTCTCATTTTCTGGATGCCTGGAATTTTCCAAACTATCAGTTTCTGGCTTCTTTGTTCCCAAGAGTTAAATTTCTCATCTTATTTCTGTCCTGTCACATTTTACTATAAGCTAAAAGGAGGATCCAGGCCACATCCTCCACACATAGTCTGGAGATCTCCTCAGCTAAGTATCCCAGCTCATCGCTTTCAAATTCTGCCTCCTATCGGGCACCAGGACACAATTTTGCCAGATTCTCTGCCACTTTAAAACAAGGATCACCTTCCTGCCATTTTGCAATGACGCATACATCATTTCTGTTCAAGTCCTCGTCAGAAGTATCTTTAGAGTCCATATTTCCACAAATAGTCTCTTCAAAGCAGTCGAGGCCTTTTCTATCAAGCTCCTCACAATTCTTCCAGAATCTTCCCCCTATCTATTTAAAAAGTCATTCCAACATGTTTGGTATTTGCAAACTCAGCAGCACCAACACCCCACTTCTCTAGTACCAAACCAAATAACCCCCCATTTATAAAAGCCAATCCATTTCTGGTATTTTGCATAACAGCAGCATTAGCAAACTAGAACAGACTGCTAGAGTTGGTCATAAAAACTAAATTCTATTTGATCCATGAGTTCATAAATTAAACCCTCCCCCACCAAACACAAATCCCTAATTTGGGGGATGCTAAAGAACTGACACTGTTTTGAAAACTCTACCACTGGGTAATCAAATAGTAGACAAAGGAAAGTTTCTCTTTATGAAGGCATTCCAGCTAACAAATAAGCAAGAGAAAATGAAGACTATTGCCATTTCACAATCTTTAATGAAGGATCTAAGCATTGAATATCAGTAGCTGCTAACAACACAAAAATAGAGACAACTAGACATTATAAACCTCTTGATTAAAAACACCCACCAACAGTGATGAGGTCATCCATTGAAAAAAAAACAAAAAACTAGGGGGCACATAGGAATTAAAACAGACTTAAGAGACATATTTTAAAACAAAGCAGGAGTGTTTTGGCATCATTTTCATTTTTCATTTTTAGCCATCCTCATGTGCAAATTTCTAATAATATTCCCACAACTGTAACTCCCTATTTCTAAGGTAGTAAATCAATATTTCTAGTTCTAGACTTTCTATTTAGCTCCAAACTGCTTTGCTGAACCTCTCCACCTGGACTCCCATTGACATCTCCAATCCGATATGTGTGAAACCAAATGAAGCAGCTCCCTGACCACCATTGCCTCCTCCTGCCTGCCAGATTCTATATATGCCACTACTATTCTGTTTCACACAAGTTTCAGATCCGGTGATCATTCTGGACTTTCCCCCGTCCTTCCTGACTAAGAAGAAGTACAATGTCCTATCCAATCTACCTTCAGAATGTCTTGTGAACCAACCTCTTTCTATTTCTCCTTCTTTTCCAATGGAGGATCTCTTTATCTATCCCCTAGTCTTACTGCAAAAATTCCCTAACTGCCTTTGACCCCCTGGTCCATTCCATCATGCCCACCACCAAGCTGATCTTCCTGAGCAGTAACTTTGATTATAAGGGGCAGAGAGGATTTTCTTAACACTCCTATAATCACACCAAATAAGTAGTTTCTCACAATCTGTGACAAACTCTCACTCAAACCAAGGAAAAACAGTAGTATGTTATGTGTTATGGCAGATGTTTTGTCAAGCAGGACTTTCCCCATTTTTACTCCAAGAAAACATAAAATAAACACAATCCTCCCTTAAGGGCAAAAGTTCATTGTCAGAGAATAGAAAAAGTTATCCCTGTTCTGGGAAGTTCTTGGTGTTTGAACAGAGATTCAGAAGGAAAAACATAGGAGTCAACTGAATGCAAGAAAGGGCACCAGAGAAAGTCATACAGAAAAGGGGGACATAAGGGACATGTGACATCTTATAACTGACACTGAAAAACAAGTGATGCTTTCACAAATACTGCATTTCCCTCAAATTGGCACAGAGTCAGAAACACAGCTGGCTGGAGGAAAATTTGCCAAGGGTCAGAGGCGTGTTAGAGCAACCACTTATTTTAAGTCTTGCCCCTAAACCCCTGCGGTTATCCACCCCAGGCCATATCACTTTCCCGATCAGCATACCAAATAGACAATATACACCTGGTGAATTCAGGTATTCTGAAATCTTTTCCCCACATCACCTAATCTGTTTTTGCAAAGCTGGAGTCCACAATAAAGAGCAGGGATGTGCGCCTGTGTTTGTGTGTGTGTGCTGCAGTAACTGAAAGAGAAAAATGCTAGGAATAGGATATTCCAATGGTTCTAAAACTTGGCTGCCTGCTAGGATCATTTGGAGAAAATTAAAAACTCCCAATACCCAGCATCCTACCCTAAATTATGTCAATCACAGTGTCAATCAGGCAAGCTTCGGTATACTTTAAAACTCCCCAGATGATTCCAGTGTGTAGCCACAGTTGTAAACCATAACCCCTTCTCCCTCCCATGACATTAAATTCTGCCTTTCTCCTGGATCATCACCAACACCATAAAATTTTGTCTTATTATCTCCTATATTTTAAATCTCTTTCTTTGTGGGGGGTTGAGATCCAGGACTATAGATCAAGTTCTCTTAAGTTCAACCTGATAATAGCTTTTGTTCTTATGGGCAAAAGTTCATTGTCAGAGAATAGATCAGGCAAGTTAAAAAAAAAATTATATATATATATATATATATATATGCTTCTAAAAGCAACTTGGATTGGCCTAAAGTGAAAGCCATGCCTGCCTCCTGCCTGGTTATGTGGTCCCATTCATTTGGTTCTTATGATGTACTATGGTCTGGTATGAATGTGTGTGCATCTCACCTCCCCAAAGAGATTGCAAACCCCCTGAGGGCAGAGTCACCTCTGACATTTGGACTCTTCGCAGCACTTTGCTCTGTGTCTTGCACCCAGTAGGTGCTGTATAGCCTCTGGTTTTCCGAAGGTCTTCACTCCCACTGCATAACACTTAAAAACATTTTTAAATTTTAATATGCTGTCCTGCAGCCTCTGAATATATTTTTGTTCACATTTCAAAACTAATCCTGAAACGAATGCCTTCTTCCCACACCTCTGTCGTGGTTTTTGCTCCGCCCTGCTTAACAAACTCTGCCTCTGCCGAATGTTCCCTCTTGATTTGGTTTCCATGGAAAACTGTCTCTGGGGGACAAAAATGTACTTGCTTAAAGAAAAACCATAAAGGTCCTCGTAGTGTAAAGAAGTCACCAAGGGAGGTAGAGAACGTGTTGGGGAAAGAGTTGCACCACTTCCAGTGGGAAGGCAGTTCACATTATACCAGTCAAATCGTGTGTCTTACAGGGTGGTGATTTTTTGAAAACCCAACTCAGGGCAGAAGCAAATTAATAAGGTCACCTTGTCCCATGGAACGAAGCATACCTGTTTAGTTTATTCTTATTCCGGGAGACTCAGTCTTCAGGGAGTGAGGTGGGGACAAAGTGGAATGGGATGGTGCAAGAAGAGTGGGCAATGGCCTGTCCCTAGGTAAGGAGCAGCTATTATTTAGAACAACTGGGGGTTGGCAGTGCAATCCCTGGACGTGCCCACAAGGTGTCACAGTGCTTCTATGTGAGGTCATTCCTCATCATCATGAGAACAAGAATAACCACCTGACAGCCTAGAGTCTTCAGTGCTTCAAGGAGACTCCCAGAGATTCCAGAAAGGATGGTACATGGAAAATGAGGCTATGAAGTGGGGGACAGAGGGTGTGAAAACAGGGGCCCCAAGTCTACTTGGGATGCACTTACCATTCAGTAGGACCCATATTTAAGATGCAGCACCAAAGATATGTTCCAAATTTACTATTAAAAGGGACAGTGATTGGTGGAGATATTTTTAAAGCTGTCCTTTGGCTTTTAAATGTGTACACCTTTAAAACTACTCTTGAGGAGGAGGCGGGGCAAGATGGCAGACTGGTGAGCTGTAAGTTTTAGTTACTCCTCCAGGAAAGTAGGTAGAAAGCCAGGAACTGCGTGGACTGGACACCACAGAGCAATCTGTCTTTGGGCATACTTCATACAACACTCATGAAAATGTTGAACTGCTGAGATCAGCGAAATCTGTAAGTTTTTGTGGCCAGGGGACCCGCGCCCCTCCCTGCCAGGCTCAATCCCGTGGGAGGAGGGGCTGTCAGCTCCGGGAAGGAGAAGGGAGAACTGCAGTGGCAGCCCTTATCGGAAACTCATTCTACTGATCCATACTCCAACCATAGATAGACTGAGACCAGACACCAGAGAATCTGAGAGCTGCCAGCCCAGCAGAGAGGAGACAGGCATAGAAAAAAAAAAACAACACGAAAAACTCCAAAATAAAAGCAGAGGATTTTTGGAGTTCTGGTGAACACAGAAAGGGGAAGGGCGGAGCTCAGGCCTTGAGGCGCATATGCAAATCCTGAAGAAAAGCTGATCTCTCTGCCCTGTGGACCTTTCCTTAATGGCCCTGGTTGCTTTGTCTATTAGCATTTCAATAACCCATTAGATCTCTGAGGAGGGCCCTTTTTTTTTTTTTTTTTTAATCCTTTTTTCTTTTTCTAAAACAATTACTCTAAGAAGCCCAATACAGAAAGCTTCAAAGAATTGCAATTTGGGCACGTCAAGCCAAGAGCAGAACTAAGAGAACTCTGAGACAAAAGGCAATAATCCAGTGGCTGAGAAAATTCACTAAACACAACAACTTCCCAAGAAAAGGGGGGTGTCCGCTCACAGCCACCATCCTGGTGGAAAGGAAACACTCCTGCCCATCGCCAGCCCCATAGCCCAGAGCTGCCCCAGACAACCCAGTGTGACGGAAGTGCTTCAAATAACAGGCACACACCACAAAACTGGGCGTGGACATTAGCCTTCCCTGCAACCTCAGCTGATTGTCCCAGAGTTGGGAAGGTGGAGCAGTGTGAATTAACAAAGCCCCATTCAGCCATCATTTGAGCAGACTTGGAACCTCCCTACACAGCCCAGCAGCCCAGAACTGCCCTGGGGGACGGCACTCACCTGTGACATAGCACAGTCATCCCTCAACAGAGGACCCGGGGTGCACAGCCTGGAAGAGGGGCCCACTTGCAAGTCTCAGGAGCCATACGCCAATACCAAGGACTTGTGGGTCAGTGGCAGAGACAAACTGTGGCAGGACTGAACTGAAGGATTAGACTAATGCAGCAGTTTTAAAACTCTAGGATCATCAGGGAGATTTGATTGTTAGGACCACCCCCCCTCCCCGACTGCCCAGAAACACGCCCCACATACAGAGCAGGCAATACTAACTACACACGCAAGCTTGGTACACCAATTGGGCCCCACAAGACTCACTCCCCCACTCACCACAAAGGCACAGCAGGAGAGAACTGGCTTGTGGAGAACAGGTGGCTCGTGGACGCCACCTGCTGGTTAGTTAGAGAAAGTGTACTCCACGAAGCTGTAGATCTGACAAATTAGAGATAAGGACTTCAATAGGTCTACAAACCCTAAAAGAACCCTATCAAGTTCAGCAAATGCCATGAGGCCAAAAACAACAGAAAATTATAAAGCATATGAAAAAACCAGACGATATGGATAACCCAAGCCCAAGCACCCAAATCAAAAGACCAGAAGAGACACAGCACCTAGAGCAGCTACTCAAAGAACTAAAGATGAACAATGAGACCATAGTACGGGATATAAAGGAAATGAAGAAGACTCTAGAAGAGCATAAAGAAGACATTGCAAGACTAAATAAAAAAATGGATGATCTTATGGAAATTAAAGAAACTGTTGACCAAATTAAAAAGATTCTGGACACTCATAGTACAAGACTAGAGGAAGTTGAACAACGAATCAGTGACCTGGAAGATGACAGAATGGAAAATGAAAGCATAAAAGAAAGAATGGGGAAAAAAATTGAAAAAATCGAAATGGACCTCAGGGATATGATAGATAATATGAAACGTCCAAATATAAGACTCACTGGTGTCCCAGAAGGGGAAGAAAAGGGTAAAGGTCTAGGAAGAGTATTCAAAGAAATTGTTGGGGAAAACTTCCCAAATCTTCTAAACAACATAAATACACAAATCATAAATGCTCAGCGAACCCCAAATAGAATAAATCCAAATAAACCCACTCCGAGACATATACTGATCACACTGTCAAACACAGAAGAGAAGGAGCAAGTTCTGAAAGCAGCAAGAGAAAAGCAATTCACCACATACAAAGGAAACAGCATAAGACTAAGTAGTGACTACTCAGCAGCCACCATGGAGGCGAGAAGGCAGTGGCACGATATATTTAAAATTCTGAGTGAGAAAAATTTCCAGCCAAGAATACTTTATCCAGCAAAGCTCTCCTTCAAATTTGAGGGAGAGCTTAAATTTTTCACAGACAAACAAATGCTGAGAGAATTTGCTAACAAGAGACCTGCCCTACTGGAGATACTAAAGGGAGCCCTACAGACAGAGAAACAAAGACAGGACAGAGAGACTTGGAGAAAGGTTCAGTACTAAAGAGATTCGGTATGGGTACAATAAAGGAAATTAATAGAGAGAGGGAAAAATATGGCAAACATAAACCAAAGGATAAGATGGCTGATTCAAGAAATGCCTTCACGGTTATAACGTTGAATGTAAATGGATTAAACTCCCCAATTAAAAGATATAGATTCGCAGAATGGATTAAAAAAAATGAACCATCAATATGTTGCATACAAGAGACTCATCTTAGACACAGGGACACAAAGAAACTGAAAGTGAAAGGATGGAAAAAAATATTTCATGCAAGCTACAGCCAAAAGAAAGCAGGTGTAGCAATATTAATCTCAGATAAAATAGACTTCAAATGCAGGGATGTTTTGAGAGACAAAGGCGGCCACTACATACTAATAAAAGGGGAAAGTCAGCAAGAAGAAATAACAATCGTAAATGTCTATGCATCCAATCAAGGTGCCACAAAATACATGAGAGAAACACTGGCAAAACTAAAGGAAGCAATTGATGTTTCCACAATAATTGTGGGAGACTTCAACACATCACTCTCTCCTATAGATAGATCAACCAGACAGAAGACCAATAAGGAAATTGAAAACCTAAACAATCTGATAAATGAATTAGATTTAACAGACATATACAGGACATTACATCCCAAATCACCAGGATACACATACTTTTCTAGTGCTCACGGAACTTTCTCCAGAATAGATCATATGCTGGGACATAAAACAAGCCTCAATAAATTTAAAAAGATTGAAATTATTCAAAGCACATTCTCTGACCACAATGGAATACAATTAGAAGTCAATAACCATCAGAGACTTAGAAAATTCACAAATACCTGGAGGTTAAACAACACACTCCTAAACAATCAGTGGGTTAAAGAAGAAATAGCAAGGGAAATTGCTAAATATATAGAGACGAATGAAAATGAGAACACAACATACCAAAACCTATAGGATGCAGCAAAAGCAGTGCTAAGGGGGAAATTTATAGCCCTAAACGCATATATTAAAAAGGAAGAAAGAGCCAAAATCAAAGAACTAATGGATCAACTGAAGAAGCTAGAAAATGAACAGCAAACCAATCCTAAACCAAGTACAAGAAAAGAAATAACAAGGATTAAAGCAGAAATAAATGACATAGAGAACAAAAAAACAACAGAGAGGATAAATATCACCAAAAGTTGGTTCTTTGAGAAGATCAACAAGATCGACAAGCCCCTAGCTAGACTGACAAAATCAAAAAGAGAGAAGACCCATATAAACAAAATAATGAATGAAAAAGGTGACATAACTGCAGATCCTGAAGAAATTAAAAAAATTATACGAGGATATTATGAACAACTGTATGGCAACAAACTAGATAATGTAGAAGAAATGGACAATTTCCTGGAAACATATGAACAACCTAGACTGACCAGAGAGGAAATAGAAGACCTCAACCAACCCATCACAAGCAAAGAGATCCAATCAGTCATCAAAAATCTTCCCACAAATAAATGCCCAGGGCCAGATGGCTTCACAGGGGAATTCTACCAAACTTTCCAGAAAGAACTGACACCAATCTTACTCAAACTCTTTCAAAACATTGAAAAAAATGGAACACTACCTAACTCATTTTATGAAGCTAACATCAATCTAATACCAAAACCAGGCAAAGATGCTACAAAAAAGGAAAACTACCGGCCAATCTCCCTAGTGAATATAGATGCAAAAATCCTCAACAAAATACTTGCAAATCGAATCCAAAGACACATTAAAAAAATCATACACCATGACCAAGTGGGGTTCATTCCAGGCATGCAAGGATGGTTCAACATAAGAAAAACAATCAATGTATTACAACACATTAAAAACTCGAAAGGGAAAAATCAATTGATCATCTCAATAGATGCTGAAAAAGCATTTGACAAAATCCAACATCCCTTTTTGATAAAAACACTTCAAAAGGTAGGAATTGAAGGAAACTTCCTCAACATAATAAAGAGCATATATGAAAAACCCACAGCCAGCATAGTACTCAATGGTGAGAGACTGAAAGCCTTCCCTCTAAGATCAGGAACAAGACAAGGATGCCCGCTGTCACCACTGTTATTCAATATTATGCTGGAAGTGCTAGCCAGGGCAATCCAGCAAGACAAAGAAATAAAAGGCATCCAAATTGGAAAAGAAGAAGTAAAACTGTCATTGTTTGCAGATGATATGATCTTATATCTAGAAAACCCTGAGAAATCGACGATACAGCTACTAGAGCTAATAAACAAATTTAGCAAAGTAGCGGGATACAAGATTAATGCACATAAGTCAGTAATGTTTCTATATGCTAGAAATGAACAAACTGAAGAGACACTCAAGAAAAAGATACCATTTTCAATAGCAACTAAAAAAATCAAGTACCTAGGAATAAACTTAACCAAAGATGTAAAAGACCTATACAAAGAAAACTACATAACTCTACTAAAAGAAATAGAAGGGGACCTTAAAAGATGGAAAATATTCCATGTTCATGGATAGGAAGGCTAAATGTCATTAAGATGTCAATTCTACCCAAACTCATCTACAGATTCAATGCAATCCCAATCAAAATTCCAACAACCTACTTTGCAGACTTGGAAAAGCTAGTTATCAAATTTATTTGGAAAGGGAAGATGCCTTGAATTGCTAAAGACACTCTAAAAAAGAAAAACGAAGTGGGAGGACTTACACTCCCTGACTTTGAAGCTTATTATAAAGCCACAGTTGCCAAAACAGCATGGTACTGGCACAAAGATAGACATATAGATCAATGGAATCGAATTGAGAATTCAGAGATAGACCCTCAGATCTATGGCCGACTGATCTTTGATAAGGCCCCCAAAGTCACTGAGCTGAGCCATAATGGTCTTTTCAACAAATGGGGCTGGGAGAGTTGGATATCCATATCCAAAAGAATGAAAGAGGACCCCTACCTCACCCCCTACACAAAAATTAACTCAAAATGGACCAAAGATCTCAATATAAAAGAAAGTACCATAAAACTCCTAGAAGATAATGTAGGAAAACATCTTCAAGACCTTGTATTAGGCGGCCACTTCCTAGACTTTACACCCAAAGCACAAGCAACAAAAGAGAAAATAGATAAATGGGAACTCCTCAAGCTTAGAAGTTTCTGCACCTCAAAGGAATTTCTCAAAAAGGTAAAGAGGCAGCCAACTCAATGGGAAAAAGTTTTTGGAAACCATGTATCTGACAAAAGACTGATATCTTGCATATACAAAGAAATCCTACAACTCAATGACAATAGTACAGACAGCCCAATTATAAAATAGGCAAAAGATATGAAAAGACAGTTCTCTGAAGAGGAAATACAAATGGCCAAGAAACACATGAAAAAATGTTCAGCTTCACTAGCTATTAGAGAGATGCAAATTAAGACCACAATGAGGTACCATCTAACACCGGTTAGAATGGCTGCCATTAAACAAACAGGAAACTACAAATGCTGGAGGGGATGTGGAGAAATTGGAACTCTTATTCATTGCTGGTGGGACTGTATAATGGTTCAGCCACTCTGGAAGTCAGTCTGGCAGTTCCTTAGAAAACTAGATATAGAGCTACCATTCGATCCAGCGATTGCACTTCTCGGTATATACCCGGAAGATCGGAAAGCAGTGACACGAACAGATATCTGCACGCCAATGTTCATAGCAGCATTATTCACAATTGCCAAGAGATGGAAACAACCCAAATGTCCTTCAACAGATGAGTGGATAAATAAAATGTGGTATATACACACGATGGAATACTACGCGGCAGTAAGAAGGAACGATCTGGTGAAACATATGACAACATGGATGAACCTTGAAGACATAATGCTGAGCGAAATAAGCCAGGCACAAAAAGAGAAATATTATATGCTACCACTAATGTGAACTTTGAAAAATGTAAAACAAATGGTTTATAATGTAGAATGTAGGGGAACTAGCAGTAGAGAGCAATTAAGGAAGGGGGAACAATAATCCAAGAAGAACAGATAAGCTATTTAACGTTCTGGGGATGCCCAGAAATGACTACGGTCTGTTAATTTCTGATGGATATAGTAGGAACAAGTTCACAGAAATGTTGCTATATTAGGTAACTTTCTTGGGGTAAAGTAGGAACATGTTGGAAGTTAAGCAGTTATCTTAGGTTAGTTGTCTTTTTCTTACTCCCTTGTTATGGTCTCTTTGAAATGTTCTTTTATTGTATGTTTGTTTTCTTTTTAACTTTTTTTTTCATACAGTTGATTTAAAAAAGAAGGGAAAGTTGAAAAAAAAAAAAAAGGAAAAGAAAAACAAGGAAAAAAAAAAGATGTAGTGCCCCCTTGAGGAGCCTGTGGAGAATGCAGGGGTATTCGCCTACCCCACCTCCATGGTTGCTAATATGACCACAGACATAGGCGACTGATGGTTTGATGGGTTGAGCCCTCTACCATAAGTTTTACCCTTGGGAAGACAGTTGCTGCAAAGGAGAGGCTAGGCCTCCCTATATTTGTGCCTAAGAGTCTCCTCCTGAATCCCTCTTTGTTGCTCAGATGTGGCCCTCTCTCTCTGGCTAAGCCAACTTGAAAGGTGAAATCACTGCCCTCCCCCCTACGTGGGATCAGACACCCAGGGGAGTGAATCTCCCTGGCAACGTGGAATATGACTCCCGGGGAGGAATGTAGACCCGGCATCGTGGGACGGAGAACATCTTCTTGACCAAAAGGGGGATGTGAAAAGAAATGAAATAAGCTTCAGTGGCAGAGAGATTCCAAAAGGAGCCGAGAGGTCACTCTGGTGGGCACTCTTACGCACAATTTAGACAACCTTTTTAGGTTCTAAAGAATTGGGGTAGCTGGTGGTGGATACCTGAAACTATCAAACTACAACCCAGAACCCATGAACCTCGAAGACAGTTGTATAAAAATGTAGCTTATGAGGGGTGACAATGGGATTGGGAAAGCCATAAGGACCACACTCCACTTTGTCTAGTTTATGGATGGATGTGTAGAAAAATAGGGGAAGGAAACAAACAGACAAAGGTACCCAGTGTTCTTTTTTACTTCAATTGCTCTTTTTCACTCTAATTATTATTCTTGTTATTTTTGTGTGTGTGCTAATGAAGGTGTCAGGGATTGATTTAGGTGATGAATGTACAACTATGTAATAGTACTGTAAACAATCGAAGGTACGATTTGCTTTGTATGACTGCGTGGTGTGTGAATATATCTCAATAAAATGATGATTAAAAAAATAGGGTGAGATGGGGTGGATGATTTCGGTGTTCTTTTTTATTTTTACTTTTTATTCTTATTCTGATTCTTTCTGGTATAAGGAAAATGTTCAAAAATAGATTGGGGTGATGAATGCACAACTATATTATGGTACTGTGAACAGTTGATTGTACACCATGGTTGATTGTATGGTATGTGAATATATCTCAATAAAACTGAATTTAAAAAAAATAAAATAAAATAAAAATAAAAAAAATAAAAAAAACAACTCTTGAACCTCACAACTATTCTCCCTCTCTCTTCTGATTAATCATTCAATAAATGCTTACTAAGCTTCCAACTAACCACACACACACAATGAGCAAGTTGCTGAGCAGTCAAAGATAAAGAATGTTGGCGGTCTCTTCAGTAGCTCAAAATCTAGATGTGGAGTCAATTTTATAATCAAAGATGGAGTTGATTGTTGGGTGTTCTATTTGCCTGAAGTCCATCTCCTGGGGGGAAATAATAACAGGGACTTTGAGCACCAGTACTTCCTTGCAAACAAGGTGCCACAAGGGTGCCCCTAATTTGGGAGAAGTATCCTAGGAGGTTAAAACACTTGCCTTTAAGTGATGTCAATATTCCTAGGTTTCACTTTGACACCACAGCTTGTGCTGCTTCCCTGAAGTTGTTTTTATTTTCCTAACAATATTCCAACAGTCTACCAGGTGAAATTGGCTTGCAGAATCTGAATCTGTTAAGCCACATGGACCATTTGAGTCCAGAACACTTTAGCAAAGCAAGATGCTGAAGTTTAGAAATCAAAACTCAATTTATTATGCATGGTAGTAGTCAACTGGGATGGGCTCCAAAGAAGCTCTAAAATCTGCAACACTCAAATTCTAAGTCCTGATGTTAGATTTTAATATAATTAGCTATGCTCCTCCCTTTGATCCCTCCTCTTGCTTCTTCCTTCAACTGCCTTTCCCACACTTTTCTTACAATAGTGACTATGATTGTTTTTGTTTATTATATACATCTCTCTTTATTACCATCTCATTAGTTCATGATTGAGGAGATGTTTCCATGGTGCTGCTAAAACATATCTGCATAGGGATCTGGCTACAAATAACATTCAAGGACTCAGGCAAGATGGCGGCATAGAGAGGAGTGGAAGCTAAGTAGTCCCCCTGGAACAACTACAAAAAACCAGAAACAACTAGTAAGTAATCCAGAATAACTGCGGGGGGACAAACGAGACCATCCATTCATCATACACCAACCTGAATTGGGAGGAATGCCCGAGAACACAGCATAAAATCTGTACGTAAAACCTGCGGAACCAGGTCGGGAGACCCCCTCCCCCATAGCCCGAGCTGCAGAGCCGCATGGTGCCACAGAGAAGCTCTCTCCCAGCAAGCGAACGCAGCTCAGCTGAGCTCCAACTGGGGTTTTCAGTAGCGAGTGTGAACTGCTCACTACAGGTACGCAGCCCCAAAAAACAGACAGAGGCTTTGGGTGACAACTGACCTGGGAGAGCCGGAGGGTCGCCTTGACTGGGTCTGAAGGGGACTATCTGTTTCTTTTTCGGCTCAGTGGAGAAAGCCCCAGTCATTTTAAGTTTCCAGGGCTGTGACTCCGGGAAGGGCAGAGACAGCACAAGCAGAGAGCGAGACCATTGAAATGCTAATGACCTCCACCTGGGGGGTCTGTCTTCTCTAGGAGGAAAGGGGTGGAGCCCTTTCCATTCAGAACCAGACCCCAGAGCCTGGGGGAACACGGCCATACCTCCTCACACCAGTCAAGAATTATAGGCTAACAGGCGTCACCTGCTGGGCAGAAAAGCACAGTGACCTGAGGCATCAAAGGGTGGAGCAACTTTCTAAGACACACCCGCAGGGAAACCAGATACTGAATATTTCTTCCCTCTGGGACCTGAGCCTGTTCTGGTCTGGGAAAACCTGATTTGGATAACCAAGGAAACCATGCCTAGACAACAGAAAATTACAACCTACACTAAGAAAAACAAAGTTATGGCCCAGTCAAAGGAACAAATGTACACTTCAACTGAGATACAGGAATTTAAACAACTAATGCTAAATCAATTCAAAAAGTTTAGAGAAGATATCGCAAAAGAGATAGAGGCTGTAAAGGAAGCACTGGACATGTATACGGCAGAAATCAAAAGTTAAAAAAACCTACTAGTAGAATCTATGGAAATGAAAGGCACAACACAAGAGATGAAAGACACAATGAAAACATACAACAGCAGATCTCAAGAGGCAGAAGAAAACACCCAGGAACTGGAGAACAAAACACCTGAAAGCCTACATGCAAAGGAGCAGATGGAGAAAAGAATGAAAAAATATGAGCAACGTCTCCGGGAACTCAAGGATGAAACAAAGTACAATAATGTACGTATCATTGGTGTCCCAGAAGGAGAAGAGAAGGGAAAGGGGGCAGAAGCAATAATAGAGGAAATAATCAATGAAAATTTCCCATCTCTTATGAAAGACATAAAATTACAGATCCAAGAAGCACAGCATACTCCAAACAGAAGAGATATGAATAGGCCTACGCCAAGACACTTAATAATCAGATTATCAAATGTCAAAGACAAAGAGAGAATCCTGAAAGCAGCAAGAGAAAAGCAATCCATTACATACAAAGGAAGCTTAATAAGACTATGTGCGGATCTCTCAGCAGAAACCATGGAGGCAAGAAGGAAGTGGTGTGACATATTTAAGATACTGAAAGAGAAAAAACACCAACCAAGAATCCTGTATCCAGCAAAGCTGTCCTTCAAATATGAGGGAGAGCTCAAAATATTTTCTGACAAACAGACAATGAGAGTCTTTGTGAACAAGACACCTGCCCTACAGGAAATACTAAAGGGAGCACTACAGGGTGATAGAAGACAGGAGTGTGTGGTTTGGAACACAATTTTGGGAGATGGTAGCACAACAATGAAAGTACACTGAACAAAGGTAACTATGAATACGGTTGGGAGAAAAAGATGGGGAGCATGTGAGACACCACAAGAAAGGAGGAAAGATAATGACTGGGACTGTGTAACTTGGTGAAATCTAGAGTATTCAACAATTGTGATAAAATGTACAAATATGTTCTTTTACGAGGGAGAACAAGCAAATGTCAACTTTGCAAGGTGTTAAAAATGGGGAGGCATTGGGGGAGGGATGCAATCAGCATAAACTAGAAACTGTAACTAATAGAATCATTGTATTATGCTTCCTTTAATGTAACAAAGGTGATATACCAAGGTGAATGCAGATACGAGGGGGGGATAGGGGAGGCATGTTAGACACTTGACATTGGTGGTATTGTCTGATTCTTTATTCTACTTTGATTTAAGGTTATTTTTCCTTTTGCTGCTTCCTAGTGTCATTTTTTTTTTGTTTCCTCTTCCTTTTGCCTCTCTACCTTCTTTGACTCTCCCTTCTGCCTTGTGGAAGAAATGTAGATGCTCTTGCTTAGTATGAGCACAATGTTCAATTAGGATGAACTTAAATGTTTGGAAATGAACAGGGGTGTTGGTAGCAAGATGTGAGAATAACTAACAGCGCCAAATGGTGTGTGAATGAGGTGGAAAGGGGAAGCTCAGAGTCATATATGTCACCAGAAGGAAAGTTGGAGGTCAAAAAATGGAAATGTATAAAACTGAATCCCGTGGTGGGCAATGTCCATGATCAACTGTACAAATACTAGAAATCACTTCATGAACCAGAACAAATGTATGACAATACAATTAGAAGTTAATAATAGAGGGGCATATAGGGAAGAACTATATACCTATTACAAACTATATGCTACAGTTTGTAGTATTTCAACATTTTTTCATAAACAGTAACAAATGTACTATATCAATACTAGGAGTCAACAATTGAGGGATAGGGATAGGGGAGGTTTAGAGTTTCCTTTCCTTTTTTTCTTTTTTCATCTTTCACTTTATTTCTTGTCTGGAGTAATGAAAAGTTTCTAAAAATTGAACAAAAATTTAAGTGTGGTGATGGATGCACAGCTGTATGAGGGTACCCAGGGGCAAGTGATTGTACACTTTGGATCTTTGGATAATTGTATGGTATCTGAACAATCTCAATAAAAATGAAAAAAAAAAAAAAAATAACATTCAAGTACTAAGCATGCCAGTTAGGGCCAGTTCACTACAACTCTGGGTTCCAATAATTTCTTCTGTCTCCTGCATCTGTGTTTTATGGCTGAAGGAAAGTTGAACCTACTACAGATGAGTGCTTATGTTAAGGGATAGACTCCTTGAAGATATTTTCTTGCATTGTCATGAACCTGCCTACCTAACATATTCATGAGGGCTTCCAGCTTAGCACCCTTGGAACTGACATGAAGGGCTAGTTCTAGGATAACCTTAGGTAGTGCTACTCGAATGTCCTCCAATCCTGTCTTCCAATCCAGCCTTAGAGAAAACTTGTCCTGTAGGAATTTGCTACAGGAAGGAACTGCACAAATGAAAGACTAGACTACAGGCATACCTTGTTTTATTGTGCTTCGCTTTATTGTGCTTCTCAGATACCGCGTTTTTTTACAAATTGAAGACTTGTGGCAACCCTGTGTCGAACAAATCTACCAGCACCATTTTTTCAACAGCATGTGCTCACTTTGTGTTTCTGTGTCACATTTTAATTAAGGTACATACATTTTTTTAGACAATGCTATTGCACACCTACTATAGTATAGTGTAAGCATAATTTCATATGCACTGGGAAGCCAAAAAATTTTGTGTGACTCACTTTATTGCAGTGGTCCAGAACCAAGCCCATGATCTCTCCAAGGTATGCCTGTACTTTGTGGGGACTTTTCCTGCCTAAAGCCCTGACCTCATAAGTCTTGGGCTTATTAATTTTGGGTGAGTAGCTGACCCCCGCCCCCTCCATCCAATCACCCCAGTGGCAATAACTACAGAGGAAATAGAAAACGCAATAAATAAAGCTAAACCCAGAGCACTTTCATTAGGTCAGTAATATTTATTAAGGACCTACTACACGCAGGGCATTGGATAGTTACTGAGCGGGGCAGAACCGACCACTTTGGGCTGGTGAGACGGGCTGGAGCAGAGAACCGATAGTCGCTCAGCAAGTACATTTTGAAGACTGCAGTGGGGAGGCATGAGATCATCAGAGCCCAGAGTGTACGAAGGTTCTGAAAGGGCGTGGAGAAGCAGTAACTGCTGACAACGGTGTCACTGTTGGCCTTTAGTGAACCCACATGACCTGGGCAAACTGGAGACCCAGGAATTCCAATACAGGGTGGTGAGTGCTGTCAACAGAAGGAAGGAATAGAGTGTCTAGAAGACACAGAAAAGAGATGATCCTCCCACATCCTCAGGGAAAATGCAGTGATTGCATCCGACGGTTGCACGGACTCTGAGGGGCTAATGGGACTTGCTAAGTCACAGCGTGGCGGAGTGGCCGCAGTGCACCATGGGATTGCCGCAGTGCACCATGGGATTGCCGCAGTGTACCATGGGATTGCCGCAGTGTACCATGGGATTGCCGCAGTGTACCATGGGACTTACAAGTGAGACATAAGACCTGTAGGCGTATCGGAAGGGACTGTTTCAAACACCTACTAAAGTGCCTCAGCGTCATCAAGAAAAGAAGTATTCACAGGCAGGGAACATAGAATTGAAGAGAAAAACGTTCATATAAATAGGGCCTAGAAACTATTTAACTCCAGGTCTCTGCCAGCACCTGTCAATTATGAAAAGGAGTCCTTTGTGTCTTAATTACAGCGCTTTGGGGTCCGCGAGGCTTTGAGAAATAATCGCATCCTGTAGTTGGAATCAGGGGCCTGTCCTGGGGATGAAAGTGTAATTTACAACCACAAGAAGGGCAAAGGTTGCTGGGAAAGCCAGCATGCTGGGGCTGGCATACCCTGAGAGGCCTGGCGCTGCTCCCTCCCAAGCCGCCCTGCTGCAAGTAAAGAATTCTAGTTAGGAGCCAGGAGCTCCCACAGAGAAAAGGTGAGGGCTGGCTATTTTGATTTAGCACTTTTAACACTGCACTCAAGAGCCTTGAGGTAGAAGTAGTAAATGAAAGTCATTTATCTGAAAATGATTGTGGGCAGACAGACTCAATTGGTAACTCAACCAAATTTGCAGAAGAAAAAAGGAGGAAGGAAGGAAGGAAGGAAGGAGAGAAGAAGGAATAAAGTGTTTGAAGCTAACTTAGGAATCATATACTTAAAATATAAGTAAGCTTCCCTTGTCTGTGTCAAGAATGGCATTTATTGTAAACAACAACATAGCCACCTACAAAAACTGAAGAAAAAATAACATACATTTAACTGAAAAGTTTAGGAATAATTCTGTCAGGTGTACCACACAATTTTAGAGTCATAGCTTACCCTTTTGGTACTCTATGTAGCATAACTAAACTCTTCTCAGGACTGAGAAGGTCCATGTGGTGGAGCCCACAAGGAAACAACTAAAAACGAGAATTCAGCAGAGTTGCACTTCTTGAAGGATAAGCATTTTCCAGTGTTCTCAAAACTTGACCTATCAGTGTATTAGGTCGCTTTGCTTGACCTTGAATTTTTCTTACCCTCACACTATCAAACTCCTTTTCTGATATTAGTGCCACCTATAATTGTATGGTCTCTTCATTTTGTCAGATATTTTTACCCTATTGTGGTAATGTGCAGCTCTCACAGACAGAAATAAACCAAGTTAAGACAAGATTTCTATCTGATGATTTCTTTCCTGGGTTTGCTCACTCTGGACTTCAGACGTTTAACTTTAATTGTTGGGATAGGGTCTGTAGGTTTCAGATATTTAGGTATTATAATAATAATAGTAGCAGTCAGTTTTCTTAAAAGTCAAAACTTTTTGGAAAAAGTATTTTTATTAAAAACATAAACAAAGTGAAATTCAAACACATTATTTTCTTTGTGGGAAGGATATAAGGCATAATTCTACATAAGGTAATGTGGCTGATACATATACTAAGGAGACCCCAGTGGGTCACACCCTTGTAAAATCCTCCTCTCCTTTGAGCATAGGCATATAATTTGCTTCTAACCAGGAGACCATGGCAAAGATGCATAGGTTATCACCCCCCTTGAATTGGTTACACTATTAGCAAAGATGATGGAATAACACTCCCGTGATAACACTGTGTTCTATAATACTCTTGTCTTAGCTGACTAAGAGAGATTTTCCTATTGGCCTTGAGGAAGCAGACAGTCCTGTTGTGAACTTCCTATGGGAATGCCATGTGGCAGGGAAATTCTAGCAGCCCCTAGGAGCTGAAAGCCTCATCCTACAACCACAAGGACTGAATTCTGCCAACAGGCACTGCTCCAGATGAGAACACAGCCCAAGCTGACACCTTGATAGCAGCCTGGTGAGACCCTGAGTAGAGTACTCAAGAAAACTATGCCCAGACTCCTGACCCATGGAAACTGAATTTATAAATGTGTGTGTTTTTTAAACCACTAAATTTTTGGTAATTTGTTACATGGCAATAACAATACAGACAGAATTTGACATTTGGGATGCATCATATAATAAAATCGATAGATGAAATTAAAAAATTAAATAAGAACTCTTGGTTAGAATGGGAGATTGTATAATTTCACACCTTCTAAAATCCCAGTAAAAAAATAGTAAAGATTTTTTAAAATCCCACAAGGATGGAGAAAACAGTTGATTGAATTAGGCGCTGCCTCTTCAGCACTCCCTGTTCTCTATTTTCTTTGTTGTGTAACTTTGCAATTCCTCACACTAGAGGAGGACTGTATTTCCCTGCTCCTTGACTTTCAGCTCAGTTACATGACTTACTATGCCAATGGGACATTAGTAAATGTGATGTGACCAGAAGTTCAAAATGCACTTGCATGGTTGAGCTTGACCTTTTATACTTCTACCATCACTGTGATAACTGTCCTTGCTAGGACGTTTGTCTAGGGGGTGATAAGAGAAACAAGGAGCAGGTATGGACTCAACATGCATCTTGGAATCAAGCTAAGCTCAATGTAGACTGAATAACCTCAAGTCAGTGTGCAAACATCTGAGAGAAAATAAATTATTATTAGGTTAAGCCATTGAGCTTTGGACTGGTTTGTTGTGCAGCAGCATTCTAAAAATAGTTGACTGATAGAATAAGAGAAGAGAAAAAGAAGATTTTTGACTTGGAAGATAAGTTAATTAAAAAAATATCCAAATTGAAGCAGAGAAAGAAAAATAAAATAAAAATCTAAGGGTAACGTAAGAGATGTGGGACATGGGCAAACAGTCTAAAATCAGTGGAATGGGAATTCCAGGAGAAAAGGAAAGAGTGAATGTGCAGAAAGAAGAGTCAAAGAAAATTTTCCAAAACTAACAAAAGACATCAAACCTCAGATTTAAGAAACTCAGAAACGCCAAGTAGAACAAAGATAAAGAGATTTGCACCTGAAAGCATCAAGATAAAACTTAAAAAACCAAACAAAGAGAAAAAAAACTTAACACCTGTTGGAGGTGGGGTGTGGAGGATAGGGAGGAACAGAGCTGGAGAATGCATTACCTTCGAATCATCAACAATAAGACTGGCAGCTTATTTCTCAACAGAAATGGAAGAAGCCAGGAAAAATAGAAAATATTATATTTAAAGGGATGAAAGAAAATATTTGCTAAATTATAATTCTATACTAAGCAAAAATATCCTTCAAAAATAAAAGCAAAATAGGAAACTGAGATAAATAAGCACCAGCTAGCCTCCATTAGAAAAAACACTAAAAGTAATTCGTCAGGCAGAAAAATAAATGATCCCAGGCAGAAATACAAAAATTCAGGAAAGAATGAAAAGTACTGGAAAGGTTACAGATATTTAAAATAAAGATGAATATTGACTCTACAAAACAAAAATAGTTATGTCTTACAGAGTTTAAAATATATCTAGAATTAAAATTCAAGATAAGAAAAAGGCAGGAATAAATGGAGTTAAAGTGTACTAAAGTCCCAGCATTATCAGGGAAGTAGTAAAAGTATTCAACTATATTTAGTCAAGATTAATTATAACCTCTGGGGCTGCTACTACAAGAATATGTGTAACTAACAACCAAAGAGAAATTTTTAATGGAATAGTTAAAAAACTGATTAATCCAAAAGAAAGTAAGATATAAGGTATCATAAAACAGATGAATCAAATACAAAACAAATAGTAGGTGGTAAACATAAATCCAAATATATATCTATTGTACTAAATACTTCAAATAAAAAGTTAATGCTCCAATTAAAAGAAAATTAGACTGGATTAAAAAAATGAAAAATAAAGCCACATACGATATGAAAGTTCTTAAAGATAAGGACACAAAAAGGTTGAAAATATATTATGGAAAACAGTAACCAAAAGAGAGTGCTATAGTCAAACATAGTGGACTTAAGGCAGGAAGCACCACAAGAGATAAAGAAGATCACAACATAATGGTGAAATAGTTAGGCTACCAGGAATATATCACAAATCTTAATCTATATGCAGCCAGTAATGTACCTCCAAAATTTATAAAGCAGCAATTGACAAAACTAAAAGAATAGACAAATATGCAATCATAGTAAGAAATTTTAACAAATATCTCTCAATAACTGATAGAACATGCAGACAAAAATAAAATCAGTAGGGCCCCACCCCATCAAGATGGCAGAGTGAGAAGCTTCAAGGCTCCATCCCCCCACAGAAACTTAGAACTACCAGCAAGAACTGGCAGAAACATCTTTTCTCAGTGCTCCAGAAAACAGTTAAGGGATTGCAGTAACAAAGCAAGTACCAAATTAAGAAAAAGGCAGCTTAAAAGTAGTATAGTAGGATCACATGGCATCCTGGTTTCCCCTCCTCTGCCCCTCCTCCGCCCGCCCCTCCCATTGTGGGTCTCTGGTCCCAGCTCCAGAGGGGGCAGAGTAACCTGTGTACACATACTAGGAATATATGTCTGCCACAGTATCTGTGTTAGCAGCCAGAGAGACTGATCTAGGACACTCATTGTAGGCTCTCCATCCTACAACTTGCGCTGGGATGTAAGGCAGCTCACAGAGCCTTCTTACAGAATGCTGTGGGACAACAGTCAAATTGTGGTTGTCTGGGGCAAGGGATTGCTGGTTGTAGGACATACAGTGAAGTGCCTAAGGCCATGAAGAAACTCTTTCTAGGGAAGGGGGATTTTAATATCTGTGCAAATGAGGGAATTCCTAGGGCCACATGCACATGTCCAAGATAAGATGAATGCACAGAAAAGACCAGGGAGGCCCCTGTGCTTTGGGTTGGCACTATTCTCTAACTCATTGTATGGATAAACCCTGAGAGAGAACACTCACACAGGTCAATTTGCAAAGACTAGGAAAAGGTTTTTCATTTTTTTCCTTCTTTACTTTTCTTTCTTTCTTAACTTTTTTTGGTGGTGTTGTTAGGTTCTGGTGTACAGGCACAGCTCAGTCATAACACTAGCTGGACACAAGCTTAAGGAATAGATGCCTCAGAGTCTAACCCCAGCAATAACACATTAAAATATCAAAATGTCCAGGCTCCAACAGATGATTATAGCACAGACAAAGAAAAAGGAAGCAATGCCCAGGCAAAGGAGAAGATTAAAGCATTAGAAACCATCAGTGAGGAGGCTCTGGCCTGGGACATACCAAAGACATTTTTTAAATGGTCCAAAATATGCTCAAAAAGCTAAAGAAAAGCATAAACCATGAACCACAAACACAAAGAGAATATCAGTAGAAAGACAGAAGTTGTGAAAAGGAATCAAACAGAGCTGAAGACCACAGTAACAGAAATTTCAAAATTCCCTAGATGGGCCCAATAGCAGGCTGGAGCTGGCAGAAGAAAGGATCAGTGAACTTGAAAACAAGCAATTGGGATCATCCAGTCTGAGGAGCAGAAAGAAGAACAAATGAAGAAAAGTGGACAGAGCCTGAGGAACCTGCAGAACACCATCAAGCATACCAACATACACATTGTGGAATCCCAGAAGGAGAAGAAAGAGAAAAAGAAGCAGAGAGAATATGCAAACAAATAATGTCTGATAAATTCCCAATGAACACCAAACAGGATAAACCTAGGTAGACTCACACCATGGTGTATTATATTCAAACTGTTGAATGCCAAAGATAAAGAGAGAATTCTGAAAGCCACAAGAGAGAAACAGTGTGTCACTTACAAGGGACCATCAATAAGATGAAGTGCCAATTTTTCATAAGAAACTATAGAGGCAAGTAGGCAGTGAGATGACATATTCCAAGTGCTAAATTGCTTCTCATCCTTTTGGCTAGGATCAAGTTTAATATCAAGTGCTGAAGAACAAAAACAGTCAATCAAGAATTCTGTATCTGGTAAAACTTTCTTTCAAAAATGAACGACAGTTTAAGATATTCCCAAATAAGCAAAATCTCAGAGAGTTCATCTCCACTAGACCAGTCTTACAAGAGATGCTAAAGGGAGTTCTGTAGGTTGAAAAGAAAGGACAGTAGAAGAAAGACTGAAGCTGCATAAAGAAATAAACATATCCGATAAGGGCAATAAAATGGATAAATGAAACGCCATTGTATTTTTGCCTTGTAACTTCACTTTTTACTTCCTATAGGATCTAAAAGGCAAATGTAGAAAATGTAATGATAAATTAGTGGTTTTAGACTCATAAGGTATAAACATGTAATTTGTGGCAAGAATGACATAAAGTTGGGGGGACAGTGGGTATGGGAACAATAGTTTGTGTACACTATTGAAGTTTAGTTGGTATCCAAGAAAAGGTTTTTATAGATTTAGGATATTAAATTTAAGCCCCATGGTAACTACAAAAGAAAATATCACACAATATGCAAGCTCATAGAGACTGAAATTACAGCATATGTCACCCGGGTGGGGGCAAGGAAATAGGGGGTTAATACATAATGGGTGTAGGGTTTCTTTTTGGGGAGATAACAAAGTTTTTGTAATGGAAGACAGTGAGGATACTGCAACATTGTGAATGTGATTAAACCTACAGAATGTTATTCTTGAGAGTGGATGAAATGAGGACGTTTATGTTGCATATATGTTCCCATAATTTAAAAAAAAAAAAAGAAAAAGAAAAAGCAACTAAAGAGGCATTGACAATTAAATGAATGCATGATCCTGAACTAGGGAGGAGAAAAAGCTCAAAAGGACATTATTAGGACATGTTTTAAGAACTGGAATATAGACTGTAAGCTTTATATCAATGTTAAATTTCTTGAATTTTATAACTACACCTAATGTGCTTACGTAAGTGAATATCCTTGTTCTTAGGAAATGTGCCTGATGATTTCTAGTATTCAGGGAGCATGCTGTATACAACCTACATGAAAGTTCAGAAAATGGATTGATAAATAGATGGCTAGAGAGACCGACGATGCTATAGGTAGGTAGGTAGGTAGGTAGATATTGATAGATGGATAGAAAAATAGAACAATGCAGCAAATGTAGCAAAATATAAAAATTGGTGGATCTGGGTATCTGGGGAGATAAGGGTATATCAGTGTTACTGTGTATGAGGTTTGCATTGTTTTTGTAACTGTTCTGTAACTTTGGGAGTATTTCAGAATAAAAAGTTTTTAAAAAATAAAATAAAATCAGTAAACATGTAGAAGCTCTACATGACAATGAATTAATTTGACCCAATTGGCATATATTGAATACTGTAACCAACAGTGAGAAATTACAACCAGAATTAAAAATCCAGAAAATTCATCACTAAAATCTTTCACACTGTTTAGGAAGAAATAATGCCAATCTTACACAAACGCTACCAGAGAACAGTAAAAGGAGATACACTTCCAAAATCATTCCATTATTCCAAAATAACCTTGACAGAAAAATCTGACAAGGATATTATAAGAAAGTAAAATTACAAGGCAATGACTTTCATGAACACAGATTAAAATCCCTTAATAAAACATTAGCATGTTGAAAAGTTTTGGTAATGGATAGCATAATATTGTGAATCTAATTGATATCACTGGATTGGACACATAAAAGTTGTTAATATGGGAAACTTTGTTTTGTTTTCTGTATGTTACCACAGTACAAATTTTTAAAAACTGTATTAGCAAATTAAACCTAGTGACATAAAAAAAAAAAATCACAAACTAGTGGGGGTTATTTCAAGAATGTAATAACATTTGAACATTTGAAACATTTAACATTTGAAAATCAATGTAATTGAGAACATAACAGAGAAAGATAGAAAAATCGTATGATCATATTTATAGATAAAGAAAAAGCACTTGATAAAATTCAATACCCATTCAAGATTTTTTGAAACATCCTTGCAAACTAGGAGTAGAAAATAACCTCCTTCATGTAAAGAAGAAATATTTCTAAAAATTCTAAAGCAAACATAATATTTTATGGCAAAATATTGAAACATTTCCCCTGGAAAGAAAGAATGAGACAAAGATATCTACTAGCATTACCAATGTTCAATATTGTACTGGAGGAATAAGTAAAGAAAAGGGGGGGAGAGTATGAAATTGGAAAGGAAGTATTAAAACTGTCATTATTGCAGATAGCAGATTTGTGTACATATGTAAAGAAAACAAAAATCTACAAATAAATTGTTAGAATTTAAGAAGTAAATTTAGTGATGTTGAAGATGTATTTCTATATACCACAAACACCAATTAGAAAGTGACATTTATAAAATGCTATATACAATAGCATCAGAAACAAATAAATATGTAGAAGAAATCTAAAAAGATTTACAAGATCCCTATGCAGAAAACTACAGAAGATTTTAGAGAAAATTTTTAAAAGATCCTAAATAAATGGTAAGATTTTCCACTTTATAAATTGAATGAAGAGTATTGTGAAGATGTCATTCTGCCAAATTGAACTATAGATTCAATTTGATTCAAATCAAAATCCCAGCAGGCTTTTTTTTTTTTTTGGTATGCAAATTGACAAGCTAATTCTAAATGCATATGGAAATGCAAGGGCCAGGAATAGTCAGACCATCTTTTAAAAAGAAAAAGATGGAAAAATACCCCAACATATATCAAGGCCTATTATAAAACCACAGTAAATATGGAAACATGATATTGTTGAAATGATAGACAAGAAGATCAATGGAATAATATGGAGAGCTTAGAAACAGATCCACATATCTAGGATCACCTAATTCACAACAGAAGTGACACTGCAGCTCAGCAGGGGATGAATGATCTTTTTAATAAATGGGGCTGAGTCAATTCAATACTTTATGAAAAATACATCCTGGCCCCTACCTGACATCATACACAAAAAATAGGTCCAGAGGGATTATTTTGAAATCTAAATATGAGAGGTAATGCACTAAAGCTTCTTGAAAATAAAATAGGAAAATGTCTTCATGACCCTTGAGTAGGCAAATATTTCTTAAACAGGACATAGTAAAATCAGCCCTCAAGGAAATGATTAATAAATTGGAATTTAAGAAGTTCTGTATATTGTGAAAAGACAAATTATCAAAAGGAAGAAAATTTTTACAACCCTACTGCTGACAAAAGACTCATATAAAGCATAAAAAGAACTATTACAAATCAATAAGCTAAGGACAGATTATCCAAGAGGTAAAATGGGCCAAAAGAGAAGTAGGCTCTTCATGAAAGAAGAAATCACTAGCCAACAGGTAGATGCAAATTAAAACCACACTGAAATACGAAGGTGCACCCATTGGAATGGCTCAAATTTTTAAAACTGGTAATATCAAGTACTAAAGAGGATGTGTAGCAACTGAGAGCAAAGAGACACACCAGATAATGGCTGCAGGGTGAGCCTAGTGGACAAGCAGCACAGAAAGAAGGAGAATGGAGGTATCCAGAAGATTGTCTTCTGGGTAAAAAAAAATGCAACTAATGAATTCCCTGATGTGAATCACCTTGAGGAAAATTGCACTGAGAAGCTGTTGGATAGGTAGAAAGAATTAGAAATGAGCACAAAGAAAACAAAACAAAGGCACAAGGTAATTATTACTTTCAGGAAAAAAAAAAAAAAGGAAGCACTCTTAGTATATTACAACCTTCAGCTGTGATGATTATTTGTATCCATCTATTAATATTCTGAATATTGTTTTAACTAAATCGTAATCACTATGTTAGGAGGATGGGGGAGGGTATTCAGAGACAATGACCTTGTAGAAAAGCTAAATCATTGTTTACTTACATAGGAAATCAATCAATAATTTCTAAATTTTGGAAATAATCAGGTGTGTAAGGGTCAGAAGAGATAAAAGAATTGAAAGTGATTGTGTCTGGAGTGGGAAACTGGAGGGAGTTGGAAAGGGAGAGACAGGGAAACACTGCATTTACTGTATGCCTTTTAGGACTATGCAATTTTTTAAAACTCTGTGCTCATACTACTTTGATAAAATAAAAATTAAGCAATTACAGAATGAAAGAGTGAATTGAGAGAAAAGTCCAAAAGAACATAAACCAAAATATTAACAATACGTGTTTGTAAGTAATGTGATCACTTATTATTTTTTATTTTTGCTTTTATGATTTTTCTACCATAAACATTTTTAACAATAAAAATATACAATGAATTCTTAGGCAGAATATTTGATTTATCTGAGGTCATAATTGTCTTACCTCTGGGAACCCTTGAGGGAGCCATTATTGGTTGCTCAGCAATAAAATCAGAGAAGCAAGTTGGGACCTGGCAGAAGTGCTCTCTCTAGGGTGAGACACCAGCTGGGCCAGGAAAGAGCAACCGAGTAGTCTGAGCAGAGCCCAGAAGGGCTAACCAGGGTTGGTTATAATTGCTGGAATGGCTGTGGTATGGGGTCTGATGGTAGGGGTGGGGGGTCCTTAGGAGATGGTCTGGTAGTATGTGAAAGCTGGGCAGCAGTCAAGCACTCAGAAGTTCAGTAGCAGGTTGTCATGTTTTGGGAGATCTATCCATGTACAAGATCTATCAACACACCTGGCTTCCAGGTTGTAGATGACCAAGCAGGATCTGGTTTGAGAAAATGGGTCATCTAAACAGGGTACAGGATAAGACCTCAAGCTAAAATGGGGAAATGAGAGGATTAGGCAACAGCCATTTCAAACTCGATGAATTCAGAAATAAGCCAACATGGTGAGCAGAGGGCTCTACCTGGGGCTTCAAACCTTGGGGCTCCCTGATCTTGAGAGAGATTTGTGGGGAGCTCAGGGAGCCCTACCTTTGTGACCCATCCCCCAGAAACTGACTGGTCCAGGAGGGGTAAGTTGATTGACAGTCCAGATTGGTATGGATGCAGGCCTGAACCAGCAGGTGGACTAGTGGATCAATTTCAAGGAGCTGAGGCAGCATAAGAGCAAGACTGGCCACCTTCAGTGGATATGGACGGATGAAGGGCAATGTTACCCATTTGGTTTAGAATGTTCCATGGGAGTGTGGAACAGCAGGATGGCAAATAGGTCTCTTCATTTACCATCATCACCATAGTCATCACCAAAATTCCAGCAAACAGGCTGAGCACTTACATAAATGTGCTGGTTTACACATTGTGATGACATATTTAATCCTCAAATCAGACCAATGGGGTGGATATGATTGTTATCTCCATTTTATAAATGAGGAAACTGAGACTCTGATTTTAAAACCTGTCCTTGTCTTAACCACTCTGCTTATGCCAACCCCTGCTGAGTGCAAAGGCTACCTGGTTCTCTGGCAGAAGAAAACTGTGAGAAACCATGCCAGGATTGATTAAGAGATTCCATTATTGTTCATTCATCATTTTCCTGATACCTTTAGTTCTTTCTCTGTGTTTTCCTTTATCTCTTTGAGCACTGTGAAGATCATTTTTTAAAGTCTTTGCTATGGCAAAAGTCTGGTCTTCTTTGTTGATGGTTCTGAATGTTTGTCTTGCTCTTTTGGATGGGCCATCATTTCCTGTTTCTTTGTTTATCTAGTAATCTTTTTACCACTCTGTACATTTTAATATTTTAATGTGTTAACTCTGGAATTTAGCCTCTGAGCTCTCTGTTCCTTAAGTGTGTACCCAGCTAGTGACATAACAGAGATTTCCTTGAGTGCCAGCAGCTAACAAAAACAAACAAACCATTGCAAAAAATACCTTTTGTGGTCTTTTGCAAATTGGCTTTGTGTTGGCTGGTGCTGTCCTTCAGAGCCTCCTATTAAGATCAGCCCAAGGCAAAAGCACAGGGGCCTCTCCATCTTTTCTGAGCCTACATCTTTCCTGGTCTTGGGCTCATGGCCTTAGGAACTCCCCATTTACAGGAATCTGAATGCTCCTCTATTCCCCATGAGACAGATATCCCCCCTCCCAGGTGCTTTATAGTATGTCTTAAAGCCAGTAATCATTTTCCCTAGGCCACTCTGCTTTAGCTGTCTGCAAGCTGCTTCTGCCTACAGGCAGTTCCGGGAGGGTGAGCTAGAGAAGGATCCTGGTTCAGTCTTTCAGACTGCCACCCAATAGCTTGGCACCATTAGCACCAACGTACAGGCCACCAAAATGCACACAGAGCTACTCTGCTCCCTCTGGAACAGGGCCAGTGACCCACAATGGGAGGGCAGGCTGGTTCCACACTGCATCAGGGAGGGAGTGGGGGTGGGGGTCAGCAAGGGCAACACAAGCTTCTCCTAATGTCTTTTTTTTTTTTAAGTTGTGTTTTCTTGATTTGGCACTCACCCAGTTACTGCAGCTCTTTGTTTTCTGGAATTTTAAAGGAAGATGGCTCTGCCAGTTGTTACCAGTTGTTCCAAGATTCTGTGAAGGAATGGAACTCTGGAGCATCTTACACTGTCATCTTGGTCGACCAGAAGTCCAGAATTTATTATGGATGTCTGTCATAGACATGAGAGTGCTGTGTATATTCCATCCCAGTGGAAAAAGCACTAAACATAGAGTCCTGAGTACTAAGCCTGGGTACTAAGCCTGGCCCTACTTAGTAGGTGTTCCTCAGCTCTCTACATACCGATCACCTCATCCATAAAACTGAAAAGATAAATAAGATGTTTTAAAATTCCCTTCTTTCCCTAAAATACCCTGGTTTCCTTAAGAAGACAATTAAATTGCTCTTCTTCTCTCCTGAAGAACAATTTATAAATGTGTACTGTTATAGGCATGTGTATATTTGTATATAAAAAGAAGTTTTATAGGAAAAAAATTCTATCTAAACAGGATTATCTAGAGAGGATGCAGGATTTCTTTCTCAAAAGATGCTTAAGTTTGTCATAGAAATATCTGTGTGGCTATTTCTAAAAGCCTCCTGAATAACTGGCATTCAGAGTAATGTGAGTGGTAGGTGTTCTGTGGAAAGGAGCTCTGCCCCCATCAGTCACCCACTAGCACAAAAGAATGAGCTCCTGCAACATTCATTGTTCAGTTTGGGGATGGGTGGGCATAGGTGGGAGCCCATTTGCATTCATCAGAACCATTCAGCTGTGTTCTTCATTTCACAGTGGTGCTGGAAGGATTAATGACTGTTTGGCAATTTAACATTTGTAAAGCATTTTGTGATCCTTGAAGAAAAGGCACCAGATACATGTAAGATCATCAGCCTGAAATAACAACATTATCTCTCTCTCTTTTTCAGAATCTGCCAATAAACTCCCTTGTACAAATCCTGCCGTGCTGCTGTGAAAGAATTTCAAAGAAAAGCCATGGGAACTTCTCCCACTCTTTCCCCCAACAATTCACCCTTTTCAAAACAAATGTATTTTTATGTCTGAAATGTTCCAATCTTGAAAACTCTAGGCAGAATCTGACCCTGTTTTTCCATCTGCAGGCTGGCTCCTTCATTACTCAGCAAGACTCCTTCAGTCAAGAACTACCCATGAGGAAAGGGCAAGTGCTTCTTTTCTTATCCCTGCACAGGCTGGGATACCTTAGATCTGCTGCTACCTTAGATCTCCCTTGGGTCACCAGAACTCAGGCAGCGTGGGAGACGGCAGGGGGAGGCAGATGGCTGTGGGAGAGGACTCTGCCCCCTCGGCTCTACACCTTATTCTGAGTGGTTAAGAGCCCGCCCCAAGGACTAGCCCCAATAAACCTCAAGACATATAATGACATGACAGTAATGAAAACAGTGTGGTATGGGCACAGGCCAAAGGAATATGATAGCAAGAAATAGACCCAAATTTATGGGTAAATGATAAAGGTGGCATTTCAGACAGATAGGGAAAAGATGGACTTTTCAATAAATGGTGTTGAAACAACTGGATAGTTGTCTGGAAAAGAAAATTAAAAACTATTATTGCTTCATACTGTACACCAAGGTAAATTTCTCTAAAAAAGAAAAGTTCTAGAAAAAGATGGGATAATTCCTTTAGAATCTTGGAATGAAGAGGACTTTTCTGAACATTGCTTTAAATTGATTCAAATGCATAAATAAATTCAATCATATGAAAGAAGGAGGAAGTGGAGAAGGAGAAGAAGAAAATTTCTATACGGGGGAAAAACACAAGTACAGTCACAACAAAAATAACAAATGGAGGATCTATTTGTAATCCATATCACAGGAAAAGGGCAACTCTCCCTGCATTAGTCAGAATTCTCTAGGGAAACAGAACCAACAGGAGAGATCCATAAATATGAGATTTTATAAAAGTGTTGCATGCAACTGTGGGGATGCACAAGTCCAAATTCCATAGGGCAGGCTGAAAACTGGAACTCCAATGAAGATTTTCGATGAATGCCCCAGGAGAAGCTCACTGGCTGAAGTAGAGATAAGAAATCTCTCTTCTGACTGCTGAATTCATCTTTTCTCCTTTTAAAGTCTTCAACTAATGGGACTGAATGTCTCTCATTGTGGAAGACACTCCCTTAGTTGATTGTAGATGTAATCAGCTATAGATGCAATCAATTTACTGATGATTTAAGTCCACTAAATGTACTCATAGTAGCAGTTAGGCCAGTGCTTGCTTGACCAGACAACTGGACACCATTACCTGGCCAAGTTGACACATGAACCTAACCATCACACTCCCCAATATATTTTTAAAATGCCCAAGAAAATGGATAAGAAGGAAACCAATAATCCACTAAGGAGAATGGGCAAAGGATATAGCAAACAGCTCATAAAGAAAGAAAATGAAAATGGCTCTTAAACAAATGAAAATATGATCTACATCATATAAAAGAAAAGAAAAGATTAAAACTATACTGAGACACCATTTTTCCCTTACCAGACTAGCAAAATATCAAACCCTTGATAGTAAACTCTTGAGAAAGCTGTGGGAAAACACTTCCATATAGAACCAGCAGGTGGTTAAGTTCCATTACCTGTGGAATGGAAATTGGCAATATACATAAAAATTACAAATATGTATACTATCTATTGACCCAGCAATTATATTTTTTGGAATTTATATTACAAATACACTTGCACAACTATGAAATGCCACATGTGCAAGGTCTCTTTACAGCATGGTTATAATAGCAAACAACTAGAAATAACCAAAATGACCATAAACAGGGACTCAAGTCAAAAATTATACTTCATTCATGTGATTCAATGGGATATCACATAAAAGTAAAAAAAAAAAAAAAACCCACAGAGAATGAGGACTATCACTGTGTAATGATCTGCAAAGATCTACACATTGTTAAGTGAATGAAAAGGAAGTCGAGAATGGTATGCATAACGTTGTCTTTTGTTTAAAAGGGAAAGGAGAATTTATTATATAATCATTGCTTATATATGCAAATTCTGGGAAGGATGCACAAGAAACTAATAACAGTAGTAACCTCTGTGTGCGTTTGTGGGTGTGGGTGTAGGTATGTATGAAACTGATGGCTGGGGACAGAATGGGAGGGAAGTTTTTCACTTATCTTTTTTATATGATTTCTTTTGTTTGTTTGAATTTACAGTTTTTAAAAGTCTGGAATGAATAACAAAATAAACAGAAATTGACAAGCTGATTATATGAAAATACAAAGGAGCTAGAATAGCCCAAACAATTGTGAGATGGAAGAATGAAGTTGGAACACAGAACACATAGTAAATACTTGATAAATATTTGTTGAGTGATACAACAAATTTAATCTTTAAAATTATTTTGTTCTATAGAGTTGTTTAGAGTCCAAAGCATAGACAGTTTATTCCAAATTTTAGTTGTACACATTTGAGTAATATGTTGATAATAGTAAATTAAGCCTTTCATACCAAATCTTGTACATGAATGTTGATAGTAGCATAATGCATAAAAAGCAAAAAGTGTAAACAACCCAAATTGATGAATGGATAAACAAAATGTGGTATATCCATACAATTTAATGTCATCAGCCATAAAAAGAAACAAAGGGCTGATGCATGCTATAACATGGATGAACCTTAAAAACATTATGCTAGGTGAAAGAAGCCCAATACAAAAGGCCACATATTGTATGATTCATTTACATGTATTGTTCAGGCTGGCAAATCCATAGCGATGGAAAATAGATTAATGGTTGCCAGGGACAGAGGGGAGGACAGTTGCAGAAGAATGGGGAGTGACTGCTATTAGATTCAGGGTTTCTTTTTGAAGTAATAAATATGTCCTATAATTAGATAGTGGTGATGGTTGAACAACCTTGTTAAAATACTAAAGCCACTGATCTGTACACTTTAAAAGGCTGAATTTTAGGCTAAGAGAATTATATCTCAGTAGGAAATGTTAATTGAAATGGATCATAGACCTAATTGTTAAATGTTAAAACCATAAAATTTCTAGAAGAAAAAAATTGTGGTTACCTTGAGTTGGCAAAGATTTTGTAAAAACAACACAAAATTCACAAAATGTAAAAGAAAAAAATTGAATAAATTTGATTTTACCAAAATTTAAAATGTTTGTACATCAAAAGACAAATATGAAAATTAAAAATAAGATACAGACTGCTGAGAAATATTTATAAAACATATATGTGAAAAAGAATTTGTATATAATCTAAATGATACAATTTAACAATACAATTTAATAGTAAGCATTCAATCAGCCCAATTTTAAAATGGGCAAAAATTTGAACATACACTGCACCAAAGAAAATATACTGATGGCAAACAAGCACATGAAAAAATGCTCAACATCAAAAGAAATTAATCAAATTACATATTAAAACTACAGTGAGATATCACTACACTTGAAAAAGAATGGATTAGATTTAAAAGACAGGTGCTGATAACAATATGGAGCTACTGGAACTCTTATTTACTGTGGTGGAAATGTAACCCAAATGTCCATCAACAGGTGTATGGTAACAGGTGTATCCCGTATAATGGAATACTACTCAGCAATGAAAAGGAATAAACTATCGGCACACTCCAAAACATGGCTTAATCTCAAAATCATAATGCTGAGTGAAAAAAGCCAGACAAAAGAGAGCACATACAGTATTATTCCATCTATATAAAATTCCATAAAATGTAGAATACTCTCTAGTTACAGAAAGTAGGTAAGTGGTTACTTGGGGAAGGAAGAATTACCAAGGGGCATGAGGGAACCTCTGAGGATTATGTTGATCATGGTGATGGTTTCACAGATATAGAAACGTATCAGAAATTCAGTTTATTGTATGTCAGTTATATCTCAATAAAACTGTTTAAAAACAAAACTAAAACAAAAGGATTAAAATATAAATATATATCAATAAAACTGAATTTAAAAAAAAAAAGTAAATACTTCCAATATCAGCTATGATGCATTTGTGTAAAAGTACCCAGGAAAAAGTCATCTTTTGTGCTAAATCCTAGTTCTATGGAGCAGAGCTTCAAAAGCAGGAAATTTAGGGGTGGGAATGCTCAGTATCTAAGCTTCAGAGAACCAACGAGAGAAGACTAAGCTCAGAGCTGACTATAGGAAATATCAATATTCCTGGACAGAGCAAGTAGCACAGCCATAGAATCCAGGTAGTGGGCATATGGCCATTCACCGGAACACTTTCCAATATTCTGTAGGTTTGAAAATATTTAATAATAAAATATTGGGAAATGTAAAATGCATAAGTTATTAATACAATAGATTTCACAAAAATTCTCTCATTAAAGAATACCTGGTAGTACTTCAGGCTGGGTAGAAGAGACTGGTGGAGATAATAGTGCCTTTGTGCAACAGAATGCTATGCAACTACTAGGAAATATTTAATGAAAATGAGAAGAAATTTTAAATCACAAAAATGATACCTCAACTGAGGAGCTAAATGAAAAGGGCAAGATAGAAAATAGTATTTACTTTAGGATTACAAATTGTAAAATAAATGTATATTCAATACACACACACACACTCACAAAGATGTAATCATAAAATGAGATTCTAACTTTTAAAAAACCATTCCTAAATTTATATATTTGTCTTTATTTATGTTTCTGTTCATTTGACTTTAAACAACCTGACTCCTCCTAATATTCTCTGAAATTAAAAATTTATATATATACCAAAAACAGGATTAAAGATATTTAAGTCCATCCCCATCATTTTACAGAAGAGAAAGAGGAAAGGAGAAAAACATGGTCTTCCCCCAGGTATGGGGAAGGTGGAAGTGTGGAGATGTGATTCCCTGAGCCTTGTCCCCAACTTGGCAACTCTACAAGTGGAAGAGCCTTTTAACTGGAAGTCTCTGAAAGTCTTCATTTAATGAGAAGAGGAACAAGTGAGAAGATTTAGGTGTCTGGGGAGCAGAAAGTATAACTTTGCCAGGAACATGACAGCAATAAAACCCAGGGTAGATAGAATAGACCAGGTAGGTGACAAGCAGAGTAGTTGCAAAAGGCACATGAACAAGTCAAAGGAAATGACAGACTGAGTGGGAGTCAACTAGAGGGAGCTGATGAGTGCAGACGGCAGAGTCTAGGGCAAGCCTGCCTAAAAGAGCCTTTTCTCTCGGGGGGGTTTGGGCAGCCAATTGCCACAGATCATGGTGGCCTTGACAAGCAGAGAACAGCAGAAGCATGCATATGAGCAAGGCTACGGATGACTCATCCACACACCTACACAGCTGTAAAGGCAGAATGTTCTGTCTGAACCCTCTCACACCCAGCAGCACTTCAAAGCAGTCCTTCCCTTTCTTCTCATTCCCAACACCCACCACTTGTCATTTCCCAGCAACAGCTCTCTTTCCCTGTGAACTTTGTGCACTAACTCCTGAAGCTCCAGCCCCTGGGCCTTGGAGGGTTGGCAACACAGAGGCCTCTGGAAAATCCTGCCCCTGCAACCAGGTCCCTTTTAAGTTCCAACTCAACTCTAGGCTCAACTTTTATACTAGATAGTGAGACAGATCCTGGAATGTTCTCATTCATTTTCCTAAAAACCGATTTGCCAAATAACCAAATTCACTGAAGGAGCCTTTGCCAAAAGCCAACTTGCCAAATTGTTGACTGGAGCTTGCTAATGGTTGGCTCAGCTATCAAGAGCCAGAGGATCCTCACAGGGCTTGGGGCCAAAGCCTCAGAGTAATAAACAGAGATTTTGCCTAAAGGAACCTCTCATTCTCTCTGTGTAACTCTCTCAAAAGTCTGTAGGTACAGGAGTGACATCAACAAGATGGCGGTGTAAGTCATCCTTGGGAAAATTTCCCCTTAGAGATGGCTAAATAAAAGGGCAGATTCTGCTCACTTGGAACTCTGGAGGACAATAGAGACCATAGAAAGACTCCACAAATGCTGAATCAAAGAAAAAATTAAAAACCCACAAAAAAAAATGTTAGGAGAGTGGCACAGACTTGCCAGTCTGGACCCCTCCCTCATACTTGGTCCCATGCAGCTTAAGAGACACACAGGGACAGTGGTCCAGCCTGGGCGCCTCTGGCCAAGGTTAATGATCACAAAGCCACGCACTGCAGGTGCTGAGAGTCCCACACACACTCAGGCCTGGGGACCCGAGGCCACACAGACCCAACATTGGGCCCTAGTGGTTGGTATGTGTCTACATACAAAGCAGTCCCCCAGAAACGAGAGTGACCCATGGCGGAACTATTGGCAAGCTGTGCACACTCCCGCCTGGTCCCTAATTGCTGGTGCACCCAAATGAAAAGTCAGGTGTTTTTGAACACTGACCCCATCTGGATCCAAGGGTTGGGGTACCTCTAAGGTGGATGTTACCAGAGGCACAAAAGCTGCAGGAAAAGGGGAAACTGAACCACTGTAAGGGAGGGCAAACCCAGGGGTGAAACCTGGAGTGAAAAGGGGGCACAGAGGGCATGAGAGGAGGTGAGCAAACCATAATCTCTGGGGAGATAAATTTGCATAGAAACAAAGAGAACATCCCAGGACCCTGAAAGAGAAACAGAAGAAAAGAAATACTCTCCCAGAGGAGAAAGAGTCACACATAATAGAGTAAATTTAAAAGTTACTCTGCTGGCCCAAGGCAAGAGTCAGATGCAAAAATACCCAAGAAAACCCAAATTGCTAAGTATTAGGGGCTCTAAAAGTTCAGTATAAACTGGACCAAGAATTGAAAAAGAGGCTTAACACAAAGCCAAACTAACTAAAACCTAGGGCAAGAGGAGAAACTGACTTTCAGAGTTAGCACATTAAAATAATCAAATGCCCAGACATTAAAAAAAAAAAAAAAGACCACACAAAAAACAGGAAGAGACATCTCATTCAGGGAATAAATTAAAACTTTAGAGGAAACACAGTCATTGCAACAACTAATCAAAGACATTCATTAAATCTCCTAAATTAATTCAAATAGCTGAAAGAAAATATGGATAGAAATATGAATATAGAACTAAAAGATAACAAAAGGACAATGCATGCAAAAAATCACAGAAAGTTTAAAAAGGAACATAATAGATTTACGGGGACTAAAAGTTCACTAGTTGAGGTTAAGGATACACTAGAGATTGTGGGAAGATGGTGGAGTAGGAGGCTCCAGGAATCAGTCCCTCCACCAAAACAACTATTGACCTAGCAGGAATTGCCTGAATCAATTACTTTGACACTTCAGAGACCAGTGGACCATTGTAGAGCATCCAGGGAGGAGCAGGAGGAGGAGGCTGGTAACTTGTGATAAATACTGGTGAGTTTCACCCTCCCTGCAGCAGCTATCAGCCCCCTTGCTCCAGCCTCTTGGTGGGCAGCAGCAGTGGGGACTGGAGCTCAGGCTCCTGGTGCAGTTTGCTGGTGCCAGCGGGTGGGACATAATGACCTCATCCTCCAAACCTCCGGGGATGTCTGGTCTGATGGTGACCGCTGCTTTTGATCACTATTGTAGATCGCTGGGGCCCGGCTGGGAGAGCAGCCGTTGTTCCAACCCCCCCCAAGGTAATGGCAGTAGAGGAATCTTAAAGACTGTAACCTTCCTCAAAACTATGAAAAACCATTAAAGGGCTGCATTAACCCAGCAACTGCTGAATCAAGGAAACACAAGTTCAAAGCCATAGAAGCAGCTCCTGGTGCCCTTGCCCCTCCCCCCAGCTCCTCCAGAGTCCAGGTGGCGCTAGCTTGCCCCTCTCTTGTGGGTCCCTGGCTCTGTTCCAGAGGGAGCAGAGTGACCCCGTGAGCACACTGGGGTGCATGTCAGGGAACTTGTCTCTGGCTCGCCCTTCTGTAATTTGTCCTGGAACCAGAGAAGCGGCTTGCAGACTACATATAGCATGAGAAGCAATTCAATAGAAGTGGCCTGGGGCAAAGGGCTACCTGCACTAAGTTCTTCCTAAGAGCACCCAGGAAGGGTGAAAGTCTACTTCAAATGGAGTTGAGTGACATAAGCTCCAGACACAAGAAGACAAATACTCTATTATCTCCCTTATATTATATAAGCAGTATATGCATATCCATAAATTAGAAACTAGAATACAAGTTACCAGGGGCTGAATGGGGGAAGGGAATGAGGAGTTATTGTTTGATGGATATGGAATTTCTGATTGGGGTGATGGAAAATTTTCCACAATAGGTGATGGTGATAGAGGCATAACTTTTATGTATAATTGACAGCACTGAACTGTATATTTGAAAAGAGAAAAAAAGGAAATTTCAGCTTGTATATAACTTACCACACGCACACACAAACCACAGAACTGTACAATATAATAAACTTCCAATATAAATAGTGGCCTAAAGTTAATGGCATGATTATAATGTATTGTGTCATCAGTTGGAACATGGTACCACACTAATGCAAAATGTTAACGATAGGGAAACTTGTGCGTGTGAGCAAAGGATATACTTGAATTCTGTACATTCCGCAAGATTTTTCTGCAAATCTACGACTGCTCTAATTTTTAAAAAAAGTTTTGAAGTCTAGATACAGTCAGCTACTGTACCAATCCAAGATTCTTAAGGTCTCCCAGTGAATATCGTAACTTTCATGGCAGCCCCACAGGCTTCTGGGAGACAGGACCATGCTATGAGTGAGCACAAAGCTTTTTCCTAGGCTCTTCATTTACATTCATCCTGGGCACACAGCAACGCTTCAGGGGCCGGCTCTTCTCGACAGACAAACCCCAGAGAGGCGCAACTGTTGTATCCTCGATGGAGGTTGAAATGGGGGCAGCTTCCTCGGCAACCTCCGGCCTCTGATGCTTACTCCTTGCAGGGCTGCTGCCACCTGTGTGGGTCATGCCAGTATGGCCATCACCCTCTGCCGTCTGCTCCATTGTACAGTCTCAGTATTTTGCAACAGATAAGCCTGCATATAATTTAAACAGTCATTTTGAAATATGCCTTTCCCTGCCCTGGAAATACATTCTGAAAATGCTCTCATGGCCCACTTGAGATCTTTCCCTTTCTCTCAGAAGTTAGAAGGGATTTTGTCATTTGGAGGCATAATCTCTAGATTTGACAAACACGAATCTGGTTGGCTTGTTGCAGCCTGAGCCGCACTGAGATCAGTTCCATCGCATTCAATCCGGGCTTCCCTGGGAAGGAGTAGCTCAAGCTATTGTACCTCGTCAGTGTTTTCTAGACTTTTTACAACTGATCCTAGCACCAATGTGCTATTAATTCAGGATTGAGTGAGTCTGCGTGAGACTTTCCCAGCAGCGTATCTGCCTCCTGGTCCCCTGACTCTACCCCCAGTGACAATTCAAACAGCCCTGGGAAGGACGGTGACAGGCTCGGTGTGACAGTGTGCCTGAGGGGGTAAGGGACTGCATTTGGCCCACCCAGTACACCAATGAGCCGAGGGGGCAGGACAAGGGCTCTGCAAACATAGCAGCCACTCCAGAAGGAGGGACGGGGTGAGGGGCCCATGACAGAGTGCCCACTGCTGGTTCCCAAGGTCCTTCCTTTCATGCTTTCCCTGGATAACTCCCATTCTCCCTCGAGGCTCAGCTCAGGTAACAGCCATGCCAGAAAGCTTCCTCTGAACCCCTAGTCTGGACCAGGTGCCCAGCCGTGTGCTCCCAAGCACCCCCACATCTATCACAATTTCCGGGGTTCCTGCTAGATGTCCCTTGCGGGTACATGTTTGCGTTTCTAATACCCAGCCCAGAGCCCAGCACGCAGCAGACTTTCGATAAATATATGTTGACTAATGTTTCAAAGAAATATTGGGAAATTTAAGGGCAAAGACCCCCCCCCCCCCCCCCAACTATCAACCAACTCTTGGGCTATTTGGTGCAGGAGACACTTCAAAATGCTCCCAGGGTCACTGCAGCCAGCTCAGCACCAATGAGCAGGTTGGAGTCACCAGAAAATGGCTGGATTTTGTTCAGTTTATGTTGCTTAAGGCTGAAATTTAGACTTTTTTTTTTTTAAGATTTTCATTTAAAGTGATGAGAAAAAAATTTTATTTGATCCCAAAAAAAGTAAATCTCCATTTTCTTGATTTCTGTGAAGCTGTGCTTTCCTCTGTTTCTTTCTCTCTTTTTTTGTTTTTGTTTTCTGTTTTCTGTTTTTTGTTTTTTGTTTTATTTAAATCAACCATATTCAGATCTTGGATATACATTTCAGTGTGATTGCATGTATATGTGTGTGCATTATATGGATGCATCTGTTTATTTCTTAACAAAGGAATGCAGTGAACATTTACCATAGGCTGGTGGTGCAGGCGAGAAAGCCATTCACCACCTGCAGAGAAGACCAACAATCAAATCAGAGCAATGAGTAACTGCTTTGATATAAGCAGACCAAGGCCTTTGGGAGGAGAGGGGAGAAGTTTCCCAGCCAGGTTGGGCTGCTTCCAGGAGCTGCATCAGGGAGGGCAAGTGGACTGGTGAGTGGGGTTTATGGGGTTGCAAGCACAGAATCCAACTCTGGCCAACTCCAGCAAAAAAGAACACTATTGGAAAGAATCTCAGCAAGACGGGCTCAGGCAAGGATGAGTGAGCAGGTCACGGAAAGCCAGCAAGTACATACTGGCCATTGATTAGAGCTTCACAGCCCAGTGAATGAGCTCCTGGACTTTCTTTCCCTTCCTTATGTCACTTCCCTCACATCTCCAAATCCCAAGATGAGGACCCAGTGACCCAGCCTGAGCCACACACCTCCCCCTTGGCCAGGGAAGGGCAGAGGCTTTCATGGGCGGATCCACAAGTCTGCATGTAACAGTGGAAAGAAAATTTCCCCTGACAAATAAGGAGGAAGAGATGCTGATAATAAAACAAGAAATGACCAGTAAAGCAGCAATTAGCTAAATGAAGAGGAAAGGTAGAGCTCTGCAACTTTTTGGAGCTACGTGTTGCTGTATTATGGGAGCAAAGGCAAATGTTGGGATTTGACAAGATGGAGCAAGAGAAGTAGGCAGGGGCCAGCCACAAAGAACTTTCTGTGCTGCATGGGAATTCGCACTTTATCCTTACAGCCTGGGAACCCCAGACAGGTTTTCAGCAGAGTAGTGACCTGGTGAATTTTGTGTTTTTAAAGGATGCCTGGCAGCACTGGAAGCTGGCTGGGAGGGGGCCCACCTGGAAGGAGGCAGACCTGTTAGGAATAAATTGCAATATCCAGGTGATGAGTGATAAATAGCAGTGGAACGGAGGAGGCACTGGACCAAGAGCTCTGAAGATTCCCTAGGGTTTGACAGCTAAATGGTGGGAATGAGTGCAGGCCAAAGGTGATAACGGGATTTCTGACTTAATGACTACATGTGTGGAGAGGGGGAACGAAGATGAAGTAGCAGATGCTGGGGGTGGGGGAGACGAGAGGTGGGGTCAAGTGAAAAGTTCAGTTTTAGACGTGGTGAATCTGAGGATTTTATTTGACGTCGCAGGATCTTGAAACCCCAAATTTCCACAAGTATAAATAAACAAGAGCAAAAATGTCAACCTTATTCCTTCATTTGTTGATTCATCAAACATTTATTTTACTACCTATAACATGCAGGTGTTGGGAAAACAACACTTAACATGATCTCTCTCTTTACACCATATAGTAGAGACAATTTAACAAAGAAATACAGGGCAGTAGGATACTGTGCTATCATATAAATATAGAAAGAGAGCCAAAGTAAATTCCCAATGTGCTTTCACCTCTTTTACTATTTGACCTAAAGCCAGGGGGAAGAAAGATTAGAAATGATTTTAAATATTACTGAAGCCTGAAATCATTTTTCCTGTAGCCCCTCAAACCAAGTATTTTCAATTGTCTAAAGGTCTTCAATGATCATACTGTGAAGGCATGAAATTATAAAAAAATTCTTCCTCCACAATTCATTTTAGTTTGTTTCAATTAAATAAGTAAATTTATATTCATATATATGTATATATACCATATTGCTGAACACCAAGTAGCCGAAGACAGTGCAACTAAAGAGTTTGTGAATAGTCGCAATAAACAATATATAGGCAAAAACGTAATTTGATAGGAAGCCAAGATGTTGAATCCACCCCATGATCCTTACAGCTTCCGTGGACCCTGAGTTGTGGGGGTGCATCCTGGGCAGAAAATCAGGGGCACTCTCTGCTGTCACCCCATCTCCGTCCCCTTGCTGCTCTCCAGTCCTGACCCCAAAGAGTAATTTTTTTATGTCTTCATATTCATAGACACACACCCATCCCTGCAGTCACCTATTTCGGGAGCGGTGGTGCCAAATCACCCTGAGAAACGTAATGTGAAAATTTCTCTTAAACATGGAGCACGCTGTGAAGAGCAGAGGGCAAAGGAGGTGAGAAGCTTCCCACCTGCCCCGTGATTCAGGAAAGCTTGGTCCTTGATGGCTTGCTGCTGCCTAACTGGGGTCACACATCTTAATGACAGCGACTAAACACATTTTTTCCCTAAATGTTTACCCAGTGCCTTGGCTTTTTCTGCAGCAGTATGGTCCCGACATTTTGCCCCCAAGATCCTGCCCCTCCTACCCCACATTCCCCTAATTCCAACATGGTTTCCGGAAGCTGCCACTTACTTTGTGTAGCAAACAGAAAGGTAGGAAGGAGTTGGAAGAAAACAGCATGACAATGTTGGGCAGGAAAATCCTCACTCTTTCTGGGACTCTCCTCTAATCCTCAACACCCACTTCAATCCACGGCTGAGAATTGGAGGCTTCCACCATGTTGCATTTCATTTGGGAAAGTGGTAGGAAGGGACATGAAACCCAAAAGTTCCAATCAAATCCAAGTTGTCAGTGGAGCTCCTATAAGGGATCAGGAAGTGTCTAAGCCTCTTGCCCCTTCCACACCCATGAGCATTTATTGAGCACCTACTGTGACCCAGGGAGTCTGAATTTCATGCCTTCTCCCACCCTCCGCTTTTTAAAAAATTCTTCCTAATAACTGGAAACATCATCCAAACATCAAAACTTCAAGCATTCTTTTGGATGATCATTCTTTTATTCTTTCAGAAACCAACTAAAGGAAAGGCTATAGATCACCAACAGGGGACCGAATTTTGACAGCCCCTGGCCTTCATGGGACTATACTCAGAGACAAAGAGAAAATTTAAGCGCTGAAGAACCAGAGGCACTTTTTAGATAAATTTAACAATGTTTTTAGAGACAGCTGTCAAACAAATCTGTTTTCTCCTTGAGTTGTTGGCATGTTTTAGATTCTTGAAAGGGAGGATAAATGCTTAACGTTGCAGATTTTTTCAAAGGATATGTAAACAAGTTCTCAGAGTTGAAAAACCTATTTTTAATTTTAGTCAACTCAGGCTTCCTTTTGGAGAGGTAAATGTGGTTGGAAACTTGACAGCCCAGTAAAAGCTGCGTCGTACCGCGAGGTTAATCCCCACTTCCGCCACGAGGTGGCAGCAGAGGGTCTCCTGTGACTTCAACCAGGCGCTCCAGGTCTGCTTCCCTTTTGGAAGGAGGGGAAAAGGAGAGAGGAGACACCTCTCTGGAATTGCCGCCAGGTGAGTGCGGTGCTTTGCCTCATGGCCTCAATTCCGTCAAACCGCCATAGTATCTATTAATGTCAAAAACAAGTACCCCACAGGGTGGAATTGATTCTAACGCATCGTTCTCCGTGGAAGGTGCAGGCAGGACTCCGGGGAGGGGGAGGAGCAGGGGAAGGTGCCAGAGCACAGATGCACTTCGTCCCACTCCTGGGGCCTCTCCTCGGTGTCCCGGGACGGCGGTGACGTGTTCGCCTTCAGGATGTGTGTTCTTGTAACCTCCTTGTCCCCCACCCCCCTGGGCCTCAGGGGTGTTCACTTCTCTCTACTCGAACATCTTTGCACGGCCAAGTATGTTTGTTGTTCCCAAATCCCTGCCTCCAACTCCCTGACCCCAAGAAAGGTAAGCTAATGTGTATGGAAACCATAACCCCCCGTTAGGGATGCTGTAGGGATGGAAGGAGAAAGATGGGCTTTGGAATGGACGATGTCTAGAGCTCCCTTCTAAGTCTGGGATTCCACGGCTCCTACAAACAAGCCAAGTTACAAAAAACCAGCATTCCACGGTGCCTCACAGTGAGAATTCCGAGGTGATCTACTGCTCAGGGAAGGTTCCATTCAAACAGGATCTATAGTTTATCCCACTCACTAGGCGAGAGGAGCTGGTTGGACAGTCCCTTTCTCTAGTCCCCACCCAAGTACCCTACCTCCATGGCTTTTATCCCGGCCATGATGTTGCATTTATTTGCATGCTTACTTCATTAATGTCTGCCTCCTTTCCTACACTCTAAATCTACAACGGCAGAGAGCCCAGATCTGGCCCTGCTCAGCACTGTATCTCCAGGACCCTGTGACTGGATGAACACTCACCTCTCTCCCATTACTTTTTCACGGGTAAAGGTCATCTTGTAGACCTGAGTTTCTTCACCTTCATTTCTCAGTTCAGTGAACTGGCCTCCACTGTCTGCGGCTCAGGTTTGATTTACTGGAGACCTCAGGAACTCAGTCTCTAGAGCAGTATTTGGTTGGTGTGCTGGTTTGGGTACATTATGTCCCCTGAAAAGCCGTATTCTTGAATGCACTCTTGTGGGAGCAGATTAATCTTTCTGATTAGGGTGTAACCACTTGATTGAATGTTTCCATGGAGATTTGATCCCGCCCATTCAGGGTGGGTCTTGATTAGTTCTCCAGAGTACATAAAGACCTCCAGTTCCAGAGGCTTGCTGGTGCTGATGCTTGGAGATGCTTGGAGATGCAGACAGAAGCCCAGAGACATTTTGGAGAAAGACATTTTGAAACATAACCCAGAGGAAAGGTCCAGCAGACACCAGCCACGTGCATTCCCAGCTGACAGGTGTTACAGATGCCATCAGCCATTCTTCATTGGAAGTATCCTCTCGTTGATGCCTTAGTTTGGACATTTCTATGATCTCAGAATGGTAAATTCGTAACCCAATAAACTCCCTTTATAAAAGCCAATCCATTTCTGGTATTTTGCGTAACAGCAGCTCTAGCAAACCAGAAAAGTCTGTTCTTTGAACAAACTTCCTTCTGGCCATGTTTACACATTTTTGACCTGCCAAAGTGGAAGACTTCTCTGGAACCTGATCCACAACAGAACTCCAGTGTCTCGGACTATGTCACCTGCAGTCAGGAGAGAGTTCTTTGTGCCTTCACGCAGACACACACCTGTCCAGCTTTTATCAAAGTCCATCAGAACACTAACACTCTTTTTCGCTTCCAAAAATTCCTGAAGTGGGTGACTTCATCAGTCAGGGAATTGCATATACTTTTGTAGCCCCAGGGAGGGCTTATTGGACTTTTGTGTCTCAAGTCTCCTCAACTCTGAAAAATCTGTAATTTTACCAGACATGCACCCCAAGAGCACTTACCCCACCCCAGGTGAGGTTATTCTCCAAGCCCACTCCTAGAAGTACCAGTTCAAGGATTGCAGAAGAGATTTTTTTTTTATCTCAATCTCAAAAGAACCTAGAAAATAATAGGAGCTTTTCCTAGGTCCCTAAAATTCTCCTTAAAACAGCAAGCCTGAGTCTCCTGTGGACGTATGTTGACCAGTATTTGAAATATTTCTCAGAATGAGAGCCTTGCCATTTTTTGTTTTAGTTGGCATTCCCAAGCACTTCCAAAAGTCTTAGTGATCTGAAACAAAGGGAAATTTTTCTTGGGCCCAATTTTTTTTTTCCTTCATTTTATTGAGATATACTCACATACCATGCAGTCATACAAAACAAATCGTACATTCGATTGTTCACAGTACCATTACATAGTTGTACATTCATCACCTAAATCAATCCCTGACACCTTCATTAGCACACACACAAAAATAACAAGAATAATAATTAAAGTGAAAAAGAGCAATTGAAGTAAAAAAGAACACTGGGTACCTTTGTCTGTTTGTTTGTTTGTTTCCTTCCCCTATTTTTCTACTCATCCATCCATAAACTAGACAAAGGGGAGCGTGGTCCTTATGGCTTTCCCAATCCCATTGTCACCCCTCATAAGCTACATTTTTATACAACTGTCTTTGAGATTCATGGGTTCTGGGTTGTAGTTTGATAGTTTCAGGTATCCACCACCAGCTACCCCAATTCTTTAGAACCTAAAAAGGGTTGTCTAAAGTGTGCATAAGAGTGCCCACCAGAGTGACCTCTCGGCTCCTTTTGGAATCTCTCTGCAACTGAAGCTTATTTCATTTCCTTTCACATCCCCCTTTTGGTCAAGAAGATGTTCTCCGTCCCATGATGCCAGGTCTACATTCCTCCCCGGGAGTCGTATTCCACGTTGCCAGGAAGATTCACTCCCCTGGGTGTCTGATCCCACGTAGGGGGGAGGGCAGTGATTTCACCTTTCAAGTTGGCTTAGCTAGAGAGAGAGGGCCACATCTGAGCAACAAAGAGGCATTCGGGAGGAGGCTCTTAGGCACAATTATAGAGAGGCCTAGCCTCTCCTTTGCAGCAACCGTCTTCCCAAGGGTAAATCCTATGGTAGAGGGCTCAACCCATCAAACCACCAGTCCCCTATGTGTGTGGTCATGTTAGCAACCATGGAGGTGGGGTAGGTTGGGCCCAATTTTAACAACAGATGCCACAGAATGAGTCACTTGGCCAATAAATGGGCGCAGCCAGCCTCCAGCCTCCATAGGGAGAGGCAGCTTTGTCCTCTGTTCCCTTAGCATACTCAGCCACTCTCGTGAAGTAACAAGAATTTTACTTATTTGAAGAAATATTCCCCAAAAGAGGGCCAAGGCTTATGCTGGTGATGGTAGTGGGAAAAGGGGTGTAGGTTTAAGAAAATGGTGATTCTTCCAGAAAATAGATGGTTTAGATAATTATGGCATGGTCATGGCTTTGGGCTCTGTTTCCTTACCCTTGTTGTGTTGGTTTCGATGTATTCTATCCCCCAGAATGCCATTATCTTTGATGCAGTCTTGTGTGGGCAGGAAACATATTGGTGTTGATTGGGTTGGAGACTTTTGATTGGATGTTTCCGTAGAGATGTGGTAACTCAACTGTGGGTGAGATCTTTCATTGGGTAATTCCCATGGAGGTGTGGCCCTGCCCATTCAGCACGGGCCTTGATTAGTTTACTGAAGCACTATATAAGCTCAGACAGAAGGAGTGAGCTTGCTACACCCAAGAGGGACACTTCGAAGAACACACAGGAGATGAGAGGAGCTACAGATGAGAGACAGTTTGAATACAGCCATTGAAAGCAGACTCTTGCTCCAGAGAAGCTAAGAGAGGACAAACACTCCAAGAGCAACTGAGAGTGACATTTTGAAGAGGAGCTGTGGCCTAGAGAGGAACGTCCTGGGAGAAAGCCATTTTGAAACCAGAACTTTGGAGCAGACGCCAGCCATGTGCCTTCCACCATTAGCCATCCTCCAGTGAAGGTCCCCGATTGTTGATGCATTTCCTTGGACACTTTATGGCCTTAAGACTGTAAACTTGTAACCAAATTGTTGCAGTTTGCTAATGCTGCCAGAATACAAAACAAGAGAAATGGATTAGCTTTTATAAAGCAGGGTTATTTGTTTACACAGTTACAGTCTTAAGGCCATATAGTGTCCAAAGCAATGCATCAACAATTGGGGACCTTCACTGGAGAATGGCCAGTGGTGTTCAGAAAACCTCTGTTAGCTGGGAAGGCACATGGCTGGTGTCTGCTCCAAAGTTCTGGTTTCAAAATGGCTTTCTCCCAGGACGTTCCTCTCTAGGCCACAGCTCCTCTTCAAAATGTCACTCTCAGTTGCTCTTGGGGTATTTGTCCTCTCTTAGCTTCTCTGGAGCAAGAGTCTGCTTTCAATGGCTGTATTCAAACTGTCTCTCATCTGCAGCTCCTCTCAGCTCCTGTGCATTCTTCAAAGTGTCCCTCTTGGTTGTAGCAAGCTCACTCCTTCTGTCTGAGCTTATATAGTGCTCCAGTAAACTAATCAAGGCCCATGCTGAATGCACAGGGCCACAACTCCATGGGAATTATCCAATGAAAGATCTCGCCCACAGTTGAGTGATCACATCACCATGGAAACAGCCAATTTAAAGTCTCCAACCCAGTCAACACCAATATGTTTCCTGCCCACACAAGACTGCATCAAAGATAATGGTGTTTTGGGGGACATAATACATCCAAATTGGCACATAAATAAATCCCCTTTATAAAAGCCAATCCACTTCTGGTGTTTTGCAGTCTGGCAGCATTAGCAAACCAGAACACTTGTGTACTGGGAGCTCCAGCCAGGGCTATAGCTATGTTTTAGTTTCCTGGGCTGCTCAAGCAAATACCATGAAATGGGGCAAGTTAAACTATGGGAATTTATTTGCTCATGTTTTGAGGCTGGGAAAAAGTCCAAATCAAGGCATCATCAAGGCGATGCTTTCTCGCCAGAGACTGGGGTACTGGGACTGGCTGCTTCACTTGGTCTTTAGTTTGTTACATGGCAAGGTGGTGGTGTCTCCTGGTCTCTCCTTTCTCTTCCAGGTTCCACTGATGTTTTAACTCCTGGCTGCTCCCTTTGTGGCTTTCCTGTTCTGCATGAATTTCATTCCACTTATAAAGGATTCCAGTAATAGGATTAAGACCCATCCTGAATGAGGTGGGTCGCACCTTAACTGAAGTAACCTCATCAAAAGGTCCTTCTTACAATGGGTTCACACCCACAGGAAAGGATTAGGTTTAAGCACATGTCTTTCTGGGGGCACATACAACTTCAAACCACCACAAGCTGTTTCTGGTGGAGGCTGAAAATTTGGGTGACACTGAGAGAGGCAGATAATGGTCATTACATTCTAGAGTTGGGTTTTACTATATCTTGTAGGGGAAATGATAGTCTACAGCAAAAGCTGGTTAACTATTTCTGTAAAGGACCAGATAATAAATGTTTTAAGCTTTCCAGCTATAACTTCTCTGTTGCAACTACTCAACTCTGCCGCTGCCATGTGAAAGCAGCCACAACCAAGACAAAAGAACAGGCATGGCTATGTGCCCATAAAACTATATCTGCATAAATGGGTGGGGGACAGATTTGACTTACCTATGCCTATGGTTTGCTAACCGCTGATCCAGATTGATCCATGGTTACCTTTGTAAAAGTCATTAGTTGTGCAGCATGTAAAATTATATGTTGACAGCTATGGGCCTAGTGAATAGACTAAAATAAAAGTCAGAACAAATTTAAGGTTTTATGTATTACCATACCTGACACCCTCTTTTTATTTTTTATTCAATTGGTTTTGGGAAGCAAATTGCTCCATGGTGTCAAACTGCCCTTGAGGAGATATTGTCTAGTTTACAAAGAAAATAATTCCAAAGTTGTTTTTCTTTTTAAATTAATAGTAAGAACTGTTTGTATATAGGGAAAAAGCAGACCTAGTACCACAGTCTACCAATACTAAAGTACTGCCTGTTGGTCCCATTGCTTTGGAGCCTCATTGTATATGGGGCATGGGGTGTGGGGAAATGCCTCTCAACAAGATATTTAGGTAACTAGCATCTCTTGAATCGAGTTCAAGGTCATTATGTCAGCAAGTTTCCTCTGTACAATAGGATGAGTGGGCCAAATGATCTCCTAGCTAAACTCTTTGACATTTTATGATTCTTTTCACTGAGGTCCTAATCAACACATGGCAGAACAAAGGGCACCAAGGAAGATATGAAAGAAATTCAAAGCTTGGCACTTATAACCCAGATGAAATAACTCATGGATAATTCAGAACAGAACAAGTACAAAGTTCTGTACTCTAGTGCCCTCAGGGCCTTGCAGATGCAGCGAGAATTTAGAGATAATGTAGATAAAGGGATCAGAGACCACATCAGAGAAAATGATGGTAATATTAGCCACCGAAAGTTGGATGGGGTTTAGACAGTGGAAGGAGAGGAATTTTAAGTGCAAGAAACAATGTAAACACAAGGATGAGGACCTGCAAGGCTTGAAGAGGTTGCTCATAGATGGATGGCAGAAGCAGTATCCAGAAAGATATGGAAACTAAAACAATGTTTCCCAACTGGGACTGGAGAAGGGATAAAGGATCAGGGGTATGGAGATGAGCTGGTTGCTGTCAGAATGACCTGGAGAGTTTTCTAAAATAAAGATGATTCTGATGCCCCCACCCCCACCCAGCGGGTGAGAGGCCAGTGATTTGTAAAATGTGGTCCCCAGATCAGCAGCATCAGTTTCACCTGGAACTTATTAGAAATACAAATTCATGATTTCCACCTAGACTTCCTGAGATAGAAACTTAGGCGTGGGGCCCAGCAGTCCATGTTTTGACAAACACTCCAGGTGAGTCTGATGCATGGTGAAACCTGATAACCACTGGGTACAAGGCTGGAGATTTTCCACCCAGGCTGCACATCAGGGATATTTGGGGAGTTTTCAAATATTCTGATTTAATTTTTCTGTGTTGGGGTCCCAGCATGCATTTTTAAAAAGCTCTCTAGGTGATGTGCATCCAGGATTGAAAACCCCTGAGCTAGATAGTTGAGCCAAATCAAATCATCAAGGTAAATATGATATTCCCCAACTGGGTTGAAAATAGGGATTTAAAAAAAATACAACAACCCTTCTTAATGGCAGTACATGGTGAAAAGAGCCGTGGGTATATGCAATGCAAATTTGGGCTGTTTGTTTTCCCCATAAGTTCCTGTCCGCACTCTCCCCATAATCAAGCAGAGCAACGAGCTTTGACTCCCTTACCTAGGTTGTGGCTTGAAGTCAAAGGCTTTTGTGAAAGCCTACAATATTTGAAGTGGTCATTTCAAGTATTAGTGAAAAGGAGGAATTGGGGACAAAGTGCAAGAGTGGTTGGAGAGGAGAGAAAGATACTTCCCCCAGGCTAAGGGGAAACAGGGGGCTTTGGATCTCGGGGAAGAGGAACCCGACCCCACTTCCTTCTGGGAAGGGGGTGGATTCGCAAGGCACTGAGAGGGGTTCCTACCACTGCAACCCTCCCTGAAGCCCCCAAACCACATGCAGCTTGACCAGCACAGCTACCAGCAGAGTCCAGGTTCATGCAGGTCATCTGGTCTACCCGATCCTCCTCTTATGGCCATCACATAACTGTCATGGAGTCTTGTGACAATGAGGGATGATGAAGCCTGAGTAAGGACTGGGTTTGAACTTCTAACATCAGGCAGGACAGGTGCTTCGAGTGGAATTTAATTTGAATTTAAGTTGATTTTCACAGATTAAGAAATGTGATTTTTCTTGTCCACCCAAATAGACAGTGTTAGGTAGTAAAGAACCCCGCCCTGATCAAAGGAGTGGAGGTGATAATTCCATCTACTGGGTGCTGACAGACCACTCCTGAACTGTTGTGGTTAGTTCTGGGGTCTACGCTTTAAAAGGGACATTGACCGACCACTAAAACCATTATAATTTGCCATCTCCCAGGCACATTAGTAAGCACTGTCCATGCCATTATTATCCTCATTTTACAAATTTGGAAACTATGACTTAGAAAGGTTAAGATAACTTACCCAAGACTTCACAATTAGTAAATGACAAGAGAAGAGCTTAAACCTAGTAGTGTCTGACTCCAGAGACAAAACTTGAGAGAATTCAAGATGTTGAGGGTACTCAAACCATGTCAATTGAGGACAAGGCTGGAAAAGGAAAATTTAGGCACATCCTCAGAGGACAACTGCAAGGGTCAATACTAGAACCAATGCCTGGAATTTATAAGGAGGCAGGTGTTGACTCAATTGAAGGAGGATTTTTTTTTTTTTTCCTAAAAGAGCTTTCTAAAATTCATGAGTACTAGTGATAAACAGTGCTGGAGAAACAAAGTAAAATCACATTATAAGGGCCTTGGAGGCAGAGGAAGGAAAGGAGGACCATTTAATACTGAGCTCTGCAGAGTGTCGATCGATGCCTAAATGTTACCCAAGATCCCTGTGATGTCAGTCCTGGAAAAGAGCCTGGCACTCCATTCATTATTGCCCACCATCTTATTCTTCTCATCTACCAATTCCTCAGAGAAGAAGGAGGAAAAGGAGTAGGAGAAAGCAAAGGGAGATAAAAGAAAAGGAAGAGACAAAAAAGAGGGAGAGGAAGAGGATAAGAAGGAAAAAGAGGGAGACATTTGGTTTCTAAAAGACACTTATCCCTATATTTTCAAGATAAAAGAGCCACAAGCCTTTGAATTTCTGTTGTTCTATTTGCCTAACTGTGCATATGTCTCTAATTTGAAGGCCTACTGATGGATCAAATCTTTAAACACAATTTTTCCTTACAACCTCAAATCACATGTTTTCACATGAACATGAGATGTAATAATTATAAAGTTAGATCTCAATATTAAGGGGTTTTTAAAAATGTACAGCATTTGTCTATTTTGTGTTTTCTTTTGAAAACGGATTATCTTGAACATAGCCAAACCTATCATGGTTGTGTCATTTCAGTTCCGTTCAGTTCATTTGTTTAAGGTTGTCTGATTAACTTCTCCATGCTGAGTCTGCTCCTCTCCCACTGCGTCCCCACTGTCCAACACACACACACGAACACAAACAGATACTCACTTTGGGCAGCTGCTCCTCTTTCTTGTTTAATTAAATAAATGAGAATGTGATGGGCCAAATGGTCAGTCTCTTTGAATGAGGTTCTGCTTCAGTCGTGGCTGGCTGTGTGTTCTTGGGAAAGTCTCCTTCCTTCTCTGGTTCTAACATTCTCATCTATAAGATGAGATGAGAACACTAAGAGTTCACTCAGCTCTCTTCCTTCACCGTGATGAGTGCATGTTCTTCTACATGTACACACAATGAACAAAGAACTTATTCAAGTGCAGAATAAGGAAACATCCTAGAAAGAATGTCTTAGCAGTGTTGGTGAGCCAGCCTTTGTAAATTGTTCTGAACAGGCTAATAGTTCATGGTGGTAACACCATATCTGAGAGTCAGAAGACCTGAGATCAGGCTTTCACCCTATTAGATGACCTCAGGCCTCCCTCCCCAATTATTTACACTGTTTGTCTCTAGAGGTAATTGTATGGGTGAAAATGAAAAGCAAAACTTCCTAAGGCAGCTTCCACTTTTTTCATTCCAAAATTTAAATAAGCTCTGGAGACTCCATAGTTAAAAACAAACATTAATGTTGGACCTTTAAGCTAGACTTTTGTGTGGTTAACCCTGACTACAGAGAGTTCCTCATACAATAGATTGTGTCGTCATGGGTCCCAGCTTGCATTTAATTCTACTGATGGAGCAAGGCAAGTGCTGATGTAGCAAGTCCACCCAGACAGGCTGAAAGGAAATGACTCATTCCAGAGAAAGAGAGTTCCAAGTAAATATGCATCAGTAGATATAGTATAATTTTTTGTCTGTTTCTAGACTTTTCTCTGGCCTCATCCCTGGTAGAACTGTAGTTATGAAATTAAAGTTCATTTCTGAGCACAAAGATTGATATTGGTAAGACCAATGCAAAGCTTTGTAATTTTCACTACAAAAAGAATGAATATTCTTGGAATAAGTGAGGAAATCAGTGCCTATAAACCAAAGTATTTGGCAGACAAATTTTTATAGCAAAGTAATCTGGGGAGTACTAAAGCTGGAAGAAGACCATTTGATTAAGATTAGGCTGACCCAAGAATGACCTAATATTAATATTTCCAAAGCATCAAATGTGCTGACGATCCTGGAACACAGAATGAGAGGGGTCCCACAATATGAGGGGATACATGCTAAAGAAATGACATAAAAGGGTGAAGAGAAGAGGTAATTCTGAGGAAGATTCAGCATCCAAATAAATTACAAGTGGGCAATATGTAAACTAGTTCCATCTCTTTGGAGGACAACAGTGAGTCCTTTGGAATCTGCATACTCTGTGAGCCAGTCATCCAGATCTCAAAAAAATCTTTAAAAAAGTAATGTACAAGTCACAAATATTTGGCTGCAAGATATTCTCATAGTCCTGTTTATAAAAAGGAAAACAAACTCAACCCTAATGTCAGATAATAGATTGCCTATTTGGTGCACATCAATACAATGAAATATTATTTAGCAATTACAAATAAATTTGTAGAACAACAAAGACTGCTTAAATAAATGACAGTTCAGCCATTCAATTAAAAGTAATTTGCGGGGAGAGGCTAAACCTGCTTATAATTGTGCCTAAGAGTCTCCCCCTGAGTGCCTCTTTGTTGCTCAGATGTGGCCCTCTCTCTCTAAGTCACCTTGGCGGGTGATCTCGCTGCCCTCCCCCCTACACGGGACCTGACTCCCAGGGGTATAAATCTCCCTGGCAACACAGGATATGACCCCAAGGGATGAATCTGGACCTGGAATCATGGGACTGAGAACATCTTCTTGACCAAAAGGGGGATGTGAAATGAAACGAAATGAAGCTTCAGTGACTGAGAGATTTCAAATGGAGTCCAGAGGTCACTCTGGTGGGCATTCTTATGCACTATATAGATAACACTTTTTAGGTTTTAATATATTGGAATAGCTAGAGGTAAACACCTGAAACTATCAAACTCCAACCCAGTAGCCTTGACTCTTGAAGATGATTGTATAACAATGTAGATTACAAGGGATGACAGCATGATTGTGAAAATCTTGTGGATCGCACTCCCTTTATCTAGTGTATGGATGGATGAGTAGAAAAATGGGGACAAAACCTAAATGAAAAATCGGGTGGGATGAGAGGGTGATTTGGGTGTTCTTTTTTATTTTTATTTTTTATTCTTATTCTGATTCTTTCTGGTGTAAGGAAAATGTTCAAAAATAGATTGGGGTGATAAATGCACAACTATATGATGGTACTGTGAACAGTTGATTGTACACCATGGATGACTGTATGGTATGTGAATAGATCTCAATAAAACTGAATTTTAAAAAAAAAAGTAATTTGTGGGAAGAAATAGAAGACTTCTGCTTCCAGTCAAGGTGAAGTAACAGGGACCAAATTTACCCTGTTGCTTGAAACAACTAAAAAAACTTGGACAAAAATTATGTAGCAAAGGTGTTCAGACATTGGCTAAAAGGCAGTGGCAGGACAGTGGTCCCACAGAGAAGGGAAACAAATGAAGTGACCCTTACAATTACTTCTAGCTTACTGCCTTGAGACGTATTCTAGGCCATGGCACAGGGAGGGGGAACCCAGGTGGAGTCCAGGTGTCTCCTGAATTGAGGGGCAGAGCTAGGAATCCAGGCAGGCCAAGGCACCTAGAGTGCATAGACTGAGCACCAGAGAGAAGGGAGCTGGAGACACAATGCCAGAGACCTTTGAGTCTTCAGTTAAGTTCTGATCAGTACGTGCACATGAGGACACTACTGAAGGTCAGGGGAAGAAGTACCCAGAAGGTTTAGAGGAAGCAACTACCGGTGATCACACAGGGCCAGAAATAGTGCCTGTCCTCACCAGCGGGAGTGGAAAACCTTGTAATTCACAAGGATTGGATAGAGCACTCAGAAGGGTTTTGCCTTAATAGTGGGGAAAATTAACAATGGACTGAATGCTGCTCTGATTCTACCTAAACTTTTTAAGGGACTGTTCCAAATAAACACATTCCAGAGCAAAGATCAAGAATATTTATAGAAATGCAAATGTATCCCGCAGTCATTAAGGTAAAATTCCAATGCCTGGCACCTAATCAATAATTAGCAGGCATGCAAAGAAGCAGGTAAATATGACCCGTAATGAGGAGAAAAATCAATCCACCAGAACTGACCCAGAAAGAACACAGATAATAGAATCAGTAGACAAAGACATTAAGCAGTTATTATTACTGTATTCCAAATGTTCAAGGAAGTAGAGAAACATTAAACATGTTTAGTAGAGACATGAAACGTATGTATACGTTTCTAAAGATGACAATACGATGTCTTAGATGAAAAATTCACTGGAAGGGTTTAGCAGCAGATTTGACATTGCAGAAGAAAAGATAAGTAAAATTGAAGATACAGCAATAGAAACAACCAAAAATAAAAAACAGAAAAAAATGGTGGACAAATAAGCAGAGTATTTGTAAGCTAAGGAAAAACTTCAAAGCGACTTAACATACATGAAATTGGAGTCTCCAAAGGAGAAAAAAGAGCAAGGTGACAGAAAAATTATTTAAAGAAATAGTGGCTGACGTGACTCCTAGGGTTGTAAATCTCCCTGAAAATGTGGGATATGACTCCCTGGACCCAGCATTGTGGGATTGAGAAAGTCTTCTTGACCAAAAGGGAGAAGAGAAATGAAACAAAATAAAGTTTCAGTGACAGAGATTTCAAATGGTAACTAGAGGTCATTCTGAAGGTTATTCTTATGCATTATATAGATATCCTTTTTAGTTTTTAGTATATTGGAATAGCTAGATGGAAATACCTGAAACTGTTGAACTGTAATCCAGTATCCTTGATTCCTGAAGACGATTGTATAATGACATGGCCTATACGGTGTGACAGTGTGATTGTGAAAACTTTGTGGCTCACACTCCCTTTATTCAGTGTATGGACACATAAGTAGAAAAATGGTGTCAAAAAGTAAATGAATAACGGTGGGGGAGGAAGGATATGGGATGTTTTGGGTGTTCTTATTTACTTTTATTTTTTATTTATTTATTTTTTTGGAGTAATGAAAATGTTCAAAACTTGTGGTGATGAATGCACAACTATATGATGATATTGTGAACAACTGATTGTACACTCTGGATGATTGCATGGTATGTGCATATATCAATAAAATTGCATTACAAAAAGAAATAGTGGCCGAAGATTTTTAAAATTTGATGAAAACTATCAATCCATATATCCAAGAAGCCCAACAAGCCTCAATCACAGGATGCATGAAGAAAACTATACCAAAGCATATCATAATTAAATAGCTTAATACCAACTATAAAGAGAATATCTCAAAAGTACCTAGAGAAAAAAGACACAATACATACAGAGAAACCAAAATAAAGATGTCTTTTAAGGGATGATTTCTTGTCAGAAATAATGCAAGCTAGAAGACAGTGGAGCAACACATTTAAAGTACTGAAAGAGAAAAACATGTCCATCTATAATTTTTTACCCAATGAAAATACCTTCCAAATTGAACGTATAAAATAAATATACATAAGTTCATACTAATTGTATCAGTTTCCTATTGCTGCTTCAGGAAATTACCACAAACTTAGTGGCTTAAAACAATGCAAATTTATTATCTTATGGTTCTGGAGGTCAGAAATCCAAAATCAGTCTCAGTGGGCTAAAAACAAGGTATTGGCAGGGCTGTGTTTGTTCTGGAGGCTCCGGAGTAGAATCTGTTTCCTGGCCTTTTCCAGCTTCTAGAGGCTGCTCTGATCTTTGCTTCCACTGTCACTTCTCCTTCTTTGACTCTGACACCCACTCCACTCTCCCCTGCCCCTCTCTTATTAGGACTCTGTGATGGCTATTGGGTTTACCCAGATAATCTGACCCAGATAATCCAGAGCAATCTTTCCATGTCAAGATCCTTAACTTAAGCACTCTGAAAAGTCCCTTTTGCCATATAAGGTAACATATTCATAGGTTCTGGGGATGAGGACATAGACACCTTTCTTGTGGGGAGGGGTCATTATTCAGCCCACCACACTGATAGAAATAAATAATACTTACAGAAGAATTCCAAATAGTATAAGTAGATACTACTCCCTCCCACAGGGGTACTTAATTTCCCCTTCCTCAGGCATGAGCTGGGCTTAGTGAGTTGTTTTCAAAGAACAGACTATGAAAAGGGAAAAATGATAGCTTTGCAGTTCAGAAACCTGGAAAACCCTACCTTAACCAACTAATCAAGGTTGACATCACCAGTGATAAGTCACATTGATAGCAGGCACTCCTGATATGATGGGATAAGAAGGGCGCTAGACCTCTGTGGTCTTCTTACCAAAAACCCATGACCCCCATCTATTCATGAAAAAGAAAAAAAAAATCAGAAAGACTAAAACTGAGTGTTCTAGTTTGCTAATGCTGCTGGAATGCAAAACACCAGAGATGGATTGGCTTTTATAAAAGGGGGTTTCTTTGATTACACAGTTATAGTCCTAAGGCCATAAAGTGTCCAAGGTAATGCATCAACAATTGGTACCTTCACCGGAGGACGGCCGATGGTGTCAGGAAAACCTCTGTTAGCTGGGAAGGCATGTGGGCAGTATCTGCTCCAAGTTCTGGTTTCAAAATGTCTTTCTCCCAGGATGTTCCTCTCCAGGCTTCAACTCCTCAAAACTGTCACTCCTAGTTGCTCTTGGGGCATTTGTCCTCTCTTAGCTTCTCCAGAGCAAAAGTCTGCTTTCAAAGGCCGACTCCAAAATGTCTCTGTAAACTGAAGCTCCTCTCTCAGTTCCAGTGCGTTCTTCAAAGTGTCTCTTGGCTGTAGCTCCTCTTCAACATGTCACTCACATCTGCACTGAGTTCCTTCTGTTTGTCAATTCATTTATATGGCTCCAGTGATTAATTTAGACCCACCCTGAATGGGCAGGCCAACACCTCCATAGAAATTATCCAATCAGAGTCATCACCCACAGTTGGGTGGGGCACATCTCCATGGAAACACTCAAAGAATTACAATCTAATTAACACTGATAGGTCTGCCCACACAAGATTACATCAAAGATAATGGCATTTGGGGGACATAATACATTCAAACTGGCACACTGAGAGACATTCAACAAAATACCTGACTGGCACTCCACAGAACTGTCAAGAAATGGAAAATGAAGACAGGCTGAGAGACTGTCACAAACCAGAGGAGACTAAGGATTCATGATGACTAAATGCAATGTGGGATCCTGGATTGGATTCTGGAACATGAAAAGAATATTAGTGGGAAAATAAGTGAAATATGAATGAAATCTGGAGTTTAGGTAATAATAATATATCAACATTACCTTCTCAGTTTTGACAAGTGCACCACAGAAATATAAGATATTAACATTAAGAGAAACTGGATGAGGGGCATATGGGAACTGTGTGCTATTTTTTAAAACTTTTCTGTAAACCTAAAATTATTCCAAAATGAAAAAGTTGAAATGAAATGAAGACTTTTACAGGCACACAAGAACTGAAAGAATACATAACCAGCAGATTTGAGCTATGAAAAATGTTAAAGAAAGTTGTTCAGACAGAAGGAAAATGATTCCAGATGGAATCTGGATCTACACAAAGGAATTAAAAGCACTAGAAATGTAAGTACATGAATAAATACAAAGATTCATTTCCCTATTATTTATAACCATTTAAAATATAATTAACAATAACAATGTATTTGGGGGGTTTTAACATATGTAGAAGTAAAATGTATGACAACAATAGCCCAAACGCTGGAGAGGGGAGAAAGAAATGGAAGTATATAGTTGTAAGACTCTTATGCTATGTGTGAAGTGGTATAATATCACCCGATGGCTGACTGTGATAAATCACAGATATATACTCTAAACCCTAAAACAACCATTAAATAACACAACGAAAAGTTACAGCTTATAATAGCCAATAAGCCAAAATGGAGATAAAATGTAATTAAAAAAGAGATAAAATATAATAATAACCCCTAAAAGGCAGACAAATAGATGAAGGGAAGAGAGAATAGATGGAAACATATAGAAATAGAAAACAAAGAACAAAAACAGTATATTTAAACCCAACCATATCAATAATCACATTAAATGCAAATAGTCTAAACACTGCAATTTAAAGGCAGAGAATGTCCTATTGTATTAGAAAGCAAAAAATACCCAATGATATACTGCCTGCAAGAAACCCACTCTAAGAGATACAAAGGTAAAAGGATATAAAAGTGATATATCATGCGAACCATAATCAAAAGAAAGCTGGAGTACCTGACCTAATATTATACAAAGTAGATTTCAGAGCAATGAATAAGGATAATTTATAATGATCTTAAATGTTTGTGCATATACAGATTCAAAATAAAAAGGAAAAGAATGGATAGAATTACAAGAAGAAATAGAATAATTCACAGTAATAGAGATTTCTGTACCCCCTCTCAATAATAGAACAAGTAAACATAAAATCAGTAAGGATATAGAAGACCTAATTAATAGCATCAGCCAAAATAACTGACATTTATAGAATACTTCACACAACAACTGTAAAATAAATTTTTTCAAGTGCACACAGGCAGACCATATTCTGAACCACAAAACTAGTCTCAATACATTTAAAAGAAAAATCATATAAAGTACATTCTATAATAACATTCAGTAACAAAAATCAAGAACAAAGTTCTCTAAAAAGCAATCCCCAAACATGTGGAAACTAAAAATAATACATTTCTAAATAACCCATGGACCAAGGAAGAAATCAAAAGGGAAATTAGAAATTATTTCTAATGTACTGCAAATGAAAACAAAACATATCAAAACTTGTGGAAAGCAGCTAAGACAGCATTTAGAAATTTATAGCACTACATGGTTATATTAGGAAGGAAAAAGGGTCTTAAATCACTCACCGCAGATTCCATCTAAGAAACTAGAAAAATTAGAGTTAATAGAACCCAAAGTTATCAGAAGAAAAATAATAAAGAGCAAAGTGGAAATCAATAAAAAAATAATTCATGGTAAAATGTGTAATGCTATAAGGAAATCTTAGCACTAGATTTAAAAATAAATAAAGAAATATTATATAACAGTATTATAGTACAATCCCATTTTCAAAAGTATAGAAAAAGAAAAGGATGGGAGGATATACACCAAAATTACAGCAATAATTATCTCTATTTGGTCTATTTATTTATTTATTTATTTTATTTTTTTAATGAATTAACCAACAAGTCTAGGGAAAAGGTGAATTAGATATACTCACACAGAACTCAGAAAAAAATACTAATACATGTTTCTAAATACAAAGTGACAAGTTTTAAAACACACCCTATTTTAATGATCTATTCAACAAATAAATAGACTCTTGTGGCTAAAACTTAATAAAAATTTATAATAATAGTAAAAAACAAACAAAAAACTTTCTTGGATATTAATTTGAAGTGATTAGAAAAGTTCAATACTAATTTATTAAAATCAATGGGTAGAATACATACAGCTATGGAGATTGCCAAAACAGGCACTAAAACATTTATTAAACTTTTAATTAAGATATCTCAATAAAATACATGTTTTTATAAAGTGTTAGGGACTGACAAGAAATGCAAATTTTATAAGAAATGCTATAATGGCAAATAGAAATTATCTTCACGTTAGAAAGCTCTTCTCATTGCTCGACAGAAGTTCAATAACATAAAGATTGTGGTAATAAATGAAGCTTAAAACCCTACAACCAAAACTGATAAACAAATTTCATATCATTCTTTCTCCACTTTGTGATAAAGAACCTAACTAGTTGATGCTGGGACATATCTGAGAGTGACAAATGCTAACTTGTACTATTCTGTATTTTCTAAATTTTATACAATGATTGTGTACTATTTTTCATAAGGAAAAACAGCAGGTTTCTTATTTTTAAAAAATTTGGTAGTACTCTGCTTTCTTTCTCTTCAGGGTGGCCTAAAACCTAGGGGATTTGGCAGCTCATAGTCCAAAGCCCTTAAATCCAAGGAAGATTATATTGAAGAAATTGGTGTGGAGCTGCAGTTCCAAACCTTCATAAATCTTTGAACTAGTATATTATACTTCCCGAGAGTAGCTGTTCTAGTTTGCTAATGCTGCCTTTTCGCAAAACACCAGAAATGGATCGGCTTTTATAAAGGGGGTTTATCTGGTTACACAGTTACAGTATTAAGGCCATAAAGTGTCCAGGTTAAGTCATCAACAATTGGGTACCTTCACTGGAGGACTGCTAATGATGTCTGGAAAATTTCTGTTAGCTGGGAAGGCACGTAGCTGGCGTCTGCTCCAGAGTTCTGGTTTCAAAATGGCTTTCTCCCAGGATGTTCCTCTCTAGGCTGGAGTTCCTCAAAAATGTCACTCTTAGTTGCTCTTGGGGCGTTTTTCCTCTCTTAGCTTCTCCAGAGCAAAAGTCTGTTTTCAACGGCCATCTTCAAACTGTCTCTCATCTGCAGCTCCTCTCTCAGCTTCAGTGTCCTTCTTGGCTGTAGCAAGCTTGCTCCTTCTGTCTGAGCTTTTATAGGGCTCCAGTGAACTAATCAAGGCCCATGCTGAATGGGTGGGGTCACACCTCCATGGAAATTATCTAATCAGAGTTATCACCTACAGTTGGGTGGGTCCCATCTCCATGGAAACACTCAAATGAAGAATTACAATCTAATCCACACTAATATGTCTGCCCACACAAGATTACTTCAAAGATTATGGCGTTTGGGGGTATATAATTCATCCAAATCAGCACAGTAGCTGTGAAAGCAAGATGGAATCAGTATTCAATATCTCATTAATTAATGAGGCACAAGGAATCTGTCTGAAAATGCAGAGGCCCATATCCCTCTTCACCTCCCTCCATTTTCACTCCCAGGGAAGCGTGTACTCCTTGGAGAAGAAGAAAGGTTTTCCATCAAGGGTGCTTTCCTACCTGAGACCTCACATTCCAAATAGTAGTTAATTCATTTCATTGCAGAGCTGTTGCTATCAATTATTAGTCTAGAATAAAACTCAGTAGTGCTCCTGACCCTTGGGCAGAGCTAGGAAACCAACGACAATGGAGCTGGAGTTTGAATCAACTCCACCATCAGGACCTGTAAGGATCGACCAACAGTCCTGGCAGGAATTAATAGGAAAGATGTTCTATAATTTTCCTCTTTGGAGGGTCACTGCCTTAAGCAGAAGTTGGAGTCTAGGGCTAAAAACCTGCATTTTTTCATAAGAGCAAAGCTGAAAAGCCTATCGTTCAGAGGATTTTATATTTACCCTTGTTATTCATTTAACAAAAAATTATTGGGCATTTGCTTTGTGCTCAGCCCTGTATTAGGCACTGAGATGTCAAAGTGAATGAGACTCAGTCACTACCCTTTAGTTGTTTATGAGCTTATGAGGGATACCATGTAATTAAGACATTTTAGAACAATGCAATAAGTACAGGATGCTATGGGAACACTAAACACTGAGGGTTGAAAGAAAGTACAGAAATAATACCACCATGAACAAAACTTAATTTTGAGATTTGTATTTAATCAGCACCCAATGCAGTGAGGAGTACAGATTATTTAAATATTGAAATGACTCAAAAAGATATTTCTCAATATGGGCTGTCTTCCTCTGTTTTGTTGGTGGTGGTGGTTGAGAGAAGGAGGTGAGAATCTTTATTTTCTGTAGAATGAAATCAATAGCTATTTTCTAAAATCATGATATAAAAAGTAAATTAAGAATATTGTTTAGAAATAAATAAGCTAAATACCTAAAGAAACAGCTAAAAAGGAGTTAAAATGGTACTTCTGAGGAACCAGCCTCAGGTATAATGACAAACAGATGAAGGGTCAGCTGTTTTCATTATAAGCTCCATAATACCATTGACTTTGTAAACTTTGTGTATTAGTTTCATTAAAAATATAAATATTTTAAGTAAAATAAATTTGCAAAGGGAAACTACCCAGTCTTGGCCGCTCAAATGCTATCATAGATTGAAACTTGAGGAAGTTCTTTTTCAAAAGTGTTTTCCAAACTGAAGGATTTTCTAGATGTTAAAGTGATCAGTATCATCTGCTCTTCATCCCAGTCGCATTTCCATACTTCACTTCCTTTAGCTGCAGAGCCAGTCATCAGATCCCATGGAAACCAGATGCAAAGATGCAAACCACAGAAGGTGGTAGAAAGAGCATCAGTTCTGTCCATCGCATATTACAGAGTGAAGATGTCTGAGAGCCACTGATTTCACCGACAATTTCTGAGGCTTTAAAAGTATTTTGCTAGATTTCACCAAGACATCACAGGAAGTCATTATTTTTAGAATCACTTCCAACCACATGTTTGGAGGGACACAAAATTATTTGCCATTAAAAAAAAAACTAATTAAAAGACATGTTCAGGCTAGCAATATGGTTCTCTTTCATTACACCACTCGAGCTTCAGGTCTGACCTTTAATATTTTTATGAAGCACTTAAACGTCATCACCCTCCTACAACTGTATCTTGAATTAGATATGTTCTTCCCTACAACTGTGTAGACCACAATTGGGGATTTCCAATCAGCCATACTCTTTACAGGGACTCTGCAGTACCCCAGTGGCTTCCAAACTTTTATGCACATGGGAATCCCCTGGGTTGCTTTAAAAAAAAAAAAAACAACGATCAGATTGCATACCATACCAATTAAATAAGACTGTATGGGGGTAGGAGATGTGCATCAGTAAATTTTAAAGATCCCCAGGTGATTCCAATGTACAGCAAAGTTTGAGAAACACTGTAGTACCCTAATAACCTTATGAGTAAAATTTGCAGATAATAGTTTGTGCCAGCACACACATGGTGCCGTTTTCATTTTTCTCTTTCAAGTGCCTGGTTTTGGGCAACTTCCCTTTATATGCTGTGGTAGGTTGAATTATGGACAGGACCACAATGAGAGACATGTTCTTAATCTTAATCTGCTTTCCTGTGGGTGTGAACTCATGTGTATAGAGGACCTTTTGAAAATGTTATATTTAGTTAAGGTGTGGCCCAACTGAATCAGGGTGGGCCTTATCTGTATTACTGGAGTCCTTTATAACCAGAAGAAATCCAGACACTGAGCCAGAAAAGGCTACACAAGAGAGGAAGCCACAGGGAGAAACCAGAAGCTGGAAGTCAGCGGAAACCAGAAGAGCAAACACAAAGAGAGAGAGATTGCCATGTGATGAGGGGCAGAAATGCAAGCCAAGGGACCTCAAGGATTGCAGCAAGCCAGCAACAGAACACCACAGTCTCCTGGGAGAAAGCATGGCCTTGCTGACACCTTGATTTTGGACTTCTAGCCCCTGAAACCATGAGGAAAAAAATAATTGTTTAAGCCAACGCATTGTGTGATATTTGTCATAGCAGTCTGGCAAACTAAGATATATTCTATACACAGCTGGTAGAGGACTTCCATGACCACTTTTAGAATATTTATGTTATGCATGTGCTGTAGTATATAGTTCCAGTGCCTCAAGATGGGCTGAGAACTGTTTTCTAAAGAAAATGTGGGCCAGGGAAAAGTATTCAGTTCATCATACTCAGGTGTCTTTTATTGAGATGCAACAATTGTCTACTACAATTGTGAAGATTATTGTGTGAAGATTATTGTGAAGTTTCAGAACACTGAACATAAAGAGGAGATATTACAAGCTTCCAGAAAGGAAAAGCAGGTTCCATACATAAAGCTCAGCTATCAGAATATCCTCTTTTCCTTAATAGGAACACTGGCAGCTACAAGAGAAGGGAAGCAATACCCTCAAAATTCTGAGGGAAAATGATTTCCAACTTAAAAATTCTATACCCAGCCAAACTATCAATCACTTTTTAGGGAAAATGAAGAACATTTTCAGATGTGGAAGTTCTCAAACATTTACTTTCTAAACACCATTTTAAGGAAGCCACTGGAGGATATGCTACACTAAAATAAGGAAGTAAGGAATGAGGAAACAGGAAATTGAACACTAGAGAGAGGCAAATGGAATATCTAATATAATGGTGAAGGTAGAGTTCAGATAACACCTGTTCACCTGTAATATACAGCAACAAGTCCAGGCTGGGTGAAAAGGTTCCAGGAGAGACTTCTTCTGGAAGAGAAAATGATAGACTAACTCATGTGAATGAAAGTATTGAGAAGATAGTTAGACAAATGGTGAAGAAATTAGGGTTGAGTTAGTAATAACTATGTAGATAACTTATCAAACAAGTGACAAAGACCTTATAATCTCCATAAAATAACAAAAAGTTGTCCAGGAAAGAAAACTAGTCACAGTTTACTACATGGCTCAATGCTGAATAGCATAAATAGCCAGAAAAGTTAAACACTGAATACTGAGCTAATTAGAATTGCAATATAGCTACATTAGGATGAAAGGGTAGGCAAAGTTGGGTGGAAGCCTGGGAAACAAGATAAATCATTATCTTCAAAAGTGGAAAGTTAATAGGCTAATACCTGAAGCTGAAAAATAAAAAAGCAGAAATAAGTCTACTATTTTGAAATACGGAGGTAAATCCCAATAATTAGCTAAAAGAATAGAAAAGAACTGCTGCTGGAGAAGGGAAAATTGGTAGGGGTGTCAGGAGGGAGTGTTGGAGACTGCCATTCGCTTTGACAAACCTTATAAAATTAGTGAGCTCTTTAAATCATATGCATGTCCAACTGATAAAAACTTAAATTAACAAAAAATCCAATAGGGATTTTAATTTATTTTCCTGATTTGTGATGTTTAAGATGAACTCTACCTCCTCCTCCTCCACCTCTCCCCCTCAAAAAAAAATGATCAATAAAGTATACATTTATTACTAATACTTTGTGGAGTAGATTGCTGTGGGGCGAGTGCCACAGTATATGAATTTCCTACTATAAGGTTGGCACTGGCAAACTGTCAACTGCCACCGAAAGGCCAGCCACATATGGTTTACTTTCATTGATAACTTTTTTGAGGGTTTATCTTGGAATACAGTTCTTGTATATAAAAAAAACTCCAGGGGTTCCGCAGAAAGGAGGGCCGTTGGCCTGGGCCTGCGGTACGCCGCCTCAGTGAGGGGTTTGTCCGCGGCCACCCGGTTCGCTGCTTTTCTGGGCGCCATTTCCCCGCTGGCCGGACACGACGCGCCAGTAGCGCAGCACCAATTCCCCTCGGGCTCTTGGGCGCTGCTCTGAGCAGCGTCACCCTTTACACCAGAAAGCTGGCGGGCACTATGGGGAAAAAACAAAACAAGAAGAAAGTGGAGGAGGTGCTAGAGGAAGAGGAAGAGGAATATGTGGTGGAAAAAGTTCTCGACCGTCGAGTGGTAAAGGGCAAAGTGGAGTACCTCCTGAAGTGGAAGGGTTTCTCAGATGAGGACAACACATGGGAGCCAGAAGAGAACCTGGATTGCCCTGATCTCATTGCTGAGTTCCTGCAGTCACAGAAAACAGCACATGAGACAGATAAGTCAGAGGGAGGCAAGCGCAAAGCTGACTCTGATTCTGAAGATAAAGGAGAGGAGAGTAAACCAAAGAAGAAGAAAGAAGAGTCAGAAAAGCCACGAGGCTTTGCCCGGGGTTTGGAGCCGGAGCGGATTATTGGAGCTACAGACTCCAGTGGAGAACTCATGTTCCTGATGAAATGGAAAAACTCTGATGAGGCTGATCTGGTCCCTGCCAAGGAAGCCAATGTCAAGTGCCCACAGGTTGTCATATCCTTCTATGAGGAAAGGCTGACGTGGCATTCCTATCCCTCAGAGGATGATGACAAAAAAGATGACAAGAATTAACTCAACTGAGTACCAGCCCCTGTCACTTCTGACTGTGGGTTTAAAGTGGGGGAGGGGAAGGAGTTCTACTTGTCTTGACACCATAGAGGTGGCTTGAGAAGATGTCCTTTGAAGAGCCAGTATAGTTTCTGTGCCCTGCAGCAGCCCAAGTGCTTTTAAAGCCGTTAGGTGCTGTTTAGTTTGCACACCCATCCCAGTGGAGGGGAAGAGGGGATAAGTGTTTCAAGGCAACCCATTCTGCACTTTGCTGAGGAAAGCAAAGGGCCTTCTATGAAGGACAGAACTTGCAGAGTGGCGTGTGGGAGAGCAAAAAGATACTGTAGATCTTCAAAGAGCATCTCCACAACCCACAGCCTTCTTCCCAATAGTGTTAACTCTGCATTTTTACAGCGTAGCATGTGTGTAGTTTTGGCTGTTACTGGTGTATTATTTGGGGTGGGGGTGGGGAGGAAGAAGGGAGATGTATAGAATCTTTTTTTTTTTTTTTTTTGAAATTTGGGGCCTGATTGGGGAAATGGTGAAGCAGTGGAAAAAACAAGTAACTAATGATTCAGTTCTGTGTCCAGAATATTTTACCTTTTCAAAAAATGTCATTAGCAACATAAATGAGGATGGTGAGAGACTGTTTCAAAGCTGTGAATGCCTAAAACCTATAAGCCAAGGTGTTCCCTGCCTGACTTTAAATGCTGTCTCCCATAAAGGACTAAGCCAGTTAGTAATTTACCAAAGCTGCCATTTGGAGATGGAAACTAAGGAGGGAAAGTCTTTTATTGGAGCATATACACAGGCAGATCATTCTGTCTTTGAGGTGCTAATTCTTGAAATTGACGAAAAGACCCTTTCTTTTCTGATTAAGTTCTATACATCAGCTTGTCCTTCCACGCCACTGGCTGAGGATTTAGGGAAGGGGAAGAGAGTGGTATAGGAGACGGGAGAAGAGGAAAAGCCCATGTTCTAAGGGTGGAAAATTCATAGAGCCTCTCTGCTTTTTGAACTTTGACTTCTGAAACCATCAGTGGCAGGGTTCAGTCACTGACAGCACAAATTTCATTGGATCAGTTCAAGGGTTCAATGACTTCAATAGCTCTGGTCTCAGGAGAAATTAAACTTTCACACTGGGGCAGTGGTTCACTTCAAACAAAGAAACTCACATTAAAAAAAAAAAAATCCCAAGAATTAACTGATATCCAAATGCTTTGTCTTGAATCATAAGATCTATCTGTTCTTGACACAATCTAGACCTGCATCTAGAACTGTATTGTAAACTTTTTAGGCATGTGTTAGATTTCTGTGAAAACTTTGTTTAAATGTAAACTTCATATCATACTGTCAGTTTCTGTCTTAATAAAAGTATAGATTTATAAAAAAAAAAAAAAAAAAAAAACTCCAGGAGGGAAACTTGGACTACTTATCTAATCAAAATAATGGGACCATTGCCATATATTGACTAATAGTATATGTTATTAGGCCATATATAAATAGAGCAATATAGAATAGTTTAATCTCACAATATTATCAGCTCTTTTATGAGTAGATTCCCTAGACATTTCCTAATATAGCCTCTCTATTAAAACTTTGTTAAAAATAAGCCACTGCTGCCTATTGAAGAATCCTTTGTGTTAAGGATTAAATTGTGTCCCCCAAAAAGATATGCTGAAGTCCTAATTCCCTATAACTTAGTGACTTTATTTGGAAATTGGGTAATTCAAATAGAGTTAGGCAAATTAAGATGAGGTTATACTGGAACAGGGTGGGCTTACAACTCAGATGTCTATTCCCAGTAATAATCTAAACTTGAGCTTGGTAAGAGGCCTCCAGAAGCTGACAATCTCCTGAGGTAAATAGCTGCCTCAAGAATTTTTAAATCAAAGTGATGACAGCTCATGACATCACTTCTTCCAAAGATTTTCACATCAAGAAAATAGAATTAACTTTTTTATTCCTCTAGTCCTCTTTCTTTTATTCTCATTGTGTATTTTATATTAGTTCAAGGTATTGGAGTACACTGCTAAAATTGTTGCACTAGCACTTTTTGCCCTTCTCTCAGCTGCATTTCTTTCCTAAAATCCTTTGAGTTCCTTAATTAACCTTTCCCCCAATATTGCAATGGCTGATGGCCTTTGCAACTATTGAATTTATTATTTGATTCTGGATGCCTCAAATAAGGCTCTATATGTCTTAGGTAGACCTTAGGTTCCAATTTCTCCCAGAGTCCCCAAAGAAATCCAGAGACATCAGAGAAAGGTAGAGACATGAAATGAAGGAAGCAAGGGATGCACCAATCACTTTTTCATAAAGCTATGGAGAAACAATTGTATGATCTGTTTAATGTGACCTGTGCTGTGTGTCCTCCAAAATCAGACCAATTAAACTAGACAGTAATCAGGACCAACTGATTGCCATAAAAAACATGTTTGTGCATTGAGGACTTGCGGCTTGATGTGCCGAGCCTTCTTTCATGGGCCTTGCCCTTATGAAGCTTGTTACTGCAAAGGAGAGGCTAAACTTGCATATAATTGTGCCTAAGAGTCTCCCCCTGAGTGCCTCTTTGTTGCTCAGATGTGGCCCTCTCTCTCTCTCTAACTAAGCCAACTTGGGAGGTGATCTCACTGTCATCCCCACTACGTGGGACCTGACTCCCAGGGGTGTAAATCTCCCTGGCAATGCAGGATATGACTCCTGGGGATGAATCTGGACCCAGCATCATGGGATTGAGAACATCTTCTTGACCAAAAGGGGGATGTGAAATGAAATGAAATAAAGCTTCAGTGGCTGAGAGATTTCAAATGGATTCAAGAGGTCACTCTGGTGGACATTCTTATGCACTATATAGATAATACCTTTTAGGTTTTAATGTATTGGAATAGCTAGAAGTAAATACTTGAAACTGTCAAACTCCAACCCAGTAGCCTTGACTCTTGAAGACAACTGTATAACAATGTAGCTTACAAGGAGTGACAGTGTGATTGTGAAAACATTGTGGATTGCACTCTCTTTATCTAGTATATGGATGGATGAGTAGAAAAATGGAGACAAAACCTAAATGAAAAATAGGGTGGGATGGAGGGGATGATTTGGGTGTCCTTTTTACTGTTATTTTTTATTCTTATTCTGATTCTTTATGATGTAAGGAAAATGTTCAAAAATAGATTAGGGTGATGAATGCATAACTGTATGATGGTACTTTGAACAGTTGATTGTACACTATGGATGATTGTATGGTTATGGTATGTGAATATATTTCAATAAGAAAAAAAGAAAAAAGAAGAAAAAAAAGCATGTTTGTGTTCCTGCAATGTGCATCCCATGGGATTATTCTTCTTGTATAATCACATGCCCTTCCAGCGCTTATGGCATCAAAACATGACCTATATTTTGGATATCACCTCCTGGCCTTTCCCAGCACTCAAAATAATCTCCCCAGTTACTTATGTTTTATTAAGAGCCACAAGTGGTAACTTACCAAGTCGGGGATGAAGACCCTGGATTTCATCAATTTGTGTGAGGATTTCTACTCTTTTTTAGGAGTTCCCAAGCTCAAATATTCATCCTTAATTAAGGTCCAAAGAGCCAATGAAACGGTTCAAGCTTTAAATGCCCTATAGAGCTGTTTGCTCATTGGCTGAGATGGTTCCAAATAATGGAATAACCTTCAACTGTTACTGACCAACCAAAAGCAGATTCTGTAGAATAGCTATCAATATACCTAGGTAAATACTTTTTTAAAAAAAGAATGAACAACCAATTAAACATTTAAGTAAAAATGTCTCATTTCAATCTAAGATAGACAAAATTGATTAGGCCTAACTAGGACACTGAATACGAAGTAGGATCTAAACATTACTAATGATATTTGTGATTGTCTTCATACTTCTCATCTTCCTCTGGTGACGTATACCCAGGAGCTTAAATGTTACTCTTCAGCCATCATCACAATCCCAAGCCATCATTCAGCTGATGGTATTGCCACAGAAAGAGACGGAAACCCTTAGGGTCCACTTGAATCCTCTAAGAGCTAAATTTGACCAAAAGGGTACAACTTCAGCTAAGGATTTTTAATTGTTCTTTCTTGGTACTTTGCAGCCAATCAGGTTGTCCAAGGACAATAAAAGTCTCACTAAATATTCCAAAGACTGTGTATTTTGTTTTTATATAACCTGCCTTGCCTTGCTAGGGGAAATCAGTCTATACAAGATTGATCTTCCTTATATATGAGTAAATTTTTATCTATGAATTCAGTTAAATAAGTGCCTCTGATGTATTTTTTGATAGACGCTGGCTGAGTAGTATTTGGGTAAGTCAGCCTGGTTCAAATTTCCAATAAAAATTTCCAATAAAAAATGTTTTAAATTTAGAAAGCCATGAAGAAAAGACAATAAAATAACCTATAATACAAAAACCCAAGAAATTACCACCTTTCACACTAGTATATAGCTTTTCAAATCCTTTAAAATTGAAGCTACTGTTTTACTCTAGCTGCTTTTAAGATTTTCTCTTTGTCTTTGGTTTTCAGCAGTTTTTCTATTCTGTGCTTAATAAAAACATGTGTGTGATTTTGTTTGTTTGTTTGTTTGTTTGTTTTTGTCCTGTTTGGGCTTTGTAGAAATTCTTGAATCTATGTCTTGATGTCTTTCATGAGTGTTAGAATATTTTTGTTGGGTATCTTTTCAGTTGTTGCTTCTGTTCAATTATCTCTCTTTTTTCTTTCTTGTGTTCTAATTACATGTATTTTAGATCTTTTCATTGGACCCTATATGTCCTTTATACACTTTGATAATCTCCATCCTGTTTTTCATTTTGTGCTTCAGTTTGCATATTTTCTATTGCTCTATCTTTCAGCTCACTAAACTTCTCGGCTGCTGTGGCTAATCTGTTGTATGCATCAGTTCTAGAATTTTGAATTTATCTTTTATATATCTCACTTCCATGTGCCACTTACCTCCTTAAATGTATTATTCACACCTATGTTAAAGATTGTTGTCCAGAACACCTGTGAGTTTATTTCTAGTCTCTATATTTCTCCATTGGTTTTCATGGATTTGCTTCAGTCTCCTGTCCTGTCTGGTTATTTTTTATTGAACATTGGACATTGTGTATGAAAAATTGTAGAAATAATCTGAGTCTCTGGCTTATATCAACTTCCTTCAGAAAGAATATATTTTCATTTCTGGCATTAGAGTAGGACAGATAACCTCAAAGTACTCCAGGATTGAGCTGATTTGAAATCTTTCATGAGGGCTGACCTATTTTGATTTGCCTTTATTCCTAAGAGTGAGATTTTCCATAGTCCTAACTGGAAGTTTGGGCATTGCCAGCATTCTGCCTCCATGGTGGAAGCTGAACTCCAATTTTTAATTTCCCCATTCCTGTGAGATTCACCTTTTTCAGACAACACTTTCTGCTCAGCCTTTATCTCTCAGCCCCACACCATGAATACAAATGTTTTGAAGGGAAAAGCACCAAAGCATGGTGAGCCCACATCTGTGGACTTCCCCTCTTTCTGGGATTCTAGTCCCTCAAGTTCTGACCCTCAAATACCTTTAAAAGAACTTTTAAATTTTGAACAGCTCTTCTGTCATCTCTTTCAACATGTTATCCTGCTGTGATCGGAAGCAGAAAACTTTATTTTTATTTTGTAAAAGATTGTTTTTTATTTAAAAAACTTTTATTTTTATTTTAAAATAATTTCAAGCAGTGTAGAAGAATATACCATGAAAAGTGACCCTCATAGCTAAGACTCCCAGAAGTAATCATTGCTAACAGTTCTCTGTGTATCTTTCCAAAAATGTTCTCTAAAAACATGCATTTACATATACATATTTTTATGTAAACAGGAGTATATTATACTTAATAGATCTGTACTTTGCTGTTTACATTTAGCAATATAGCTTGACAAATTTTCCATATCAATAAATATATATTTACCTCATTCTTTTTAAGACTAAGAAGTATTGTGGTGTTTGGATAAACCATAATTTATTTAACTAGACTCATATTTGGTGGGTATTTGAATGATTGATTGCTGGGAAAACCACAAACACACTCAGCGGTCCTTGCCAATGTTTCAGTCTGTTTCCATTCCACAACCCAGGGGAGCTATTTGGTGTAATGAAAAGGCCTGATGAAACTTTAAATCTGGAAACTGGGAATAAGCAGCCCCAGATACTTACCATGGCAGGAAATCTCAGTGGCAGGGCACGCTCCCCATGGGGTAAATACCTCACACACCAACAGCACAGGATCTCTCCTCCCGAGGCACAGGGGGGCCTGCAGTGCTGCCATGAACCAACCGTGACTTGAGCAGTTTGTCTTCCCCAAAGACCAGCCACAGTGAGGTCTCTTCCCCTGTTCCTTGGACTCTTTGTGTTGTGTAAGTAATAAAGAAATCATTTGCTGAAAGTTACTGTTTGTACCTGAGCCTGTGTTCCCACAGCACAGCATGTAGCAACTCACTCCACATGGATTTGCTGGGACGAAATGTATAATAACTTAACAGACATTGCCAAATTTCCTGCCAAAGAGGTTGCACATTTATATGCTTGCAGACTCAGTATTATGAAGCATTTTAATTTTTGCCAAGCTAAAAAAGTGAGAAATCATATTCTGTTTTGGTTTCAATTTGAATTTTATTTTACTGATGTTCTATTATAATTACTTCTAATTTCACTGATATGCTGTGATTCCATACTTTTAAAATTTGGATAACTACAGACCTTTTGACTCTCATTCCCAAATTTCTACCTCCTCAGCAGTAACAATGATTAGAAGTTTAGTATGTGTCCTTTTCAAAAAGATATACTTTCAGGAAAGATGGAGCAATCGCATGCCAACCTTTCTCTCACACGGAATGTGAATATAAAACCCGAATAGAATGCATATAGCAGCTATTTAAATTTTCTGAAAGCAAATATCAGAGTCAGATCAGGGAAGAGCACCAGAATTCAAACCACTACTATACTGGTCTAGTGAGTTTACCAATTTCTTCCCTTCATTGTCCCCTCAACATGAACTCAACACAACCTAAAACTTGGAAGTGAGATTCAGGAGAAAACCTCTAGTTCTGGTGCAAGGAGCATAACAGGAAACTACTAAAGCATAAAGAGAATGGGGGAAATCCCTCGATATCTTTTCCCTCCCTTTTCTCCATTCTCTAGTGCCCCAAGCCCATAGCAGTTTCCATGGAAGGAGCAGAAGAGGTTAGCAACAGGAAACGGCATGAGCCAAAACTGAAAGAAAGGGAACTTCCTCCCAATGAAGCTGCCACTCCAAGAAGGCAGGATAAAACCGTTACTTCTTTTTTTAAAATGTGATTGTGACAATATATAATTACTTAAAATTTGCCTTTTTTTTTTTTTTTTACCATTTTTAGGTGTACAATTCAGTGGCATTAATTATCTTTACAATGTTGCACTACCATCACCACAATCCATTACCAAAAGTTTTTCATCACTCAAAAAAGGAAACCTTGTACACAGTAAGCTATAACTGCTCACTCCATACTCCCCTAGAACCTGATTATGTCTACCTCTAATTTACTTTCTGTTTCTATAAATTTGCTTATTCTAATTATTTAATATATGTGGAATCACACGTTTGTGTCTGGCTTATTTCATTGAGTAAAATGCTTTGAAGTTTCATCCATGTTGGTCCTAATTAGCATATCAAAGACTTTGAGAACTAAGCTAATATATAGGGATGTGCCTTACCACTGGGGAGGGACTGCACGTGAGACAGATCTGAATAGCACTGAAAGGCTTTGAAAATTGAGCTGACATTAGAACCTGGCCCAGAGAAGGTGGGTTGGAACTTAAGGCCTCAACTTAATCAGGCCAAGTGCCTGCTAAAACAGGAATATCAGCATTCTCCATAGGGTTTAAACAAGGCCTAGAGTCTCCTACGTAATATTCAAAATGTCTAGGATCCAATCCAAAATTACTCTGCATATAAAGAAACACAAAAACTTCAACTCACATGATGAAAAGACAATCATCAGATACAAATGACTGGATGACACAAATGTCGGAATTATCTGACAGACTCTACAGCAGCTACTATAAAAATGCTTAAATAACCAATCATGAACACTCTTGAAACAAAAGGTAAAATAGAAAGAATCATTAAAGAGAGCAGGTATAAAGAAGAACCAAATTGAAATTTTAGAACTGAAAATACAAAAACCAATATTAAAAAAACTCATTGGATGAATTCAATATCAGAATGGAGATGACAGAGGAGTTAGTGAACTTGAAGATAGATCAACAGAGAGAAAAATACTGAAAAAAAATGAATACAGCTGTACTGGTTTGTGTATATTATGTCCCCCAGATAATGATATACGAGCTGAACTATTTAAGGGTGAAGTGTACTGATATCTGCAACTTACTTTAAAATGCAAAAAAAAAAAAAAAAAAATATGGATAAAGGGATGGATAAATATGTGATCAAGGAAATATAGTAAAATATTAATTGGAAAAAACAAACAAATAATTTTAGTTGTTTCCAGATCGTCCAACAACCTTGAGCATTGAGTTCTGGAGTTTAGGTGATAGGCTGTCCTTACATAATGCCTGCCAATTCCCTTCCCCAGAACCTCCATCGTGGACCAGGTCTGTACTAATTCTCTCATCATAATTTCTCAAATATAATGATAATTAAATAGCTACTTTCATATTTTGCAAAGAGCTGATTCAAGCATGGACCTTTCAAGGCCAACTGTTGTGCCCTAAAATTATACTTGCAGTAATCACATGTTTTATCTGATTTAATTAGGCTCAAGCCATCCCTGGACTATACCCCACTCTCTCTTACAGCTGTGAGTTTGTTAGGCATGTAACCCTTTCGTGGTTGCTCCTTTTCACTCTGCCTGTGAATGTCCTACCCATCCTTCTGGGCTCTTCACAGAGTCTTCTCAGAACCCCTCAGTTAGAAGTCATTTCTCACTGACTCCCTTTCTCTCTTCTCTTTGGTTGTACCTTTATGACAACATGAAATAACTGCCTTGACTTTAAATAGAAATCCACTGAGCTTATTGGAAGTCCTTAAAACCAGAAATACTATTAAGATGGATAACATATCTGAAGCAAGTGGTTCCTTGGCAAGACTATCCCAACTGATTTACTTGCAGCCCCTGGATCTCAGATTGATGCTAGGTTCTTCACAAACAGCTCATTTCATCTTCACAACAGCTCTATGAAGTAAGAATTGATCTCCACGGGAAATTTAGTCATGGCGTGTTTTGGCTTGCTAAAGCTGCCAAAATGCAATATACCTGAAAATGGGTTAGCTTTTAACAATGGGAATTTATTAAGCTATAAGTTACAAGTCTAAGGCTGTGAAAATGTCCAGATTAAGGCTTCAAGAGGATACCCTCTCTGAAGAAAGGCTACTGGCATCTGGGGTTCCCTGTCACATGGGAAGGTGCTCAGCAACATCTGCTGGTCCTTCTTCCCTGGGTTCTGGTTTCAATGGCTCTCTCTCTCTCAGCTCCTATGGGTCCTTCTTGCTTCTCTGGGTATTTCTCTCTCTCTAAGTTCTTTCCAAATGTCTCTGCCTTTTATTCTCTCATAAAGGGCTCCAGTAGGAGGATTAAGAACCACCTTGAATGGGCTGGGTCCCATCTCAATTGAAATGACCTGATCAAAAGGTCCCACCCACAATAGGTCTGCACCCACAGGAATGGATTAAAAGAACATGGCCTTTCCTGGGGTATTTAACAGTTCCAAACCAGCACATGTTGCTTGCTAACAGTTATAACCAAAAATGTTAAATCTGTGAATACCAACAAGTTATCTGAATCTCCCCATAGACCATGAAGCTGCTGAGGGTAGGGCTACTGTCTGGTTCATTTTTGGTCTCTCTTAGTACCTAGTACAGTATATATTGGGTGTTCAATAAGTGTGTGTGAATTTAATTGGAACTTAATGTCTCCATTTGGAAGTCTAATGTGCACCTTTTTGGCAACAGCTTTGTTGAGATATAATTCACATTCTTATATTAAATGTGTCCAAACTGATTCTTCATTCCCACTTCCCCTCAGCTGTTCCTCTCCTGGTCTTCACTTTTATCTAAATGGCACTGCCACATGGTTCAAGCCAAAAACCTAGAAGTTACCCTTCATTCCTATCTTTCCTTCATATCCATATCTGTCCATCCTAAGGTTCTGCAGGCTGCTGCTCCAAAATGTACGCCAAATTGACCCACTTCTCTCCATCTCTACCACCACTACCTTGGTTCAAGCTACTGCCATTTCTTACCTTTATTGTTGACCCCATCTTAGTTTGCAAGGCTGCTATAAAAAATGCCACAGACTGATTGGCTCAAACAACAAGAATGTCTCCCAGTTTGGGAGGCTGGAAGTCCAAAATCAAAGCATCAGCAGGATTGTGCTTTCTCCAAAGTCTTGAGTGTTCTGGTGCTGGCTTGTCAGCAATCTATAACTCAATCTCTGCCTCCATCACATGACCGTCAATCTCCCCATCTGTCTCCTCTTAGTTATATCCAAATTTCTTCTGCTTATAATGACTACAGTCATGTTGGATTAAGGCCCACCCTGACTCAGCTTGGCCACACCGTAAGGGGAGCATCTTCAAAGATCTTATTTACAAATATGTTCACACCCACAGGACCGGGGGTTGGAACTCTAACATGTTTTTGTGGGGCACACGATTCAGTCCATAACATCCTCTAACTCTCTTCATCTCCTCAATCCATTTTCCAACACTGCAGCCAGATTGGTCTTTTTAAGGCACTTACTGCTTAAAAGTTCCCAATGACTTACTTCCCTTTATTCTTAGAATAAAATCCAAACTCTGAAAATACCCTGTAAGATCCTAAATGATCTTGTCATTTCCCATCACCTCCACCTGGCCCATTTTCCCACCACTTGCCATGTTCCAGCCACTTTCATCTTTCTTCAGTTCCTTGAATTCACCAAGCTTCTTCCTGCCTTAGGGTCTTCCTTGGCACTAGTTCCTTCTGCTCAGAACAAATATTTCCTCCTCAAATATTCACACATGCTGCTCCATGTTGTCTTTGGGGTTCCAACTTCTGTGTGACCACCTGTGAAATGTCTTTGCTGGCCACTCTATCTAGAGCTGTCCTCCAGCTCCTATTTTTAAATCAGTACCCTATTGTATTTTCTACACATTTAATACTTGAAATTATTTTGTCTGTCATTGGATTGTTTTTTTTTGTTTTGGGTGTTTGTTTGTTTGTTTTGCCTCCCTCCTCTAGAATGTAGGTGCAGGAAAGCAAGGGCTTTGTCTGGTTCACCCCCTTACCCCTGGTGCCTAGGAGAGGCCTGGCTCATGGTAACAGCTGACTGAAGTTATTTCGGTTTGCTAATGTTGCCATTTTGCAAAACACCAGAAGTGGATCGGCTTTTATAAAGGGGGTTTATTTGGTTACAAAGTCACAGTCTTAAGTCCATAAAGTGTCCAAGCTAAGGCATCAACAATCGGGTACCTTCACTGGAGAAAGGCCATTGGCATCCAGAAAACCTCTGTTAGCTGGGAAGGCACATGGCTGGCATCTGCTTGCTCCTAGGTTGCATTTCAGCTCCTCTCTCAGCTCCTGTGAATTCTTCAAAGTGTCCCTTGTGGCTGCAGCTGCAGTGATCTCTTTCTATCTGAGCTTTTATAGGACTCCAGTGAACTAATCAAGGCCCATGCTGAGTGGGTGGGGCCACACCTCCATGGAAACATTCAATCAGAGATCACACCCTAACCAAAGGTGTCACTCACAGTTGGGCAGGTCACATCTCCATGGAAATAACCTAATCCCAATATCCCACGAGATTGGATTGAAAGATTATGGCTTTTTCTTGGGGAACATAATGTAACCAAACTGGCACAGAAGGCATAAGGGAATGAGCTCCAGTTTTATCAAAAAAAAAGTAAGCATTTTTATGTGGAAAATTTCACAGAGGAAAGTTTGAGTAAAGCAATTAGGCCAAGATTTCAACAGGAAAGCAACAAAAAGGAATAAAGTTATCAAGGCACACAATGTAATGTTAAATAAAAATGGGTTTGCAATTAGCACTCAAAATAAGTTCAAAAAAGTATAACAGCAACAGGGAGGTTGACCTGGCTTCTGAAAATTAATAAAGCTAAGCACAAAGTTTAACAAATCATTGCCTAGAAATGCACAGTTGACCAAATTAACCTCAGTATCATTTTTTTTAAAATGTGGCCTTAGATGTAGTTGCCATTACTTCATCTGAGTTCAATACCTGTTATTTGTTGTCTAGCTTGGACTTTGGCTCATAAAAGAAAATAGATAAAAGTGTTTTGCAAAGCACCTGTTCCCAAATCTCTGTCTATCCCCATTGTTTCCACCCTTAATCTCTTCCCTGACTGCTCTGCCTCTATAACTAGCTCCTGATTGTATACTGTGCCAAACAACCCAAGCAATTTTATTTATTAACAAACATTTATTAAGTCTCACGATGTTCCTGGCACTTTGGGCCAACAGAGTGCCTGGAACAAGTAGCATTTAGTGCCATCTGTCTGTTACCTAAGGGTGATGAAATCCAACCAGCTCAGCTTGCCGAGCTCTGGGCCCTAGTAGGGAGACATCGCGGAGAGGGGTCCGGGTGCCATCAGCTGCTCTTAGACTTTTAAAAAATATGTTTCTGAGAGTTTTCTATCACACCTCTCCAATCTGTAATCCTTTTCCATTAATATCAAATTCATTTACCTAAATTTAATTTAATATAGATTAATTTGGATTCAAATTTATAAGCTGTTTGATTTTCTGACACAGTATCTGTATTTTCTGATTTTTTTTTTTTTAAAGTATTGCTTACAAGAAACTGTGTGTTCTTAGCAAGTTTTCATAGTTGCCCATGCCCTTGGCCCCCTGTTCAACAGAATCAGCAGAGAGAACACCGTGGCTGAGAGTTTGGACTCCGGGATCAGACAGCTGCTCGCATACTCTGAGATTGGGCAAGCTATTTAATCTCCCTGTGGAGTACATCATTTCAATCTCTTGATCCAAACAATACCAAAATTAATTGCTTCTACACTTAAGGCAATGTTGGACAATACATGTGGCACATGGTAAGAGCCCACTAAATTATTGCACTATTATTGAGGTTGTTGTTCTTCAGGATATGACTTCTTGGATCCAGTTCCACTGGGGGATTCCCTCTTCTTTCTCTGCATCAGCAGAAGGCAGAGGCCAGACATTGCCTAGCTTCAATACATTGGCCTCCACAGGTACACAGTCTCTGCCTGAGAGCCCCAACTTCATCCCAACAGTGTCCCCTGCGATTGCCTGGCACTAAACAGATGCTCAATAAATATTTGCTGAAGGAATGACTGAAGAATGAATGAACGAATGAATGAATGTTGTCCCTTTGCCAGTCTTGCTCAATGTTGCCAATACCTTCACAAAGCTGATTTGAGTGGTATATCTTTCATTTTCTATCAGTGATGTTAATAAATTCTTTGCCTCAACTCCCTGTGATTGATAGCGATACTCTAATACATTAAGTCCATCTGGCCCAGGTACATGTGGAATGTCTGTAAAGAATATAATTAGATTTATGAGAGCCGTCTGCAATTATAATGAGGCTTAAAATGTTGAGAGGTATAACCAGGCACTACATTTCTGCTCCATGAAATTCCACAACTGTTAAAATGAAAAGATTTATTCAAGACAATAATAATATTGTAATAAATAAAGTATTATGTTTACTGGGTTGGACCTGAGAATTTCCCATCAATGAATCCTCTTACCTCAATTTGTCCAGCACCATCAAGACACTATTGGGATATGGGAATCCTGTATTTTATGCATGATTGTTCTGTAAACCCACAACTTCTCTAATAATAATTTTTAAAAGATACTATTGGAGAAAGAACTATAAAAGGAAACAATCTAATCAGCAAAGATCTAACAGCTTAGATCTTTTGACAGCCATGTCAAACATACCTTTGACATGACCGTCCTTGTTTGCCAGGCTGCTGTGACAAATACCACAGAATGGATTGACTTAAACAACAAGCATTTACTGGCTCACGGTTCTAAGGCTAGAAAGTCCAAAATCAAGGCATTGACAAGACCATGCATTCTCCCTGAAGACTGACAGTCTGGTGCTGGCTTGCTGCAATCCTTGAGTTCCCTTGGCTTTCTTCTCTGCCTCCTGACACATGGTAACATCCTCTCCTTTCTGACTTCTGTGACTTCCAGGTTCTTTTTATAAATCCTCCAATAATCTGGGTTTAGGCCGATCCTGGTTCAGTTCACTACACCTTAACTAAAAATAATGTGTTCTAGTTTGCTAATGCTGCAGAATGCAAAACACCAGAGACGGACTGGCTTTTATAAAAAGGGGGTTTATTTGGCTACACAGTTACAGTCTTAAGGCCATAAAGTGTCCAAGGTAACATATCAGTAATCGGGTACCTTCACTGGAGGATGGCCAATGGTGTCTGGAAAACCTCTGTTAGCTGGGAAGGCACATGGCTGGCATCTGCTCCAGAGTTCTGGTTTCAAAATGGCTTTCTCCCAGGACATTCCTCTCTAGCAAGCTTGCTCTTCTTCAAAACGTCACTCACAGCTGCACTGAGTTCCATCTCTTTGAGTCAGCACGTTTATATGGCTCCACTGATCAAGGCCCACCCTGAATGGGTGGGGCCATGCCTCAATGGAAATATCCTATCATCTACAGTTGGGTGGGGCACATCTCCATGCAAACAACCTAATTCAAACATTCCAACTTAATCCCCACTATTCTGTCTGCCCCACAAGATTGCATCAAAGAATATGGCTTTTTCTGGGGGACATAATACATTCAAACCGGCACATAATGTCTTCAAAAAATCCTATTTACAATGAGTTCACACCAATAGGGACTCAAATTAAGACGAAGACAGTGTGTTTGTTGGAGTACATCATTTAATGTACCACAATGATGCTTGTCAAGTGCAGGACTGCCCAAAATAGAACTGGGCAGTGAGGGTGGGGGAGTCCAAGCAGACAAGGAGTCGTCCCAAAGCAGGAGATCATTCAGAAACAGAAACAATTGTTGGTATATGTGGGGTGGAGATGAGTAGTACAGTCAGAAGAACTTCCAAGACATCATAATATTTATCATCTGGTAAAATACTGAATACTGAGGGTGGAACTAAGACAAATACATGGACAACAAACCTTTGAAACTGGGGTCAAAAACAATGATGTAACAGCAAGAAAGATCACAAGATGAGCACTTGAAAAGCAACCTGGGACCGCAATTAAAAATAACATTTCAAAGAAGGCATCCTAGAAGGATCATTGTGTTGCAGTACAATTGGAGCTGTCCCCCCATCTCTCCTCCTACCGGTGGAGGACGCTCTGACAAGGCCATGGCTGTGTTAACCACGTGTGCAGCAAGGCATAGACGTGCGTGCAAATTTACACTATGCTCATTTGCATGCACAGGTGGCAACCAACCTGGCCTAAATGATGCTTACAGAACACCCCACCCAACCACAGTAGAATATACATTCTTTTCAAAGGCACATGGAACACTCACCAATATATAGACCATATTTTGGGCTATAAAACAAACTTTAACAAATTTACAATATTTGAAATTGTACAAAGTATGTTCTTGAACCGTAATGGAATTAAACTAGAAACCCATAAGAGAAATATCCCTGATGCATGGAAATGCCTGACCTCTGACACCCCAGGAAGGATAACTCTGCAACGCATTCTTCCCTGACTCCCAGAGCTCCCCAGAAGAACCAAGCTCTACTTGCCCCCAGAGATAGCTTGCTTGATAAAGCATCCTCATTGGCTGGCCTTCCTTTCCTGTCTCACTTCCCTGCTCCCACTCCTTTGTTTCTTTGGGTCATTCCCCAAATAACCTCTTCGTCTTCTGTCTGCTTCTGCGAGAACCCAAGCTAAGACAACTGCATGTATCTTATCGAACACCATTTTTCGTCTTAATTTGGTGATTTAAGGATGGAATTTTTAACTTACTTCTTCCTTACACAGAAGAGAGAAGGCTGTATTCCCTTTGCTTCATCAACAAGGATGCCGTCTGCTTCTACCAACCACAGATGCCACTCCCTGACATTCTCAGTCCTGGAACATTGTGCTTAAAAGATATCTTAGGATTCTCTTTGTGGGTCCTCAGTTGAATTTTTACTGTAGCCATTATTCTTGTTCTTTCTTATGCATTTGGACAGTCTCTTTCTTACACAGGAATATCTGTCACTTCCAATCCTTCTCAGAGGGAGATACCTAAGGACAATTTCTTTTCCAGAGAAGAATGGTTGAAAAGGAATCCTCGAGCACAAGAAACTATAGCTAGGCTGCCTTAATGTTTATGCGGCACACAAAGTAGAAAAAATAACCCTGGATGAATGAATGAGCTACTCAAGTGTAAGAAACGGAGGCAGAGGTGGTGCAGAGAGTCAAATGTTCATTTCTGAATTGTCTTCCTTCTCTAAATTATAACAACCAGGAAAAAGAAAGACCACACCAAAGCAGATTAAGGTTCCACAACATTATTTTTAATGGCTCCGACAAGAACACATATGACTGTGTAGGAACATGATACAAAGCCTAACTAGGAAAAATAAGAGGATTATTTTCGTAAGAAAATAAAACAACGCCAACAACAAACACATAATAATAGCCAAGGGTTTAATTTATCTCAATTGTGATGCAGAACACAGAACATGGACTAATAATCTCTAATGACTAATAGATGAAGACAAAAGACATCACCCACCCACCCACACCCCCCACAAATTTATGGAGGTAAATAACACCATACTTTCCTCAGTGCCACTTTTCCTGGTTCATTTGGGCATAGGAAAACCTAGCAATAATCAAAGTCCTTCTTCCTGAGCTACTACTCACTGGAAAAGAAATACTCTGAAGCACAAAAAACACTTATGTCAATACCATCTGACAACTTAATAAAAAGGTAGCAATTTGCTCACAACTTGTTATCAGGTGTGGGAAACCACAGCCTAGTAGAAACTTTCAATAGCTCATCCATCATTCAACACACATTCATTGAGTATGTGAAAACGAACAAAACGAAGCCTGGAGACTATAAAAGGAAAGAACTTTCTAGTGGAGAGATCAAGGAGACTTCCTGGATAAGGTAGTGCCTGGGCTGAAAAAGCATGGAAATACGAAGATGCAGAACACCTAGGCATCCCAAGGTCATCTGAAATGGAAAGTGCAAGGGCTGGAAAGAGATGAACTAGGCAAGGAGGCAGGGGCCAAATCATAAGGGCCTTAAATGTCAGGCTAAGAAGTTGAGATTTGTTCAGAAGGCAAAGGAGACCCACTAAAAGACTTTCAGATACGGGGGAGTATGTTGGTTTGAATATACTATGTCCCCCAGTAAAAGCCATATTCTTTGATGATGTCTTGTGGGGCAGGTGTTTTGGTGCTGATTAGATTTGCATGGAAATGTGCCCTACCCAACTGTAGGTGATAACTCTGATGAGATATTTCCATGGAAGTGTGGCCTCACCCATTCAGGGTGGGCCTTGATCAGTGGAGCCATATAAATGAGCTGACGGGCAGAGAGAACTCAGTGCAGCTGTGAGCGACATTTTGAAGAGGAGCTACAGCCAAGAGGGACACTTTGAAGAAAGCACAGGAGCTGCAGATGAGACACAGTTTGAAGACAGCTGTTGAAAGCCAATTCTTGCTCCGGAGAAGCTAAGAGAGGACAAACACCCCAAGTGCAACTAAGAGTGACATTTTTGAGGAACTGCAGCCTAGAGAGGAGCGTCCTGGGAGAAAGCCATTTTGAAACCAGAGCTCTGGAGCAGACGCCAGCCAGCCTTCCCAGCTAAGAGAGGTTTTCCGGACACCACTGGCCATCCTGCAGTGAAGGTACCTGATTGCTGATGTGTTATCTTGGACACTTTATGGACTTAAGACTGTAACTGTGCAACCAAATAAACCCCTTTTATAAAAGCCAATCCATTTCTGATGTTTTGCATTCCGGTAGCATTAGCAAACTAGAACAGGGAGTATTAGCGGAGTGTGGTAATCATATTTATAATTTAGGGAGCTCAGTCAGGAAACAGGTAGAGAAAAGAGTTGCAGAGAGGGGAGAGAAATCAGCAAAACTGGGAAGTGACAATGACGATAATCCAAGTAACAGTCATTTATAATCCAACATCCAATGCGGGCCTGAATTAAGACAGTGGCAGAGGGAAAAGAGAGGGGACACAGTCCAGAAATATTTAAGAGACAGAATCACTAGGACACGGTGACTGAGTGTGAGATGTCAGTAAGGTGGGAGTCTAGGCTAGGTCCAGGTTTGTTATTTGTGCTACCCATTGGACAACAGTGCCAGAAGAATTAGTTCCACATGACCATCATGATGAACTTTTTATATGCCATAACAATGGGATCTGAGGCTTTAAATATGAGAAATAAAAATAATCATTACAAATTGACAAGAGATTTTACAAATGGTATATCCTAGTCTGTGATCTTAAAAATGTAGCATTTTCATGACTCCTAGGAATATAAATCTCCCTGGCAACATGGATTGTGACTCCCAGGGATGAGCCTGGATCCTGCATCATGTGATTGAGAAAGATCTGGGCCAACTGGAGGAAGAGAAATGAAACAGAATAAAGTTTCAGTGGCTGAGAAATTTCAAATGGAGTCAAGAGGTCATTCTGGAGAAAAATCTTATGTGTTATATAGCCATCCCTCTAGTTTTTAGTTTATCAGAATAGTTAGAAGGAAATATCTGAAACTGTTGAACTGCAATCCAGTAGCCTTGATTCTTGAAGGTGAGCATATAACTATAAGGCTTATATGGTGTGACTGTGTGATTGTGAAAACCTATGACTCACACTCCCTTTACCCAGTGCACGGACAAATGAGTAGAAAAATGGGGACATAAAGTAAATGACTAATATGGGGGAGGAGCAGTAATATGGGGGAGGAGCAGTATAGGCCATTTTGAATATTCTTTTTACTTTTATTTTTATTTTTATTTTTATTTTTCAGAGTAATGAAAATGTTCAAAAATTGATTGTGGTGATGAATGCATATGATGATACTGTGAACAAGTGTTTATACTTTGGATGATTATATGGTATGTGAATATATTTCAATTAAAAAATGGTTTTAAAAAATGTAACATTTTGTCCCACCACCGGGCACAATACTGTGACATGGACAGCCTGTCCCCTAAGACTCATTACATCAGGGGAAAACACCTCCAGGGCACCTGAGACCAATTTCTCCGTACCTGAAAAGGCATGGACTCCTCTGGAAGTCATTGCTCCACCCCTGCCATCAGTACCCTAAGCGAGTATCTAACTGGACTGGACATCTCTCTCCCCAAGACCTTCAAAGCACCAGAGGGACCTGATCATATCACAGGGTGGAAGTTAGCCTTTTGGACGACATACTGACTGAGCTTCTTCCTTTCCTGCGCTCATCTAGAAGCATTACACTGAGGATGTACTGGGAGTGTATGATTGCATTGAGAATGGACAAGCAGACACCCCAGTTCTATGTTTAGTGGCTCTCCACTACTCTCCACATGACATCCAGACTCCTTGGCGTGGAAACATGATCCTCTGAGATTCTCCTCTGAGAACTGACCCCTCACCCACAGGGCCATGGCAGCCATAGAGATAAGGCTAACAGGTTAGGAAGCCAAAAGTGAACCAAAGATCAACCCTCTGCCTGGAATGTGCATCTTTGCAGCCACCTCCCCTCACTCAGACCCTGCCATATAATGACTAGGTCATTAGTAAATGACAGCTGGTAGAGAAGCAAACAACTTGTCCAACAGAAAAAACAAAAATGCCCCAGAGATTATGGTTTTGCTGCTCTGTAGGACACTGACCAGTTTTGTATCTAACTTGGCAATCTATTCCAGCCTTTTTTTTTTTTTTCCTCTGACTCTATAAACTAGTTTTTAAAATTTTTTGAACCAGCTTTACCATCCTACTGGTTCCTTCTATAAGGAGTTGAGTAAATCTTTAACACTTGCTCATTCTATATTTTCTGGACTACGTTGACAAGGACATCTAATTTCCCACACCTCGTTTTCCTCTGTGTGAAACTCTGAGAAGAGTTCACTTGTACTGGGAAAGGTTTCTCAATCCAAATATACTTGCCAGTAAGGCATTTTTAAAAAGTATTAATATTTCTGTGAGAAGTGTTTCATCCTCCGGATCCCAGTGAATCTTCCAGTATCTGCAATTTCTATGACCTTCTGAGGGCCATCTAATTCAGACTGGAGGAGGGGCAGGGACTTTGAGAGACTCGGCGCAGCCTACTAAGTACTGTACCACTCTGCAGCATCTCAGGAAAGATTTTAGAGTAAGTCCTGGGCTTCAATCTTGCTGGCACACACTCTAATTACCCAGATCTACCTGATGAAGGAAGCTATTGCCATCAGCATGGGATAACATTACTCGGTTCCTTGAGGACTCAAGCGAAACGTCACTCTGCCCACTTGCAACATTTCAGGTCTTTGCGCTAGACCCCTCATTAATCTTTCTGAACCTCAATTTCCACATCCGCAAAACTGGGCAAACACGATTTTCCTTACGGGTTTGCTGAAAGAATTACAAGGGTCAATTACCGAAATCTAAGACTGTCACTGCCTCCAGGCATAACTGGGAACTACATCTTAAGCACCTGGTTTAAGGAGGTTTTTTGGGTTTTGGTTTTCCAGAAACTGGAAGAGGTGACAAAGGTCATTGCAATTCTTAAGAATCTGTGATTCTTCACCAAAGCAAGCACTCAGTAAATGCTTTGGCAGAAGTCAAAAACATCCACTAAATCATAATGAACAGGAAAATGTGGTTTTAAAATACTTCAGAGACGACCTATGATCCCCAAGTGTCCTACACAGTGTTACCAGTTTTGTTTTGTTTTTTTCTTCTGAAATGGATACCATTCTTTACCCGACACCCTCACCTGCTCCCCCACCTCCCCGCCTCTAACGCAGCATCCTTGCGCGCCGCAGCCCACGGGTGGCCCTCGCGGGGAGGTCTTCTTCCTCGCCAATCCGCCCCGGCCCACCCCAGCGTACTCAGGGCTGGGCGCTTCCTTTCTTTGCACACCCTCGCTCCTCCTCCGCGAATCTCTCCGAGACGCCGGAAAGACCGGTCACTTCCCACTGCGCCCAGCGTCCACCTCCGGCCAGGTGCGCATCCGCGTTCCCAAGGCCCCTGCCCCGCAGGCGCGCAACGGTGAGGACCAGGTGCGCGTCCGCGTTCCCAAGGCCTGTCCCCTGCGGCTACTCGTCCCCACCCTGCCCCGCCCCCGCCCCAGGCCCCGCCCCCTCGCCCCCACCCCCACCCCAGGCCCAGCTACCGGGGCCCTGCGCAGTCATGGCTGCGCTCACGGCGACTCTGGCGCGGGGCTGGCGGCGGAGTACCGGCAGGAGGTAAGCGCGAGGTCCGGGCCGCCGTCCTTGAGGGGCAGCCTCGGCGTGTGTCGCCGCGCCTCCAAGCCGCCCCCTCTGTGATGTTTCGGTAGCAACTTTTTTATGGGTTTACTCGGAGGAAGTGATATAAGTATCCTCTTCCAGCGCGCGCCCCCTGCCTCGCCTTCCGGGAAAGGGCGGATGCGCGGTCGAGGGGGCCTGGCGACGCGGTCTTTCTCTGCGGCCCATCCCCAAGGCCACCGCCGGCCTTCGGACGCGTCCCGGGGTCCCTGCAGCCCGCCGGCGTTCGTTCCAGGAAGCCCCGGCCTGCAGGCCGCCACCTTGAGCGCCCTTCCATTGCAGGAGGCAGTTTGCCAAGAGGAGGTACAAGGGAAGCGCCGTGGAAATGCGAGACGTCGTCATCATCAGTCTGGGTTAACTTATTGGTCTTTTGGAAAATGCTTATGCTGTAATATTAAGTGTCGGGAAAGCAGTCACAATTATGTAAAAACCAAAAAAGAATGTATGCACAGGGAACATAAAAACACTGGAAGACAGTGGGTGCCTTTAGATGGTGGAAATATGAGTGATTTTCCCGTTTTTTTTATTTTCTCAACTTGTCATGTATTTGTAACTTTAAAAACCCTCACTTCGTTTTAAAATAGATGAATGCACCACATGTTGTGGGAACTTGCACATTTAGGCCTTCTCAATTTTCCTTTCGTTTTCTGCTTGCCAATTGCCAAATTCATGTAGGATGCAGTTTTCCCTTTTCCAAAAAAAAAAATTTTTTGATCCCTTAATAGAAGATTTACTGTAGTCTGATTTTATTGAATTGCACAGTATTCTGTGGTTTGAACCTAGAACTTTCATTGTACCATGCGGAAGTTACATAATTGCAGGGTAAGGCCACATTTGGTAGGTTTGGGCTTTATTTGTAATTTACTTGTAATTTTAATTCTTTTAGATGCCATTAACTTTATTATTCAGGGTCATCATTGTGAACACCCATTTTTTTTTTTCCTTGTGGCCTCAATACTTTGCCTTAAAGTTTTCCGCTCCACTCCTCTCCGCTTATTGGGGGTGTTTGAAATTTTTCTCATCCCTGGTGGTGCTTGCTGTTTGTGATCGGCTCCCGGCTGGGAAAGCCAGTAACCAGATCGGTTAAGGCTTGCTCAGAGGGGCTGAGGTCTCCCTGGAGAAGGAAGTGGCTCCTTCTGGAATGCCTGCTCATCTGCCCTTGTGGGCTTGTGTTGCTTAATCCATTCTCTCCTCCTTCCCACCTGTTTGTATGTTGCAACACAGAAGGAAAGAATCGACCAGATTATAGTTTATCTGTCATTATCAGTGGGAGTGCAGAGGCTGGGTTTGGACTCCGGGACACAAGGCTGAATTCTTTTTGTGCACTTTACTTTTTTGGTCTCCAGCCCAGCTCCACGTTTCACACTTTTCATTTACTCCTTGCCTTGCCTGGGGGTAGAACTGAAACTGCCATTTGGGTTCTGACCGAGGTTCGTTCTTAGTCTTACTCGCTTACAAATACCCGTTTGAGTAGTACGGATTTTATAGCTTCCTTTCCCTTTACTTTAAAAAGACTGCTAGCTTCTGTGTTGATTTCTTATCAAGGAATTGTTTCAGAAACACTAATCATTTGCTGCTAGCTTGCTGGGGCAAAGACAGAAACTACTTAAACAGAAACAGCATTTGGGTATGTAAAGGTTGCAAGTATTTAGCAGTCAGGCTGCAGAAGGTTGAAGTCTGCCTCTTTGTAGTCCTTTGCAGGTTGTCATTTCCCCAGGACTTCAGCTGCACCTGAGCAGAACAGCCATGCCAGCCACTCAGCAGGACTTTGAAAATGCAATGAATCAGGTGAAACTCTTGAAGGAGGATCCAGGAAATGAAGTGAAGCTAAAACTCTATGCACTGTACAAGCAGGTAAGTGTTCAAGATCTGACATTATTGGGAGACATTTTGGGCAGATGACCCCTCAAACAGGCTGAACTTTTTGCTAAAATTCAGCTTTTGTGTTTTGGGTTTGTTTTGCTACCTTTCCTCTGAAGAGACTATACACTGGAGTTTTTCTATGCAGTATTAGACCTTGAAGTACTATTCAGGCAAAAAAGTAACCCTTCAGGATCCCTGCAGAAGAAAAGAGATGTAAAAGATATAACAATCAAATGTGTAGACCTTATTTGGGTCCTGTTTAGAATAATCAACTGAAAAAAGATATTTTGAGACCATTAGAAACATTTGAATATAGACTGGATATGAATTAGATGATGCTATAAATTATCATTAATGGCATCATGGCTATATAAGAAATGTTTGTTTTTTTTTTTTTATAAATGTGTTTTGAGTATGTAGGCATGAAATAGCATGGAGTTTGGGATTAGCCAAAAATTTAAAAAAAAGAAAAAAAAGGATAAATGAAGCAAGTATGGCAAAATGTGGTAACTGTCGAATTTGGGTGTAGTATACTGGGGGTTCATTATAATCTACTTATATGTAGGTTTGAAAATTTTTATAACAAGATTTAAAAAGGAAAGTCTATAAGTTGCAATGTCCAAAGACCACCTGGTAAAGGTGCCTCCCTGTGGGAACGTGTCCCCCCTGGGTGTCTTCTGTTCCTGTGATGGTGCGAGGCTCTCCTCCTTCCATGTGGGTGACCCTCCTTGTCTTTTGTGTCATCTTTCTCTCCTTTCTGCCTTTGTTTTTCTAAGCCTCTTTTTTCTCTTTTAGCCAAGCATATTATAAAATTGAAACTTTGAAATATAGTTGTTAAAGGGTGTTTTAAATTGCCGTCTCTGAAAAGCAACTGAGTGAGCTCCTGTTTTCATCCTAAAACACCCACTCCACCACCCTTGACCCAAATAGAATGTAGTTGCTTTTTTTTTTTTTTTAATTCAGTTTTATTGAAATACATTCACACATCATACAATCATCCATGATATACAATCCACTGTCCACAGTATGATAACATAGTTATGCGTTCATCACCACAATCTATCTCTGAACATTTTCCTTACATCAGAAAGAACCAGAACAAGAATAAAAAATAAAAGTGAAAAAAAAAAACACCCAAATCATCCCCCCATCCCACCCCATTTGTCTTTTAGTTTTTATCCCCATTCCTCCACTCATCCATACACTAGATAAAGGGGGTGTGATCCACAAGGTCTTCAAAATCACACTGTCACCCCTTGTAATCTACATTATTATATAATTGTCTTCAGGAGTCCAGGCTGCTGGGTTGGAGTTTGGTAGTGTCAGGTATTTACTTCTAGCTATTCCAATACATTAAAGCCTAAGAGGTGTTATCTATATAGTGCATAAGAATGTCCACCAGAGTGACCTCTCGACTCCATTTGGAATCTCTCAGCCACTGAAACCATTTTGTCTCATTTTGCATCCCCCTTTTGGTCAAGAAGATACTCTCAGTCCCACGATGCCGGGTCTACATTCATCCCCGGGAGTCATACTCTGCGTTGCCAGGGAGATTTACACCCCTGGGAGTTGGGTCCCACGTAGGGGGGAGGGCAGCGAGTTCACCTGTCGAGATGGCTCAGTTAGAGAGAGAGAGGGCCACATCTGAGCAACAAAGAGGTACTCAGGGGGAGACTCTTAGGCACCATTACATACAACTTTAGACTCTCCTTTGTGGTAATGAGCTTCATAAGGGCAAGGTCCCATGCTCAAGGGCTCAGCACATCAAACCACCAGTCCCAATGTTTGTGACAACATACGCTAGGGGATCAGCATCTCAAAGTTTAGAGATAGGCCTTACAATTCAGGGATAGAGTTAACTGCTGTAAGAGCTTACAATCATGTAGTTGCTTTTTGCTTTTTTACTTGCAACTGAGTGTCCAATGAGCCAGTGGCTCTCACAACTACCGGCCCTGACCCTAGCCACTGCCTTGTTGCAAAACTACCGGAAATCCACCCCTGAATCTTTGCTGTTCGCACATTACTGGGCATCAGAACATACCGTGGGCATCTAAATGTTTGTGAGCTAATTTCTTTTGAGGGTTGTTTGCCTGAATATTTTGAGTGTGTATGAAAAATTGGACCATCAGAATAAAACTAAGTAACTATCAGAATTTTGTAAAAAGTAACTCCCTCAAACCCTCCTCTTGCAGTATTTTGAGATGGAGGCAGTTGGGACTTATTTTAGAGACTGAGAGCTGTTAGCACATTTTGTGTCTCCAGTCTCTTTTCCGTCGTTTCTTGCATTCTTAACAACAAAGTGAGGAAAGAGAGAGGCGGGGGAAAAACAGTAAGTTCACATCTATTCATGTGCCCTGTGGAAGATTTGGGGGGAGGTGAATAGCAGGTTTGCATGCTAGCTGTGGATTTGATGGATCTTAAATATTTAGGTCCCCATTCTGCATGGGCATTTGGCATTAACTGTCCCTGTTTTTTTCACAGGCCACCGAAGGACCCTGTCATGTGCCCAAACCAGCTATCTTTGACATGATCAATAAGGCAAAATGGGAAGCCTGGAACGCCCTTGGTAGCTTACCCAAGGTGAATTCCCATCCATTCTGCTTTTATTTCACTCACTGTACTTCTCCCAAGGGAGCCTTCTAGCTCTGGAGTTACCTGTATCGAATCAGAGCCTCTGTACTTTCTTCCGTGCCAGGTGCTATTTATTGGTTTAGGAAGTTTCTCACAATGCTAATTCCTTGGCCGCGGCCTTATGCTCTTTGCCATCTCCTCTTCAGGACACGGCCAGGCAGAACTATGTGGATTTGGTGTCCAGTTTGGGTTCGCCGTCTGAATCCTCTGGCCACGTGAAGCCTGCTGCAGACAGGAGCCAGGCTGGATATGAAACCCTGCTGGTGACCTCAGAGGATGGCATCACAAAGATCACGCTAAACCGTCCCACCAAAAAAAATGCCATCAGCACCCAGGTAACCGTTGTTGGGGGCTTGCTGTGCTTTAATTGTATCTTCTGTCTGCAGGCTTTCTGCTTTCTCTGTAATTGAATAATTGTGAGGTCTCTTGTTCGCTTATACGGGAGGATTAGTCATTGTGGCCTCTTCTTCATGTAACCAAGTTGGGTGTTCAAGGTTTAGGGTTAATGAGCCTCAAATAGGATTCTCATCCTAGAAGGCCCTGCGACTTCCCTAATAATGGAAGCACAAATAAATTACATTATTATGTACTCAACATACAGATAATGTGAGTGTATACACAGTGGTTGTTCCATAAGCCCACCACTTCTCTGATAAATAAAAAATAAAGAAAATGCACAGAGGCCCTCTAAGGTTGGAGAACGTATTATAGAATGCTCCCAGAAGTATCTTCATGCCACTTAGGCTTCAAAGTGAATATTATTCTGCTTGCACAGTGCTTTTTCTTTTTTTTTATACTAGTGGAGAGAGAAAGGATGGGCTTCACTATAAATAGATCATAACCCAGCTCTCCTTAAAATGAGCTGCTTCACAAGGACAAGTTTAGTCTTGAAATCTGTCATTAAACTAGAATGATAATACTAATAACCTCTCCCCCCAGCCTCTTCTCATTGAAAAAAAAATTATAGGGAATTACTTGGATGCTTTAGTGCTGAACTGGGAGTAAAATTAGGGAGGGCTGTACCCCCTTCCACTGGTCTGTAATCTGTGTGGTAGTAGAAAGAGCATGCTAATTTAAATTTAAATTTAAAATAGACCTATGTGAGAATTCCATAAAATTGGCCACATGCCATTCAATTAATAAAGCATTTGACTCTCAAAACCTCCTTTCCATTTCCCCCCAACACGTTTCTTTATAACCACAGGGATAATGATAACAGTTGCTCTCTATGGCATGCCTGTCAGCACTTTTCATATCAAGGTTCATTTAATTCCCACAAGGAGCTTATTGCTGTTATCATTATTAAACAGTAGAATAATTAAAGAGGTTATGTAGTAACCTGCTCAAGTTCCCTTAACTAATAAGAGGAAAACCTAAATTGAAACCCTAATATACCCAACTCCTAATCTGGCTTTTGCAGGTCACTTGTCATGCAGTGTCATTATAAATATATGAACAACAGAATTATTTCCTCATTTCCTCCCTGTGTGGCCATGATTTCACCTTTGTTCATGTTATGTCAAGTTCAGATGTTTATTTTTTCAGCGTCTGTGTGTCCATAAATATCAGCCCTCTTCATTGTTCTCTCCCACATTGAGATCTCATATAAAGTAGAAATTGTACCTGTTTTAAATGCATTAAAAACAATAACTAGGATGGGTCCAAGGTGTTCAGAAATATTGCAGATTTAAAATATTGGGTCCATTGCAATGTTTGGGCATTCCAGCATTTTAGCATTGGTTGACATTTCCCAGGCTGCCTGGAACACTCTTTCTGGAGGTCACAACTTAAAGGTGGCTTTGTTGGCGATTTCTCTCTGACCACATCCTATCCCTCTGGCCCTGGACAAGTCTCACTGCTTTCTCTGAGCCTCCTCTTGGCTGTTTACTTTTCCTTCCAGCATTATAATCCTCTGATCCTCTGTTAATTCCCAAAGCTCAGGGACTGTGTCATTTTTGTTCACTTTTTGAGTAAAGTGATTCTGCCCCCCAGCATATACTATAGCACCTGCTACATAATGTGCCCCCAAGTAATTGTAGAAAGAATGAAAACCCTTTCAGATGTGCTGTTGTATCTTTTTGGTTGTTTAAATACCACCAATATATGGCTTGGTACTTTGCAGAGTAGGCTGACTGACTGGACTTCAGTGAATGCGTTGGTTCTCGTTTTCTGAGTTCTTTTCTTTTCCTCAACTTTCCCTTCACACAGATGTATCAAGAAATTATGCTTGCACTTGAGGCCGCAGGCAAGGATGACTCAGCCATAACCATTGTCACAGGTGAGACATTTTCTCAGAGTTCTCAGTTATAGTTCTGTTTTGGGGGTTTCTCGTGAGATATGAAATTGGATTAAATAAGCTGTAAGATCTGCTGAACTGATCTTATTCATAAATATGCAAAATATAATAGAGACAGATACAGATATTTTTACAGTGTAAAAAGCAGGTATAAATTGGAGATCGGGGCTGGACGCTCAATGGATCCCAGGATGGATGCTCTGTGATCCTGGGTGGAAGCTGTGTGATCCCGGGCTGGGTGCGCTGTGATTCCGGGCTGGATGCTTTATGATCCAGGACTGGACACTGTGTGATCCCGGACTGGATGTTCTGTGATCCCACGCTGGGTGCTCTGTGATTCTGGGCTGGACACTGTGTGATCCCAGGCTCTGCACGCTGTGATCCTGGGCTGGGTGCTCTGTGATTCCAAGCTGGACGCTGTGTGATCTCAGGCTGGACGCTGTGTAATCCCAGGCTGGGTGCTTTGTGATCCCAGGCTGGGTTTTCTGTGATCCTGGGCTGGACACTCCATGGATCCTGGGCTGGATGTTCTGTGGATCCCAAGTTGGACACTCTGTGATCTTGGGCTGGATGTTCTGGGATCCTTAGATGGATGCTCCATGGAGCTCCAGACACTGCCCCTTGGGTGTCACGAGTATAACCTCACACATCTCTCTGACCCCTTTCCAACTTTCCCAGACACAGAGGAGGCTCCACATGCATCCTGTCATGCAGGACCAGAACCCTAATGTTCATCTTTGACCCTTGTCTCTCCCTCACCTCCAGCATCCAGTCTGATCCCATATTCTTCATCAGTAGCTCCAGAATCAGTCTCTTCTCTGTCTCTGCATAGTGCAAGCCACCACAGACCCCTGTCTGAACTGAAGTAGACCACTAGCTACTCTGTCCACATCCCCTTTGACCTTTCCCTCCCGCGCCCAATTCAAGCTCCTCACTACACCCAGCATATAAAAATCTTTCTCCCCCCATTTAAAACTCATGTAAATTATATACTTTATTAAAAAAAAAACCTTCAGTAGTTTCCAAGTGCTTTCATTTGAAAGGCAGTACTACTTAACAGGCTCTGCAAAACCCTGCATGGTCTGTCTTGCCTCTGCTCGCCTGAGACCCACTTGCTCCACCGGCATTTCTGGCCTCAGGCACAGTGGTGCATCTTGCAACTCATCCTCCTCAGGACGTCTGCGTGTGCTGTTCCCTCTTGTGGGAGGTTCTTCCCACACCTCTCTTTTCAGTTGCCCTTGCCCGTCCTTCAGGTCTCAGTTTGGTTGTCCCTTCCTTGGGAGAGTCCCTCCCTGAACTCCCCGATGAGACCCCAAGCCCCCTGCGATGTGCTCTCATGTCACCCCCTCCTTGGCAGCATGATCTTAGTTGCATCACTGGCATTTATTTGGCTGCCTGGAAACCAGAGGTCCAGCTCCCCCATAGTCTGTAAATTAGGGCCAGAACTGTAGGCAGTGGAGTGCCAATGCCTAGCACAGAGCCTGAAATCAGGAATGAATGGTGTGCTTGTTGATTTTATTGTTTACAGGAAATGGTGACTATTATAGTAGTGGGAACGATCTGAATAACTTTGCTGATGTTCACCCTAGTGAGGCAGAGGAGAAATCTAAGAGTGCTGCCATCTTACTGAGGTAAGAGCAACCTTTGTCTGATCCAGAGGGTTCATCTGTATTCAGGAGGTGTATCTGGTTGAACAAAAGCAGAACAGGCTTCTGCATGTCAGTGTAATTAATTGTGAGTACTGGACGAGCATCTTTCTCCAAGCCATCTCCATCAGTAAGTGGACAGTGGCTTTGACTTCTCCTACTTGTTCTCCCTGCTGCTCTCCATGACATGAGTTTGGAAAGCATAAAAGTAAATGGTAGTTGTAAATAAAATTCTCCTCTCTTGAGGGAGGGGAATTTAGCCAGTTCTCATCTGGCCAGAGGAATGCGTGATTTCCATCATTCGTGGTCTTGAGAAACAAAGAGGACTCAAAAGCTTTTTCTGTCCATCACTCATTTGTTCCTGCTGAGCCTTTGATGCCCACTGTGCTGTAATCCTGCAGCCCCTCCTAACCGCAGAGTTTAAAGCCTGCTTACTGCCCGGGCTTGACTGCCCAAATAGGAGGTCTGAACCCAGGTAGACCAGTTGGAGGCACTGGGCACACATCCCTCAAGTACCGTGCAAGCAGATCTCGGGGTGTGTACAATGGGAGAGGAGGCCACAGAGTGGACAAGCCAGGGAGCCTCTGCTGGTCAGGGTTGCGGAGACTCCCAGCCTGCCCAGAGGGCTTCTTGTTTCAGACTCGTTACTGTCTTGCACGTACTTCAGTAATGCTGCTTCAGACAATTTAAGCATGCTCTGATATTTCCATTTCTACAGGGAATTTGTAGGCCATTTTATAGATTTTCCTAAGCCTCTGATTGCAGTGGTGAATGGTCCAGCTGTGGGAATCACCGTCACCCTTCTGGGGCTTTTTGATTTGGTGTATGCGTCCGACAAGGTAAGTCAGCTCACAGTACCTGAGAAGTTAGGCAAGTAGAGTGGAAATGAGGTCCTTTGAGTTTTCCTTTATTGTTGCTGGTAGTAAACAGATCATATATGGTGCATGGTAGAATGGACTAAATTTATGTTTTTCTCAAAGATTTAGTCTAACTAATCTGACTGATTTTATTTTTCTTTCTTTATTAATTTGGATTTTCCTAAAAACCAAAGCTGTTATGAACATTGTGTCAAATTGTTTTTTGATTTCCAAATTTAATATTAATATTAAATAAAGTAGTCAGGAGACACTTGCAAGCTCGTTTTTGTGGTAGGGGGTGGTGGTGGAAATAGCATAACTGTACTTTTTGCCAAGTGAATTATTTGATATTTTTGCCCAAGTTAGACGAATTCTGGAATTTCGGATTTCAGACTAGGAAATCATTAGCCACCCTGCTTCCCTCCTTTGCAAATAAGAAAACTGAAGCCAGAGGAATTATTTTGCCCAAAATACAATTCAGCTTTCTGGTTTTAAGGAGTTTACTACTGAATGATACATATCAATTTTTATTCCTACTATAGTAGTAGTGTGTGTCATTGTAGGAAATAAAATTTCAAAAAATAGGGAAAAGTACAAAGAAAAAAAATTAAGTTAAAAATCACTCATAACCTCACCAGTCAGAGATAACCAAGGTTAACATTTGAGTTTTTAACTTGTTTGCTTAACCAACCATTTGATTGCTAGGACGCTAGGCTGTTTTCCAGTTTTTGTCTTTATAAGCAAAGATGCATTGAACTTACGATCTTAGCCACCTCTAGAGTTATCACATTCTTAGAGTGACTTTTGCTTATGTAGTGATAAACTTTGTTGATCTACTGCCTGGTAGGAAACATTTGGTTTTTACCACTGAAGTGATCCCTAGTTTTTTTCAGAGGTATTTTCCCCATTGAAACTGGAAAATATTTTAGGGTCCTTAACTCTCTTGGATCGTCCTTTATTGGATTCCATTTAATCAGACTGAACATACTGGCAGATCTAATACTTATTAATGATTTACCTGTAAAGACAGAAAGTGGAATTCTAAGTGACTGCCTAACCTTCATAAGTAGAAATTTTTGCTTAAAAGAAGAAATTATTAGTCTTTCTTAACTATCTATGTGTTAGGTGACCTATTAATTATTAACCTACTTTTTTTTTTTTTCCTATGTTAACCTACTTTTAACAGAGGTGGAATCAGTTCCTTCAGGACTTGGAGGGAAAAATTATCATATTTGAATCTTGTCCTGCTTCTCCCACTGAATGCAGAGCTATCGTCATATTACGTCATCCTTTTAAGGATTTCTATGACTTCTCTTCTAACTTATACTGCAAATTGAAATTAAAATGAAATCAGAGAACCTAGAGATATAACTTAGGTGCTAAGAGATTTTGCCCAAAGTAAAAGTTTCTTGGCATATAGCAACCAGTGCTAAGAGTTCACCCAACAGAATTAAAACCCAAAGATCTGTTGAAAATCAGGGAAAGATGCTGAAGGGAGAATCTGTGGGAAGAAATTCGTTTTACAGGATTTATCGTAACTGGCTTCATGAATAGCAACCACTTTAAATGGTGGGTTAATATTTAACACATATTACAAAAATACCGAGTAGAACAATGCCTAGTCGCTTTTCAGACAGCAGGTGGTACCTCCGTGTGCTAATAAAAAGGTGGAAAACCATAAAAATTATGAAAAGTGCCAGGGAGGCACTTTTTATGCATAGGAATACTCAGGACACCCAGCAGCCTTGTGAGATAGGACCCTTGTCCCCATTTTACAGATGAGGAAACGAGTAGAACAATGCCTAGTCGCTTTTCAGACAGCAGGTGGTACCTCCGTGTGCTAATAAAAAGGTGGAAAACCATAAAAATTATGAAAAGTGCCAGGGAGGCACTTTTTATGCATAGGAATACTCAGGACACCCAGCAGCCTTGTGAGATAGGACCCTTGTCCCCATTTTACAGATGAGGAAACTGTGGCCAAGAGAGATAAAGAAACTTTCCCAAAGAGACCAGAACCTCAACCCTAGACTACACCCTACTTCTCTGTTTCTGAAAATAAGCATTTAAATGCTATTCATTGTCAGCTATGTATATACCTGTTTGTGGGCCCTTAGCTATGGTTGCCAATTCTTTTTCTTTGTTTCAGTTTCCCGCTTATATTCCTTAGGCTTTGCCATCTCAGTAGATTTTCTTGAATAAGGTTTCTTCTAGCAGAACAGAAAAAGAGAAGATAGGTGAAATTAATAAGTGACTTTTTATTTTACATTTTTATCATGTGATTTATATGTTGCCAACTTTATATATTCATATCTTTTAACAAATATTCGTTAACAAACAACACGACTGATTATAGGAAATGAACCTGCCTATTCTGTTTATATATTGTCAATTATAAATTAATTCCCTTTCATTCATCGAGAAACACACACAAAACATTTCTTAAACCTAAAGGTGATTGTACTATATTCCAAATAACCAAAATTAAAGTAGATTCTAGGATTTAAAGCCAATCAAAAATATTGGGGCAAAATCAAGACAAATGACAGATTGAGGAAAAACAATTTCAACTCACATATTAAAAGCTAATCTCTGTAAGATATTTTTTAGAGTGCATCTATAATTATGATCTGCAACCTAGTATAAAAACAGGCAATGAATAGGAATAAATAGCTCACAGAACGTATTTTTTAAAAAATAGTGTTTCTTCTTCTAAGTATAATGAGGATATAAGCAAACAGTGCTCTTAAGAAATCACGTGGTTTTCTTTCCTTTCTGTTTCCCCCAATTAGGCGACATTTCATACTCCTTTTAGTCACCTTGGCCAGTGTCCGGAAGGATGTTCCTCTTACATTTTTCCGAAGATAATGGGCTCAGTCAAGGTAACTTTTGGAAAGCTTGAAAATAAAATTTGAGTACTCACTAGCCTAGTCCAATGAATCACCTCTATTCTAAATAATGTTCTTTCCCCTGCTAATAAAGGACAAAAGAAATGGAAGTGATAATGGATAGTGGTGACGGTAGCACAACATTGTGACTGATTAACAGCACTGAATTTTATATGTGAATGTGGTTAAAAGGGGAAATTTTAGGGTGTGTGTATGTTACTAGAATAAAAAATTTAAAAAAAAACATAAAAATGATGATTAAAAAAAAAAAAAAAACATAAGCCTGTACAACACAGTGAACCCTATTGTAAATGATGGACTGTGGTTAATAGTACAGTTATAGTTAATAGTACAATTATAAAAATGTCCTTTCATGAATTGTAACAAATTACAACAGTAACACAAGGTGTTCATAATAGGGTGGTAAGTGGGAACTCTGTATTTTATATATTTTATGCTTAACTTTTCTGTAAAACCTACAGCTTCTCTAATTAAAAAAAAAATAGAAATGAGCAATGCCAAAAAAAAAAAAAGACTGAATGTGGATCCCTACCTTCTCACCATATACAAAAATGAATTCAAACTATAAGAGCTAATACTATAAAACACTTACAAGACAATATAAGTACATATCTTCAGTACCTTGTAATAGGCAATGGATTTTTAGATTTTACACCAAAAGCACAAGCAACAAAAGAAAAAATGGATAACTTGGACTTCATCAAAATTAGAAACTTTTAGGAACTTTCAGGTAAGATGGCAGAGTAGGGAGCTCCAGGATTCAGTCCTTCCACCAAATCAACTATTAAACAGGCAGGCACTGTGTGAAACAGCTATTTTGAAACTTCAGAGGCCAGTAGAACACTATACGGCATCCAGGAAAGAGCGGGTAGAAGAGGCTGATAAAGTTCAGTAAAGAACTAAACTGGTCTCTCTCTGTAGCGGCTGCCAACACCCATCCCCTGCTCTTGCAGCAGGCCGCCATGGGATCCAGACCCTGGCTAGCTGCTGGTAACAGAAAGGGACATAAAAACCCTCTTCCCCAGGAACAGACGGGCATGGCCGATCACTGATCACGGCTTTTGATTAACGAATTCGGATCGCTGGGTCCTGGCTCTATGGGCAGCTGTTGTTTCAAGCCACCCCAGGCAGCAGTGGTGGCCACCATTGTTTTAATATTTTCTGGACAGGGGCAGAGGCAGGGGAGAGTGAAAGACTCAGTGCTTCCTTAGGGCTTCAGGGGATGGTGAGCTGAAGTGCTGCATTTGCTGGGCAGGCCAGAAGAACTCAGCTTTAGGGAGCCATTGGAGAAGCTTTGGGTGGCCATCTGCACTCCCTTTGTGGGTCCCAGGCCCTGTTTTGGCAGTGAAAGATTGGCATGAGAAAGTCCTCTCCAGGGTGACCCTTCTCCCAGAATTTGCCCTCCAGACAAAAGCAGCATGAGACAACAAAAAGAGTGTTAAAAACTAGAGGTGGACAGTCTGGGACAAAGGCCTGTACTTCATATACCCAGCAGAGGGAGGCCTGTTTTCTGGGAAACGGGGGACAACGAAACTATAAATGAGAGCTCCAAAACAACTAACAAAAGGCCAGGGCAAGACAGAGGCCCAGAAAGACAGAAAACCCTGTGCACTGCATTCACCTTGGGCAGACCTTCCTGATAGAAGGACTGAAGCTCAAGAAAATCTTGGTCTTACAAAACAGAGCCGGTTACAAAGTCAAGCAATAAGACATTCCAGGGAGTAAATCCCAGAGTTAACACTTTAAAATATTAAAATCTATAGTTTGCAACAAAATATTACAAGAAAAAGAATCAGGAAATGATGGTCCATTAAAGGAAGAGGATATAAAAATACAGAAGACACCAATGAAGTAGACAAAAATATGAAATCCATTCACAATAGCAATAAAGGAATGAAATATCTAGGAATAAATATAACCAAGGATGTAAAGGACTTATACAGAGAAAACTACAAAACATTACTAAAGAAATTAAGACCTAGATAAATGGAAGGACATGCCGTGTTCATGAATTGGAAGACTAAATATAATTACAATGTCAGTACTACCCAACACAATTTCATAGATCCAATGCAATCCCAGTCAAAATTCCAACAACCTTCTTTGCAGAAATGGAAAAGCCAATCTTCAAAAGCTAAAGCCATCTTAAAAAAGAAGAATGAAGTTTGAGGACTCATACTTCCCTATTTTAAAACTTATTACAAAGCCGTAGTAATCAAAACAGCATGGTTCTAGCACAAGGGCAGACATAAAGACCAATGGAACAGAATTGAAAGCCAGAAATCAACCCTCAAATTTACGGCTAACCACTTTTTGACAAGGTGGCAAAGACTACTCAATTGGAAAAGAATAGTCTCTTAAGCAAATGGTGCTGGGAAAACTGGTTCTCCATTTGAAGAAGAAGAAAAAAAAAAAATGGAGAACTCCTACCTGACACCATACACAAATATAACTCAAAATGGATCGAAAAGTTTAATGTAAGAGCTAGAATCATCAAAATGCTAAAAGAAAACATAGGGAAACATCTTCAGGACCTTGTGTTAGACTTTACACCCAAAGCACAAGCAACGAAAGAAAGCATAGATAAATGGGACTTCATAAAAATTTAAAACTTTTATACCTCAAAGGACTTTATTGTGAAAGTAAAAGGACAGCCTACACAATGGGAGAAAATTTTTGGAAACCTCATATCTGTTAAAGGATCAGTATCCAGAATAAAGAAATCCTTCAACCTAACAACAAAAAAGACAACCCAATTAAAAAAATGGGCAAAAGACTTGAACAGACATCCCTCCAAAGAAGATATACAACTGGCCAAGTAAGCACATGAAAAGATGCTCAACATCATTAGCCATCAACAAAGCACACATCAAACTCACAGTCAGTTGCCATTTCATACCCATTAGAATGGCTGCTATTTTAAAAATGGGAAATAACAAGTATTAGAGAAGATATGGAGAAACAGGAACACTTATTCATTGCTGGTGGCAACGTAAAATGGTGCAGTTGCTGAGGAAGACAGTTTGGCATTTCCTTAGAAAGCTAAGTATAGAATTAGAATATGACCCCAGAATCCCACTACTAGGTATATACCCAGAAGTATTGAAAGCAGGAACTTGAAAAGATATTTGCACACTGATGTTCATAGCAGCATTATTCACAGTTACCAAGAGAAGGAAGTATCCTAAGTGTTCATCAGCCAATGAATGGATAAATAAAATATGGTATACACATACAGCGGAATATTATTCATCGGCACAAAGAAATGAAGTCCTGATACATGTGACAAAATGGTTGAACCTTAAAGACATCATGTTGAGTGAAATAAGTCAGACACAAAAGGACAACTGTTGTATGATCTCACTGTTTTGAAACAATTAGAATAAGCAAACTCATTGAGTCAGAATCTAGAATATAGGTTACTAGGGGATTGATGGTGGTAGGGAATGGGAAGTTAATGCTTAAAACATACAGGGTTGCTATTTGGAATGATGGAAATTTTTTGGTATTGGATGGTGGTGATGGTAGCACAACATTGTGAATGCAATTAACAGCACTGAAATATATATCTGAATATTCTTAAAAGGGGAAATGTTAGATTGTATATATGGTAACAATAAAATTTTTTTTTAATTCATGGAATTACTCTACCCAAACAGTGAACCCTAAGTTAAACCATGGACTTCAATTAGTAATACAGTTATAAAAATGTGCTATCATCAATTGTAACAAATGTTCCACACCAATGCAAAGCATTAGTGGTGGGGTGGCACATGGGAATCCTGTATTTTATGCATGATTGTTCTGTAAACCCACAACTTCTCTAACAAAAAAAATCAAAAACTTTTGTACATCAAAGGACATTATTAAGAAAGTGAAGACAACCTACAGAATGGGAGAAAATATTTGGAAACTATACATCTAATAAGACTGTAATATCCAGAATATATAAAGAAAAGCTACAACTCAGTTACAAAAAGATAAAGAACCCCATTGAAAAATGCCACAAGGATTTAAATAGACATTTCCCCAAAGAAGATATTCAGATGGCCAGTGAACATATGAAAGAATGCCCAACATCATTAGACATTAGAGAAATGCAAATTAAAGACACAGTAAGATACCCTTAACACTTAAAACAAAATAATAAGTGTTGGCAAGGATGCAGAGAACTAGAAACTCTTGTCCATTACTGGTGAGAATGTCAAATGGTGCAGCCACTGTGGAAAACAGATTGGCAGTTCCTCAGAAAGGTAAACAGAATTACCATATGACCTGGCAGTTCCACTCTGAGATAGGTCTAGACCCAAAAGAATTGGAAGCAGGAACTTAAACAGATATTTGTACACCAGTGTTCATTGTTCACAGTTGCCCAAAGCTGGAAGCAACCCATGTGTCCATCAACAGATGAATGGATAATCAAAATGTTGTATATCCATACAATAGAATATTATTCGCACACAAAAATGAAATGAAGTGCTGGCACATGCTACAACATGGATGAACCTTGCACAGATCATGTTGGGTGAAATAAGCCAGGCACAAAAGGACAAATACTGTATGACTTCTCTTACATGAAATGCTTAGAATAAGCAAATTTGTGGAGACAAAGCAAAATAGTGGTTACCAGGGGTCGGGGTAGGAGGAGTGGGGAGTTATTGCTAAATGGGTATAAAAATAGCCTGGAAATAATGGTGAAAGTTACACAGTATTGCCAATTGTCCACTTAAAATGGTTTAAATGATTTTTATGTTATGTCTTTTTTACCACAATTAAAAATAGATAAAAATAAAAAAAAAAAAAAGATAGACCCCCAAGAAAGCAGCATTTGGAAAAGGCATCATAAAAAATATAGGGGAGTTGGCAAAAGATAAAAAGAAGAGGGAAGGGAGGTGGACGGGGAGTGGGGGAAAGACTTCCAGAACTAGACCACTGGGTAGAATTTCCAGGGAATGGGACTTTGAAAGTTAGTGTTTCCAAGGGGTCATGGCATTCCCTATGATGGTGATTTTTTTTTTCCTTTTTCTTTATTCTATAATTTTCTGTAGTGTATAAAACAGTCATAGCTGCTCAGAGTTAATAGAATCGGCGTCTGCTTCAGGTTCTTTCTGTCCCTCCAGCATAGACACACACACAAGCCGCAGCCCCACCGCCCTTGTAGAGAGCCTGAGGTGGTTGCAGCACACAGTTTGCAAGCTATTGTCCACTGAGGTCAGCGATTTCTCCCTAAGAAATTCAGGCAACCTCATCAGGAAGCTTCCCTCTCTGCCTACTGAAAGTAGTTAATTCACTGAAATTAACTGAAGCCTTGTTTTCTTAAAATAGCGTCTTAATCTTGCTTTTTATTTCAGGCAACTGAGATGCTTGTTTTTGGAAAGAAGTTAACAGCCAGAGAAGCATGTGCTCAAGGACTCGTTAATGAAGTATTTCCTGATAGCACTTTCCAAAAAGAAGTTTGGGCCAGGCTGAAAGCATATTCAAAGCTCCCCCCAAATGTTAGTACTCCCTTTTTTTACTTACAGGAGCCGGGGAAATAATTTCCTAAAGGAAAATTTAATTTGCCTTAAGAGCATAAGTAATAAAAAGAGAAGATATATCTTTGGTTGGCTCTGAGTACGTCTAACTTTGGGATTAAGAATAATAATAATGTTGGATATACTGATTTTTACAAAACTTAAGAAATAGGCATTCCATTTCTATGATGCAAAGGCAGGAAGGCATTTCTTTATGGGGGTAACTTTAAGGAGGATGATAGGTTGTGTTTGCTGAGCACATTGAGATTGGAATTCAGGGAAGAAGTCAGATAGGTGTACAGTATTCTAGGAGATTCTTTCTGTGTAGCACTTTCCTTTTTGTACACGGTAGCTACTGTATAGCTAGCTTACATTCTTGCTACTCAAAATGTGGTCCTAGAACAAAAGTTTTGACATCCATCTGGGAGCTTTCTAGAAATGTATTATCTCAGGCTCTGCCCCAAACCTACTGAATCAGAGTCTTTAACAAGACCTCCAGGTGGCGCGTATACACGTGCAAGTTTGAGGAGCACTGCCTTGCATTGCACATATATTTTAAGGTTTAGCAGGATTCGTTAAATGAACAATGGAGAAACGATCTGAATTATAGAGTAACCCTACTCCTAATAGACTAACATCTAACCTTTTCATTGGTTTTGCTTTCTTCAGGCCATGAGAATTTCAAAACAGGTAATCCGAAATAGAGAGAAAGAAAAGCTACATGCTGTTAATTTGGAAGAATGCAACATCCTCCAGGAAAGATGGCAGTCAGAGGAATGCCGGAACGCGATCATGAACTTCTTATCCAAAAGAACAAAACTGTGATGTTAAGCATTTCAGAGGAGAGAGTGGGATATGACCTCTGCTTTTCTGATACTGGAAGTAAATAAACTTCCACTGTGCCTTTTGTCAGTGCTAAGATATCTATGATGACAGTTATAAATTTAATGAGAGCCATGATGAAAAGAAAAAAATTACATAGAACGAGCTTTAAGAACCCACATAGGTTTTTGGAATTGGGTGGCGGGCGTTGGGGGGTCTTACAGCTTTCGACATGAATTGTTGGTGCCAGAAACACTGAAACAGCCTGCTTGGGTCCCTGCTTTGAAAAGCATTCATAGCGTGACAAGCCGAAGTTGTATCTTGAAACACCACAATTGCACTTTGCTTTCCACGGGGGGTCACGGACTGAATCGGGCCAAACGCTGCCAGTCTCTGCATGACTGACTGAAGGTCTTCTGTGGGTTGCATGTTCCTTTGCAGCCAGCTAGCAAGGGGACAAAAAGAGGAGTTAGGTTACTAGAAAGTAAATGAATAAATAAGAATCTTAGTTTCTTTTTTCTTTTTTCACAATTTAATAAAGAGGCATGAAGGGAGACTTGGGTCATAGGAAAGAAATGTTCTGTATCAGTAACTTTACTATTTCCTTTTTTATTACAAAAATCTTCATTTTTGTTTAATGTGGTATTTTATAAAAGGCTTACCTACAAGATGCCTTAACTGTTCTTGCAACTTTCTATTTTTATTAATTCCATGCATATCAATTAATAGAGACTGAGGGTGTAATTACAATGGCTACAAAATTTGCCTGGAATATTTTGCTTTCCTAAATACCCTCCCTCCTTTTTGGTTTTTCTTTGAATCATCAGCATTCAGGTGCCTAATCCACTGAGCCTCTGACTTTATAGTGCTTAATTTTTTCTTCCAGTAATCTTGATCCAAATCAAAATCAGACAAAAAAAAAAAAAAAAAGAAGGTACTGTTGTTACCATGATTTTACGAGTAGGGAGCCTGAAGTACAGAGATTTAAGTCGTTTTCCCAGAGCGAAACTGCCAGGAAGTGTCAGAATGGGAATAAAAACCCAGACAGAGAATTCCATTCCTATGCCAAATACTGCCTGTCCCTCCCACCAATTACAATCAAAATCTTAATATGAGAAGGTTGAGAATGCTGAAATTAAACAGAAGCAGGTGGGTGGTGGAAATCCTGTCTCCACTGCCTCTCTCGACTCCCTTCCTGTGGGCCCTGAATGGGACTGAACTGGGATTTTAACCACCACCCACAGAAGGTCAAGGCATAGCTTGCAAAGCTTGTGGTCTGAGCCTAACTAGGCTGGTTGCCTGCTTAAATCAAATATCAGTGTTCTCTAGAGGAATGTGATAGAACCCAGAGTCAACACAACATAATATTTCCAAGATAAAATCCAAAATTATTTGATAGGACCATAAAAATATCAACACTTTCAGGTGAAAAAGATAGACATCAATCCCAAGATGACCAAGGTGTTGGAATTTACCACACCAACTTCAAAGCAGCTCTTAGAACTCTGCTTCGCAAGGTAAAGAAAAACATACTTGAAGTGATTAAAATAGTCTATAAAAAGAAAACCAAATTCTAGAACTGAAGATCTGAACTAAAAATTTCACTGAAGGAGCTGACCAGTAGACTGTAGATGACAAAGGAAGAGGCCAATGAACCTAGAAGATAGATCAATAGAAATTATCCAATGTGAAGAACAGAGAGCAAAAAAGGTTTGGAAAAAAAATGAATGAAGCCTCATGGGCCAGTGGGACAATAACAAAAGTCATACTTATCACGGAGTCCCAGAAGGAGAGGAAAAAAAGATAGGGGTGAATATATATATACTTGAAGAAGAAATGGCTGAAAACTAACCAAAATTGGTGAAAGCCGTAACTTTACAGATTCAAGAAGCTCAGAGAATCCCAAAGAGGATAAAGTAGGGGTGGGCAAATTAAGACCTGGAACCAAATCCAGCCTGCATATATTTTTGTTTTACATTTTTAATGTGTTGTTTAAAAAAATGCAAGAGATTTCATGTGACCCTCAAAGGCTAAAATAATTACTAACTGGCTCTTTACAGAAGAAGTTTGGTGGTGATCCCTGGGAAAAACTTAAAGCCATGTGATAGCATATTATAATCAAACTACTGAAAACAATATAAATAGAGAAAATGACACATTTCATACAGGGGACCAACATCTCAAATGCCACGGATTGCTCATGAGAAAATATGGAGGCCAGCAGACGGGAACAAAATGTTTACATTTTTTTAAATTAAATTCAGTTTTATTGAGATATATTCACATACCATACAATCATCCATGGTGTACAATTAACTGTTCAGAGTACCAGCATATAGTTACGTGTGGAGACATGGAAGGTCCCCTGGCTTAACAAACTATAGAGCAGGGCCTTTCCAAGCTCCAGATATCTGAAGGCGGGCACTGGGCTAGGAAAAGGCCAAAAGCTTTGCATGTCTGAAGGTGGACTGCAATTTAGATAAGGGAATAGTCTTTGAGCTCCTGCTGGGCTCCTTCTGTGTTCCTGTCTCCCGCCCCTGCTGTTTCCCATCTAGCCCCCAAAGAAATTGTCCCTTAAGACTAAAGATATGTAAATACACCTTATGGCTTTAGAAAAAATGTACCCTCTTGCAAATACCTGAAAACAGTCACGTAGGAAACTACCTTGTATGCTATAGAGACCTGTAGAAATGAGTAGAATAAAACTCTTTTGCATGAACACTGAGGATGGAGTGTGCTCCCCTTCTTTCACAGTTATGCATTCATCACCCCAATCTATTTTTTGAACATTTCCTTACATCAGAAAGAATCAGAATAAAAATTAAAAATAAAAGTAAAAAATAACACCCAAATCATCCCCCCATCCCACCCTATTTTTCATTTAGTTTTTGTCCCCATTTTTCTACTCATCCATCCATACACTGAATAAAGGGAGTGTGATCCACAAGGTTTTCCCAATCACACTGTCACCCCTTGTAATCTACATTGTTATACAATCATCTTCAAGATTCAAGGCCACTGGGTTGGAGTTTGATAGTTTCAGGTATTTACTTTTAGCTATCCCAATACATTAAAACCTAAAAAGTGTTATCTATATAGTGCATAATACTGTCCACCAGAGTGACCTCTTGACTCCATTTGAAATCTCTTAGCCACTGAAACTTTATTTCATTTCATTTCACATCCCCCTTTTGGTCAACAAGATGCTCTCAATCCCATGATGCCACGTCCAGATTCAATCCCAAGAGTCATATCCTGCGTTGCCAGGGAGATTTCCACCCCCAGGAGTCAGGTTGCATGTAGGGGGGAGGGCAGTGAGTTCACCTGCCGAGGTGGCTTAGAGAGAGAGGGCTGCATCTGGGCAAACAAGAGGTACTCAGCCAGATTCAGGCAGAATTATAAACAGGTTTAGCCTCTCCTTTGCAGTAACGCTTCATAAGGGCAAGTCCCATGATAGAGGGCTCGGCACATCAAACCACCAGTCATCAATGTTTGTGAAAACATCAGCAACAAACCTCTGCATTTTCCCCCAGCTCCTCAGTGGGGGGTCCTGCATGTATATTATTCTCTGCCCAAATTACTTTGGGATGCGTCACTATTTCACTCTAACCTCTACCAACCTGACATATCTCACTTTCTATTCAAAGGTCCATGTAATTGTGGTGTTTGAACAAACTGACTGTAGAACTCATACTGTTTAGAAAATATAGATCCTTCACAAAATAACATCTCTTTCCTTGGTCTCACATGGAAGTTGAAGTTTTAACACACAGCCAGTTTGGCCTGATTTGCCCTAGTCTTAGCCAGATCTGCTTCATTCATATCTCTAATTAAAGTCTGGGCTCTTTTTCAGCTTTTTTTTTTTTTTTTTAAACAGAAGCTGTATGCAGTAATACTGACATTCATATCTGCCAGGCTCTAGCTCTGAGTTTCGGGTGTCACACAGATATCCGATGTTCCAGAGACCAGTCAGGTTATACACTAAGGGATCAACATCTCAGAGTTTGGAGATAGCCATTACAATTCAGGAATAGATTTGAACAGCTGTGAGAGCTCACAATCTTGGGACAATTACAATAATCATTCCCCTGTTAGGCCGTGTTCTAAGATTCAATTCTGCGTTTACACATTGTAGTTAGTCCATATTGGTGAGGCATTATAGTGTTTGCCTTTCTTTTGGGCATACTTCATTCAAAATGCTGTCTACAGGATCCATTCACCTCTTTGCATGTCTCATGGCTTCACTTCTTCTCATAGTTGCTCAATATTCCATTGTATGCACACACCACAGTTCACCATTCTGTTCCTCAGTCAATGTACCCTTAGGCCATCACCACCCATTGCAAATCATGAATACTGCCTCCATAAACACCAGTGTGCAAATGTCCTTTCATGTCTCTGCTCTCAGATCTTCCAAGTACATACCCCATAATGACGTTGCAGGACCTTATGGCCCCCACATACTTAGCTTCTTGTGGAGCCACCACAGTGACCTCCAGAAAGGCTACACCATTCTGCCTCCTCATCAACAGTAGATAGGTACATCCCTCTCTCCGTATTTTCTCCAGCACTTTTACCCCTATTTATATTTTTTCCTACAATTTTATAGAGATACATTCACATGCCATACATTCATCCACAGTGTACAGTCAGTTGTTCACGGTATCATCACAAAGTTGTACATTTATCACCACAATCAGCACTGGAACATATTGATTACTATAAAAAAGTTTGGTTTTTTTTTAGCAAATAATAAAAAACATAATAGAAATAAAAATAAAATGTCATAAACACAATGTAAACATAATGGCAGAAAACAACACCACTTCCAAGAATCCCATATCCCTCTCTTTTATACCCCTCTTATACACATTTAGCTTTGGTATATTGCCTTTGTTACATGTAATGGAAACATATTACAATGTTACTGTTGACCGTAGACGCCAGTTTGCTTTGATTATGTTTTTTTGCAAATACCATCACTTTTTCAACATTCTGCATGGTTGACATACATTTGTTCTCCCACATGTAAAAATATTTTTCTGTTTGTACATTTAGTAACAGTCATTGGCCACTCTAGTTTTTGCCAAGTTATACAGTCCCAGTCTTTATCATCTATCTTTACCTCTGGTGCCATACATCCACCTATGACACCTCTTTCAGCTTTACTCACAGACATCTTTATTCAGTGTACTTAAAATATTGTGCTACCATCCCACAGTATTATGCTATCTATTCCTGGATCTATACAATCAATCCTGCTGAATATTCTGTAGTCCTTTAGCATCAAATGCCCAGTCTCTACCCTCTTTCTATCTCCTGGTAGTTTGTGTTATCAGCTTTTAACTCAAAATTTGCTCATTAATGTTATTCATATTAGTGATACCATACCGTATTTGTCCTTTTGTTTCTGGCTAACTTCACTCAACATAATGTTCTCAAGGTGCATCCATGTTATCATATGTTCACATCTTTGTTCTGTCTTACAGCTGCATAATTTTCCATCATGTGTATGTACCACAGTTTGCTTATCCACTCATCTGTTGATGGACATTTCGGCCATTTCCGTCTCTTGGCAATTGTGAAAATGCTGCAATAAACATCAGTTTACAAATGCCCATTTGTGTCTTAACTTTCAGTTCCTCTAAGCATATACCTAGCAATGGACTAGCTGGGTCAAATGGCAAACTATACTTAGCTTCCTGAGGAACTTCCACACTAATTTCCTGAGTGTTTCCTCCATTCTACATTCCCACCAACAATGAATAAGTGTGCCTCTTTCTCCACATCCTCTCCAGCACTTGTAATTTTCTGTTTTTTAGATAATGGCCATTCTGGTAGGTGTGAGATGATATCTCATTGTGGTTTTGATTTGCATTTCCTTAATAGCCAGTGAAGTTGAGCATTTTTTCCCCTGTTTTTGAGCCATTTGTATTTCCTCTTCAGAAAATTATCTGTCCATGTTGTTTGCCCAGTTTTTAATTGGATTGTTTGTCTTTCTGTTGTTGAGTTGTAGATTCTCTTTCTATATTCAGGATATTAAACCCTTATCAGATATGTGGTTTCCAAATATCATCTCCCATTGTGTAAGTTGCCTTTTTACTTCTCTGACAAACTCTTTGATGTGCAAAAGTGTTTAAGGAGATCCCACTTGTCTATTTGTTCTTTGGTTGCTCACGCCTTGGGTGTGAGGTCTAGGAAACCACCTCCTATCACAAGACCTTTAAGATATTGTCCTACATTTTCTTCTAAGAGTCTTACGGTCTTAGTGCCAACATTTAGGTCTTTGATACATTTCGAGTTAATTTTTGTATAAGGTGTGAGATAGGAGTCCTCTTTCATTCTTTTGGAAATGGATATCCAGTTCTCCAAACACCATTAATTGAAGAGGCTGCTCTGTCCCAGTTGCTTTGGCTTGACTGCCTTATCAAAGATCAACTGTCTGAAGATGTGAGGGTCTATTTGTGAACATGCAATTTGATTCCATTGGTTGGTATATATATATATATCCTTATGCCAGTACCATGCTGTTTTAACCACTGTAGCTTTGTAATATGTTTCAAACTCAGGTAGTTTCAGACCTCCCACTTTGTTTCTCTTTCTCAAGATATTTGTGGCTATTTGGGGCACCTTACCATTCCAAATAAATTTGGTTTTTGGTTTTTCTATTTCTGCAAAATAAGTTGTTGGGATATTAATTGGTATTGCATTGAATCTGTAAATCAGTTTAGGTAAAATTACCATCTTAACTATATTTAGTCTTCCAATCCATGAACATGGTATGTTCTTCCATTTTTTTAAGTTCCTGTTCAATTTCTTTTAACAGATTCTTGTAGTTTGCTGTGTAAAGGTCTTTTGTGTCCTTGGTTAAGTTTATTCCTAAATACTTGATTTTTGTGGTTGCTATTGTAAATGGAATTTTTTTCTTGATTTCCTCCTCTTGTTACACATTACTGTGTATAGGAATGCTATAGATTTTTGTGTGTTGATCTTGTAGCCTGCTGCTTTGCTGTATTCGTTGACTAGTTCTAGTAGCTTTGTTGTAGATTTTTCTGGGTTTTCTACTTATAGACTCATGTCATCTGCGAACAGTGAAAGTTTTACTTCTTCCTCTCCAATTTGGATGCATTTTATTTCTTTTTCTTGCCTAATTGCTCTAGCTAGCACTTCAAGCACAATGCTGAATAACAATGATGACAGTGGGCATCCCTGTCTTGTTCCTAATCTTAGAAGGAAAGCTTTCAGTCTTTCCACATTGAGTATGATGTTAGCTGTGGGTTTTTCATATATTGCCTTTATCATATTGAGAAAGTTCCCTTCTATCCTATCCTTTGAAGTGTTTTCATCAGGAAAAGATGTTGAATTTTGTCAAATGCCTTCTCTGCATCAATCAAGATGATCATGTGGTTCTTCTGCTTTGATTTATTGATGTGGTGTATTACATTATTTGATTTTCTTGTGTTGAACCAGCCTTGCATACCAGGAATAAATCCCTCCTGGTTGTGGGGTATAATTCTTTTAATGTGCTGCTGGATTTGATTTCTGAGTATTTTGGTGAGGATTTTTGCATCTGTATTCATTGAAGAGATTGGTCTATAATTTTCTTTCTTTTTTTTTTTTTTTTTTGTAGTATCTTTGATTTTGGTATTAGGGTGATGTTGGCTTCATAGAATGAGTTAGGCAGCTTTCCCTCTTCTTCAGTTGTTTCGAAGAGTTTGAGCAGGATTTGTACTAATTCTTTCTTGAATGCTTGGTAGAATTCACATGTGAAGCCATCTGGTCCTGGGCTATTCCTTTTTGGGAGCTTTTTGATGACTAACTCAATCTCTTCATTTGTGATTCGTTCATTGAGGTCATCTATTTCTTCTTGAGTCAATGTTGATTGTTTATGCTTTTCTAGGAAGTTGTCCATTTTGTCTAAGTTGTCTAGTTTATTGGCATGTAGGCGCTCATAGTGTCTTCTCATTATCTCCTTTATTTCTGCAGGGTCAGTAGTTATGTCTCCTTTCCCATTTCTGATTGTATTTATCTGCATCTTTCCTCTCTCTCTCCCTCCCTCCCTCCCTCCCTCTCTCCCTCCCTCCTTCCCTCCCTCTCTCTCTTTTGTTAGCCTAGCTAGCAGACCATCAATTTTATTGATTTTCTCAAAGAACCAACTTCTGGTTTTGTTGATTCTCCCTACTGTTTTCCTGTTCTCAATTTCATTTATTTCTGCTATAATCTGTGTTATTTCTTTCATTCTGTTTGCTTTGGGGTTAGCTTGCTGTTCTTTCTCTAGTTCCTCCAAGTGTACAGTTAATTCCTCAATTTTTGCACTCTATTCTCTATCAATATAGGCATTTAGGGCAATAAATTTCCCTCTCAGCACTGCCTTTGCTGCATCCCATAAGTTTTTTGTTTTTTGTGGGTTTTTTTTTTTTTTTTTTTTTTGCATAAACAACAGGAGTTTAATATCTCAGTTTTGGAGTTTGGCAGTCTAAAACCAAGGTCTCAGCAGGCTATGCCTTCTCTGAAGTATGTGGTGTTTGGTGGTGGCTTGCTGGCAATCCAGAACTTGATTTCTGCCTCTGTCACATGGTGATCTGTCTCCATATGTCTCCTCCTCACTCCTGCTCCATGTCCAAATTTCCTTTGCTTGTAAGGACTCCTGTCATATTGGGTTAAAGCCTGCCATGATCAGTTTGATCATCTCTTAATAGGATCTTTGAAGATCCCATTTACAAATGAGTTCACACCCATAGGACCTGGGCTTAGGAGTTAAACATATCTTTGTAGGGGACATGATTCAGTCCATAACATTACCTCATGAGCGTGTTGTGAGGATTGAATAAGTTAACACACAGAACAGTGCCTGGCACCCAAAACCCCTTGTTAGATGTTAGATCTGATACTTATTAGTTAATTCAGATAATAAATAGTATTATTATGCTACCTTTATTCTTTTCTCCTGTGAGACCCCTGTAATCATTTCTGAGACCCATTCTATCTCCTGTGCCCATTTGGAAAGAAGAGCCACACAGGACTCTGTGTTCCCATGAGAATAAGTAATGTCAAACACAGAGCAGGGGTTTGCTTCCCAGTCCCTGCAGTCAGACTCCTCAGAGGACAGGCATCTCAGGTGCCTGATAGCTATTGCCACAAAAGCTCCACTTGTCTCCCCTAAACTCAGCTTATAGCCAACTAGGAACTGTGGGATCTTTTTATCTCTTTCTTCCTGGATACACATGCTTTTTTATACCCCCTCTCACCTCTTCCCCAATACTAGCTACACAAAACAAATCACTGCTCCCTGAACATGACACACACACACACAAACACACACGTGTATTATTGAGATTTTTCACATACCATACAATTATCCAAAGATCCAAAGTGTACAATCAGTTACCCATGGTACCATCATACAGCTGTGCATCCATCAACGCAATTATTTTTTTTTTCAATTTTTAGAACATTTTCATTACTCCAGAAAAGAAATAAAGACAAAAAAAGGAAACTCAAATCCTCCCATACCCCTAACCACCCTGCCTCCATTATTGATTTGTAGTTTTGGTATAGTACATTTGTTACTGTTGATGAAAGAGTGTTAAAATGCTACTAATTGTAGTATATAGTTTGCAATAGGTATATATTTTTTCCCTATATGCCTCTCTATTATTAACTTCTAGTTATAGTGTCATACATTTGTTCTAGTTTGTGAGAGAGATTTATAATATTTGTAGAGTTAATCATAGGAATTGTCCACCACAAGATTCACTGTTTCATACATTCCCATCTTTTAAACTCCAGCTTTCCTTTTGGTGACATGCATGACTCTGAGCTTATCCTTTCCACCACCTTCACACACCTTTCAGCACTGTTAGTTATTCTCATAACATGATACCATCACTGCTGTCCATTGCCAAACATTCAAGTTCAACCTAGTTGAACATTCTGCTCATAATAAGCAACTGCTCCCCAATCTTTAGGCTCATTTCTATATCCTAGTAATTTAGATTTCATGTCTATGAGTCTACATATTATAATTAGTTCATATCAGTATGACCCTGCAATATTTCTCTTTATGTGTCTGTCTTATTTCACTCAATATAGTGCCCTCAAGTCTTCTTCATCAACCCATTTCTCTTAAGATGGTTTTGTTCACACACCGTACGTTCTGTCTTAAGTAAACAATCATTGGTTCCCTGTATAGTCACATATTTATGTATTCAGCACCATTGCCACTATTTATATAAGGACATCTCCATTTCTTCCAAAAAGATGGAGGAAGAATCAAAGAAGGCAAAGAGGCAAAAGAAAAAGAAAAGAGAAAGAGAGAAAAACAAACAAACAAGAAAAAAACTTGATAGCTAGAAAGCAACAAAAGGAAAGATAGCATTAACCTAAAGTAGAATAAAGAGTCAGACAACATCTCCAATGCCTGGAGTCCCCATACCCTTCCCCTATTCCCTAACCCCCCTATATGCATTTAGCTGTGGTATATTGCCTTTGTTACAGTAAAGGAAGCAAAATACAATGTTTCTGTTAGTTATAGTCTCTAGTTTGAATTGATTATATTTTCCCCCCAATCCCACCCTATTTTTAACACCTTGCAGTGTTGACATTCATTTGTTCTACCTCACATAAAAACATATTTGTACCTTTTGTTACAATCATTGAGCACCCTAGGTTTCCCTGAGTTACACTGTCCCAGTCTTTATTGTTCATCTTTTGTTCTGGTGTCCCACATGGTCCCAGCCTTCCTCTTTCAACCATATTCACTGCCATCTTTGTTCAGTGTACTTACATTGCTGTGCTACTATCTCCCAAAATTGTTTTTCAAACCTCTCATGCCTGTCTTTTCCTTTCTGTCTGCAGTGCTTCCTTTAGTGTTTCCTATAGAGGAGGTATCTTGTTCACAAACTCTGTCTTGTCTGTTGGTCAGAGAATATTTTAAGCTCTCCCTCATATTTGAAGGATAGTTTTTCCAGATATAGGATTCTTGGTTGGCAGTTTTCTCTTTCAGTGTCTTAAATATATCACCCCACTTCCTTCTTGCATCCATGGTTTCTATTGAGAAATCTGCACACAGTCTTATCAAGCTTTCTTTTGTATGTAATGTATCATTTTTCTCTTGCTGCTTTCAGGATTCTCTTTATCTTTGATGTTTGATAATCTGATTATTAAGTGTCTTGGCATAGGCCTATTCAGATCTATTCTGTTTGGGGTATGCTGTGCTTCTTGGATTGTAATTTTATGTCTTTCGTAAGAGATGGGAAATTTACATTGATTATTTCCTCTATTATTATTTCTGCCCCTTTTCCCTTCTCTTCTCCTTCTGGGACACCAATGACATGTACATTCTTGCTTTTCATTTTGTCCTTAAGTTCCTAGAGACATTGCTCATATTTTTCCATTCTTTTCTCTATCTGTTCTTTTGTGTGTAGGCTTTCAGGTGCCTTGTTCTCCGGTTCCTGAGTGTTTTCTTCTGCCTCTTGAGATCTGCTATTGTATGTTTCCATTGTGTCTTTCATCTCTTGTGTTGTGCCTTTAATTTCCATGGATTCTGCCAATTGGCTTTTCAAACTTTCAATTTCTACCTTATGTACACCCAGTGTTTTCATTATACAGTTCATCTCTTCGGCCATATCTTCCCTAAATGTTTTGAATAGACTTATTTTTAGTTGTTTAAATTCCTGTATCTCAGTTGAAGTGTAAATTTGTTCCTTTCACTGGGCCATAACTTCATTTATCTTAGTGTAGGTTGTAGTTTTTTGTTGTCTAGGCATGGTTTCCTTGGTTACCCCAATCAGGTTTTCCCAGACCAGCATGGGCTCCAGTCCCAGAATGAAGAAATACTCAGTATCCAGTTTCCCTGAGGGTGTGTCTTAGAAAATTGGTACACCCTGTGATGCCTCAGGTCACTGTGCTTTTCTGCCCAGCAGGTGGCACCTGTCAGCCTGTAACTCCAGACTGGTGTAAGGAGGTGAGGCCCATTGCTGTTTTCCCCCAGACTCTGGGGTCTGGTTCTGAATGGAAGGCAGGTAGTAGATCTGAGCCCCATCCCTTTCCTCTTAGAGAAGACAGACCCCCTAGGGAGAGGTAATTAGCATTTCAGTGGTCTCTCTCTGCCTGTGGTATCTCCACCCTTGTCTGGGTCAAAGCACTGGGAAGTAAAAATGGCTGAGGCTTTCTCCACTGAGCTGAAAAAGGAACAGAAAGTCCCCTTCAGGGCTAGTCCACAGCGACCCTCCCTCTCTCCAAGGTCAGTCTTCCCCCAAAACCTCTGTCTGCTTCTTGGGGATTCATAGCTCATAGTGACCAGTTCACACATGCTAAATAAAACCCCAATTGGAACTAAGCTGAGCTATATTCATTTGCTGGGAGAGAGCTTCTCTCTAGCACCATGATGCTTTGCAGCTCAGGCTGTGGGGGGAAGGGTCTCCTGGCTTGGATCTGCAGTCTCTACAGATTTATGCTGTGATCTCAGGTATTCCTCCCAATACAGGTTGGTATATGATGAGTGGATGGTTATGTTTGTCCCCCCACAGTTATTCTGGATTATTTACTATTTGTTCCTGGTTTTTCATTAGTTGTTCCAAGGGAGCTAACTAGCTTCCACTCCTCTCTATGCCACTATCTTAGATCCATCCCATAAGTTTTTATATTTTGTGTCTTCCTTGTTATTTGTCTCGAGGTATTTACTAATTTCTCTTGTAATTTCTTCCTTTACCCACTGGTTTTCTAAGAGGATGTTCTTTAACCTCCATATATTTGGGAATTTTATGACCTTCTGGCTGTTATTTATTTCCAACTTCATTCCATTATGATCTGAGAAAATGTTTTGCATAATATCAATATTTTTAAATTTGTCGAGACTTGTTTTGTGTCCCAACATGTGTTCTCTCCTAGAGAATGTTCCATGAGCACTTGAGAAAAAAAGTGCATCCTGCTGTTGTTGAAGGTAGTGTTCTATAAATGTCTGTCAACTCTAGTTCATTTATCATACAATTCAATATCTCCATTTCTTTATTGATCCTCTGTCTATATGTTCTATCCATTGATGAGAGTGGTGTATTGAAGTCTCCAACTATTATTGTAGAGGTATCTATTTCTCCTTTTAGTGTTCTCAGTGTTTGCCTCGTGAATTTTGGGGCATTCTGGCTTGGTGCATAAATATTTATGATTGTTGTATTTTCTTGATGAATTGACTGTTTTATTAATACATAGTGTCCTTCTTGATCTCTTTTAATTGTTTTACTTTTGAAGTCTAATTTGTCTGATATTAATATAGCTACTCCTGCTTTTTTCTGGTTGCTGTTTGCATGAAATATCTTTTTCCAACCTTTCACTTTCAGTCTATTTTTGTCCTTGTGTCTAAAGTGAGTTTTTTGTAGGCAGCATATAGATGGGTCCTGTTTTTTAATCCATTCTGCCAGTCTGTGTCTTTCTATTGTGGCATTTAATCCATTAACATTTAGTGGTATTACTTTCTTCTACCATTTCATCTTTTGGATTTTATGTGTCATATCTTATTTTTTCCTCTCTCTCCTTTTACCTTTCCTGACAATCTTCATTTCTGCACTCTTCTCCAAATCTGACTCTCCTGTCTTTTCCTATCAGCCTGTAGCACTCCCTTTAGTATTTCTTGTAGCATGGTCTCTTATTCACAAACTCTCTCAGTGTCTCTTTGTCTGAAAATATCTTAATCTCTCCCTCATTTTTGAAGGACAGATTTGCCAAATATAGAATTCTTGGCAGTTTTTTTCTTTCAGTGTCTTACATATATCATGCCACTGCCTTCTTGCCTCCGTGGTTTCTGCAGAGGAATCTGTATATAGTCTTATAGAGCTTCCCTTGCATGTGATGGATTGCTTTTCTCTTGCTGCTTTCAGAATTCTTTGTCTTTGACATTGGACAATCTGATCAGTAAGTGTCTTGGAGTACATCTATTGGGGTCTATTCTATTTGGGTATGCCGTACTTCTTGAATCTGTAATTTTCTGTCTTTCATAAGAGTTGGGAAATTTTCAGTGAATATTTCTTCTGTTATTCTCTCTGCCCCTTTTCCCCTCTCTTTTCCCTCTGGGATACCCATGACATGTATATTTGTGCATTTCATGTTGTCACTCAGCTCCCTAAGACCCTGCTCATATTTTTCCATTCTTTTCACCATCTGTTCTTTTGTGTGTATGAATTCAAATGTCTTGTCTTCCAGTTCACCGAACCTTTCTTCTGCCTGTTCAAATCTACTGTTGTGTCCCTCCAATGTGTTTTTCATCTCCTCTATTGTGGCCTTCATTCCCATAAGTTCTGCCATTTGTCTTCTCAAGTTTACAAATTCTTCTTTATGGTCACCCAATGTCTTCTTTATATCCTTCATCTCTTTTGCTATATCTTCCCTCAGTTCATTGAATTGATTTAGTATTAGTTGCTTCAACTCCTGTATCTCAGATGAACTATTAGTTTGTTCCTTTGACTGGTCCATATTTTCATGTTCCTAGTATAGTTTGTTATCTTAAGTTGTCTAGGCATCTGATTTTCTTGATTAGTTTTTTTCTGGAGCTCATTTTCACTCTTTTACCTAGGGGTTTCTTGTTGGTGGCTTTGTCCTCTGACCTCTGTTTGGTTCAACTTATTCTAGACCTCTAACTTAGGTTCTGTTTAGTTGATCAGAACTTTGCACCTCTTGTTTTTCTGTTTCTTACCCTGCCTCTATGTAGCCTTTTTGTGAGACAGTCTCCTCAGACATGGTCAATCCTATTCAGATTTTCCCAGTCTAGAGAGGACCAGGTCTCATGAAGAGGGTATGGAGTTTCCCTGAGAATGAGACCCTCCCATGGGGCCTCTAGAATTGGTGCTTTTCCTCTCCTGTCCAGCAGGTGGCATTTGCTGGCCTGCAGCTCCTCCACCAGTGTAAGGAAGTATGGAGACTTTGGTTCTCCTGGTGACTCTGATCTTGTCAGGGGCATGGCTGACTGAAGCTGGAATCTTAGTTCCAGCCCCTGGGGTCTGAGTTCCCAGAAGGAGGGCTGCCAGTTGAGCTAGACTTCCCTCCCCTCTCCCAATCCTAGGAACTCCAGTTGTCTCCCAGCAGAACTATTCCCTTCTCCCCTCTCCTCTTTGGGACAACTCCAGCTTAGTTCCTCCATCAGCCTGAATTGCCAATTAAAGATGGAGGTGGAGACCTTCCTCAGAATTGAATCTGGAATTCAAAGAAGTTCTCTGTATTCTGTCTCCCCCAAGACTAGCCTAGACCTTCAACTTGGGCTGATAGAAAATAACCACATATGTTACTTTGAAATTTAAAAAAAAAAAAAAAAGCAGTCCCATTTAAAGGCCTTTCCCCAGCCTGGACATTTTGTCAGTGTCAGTATAGAGAATTTAAAGATGTACTTTGGGCTATTGTCTGATAATTACTCTCCAACAGCTTCATTTCCACCCCTGCTGGGGGTTACTGAAGTGCAAAAAGATAAGGAATCAGGAGGCGGGGCAAGATGGCAGACTGGTGAGCTGTATGTTTTAGTTACTCCTCCAGGAAAGTAGGTAAAAAGCCAGGAACTGCGTGGACTGGACACCACAGAGCAATCTGTCTTTGGGCATACTTCATACAACACTCATGAAAACGTGGAACTGCTGAGATCAGCGAAATCTGTAAGTTTTTGCAGCCAGGGGACCCGCGCCCCTCCCTGCCAGGCTCAGTCCCGGGGGACGAGGGGCTGTCAGCTCCAGGAAGGAGAAGGGAGAATTGCAGTGGCTGCTCTTATCGGAAACTCATTCTACTGATTCAAACTCCAACCATAGATAGACTGAGACCAGACACCAGAGACTCTGAGAGCAGCCAGCCCAGCAGAGAGGAGACAGGCATAGAAAAAAAATAACACGAAAAACTCCAAAATAAAAGCAGAGGATTTTTGGAGTTCTGGTGAACACAGAAAGGGGAAGGGCGGAGATCAGGCCTTGAGGCGCATATGCAAATCCCGAAGCAAGGCTGATCTCTCTGCCCTGTGCACCTTTCCTTAATGGCCCTGGTTGCTTTGTCTATTAGCATTTCAATAACCCATTAGATCTCTGAGGAGGGCCGTTTTTTTTTTGTTGTTTTTTTTTTTTTAAATCCTTTTTGCTTTTTCTAAAACAATTACTCTAAGAAGCTCAATACAGAAAGCTTCAAAGAATTGAAATTTGGGCACGTCAAGTCAAGAGCAGAACTAAGAGAGCTCTGAGACAAAAGGCAATAATCCAGTGGCTGAGAAAATTCACTAAACAACACAACTTCCCAAGAAAAGGGGGGTGTCCGCTCACAGCCACCATCCTGGTGGACAGGAAACACTCCTGCCCATCGCCAGCCCCATAGCCCAGAGCTGCCCCAGACAACCCACTGTGACGGAAGTGCTTCAAATAACAGGCACACACCACAAAACTGGGCGTGGACATTAGCCCTCCCTGCAACCTCAGCTGAATGTCCCAGAGCTGGGAAGGGGGAGCAGTGTGAATTAACAGAGCCCCATTCAGCCATCATTTGAGCAGACTGGGAGCCTCCCAACACAGCCCAGCAGCCCAGAACTGCCCTGGGGGGACGGCACTCACCTGTGACATAGCACAGTCATCCCTCAACAGAGGACCCGGGGTGCACAGCCTGGAAGAGGGGCCCACTTGCAAGTCTCAGGAGCCATACGCCAATACCAAAGACTTGTGGGTCAGTGGCAGAGACAAACTGTGGCAGGACAGAACTGAAGGATTAGACTATTGCAGTAGCTTTAAAACTCTAGGATCATCAGGGAGATTTGATTGTTAGGGCCACCCCCCCTCCCCGACTGCCCAGAAACACGCCCCACATACAGGGCAGGCAACACCAACTACACACGCAAGCTTGGTACACCAATTGGGCCCCACAAGACTCACTCCCCCACTCACCAAAAAGGCTAAGCAGGGGAGATCTGGCTTGTGGAGAACAGGTGGCTCGTGGACGCCACCTGCTGGTTAGTTAGAGAAAGTGTACTCCACGAAGCTGTAGATCTGATAAATTAGAGATAAGGACTTCAACTGGTCTACAAACCCTAAAAGAACCCTATCAAGTTCAGCAAATGCCACGAGGCCAAAAACAACAGAAAATTATAAAGCATATGAAAAAACCAGACGATATGGATAACCCAAGCCCAAGCACCCAAATCAAAAGACCAGAAGAGACACACCTAGAGCAGCTACTCAAAGAACTAAAGATGAACAATGAGACCCTAGTACGGGATATGAAGGAAATCAAGAAAACCCTAGAAGAGCATAAAGAAGACATTGCAAGACTAAATAAAAAAATGGATGATCTTATGGAAATTAAAGAAACTGTTGACCAAATTAAAAAGATTCTGGACACTCATAGTACAAGACTAGAGGAAGTTGAACAACGAATCAGTGACCTGGAAGATGACAGAATGGAAAATGAAAGCATAAAAGAAAGAATGGGGAAAAAAATTGAAAAACTCGAAATGGACCTCAGGGATATGATAGATAATATGAAACGTCCGAATATAAGACTCATTGGTGTCCCAGAAGGGGAAGAAAAGGGTAAAGGTCTAGGAAGAGTATTCAAAGAAATTGTTGGGGAAAACTTCCCAAATCTTCTAAACAACATAAATACACAAATCATAAATGCTCAGCGAACTCCAAATAGAATAAATCCAAAAAAAACCCACTCCGAGACATATACTGATCACACTGTCAAACATGGAAGAGAAGGAGCAAGTTCTGAAAGCAGCAAGAGAAAAGCAATTCACCACATACAAAGGAAACAGCATAAGACTAAGTAGTGACTACTCAGCAGCCACCATGGAGGAGAGAAGGCAGTGGCACAATATATTTAAAATTCTGAGTGAGAGGAATTTCCAGCCAAGAATACTTTATCCAGCAAAGCTCTCCTTCAAATTTGAGGGAGAGCTTAAATTTTTCACAGACAAAGAAATGCTGAGAGAATTTGCTAACAAGAGACCTGCCCTACTGGAGATACTAAAGGGAGCCCTACAGACAGAGAAACAAAGACAGGACAGAGAGACTTGGAGAAAGGTTCAGTACTAAAGAGATTCGGTATGGGTACAATAAAGGATATTAATAGAGAGAGGGAAAAATATGGCAAACATAATCCAAAGGATAAGATGGCCGATTCAAGAAATGCCTTCACGGTTTTAACGTTGACTGTAAATGGATTAAACTCCCCAATTAAAAGATATAGATTCGCAGAATGGATCAAAAAAAATGAACCATCAATATGTTGCATACAAGAGACTCATCTTAGACACAGGGACACAAAGAAACTGAAAGTGAAAGGATGGAAAAAAATATTTCATGCAAGCTACAGCCAAAAGAAAGCAGGTGTAGCAATATTAATCTCAGATAAAATAGACTTCAAATGCAGGGATGTTTTGAGAGACAAAGAAGGCCACTACATACTAATAAAAGGGGCAATTCAGCAAGAAGAAATAACAATCGTAAATGTCTATGCACCCAATCAAGGTGCCACAAAATACATGAGAGAAACATTGGCAAAACTAAAGGAAGCAATTGATGTTTCCACAATAATTGTGGGAGACTTCAACACATCACTCTCTCCTATAGATAGATCAACCAGACAGAAGACCAATAAGGAAATTGAAAACCTAAACAATCTGATAAATGAATTAGATTTAACAGACATCTACAGGACATTACATCCCAAATCACCAGGATACACATACTTTTCTAGTGCTCACGGAACTTTCTCCAGAATAGATCATATGCTGGGACATAAAACAAGCCTCAATAAATTTAAAAAGATTGAAATTATTCAAAGCACATTCTCTGACCACAATGGAATACAATTAGAAGTCAATAACCATCAGAGACTTAGAAAATTCACAAATACCTGGAGGTTAAACAACACACTCCTAAACAATCAGTGGGTTAAAGAAGAAATAGCAAGAGAAATTGCTAAATATATAGAGACGAATGAAAATGAGAACACAACATACCAAAACCTATGGGATGCAGCAAAAGCAGTGCTAAGGGGGAAATTTATAGCACTAAACGCATATATTAAAAAGGAAGAAAGAGCCAAAATCAAAGAACTAATGGATCAACTGAAGAAGCTAGAAAATGAACAGCAAACCAATCCTAAACCAAGTAGAAGAAAAGAAATAACAAGGATTAAAGCAGAAATAAATGACATAGAGAACAAAAAAACAATAGAGAGGATAAATATTACCAAAAGTTGGTTCTTTGAGAAGATCAACAAGATTGACAAGCCCCTAGCTAGACTGACAAAATCAAAAAGAGAGAAGACCCATATAAACAAAATAATGAATGAAAAAGGTGACATAACTGCAGATCCTGAAGAAATTAAAAAAATTATAAGAGGATATTATGAACAACTGTATGGCAACAAACTGGATAATGTAGAAGAAATGGACAATTTCCTGGAAACATATGAACAACCTAGACTGACCAGAGAAGAAATAGAAGACCTCAACCAACCCATCACAAGCAAAGAGATCCAATCAGTCATCAAAAATCTTCCCACAAATAAATGCCCAGGGCCAGATGGCTTCACAGGGGAATTCTACCAAACTTTCCAGAAAGAACTGACACCAATCTTACTCAAACTCTTTCAAAACATTGAAAAAAATGGAACACTACCTAACTCATTTTATGAAGCTAACATCAATCTAATACCAAAACCAGGCAAAGATGCTACAAAAAAGGAAAACTACCGGCCAATCTCCCTAATGAATATAGATGCAAAAATCCTCAACAAAATACTTGCAAATCGAATCCAAAGACACATTAAAAAAATCATACACCATGACCAAGTGGGGTTCATTCCAGGCATGCAAGGATGGTTCAACATAAGAAAATTAATCAATGTATTACAACACATTAAAAACTCGAAAGGGAAAAATCAATTGATCATCTCAATAGATGCTGAAAAAGCATTTGACAAAATCCAACATCCCTTTTTGATAAAAACACTTCAAAAGGTAGGAATTGAAGGAAACTTCCTCAACATGATAAAGAGCATATATGAAAAACCCACAGCCAGCATAGTACTCAATGGTGAGAGACTGAAAGCCTTCCCTCTAAGATCAGGAACAAGACAAGGATGCCCGCTGTCACCACTGTTATTCAACATTGTGCTGGAAGTGCTAGCCAGGGCAATCCGGCAAGACAAAGAAATAAAAGGCATCCAAATTGGAAAAGAAGAAGTAAAACTGTCATTGTTTGCAGATGATATGATCTTATATCTAGAAAACCCTGAGAAATCAACGATACAGCTACTAGAGCTAATAAACAAATTTAGCAAAGTAGCGGGATACAAGATTAATGCACATAAGTCAGTAATGTTTCTATATGCTAGAAATGAACAAACTGAAGAGACACTCAAGAAAAAGATACCATTTTCAATAGCAACTAAAAAAATCAAGTACCTAGGAATAAACTTAACCAAAGATGTAAAAGACCTATACAAAGAAAACTACATAACTCTACTAAAAGAAATAGAAGGGGACCTTAAAAGATGGAAAAATATTCCATGTTCATGGATAGGAAGGCTAAATGTCATTAAGATGTCAATTCTACCCAAACTCATCTACAGATTCAATGCAATCCCAATCAAAATTCCAACAACCTACTTTGCAGACTTGGAAAAGCTAGTTATCAAATTTATTTGGAAAAGGAAGATGCCTCGAATTGCTAAAGACACTCTAAAAAAGAAAAACGAAGTGGGAGGACTTACACTCCCTGACTTTGAAGCTTATTATAAAGCCACAGTTGCCAAAACAGCATGGTACTGGCACAAAGATAGACATATAGATCAATGGAATCGAATTGAGAATTCAGAGATAGACCCTCAGATCTATGGCCGACTGATCTTTGATAAGGCCCCCAAAGTCACCGAACTGAGCCATAATGGTCTTTTCAACAAATGGGGCTGGGAGAGTTGGATATCCATATCCAAAAGAATGAAAGAGGACCCCTACCTCACCCCCTACACAAAAATTAACTCAAAATGGACCAAAGATCTCAATATAAAAGAAAGTACCATAAAACTCCTAGAAGATAATGTAAGAAAACATCTTCAAGACCTTGTATTAGGAGGCCACTTCCTAGACTTTACACCCAAAGCACAAGCAACAAAAGAGAAAATAGATAAATGGGAACTCCTCAAGCTTAGAAGTTTCTGCACCTCAAAGGAATTTCTCAAAAAGGTAAAGAGGCAGCCAACTCAATGGGAAAAAATTTTTGGAAACCATGTATCTGACAAAAGACTGATATCTTGCATATACAAAGAAATCCTACAACTCAATGACAATAGTACAGTCGGCCCAATTATAAAATGGGCAAAAGATATGAAAAGACAGTTCTCTGAAGAGGAAATACAAATGGCCAAGAAACACATGAAAAAATGTTCAGCTTCACTAGCTATTAGAGAGATGCAAATTAAGACCACAATGAGATACCATCTAACACCGGTTAGAATGGCTGCCATTAAACAAACAGGAAACTACAAATGCTGGAGGGGATGTGGAGAAATTGGAACTCTTATTCATTGTTGGTGGGACTGTATAATGGTTCAGCCACTCTGGAAGTCAGTCTGGCAGTTCCTTAGAAAACTAGATATAGAGCTACCATTCGATCCAGCGATTGCACTTCTCGGTATATACCCGGAAGATCGGAAAGCAGTGACACGAACAGATATCTGCACGCCAATGTTCATAGCAGCATTATTCACAATTGCCAAGAGATGGAAACAACCCAAATGTCCTTCAACAGATGAGTGGATAAATAAAATGTGGTATATACACACGATGGAATACTACGCGGCAGTAAGAAGGAACGATCTGGTGAAACATATGACAACATGGATGAACCTTGAAGACATAATGCTGAGCGAAATAAGCCAGGCACAAAAAGAGAAATATTATATGCTACCACTAATGTGAACTTTGAAAAATGTAAAACAAATGGTTTATAATGTAGAATGTAGGGGAACTAGCAGTAGAGAGCAATTAAGGAAGGGGGAACAATAATCCAAGAAGAACAGATAAGCTATTTAACGTTCTGGGGATGCCCAGAAATGACTATGGTCTGTTAATTTCTGATGGATGTAGTAGGAACAAGTTCACTGAAATGTTGCTATATTATGTAACTTTCTTGGGGTAAAGTAGGAACATGTTGGAAGTTAAGCAGTTATCTTAGGTTAGTTGTCTTTTTCTTACTCCCTAGCTATGGTCTCTTTGAAATGTTCTTTTATTGTATGTTTGTTTTCTTTTTAACTTTTTTTTTCATACAGTTGATTTGAAAAAAGAAGGGAAAGTTAAAAAAAAAAAAAAGAAAAGAAAAAAGACAAACAAGGAAAAAAAAAAAAAAAAGATGTAGTGCCCCCTTGAGGAGCCTGTGGAGAATGCAGGGGTATTCCCCTACCCCACCTCCATGGTTGCTAACATGACCACAGACATAGGGGACTGGTGGTTTGATGGGTTGAGCCCTCTACCATAAGTTTTACCCTTGGGAAGACGGTTGCTGCAAAGGAGAGGCTAGGCCTCCCTGTATTTGTGCCTAAGAGTCTCCTCCTGAATGCCTCTTTGTTGCTCAGATGTGGCCCTCTCTCTCTGGCTAAGCCAACTTGAAAGGTGAAATCACTGCCCTCCCCCCTACGTGGGATCAGACACCCAGGGAAGTGAATCTCCCTGGCAACGTGGAATATGACTCCCGGGGAGGAATGTAGACCCGGCATCGTGGGATGGAGAACATCTTCTTGACCAAAAGGGGGATGTGAAAGGAAATGAAATAAGCTTCAGTGGCAGAGAGATTCCAAAACGAGCCGAGAGATCACTCTGGTGGGCACTCTTACGCACACTTTAGACAACCATTTTTAGGTTCTAAAGAATTGGGGTAGCTGGTGGTGGATACCTGAAACTATTAAACTACAACCCAGAACCCATGAATCTCGAAGACAGTTGTATAAAAATGTAGCTTATGAGGGGTGACAGTGGGATTGGGAATGCCATAAGGACCAAACTCCACTTTGTCTAGTTTATGGATGGATGTGTAGAAAAGTAGGGGAAGCAAACAAACAGACAAAGGTACCTAGTGTTCTTTTTTACTTCAATTGCTCTTTTTCACTCTAATTATTATTCTTGTTATTTTTGTGTGTGTGCTAATGAAGGTGTCAGGGATTGATTTAGGTGATGAATGTACAACTATGTAATGGTACTGTAAACAATCGAAAGTACAATTTGTTTTGTATGACTGCGTGGTATGTGAATATATCTCAATAAAATGATGATTAAAAAAAAAAACAAAAACAAAAAAAAAAAAAGAAAAAAAAAAAAAAGATAAGGAATCAGTGAGAAACTAGAAGGGACAAAATGTAGGGGGAAAAAGTATTTGGGAGAGCCAGGAAACAGGTGCCCTCTTTTATGTGCCCCCTTCTTGGATCCCAGCCCTTCTTTAGCACCCCCAGCTCCAAAAATTAGTTAATTAATTTGTTAATTAATTCTGCAGTTGAGGCTGGGTTGAGTCCCCCTTCTTGCCCTCAGCATATTGTTGTTTTTTTCCTTTCAGGGAACCAGCTGCAAGACAGTCCATGGGTCTGGGTGGGGAGGGGCACCAGACCCCTGGTCGAGGTAGCTTACAAAATTTGCTTTGATCTCAGCTTTAACTCAGGTTCAAAACTTGTGTATGATGTGTGACTGGTCACTGGAGACCCCCAAAACACTGTTTCATACAATTCTTGGATAATTACCAGCAGCTCTAGAGGGAAGACTAAATTCCATGCCTCACAACTCTGCCATCTTGCCATGCCCCCCCCCCCCAAATTTTTACATTTTTAAAGAAAAGAACTGTCAAGTCAGAATTCTATATCCAGCTAAAATAGTCATCAGGTGTGAAAGCAGAATAAAGACATTTTCAGACAAAGGAAAACTAAGAGAAATGCAAGAGTGTATTCACACTGAATGGAAATGATACTAGAGGAAAACTTGGATTTCAGAAATCAAGAAATCACAAAAGAAACAGTAAATATCTATGTGAATGTAAGAGATTATTAACTTCCTCCTAACTGTAAAATATGGATGATTATTGAAAGCAAAAATTGTAACATTGCTGGCAGGGTTTTTAATGTATCTAAATTTAATACATGTAGTAACTACTGTATTAATGGTTGGGAGAGATGTTAAACAGACTCATTGATTGTAAGCTTTCTACCTTTTACATGAAGTGGAACAAGGTTAGCTCTATTGTGAAAGGCAAGGCTTGTATATTGTAATTCCTAGAGCAATCACCAAAAATAATACAAGGAGACTTAGCCAAAAAGCCAATAAAATAATTGATATGAAATACTAAAAAAACACTCATGTAATTCAAATGGAGGCTGGAAAGGGGACAAACAGATAACATATAATAAAATGATACTCTAAATCCAGTTTTATCAATAATTACATTAAATGTTAATGGTCTATCCCCTGAGGAACTGGGGAGAAATGCAGAAATGTTGGACTTCCCCACCAGGGTTATTGCTGATATTCTCACTAACATTGAGGACTACCAATTTGGTGATCTGAGCCCTTGATCTGGGGGCTTTCCATTGTGAGGCTTGTTGCTGCAAAGGAGAAGCTAAGCCTATTATAATTGTGACTGAGTCTCCTCTAGAGAACCTCTTTGTTGTTCAGATGTGACCCTCCTCTCTAAGCCCACTCAGCAGGTGAATTCACTGCCCTCCCCCTTACATGTGACCTGACTCCCAAGCGTGTGAATCTCCCTGGCAACATGGGACATGACTCCTGGGGATGAGCCTGGACCCTACATTGTGTGTTTGAGAAAGACTTCTGGACCAAAAGGGGGAAGAGAAATGAAACAAAATAAAGTTTCAGTGGCTGAGAGATTTCAAATGGAGTTGAGGTCACTCTGGAGGGCATTCTTATGGGCTATATAGATATTTCTTTTTAGTTTTCACTGTATTGGAACTGCAACCCAGTGTCCTTGATTCTTGAAGATGATTGTGTGACTGTGTTGCTTGTGTAGTGTGACTGTGTGATTGCGAAAACCTTGTGGCTCATAGTCCCTTCATCCAGTGTATGGACACATGAGTGGAAAAATGGGGACAAAAATTATATGAAGAATAGTGTGGGGTGAAGGGGACAGAAAGTTTTGGGTGTTCTTTTTTGCTTTTATTTATTTATTTACTTACTTATTTATTTATTGGAGTAAGGAAAAGTTTCAAAAATTGATTCTGGTGATGAATGCACAACTGTATGATGGTCCTGTTAATAATTGATTGCACATTGTGGATGATTGTAGGGTGTATAACTATATCTCAATAAAACTGTATTTTAAAAAAGTAAATGAACAATAGGGGATGAGGAGGGGTATGGAATGTTTTGGATGTTCTTTTTTACCTTAATTTTTATTCTTATTTTTTTTTTGAATAATGAAAATATTCAAAGATTGATCATGGTGATGAATGCACAACTATGTGATGATACTGTGAACTGATTGTACACTTTGGATGATTGTACGGTATGTGAATATATCTCAATAAAATTGCATTAAAAAAATGTTGATGGCCTAACACTCCAGAGCCAAGCATGAAATCACTAGAGAATTTAGGCACTTGAGAATACTTTGAATTAAGACAACAAAAATATGACATCAAAATTTATGGGATGCAGCTAAGCATTGCTCAGAGGGAAACTTAAAGCTTTAAATGATTACATCAGAAAAGAAAAAAAAGCACAGAAAACCATGAACTTAAGTTCTATCTCATAAGACTGGGGGGAGGGGGACAGCAAATTAAAGCTAAAGTAAGTAAAAGGAAGAAAAAATTTATAAAAACAGAAATCAATGAAATAGATAATAAAGAAAAATAAAGCCAAAAGCTGTTTTTTTTTTAAATACCAACAAAATTGGCAAACCTCTAGCTTGACTAATTAAGAAAAAAGAATACAATAATCAATATCAGCAATCTTATCCCAACAAATTCCACAGATATTTATATAATGTTTAAAATTAATGCAAAGAGGAGGCAGGGCAAGATGGAGGAGTGTTGAGATCTAAATTGTAGTTACTCCTCTGGGGCAGTTGGTAGAATGCCAGGAACTGTGTGGACCAGGCACTGCAGAGGAATTTAAGATTGGACAAACTTCATACAACACTCATGAATGTGTGGAATAGCTGAGATCAGTGAAATCTGTAAGTTCTTGTGGCCAGGGGACCTGCACTCCTCCCTGCCAGGCACAATCCCAAGGGAGGAGGGGCTGTCAGGGCTGGGAACCAAGAGGGAGAATGAAAGCTGCAACCATAGATAAACTGAGAGCAGACACTGGAAAACCTGGGAACAGTCAGCCCAGTGGAGAGAAGATAGGACTAGCAAAACAGCAAAAAAATAGAAAACAAAATAAAAACAGAGACTTTTTGGAGTCAGGTGAACACAATACAGAGAAGGGCAGGGCTCAAAGAGAATCAGACACATATGCAAATCCAGGGAGAGAGAGCCCTGGTCTGAAAAGCCAGCCTTGCTGCTTTCTTGATTGCTCCTTAATCACCCTCAACAACTGGTCTTTTAGCATTTCAATAGCCCATTAGATCTGCAAGGACTGTAAATAGTCCATACTGGGCCCTTCCTTTTTTTAAAAAATTTTTTTCTCTTTTTCTAAAACAATTATTCCAAGAAGCCCACTACAGAAAGCCTCAAAGACTTGCAATTTGGGTCTAGGCAAGAGCAGAGCTAAGATAGCTCTGAGAGACAAAGCAATAAGTCTAGTGGCAGAGAAAATTTGCTAAACACCATAACTTCCCAGCCCTTTCGGGAACTCAGATCCCAGGGGTTGGAATTCATTAACTAGCTTCAGTCAGCCACAACCCCAACAGGGTCAGGGTCACTGGGAGAACAAAAGGCTCCATGCCTCCTGACACTGTGGGGGAACTGCAGGCTGGCAAGCACCATCTGCTGAACAGCATAGGAGAAGCACAGAGTCTAAAAGCCTCATAGGACAGTCTCATTTTCAAGGAAACTCCATACCCTCATCCTGAGACCTGGGCCTCTCTGGACTAGGAAAACCTGACTGGGGCTGACCATATCTGAGATTACCACACAAAAAGGCTACACAGAGGCAGGGCAAGAAACAGAAAAACAAGAGGTGAAAAACTCTGATCAACTAAACAGAATCTAAGTTAAAGGTCTAGAATAAGCTGAACTAAACACCAAAGGTTAGAGAACAAAGCCAATCCACAAGAAAATCCTAGGCATAAGGGTGAAAACAAGCTCCAGAATAAACTAATCAAGAAAGTCAGATGCCTAGACAGCTTAAGATAATGAGCCATACTAGGAAACATGAAAATATGGACCAGCCAAAGGAACAAACTAATAGTTCAACTGAGATACAGGAGTTGAAGCAACTAATGCTAAATCAATTCAATAAGCAGAAGGAAGAACCAATTGGGGATGTTCAAACAAGTCTAAATCAATTCAAAAATCAAGTCAATGAACTGAGGGAGACATAGCAAAAGAGATGAAGGATATAAGAAGGACCATGGATGGCCATAAGGAAGAGTTCATAAACTTGAAAAAACAAATGACAGAACTTATGTGAATGAAGGGAATAATGGAGGAGATGAAAAAGACAATGGAGGGATACAACAGTAGATTTGAAAAGGCAGAAGAAAGGATCAGTGAATTGGAAGACCAGACATCTGTATTCACACACATGAAAGAACAGCTGGTGAAAAGAATGGAAAAATATGAACAGGGCTTTAGGGAACTGAGTGGCAATGTGAAATACACAAACATATGTGTTATGGGTGTCTCAGAGGGAGAAGAGAGGGGGAAAGGTGCAGAAAGAATAACAGAAGAAATAATCACTGAAAATTTCCCAACTCTTATGAAAGACAGAAAATTACAGATTCAAGAAGTACACTGCAGCTCAAACAGAATAGACCCCAATAGACATACTCTAAGACACTTACTGATCAGATTGTCCAATGTCAAAGACAGAGAGAGAATTCTGAAAGCAGCAAGAGAAAAGCAATCCATCACATACAAGGGAAGCTCAATAAGACTACATACAGATTTCTCCACAGAAACCATGGAGGCAAGAAGATGGTGGTATGTTATTTAGCATACTGAAAGAGAAGAACTGCCAATCAAGAATTCTATATCTGGCAAAACTGTCCTTCGAAAATGAGGGAGGAGGAGGCGGGTGGCTGAGGGGGTGGCTGGCGGCACCCATAGTGGTGGCAGCGGTGGTGGCGACCCAAGCCAGGGCGCAGTGAGAAGTGAGTTGGGGGGCCAGAGGGACACATTTCTAATTCCCAACTATGAGCCTGGAGTTTGTAGATGGGGCTGCTGGGTGGTGCCTGTGGCTGAGGGGAAAGAGCAGTGGTGGGCATAGGGGAGTGGCAGCGGCAGCATGGAGGTGGCCAAGGTGCAAGCCGCAGCCATGAAGCAAGTGTTGGATAACCTTACGGAGCTGCCCTCATCTATGGGAGCAGAAGAAATATATCTAATTTTCCTCAAGGGGATTATGGAGAATCCTATTGTGAAATCACTTGCTTAAGTATTGAAAAAGTTCAAAAATTGTGGTGATGAATGCACAGCTGTATGATGATACTGTGAACAATTGATTATACACTTTGGATGATTGTATGGCTCATGAGAGGCTAGAAGATTCAAAACTAGAAGCTGTCAGTGACAATAATTTGGAATTAGTGAATTAATTTCTTGAAGATATCACTCCTGTAATAAATGTGGATGAAAATATGGCAGAACTAGTTGGTATACTCAAAGAGCCTCACTTCCAGTCACTCTTGGAGGCCCATGATATTGTGGCATCAAAGTGTTATGACTACCTCCATCAAGCCCAGAAATTAATAATTCTATCAATAATCAGTTTTTACCAGTAGATTCTACTCATATTCTTGGTATTCACAAAAGAGCTGGGGAGCCATTGGGCATAACATTTAGGGTTGAAAATAATGATCTGGTAATTGCTCGAATCCTTCATGGAGGAATGACAGATCGACAAGTTCTCCTTCATGTGGGAAATATCATTAAAGAAGTCAATGGCCATGAGGTTGGAAACAATCCAAGGGAGTTAAAAGAGTTACAGAAAAACATTAGTGGAAGTATCCCCCTAAAATTTTTACCAAGCTATAGAGATACCATTACTCCTCAATAGAGTTGCAGCAATGTGGAGAGGTACCCAGCACACACCTGTCAGGTATTTGTAAGATGTCATTTTGACTATAATCCATACAATGATAACCTGATACCCTGCAAAGAAGCAGGATTGAAGTTTTCAAAAGGAGGAATTCTTCAGATTGTAAACAGAGAAGACACAAATTGGTAGCAGGCTAGCCACATAAAAGAGGGAGGAAGTGCTGGTCTCATTCCAAGCCAGTTCCTGGGAGAGAAGAGAAAGGCATTTGTTAGAAGAGAATGGGACAATTCAGGACCTTTTTGTGGAACGATAGGTAGCAAAAAAAAAAGAAAGAAAGAAAAAGATGATGTATTTCACCATCAGAAATGTAGAATTTTATTGTCATGAAATCCAGATACATGAAGAGGTAGCCAAAATGCCCCCCTTCCAGAGAAAGACATTAGTACTGATAGAAACCCAAGGTGTGGGCAGAAGAAGCTTGAAAAACAGGTTCATAGTATTGAATCCCACTAGATTTGGAACTACAGTGCCATTTACTTCATGGAAACCAAGAGAAGATGAAAAAGATGGACAGGCATACAAATTCGTGTCACAATCTGAAATGGAAGCAGATATTAAGGCTGGAAAGTATTTGGAACATGGAGAATTTGAGGGAAATCTCTGTGGAACCAAGATAGATTCTATTCTTGAAGCTGTCCAAACTGGAAGAACTTGTATTTTGGAGGTCAACCCACAAGCACTGAAAGTATTGAGGACAGCAGAGTTCATGCTCTATGTTGTATTTATTGCTGCCACAGAACTGGAGACATTATGTGCCATGCACAAAGCTGTGGTGGATGCTGGAATCACCACCAAGCTTTTGACAGACTCCGACCTGAAGAAAACAGTTGATGAAAGTGCATGGATTCAGAGAGCATACAACCACTATTTTTCTAGACTGTCATAAATGACAGTCTAGAAAAAGCCTTTGAGAAATTATAAACTGCCATAGAGAAACTGAGATTGGAACCACAGTGGGTCCCAATAAGCTGGGTTTACTGATAATTCAGTAAGGTTAACAATTAAAATAAAACTTTTAAAGAGTGACTGCAACAAATAAACATTTTACTGAGAAAATACATGCAGAGATAGAACATATCTGCCAAGTTCAGGCATTTTTATTGTATAGACTGAAATAACAGTATACTATTCTAAATTTTTATATAAAATGTGGTTGGGAAAGTGTACTAATATATAATTTATCTAAATTTTTCTAACGTTTTACAGATAATCTTTCTATTCATATCATATAAAGAAATGCATTGAAAAAAAAATGAGGGAGAGAGTAAAATATTTTCAGACAAACAGACATTGAGAGAATTCATCAATATGAGACCAGCACTACACAAAATATTAAAGGGAGTGCCACAGACTGATAGGAAAGGACAGGAGAAAGAGGTTTGAAGAAGAGTGTAGAAATGAAGATTATCAGGAAGGGAAAAAAGAGAGAGAGGAAAAAATAAGACCTGACATAAAATCCAAAAGACAAAATGGTAGAAGAAAGAACTGCCCTTACAGTAATAACACTAAATGTTAATGGATTAAACTCCACAATAAAAAGACACAGACTGGCAGAATGGATTAAAAAACAGGACCCATCTATAATACGCTGTATACAAGAAACTCACCTTTGCAAAAGGACAAAGATAGACTGAAAGTGAAAGGTTGGAAAAAGATATTTCATGCAAACAGCAACCAGAAAAATGCAGGAGTAGCTATATTAATATCAGACAAATTAGATTTCAAAAGTAAAACAGTTAAAAGAGACCAAGAAGAACACTATATATTAATAAAAGGGTCAAATCATCAAGAAAACATAACAATCATAAATATTTATTCACCAAGCCAGAGTGCCCCAAAATTCATGAGGCAGACACTGAGAACATTGAAAGGAGAAGTAGATAACTCCACAATAGTTATTGGAGACTTCAATACACCGCTCTCATCAATGGATAGAACATCTAGACAGAAGATCAACAAGGAAATGGAGATGTTGAATTGTATGATAAAAGAACTAGGTTTGACAGACATTTGTAGAACACTACACCCCACAACAGCAGGATACACATTCTTCTCGAGTGCTCATGGTACATTTTCTAGGATAGAGCACATTCTGGGTCACAAAGCAAGCCTCAACAAATTTAAAAATGTTGATATTATAAAAAACACTATCTCAGATCATAATGGAATGAAGTTGAAAATAAATAACAGGCAGAAGACTGTAAAATTCACAAATATATGGATACTAAACAACACACTCACAGAAAACCAGTGGGTAAAGGAAGACATTACAGGAGAAATACCTCAAGGCAAATGACAATGAAAACACAACATATCAAAACTTAGGAGATGCAGCAAAGGTGGTGCTGTGAGGGAAATTTATTGCCTTAAATGCTTATATTAAAAGAGAAGAGAGAGCAAAAATTGAGGAATTAACTGTCCACCTGGAGGAACTAGAGAAAGAACAGCAAACAAACCTCAGAGCAAACAGAAGGGAAGAAATAACAAAGATTCTGAAATAAATGAAACAACAGAGAGAATCAACAAAACCAGAAGCTGGTTCTTCAAGATAATCAACAAAACCAGAAGCTGGTTCTTCAGGAAAATCAACAAAATTGATGGACCTTAGCTAAGCTAACAAAAAAAAAGAAAAAGAGAGAGAGAGAGAGAGAGAGAGCAGATGCAAATAAATGCAATCAGAAATGGGAAAGGAAACATAACTACCGACCCTGCAGAAATAAAGGAGATAATGAGAAGATACTATGAGCAACTATATGCTAATAAACTGGACAACTTAAATGAAATGGCCAACTTCCTAGAAAAGCATAAACAACCAACATTGACCCAAGAAGAAATAGAGGACCTCAAGAAACCAATCACAAGCAAAGACATTGAGTCAGTCATCAAAAAGCTCCCAAAAAAGAAAAGCCTAGGACCAGATGGCTTCACATGTGAATTCTACCAAGCATTCAAGAAAGAATTAATACCAATCCTGCTCAAAATCTTCAAAAAAATTGAAAAGGAGGGAAAGCTACCCAACTCATTCTATGAAGCCAACATCACCCTAATACCAAAATCAGACAAAGATACTACAAAAACAGAAAATTATAGACCAATCTCTTTAATGAATATAGATGCAAAAATCCTCACCAAAATACTCAGAAATCAAATCCAGCAGCACAATAAAAGAATTATATACCATGACCAAGTGGGGTTTACTCCAGGTATGCAAGGCTGGTTCAACAAAAAAAATCAATTAATGTAATACACCACATCAATAAATCAAAGCAGAAGAACCACTTGACCATCTTGATCAATGCAGAAAAGGTATTTGACAAAATTCAACATCTTTTCTTGATGAAAACATTTCAAAGGATAGGAATAGAAGGGAATTTTCTCAATATGACAAAGGCAATATATGAAAAACCCACAGCTAACACTGTACTCAATGGGGAGAGACTGAAAGCTTTCCCTCTAAGATCTGGAACAAGACAGGGATGCCCACTGTCACCATTGTTATTCAACACTGTGCTGGAAGTGCTAGCTAGAGCATTCAGGCAAGAAATAGAAATAAAATGCATCCAAATTGGAAAGGAAGAAGTAAAACTTTCACTGTTTGCAGATGACATGATTCTATACATAGAAAATCCAGGAAAATCTACAGCAAAGCTATTAGAGCTAATCAATGATTACAGCAAAGTGGCAGGCTACAAGATAAACATGCAAAAATCTGTAGTTTTCTTATACACAAGTAATGTGCAACAAGAGGAAGAAATTTTTAAAAATTCTGTTTACAGTAGCAACCAAAAGAACCAAGTATTTAGGAATAAACTTAATGAAGGCCACAAAGGACCTATACAAAGGAAATTACAAGAAACTGCTAAAAGAAATTGTATAGTACCTAAAAAAATGGAAGAACATACTGTGTTCTTGTATTGGAAGACTAAATATAATTAAGATTTCAACTCTATCTAAACTGATTTATAGATTCAATGCAATACTAATTAAAATCCCAACATCTTACTTTGCAGAAATAGAAAAACTAATAACCAAATTTATTTGGAATGGCAAGGTGCCCCAAAGAGCCAAAAATATCTTGAGAAAGAGGAACAAAGTGGGAGGTCTCACACTACCTGACTTTAAAGCATACTACAGAGCTACGGTGGTCAAAACTGCATACTACTGACATAAAGCTAGATATACCAATCAATGGAATTGAATTCAGTGTTCAGAAATAGGCCTTCTCATCTACAGACAATTGATCTTTGATAAGGCAGTCAGGCCAAAGCAACTGGGACAGAGAAGCCTCTTCAATAAGTAGTATTTGGAGAACTGGATATCTATATCCAAAAGAATAAAAGAGGACTCCTATCTCACACGTTATACAAATATTAACTCAAAATGGATCAAAAGCCTAAATTTTAGTGCTAAGACCATAAGACTCTCAGAAGAAAATGTAGGGCTATTTCTTAAAGGTCCTGTGATAGGAGGTTGTTTCCTAGACCTTACACCCAAAGGGCGAGCAATAAAAGAATAAATAGATAAATGAGACCTCCTCAAAATTAAACACTTTTGTACATCAAAGGACTTCGTCAGAAAGGTAAAAAGGCAGGCTATGCAATGGGAGACAATATTTGGAAGCTACATATCAGATAAGGGTTTAATGTCCAGAATATATAAAGGGATCCTACAAGTCAACAAGAGAAAGACAACCCAATTTGAAAATGGGCAAAAGACATGGAAAGACACTTTTCTGAAGAGGAAATACAAATGGCTCAAAAACGTATGAAAAGATGCCCAACTTCACTGGATATTAGGGAAATGCAAATCAAAAACACAATGAGATATCATCTCACACCTACCAGAATGGCCATTATCAAAAAAAAAACAGAAAATTACAAGTGCTGGAGAGGTTGTGGAGAAAGACACACTTATTCACTGTTGGTGGGAATGTAGAATGCTGCAGACACTTTCGAAGGCCGAGTGGTGGTTCCTTAGGAAGCTACATATAGATTTCCCATATGACCAGCTATTCCATTACTAGGTATATACTCACAGGAACTGAAAATTAATCTCAAATGGATATTTTTAGACCAATGTTTATAGCAACATTATTCATGATTACCAAGAGATGGAAACAGCCCAAATGTCCATCAATGGAAAAGTAGATGAACAAACTGTGCTATATACTAATGAAATATTATGCAGCTGTGAGACAGAACAAAGTCACAGAACATAGAATAATGTGGATGAACTTTGAGGACGTTATGTTGAGCAAGGATAGCCAGAAACAAAAGGACAAATACTGTTTGATCTCACTAATATGAACTAACATTAATGAGCAGTCTTTGAGAGTTACACAGGCTACCAGGAGATAGAAAGAGGGTAGAGATCAGGCATTTGAAGCTGAAGGACTACAGAAATATTCAGCAGGATTGACTGTATAGATCCAGAAATAGATAGCATAATACTGTGTAATGGTAGCACAATATTGTAAGTACATGGAACAAAGATGTCTGTGAGTAAAGCTAAAAGAGGTGGGATGGGGGACGTATGACACCAGAGGTAACGATAAATGATGAAGACTGGGACTGTATAACTTGGTAAAAACTGGAGTGGCCAATGACTGTTGCTAAGTGTACAAATCTAAAAACATTCTCACATGTGGGAGAACAAAAGAATGTCAACCACCCAAAGTGTTGAAAATGGGATGGTATTTGGAAAAAAACATAATCAAAGCAAACTGGAGTCTATGGTCAACAGTAACATTATTTGCTTCCAGTAAAAGTAACAAAGTCAATATACCAAAGTTAAATGTGTATGAGGGGGCGATATAAGGGGGGGATATGGGATTCTTGGTAGTGGCGTTGTTTTCTTTCCTTACTGTTATATTGTATTGTATGACATTTTTATTTTTATTTTTATTTTCTTTTGTATTATTCACCAAAAAAACACTTTTTCACAATAATCAATATGTTCAAGTGCTGACTGTGGTGATAAATGTACAACTATGTGATGATGCCATGAACAACTGATTGTACACTGTGGATGGTTGTATGTTAGATGAATGTATCTATAAGATTGCAGGAAAAAAATATAAATAGAGGTAAAATTGCTGGAGAAAACATGGAGAGAGGGATGTACCTATTTACTGTAGATGAGGAAGCAGAATGGTGTAGACTTTCTGGAGGTCACTGTGGTGTCTCCACAAGAAACTAAGTATGTGGGGCCATAAGGTCCTACAACCTCATTATTGAGTATGTATTTGGAAGATCTGAGAGTAGAGACATGAATGGACATTTGCACACTGGTGTTTATGGAAGCAGTATTCATGACTTGCAATGGGTGGGGGTGGCCTAAGGGTACACTGACTGACGAACAGAATGCTGAACCATGGTGTGTGCATACAATGGAATATTGAGCAACTATGAGAAGGAGTGAAGCTGTGAGACACACAATGAGGTGAATGGATCTGTAAACAGCATGTTGAGCGAAGTACACCAGGAACAAAGGCAAACACTATAATGCCTCACCAATATGGACTAACTACAATGTGTAAACTCAGAATTATATGTTAGAGCACAGCCTAACAGGGAAATGATTATTGTAATGGTCCCTAGATTGTAAGGAATAGTCAAATCTATTCCTGAATTGTAATGGCTATCTCCAAACTCTGAGATGCTGATTCTTTAGTGTATAACTTGACTGGCCTCTGGAACATTGGGTATCTGTGTTACACATGAAACTCAGAGCTAGAGCTGGGCGGATATGAATATCAGTATTAATGCATACAGCAACTGTTAAAAAAAAAAAAAGGCTGAAATAGATCCCAGACTTCAGTTAGAGATACAAATAAAGCAGATCTGGTTAAGACTGGAGCAAATCGGTCCAAAGGGTAAAGGTTGAAACTGACTGTGTGTTAAAACTTCAACTTCCATGTGAGACCAAGGGAAGAGATGTTGATTTGGTGTAGGATCTATATTTTCTAAACAATATAACTTCTACAGTCAGTTTCTTCAAATACTACATTACATGGAACTTTGAATAGGAAGTGAGCTATGGTAGGTCTGTATAGATTAGAATGAAATAGCAACACATCCTAAAGTAATTTGGGTGGAGAATAAAAATATATATTCAGCCCCCCCCCCCCCCGAAGAGCTGGGGGAGGATGCAGAGGTGTTGAACTTCCTCACCTGGATTGTTGCTGATGTTCTCACAAACACTGGGGACTGATGGTTTGACATGCTGAGCCCTCTGTCTTGGGGCTGACCCCTATGAAGCTTGTTGCTGCAAGGAGAGGCTAAACCTGCTTATAACTGTGCCTAAGAGTCTCCCCCTGAGTGCCTCTTTGTTGCTCAGATATGGCCCTCTCTCTCTAACTAAGCCACCTTTGCAGGTGATCTCACTGCCCTCCCCCCTACATGGGACCTGACTCCCAGGGGTGTAAATCTCCCTGGCAATGCAGGATATGACTCCCAGGGATGAATATGGACCTGGCATCATGGGATTGAGAACATCTTCTTGACCAAAAGGGGGATGCAAAATGAAATGAAGCTTCAGTGGCTGAGAGATTTCAAATGGAGTCAAGAGGTCACTCTGGTGGACATTCTTACACACTATATAGATAACACTTTTTAGATTTTAATGTATTGGAATAGCCAGAAGTAAATACCTGAAACTACCAAACTCCAATCCAATAGCCTTGACTCTTGAGGACAATTGTATAACAGTGTAACTTACAAGGGGTGGCAATGTGACTGTGAAAACCTTGTGGATCGCACTCCCTTTATCCAGTGTATGGATGGATGAGTAGAAAAATGGGGACAAAACCTAAGTGAAAAATGGGGTGGGATGGGGGAATGATTTGGGTGTTCTTTTTTTATTTTTATTTTTTTATTCTTATTTGATTCTTTCTGGTATAAGGAAACTGTTCAAAAATAGATTGGGGTGATGAATGCATAACTATATGATGGTACTGTGAATAGTTGATTTGTACACCATGGATAATTGTATGGTATGTGAACATATCTCAATACAACTGAATTTTTTAAAAAAATAAAGAAATGGGGTCCTACAAAAAAAAATAATGCAAAAAGAATACTAAACAAGGTTATGCCAAGAAATTTAACAACTTAGAGAAATGGACAAATTTCTTGAAAAATACAGCTTACCAAATTATCACAATAAGAAACAAAAACTCTGAATATACCTCTATATCTATTGAGGAAATTGACTTTACCATCAAACCCATCCCCAAAAGAAAACTCCAGACCCAGATGATTTCATTAGGGAATTCTATCACACATCCAAGGAAGAAACACCACCAGCCTTACACAAACTTTTTCAGGAAACAGAGGAAAATGGGACACTGCACTATGCTGGCCTTATAAAAATGAGTTGGGCAAACCCTTATAACAAAACCTGAAAAATAATATAAAAGAAACAAAAAAGAAAATTATCCCTCACGAATATAGATGCAAAAAAAATCTTTAACAAAAATAATAGCAAATCAAAGTCTTGCACAAACATATTATGACCACGTAGGGTTTCTCTCAGGAGGGCAAAGTTGATTAAATATTCAAAAAGCAATGCAATTCACCATATTAATGTAATAACAGAGAAATATGATCAATTCAATAGATACAGAGAAAGCATTTGACAAAATTCAGCATCCATTCATGATAAAAAGTCTCAAACTAGCAACAGTAGGGAATTTCCTCAAATGAAAAATCTACAGCCAACATCATACTAAATTGTTTCCCCTTGAAAAGGCGAACAAGTCAAGGATGCCTGTTTTCACTGCTTCTATCCAACTTTGTACTGGAAATCCTAGTTATTGCAACAAGGCAAGAAAAGGAAATGAATAAAGATCAGAAAGGAAGAAGTAAAAATGTCCCTATCTGCAGATGATATGATTATTTACATAGAAAAATACCAGAAAATATTTAAAAAGCTACTAGAACTAATAAATGAATTTACAAGTTTGCAGGTCATGACATTAATAAGCAAAAATCAGTTGGATTCTTACGTATTCCTATAGTGTTTAAAATTCCATTTACAGTAGTGCTAAAAGACATAAAAGATCTAGTAATAAATCTAACAAAAGATGTCCAAGACTTCTACACTGAAAACTATAAAATATTGCTAAGAGTAATTAAGGAAGACCTGAACAAATGGACAGATGAACCCTGTCCTTAAATGGGAAGACACAATATTATTACAATGGAAATTCTCCCCTATTGATGTATAGATTCAACACATTCCCAATAAAAATTCTTAGTAGACTATTTTTTTTTAAATTGACAAGGTAATTCTAAAATTTATTTGGAAATACCAAAAAGTTAGAATAACCAAAGCAGTTTTTAAAACAGAAAATCAAAGTTGGATGACTTACCCCACTTTATTGCAGGACTTACTATAAAAGTACAGTAAGACAGTTTGGTTTTGGCAAGAAGATAGACACATAGATCAATGGAACAAAATGGGTTCCAGAAATACACCAACATACTTGTGGCCAGTGATCATTTCATTTTTAAAAAACTGCCAAAGCAATTCAGTAGGGAAAGGAAAGTCTTTTCAGCAAATGATGCTGGATCAACCGAATATCCATATGGAAAGAAAATGTACATTAACCTCTACCATACACAAAAATGAACATCAACCCTTACCATAAACAACAATGAAATAAAATGGATCAGACACCTAAGTGTAAAACTTAAAACTATTAAATTTCTGTAAGAAAAACATAGGGGAAAATTTTTATGACCATGGGCTAGACAAAGGATTCTCAGAACACAAAGGGCACAAACTGTAAAAGGAAAAAGAAAAAAAAAAGAAGAATTGGGCTTCATCAAAATTTAAAGCTTTTGTTCTTCGAAAGACATCATTAAATGATGAAAGGCAAGCCACCATGTGGGAGGGAAAACATCAGACAAAGAATTTGTATTGAAAATATATAAAGGTCTCTTACAACTCAGCAATAAGACAAAAAGCAATTAAAAATGGGCAAAATCCTTGAACAGTCATTTCACAAAAGAAGATATATATGTATAGCTAGAAGGAACATGAAATGATGCTCCATGTTCTCTGCAAACTTCAGGCAGGAATTTGTGAAAGTCATCAGGTGTGGGAAGTCTCAGCAGGCATTCACCCAAGACCTGTTTCTAATTCTCAGAGGACAACACACCACCTGACGTTCCAAATCAGATCCACACATACAAAGTCCTTAGAATGGGGTCTCCATGGCACCATGGGTCTTCCCAGACCTACCATTAGTTTCCATGTACCTGGACACCCAACTTCCATTTTCCTGTCCTTCCATGTAGAATGGTTTGCAGTTGCAGCTTCAGAACTTCAGGTTCCACCTCTGGGTGGAAACTTCATTCTTCCCACTGTTCTACTCTTTCAGACACCCTTCTTTTTGCCCTCATACACTTTCCTTTCTCAAAAACTTCTAACACTAAATTTGGTTTCTCAATACCTCAAGACTCTGTTTGTAGGTTTCTCTCTTGGGTTATGCTTCCCATTTTGTCTAGAACCCCTTTATTCTCATTCATGACCTTGAGGGCAGAAATTCATTCTTCAAGCCTTACTTTCTGTTCCGGTTTGCTAATTCTGCCATTAGGCAAAATACCAGAAATAGATTGGCTTTTATAAAGTGGATTTATTAGGTTCCAAATTTACAGTTCTAAGGCCAGAACAGTGTCTAAACTATGGCATCAACAAGAGGATACCTTCACTAAAGGAAGGCCGATGGCGTCCGGAACACCTCTGTCAGCTGGGAAGGCACATGGCTGGCGTCCGCTGTTCCTTTGCTCCTGGGTTGTGTTTCAAAATGTCTTTCTCCAAAATGTCTCTGGCCTTCTATATCTCTTAGCTTCTCCAGGGCAAACTCTGGGCTTCATCTCTTAGTTTCGCATCTCCAGATGTCCTTCTGTCTGCATTTCCAAGCATCTCCAAGCACCAGCAAGCATCTGGGTCTCCTGGCTTACATATTCCAGGGCATTTTCATCTCTCTGATCTCTGTGTGAGATCCCTTTAAAGGACACCAGTAAACTAATCAAGACTTACCTTGAATGGGCAGGGTCACATATCCATGGAAACATTCAATCAAGAGGTCATACCCTCGTCAAAAAGATTAATAACTCTGTCCCCACAAGACTGCATTAAAGAATACGGCTTTTCAGGGGTGACATAATATATCAAAACCGGCACAATTTCCCTGAACACAATCAGACCAGCTGATGTAACCAATATATCCTGGGATTGCTCTTGGAATGCCAGAAGTGAGAGACACTCTACACATCTCAGGAAGATTACCTGTTTCCATACTTCCTGACTTGGAGGTTTCAGTGGTTCTCACCTCTGGTTGCAGATTATAATTATCTGGGACCCCGCCTCAGAGATTAGCACTCCATTGGTCTGGGAGGGCCCCAGCAGGCAGGGGTGATTTTATTGTACAGCTAAGGTTAAGAGTTACCAGAAGATGAAAAATGATGATGAACAGCTTCCTCCTAGAACTTTCCACCCATTCCCCAAATCAGGCCAGTGACATCTCAGCACAGTGCTTTTATTCTGTGGCTTCCAGTGATTCCCCATCTCACCGCCATGCCCAATGGACTGCTGCTATTTCCAGACAGAAGGTACAGGCAAAGTAAGAGAGAAACGTGAGAAGAGAGTCCTCTTCCTTCCTTTCTTCAGAAATGCACAGCCCTCAATCATCAGTCTTCCCTGGACAATTTTGTTTATGCTCTTAATTGCCGTGGTGAGTCCATTCTTCTTAGACTGTCAGAGCTGAATTTCTGGAATGTCCATCAATGAAGTGGGCTCTAGCCAGCAAATAAACTTAGGGTCTTTTATGGACACATACAAGTTAGTGAATCAGGCCAGACCAGAAACTTAGCTCTCATCCTTGCTCTGCCACTATTAGCTGTGCACCCTCAGGAAGGCTTCTGCCTCTTCTAGACTCAGTTCCTCATCATCTAACAAGGACCAGATGACATCTCATCTCTCCCAGCTCTAAGGCTCTATGAGTCCTGGGTAGTTTGGAGGAACAAGTAACAGAACGGAAGGGGGCAGGAGACAAGGGAGACTTTTATTTGGCTAAATATAACCAATTATATTTTAAATTTATCTTGTGTTATCAGGTTTATGGTAGAGAGCATTAAATTTTTCTTGAATGCCTACCCCAACCCTCTAATTGGAATACCAAACAAACACGTATTTGCTCTATAGAATGACACATACAATGATAGAGAAATGATGGTACAGAGAGGGGGGTGATTGCCTCTTGGGGGAGGTGACCCCAAGTCTGAATTAACTGGAAATCTCTATGGCAGAGATGGTGACAAAATAAAACTTATCTTCAGCTGCTACCATGTTGATGCAATAAAAACATTTGGAATCTAAATTAAACTTGCATTGAACATACTGGCTTCTCCAATTCAATTCCTGCTTTTGAACACTTTCCAAAAGAAAAAAAAAAACTATTATGAACATACACTATGAACATATTTAGCCAATAAATACAACTTACAAATAATTGCAACTTACATGCAGTATCCAACAGGGATTTACAGTATTATAAAACTTGGGGGAGGGTATCCTGCCAAGTTCTCTGACAGGGATGATATGACACCATTTGCAGCTCTAGACCCACAAAAATCTGTTGGACAACATGGTCCCAGAGCTGCAGACTTTGGTGCTTGCTGATTTATTTACACAGCATAGAATTGAAGGAACTTTGTCAAAGCCAGCAGGTCCAGTATATGGGCTGTTGGTTATGCTATGTGGCCCCAACCTGCCCACTGCTTGTGAGAGAAAGGACTTGTTCTCCCTGCTCTAGTAGGGATACACAGCATAAACTGGACAGTTTGCCAGCACAGGTTCAAGGTTAGTACTTATATTTGGCTCTATTTAGTATCTAAAAAGTCTGTTCTATACATTCCAAAGTTACTTTAGAAATGTCAAAACTCAGCTGCACAGTCATTTTTCCATTAGGGTATCACAGCCACAGTGCCAGATACCAGACAATGTTATCAGCACCACATTAGAGGTAAGGGAGCAGACCTGGAAACCTGCCCCAGGGTATATGTGGTGATAACAGTAGAGCTTAGACAAGGACAAAACTGTCTTGATAATATTCCTTGATAATAGCCAAGCTCGCCTTGGCTAAAAAAGAAAAAAAAAAAAAAAAAAAGGATATCTCGAGGATGCCAGTTAAACCCCAAAGGATTAAGGACCATGGGTAAGAAACAGTTACCAAGTGGGCTTGGTTCACCCTGAAACCAGTTGCTAGGGTAAAAGAGAATCAGCACTGCCCAGGAAGCCCAAGGTATATGCCCTGTCTGCATGGCAACATCAGAAATGGAGACCAGACTGTTAGTTAATTCAGCAGATCCTTCTGGAATCTGGACTCATAGGAACCAAGAAGGGGTTTGTATAGGTTGATTGCAAAAATGGCCCCAATTCTCCAGTCTCTCTTGTACCCATGCCCCTTGCAATGGTACTCTGGTGCTCCTTCCATCCAGGAGGGCCTACTTCCCCTCTTGAACCTGGGCCAGCCCCTAACTTGCTTCAACCAACAGAATACACTAGAAGCAGCTTTGTGCCCCTTCTGAGCCTAGGCCTCAAGGGGCCTTGTGCTCTTCTGCTCTCTCACTTGGAATCCTGCCACCCCCATGTCAACCACCTCAGATTAGTCTTTGGAGGATGAGAATGACCATGGAAAGGAGCTGAGTCATCCCAGTCAAGACCATCTCAGACCAGCCAGTTCCCAATGGACATGCCAGGTGACCATATTTACACAAGTGGGCCCAGCAGACCCTATCCAGCTCAGATCAGCAGGCCTGCCCGGCCAACCAAGAGAACCCAAGAGAAATAATAAATGGTGGTAGTTGTAGGCCCAGAGGTATTGCGGTTGTCTATTATTTCAGACACTGCCTGAATGGTGGTGTTTGCTTTTGCAGAGGATTGGTCTGGTGCCCTGGCCACACATACCATAGCGTATGACCTCTGGGCCAGTGCTGATTCTGCCATCTGACTCATCATCCCAAATCTGTGCCAACACATTGGCCTCCGGCTCTCCTTCACAGCGGTTAGTCATTCTGTGCCTGGCTTCTAAGTAATTGCTAATACTCCAGTCACTGTGCCAGGAGCAGCAGACAGGAGTGAATAGGCTTTTTCCCAGCTCTTATTGGCAAAGTAAAGAAACACAAATATAAATATAAAATTACGGAGAGTAATAAATGCTGGGAAAGAAAAATTAAAGTGTTCATGGTAAAAAAAGAGAGAGATTACAAAAATTAGACAACTAGAGCAGAAATGTCTATCCAGTAGGGAAATTTAAGCCAAAATCCAAAAACTAGAAGGAGTTGATCAGGCAAGGTGTAGGATGAGGAACATATCAGAAAAGAGAGATGTAGAAAGAGGCCAGGGATGGGGAAGAGCTTGGCAGGACCAAGGAGCGGAGAGAAGGCTCATGTGGCTGGAAGGCAGTGAGCAAGGCCCCCACCCCGCCAAGTGTGACTGAATTGCTGGAGAGCACATGCATTATGCAATAAGGCATGTGAAAACTCAAAGATGAGCAAATATGGGCTCTGACTTTGAAAAACTTACATTCTAAGAGGGGAGAAGAAATGTGGATGAATGTCAGACATTCTAGAACAATGATTCTTAACTTTAGTATTCATAATAATCACTTCATGTAAAATAATAAAAAAAAAAATACATGTTACCAGAGTCCCACATTCAGAAAGGCAGGTCCTCTATGTCTGCAGTGGAGCCGAGGAATCTGGGGATTCGAAAGCAAGTGATCTCTAGACCACGCTGAGAAACACCAGTGCTAAGTGCCACAAGAAAGGAGCAGACAAGTGACATCCCGGTTGAGGTGAAGAAGCTTGACATCATGTTAAACAGATTCATCAGTCATCATCTGTTCTAGTTTGCTAATGCTGCTGGGATGCAAAACACCAGAGATGGATTGGCTTTTATAAAAGGGGGTTTATTTGGTTACACAGTTACAGTCTTAAGGCCATAAAGTGTCCAAGGTAACACATCAGCAATCGGGTACCTTCACTGGAGGATTGCCAATGGTGTCCAGAAAACCTCCGTTAGCTGGGAAGGCACGTGGCTGGCGTCTGCTCCAAAGTTCTGGTTTCAAAATGGCTTCCTTCCAGGACGTTCCTCTCTAGGCTGCAGTTCCTCAAAAATGTCACTCTTAGTTGCACTTGGAGTATTTGTCCTCTCTTAGCTTCTCTAGAGCAAGAGTCTGCTTTCAACAGCCATCTTCAAACTGTCTCTCATCTGCAGCTCCTGTGCTTTCTTCAAAGTGTCCCTCTTGGCTGTGGCTCCTCTTCAAAACATTACTCACAGCTGCACTGAGTTCCCTCTGCCTGTCAGCTCATTTATATAGCTCCACTGATCAAGGCCCACCCTGAATGGGTGGGGCCAAGCCTCCATGGAAATAGCTCATCAGAGTTATCACCTACAGTTGGGTGGGGCACATTCCATGGAAACACTCAAAGAATTGCAATCTAATCAACACTAAAATGTCTGCCGCACAAGATTGCATCAAAGAATATGGCTTTTTCTGGGGGACATAATACATTCAAACTGGCACATCATCCTACCCAGTAACCCCTCTGAAGATCAAAAACATTCTTCAACAGCACAGCATGCCCACATGACCATAATGGACCAATATTCCTTTGCTATTCATGGAGCACCTGCTCTGAGGCAGACCCCAGAAGAGAGAGGCATAGAGATGCCCCTACTCAAATCCCCCTTCAAGAAGGACTCGCTGCCCTACTGCAGGAGGGTGGTTGCTGCCAGCCTTACCCCGCAGGGCTCACCTCCTCTTTGCAGATGAGACCCTGCTGTTCTCAGGGAGCCTCTCTTGCTCAAAGACTGAGCAACATGGCGGAACAAAGGCTCAGCCACTTCTGCCCAACATGGGAAACTCCTCCCAATGGTCAGTCTTTGCTCCAGAGCTCCCTGAGGGCTGCTATAGATTTTGTCAGATCTGCTTTACAGTCTGACACCCTCTGTCCCTGCCAAGACTCTGCTTTCCTGCCACACAGTCCTCAGTCAGCCTTCTGCACTCTTATTTCCATCTCACCATTTGATTCCCAGAGACCCCAACCTGCCACACTGGGAATACAAAAATAAATAAGGCAGCCCCTCTTAATGTTTGTAGATGGAAACATGAGTAAATATTATATGTCATTTATTATGGTCTAATACTTTGGCTATATATGCCAAAATCTAACTAGAATGTAAAGTGAGTTATGGCCTAAAATTAAGGTGTAAAAACTTGCTATGATTGTGAAAGTTGAATTGTTTTTTTTTTTTTTAATAGGCCCTCAAAGCCTGGTGAAATGCTGTTAATCTGGGTAATCAAGGATAATCACATAAAATGATTTCAACCCGTCTATGTAAAATACCTTCTACCCACATAGCACAACTTCAACCTTTATCTGGGCAAAGTCAGTGTCTTCACGTATAAGAATATGGAGGCAATAGGCTCTTATTCCCATATGAAGGCATATTATGCCTTCTTATAGCTTGGGATCCACTTTTTATAATTTTTCAATGTCCTTCCTTGCAGCCAGGATATCAGCTATCACATTATAATCAGTACCTGCCTTTAGCATCTTCTCTAATTTATTGCTTCAAAATGGATTTGGAGTAGAAAAATCAAGTATTAAACATGTTCTAACAATGTCTAAAATAAAAATAAAGAGATCTAATATCTGGGCATGACAGACTCTCCTTTAAGCAAAGAGCATAAGCTCTGACACATGAGCTTTTGTTAACTTTTATCATAGAAAAATGTTAACATAATCAAAAATAGACTAGTACAACAAACCATCCCCAGGTATCCATTGCCCAGATTTGACAACTATCAACTCATGACTCATCTCACTATTATACATCCATCCCTCAAATCTGAGGCATCCTATTTCATCCATCAATGTCTTGATGCATATTTTTAAAAGAAACGGACCTTAACAACAACAACAAACCACAATAACCTTTTCACACCTAAAAATGAGCAACAATCTCTTAATATTGTCAAACATCCCAGTCACGGCACACGGGTGCTGGTGGGTTATGGAAATAAAAGGAGGGTGGCGGTAGGGGAAGAGTCAGAGAGCTGTGATGGTCAGCATTCTCCTCGGGAGATTCATATCCTTCGAGAGAAAATGCATTAGGCTGGAAAAAAAGAGCCAAAGGCAGAGGAGCAGCTTCAGGCCCCCTTGCGTTGTCAGAGCATGAGAGTTCCTCTTCAAAGTGTAGGCCATTGCACTGCCAGGAGTATCCAGAAGGCCTCGTATGTCCTGGTTGAGGGACCTGGCTGGCAGGATATGTGTGTGTGTGTGTGTGTGTGTGTGTGTGTGTGTGTGTGTGTGTGTGTGTGTTGGGGGGGTGATGGTGAGCATCTCTGTGGCAAGAATCACATCAACTGGTAATCAAGGGCTCCCAAGTGTCCTTGGGACAACAACAAAATTGGCTGCACAGCAAACGTCAGGGCTCAATGCAGCACCAGTTAAGATCCATGGTGGAGCCAAGCCATGAAGGAGATCAGCTGCGCCCTGGCCAAGCTGAGGAAACACAGAATGCTGCGCCCTAAATCCCCGGCCGACAAGCAGACCCAGCAAGTGCTCAGAGTCCCGGATGTTGCCAAAGAAAACAGAGAAGCAAAGGGCAGTTCTAGGATCCCAAGTCCCCTCTCCAGCCATGAGGTTATGTAAATACACACACACACACACACACACAAACACACACACACACACACACACACACACACACTGACAGCTATTTGAGAAAGGGGCTCTGTGAGGGGGATGCCAAAGCCTGAGCATTTATGGAAGAGAGATTGCAGTCCTCAAAGAGACTGTTTAGATCATTACATTGGATTGAGTTTTCTAGAATGGATTAAATGGGCAAGGATGGCATGTGCCTTGAGCAAGATTAGGTTATAGGAAATAAAAAAGCTTCATTTCCATGGACATCTAAATATATAAGTAAAAGATCAAGACAATTTACATAATCTAAAGGAAATAGAGATGCAGTCAAAGATTCTTTGTAGTCCAAGGAATTTAATTATCACATTAATTCGAAAAGCAAAAAACAGACAATGGGAACTCAGATATTTGTACACTGATGATCACAGCAGTATTATTCAAAATTTCCAAAAGGCAGAAGCAACCCATGTGTCCATCCATGGATGAAAGTGTGCTGTGTATACTCAGTGGAATATTATTCATCCATAAAAAGGAATGAAGTTCTGATACATGCTACAACATGGAAACCCTTGAAGACACTACAGTAAGTGAAATAAGGCAGACACAGGACAAATATTGTATGATTCCACTTATATGAAATATCTAGAATAAGTAAATTCAGAGACAGAAAGTAGATTAGAGGTGACCAGAGGCTGGGGAAGGGGATGTTGTTGCTTGGTGGGTACAGTGTGTTTGTAAATTTTGGAAATTTTGAAATAATTTTTTTTATTTTTAAAAATTGAAAGATAATATAATTAATAAAAATTATGGTACCAGCTATATATGTAAGTATTAGGAGAATATGGAGCCATTAGTTTTAGATTTTATGGATCTCCTTTCTAAGAATGGCAACTTCCCAGCCTAGAGTTCATAGGATTAAATATTACAATGTAGCTAAGGCCAGGAGAGAAATTCTTTATTTTTGAAACCCTGATTTTATTATAGCAATATTAACTCATAATAATAAGAAAGAAGCTGGTTATAAACGGCAGAAAGATCTCCTTCCAAAGTACAGAGGCAATCTTTAGAAATTTTTTCCAAAAATGTAATTTTACTAATTTCAAAGATTCTACATGGACACTACAAATAAGATAAAAATAGATATACAGTGAAGAATATCATTTAACTGTATTCTTTTTTAAGGTAAAAGAGACAAAGAGAAAATATCCTCAAAATCAAAAACACAAAACGCAAGAATTTTTTTAAAAACCCTTATATGAAATATCTCATTTAAAAAAAATGTGGGATATGAGAGGCCTGGTACATATGTAAATCAGTGGCTTATACCTTTATACCTATAATCCTAGTAACACTAAAAACGGCAATTCTGAGATATCATAATTTATAATCATCTGTGAAACTTTCAAGTATGTTTTCTCAAGTTTTCTCTGTACATTAATGCAAGAGAAGTCAGTTTCCACCATATGTATCAAGTCCAGAGGATTTTGTCTTCTGTTTATAGTCTTTAATTAGGCATTTTTAATGTAAAAGGAATATCACATTTCCTGACCATTCAATCAAGGTTTTATTGTTACGTATAAAATGAAGTAAACTGGAAAAAAATTAGGAATTGCATTAGGACATTACATCATAATATAGTAAACAGAAAAGTTCTGCATTAAATGCTTTAAATTTTTTTTCTTTATTAGAGAAGTTGTGGTTTTATAGAACAATCATATATAAAGAACAGGATTCCCATAAACCACCCTATTATTAACACCTTGCATTGGTGTGGAACATTTGTTACAATTGATGACAACACATTTTTATAATTGTATTATTAACTATAGCCCATGGTTTAACTTAGCGTTCACTGCTTGTGTAGTACAGTTCAAATGAATTTTTAAAAATTTTTTTATTCCATTACCATGTACACAGCCTAACATGTCCCCTTTTACCACATTCAGATATAGATTTCAGTGCCGTTGATTATGTTCACAATGTCATAGCACCATCACCACCATCTATCACCCCAAATGGAAACTCTGTACTAATTAAGCATTATCCTCCCCCCAGTCCCTACCCCCACCCCAGTCCCTGGTAACCTGGATTCTAGTTTCTGACACCATGAATTTTTTTATTCTAATTATTTTATATCAGCATGATCCTACAGTATTTGTGTGTCTGGCTTATTTCACTCAACATGCTGTCTTCAAGATTCATCACGTCTTTATGATGTCACCCTCTTTAAAAATAAGATTTCCATTAAATAAAAATGCAATGCTTTTCTATAGACAAGTACATATTCAAAATGACTTGGATCTGTATTAATAAGGTCTCACTTGGCAGTTAAAAGTGAATCAAAACCTGACTCTTTGGGCTGGCTGTGCCCTTTCCTCTTCCTAGTTACCTGTTGTATATATCAACAGCTCTTGATACCTGAGACTGAAGAGCTGTCTCTGTATTGTCTCATATTAATGCGTACTAAATACACTGAAAAACACCAAGTCTGATATTATAACATCTAGTGTATAAGCACAGAAAGTAAAGGTTAACTTGTTCCAGTCCGATCCCTGCAAGCTCGCCTTCCTATGAAAGAGTCAGTCTCTTGCAAAGCTGGTGAAAATTTATCACAGCCTGCATTTATAAATCCTGATGGACCCCAATGGTTGGCCCCCAGCCCTCTGATGAGGCCAGAGGAAGGGCTGGAGCTCCCCGGCTATGAGTACTGAGCAGGCAAATGAGGAAAAGCCAAGGTTCTCCTATGTCAGCCTATTGTATCCAGCACCTGGTCATCTAGGAGTAGGGCTGGTGCTTCCTGAAAGATGCAGCAGAAAAGCCCCACAGCAATCTCTCTCCAGCAATTCCATTCCACCCTGCTTGATCTGTGTTTGTGAACCTAGAATGCAATGGATGATAGGGGACCCACATACCAGCCCTGGACCTCCTGGGTCCTCTCCTAGTGAATGCTCCTCCAGCTGCTTGATGAGTATGAAAATAGTGTCCATTTGCTTTTATACTGAGCAATCCTTGTTTTCATAGTCACTGCATATTTCACAAACCACATTAAGTCATTCTTCAGCTAATGCAAAAATAGAGTTTGTGACACCTGTATATCTCTAAATATGGTCCATATAGGACAAAAATTAGACAAAGCCTACCTTACAACTATACTTGACATCAGGGACTCTTCCGTCTTTTGCTTCCACAAGTGGCATTTATTCCACCTATCACAGGCATTGTTGTTGGCTTTTCTTTTCCAGAAGGGCATACTGCTTGGCTTTGGTGTCAGATTAATCTCTTTTGGCCACTCATGTCTTGTTAAGATCCTTTCTAAACCGGAGAGTTCAGAATCCTCACCTGGCGATGGGATAAACATTAATTCCAAGTCAATGCTCATTTCCATCTTTGCAGAACAAGTATAATGTGACATCAATTTGAGAAAGAATACGTATGCCATTCAATAATTCCCATTTAGCTCTGTCATTCTTTCATTCCACAATCATTACCGAGAAACGTTTAGACCTTACCCTGCTCCTAGAAATTTAATGGATGCACAGTAAATAAATGAAAATGAATGAATGAACAAATTAATGAACAAACAGAATACAAATGTGCTGGGACAGCACAAACACTGTTGGCTATTTATGAAAGACTCTAAAACTAATGGCAAGTTACTGTACCATTGTTTTGATCCACGCTCTGTATTTTGCATCATATCCATTGCTTCACATTGAGGACCCCTAAATAAAGTGCCCATCTGCAATGAGACAAGGAGCTTGAACCAGAACATAAATCAATGAACTGCCTCCCTCATCAAAACAGTCTTACTACCAAAAAAAAAAAAAAAAAAAAAAAAAATTATAGGCTAGGCCTCCCTATAATTGTGCCTAAGAGCCTCCTCCCGAATGCCCCTTTGTTGCTCAGATGTGGCTCTCTCTCTCTAGCTAAGCCAACTTGAAAGGTGAAATCACTGCCCTCCCCCCTACGTGGGATCAGACACCCAGGGGAGTGAATCTCCCTGGCAACGTGGAATATGACTCCCGGGGAGGAATGTAGACCTGGCATCGTGGGACGGAGAACATCTTCTTGACCAAAAGGGGGATGTGAAAGGAAATGAAATAAGCTTCAGTAGCAGAGAGATTCCAAAAGGAGCCGAGAGGTCACTCTGGTGGGCACTCTTACGCACACTTTAGACAACCCTTTTTAGGTTCTAAAGAATTGGGGTAGCTGGTGGTGGATACCTGAAACTATCAAACTACAACCCAGAAACCATGAATCTCGAAGACAATTGTATAAAAATGTAGCTTATGAGGGGTGACAATGGGATTGGGAAAGCCATAAGGACCACACTCCACTTTGTCTAGTTTATGGATGGATGAGTAGAAAAATAGGGGAAGGAAACAAACAAACAAACAGACAAAGGTACCCAGTGTTCTTTTTCACTTCAATTGCTCTTTTTCACTTTAATTATTATTCTTCTTATTTGTGTGTGTGCTAATGAAGGTGTCAGGGATTGATTTAGGTGATGAATGTACAACTATGTAATGGTACTGTGAACAAGCGAATGTACGATTTGTTTTGTATGACTGCGTGGTATGTGAATATATCTCAATAAAATGAAGATAAAAAAAAGGGCAGATTAACTATGAACTACTGTGTTTACTGACATAGCTGATTTGATTTATATTGCAGTGCAAGCTGCAATATCGCTTATTGCTTTGCCAACTGGTAATAATTTGAAAAGCAACAGCCAGTTTGCAGGCCACACTTTGTGTAGCTTTGCAATCCATTTGGATGCATTAGAAAATAAGACAGCTATCATAAACCCAACACAGGAAGAGAAACTGAGCCTAGGGAAATTTGGGGTGACCCTGCATGAGAATCAAATCAGATCTCATCCAGCTCCACTTTTCCTCAGGGTGGACCACCTCCCCACCTCAGGGTAATGGGCAGAGACCCCAAAGTGCCAACAATTGAATAAAGGGAGCATATCTTCATGTGATGATTTGGAACTGTATGGACCCCAGAAAAACGTGGTCTTAAATTTAATCTGTTTCTGTGGATGTGAACCCATTTTAAGTAGGACCTTTTGGTGAGGTTACTTCAGTTAGAGTGTGACCCACCTTAATCAGGATGGGTCTTAATCCTATTACTGGATTCCTTTATATAAGAACAAAATTCAGAGGGAGAGAAAGCCACAGGAAGCAAGAGGCTGAAACGGAACCCGGAGGAGAAGGAAGAGATCTGGAGATGCTCTCATGTGCCTTGTGATGTGACAGAGGAGCCAAGGATCGCCAGCAGACAGCCCCAAAATACCACAGTCTTTGGGGAGAAAGCATCACCTTGATGATGCTTTGATTTGGACATTTTCCTGGCTTCAAAACCATGAGCGAATAAATTTCCATTTGTTTAAGCCAAACCATTTCATGATATTTGCTTAAGCAGTCCAAAAAACTAACACATTTGGCAGTCTGATTAAATGGCATAATGACTTGCTGAATAAATTGATCCTAAGAGGTCTACAAGACCCTCCAAATGAGTCAAGATCACAAGTGGGACCTAAGTGATCGAAAGCCTCACCTAGACAGCCTCCATAAGTTTGCCCTGAGAAAGAACTTCAGTTAAGTAAGAGATTATACAGGCTCTGGAATGGAGGAAGGTCTCACAGGCACCTTGTAGAAATAGGAATGACATCTGATTTGCTTCACTTTCAGAGTTTCAAAGCTAAATTTAATATTCACCAGGATTAATTAACTCAAAGCATAGGTTGGGAAATACATTTAAAATTTTTGCATCAAATGAATTGTTTTTTATTGCCTTTATATACATATTTTGATATTGTAAGTTGCCTCAGATCCTTCCTGTAAGAGGATGGGGTAAATTAAAGCAAGAGAAAAGAAAATAACACATCAAAAATGACAAATTCTCATTTTCTTCATGACAAATTATTTTATTTTAATACCACACACCAAAAAAAGAACTCACTTTGAATGTTTAATTGGGCCTTAGTGCCAGCTTTATATGAAATTACAAGCAAGTTTTCTGGTTTAGAAAGAAAGTAGAATAAACATATAATGCCTCAAGAAATTGTTTGAAGTAAAATGATCTTGATGGTAAATTTATAGATAAAATTTTGGAGGTATTGGACTGTAAGCTGTTTGAAGATCGTTTTTATTTCTTCTTTGAATGTGTGGAATTCAACAAATTTGAAGGGTGAATTAATGAATTAATAACCACACTTGATACAAATCAGCACAAGTAAGTTATATAAACCAGCACACCAAGCCACCAAGTGTGTGTATATGTATTAGTTAGGGTTCTCTAGGGAAACAGAATCAATGAGAGATATCTATAAATATAAGATTTATGAAAGTGACTCACACAACTATGGGTATGCATGAGTCCAAATTCCATAGGGCAGGCAGCAAACTGGCAACTCCAATGAAGATGTTTGATAAACTCCTCAGGAAATGAACTGGCAACTTCAATAAACATGTTCGATGAATTCTTCAGGAAACAAACTGGCAACTTCAACAAACTCCTCAGGAAACACTTCATTGGTCAGCAAGAAGTGGAGGTCCTCTATCTCTCTTGCTTAAAAGTCTTCAACTGATTGGATTAAATCCAGCTGACTGCATTCTCTCATTGTGGAAGACACACCCTTCATTGATGTCATCAGTGACAGCTGCAGCCAATTGATGATTTAATACACCAGCCTTCTGGTTTATTAACCAGCCACAAATGTCCTTGCAGCAATGGTTAGGCCAGTGCTTGCTTGACCAGACAGCTGGGTACCATCACCTGGCCAAGTTGACACATGAACTTAATCATCACAGTGTAACAGAAACTGTGAAAAGATGTCACTTAAAATCTCAGCTTTTCAGGCAAGTTGTTAACTTTTGCAACTCAAAAGTGTCTTCTTCAGTTTTCCTGCTAAAATGGAAGCATGGATTTGGCAGTCACTCATGGCTTCTGGAAACTGCCCTGTAGCTCTCCTCCCCAAGCCCACTTCCTCTGGGAGACCACTCTTTCTGCTTGCCACCATGTCCCCCCATGCCCATAAGTTTCGGTTAGTTAAGCAACCTCCCAAAGCCTTTGGGGGAAGCACAGTGAATTAACCAAGAGAAGCATCTTATGGAGCATTAAAAGCAATAATCAAAAGCTTCAAACTTATTCCCATGTGCTACTTTTTGGTCTTGTGCAACTAAGTCATTTTGGGAACCAGTAGAATGTTCTAAACATGATAAACCCAGTAATAATGAGTCTCAGATGGCCACTTTGCTGCTGTACTGTGGGGTGGGGTGGGGTGGGGTGGGGTGGGGTGGGGTGAGGAAGGAAGAGCACCTCTCGTAGGGGCTTTTCGAGTGTGTAGAGGCTTTTTATGTTTGGGGGACAATGATCAGAAGAACAGTGTGTCTAAATTCACATAATATCATGGATCTTCACTTCTCTTTTTTCTATTGTTGTGATTTAACTTCCTATTATTTAAAGTATAGAAGAAAAACCTGAGATTTTAGCTAGAGATGTTTAATTCTATTACTTTCCTTCTTGAAAGAGAAATTGTTTCTGGATAACCAACGTAGTCCAATACAGGCAAAGCTTCCCTGAGGATGATGGGGGGAAGGTGAGGGGTGCAGGCAAGGTAGGGGAGACACAACCTTTCTTTAAGGCCAAAAGAAATGCCTACTAGCAGGAAGGCTTTAGACACAGCAGCAAGGAGATATCAGTATCCATTATCAAATTCATAATCTGACAGATGAAAGTGTGAAAAATAGGGTCATCTTCCCAGGATGCACTTTCACGGCAACCACTCTACATTTGGCAATGGCATTTTGGAAATGAAGCTGCCTTCTACTGAAGAATTCAGCTCCTTAAAAGCTGTTCCTGCAGTGACTGGGCTCTGGATTTGGCCAAGATCCCTCAAGGCACAGACTGAATACTCAGAGGAAACATATTTTCCCCTTCAACACAACCAGCCATCATATGGTTCTTTAAATTGCCTTCCAATGTAGCAAAGAATCCCTGTGTCCAAACACTTCAGGAGCAAGAGGCTCTGTGCCAAAATGGGCAGCAGTTTTACAAGGCAGAAGCATTGTGGTCTCTATTGGAGTCTACATTTGAAGGTAGGCAAACAAAATCTAAATTAACATATAACTGAATCATCACTGGATCATCACTGGATCATCAAAACCCACTTCTCCAACCTCCCATAAACTGCATCTTCAATTTTAAAATTACGTTTTGATTACAAAAATAAGACAGAAATAAATAAGATTAAACACCTCAGGGAAATAGTCAAAAGGGGAACTCTTCCTTTGTCATCCTCCCCTTCCCAGTCTCTATCCTTTCTCCAGAGGGAACCACTGTACTGAATTTGACGTGTCTCCTTCCAGAACACTGTTCTCTGCATTTACATACACATCTGCATGTACAAATATACAGTTTTCTTTGTGCATAAATGGAATTGCATTATGTTTCTTGTTTTGCAGTTTGTTTATATTAATATTTTAATGTCAACTTTCTTTTTAATGGCATGCCACAGTATGGATGTGGCTGTTTGACCAATCATGCTGCTAGTGAATGACATTAGGCTGTTTATCATTTTTCACCTTCATAAACAATGCTTCAGTTGCCATCCTTGTACACGCATCTCTGTACACACATGCAGGTATTTCTCTAAGATAATAACTAGAAGTGGAAATGCTGTGTTGAAGGGCATGGATATGTAACAGGATGTTAAAATATGAATTTTTCTGTTGTCCAGTTTCATCTTGAAGCCCCAGAGTCTGAGAAAAATCCAATAGGGCAGAGATACTTACCTATGCAGAGCATACCTATCTATATCTGAAAAAACTAAGCATTCTTTACGGCATTTGAGGATTTCCTTAAGCAGAGAGTTGTGATAGTGCTGGAGAGCTTGTGTATGTCCTCTAACACCTGGAGAAGTCTAATAGTGAATGGCAGGAACCAGAACTGCCTGTGGCCATGGAGAAAACAGAGAACCATTGGAAGCCAGCTGAACTTTCACTGACTGGGTGAGGTCATGGGGACAAGTGTTCACATTTGCTATGAGAAAAATGGAAAGCAGTCTTGACTGGGCTCTAGAGAGGCTTCCATCAAAGGATGAGGCAACCTCAGTTGAAAAAGGATGGAAGTGTGGTGTGCAAAAGCTGGGGGAGGGGGGAGATGAAGGAGGGGAAACGTGTACCGTCAGCAAGATGCGGTGCACAAAAGAGAACTTCCACAATGGGAAATCCCCAGAGAACCCACAAAAATGCCCCAGAAAAGAAACGGTGAGATTTGACAACCGCCACACCCAGAAGGCATGAATGCCAACTCAAAATCTGGTATTTTATCAGCCAAGAAAAAGTTCTCAGTAACTCATTCCAACTCCCTCACTGTTTCAGTTTGCTAAAGTTGCCATAATGCAATATACCAGAAATGGGTTGGCTTTTACAGTGGGGATTAATTTACAAGCTTACAGTTCGTAGGCTGTGAAAATTCCAAATCAAGGCATCAGCAGGCAATGCTTTCTTCCCCAAAGATGAGTTACAGGCAATCTTTAGCTCCTCTGTCACATGGCCAGGCACATGGAGATGTCACTTCTCTCTCCCTTCTCTCCTGTGTTTCTCTGACTTTCAGCTTCCTGCTTCCATGGCTTTTGCTCTCAGCTTCTGTGTCCTTTCTCTGTCTTCTGTCTCTCTTAGCTTCTCTGGCTTTTCTCAGTTGCACCTCTTTCAAAGGACTCCAGTAAGAGGATTAGGAACCACCTGGAGCATGTCTCAACTGAAATAACCTAATCAAAAGGTCCCACCCACAATAGGTCTACACTCACAGGGACCGATGAACTTTAAGAACATGATCTTTTCGGGGGTTCCATAAAACTTTCAAACCACCCCACTCCCACCCTTACCCTTGCAAACCTCACTGCAGCCAAGGAACGGGAAAGCGTTTAGAGCAGGAAGAGAAGAGAAAGCCACTATGCTGCCATGCTCCTCTCCAGTTTTCTGAGTCTAAATCAGGAGCCCAGAGGTTTGTTTTTCTTTGTTTGTTTGTTTTCAATTAAATTTAGTTTTATTGTGATATAGTCACACACCATACAATCATCTATGGTGTACAATCAGCTGTTCATAGTACCATCATATAGTTATGCATTCATCACCCCAATCTATTTTTGAACATTTTCCTTATACCAGAAAATCAGAATAAGAATAAAAAATAAAAGTAAAAAAGAAACCCAAATCATCTCCCCATCCCACCCTATTTTTCATTTAGTTTTTGTCCCCATTTTTCTACTCATCCATCCATACACTGGATAAAGGGAATGCAATCCACAAGGTTTTCACAATCACACTGTCACCCCTTGTAAGGTACATTGTTATACAATCGTCTTCAAGAGTCAAGGCTACTGGGTTGGAGTTTGATAGTTTCAGGTATTTACTTCTAGCTATCCCAATATATTAAACCTAAAATGTGTTATCTATATAGTGTGTAAGAAGGCCCACCAGAGTAACCTCTCAACTCCATTTGAAATCTCTCAGCCACTGTAGCTTTATTTTGTTTCATTTCACATCCCCCTTTTGGCCAAGAAGATGTTCTCAATCCCACAATGTCGGGTCCAGATTGATCCCCAGGAGTTACATCCTGTGTGGCCAGGGAGATTTACACCCTTGGAAGTCAGGTCCCACATAGGGGGGATGACAGTGAGATCACCTGCCAAGGTGGCTTAGTTAGAGAGAGAGAGAGAGGGCCACATCTGAGCAACAAAGAGGCACTCAGGGGGAGACTCTTAGGCACAATTATAAGCAGGTTTAGCCTCTCCTTTGCAGTAACAAGCTTCATAAGGGCAAGTCCCAAGATAGAGGGCTCAGCCTACCAAGCCGTCAGTCCTCAATGTTTGTGAGAACATCAGCAACAATCCAGGTGAGGAAGTCCAACACTTCTGCATTTTCCTCAGGGGGCCCTGCATATATATTTTTATTTTCCGCCCAAATTACTTTGCGATGTGTTGCTGTTTCAATCTAACCTATACAAACCTACCATATCTCACTTCTTATTCAAAGTTCCATGTAATTGTGGTGTTTGAACAAACTGACTGTAGAAGTTATACAGTTTAGAAAATATAGATCCTACACCAAATCAACATCTCTTCCCTTGGTCTCACATGGAAGTTGAAGTTTTAACACACAGTCAGTTTCAACCTTTACCCTTTGAGCCCAGAGGTTTTAAACCTGGAAAAGAGTTTATAGTTTGGATATTAGGATGGACTTTTATTATCTGAATGTGACCTCACCCAAAGGTGAAGCGTGACAAGTCAGCAGAATGAGTTGAAAAGGAAAGTTGTGAGAAAGAATAAAATTATTTCCTGCTTACACCCTACCAAGTTCAGCTCATTCAATAAGCCAATAATGTACATTTTAAATTTTGAAAATGCTCTTAAATTATCCTTCAAAAAGGCTGCATTAATTAATATGCATCAGTAGTGGGTGAGGGTATTAATTTCCCCACATGTTCATCATTATTGATCTTTTTTACCAGTATGATGGCCAAAGATATCTCCTTGAACTATCTTTTATTTCCTTGATTACTGGAGTATTTAAACATATTTACATACTTATTGGTAATTTGTATTTCATCTTGTGAATTGCCTGTCTGTAACATTTATCTATTCTTCTATTAGGCTACTTATACCCTTCTTAATGATTTATATGTGTTCTTTATGTAATCTGGATATTTATCCTTCATTTATTTTACATTCTGCAACATTCTTAGACTATTACTTAACTTTTAAATTTGTAATGGTATCCTTTAAGCTACAGTTTTTAAAAAAAATTTAGTTTTTCCCTTATGCTTCTGGGTTTTGTTTCCTGTATAAGAAGGCATCCTTTCATCCACAATTATCAAAAATTTTTCCTTTATTTTTAAAATACTTTTAAATATTTTATATGCTATATACTTTATATGTGCTTTTATATATTTTAAATGTATTTTTCTCTAGCTTTTTATTGCATCTATATTTTGGTATAGAATGAGAAGAATCTAATATTCATTTTTCTCAAATAGCCAATTGTCCCAACGTCAATATTCCTTGAACTATCTTTTCTTATTCTGTGTTTAGTTGTTATATCTCTATCATTTATTCACTCAACAACTATTTGAGCACCTACTATGTGTCAGATGCTGTTATATGCCCTTGGGGTACATCAGTTAAGATTCCTTAACTGGTTGAGCTGACATTCTGACAGAGAAGGCAGACAATAAATAATAAAATATTAATCAGGTAAATTTTATGGTAAGTTTTTAGGGTGACAAGAAAAACAGAACAGGGCAAGGGAATCGAGAGTGCTTGGTATGGTAGGTTGGGTTGCAGTATTAAATAAGCTGGCCAGGATAGACTTGACTGAGGGGACATTTGAGCAACGATCTAAAGATGATGAGAGAGTTGGCCGTGCAAATGTCTGAAAACATGATAGAAGAGATTGTATAAGTATGGGGGTATGATCATGTAGGACCGTTTAAACCATTTCAGGACTTTAGTTTTACACAGAAGATCATTCTGGATACTTTGTGTTGATAAGACTCAGCAAGGGTAGAAGCAGGAGGCTATTATAGTCTAAGCAAGATAAAATTGCTGCTTGGACCAGAGTAGTATCAAGGAAGAGGTAGTAAAAAAAAAAGCAGTTGATTGGTTTCTGGGTATATTTTGAAGGAAGAGCAGCAACAGGCTTTCCTGATGGATTAGATGTGAAGTGTGAGATACATTGAGGTGTAGTCAAGGAAGACTTCAAGATTTTTGACCTGAACAACTGGAAGGATGGAATTGCCATCAGCTGAAGTGGGGAAAGGCTGCAAATAGAGCATACTTTGGGAAGATGATCAGGAGTTCAGTTGTGGACATAATGCCTCTAAGAAGAATTTTAGCCATGCAAGTGGAGCTGTCAGGTCAGTAGTTGAATGTACAAGTACGAAATTCAGAAAAGAGGTTGTTTTAGTTTGCCAGTGCTACTATAACACATACAACAGACTAGTTGGCAGCTTAAACAACAGAAATTTATGGTCTCACAGTTTTGAAGATTAGAAAGCCAAACTCAAGGGGTCAGCAAGAGCATGCATTCACTGAAGTTTGTAGCATTCTGGTGGTGGCTTGTTGGCAATCCATGACTTAATCTCTACCTCTGTCACATGTCTTCAGCCCCTTTCTCTTGGCCTGAGGAGGTCCCATTGACCCAGCCTTTTGTATCCCTTGGGATCATTCTTCCTTCATTTGGTCCTGTCTATGTCTCTTTCAGTCCAGGCTGGCAGTGTTTCTTCTTACGCAAAATTTGCAAAAGATTTGTTGGTCTTCCATGCAATTCACAGGGCTCCAAACCATCAGACAAAAGGGTCTCCCACAGATCATTTCTCAATAATTGCATCTTCATTCTTGGCTTCCTCTAAGATGGTGCCTTAGATCCATGAGTCATATGCCTATTCTCTTTACTAAGTGTTTGTTCAGCCACACCATGACTCAGACCCCTGTTCTCTGGGAACTCACCTCCCAGGAACTCAAAAAATTGCCCTGTTAGTGCCACTTCTGGCCCTAGTATCAGAGCATGCTATCTGGATAAGCCAAGAATTTTCCAATCAAATACTGGTTTCTTTATGTCCAACTGTTCAGTCCTCAATTTATCTCTTTCCTCTCACATTTTACTAAAAGCAACAAGAAGAAATCAGGTTGGGCCTTCAATTCTTTGCATGGAAATCTCCTTAGTGAAATATCCAAGTTCATTTCTTACAAGTTCTACCTTCCATCTGATATCAGAACACAATTCTGCCAAATTCTCTGCCCCTTTATAACAAAGATCACCTTTCCTCCGGTTTCCAAAAACACATTCATCATTTCCTTGTAAGTCCTCACCAGAATCACCTTTAATGACCATATTTCTACCAACAGTTTCTTCAAGGCAATCTAGGTTTTTACAATCAAGAAGCTCAAGCTCAAGCCTAAACCATCACCCAATTCCAAAGTCACTTCCATGTTTTTAGGTATTTGTTATAGCAGCACCTGACTCCTGGTAGCAAAACCTGTCTTAGGGCAACCAATATCACAAATTGGTTGGCTTAAACACAGGAATTTACTGACTTACAGTTTTGGAGGCCAGAATCCAAAATCAAGGTGTTGGTAGGATCATGCATTCTCTGAAGTCTGCAGTGTACTGGTGGTGATGTTGACAATAATTCAGTCTCTACCCCTGTCACATGGCCATCTGTCTCCTTATGACTTCTACTCCTGTCTGTGCTCAAATTTCCTCTGCTTATAAGAACTTCAGTCATATTGATTTAAGGTATACCCCCTGATTCAGTTTGACCTCATCTAATAACATTTTCAAAGATCCTATTTACAAATGGGTTCACATCCACAGGACTAGGGGTTAGGATTTGAATATGTCTTAGTGGGGGGACATGATTCAATCTATAACAGATTTTTATAGATAGGCTGAAGATGTGACTTTGAGAGTTGTCAGCAGATAGATAATATTTACAGTTATGAAACTGGATGAGAACACAGAGGGAATATAAGTACAGAGAAGAGGGAACACAAGGACTAAGTCCTGGGCACTGTAACACTAAGATATTAGGGAGATTAGGAGAAATTGAGAAGGAACAATTAGTGGGGTTGAAAGAACCAAGAAAGCATGTTGTCCTGAAAGCCAAGTTAAGACATTTTGTCAAGGAAAAGTAAATGATGAATGGTGTGGATTGCTTTTAATGGATCAAGTAGAATGATGTAAAAACAATGTGGAGGCCTTGGTGACCTCAGCAACACCAATTTTAGTGGGTAGTAAAGGCTCTGGGAAAGTCTTATTGAAGTGGTTTGAAAAAGAATAGTAGTATGGATTGGGAATACATCTGGTTGATCAAAATGGCAGCATAGGACACTCCATGGTTCTATCCCCCCTCAGAATCTTTGAATAACAAAAACTGGCAGAGCCATTTTCCTCAGAGCTCCAGAAAACAGAGAGTTGCAGTAACAGTAGCAGCTTAAACACAGCTTAAAACCAGTAGAAGAAGCTTGTGGCACCATTGCTGGCCCCTTCCCTGTGCAGTGTGGAGCCAACCTGCACTCTCATTGCAGCTCCCTGGCTTCATCCTGGAAGTTGCAGAGTCACCCCTATGTGCATACTGGGGTGCCTGTATGTCAATGCCAATCTATCAGGGGGCAGCCTGAAAGACTGAACCAGGACATGAGTTGCTTCTCTCTTGCTGCTTTCAAAATTCTCTGTCTTTGGGTTTTGACTACTTCGCTATGTGTCTCAGTGTAGCTCTGTTTCAGTTTATCTCGCTTGGAGTTCATTGAGATTCTTCAATGTGTATAGTCTTGTCTTTCATAAAATTATGGAAGCTTGGGCTATTAGTTTTTCAAATATTTTTTCTTCCCCTTTCTGTCTTCTCCTCTTGAACTCCTATGATGCATATGATAGTATGCTTGATTGTATCCCACAGGTCCCTCAGATTTTGTTCATTTTTCTTTGTTCTGTTTTCTTTCTGCTCCTCAGACTGGATGTTTTCAATTGCTTTATCTTCAATTCAGTGATCCTTTCTTCTATCTGCTCACATCCGCTGTTGTACTTCTCCAGTGAATTATTCATCAGTTATTATAATTTTCTACTCCAGAATTTTTGCTTGGTTCCTTTTTATCATACCTCTCTCTTTGTTAACATTCTCATTTTGTTCACACATCATTTTGATTTCCTTTAGCTCATTGTGTCCATGGTTTCCTTTAGCTCATTGAACTTATTTAAGACAGTTGATTTAACATCTTTGACCAGTAAATTCCAATGTTTAGGTTTACTTAGGGATGGATAATTGGATGCCATCAAATTATTTTTCTCCTGTTTAAGGGTCATATTTTCCGTGGGATTTTTTTTGTTTTTTTTGTTTTTTTTTTTTGTTTTGAGAACTGCACATTCTAAGCATTATAATATGGTAACTCTGAATTGCTTCTTGGCTTTTTGATTAAGATCAAGTATAATGTGATAATTCTGGAAATCTGATTCTCCTACTCTACAGGTATTGCTGAGTTTTGCTTGTTGAGGATTACAGCTATCTGTTCGTGACTTTTCCAAACAATTTTTGCAAAATGTGTAGTCCTTATTGTGTGTGGTCACTGAAGTTTCTGTTCCATTATCTTTGTTGTAAGCCAGTGAAGTGACAAAGATTTCCTTCAGTGTTTAGCTCCAAAAAGGAAAGAAAAAAAAAAAAGGGTTCTGCTTCTTTAAATGTTCTGAAAGCTGACTCAAGGGAGAGAGGCTGCACCCAAGAGGGCTGAAACCAAGGCAAGCATCTGTACCTGTCCCTCAGGGAACCACCAGAACACAGAAGCCCAAATTTTTGGAGGGCAAGGTCCCCATTGCCTACCCTGGCACCAGCCAGCCAGTTGAGGAATGTGGGTTGCTATCCCTAAACTGCAGTGGGGTTGAGGAATAGGGAATGGTAGCTGATTTGTGCATGCCACTCTCTTACCAAAGAATAGCAGCCTCTCCCTTTAACAAACACTGCCTTGGTTGTTAAGTTTTCAGTCAGATTGCAGAATTCTGAAATAGTGGATTCCAATCACTCTTTCCAGCTCAATGCTTGCTTCGGTGGAGAGACTATTCCTTAGATCTCCCTACTCTACCATTTTATGAGACACCACCCTTTCCATTACATTTTCAGTTGCCACAGATGATTAGGACCTCAATTTCAATTTAAGGTTGAATATTCACAATCTTTACTCCTTCTTAATGAAACAGAGACATTTCAGTGTGATCTAGGTGATATTAAGGTGGATTTTTTTCAAATGAAAATTTTCTCCCATTTCATGTCTTTACAGCTCTAATCTATTACATTATGACTTTTCTGAATTTTCTCTATTTCTGTGGTCTCCAAAGAGGTTCGAATAAAGGACAACCTTGGGAGTGCACAAAATGATCCACTGGAACATGGGAAAAAATGTAGAAGGCCCATTTATATGTACATGACCTCATCCTTTGGTAACTTCTGTTTTTGTGACATTTTATAATGAACATATAATGCAGTCATATGCAATTTGTAAATGTATGCATATATATAAATTAGGATCAAAATCGTTTTCAATGTTAGGGTATGTGAACAAAAAGTTTATAGACCATTGTCCTATTTCTTTTCCTTAATGCCCTTTGCACACAGGGATAGCTCATGAATTTCATAAACTTTGTGTACAATGAAGAAGTGAGGAACTAGTAAGGACAATTGTGTGATGATGAAGTTCTTTAACGATCTATTTACCAATGCTACTTCTTTAAAATTAACCAAACTATCAGCTCTTTCCCCTTTTCCATGTTAGAAAAATTTAAAAGGCTATAAAAGGACTATGACAAGATTAGATGTATCCAAATCTGTTCATTCACTCTTATTGAGGTAGGTCAACAGCTCAGTTTAGAGAAGGGGAATTTTGGGGACATTCTGGATTCAGCGATTAGGGGATTAATCAGTACAGTCAAATGTGTTACGAGGTTTTAAAATCACTACACTAATACCTACTTTCCTTTCTAGGACTCATGTCTTAATAACCATAGCAGCGGCTCTTTTGTTTAAGTTCATGGACATACCATTTACCATTTGCTCTCTACTTCACCAAAAACAATTCAGGAGGAGGGCTCCACCAATTTCTGCAAATCAGTTCAGGGAAATGTTCCAGTTATCAACTGCACCTAACAGAATTCCAGGAGTGGTAGGTCACTCGAAACTGCAAAAAGTGCAGGCTATTTATAATCCTCGAGAGAAATGTCCACCTCCTCCCTGGGGTACTACAAACCTGGCAATAGGAGGAAGGAATAGTAGGAAATAGAGCAAACGAATAAATTTCAAAACCTGACCTTCAACTTGGAAGTTCTCTAATGTTAAAATCAGATCTAAAGCTTAAATTATACATTTAGTGATACTTCCTGCTCAGTCCCCTATCCATCTTTTTACAGGTTTGCTTTGCCTAAGAAAGGAGTGACTCTTGGACCTGACTTGGTTCATAAAAGACTATTTAAGCAAAAGGAAGATGAAGAAATGATGGTTAAGTCTGTGCATGGGTAAACTGCACATGAGGTTCTGAGAAGATGGGCTGTTACAGTATAATCAGAACTGGGCAGGTTCCATGGATTTCGAGGACTGACCACACTAGCAATGGAAGCAATAAATTCGTATTCATGGATAAAAGAAGAGGTGATTTGTACCAACATTATGCTTACTAAACAGAGCTCACACCCACCCTATCCCCACATACATTGTTTTTTGTCCTCTTCGCTTCTGTAGGAGTGAAGCTTCTCCATCAGATGATTTGGAAGCAGCCTGTGAAGATTAGATAGAGCCTCAAAGGTGTGACGTAGAACTTCAGGTTCTTCATAATTTTTTGATTCCTGGCCATTTTCAATGGGCAAAAATCTCGTTGCAGGTCGATTGTTGCTGGCTGTTCCCATGATGACCCCTTTAGTCACAGAGAAAGCAAAGAGAGAATGTGAAGAGTGAGGACCCTTGCAGTTGTTCTGTCTCCAAGCTTTCCACCATCTCTAAGAAGCTTTCATGGAACCTCTTTAATGGTCTCTGACTGCTTAGCATTCTGAGAGTCACAATGGCCCGGATGTTAGCCTGGAACCCTGAGTGTTCATCCTACATCTTCAAACCAGGGAAAGCCAGTCCATTGAAAACATCCTGCCAAACTTTACATGGAATTTAGGCAGAAACTCCAGTTCTCTATCTGGGTGTGGAATTCCTCAAGAATTCCTAAGAAAACGGAGTGAGCTTTCCTAAAGGGAAGAGAGGAAACAGGGCAGGAACACATCCCGTGCTATTTTCCCACCTGGCCCTTAGTAGAGGCCTTGCACTTTGTGTCTACATAATTAAGACTCTATAGACCTTCTTGGCCCAGAGAGAGAGAGAGAGTGGTTGTATCAGCACAGTCCTCAAACAGAATTCAGGAAAGAGCTTCATCATCCAAAATGGAGGAGATGTCTAGATTAACACAGGTAAGAAGCCCAACTTCTTCTTATTGTAATACCCAACAATCATTAAGGAAAAATAAATAAACAAAAATGGTTAATTCTAGCTTTACTGGTAGAAGCTATACTTCATTGTAAACAAAAGAGCAGAGAACAGCAGAAGTGCTAAATAGACTAGAACCACCAAACTTGACAGCCCTAGGCAAGAAAGAAGCTGCCAAGAACTAATCTCAAATCTGAGACAAAATGCAATCAGTAAGGTTAGAGCCACTCCTTAATTTCTGCGTGATGCACTAGCTGACCTAGGCTTGCCATAGTGATTCTACTGTAGATGAACTGGCTGAGTAACCATACTCTAAATTGATGAGAAGTGGGGAAAGTCACATGCGCCAAGTGTGCTATGGCAAAAGCTCGAAGTGTTTTCCAGTCTGCCAAAGAAATCTCAGAAATGAAAAGAGAGAAGCTGGGGGTAGGATGAGGAGAGAGCAAACTGGAGAAAGACAAATTAAACAGAACTGGCCCAATGGTGATAATAATAGACTCAAGGGGAGGATTTTGAATCCCACTGATATAAGGTTGAATCCTACAAACTTAAGAACCCTTGGCCAGGATTACAGAAACTTGACCATTATGCCATATGATACATTAGGATCCAGAGCAGGAGATATAAAATGTCACTTCCTCATTTTCAACTGGCGAACTTAAAACTTTAAAAAATACCAAAATGTACAATTAAAATATAAACATATTCAAAATATGTTATAGAACTAGCCAGAACTGCTTGAATCTAATATGATTCTCATAACTGTTTGGGGGTCTTTGGAGATGTGAGGGAGTTGGTGGGGGTGAGGAGGGTAGAAGGGTCTGGTAGTCAGAAGACATATCCCCTAGCTTCTTTCTTCCATGCAAAGTTGAGTGTATTACTCTAAACCCTCATTTATGTAAATAGGACAAACACACCAGGTTTGAACAGCCATTGAATATGCCCAAGAAGCGATGTATTGAAATCTGATTCTTCATACTTCATGTGGATTGACCCATATGTCCTTAATCATTGCTCTAAATAGCAACTGATGGAATGCTTATAGCCATCTGAAGCTGATTGACCTTGGTTGAAATTAGAAGTAGTCCACAATTATTCCAGTTTATTTTTAAAGAAACCACCTGATGGATAATTTTTTTTTTAGTAATAAGCCTTGTTCTATAAATCAGGCTGACTAAATTTTTTCTAATTACGGTGCAGTGGGGAAAATACTGTTTAGATTTGGAGTTAACAATGGTGAACGAAGCCTGGTCAAAGCTTTGCTGCTAACTAGCTGTGTGAACTTGACCTGAGCCTGCACAGGTCTTGGCCCCAGGTGCTTTCCATTTGGAATTTTGTTTTGGGTTGCACTTATTTCCAAATGCATTCTTCAATGACCAATTTAGTTGCATCTTTTCAAAACTGCATTTGTAATGTATTATTATTTTCTCCCAAGAAAAGTTGAGAAGGAATGCTCCGTTTCCATAGTGTGATGATGGGTTGCTATGTAGAGCCAGCAGTGCAACGCCACAGAGATGCTTGCAGTGTGTTATTAACTAAATTGATCCCACAGCAGAGGCGCTGTGGGACTCTCCGTTGTTTTTCTAGTTAGGCTGATCTTTTATTCATGACTTTTAGGCAAACGGCAATTCCTTTTTTTATTCCAAAGAGGGCTGTTGTGTCTCCTGAAAGCCTTCCCCTTCCCCCCTGCCATGGTGGATGTGACAAGATCAGCTGGCTCCCAGAAGCCAAAGTCTTCAGTAATGTTCAAAGAGAGAAAATCATCTCCAAGTTTCTTGAAGAGAGCGTTCTAAAGAGAGTGTTCCGTTCAAAGCAAATGAGGTGGGATGGTCCTGATTGCCAGAAAGAGGATCCAAGCTTTCCTGGCACCAGAAAGTAAGTTCTAACACTGAAACTTAAACCAAAATTTAAAGTGAATTAGTGATGTAAGGCTAGAATACAGCTACAGGGTATAGGTGTCTGGAGGATGGGAGGACTTAGAAAAGCAATTCAAAGGGCAAGAATCATGTCTTGCAGAAAAATCCAAATAATGGAGGAAACATGTGACTGAGAACGTATTCCAGAGTACTCGCTTGAGTGTATGAAGAAGTAGAATGTACTATCAATGTGTTTATCTTATTTCCTTTCTTTTGGAAATATGCTCATATGCATCGCTATCACACTCATTCTAGGAATAGAGTTTAAACAAGATTTCTTATATTTTTGCAACAAAATGGTTTGCTATGGTAGCAAAGAGTAAAAAGTTAATTTTTAAAACAAAAAAACAAAACCTCAAACTAGAAATATTTTCATATATACTCTTAAAAAAGGAATTACACCAACACAAGAAGGGTAAGATGTTTAAGATGAATGCCTGTAGAAATGGAGCCCTTAATCAGAATAAATATAGTTGGACATTACTGAAAGAGCAGAGGCTGGAAAAGGAAAAAAAAAAAAAGACTAGTTAGATAAACCATATACTAAATACAAATTGCCCATGATTGAAATGTTTTCTACTGACTTAGCATCTTATTTATTTGAGAACATAAAAAGCATACTATGAATTGGAAAATATTGTCCTGACTTTCTGAAAATGTTTACATAAATACGTTGAACAAGATTCTGTTACATGATCACCCATTACTTTGGCAATGCAGGGAAGGGGTAGGCTGAAACAGCAGAAGCCTTTTTCCTCCAGAATAATTAGACACTGTCGGAAATAAAGTGGTACCTGTAAGGGAATAAACGCTCTCTCGGTTCTGGAGGAGAAAAGAATTTATTTACGATCTTGCAAGATGGGGCGTCCAGCCAAACACGCGGAAGGCTGGCGCGCCAGAGGAAGAGAATGGCGATGTTTAAATCTCCTACTCCTAATTCGCAAGTCCCTCCCCTGTTTCCCCATTGACTGGGTACTACAGAGGTTACAGCCTATCCGAGAACACTAAGTAATTCATCTTTTGAGATTTTAATTTGTACAGCCAATCCCAGAGAGCCAACTAGCTCATTATTGAGATTTTGAACTGATTAGCCAATGCCCCCCCAAATTTTTATTTTTTTGCTGTGAGTTCCCGCCTCTGATACTACCTCATGTCTCTTTACATCAGGCAGATTCTCTCTTCTCTTTGTCTGGGGCTTGTTTAAACTGGTTTTGCCTCCATTTCCCTTATTCCATGCTGTCTCTATGTGAAAACGAAACTTATTCCTTTCTTACAGATTCCCTCCTCTTTTTTTTTAAACACTTTTAGTTTTCACATTTTAGATTCTCAAATTTGCTAAGGGCTTTTTTACATTCCTCATCATAGGGATCTTTCTTATTTTTGATTCTAGTGGTTTTGATGGCTTTTTGAACTAGCCTTTGAGCACACGGGATTATGTAGCACCCAGCTGTTATAAACATTTTGGCTGGAATGATAAGGAAAATTAAAATAGATGTTGCAATTCCTTTCTATTTCTCGAACCAATTTTCCAACCATTCTATGAGTGGGTTGTTAATGCTAGAATTCTTTTCTAGTTTCTGAAATAAGGCTGTTAAGCCTTGTAGGGCTTTGGTGATAGTTCCATTAGGCGCAGTATTATAGGGGATGAATGTGCGACAATTTCCCCCAACTATAGCACAGACGCCTCCTTTTTCAGCTAGCATCATGTCTAGGGCCATTCTGTTTTCCCATGCCATTCGGCTAGTGGCATCTAACTGTTCTGCTATTTCTTTAATGACATTCCTGGTATAGTTGATAAATTTTAGCTGATGATTGACATTTTTATTGATGGTGACCCACCAGAATAAGGACGATTTAAATTTTGCAGCTACTTGATTTTTAGCTTTAAACTCATTAGGAACTTTCTGGGGAACCCCTATACTATCTACAAACATTTTTTTATTGAAGGAACTAGGTACACTTTGTACATTTTTCTTTTCTCCTTTGCCTTGGGTTGGTACTTTATTACTTTCAAATGCCAGGGTAAATGAGATAGCCAATTGAACCAGAGCACAGGTTCCTCCCCACCTTTCAGGTAGTGTTGGCCAGAGGATGCCCTTCCCACAGTACCACCAGAGGTCTGCTCGGGGTATAGTTAGGCTGGAGAAGTTGCCAGTACTATCCTTGCTCACATTCCACACCTGTGTACACAGAGCCATGGTACCAAGATCCTGGAGCCCTTCTTCCCATCTGGAGAGACAGGCAGAGTGGTTTCCGGGACCGAGGTGAGACGCTGGTATGGCTTTGACACTTCCCTCCTGGACTGGAGGGAAAAGGGAGGACAACGTACTACAACTTTCACCAGGAGTAGCATTTTGAAAGAGGAGTGTTATACATTTAAACTCCCTTTCATGCTTTTTCATCCCCAAGGGGAAGGGCATAATCTGAACAGTGGGTTGTTTGGTTGTACAAGCATAACAGTCACTTCTGTTTAGACTCTGGATGGTATGTTTGCCCCATTCTACCCAGGCATTTGTATTTCCATAACCTGTCTCTATTTCTGTGGTTTACTTTAAGTCTTTGGTTTTAAGTATTCTAATGACCTTGGGGTCAATTTGTACTGGAGAGTTAAATTCCAGCCAAGTTTCCCTTAATGGTTTTTCCTCCAACCTGGGTAAGACCCATCCCTCATACTGTGTGGTCCACCAAGCAGTGTTCCAAGAATAACAGGGGTTAGGTGTCTTATAAGTTATACTCTCAAATGTTCGCCCCCCAACAATCTTGCTTTCTATTTGAACAGTCTGCTTACATAAATGCTTATATTCCTCCCTCAGTTGTTGCTGATGTTTTAGATTTTTACAGCTCATTACTTGACAAACATCAAATTGTACAGTTTGAGACTTTAAGCCTTTGACTACACTTATAACCAGCTTAGCAGAACCTGTTACTCCTTGAATATAGAACATTATGATCAGCATAAGCAATTTCATCATTAAGCTATACACAGAGCACAATGCAAACATAGGGTTTAATCCAGCCCTTTCTCCCTTCTAATATGTTCCTTTAACTGTTGCCTATTTAAAGTGATCCTTAGGGGATCTGAGGTAGGAGTCACTTTCCAGGATTCAGGTTGAGTTGCTGGATACTTATCGTCTGGTTCAGGCACCGGTCCTTTCACTTGTGTGTAATGAGTCCAGCCTCTTTCTGCCATTCGGACTGCCGTCTCAGTTGTCAGCAAGACTTGATAGGGTCCTTCCCAGATCGGTTGAAGTTTGGATTCTTTCCACGACTGGATCAGAACCCAGCTGCCAGGCTGATGTCGATGGGCAGCAAATTCAAGAGGCGGGGTCTGAGCCAGCAGTCCACGGTGCCTGAGAGATGATAAAGTAGAAGACAAGGCCAGTATATAATTCTTAAGAAAAAGATCCTTTGTGTCTAGGGAGGGGAGCTCTCCAGTCCTCCTGGGGAAAGGCAAACCAAAAACCAAAGGCCTACACCTTGTAATTGCCTAAGTACTAAATTACACATGGCTTGCACCCCTCTAATGACTCCCCTAGTGTAAAACTGCTAATACCTGCTTTAGGTACAGACACTCCTGAAGTCATGTGCATGAAGAGCAGCAAGAACTTACCAACATTTCAGGCTAGAACAATTAGACTAAAGGACAACAATAATTTACAATAACCTAAGATTAATGAACATAAAAAGGCTTACCACTCTTAAATGCTAACTTAAAATTCAGTTTTTAGTACACCTAGTTTAGTGATGCTTGAATATACGTGATTCACATATATGCATACCCTGAACATACACACAAGTTTTGCTGTTAGATGAGTAAAAACCCACTCTCCAGGGAGAGGAGGACAAGCCTTGGTGTGTAGTATTTGACAATATATGTGGTGTCTTTATTCCTATTAGACTTAATGTTAAGATAGCAACCTGGCATTACCAAATGGAGACCTGGGAAGAGATATGAACCATTCACTGTTCTAAGTTTGTTTAATTCAGCTTTAGTGAACCTTAAACCCTTTTATAGGAACATTTACTTGCACTTTGAGTATGGACCTTTTGCTTTTGCCCAAAATATATCAGAAAAATTATTCTGCTTTTTACAAGAATACACAGTCTCATATATCTGGAATACAGACACATATAACTTATATACACACTCATAACCATACGAAACAGACATACATTCCCATTTACAAGCATGTATAGCCAATACACTACTGTTACACATACATAGAAAACTTTTACACAGTTTTTCTCACTTTTTTTTTTTCATTTTTCACACTATTGTGAAACTGCACACAATTGCCCAGCTTTAGAGTACACACAAACTAGTATACGCTATAAAGACACAAAGAAATAGCTTCAGTTTACTATAGATGAGTACACAGGAAATTTTTGCCAAGTTTTAAATTACACACTGACAAACTTTAACAGTTTGAAAGACTCCTACGTAATTATATTACATGCTTTTATTACATACAAATACAACTATCCCACATTCCTGTGTAAACATACAACTTAAACTCCCATTAGATTCATGAAGTTTTAACTCTCAGAATGCATCCAAATACAGTCCTAAAAAATGTGCATATAATTTTCTATATACCCTGATACATACATTAAGGGACTTTAAATGTAGCTTCCACATGCCTTAGACTTAATTACACAGCACACTAAAATATGTAAATGTATTTATTAATACCTGTTTAGCCCCACATAAGTATATGAATAGAGAATCACACAAACCCCATGCTACAAATTTCCTTCCTCCTTTTTTTTTTTTTTTTTTTTTTTAAAACTGCTCCAATTACTTCTCTATCTCACTTTTGTCTGTTTCCTCCCTGGTTTGTTGACTCTCTGAATATTTCCTCTAATGGCTTATTCAGCCATTCATCGATTTTTGGATCTTCTCTGAATATTAGGCTAAAATTCCTTTATATAGCTGACCTTTTAAAGTCTGAGTTATTAACAGAATGACATTGTATTCTTGGGGCTTGAGGGAGTGGGAGTCCAACCCTTTTTAGAGGCTTTTGTGGCAGCCCTTTTCTTTTCAAAGTCTGGGGTGATGTTGGGGAGATTACCTTTTTGGCCCCACCCTTCTTAAACATCGGGGTGCCACCCAGACTCTGCCTCTTCGGGGTAAAGGCTCTACCTAACAGTGGGGTGGCAGCCACGCTTTTCCCATTCCCCTGGGAATGTGCTCCACCCTCTGGGTCCTGAGGCGGCAAAACTTTTCTAGAGCATTGAGGCGGAAGGCCCACCCTCAACCCGCAGGGCAAACTCACCCTTTTCATGCATGTGGGCCACTCCACTCTCCCAGCCTGAGACCACTTGACTTCAGACCTCAACTTTCATCGTTCTTTGGGGATATGGGTACAGCCAATTTTATTTTAGGTGGATGCAGTTTCTCTCTTTCTCTCATAGCCGCCCTCTTTCCCATTTCCCTTTCTTCTCCGAAGAAAGGGATATTTACATAAACCAGATTTTAAGAATCAAGTTAATTGTTATTCAGCTAGCCTTGCTAGGCTTTTTATTAATGATTCTTACCTTCCTTTCTTTAAGAGCCTTTAGAAACAGAAACTTTTGGAAATCTCTCCATTTTTTTTTTTTTTTTTTTTAACTTTTGGTGGGTTGTAATTACTGGAGCAGTCAGCATTAACTGGCTCTCCAATTGCCTGGGGGCATAGACTGCTTCCACTAAAACCCCAGGCTTTAATGGTTCCCGCCCCAGTGGGGGAGGGGAAACCATAAGGTGGGGGAATGCTTATCCCAGGTTTTAGTTTCTTTTTTCCCTGCAGCCACCACATGGCACAGTTCAATTCTGCCTTGGAAAAAGGTTTATTTTTATTAACATGACACACGAGGTCAGCACAAAGCCAACTCTTATCTGCCTTATATTTTGGCCAGAATATATTTGGCAGCAAAATGCCTTTTTTTTTTTTTTTTTTTGTCTAAACATAACAATAATATTTGATCATTTTCTTTTACCCTTTCCCTTGGTCCAATTACTTTTAGCCCAATGTTTTAACATGTTTCCCAATGGATTATTTAGAGGAATGTTCCCCGGGGACCCTAAAGGTACCCCCTTCCCTTTATTCCCGGCCGGCTGACTGCCTCTATTCCCCATTCTGAGTCTTGCCTGAGCATCTTTCCCTTAGGATCAGCTCTAGGCTCATCAGAATGTCCCCATTCTGAGTCTTGTTTGGGCATCTTTCCCTCAGGATCAGCCCCAGACTCTCAGAATGCTTTAACCACCAAGGTAATATAATATTTCTTTCCTTACCTTGGTCCGTGCACGGAGTTGCCTGGTTAACCAGAGGCAGGTCTTTTCATTTCCCCCTTTTCTCATCCACAACCGGCAGATCCAAGCATCTGGTCTCGGGCCCTTTAGCTGCCGGAGATGGGCCCCCAGTGGCGGAGTCCGAGACCGCTCAATCAGCGGGGCGCGCCTTCCCTTTGTCCACCTCGGGGGTCCCCCTCCGAAGCTTTGGATCCCGGATGAGCCCCCAAGTTGTCGGAAATAAAGTGGTACCTGTAAGGGAATAAACGCTCTCTCGGTTCTGGAGGAGAAAAGAATTTATTTACGATCTTGCAAGATGGGGCGTCCAGCCAAACACGCGGGAGGCTGGCGCGCCAGAGGAAGAGAATGGCGATGTTTAAATCTCCTACTCCTAATTCGCAAGTCCCTCCCCTGTTTCCCCATTGACTGGGTACTACAGAGGTTACAGCCTATCCGAGAACACTAAGTAATTCATCTTTTGAGATTTTAATTTGTACAGCCAATCCCAGAGAGCCAACTAGCTCATTATTGAGATTTTGAACTGATTAGCCAATGCCCCCCCAAATTTTTATTTTTTTGCTGTGAGTTCCTGCCTCTGATACTACCTCATGTCTCTTTACATCAGGCAGATTCTCTCTTCTCTTTGTCTGGGGCTTGTTTAAACTGGTTTTGCCTCCATTTCCCTTATTCCATGCTGTCTCTATGTGAAAACGAAACTTATTCCTTTCTTACAGACACTAAGAAATGTTTCTACTGACATTGCTTTGCATAACTCTGGACAATGAGCAAGAATTTATATCAAAGTGCTTTCCAAAGTAGTTATGTGGTAATCAATAGCCCATCACTTTTGTCATAGTAGGAGGTAGTGAGATGGAAAGTAAGACATGCTTACCTCATAGACCTACTAAATGACTGGTGCCAAGATTTCCCACACTATAGGCCACCACTGTTGTAATCAATATAAGAACTTGTTAAATGCAATGAGACAGATAGCATCTACGTGGGACAGCATTACCTAACTCTACTTCATTCATGAAAAATAATTTCATTTTGTATTAGCTAAAGAGGGGCAGGCTTAATATAAGGCAAGCCTGAAGCTCCCATTAAAAACTCTGAATCTTGGAGTAGCCTTGGATTAGCCAAGAAGTCAGGTATATTCTCTGGGGCCAGGCATTGATGTTAGAACTGAACCTGAGCTCCTAAGAAAACAGCACACCATCCAACTAATCCTAATGTATTTTCACTCCCAGGATTGCACTAGAGCCAAACCAGACCTCAGGATTTGGAGGGGGTGACTTTTTCTTAGTTGTTTTCTGTATATTTCATACCACCACGACGTTTCACATTTAGTTCTATCTCTTAGCCTTGTCTCATCACAACTTAGACTGGGAGCTCTGCCACTATAATTTCAGACTTGTGATACTATAAACATTATCAATTCAGTAAGCGACTGAGCTGTGGTGGGGGGCGGGTAGCCATGATTTTGACGCTGATATCAAAGCATTTTAAAGTCTCCAGAGAAAGTAAGGAAAGTCAAGTGGGGATGACAGCAAAGGAAGGTTTTTAAGAATATACTCTGTCTAAGAAAAAAAGTGCATCTTAGATACATTTATGGATAACAAATCTCAGAGTGACTCTCAAGGGTCGGGAATCAGTTCAGGTTCTGAAACTAAAGGGAAAAGCAGAAACATAAACATAGAGCAAAGATGATAAACACACACACACGTATACACATGTAATTTCTGTCTTGTATCTCGGGCAGATATAGTTGTAGAAAGCATTGGCTGGGAATATATCAACCACAATACTTACCCAAATTTACAATTGTTTGAAGTGATGTTAAGTTGGAAAAAGTTACTAATTGCTAAGGCTCAGGTTCCTCATTTATAAAATGGGAATAATTAGTAGCACCTACTTTGTTGGTTTGTTAGGCATATTACCCACACAAAAAGCACAGTGCTAGGCCTGATGTATAGAAACCACACCACACAGTTGAACAAAAATTATTATTGCAGTTATTCAAACATTCATTGCATGCCTACTATGTGCTAGACAGGTGGATATGGAGCATTTGTAAATACAATTAATTTAAAAAAATGTTAACTGGAAAAATGTAGAGTTATCTGAACTTCAAACTCTACTCCAACATTATCAAGACAGTAACTCCAAGAAAAGAGGGGAGGGGAGGAGAGGAGTGAGCTATTGTAAATGAATTATTATAACAGTGAGTAAGGACTTGTAAGCAAATCATTAAAATAGAACCTGCAATAGGGATCTTTGAGGAAGCAGCAATTTATTCTTCCGGTGAGCAAGAGCTACCTGAATACAATTTAACTAGGCAGATAAAAGAGGGGAGGGTGGGAGTTATTGTAAGAAAAGTACAAATGATATTAGGCCTGGAAGAGAGAGTGTTTAGAAAATAGCAAAATGTCTGATGTGTCTTACAAGTAGTAGGCATGGGATGGGAGGTGTGGCTAAAAGGTGATGAGGCACTTAAAAACCTGGCTACAGAAACTGGACTTTATTTAGGCATTTGGAGGCCATTTGAATAGGTCTGTGTTTCAGAGTAGCAGTATGGAAAAAGGCCTGAAGGAGGAGGGCACCTGGAGAGACCTTCAGGGAGCTAGAGTGAATGTGAACCTTCTCCAACCTTACTCAATTACCTATATTTACTGTGCCCCTGCTGTGTGTCCAGCAGTTTTTGGAGATGCAAATGCAGTAATGAATTAGATAGGAGAGGCACTCTGCCCCCATGGAGTTTTATGGTTTACTGAGGAAAGACAGACAAGAAAAAGCAAAGTGAACAAGTAAACAGATAACCAGGATTGTGATTAGTACAAAGAAATACACAGATAAAAATAGGGTGTTATGAAATAGGATGAGAAGGGCTGCTTTGAAGTATAGTCAGGGAAGACCCTTCTGAGGAGAAAATGGAAATGCAAAGGAAGGAGACAGTCACCTGTGGGCGGCAGAGACCAAGGGGGATCAAAGATCAGAGATACCCTTGAAAATGCATCCAGCATTGGATATGCATGTGCATTTTTCTGGGCAGATTCTCAAAGGGGTGTGGGCTCCCCTCCACCCAGATGGTAGGAAGCAGTGCCTTCAGATGCTTAATGAAACCTTTTCCAGCGTGCCTCTAGATCTGGGTGTTTAACTGGACAGAATCCAACAGTATCATCAGCAAAGGATCACAAAAATCTCCTGAGATGTCATGCTTTTATTATAAAGAATATAATGGGCACTTTTATTATTCATTTACTTATATAATTGGTTTTAATAATTTTTCTCTGTCAAACTATTACAGATGAGGAAATATATAGTATGATGTTATATAACAATATATAACATAACATAATATAGAACATAAAAGATATTGCATGTGTATGTGTGTTTATATATACATATATAAATATATATATAAAATATATATATATACACACACACACAGATATACGTGTGTGTGTGTGTGTGTGTGTGTGTGTGTGTGTGTGTGTGTATTTTCCCCTTTCAGGCTTATTTCATGAAGTTGTAAGAAATTTGCTTTCAGGCACCCAAAATTGGTCTCCCACAATGTAAATGTAGGCTAGACAGGGTAAACACTCAACTTCTGTTCTTCCATTTGTAAGACCAACGACTGATCTGGAACTTGCTCTGAGCAGGAATACTTGTCTTCTCCCGGTATTATCTAATATATGAAATGTCTGTAAGAGCTTTCCATAGATGCATGCATGCACCTCTTTTTGGCTTACGGTAAACCACCACAGAGGTGCTGGCTTGGCTCTGGGTAGCGTGGCCTCCCGGGTGCGCGCGGGCGCCCAGGCGGGCTTGGGCAGGCTCGGGCCGCCAGGGGCGCAGGGCCCTCCACGGCGATGGCCCAGTGGGCCGGACCGCCCCCGACAGAGCCCGGCAGCGCGCAGGGGCAGGCCGTGAGGCCGGGCGCTGTCTCCCGGTGTCGTCCTCCGTCCCGGGGGCCTGCTGGAACGCGGGGCCGCCACAGGCGCCCCTGCCCGATCGTAGCTGCCGGGAGACCCGGCCGCTGGGGTCGCCCGCGGAGCCGCAGCCGCAGCCCAGGTTGACGTCCCTAGGCCGGGCCTGGACCCCCATCTCGGCCCCGGCGCCCGAGCTCCCCGCCGGCCGCCGCCTCTGCGCTCCTTCTCCTCCCGCTCCAGGAAGGCTGAGTCGGAGGGGGCGCCCCTCAAGCCGCCGGCCCAGTACGCGGAGGCGCCCGGACTTTGGGGCGGCAGCGCCGTCGGAGAGGGCGCCGCGGGGTAAGAGGCTCCCCGAGCCCTTCGCGGCCGCCCTCTGCTCTGTTGCGCCCACTGGGGGCGGCCATGACCCCAGAGGGGGCTGCGAGCCTCCCACCTGCATCTCCCTTGGAGCACCCGCTCCCGCTGTTCTGCCCCTAAAACTCCTTTCCCGGGATCCCCAGTCACGAGGCGTCCTTGTCTCCGGGCCCTCCTCCAGGTGTAGTGGCCTCCTCTCCTCCATGGCACACACCTGGTGTCCCGGGGCAGCACCACCTGCTCAGCAACCGCCTCCCAACTTCGTTTTTCCATCCCAGGGCTTGGCATACAGCAGGTCGATCAATACTTGTCGATTCAAAACTTGCCTGAACTGCAGGCTACACCTTTCGCCCTAGGAGACAATAAATTATAAACGATGAGCAAATGTAAACTGCATACTGTGGTGACTTTAATTTGTTTTTCTTTCCCAATAGTCATGCCTTAATCCAGTGATTCCTTTTTTGTTGTTACCTCAGAGTTCTCTATACTTTAAACGGTACTGGACATTTGAGACACCGTGACAGTCTGGTGTGGAATCTGCTGCTTGGTCTGGTGGGCCTTTTCTTGTTTCTGAAATCACCACACATAGTGCTTGCAAAAGGAGCACCTGTTTTATAGGATTAAAAGCAAAACTCATGGTCCCATTTCATAAGTTCAGATAACTCACCATATTTTTTTTTCCAATTTCTATTTCATCCTCCTATCTGATGGTATGTCCTTTTTCATCTCTGACCTAATTTCCTGAGTCTTTCAAATCTTCTGTCAGTTGGCTCTTCCAATTTGCTGTTGTCTATGTCCTTTATTTGGCCTACCCTCTCGTTTCTGGTTGATTTCATCTTTTTACACACACCCACACTCCAGTCCCTCTCTCCTGCTTCCTAGGGTTTTCTTCCTCTCAAAGCTCATGCTTTACTTTTGTATAAGTGTTGTACCTTACCATAAATGTGCCTGTCCTACAACCTGTATAGGATTTTAAGGAAACAGAGGAGCAGCTACAAAATGGGAAGAAGAATTGGTGGGAACTGTGGCACCACTCTACCTGTGCCAAACATCTCTCATGAGGTATGGCGGATGCTATTGATCTTGGATGTTTTGTCTAGTTAGCTCCCATTGCTAAGACCTAACTCCCATTGAATCTCAGTGCTAAGATCCCTTGCTGCTTTCTCTTTGTGAGCAGTTTGTACTTGGTTTTCCTCTTGGTACATTTGGAATATCAAATGGAAAATCTTTTGTTTTATCGAAGGAAAAGTTATCAGCTTTCCTTCAAAACTGAAAACATTTCTAACTGCAGCTGGATTTCCTTAAAGAAGCTGCCTTGTTCAATCAGGCTGGGCTTACTTTTTAATTTTCTCACACATACATTGTGAAAAACATTGGTAAGTCAGATGGGATATCAAAACGTATAACCAAGTCCCAGCCCTTGCATCCTAGCTCACGTCCTTTTCTGTTGACCAGCCTTCCCATAAGTTGACAAGTTTGGCTACGTTAATTTTATTGTATGACCTCCATGGCACAGTTTACATCAATTTCCCTTTATCATTTTAATAGAATAATATTCCTCTCACGTGTTATTTTCTGCAATACTGTACCAGGCTTACACAGCTGCAAGGACTTTGAGAATCTGTTGGGGAGGTTTTTAAAATACAGATGACTGGACTCACCCTGCTCCTCCTGACAGTAATCAGAATCCTAGTACTTTATTTTCAAATAGTAGTTTTAAAAACGCTTCTCACATAGAGACTAGACCTCATACATATTATCCCAGAGAACAGAGAATTAATTTTATTTTTCAAAAACCTCCAGAGAAGATAATCTATATCCTTCCTAGCTATTCCTTTCCAATGTTCAACTCTCTTTCTTGTCAGGAGAACTTCCCTGTGGATAAATTAAATGTTCAGTCTGTATTTAAGCTTATTTCTCCCTGTTCCTCCTTGGTGTGAGGGTAACACCCAAGAAAACCTAACATTTCATTTGTATATTGCTTTAAAGCTTAATTTACAAATAGTTTTCTCATTTGAGAGAGAGAACAGCTGTGTTTATCCTTAAAAAAAGGGATAACCACCTCTGCACTTTCAGTTTGCCAGAATCATTTCAAAAACCTCAACTACATACAACCCACCCTCATTTTTTTCCATACCACTCTGCACAATGTCTGGAACATAAACACTCAGGAGATATTAGTATGTTTCCCTTTTTAATCTTTTTTTTTTTTTTGCTTTCTTTTGAATATTTTCTGAGGGTCTCAAAATTTCTGGAGTCCCGAGCAAGTCATGGGCAGGTCAGTGTTGAATCTGATGGGAGGATTTCCTTTGGTTGATAGAAAGATTTTATGGGCTTTCACATCTGGAACTCGGAGAGCATTTGGTGAATGTGCCACTGAAAAGGACGGTTTTATTTGTTTAATCATCAATTATGAAAACCTATGTGTCACTATTTTTAAAAAGATGGGAATGAAACCACAAATATTGTAAAAAGCCTTTTCGTTTCCCGACTAATAGGTGTTATCAGGTTGATAATAGTCTTAATAAGAGAAGCTGCCAGAGATGCTACCCATCTCGTTATAGGAGGGAGAGGGTGGAGCAGGAGATTTGTAGCTTTTGTTGTACTTTACCCAAAGGATGCATAAAGTTATATACTTGAGCTTTTTCTGTTTGCTTGACTGTTAAGTTTATTCTAAAACAAATATTGTTTTAGAACTTACCTCACTGGAATTTGGATTCAGAAGTACCTGCTCCTGAAAATAAAAACCTCTTACCTGGAAGGGACAGTGCAGCAGGTGGTAAGAAATCCTAGATGTGTATATTTATACTGGAATAATTGCTCATATTATAGGGAGTTTGTTTTGGATAAAACTAGTTTTGTGTAACTATTAATTGTCATTTTTTTCATGCACATTCTTACAGGGAAAATTAACAAGGTAAGGATACATGTTTGGTTTTAAATAGTTCACAAAACAGATAGTTTTGAATTTGCATGTATGTTCTTTAAAAAAATTCCCCTCTTCAAAGTTAAACTTTAAATTTTGTCTCTTTAGAGTTCTTCAAACAAGTTCAAATCTTTACTATTGTATAAGGCTGCAAATTGGTCATTAAATTAATATCTTGTTTATTATATTGTTTTTTCCAATATTACAGTACTATAAATGGAAGTTAACATTGTAGTGAATGTAGGGTTTTCTAGCTATTGCCAAAGGGGCTCACCTTGAAGATGTCTTGAAGCAGTCGAAATGGTCAATACTTTGTTATGAAGTAGTGAGAAAATTAATCTTTTCATTTATTCCTTTTGATCAAAATATAAAATGTTTAACTATCAGTAAAATAAAGGCAATCTGAATATTTAAGGCTCATTAGCACTGTTTAGTTGGTATTAATAACAGATTAATCCCTGCTGAAATCAGTAAAATATAAATAATTTCTGTATGTATAAAAGTGACTATCATAAAACTTTCCCATGTATTCGTATTTCCTATATATTCCCTGGTCAGAACTGTGTATCCCTTGGTTAGAACAAGAATTATACATTCTTAGAACAAGAATGGGGTACCAAGATATATTGTGTTTAGAAGTCTTCTGCTGCTTTATAGAGCCACTTGGAAATTCCAGTAGAGCAACTGATGCTAGAACTTAATTTGTCAGAGCATGCCCAAGAAAGAACCCAGGTGGGATTTTATTTATCATACTCTTAAAGTATTCTTTTTAAAAAAATGCACCCTACAGTTACTAAAATATTGTCCATGGTTTTTATATTATCAGAATAGCAAACAGGGGATATTTCAGCTATGGAGTTATCCTCTTAATCAAGAAAGTACCCTGGAGAACAGGTAAGAGAATATTTCTTTTTGTAAAGCCCTAAATGAGTGAAATAAATTCAAATCCAGATGAGTTAATGACTTGAAACACAAAGACAGAAAACAACCAGAAGAGGAAAGCACTGTGTGGGAATAGTGGAAATAATGGAAAGCCACCCTGAAATAGAAAGTGGCCTGCTGACAACACAGAAATAATCAGTAGAAGAGCTGTGGCCGGTTTACGGGCCCTTACAAGGAGGGTTGAAATGGTGAGTTTGGGCTTCTCATGGAAGAGAAAAAGAACCATGATAGGAAAGCAGTATCCTATGTGCCAGTAACTGTTTTAATTACTTACGTATGTCAACTCATTTAACCCTCCCAACAATCCTATAAGATAGGTGCTATTATTGTCATCCCCATTTTGCTTGTAACCACTACACACTGTCACCCCTCACCCCTTACCTGGGTTGGAATAATAATTCTTAAATTTTAATGTGCATTAGAATCACTGAGGATGTGTCTTTAAAGTGCAACTTACTATTATCTGGAAAATAACATTTTATTGAACACCTGCTCTATGTCACTTTTACATAAAGGGTATTATTTAAATGGAAATCCTGAGTTCTGTTCCTCTCTTTTTTAAATTCAGTTTTGACAATAGGGTGGTTTTTTTTTTTTCTTTTTGAATGTCTTACTTTATTTTACAGATTAAAAAGAAAAGCAAACAAATAATAAATCAGTATTCTAAAGAAAATCGGAAGTGTTATCAGATAGAGTCCTTTAAAAACAAAACAAAACAAAACTATTCTTGCCCAGGCTGGACCGAAAACCCTTTGGGCCTTGTTTACTTGTGCACCGCAGCCAAGCCCAATCTGAGTGATGAGGGACGGAGGCACATCGGGCAGACAGACTGAAGTTGGAGGACGAACCTTTAGTTAAACCGATGAAGTCAACTAGTCCATTCTGTAAAAGGAATCTGCTGCCCCTTCTCTAATTAAAATGCCCTGTCTCACCTAAAAGACAAATCCTCATCAGTAACACGGCTCATTTCCTAAGGAAATGATTGAGACATAACTTCTTCATTTTCTGCTTAATTTTTGGAACTCTACAATCTGGCCTTCAACTGCCTGGGCCCATTGAAACTATTTATTAAATCCCCTAATATCCTTTGAAAAAAAAACAGTTTTAGTCACACACCATAAAAAAATCCTAAGTGTACAATCAATGATATAATCATGGTTATGCATTCACCACCAGAATCTATATAAGAACATTCACATTTCTTCTGAAAAGAAGGACATTTAGCCTTGGTATAGTGCCTTTGTTACTATGAATGAAAGAATATTACAATGTTACTGTTAACTTTAGACCCTAGTTTGCATTAATTGCATTTTCCCCATACACCACCCCATTATTAACACTTTGTAATAGTGACATACATTTGTTCTAGCTCATGTAAAAACTTTCTTATATTTGTACAGTTATCCACCGTCATTGTCCACTCTAGGTTGTGCTAAGTTATGCAGTCCCAGATTTTATCCTCTAGCTTGCCTTCTGGTGACATGCAACCCTAATCTTCCTCTTTCAACCATATTCACACTCACCTTTGTTAATTACTCTTAAAATATTGGGTTACCATCACACAGTATTGTGTTACCCATTTCTGAACCTTTACAATCAACTTTGTTGAACATTCTGTACTCCTTAAGCATTGATTGCCCAATCTCTGCACTCTTTCTATCTCCTGATAACCCATGCTCTTGAATTTAACTCTCAGAGTTTGCTCATTATAGTTAGTTCATATTACTGAGACCATACAATATTGTTTGGTCAACATGATGTCCTCAAGGTTCATTCATGTCATGGCATGCATCATGTCTTCATTCTTTCTGGCAGCTGCACAATATTCCATCATATGTATATACCATAGTTCGCCTTCCACTCATCAGTCGATGGACCCTTGGGGATAGGGTGGTTTTTGAGAGTAGCTATTTCCTAGTAAGAAAGGCCCATAGTAAAGTTCACCTTAAACTTAAAAGTCAAGGGCAGACGGGATGGGGATAGCGAATGAGGAGTTAATAATTAAATTGTTCAGAGTTTCTATGTGGGTTGATCGTAAAGTTTTGGTAATGAATGGTGGTGACAGTAGCACAACATTGCAAACATAATTAACAGCACTGAATTATATCTGTGAAAGTAGTTAAAAAGGGGAAATTTTAGGTTGCATATGTTACTAGAATAAAATTTTTAAGTAAGACTGTACAACACAGTGACTCCTATTGTAAACAATGACTGTAGTTAGTTGGTACCATTATTAAAATGTTCTTTCATGAATTGTAACAAATACATCACATCAATGCCAGGTGTTAATGATAGGGTGGTATAGGGGAACTCTGTATTTTCTGCCTGATTTTAACTATTTGTAGGTATAATGAAGGGGATGCCCAGTTAATATTTTATGTTTTTAAAAATTTATATATAAAATGTTTGTAATCAGAGCATATTTGGAGATGCACATATTTCTGTTACAGCTAGATGGATACACATGTGCCATTGGGAACTATAATATCTACCAGTCTTTAATAATGGTTACTTATCCATATCATTTCAATAGCATTTTGATTTCCGGTCAACAAACCATTCATTCATTTTTTTTTTTTTTAAGGGATTTCAAAAAATCTTCAGTGGAAACTGGCTTTAATGTAACTAATAATGCCATAAGGCTCTTCACTCTGAACCACTCACTGACAAGCACTGCAGCTGATAAGCAAGTTGGTTCTCACCCTGGACAGCAGCAGCAGTTGCTGCCAGGTCTTTGCTCGCCCCACCCTGATGGAGACTTCTTTAAAGACAGAAACGAGCCTCACATCAAATCGTGCTCAACAACAGAAAACAGCCACGGCGAAAACGGCGAAACCTTTTCTGCTCCCAGTTGGAATGGGAAATACGGAAACAGCAGTGCGGAAGAAAATTTAACAGATGAAAGCGATTTATCAGAAAGTGAAAAAACAAATGATGCTTTACTCAGCTATTTCAAAAAGATGGACCTGAACTTAAAGCCAGAAACCATAGAAGACTTTGAAGACTCTTTCACAGAGGAACCAAGTGAAGTATTTCCATATCCCGATTTTCTCCCTCCACCTTTCAATACTCTAGACCTGCACAAATTAGCCCTCTCAAAATCTGAAAGTTGGAAAGCGATGGTGGAGCCCCCAGAAAGCTCTGTTGAACACTTGATAACTCGTTTACTGGAAATGGAAAGAATTCAACACATGACTATACAAAAAGAGAGGTCAAGACCACAAACCAACCTCTTTACTCCAGCAGTTACTGAAAGACCCTCCTCCTCCAAAGCTGTTCCCAAAGTGAGGCAGCCGAAACTTTCTGATGCTTTGAATGTTCAGCCTTCATGTTTTGATAAAAGTCGAGAAAAAAGAAAAAACCATTCCGGTTCTTATAAGATTGAACAGAATGCTTCAAAATGGAATTGGAGCAATGCTGGAAAATATAAATGGAAAACTAGGCCACCATCTCTAAAAAGCTCATCCACCACAAAACAATTGATTGTAACTTACGACGACTTTAAAAATCCCAAAAGCTCCATTTTAAACCCATGCCAAGAACTCTCCAGCAAGCCTCCTGCTGCCCAAACAACACAATCACTGGTTAAAATAGTCTCAGCGAGATGCCTGCCACCAAGGTCTCCAATATCAATTTCACCTGTACCTTTGTCTTTTCCCGAAAATCAGAGGGAAGAAATTAAGCCACCAAGGACCAGAAAGAAACTTCACCAAAAAAACGTAGTATTGAACAGACCATTCTATATTCAGAAGCTGAACTGTTTATCACCTTCATTTATATTGAAGGATAAATGCTTACCCATTGACCAAAAATAGCCCTCTTCTTTCATACATCTCATCATGAGCAAACCTCTTCCAGGAAGCCCAACTAAAATATGGCTCATCATTCCAAGATATGAGTATTCAATGCACACACACATGTAACAATTGCTTGATATGACATGGAGTAGAGCTCAAGAAGATCACTGTGGAGATGTGTCTATATAAAGTCTAGGGCTTCTATGGCATATTTGGCAGTCTTTTGTATGTTACAAAGATATGTTTTTCTTAACAAACTAAGCCATTATATTCAAAAGATTGTTCTTTTGTTACTGTTTTCCACTATAATTCCATCAATAAATGGTATAATTGACTTACTACTGCTATAGTTATTCTTTCATTGTGTTCTATTATGCAGTACTCAGAATTGCATTTACTTCTACATAATTTTTTAGTCCTATTCTTTCTGGTAACTTTTTCTCCCCCCTCCCTCTCCATCTCCAAAAATCTCCTTTGTCTATCATTTTGACCCATCCTTTAGGCATTTGCTTGGCCTTTAAAAGCTAAAGAAGTTGCTATTCTGTTAAATTAATATGAATGGTCCTCTAGATCCTCTTATGAATCCTTTGAAACTTTCATTTCCCAGGCCCTTTCTCATGTATGACATAAGAAATGAAATCAGTTCTCTTTGGGGCCCAGCTACAGGTCTAAGTATGAAAAGCTCTCTTCCACTGAGACCTAATTTTTTTTTATTCATTTTGTTGAGATATTTTCACATACCATGCAGTCAGACAAAACAAAGTGTAATTCAGTTGTTTACAGTACCATCATACAATTGTGCATCCATCACCAAAATTAATCTTTGACATTTTCACCACCACACACACAAGAACAATAACAATAAAAATTAAAGTGAAAAAGAGCAATTAAAGCAAAAAAGAACACTGGGTGCCTTTTTTTTTTTCTTCCCCCATTTTTCTACTCATCCATCCATAAACTAGACAAAGGGGAGTGTGGTCCACACGAGACCTAATGGTTCTAAAATGCCAAAGGAAAAATAGAAAAATAGAAAAAGGTCACTGTTCACAGACGAAATCTCATGTTAATGGAATTTTTTCCTAAGTGAAGGGTCTATGTTTTTGGAAGTCTTATCCTTAATTAGCAGAAACGCAAAAGGCTAAAGTTTAACTCAATAACTGTTGAGAAAGGGAACCTGTACATAACTGACAAACTTTACTGCACCTAAGAATGAGGGGAAAAAACAAAAACACAAAATCCTGGGCTCTATCTCAGACCTACTGAAACAAAATCTTTGGGGGTGGGTCCCAGGGACTGACATTATAAACAAACATCCTGGGGGATTTTAATGCAGGTGGCTCTTGGATCACACTTTGAAAAACATACTAAAGGGAAAATTTGATGTAACATGCACAGATCAGAGGTTTGTGTATGTTGGGGTATAGTATGATTTGGCTTTACTAGATGTTGAATTCAGGTTAATTTTTTTTTTAATATATTTTATTTTGAAATAAATTCAAACTTACAGGAACAGTTGCAAAAACAGTACAAACCCCATACATAGAACTCCAGCATACCCCTCCCCCCCCGATACCCTGATCCACCACCTTTAACATCCTGTCACACCACCATTTCTTTCTTTCTCTCCCTCCCTCCCTCCCTCCCTATCATCTATTGCTCTGTCCTCTGAATATATGAGAGCAAGCTGCACACATCTTTAAACAAAAAATGTAATTCACATATACCTTTCCCATGGACAAGAACATTCTTGTATGTGATCCCTTTAAGCGCAGCTAAGAAGTTCAAGAAATTCAACATTGATACAAAGCTTACATTCTATATTTCCTTTTTTTTCTTAAGTCCCATCTGTGTCCCTTTGAGCCTCCTCTCCTCCATCCTCAGATCCCATCCAGGATCATCCTTGGCATTTAATTGTCAACTATTTAGACTTTTTTTTTTTCAATTATGGAAACATATACAGCCTAACTCTTCCCATTCCAACTCCTCCCTAGCATTCTATTAGTGGGATTACTCACATTTAGAATGTTGCAATGCTATCAGCTTCCCACCATCCATTTCTAGAAGTTTCCCTTCATCCCAAACAGAAACCCTACACTCATTTCTTAACTCCCCATTGCCCCTTCCCCCATGTCTCGGAACCCCTACTCTACTTTTCCTCTCTGTGGTCATATTCTCTTATACTTTCTTTGTGTTTACCTTGGGGCTTAAATTTAACATCTTAAATGTATAACAATCTTGTTTTTCTTTGATACCAACTTAACTTCAATCGGGCATGTAAACTATGTTCCTATACTCCCTCATTCCCCCACCTTTATGTAGTTCTTGTCAAAAATTACAGATTTTACATTGAGTCCAAAACCACTGATTTATCATTACACTTTATGTATTTTAGATCCTGTAGGAAGTAAATAGTGGAGTCACAAATCAAAAATACAGTAGTATTGGTATTTATATTTACCATGTGATATTTACTGGAAATCTTTATTTCTTCATGTAGTTTCAGTCAGTTGTTTAGTGTCCCTTCCTTTCAGCCTGCTCAACTCCCTTTAGCATTCTTATAGTACTGATCTACTGGTGATGAAGTCCCTCAGCTTTTGATTATCTGGGAATGTTTTCATCTCCCCCTCATTTTTATTCTCCAGGTGTTTGTGAGTTCTCCAAGTCTCTGATGGTTATTGACTTCTATTTGTATTCCATTGTGGTCAGAGAATGTGCTTTGAAAAAATTCATTTTTTTTTTTTTTAATTTATTGAGGCTTGTTTTTATGTCCCAGCATATGGTCCATTCTGGAGAAAGATCCATGATCACTAGAGAAGAATGTGTGTCCCGATGACCTGGGATGTAATATTCTATATATGTCTGTTAAAATTCTCTATATCTCTCCCTCCTTTCTTTGTTTCTCTGTCGGTAGAGTTCCCTTTAGTATCCGAAGTAGGGCAAGTCTTTTATTAACAAAATCTCTCAGCATTTGTTTGTAAAAAAATTAAGCTCTCTCTCAGATTTGAAGGAGAGTTTTGCTGGATAAAGTATTCCTGGTTGGAAATTTTTCTCTCTCAGAATTTTAAATATGTCATGCCACTGCCTTCTCGCCTCCATGGTGGCCGCTGTGTAGTCACTACTTAGTCTTGTGTTGTTTCGTTTGTATGTGGTGACTTGCTTTTCTCTTGCTGCTTTCAGAACTTGCTCCTTCTCTTCAGTATTTGACAGTCTGATCAGAATATTTCTTGGAATGGGTTTATTTGGATTTGTTCTATTTGGAGTTTGTGTATTTATATTGTGTAGAAGGTTTGGGAAGTTTTCCCCAACAATTTCTTTGAATACTCTTTCTAGACCTTTTCCCTTCTCTTCCCCTTCTTGGACACCAATGAGTCTTAAATTTGGATGTTTTATTTTATCTATCATATTCCTGAGATCCGTTTCGATTTTTTCGATTTTTTCCCCATTCTTTCATTTTCTGTTCTGTGGTCCTCGAGGAGGCTGAGTTGTTGTTCAACTTCCTCTAATCTTGTATTATGAGCATCCAGAGTCTTTTTATTTTGGCCTACAGTTTCTTTTATTTCCATAAGATCTTCTATTTTTTTTCTTTAGTCTTGCAATTTCTTCTTTATGCTCTTCTGGGGTCTTCTTTATGTCCTTTATATCCTGTGCCATGCTCTTCTTCATGTCCTTTATGTCCTGTGCCAGGCTCTCGTTGCCTGTCTGTAGTTCTTTGATTAGTTGTGCCAAGTACTGTGTGTCTTCTGACCTTTGATTTGGGTGTTTGGGTTTGGGTTGTCCATATGGTCTGGTTTTATCATATGCTTTAAGATTTTCTGTTGTTTCTGGCCTCTTGGCATTTGCTTTATTTGATCCCTAATTTGACAGAACTGCAGCTTGGTGGCGTACGCTTTCTCTAACTAACCAGCAGATGGTGTCCGTGAGTCTCCTATTCCCTTCAAGTCAGTTCTCCCCAACTTTGTCTTTGTGGTGTGTGGGGATCTGATTCTTGTGGGGTTCAATTGGTGCACTAAGTTTGGGTGTGTTTTTCATGCTGTCCGCCCTGAATGTGGGGCATGTGTCTGGGTGGTTATGGAGGAAGGGCAGCTTAAATAATCAAACCTCTCAGGTGTTCTTGGAGATTTAAGTCTGTTGCAAGAGTCTAAGCGTTCATTTCAGTCTTCCCACAGATTGTCTCTGCCACTGACCCACAAGTCCTTGGTATTCGCGTAGGGTCCCTGGGATTTCTGAGCGGTTCCCCCTTCCCAGCTGTGCTCTTCCAGGACCACTGCTGAGGGAGGGCTGAGCCATGTGACAAGTGTGTGCCAGCCCACCAGGGAAGCCCTGGGTCACTGGGCTGTGCAGGGGCACTCCCAGCCCACTTCAAAGGTGGTTGAATGGGATGCATTAAATTCCCCCTTTTTGCACAGCTCTGCCCTCCCAGCTCTGGGACAATCAGCCATGAGTGCATTAAAGGCCACTGTCCACAGCTGATATTGTGGCTTGTGTGTAGTGCTGCGGGAAAGATTCCCTGTCACACTGGGTTTCTTGGCGCGGCTCTGGGCTGTGGGTCTGGCCCCGGGCAGGAGTGTCCCTGGCCCACTGGGGAGATGGCTGCAAGTGGTGCAGTTTTTTCTCCTTTTGGCTCCCTTTTGCTCCTCTGGCCCCAAGACAATCAGCAGCGGGTGTGGGAAGGGGTATCCCCCACGCCAGACACCCAGGCATTAGCCCAGCCCGCTCCTGCTGTGCTTCACTGCACGGCTCTCCCCAACTTATCTTCAGCCGCTCCCGGGCTTTTTTTTAAAGAACTAGTCCATCTCCAAATGCCAGCCCACAGTTTCCCCACACTACAGCACAGCCGCCTGACTTTCAGCTGGCTCACTCACTCGTTTCGGAATGCAGGCTCCTGGTTTCACCAAGTGCACGGTCCCTGTGGATTTAGCAGAACTTGTCCAGCTGGTGCATCACTGGAATTGGTGTTCTGGGTCACTTTGTGGCTTTTATCTAGTATTTTTCACAGAGGTGTTTTTTTGCCCTGTCTCACCTAGCCACCATCTTAGATTCTCCTATATTGGTTAGTTTTTCTTAAATGTTAAAATAATGGATGTGGTTAAAATGTCAAACATTACCAAAAGGTACAAAATGAAGAGTAAAAGTTTCCCCACACCCCCAGCACAGGCAACTGCTATTAGCAGTTTTTGTGTACCGTCCTCCCAAATTAGAAGGAATATTTGAGTCAAGGAGGGTAAGATTATTAAAGTAGTTCCAATAAATGTTGAAGAGAGCAACTGTAGTTTATGTTTCCTATTTTGACCATTAATAAAAGAATAAGGATTAAACAGTTTTCTGAGAGGCAGTGGTCAAAAAGCCTGCTGACCTTTTAGGTTAATTTCAAAGATTTTTCTGGAACAATATCAACACAGTAATGGAAAATAGTTAACTGTGCAGGTTTCCTTGCTATAATGGAATGTTGCCTGTATCTGTGCAATGTCTCAGTCAAAATAGTATATCCTTTTCTTAGAATAACAATGCAAAAATAGATTTGTATTTTCACTCAATCCCCAAGTTGCATGACTTATTCATTGCCTACCTTTACTCTCTTTTTTTAACTTAAATTTTATTGAGATATATTCACAAACCATACAGTCATCCATGGTATACAAGCAGTTGTTCACAGTACCATAATAAAGTTGTGAATTCATCACTGCAATCAATTTTTGAACATTTTCATTAACACACACAAAAAATAAGAATAGAAATTAAAGTAAAAAAACACCCAAAACATCCCACACCCCCATCCCTCCCTATGATTCATTTAATTTTGTCCTCATTTTTCTACTCATCTGTCTATACACTGGTGGGAGTGGGAGCCACAAGGTTTTCCCAATCACACAGACACGCAGTGTAAGGTATTTAGTTATGCAATCATCTTCAAAGAATCAAGGCTACTGGGTTGCAGTTCAAGTTTCAGGTATTTCCTTCTAGGTATTCCAATACACTAAAAATTAAAAATGGATATGCTAGGGAGAGTTACCTTTCTGGGAGTTATGTTCCATGTAGGAGGGAGGGCAGTAAGTTTACCTGCCAAGTGAGCTTAGAGAGAGGCCACATCTGAGCAACAAAAGAGGTTCTCTTAGGCACAATTTTAAGTAGGCTTAGCCTCTTCTTTGCAGTAGCAAACTTCATAAGGGCCAAGCCCCAAGATTGGAGGCTCGGCTTTTAAACTGGTAGTCTCCAATGCTTGTGAGAATATCAGTAATTCCCCAGGTGGGAAAGTTTAATATTTCCACATTTTCCCCAGTCTCTCAAGGGGGCTTTGCAAATACATTTTTATTCTCTGCCCAAATTACTTTGGGATGTATCGGAGCTTCACACTAACATGTACAAGCCAACCAGATTTCACTCCCTATTCAAAGTTCAATGTAATTATGGAGTGTGCATAAACTGACCATACAAGTTAAATTATATAGTGTTACAAAAAATACAGATTTTGCACCTAACAAACATTCTTCCTTTGGTATCACACAGAAATTGAAGTTTTAAAACGCCATCACTCACCCAGGGGTGTAAATCTCCCTGGCAACGTGGAATATGACTTCCCGGGAGGAATCTAGACCCAGCACCATGGGCTGGAGAACATCTTCTTGACCAAAAGGGGGATGTGAAAGGAAATGAAATAAGCTTCAGTGGCAGAGAGATTCCAAAAGGAGCCGAGAGGTCACTCTGGTGGGCACTCTTACGCACAATATAGATAACCCTTTTTAGGTTCTAATGATTGGAATAGCTAGCAGTAAATACCGGAAACTATGAAACTACAACCCAGAACCCTTGAATCTTGAAGACAATTTTATAAAAATGTAGCTAATGAGGGGTGACAATGTGATTGGGAAAGCCATATGGACCACATTCCCCTTTGTCCACTGTATGGATGCATGAGTAGAAAAATGAGGGTGGGGGTGGGGGAGGGAGAGGCATCCAGTGTTCTTTTTTACTTTAATTGTTCTTTTTCACTTTAATTTTTATTCTTATTATTTTTTGTGTGTGGTAATCAAAATGTTCAAAAATTAATTTTGGTGATGAACAGGCAACCATATAATGGTACTGTGAACAACTAATTGTATGCTTTATATGACTGCATGGTATGTGAATATATCTCAATAAAATTGAATTAAAAAATAAAAATAAAAAATAAAAATAAATAAAAGGAGAAAAATAAAATGCCATCACTATTGTCCTTTATCCTTTAGTCTGATTTACCTTAGTCCTAACCAAGTCCATTTCGTTCATATCACTAATTGAAGTCTGATCTCTTTTTCAGCTTTTTTAACAGTTGCTATATGGGTAATGCTGACATTCATAGCTGCTGGACTCTGGCTCTGAGTCTCAAGTGTCACACAGATACCCAAAGTTTGAGGAACTAAGTAGGTTATACGCAAAGAGCCCAGCATCTCAGAATTTTAGAAGTAACCATTACAACTCAGAAATAGGTGTAACTGCTGTAAGAGCTTACAATCTAGGAAACTTTACCATAAGCCTTCCCCAGATTAACCTATGCTCTCAGACTCAGTTCTCAGAGCTTGCACATTAATGTTAGTCCATATTAGTGAGGCATTATAATGTTTGTCTTTTCATTTCTGGTTTATTGTCCTCTATGTCTGTTCACCTAATTCCATACCTCACAACTTCATTCCTTCTTGTAACAGCTCAATATTCCATCGAATGTATACACCACAGTTTGCCATTCCATTCATCAGTTGATGTACCTTTAGGTCACCACTATCGACTGTGAATCGTGAATACTGACACCATAAACCCCACTGTGCAATGTCCATTCATGTCCCTCTTTTCGGTTCTTCCAAGTACATACCCAATAACAGGGTTGCAGGACTATATGACAACCCCATGCTTAGCTTCCTGTGGAACCACCACTCTGCCTTCCAGATGGGCTGCATCATTCTATTTCCCCACCAACCGTGATTAGGTACATCCCTTTCTCCACATTTTCTCCAGCACTCATATCCCTCTGTTTGTTCTTTAGATGGTTTCATTCAAACACCATACATTCCCTCCTAAGTAAGCAATCAATGGTTCCCTATATAATCACAGTTATGCATTCACCACTACTGTCTATATAAGGACATTTCCAATTTCTTCCACAAAGAAAGAGAAAGAGGCAAAAAAATAAATAAAATAAAAAAGAAAAAAAGAAAAAGAAATGACAACTGAAAAGCAACAGAAGAAAAAATAAAATTAAAATAAAATACAGTAAAAAGGTCAGACAACAACACCAATGACAAGAATCCCATACCCCTTCCTTATTTCCCCCTCTTATAGACATTAGCTTTGGTATTTTGCCTTTGTTACAATTAATGGAAGCATATACAATATTACTGTTAACTATAGACTCTAGTTTGCATTGATTGTATTTTTCCCCAATACCACCCCATTTTTAACACCTTGCACAGTTGACATTCATTTGTTCTCCCTCATGTAAAAACATTCTTATATTTGTACATTTAATCACAATCATTGACCACTCTAGGTTTCTCTAAGTTACACCATCCCAGTATTTATCCTCTATCTTTCCTTCTGGTGTCCTACATGCCCCTAATCTTCCTCTTTCAACCACAGTCACAGTCATCTTTTTTCAGTGTGCTTACTATATTGTGCTACCATCACTCAGTATTGTGTCATCCATTTCTGGATCTATACAATCTTATTGAATATTCTGTACTCCTTCAGCATCAAATGCCTGATCTTTACCCTCTTTCTATCTCCTTGTTTCTTCATTTCTACACTTCTCCAAACCTCTCTCTCCTGTCTTTTCCTATCTGTTTGTAGCACTCCCTTTAGTATTTATTGTAGAGGAGGTCTCCTCTTCACAGACTTTCTCAGTGTCTGTTTATCTGTAAATATTTTAAACTTGCCCTCATTTTTGAAGGACAGTTTTGCTGGATTTAGGATTCTTGGTTGGCAGTTTTTCTCTTTCAGTATCTTGAATATATCATACCACTGCCTTCTTGCTTCCATGGTTTCTACTGAGAAATCCACACTTAGTCTTATTGAGCTTCCCTTGTATGTGATGGATCACTTTCCTCTTTCTGCTTTCAGAATTCTCTGTCTTTGACATTTGACAATCTGATTAGTAAATGTCTTGGAGTAGGTCTATTTAGATCAATTCTATTTGGGGTACACTGCACTTCTTGGACCTGTAATTTTATTTCTTTTATAAGAGTTGGGAAATTTTCATTGATTATTTCCTCTATTATTCTTTTTGCTCCTTCTAGGATACCTATCACATGTACATTCATGTGCTTTCATGTCCTTCGGTTCCCTGAGCCCCTGCTCATATTTTTTCCATTGTTTTCCCTATCTGTTCTTTGGTGTATAGGATTTCAGATGTCTTGTCCTCTAGTTCAGTAATCCTTTCTTCTGTCTCTCAAAGTCTGCTATTGTATGTCTCTATTGTGTTTTTCATCTCTTCTATTGTGCCTTTCATTCCCGTAAGTTCTGCCATTTGTTTTTTCAAGCTTACAAATTCTTCCTTATGGTCACTCAGTGTCGTCTTTATATCTGTCATCTCTTTTGTCACATTTTCTTTCAACTTGTTGATTTGATTTAGATTCATTTGAACATCTTTAATTAGTTGTTTCACCTCTCGAATCTCAGCTGAGATGTTAGTTCCTTTGACTGGGCTATATCTTTGTGTTTTCTCTTGTGGCTCATGATTTTTTTGCTGTCTAGGCATCTGATTTTCTTGATTAGTTTATTCTGGAGGCTGTTTTCTCTCTTTTGCCTTGGGTTTTCTTGTTGCTTTTCTTTGATCTCTTTATTTGTTTCTCTCGCTGGCCAGTTGTCATATTGGCTCTGCCCCCATCTTCCCCCCAAGTCAGGCACTTACCATGGCCTGCCACAGGGATGGGAGGTAGGCACTGGGCACCCCAGCAAGTTCACTGTGTGTGGAAAAATAGATCTGTAGGCTTCCAGTGGTGCTCTGTTTCCCTTGCACTTTCCTGGCCATCTAGCATATGGTGATATTCAGTAACTTAATTAGTCCCAAGAGGTTGCTTTGCCTCCAAGCAAAGGGTGCATAAAGGTGAGCTGAAACTGTGGGATTCCTATGTCCTTACTTTGCTGGCCCAAATCTGGCTCAATGTGGGGCTACACCTGTGGCCGAGTACTTCCTCAGCTGACCCAGTACTCTAGCTGACCCCAAGGCAAAGAAATGGCTACCAGAAGCTACTTCTCTCTAGGGGAAGGGTTTTCAGACTCAGGGCTGGAAACAGTCTCTGTCCATGTTTTCTCAGTCTCTTTGTCCCTCACTGACCTTGGCCTTGAAATGTCCTCCCTGTCCCCTGGGTCTTCAAACAGTGGGGGTATGTCTCACTGCTGTGAGAGATTTTTAAATCTATATACCTGGTGGTGGTGGTGGTGGGGAATCCTGTCTACTGATTCTGTCTGTGCCTTTACCACAGACACCAAGTGAAGAGGAGGGGAGAGGACTGGCTGGTTGGGATGGAAGATTCCTACCTGGTATTTCTTCTCTTCCTTCAATTCAGCATCTGCAGGATCCTTCTCCAGTCTATATCCTCCTCTAGAGTTTCAAACAATTCATAATTGTTTTTTTTAATTGACTCTCTGGAGAGAAGTTTCCAGTAGCTGTTTACATTGCTATGTTGATGACCTGGGCCCTTTACTTTCATTTTTGCAAATCCCTCTACCCTGAGTCCTGAACCTTACTTCTAAACAGTCCTTTGCACCCATTCTCATTCCTACCTTTACCTATCTAGGTTTTATTCCCTCCCCTTAAGGCCCGTCATCAGAAAGGGATATTTTTTTTCCCCCACTGTAGCCCCATCAATCTCTACCTCATAGACTTTGCCCATCACTGAGGGTTGCTATGTATGGCAGGGTGGTTATGAACACTGGACTCCATAAACAGACTGTGTCCAAGTTCTGCCCCTTAACAGCTCAAACACCTTAGGTGGGGTCCTTAACCTGTTCTATTTCCTGATAGATAAAATGGGTAGAATGGCTTTTATCTCATATAAACATGTGAGGAGTAAGTGACCTCAAGTACAAATAGCTGGTATATAGCAAATATTCAAACAACACACAGGACTCTTACAGGAGGGCAAGCCAGTTCAAGGGTGGAATGAATTGCCCGTTTCGATTAAATGCCTCTGCAGGGATATAGTTCACAGAATTACTAATGTCTTATTTCTTGCATGTGCCAGTTAAGAGGGACATGGTTTTGAATGGCAGACACAACCCAACTTTTCACCAAGGCCAGCATTGGAAGTGGGCAGGGCTGAGAAGGGAACCAGGAGGTACAGAAGCACACTTGAGTTAAGAGGTAGAAAAGGCTTAGTCTGTCCGGAGTGCTGTAGGACAGATTCCTGTACTAAAGGATTGCTTTGGTCCCTTCAAGTGTAGCGGGAAAAAACCTATAATTCTGGGTTCTGATGTCTGAGATAGTTGAGGGCAAATTTCTTATTGGAAACATAACCAGGCCACTTTATTTAGGAAGCCATTAAACCTAAAAAAGGAACTACTGTAACACCTACCTGTGGAACAGTGCAATGATGTCGTGGGAACACTCAGGCACAAGAAAAATTTTCAGCAAATGACCACTTTCTTACCTGGCACAAGGGGTCCCAAAGAGCAGGGGAAGAGGTTCTATTGTGGCCATCTCCCCAGGACAACTGCTCTGGTCAGGCTTGGTGGAGAGCAGTTCCACATGCCCCACTTTGCCTCTGTAGCACCCAAGAGTGGTTATTTATCCACCAGGGGGAGGGGGCCCTGCCAGTGAAGTATCCTGCCCTGAAAGCATCTGGGGCTGCTCGTTCCTGGTTTCTGGGCTTAGGGTCTGGTTAGGCCCTTTCATTAGACCTAACAACTCCCCAAGCTGAGGAATGAAACAAACTGAAACCCTGGCAAGGGCTGGGAGATGGCCACTTAGTGTGTTTCTGTGACTTTCCCAGCACTACCCAGATGGTTTTTCATTATAGTTCAAAATTGCTTTAAATACATGTGTAAATGTCAGAAGCATTTCAGCAGCATTGCTGACTTCAATTATGGGAGAGTTTTAACAAGCCATGATCATCTAGTAATAATACAGTTCGTTGGGATTCTTTTTTCTGTTTAACAGAGTCCCCAAAGTGAGGCCAGAAGGGTGAATTTGCAGTTTAGTATATGATGTAGCTATTTCAAGCATCTTGCAGACCGATGGGAAAGGCCTGTTAAGATCAGCAATACACATGAATTCTGTGTAGAGGAAACCTTAAGATTGGAGAAAAAACTGTAGTTATGAACTAACAAATGCAAAAGATGTGGCCGTTTTTCAGGCCTGTTGGAAGCCAATTTTTATCAATATTTTTGAAAAAAAAAAACAAAAAAAAAGCAACATTTATACACACACACACATCTATATTAATATAAAGTGATTCTGGCCAGGAAATTTTAGTTAGGTTAACCTGGCTTGCTCATAAATTTCCGTGTTTAGCTCTCCAGTTATTAATACTTTTTTTTCCAGCTCCTTTTTGGATTTTAACTGAGGTAAGATTTTCTAGCTTTCTCATATTTAATAAGAGAAGTACATGCATAGTCATTTAGATAGTTTATAACATCCTCTGCATCACCCCATCCTGCATTTGAGTTCTACTCCACTACTTTCCCCTAAATGTAATGAAATACGATTTCATGACCTTTCTGTCAGTCACTTAAGATAGCAAAAAGTGGGAAGACTGAGGAAAAGAGCTCAAGAGGCTTCGCTTCTATTCTGAACCAATTCATTTAAATAATCACAAAGGAGTTATCTCATTACTTAACTACTTCCTTTCACACACAGTCCCCCTCCTTTGAGATTCATAGGGCACATCAGAAGTCTTCTGGAAAGTTTTTATGTAAAGATACTTATTGAACTTCACTTAACTCAGTGGTTCCCAACCATATTGAGCACAGAATAGTTTCCAGCACATCTGTTATCAGTGAAAAGCATCTGAGAAACACTGTTAAGAAATGTTTTAACTTAAAACTAAATGTAAAATACCAAACTCAAGACAAGGAAAAAACAAGGAGACAATATGATAACAAGAAGCATATTTTATTACATTTCTCAGTAAGCTGACTGGGCACATTTGCTGTTAAAATGAAAGTTACAATTCAAATGATACCATGAACAATTAGGATATATATTGAGTATTTTCACAGATCAGCTCCCATATCTTGATCACTAAATGGAAAGGTTCTTCAGAAGAACAGTCCCTTACCCTACATATAGAAGGAAAAGAAAAATTAAGAAAAGGATGCCATGACATCTATGAAAATAACTGCAAAACATTTTTAAGTGAATTTAGTGTACATTATTGACATGTAAAAAAACAAATGAGTTTGTAGTGAACATTTCTATAAGGAGGACATTCCATCTAGGAGGAGCAACGATCAAATTCATGTTGAAAATTTATGCTGGAAACTAGGGTACTATGAAGAAGGAAATCCACATTCACGAAGCCCATGTTAAATGTCTTTATAACTAAAGGAGGGAAATTTGCAAATCTGAACACCTAGCTTCTTTCCCATCTCTTGACATTGAAAAGGGCATCTCTTAGCTGCTGCATGGCCCAAATTTTATTCTATGTGATTCTTCTGTTTCATGTTGGGGATTTTATTTCTAGCTACATAGCTACAGTTCTGCTTACAAATGATGATAAGCAGGGTAAGAGGAATGCAAATATGGAACAAAACTGAACATTTCACTACCTCTACCATATACCATAAAACATTACATAAATGTTATTATAAAAATGCTTTGTGTGCTTTTGTTAGGAAAAAAGTGGTAATTGCAATGGCAAGTAAGGTAAAAATTATATTATTTTAAAACAAATTATTTTGAGAGAAATAAGTAGAGTGAAATGAGATAGCCACTGGGAAGAATAAACAGGACGTGACTAACCAGGATAATTTAAGGTTGAAAACGAAAACTGGAAGTGTCTTAAATTTTATAAGATACCCCCCGCCCCCTCAAGACTGGAAAATTACAATTTAATTTCCAATTAACCTATAAAAATGAAGACAACCCAGAGAACAGTGTTTAAAATGTATTTGTTTTCTAGACCTCAACTATTGTCCTAACTGTAGAAGGAACTATGATATCTTTGAGGGCTATGACCTAAGACTTGTAGAAACCCTGAAGTCAAAGAATCACTTTATATAATTTTGCCATAAAACATAATAAAGCAAAAACTTCATGAGAACTTCTTGTATTTGAAAACTATGCAACTATTCTGTAACACAAAAGCAGACTTGTTAAGAAGGATCATTCATTAGATGACCTCAATCTAACAGAGGTCTCAGAGAGCTCCAAATTTGTGCCCTAGCAAAATTACAAATTCTAATAAAGCCACAGACTGTTTGCAGGGTTCCTTTCAAATAGATAAATCTAGGAATGCTAAATTTGGAAACACCAAAGATCTACACTACATATCTAAAATACATACAGTATTTTCTCATTTTAAGAAAAGCCGACAATGGCTCTGGATATTTTGTCTATTTCAAGATCATGACTGGAGCAACTAAAGGGCAAGCTGGCACAGTACTAAGTTGAACAGTATCCTTAATATTCCAGTTACTATTATTTTGTATCTGCAAGGAGATATGATACCTAAAACTGAAGACTACTTTTAGCTGTGTGCATTTTGGCGTCTGCTGGTTTTCTAATAATCCTTAAGAACGAATTTCAACAACCATGTGTTATTTGGCTATCCAAGAGCCTTTTCTATCACTAAATTTTACCACTGCTGCTTTTGTAGGGGAGGGAATGAGGGGAAGAGGAAGCATGAGAAAACAAGCACTTGACAGATGAACACCACAACAGCACCGCTATTCTAAGTACCAAATAAAACATTAATGAAGGCCAAATCATAATGCTGAAAATTAAAAAATTAGACAAAAACTAAATGGAGGAGCTTTCTTTCTTTCTTTCTTTTTTTTTTTTTAATCTTTTATAGGACAGAAACCTTAGCTCATGTCTTCTGGTTGTCATCATCTTCCACTGAGCTGCACCTAAAACACAAAGAACAAGTAACAAGCAACTTTGTTTTCTAAAGAATATGTAACAGTTTTGAAGGCATAAGATGAACTGTTTCTAGCGGGAGTTAAATTACTTAAATAAATAATTATATAAAATGAAGCCATGAAAATCCCAGAAGCATCAAAACTATTTCAAGTGGAAATAGCTTCAGCAGACTTGAATATGCAGCATGTTCTTACCAAAATAAGGTAAATAATGGTGGGAAAATCACTACTCATTTCATTAAGGTAGAAAAGCTGCACTTGTGATGCCTTCTTTAAAAGGCTTCACTCTACCTGAAGTTGAAAATCACCTTGCATTTTATTTTATTATGTCTAAACCATGAAGAGACGGGCTGTAGGTTCATAGTTGGCATATTTTATCACCTATCACCTTCCTGGCTGTAGTTCATCTCATGTCTTTAAATGGAGCACAACCCACCAGAAGAATGCTGCTATTGTGATTTTCCATTCTTGAATGCACCAAAATGTGCATGCTTGTTGTAATTAGGTGCCTGGGTGAATAAAAAAATCCCATTTACAATTTAAAATATTATTTAAACCCCTAAAATCTGATTATTTTCCCAGCATTAACTGCCCAAACAGAAAAGATTCCATACTTTTTTGAAAATTCTCTCCTGCCACATTAAAAACACTAATCCCTCTGTGTTTTAAACTGTTGCTAAATGTTTATCTACACATGCTGTCAGAAATAACCTTGTTAAGAAGGTGAAGCTGGTGTCTCAGCAAATCACACCCCTTGGAGAAGTCGGTGAATGGCCTGTGCCCCGTTTTCCTTTTTCTCTTTTCCGCACCATCAAAAGGAAAAGTGAGAAAATAGCAGAAACATTAGTTAAATCCTGAAATATACCCCATAACCTACAGGAATAATCTCACTATACTGAATGCTGACAATATTTGTAGGATTTTTTTCGATGAAATACTTAGGATCCTAATCATTAATAAAACGATAAACTTCAGGCTAGAGTTTACATCTCTAACAAGTAATACTTTTAATTAAAGATTTAAAGGAAAAACGAATGGCTGCTTTTTAACTACTTATGGATTACCTGACTTACCAGCACTGAAGACAAAAATTTTTAAAAATGGCTACAAATGCCTTGTTCACAAAAGACTTTATTATCTAATGATGCATACTGAAAACATACAGAAATCTGCATGGTCCACTTTACATGCAGTAGAACAATCTTCACTTTACAATAAGTGAGTGTCAACTGTTTTATGCAATAGACAACACTTTAAAGTCACATTCTTAATGAAAAGCTTCATTTACAAAAGAAATAAAAGGTAAAGAAGCAATTACCGCTTTTAAAAAGCAGCTGCTTTGTTCAAGAGTGGAAGGTTTATGCCTGTATTGAAAGACAACATGATCACAAATAATGAAAACAATGAACAAATGAAAAAACACTTTTACCATAAAGCAGTACACTTTTAAAATGACATACAAATAGTTAAAAATTTCATTATGTTGTCTATCTAACCTTTAAATATGAGGACTTTCAGAATTAGGCCTCAACATTTGTAATTAGTAAATGAAAACTACACATTGTTTCTATGTCACTAAGAACTGTATTTAACAAAATGTATATAAAGTCTATAGCAAGTCGATTTAAAAAAATTAAAGTTAATAAGAAACAGTACACTGAAGGCGCTCTATCCATCAAGCGCATCCTCCTCAAATTTTAAATGTGATGAACAAAACAGAAGTTGTAACTATGCCACAGCTGCAAATGCCAAAAAATAAAACAAGATCAATTATCACACATGCAGGGAATTCTGCTACAAAGCTAATATCCCTCCTTTGTCAATTGTTTCAGTAAAGTAACATCTTAAAACACCAGTGATGTTGATGGTTTAGCTTACCTTCAGTGTACTGAATGCTGTACACAACCTGCTTTAAAAGGAGACCGTCCCTGCAGGCAGGCTCAAGAAGGAACAGACCCCTTTCGGCACTGACTACACCAAGGGCATGCTGCTGTGGCCTGCACACACAACCTAGGAAAACGTGAATATAAACAGCATTTATGCTGGCCATTTTATCTGAAGACCAAAATGAAGCCAAGTCTGCTAAAAACAAATCAACCACCCAGTATTACTATGCATTTTATAACAGGTGCTTTTGTCTTTTATGTGAACTGCAACCATATACATTAGCACTGTAATTCTGTGCAGTCTTGGCAATTAAAAGCGCTCTACAGTTCTGAAATTTCACGTAAGACACAAAACAGATTAACTAACATTTCTAAAAGAAATATCACCCTTGGCGTTAAATCAAATATATCATGCTTCCTCAAATTTGCTGGAGAAATATTTATAAGTTTATATACATTAATAAACTGCTGTGAAATTTCTTCAGTCTTTGTATTTAATTACTCAAACCCTTGGAGCTTCTTTATCTCGTTTAAATTTTTTCCTGGATGAAGGCATGCTGTAGGGCCTGGTTGATACTAATTCGCTTAGCGGGGTCCAACATTAGGATCTGGTCCAACAAGTCCTTCAGCTGGTGAACTTTTTTACGCTGGTCTTCGGGAAGTCGCTGGCACCCAATCAGGTCAGCCAACAGGTCCTTAGTTGGATTAATGGTGCTCATGACAGTAACTTTCTCCTAAGGATAATTTTAAAACGTACATCTCTAAATAAGTTATTATGGATAGCTTGACTTTTGTCTATCAAAAGTATTATGAATCTTTTATCAATATCAGTATCATCATCCTTATTCATTTAAAACCTTGACATGGTTTTCTCTACTTACGTCTTTTCAAGAAGCAATAAAAAATTTAAATGGAAGAGGTCAACCTCAAATTAGATACGACAGATTTTTCACATCATAATTCTATAATTTTGTAAAAAGATCAAAATGACAACAGAAAGAAATTCTGTGATATTAAAAAACAGTTAAAGCAATGAAAACTAATCAACAGCACCACTTGCTGTCTGAACTGTACTTTCCCTCCCCTGAAGGGGTTTACACTCTAGTGGATGAGAAAGACATGACAACTGGCCAATACAATGGCGTATTACTAAGTGCTTTGACAAAGCCAGAGACTGATAATATAACGGGGCAAAATAAGGTCATTACTTCAAAGTGGAGGTTTTAGGAAGGCTCATCAGAAGGCGGTTATTTCAGCTGAAGCCTGATGAGATGGTACAGGTGACTTCAGAGCTCAGGGAGGTCTGTGAGCAAAGGCACAGAGGTCTGAAACAGATCCCTATAGAAACCTGCCAAGTGTGGAAGCACATCGAAAGAGGAGGCTGCTGAAGCAGGTAGAGATCACGCATTGGAGGACTTAGTTTCTCATCTGAGGAAATTAAAAACCATGAACCTGTTTTCAGGAAGAGCACTCTGTGGTAGCAGGCTGTATGGAAGCAGGATGGGGGCCAGACCAAGATAATGATCCAAGGGGGAGATGAGAGGGACCTATATGTGACCTAAAATATAAAAAAGCCCTTCATCCTTTAAATAACATGACATGTTTTATTCAGGAATGGGCCAGCAGGAGAAAAGCAATTATTTTTAGTGCCTGTTTTGTTGCTGTTTTTCTTCTCTAATATTCACAGCTCCTAATACCACCTACTACTCAATTCATTAATGATAATCATTTAATGTAGCACACTTAAAACAAACTTACCCTCTCTGTAACTTTATCAACTTCTATGTACATGAAGTTGAGATTTTGATCAAAATGTTGGTCTTTGAATACACCTTTCCGAATCATCTAAGAAAAAAAAAATTGGAGTTTAAATTCTTATGAAAACAATCTGGCCTACTAACACTTTAATATATAACAAGTCACACAAATGTATTGTTTAGTCTCTCTGAGTTTGTGTTCCCACTTGTAGATAACCTCAGATTCCCTTGTTCTCAAGAGTTTAACATTTTTGGAAAAGCTGACACAAATTTAACATTTTTGGAAAAGCTGATACAAATGCTGCACCTCAACAACTAATAAGTGAAATTATATTTTCTCAGGCACTGATTTATACCAAATACATCAAGGTATGCTTTCACTATTCAAAATATGGAACTAAACACTTAAAATTTTTTATTCTTGGGAAAAATATTACACAAATCAGGGTCTTTTCTCTTGGCAGCCAGGAAACTTAATGACATTCTGCAAATTATGTTTCAATAGCCCTAATATGATACAGGTCAGACCTCATTAAAGCAAATACCAACACAGCTAATTTCTGTGTAACTTATTATAAACAAGTCCAACATAACAGAATTTGGACAGCATCCAAAAACCCTAACGATTTCTGACCTATAGGGAGAAAAATCTATAAATCTCTCAGAAATTCAATCAGCTAAAATTTTAAACTGCTAAGATATGGCCCCCAGACTGATACTACAGAAGAATTAGGGTGGGTTTTATGTTAGAAAGATCTCATATCAAGTGAGTTTTCTGGGTATGTTCCTGTCCCAAATAACCTCCAACCTTCAATAAACAGACTGCCAATGAATCCCTCTTATGATAGTCATCCATTCATTCTCTGACCACTAAGCATGTCCTTTCATCGAACTAACATGATTGCATCTTTTTCCATTCTAGCTCCCATACACACCCAACACTCTTACCACTAAGGGTATACTCCCAAGAAAAATGCTGCGTCTCTGCCCTCACTGAATAACAAATGAAACGAGGACAATAATACAGAAAAGTCACATACATGGTGCTTAACAAATACATGCTACTGAATTCTCCCTTCCCCAATTCCAATTCTACCCTAAATCTCAGGGCCCTAACCTTCTGCTTAATTCAAGAGGATAAGAGGTATAAAGGAAAACACAAAGACAGACTTTACAGGGGAAAAGAAGTGTTCGTTTAGTGAAGCTCTCTTTTGCTAGCTCTTGGCTAACCACTAATTTTAAGACCAGAAACGGAAAAGGTGCTAAGTAATCATGGTAGTCATCTACTGTCTCTCCCAAATTTTTGTGTTATAGCCACTAGTGGTCAAGTTTTAGCAGTCCATCAGTGTATCAGAAATCATTACGAAGACCAGGAAAAGATAAGCTCATGCTAATATCTTACCTTATTTGGCATCTTTCCTTTGAGATCCATGGCGAGCTTCAACATATGGTTATTGGTCTTGCCAGGGAATAAGATTTTTCCAGTATAGAGTTCATACAAGGTACAACCTACAGACCACATATCTATACCATAGTCATAGCTTTTACCTATAACTGAAAACAAAATGAAGTTTTAATATATGAGAATAAAAACAAACAATTAATTACTTCTATTAATGGGGGACTAACTTAGCTTGGGCTATAATCACAATCTTAATAGCTCACTTTGGTAATTAGTTTCATGTTCTTTCCCACTAACTCTTAACAGAGACCCTTAAAAACCTTTAAAAAAAATGGGGGAGAGGTGGGATTGAAGTGGCAGAAATAAGAAAATGTGTATTTCTTCTGTTTTTTTCATTTCACCTTTGGAGGAGGTGCTAATCAGCCTCAACAAAGGCAACAGGAAGAGAAAAAACAAAGGTCCCATATAATCCACAAATATGATAATCAGACCTTGAATAACCAAGAGCAGTCTTCTAAAGTCGAGGATTTTCCACAATTGTTTTGCTACTCTTGCCCGACATGATCAAGCCTCCTGTCACAACTACCATCATTCCAACTGAGGAGGATGAACTTGCTATGGTTCCCTTCCTCATGAATGAGCTCGTGCAGCTGCTGAAGTGTGATGGAAAACAGTACTTAGAAATTAAATATGCTGTTTCCACCGCATAGGATGGCCCAGACCAAGGAGCATGTTAAGAAACTTACTGATTTCAGGAGCCCGATAAAATCTACTGACAAGATAGGGCGTTATGTCATTGTCTGCAACATGAGACGCTGACCCAAAATCACAGAGCTTTAAAATAGTTTTTGATTCATTGACCTGCAAAACATTTTAACAAGGAAATTTAATTCAAGACAAGAATTAAAAAAAAAACAAACAAAAACTAAAAATAATAGGTTTTGAGAAGTTACATTAATTCCAATACTGAGAACAAAGTCACTCATTTTAAGATTCCTTTTCTATTTATTTTTGTAAATCAATTTCCTCATTATGAAAACTTAAAGCTATTATTAGACACTTGACTACAATTAGTAAAAAAAAAGTTTTTCAGTCAGATACCAAGTTAACCTAATTTTAACAAACACCATTTTAAAAAAGGTAGGGAAGAGAAAAATCTCAATGAAACAAAGCACCTTCTAAAAATTCTCAGAAGACCTGAATAAAGTCAAGTTACTACTTCAAGGAACATGAAGGCACTCATTAAGAAGAGGTCAGACTTCCCACTGCCAGAAAATTATCATGGCGAGGAAAGCAGGAGGATGATTCAGGTTAAATTCTAACAAAATCGAAATAAAAGCATTCTTCATCCGAAGCTGCTAGACCATCCCAAATTTAGCAACTAAGTCTAAAAACTATTAAATCCCTTAAATATAAAAAAGATATTAGTCAAGAAAATGTTAAGTATATTTGGCAAAACTGGTAAATATGAACTCTACATTAGTCTTTGGCTTCTTTGTTCCTTTGTAAATACTTCAACATACACAGTAACAGTGACATCTGCTGAGAAAGGCTGGAGGTGCTCCCGTGACTGCTGCCACTCATGACTCAGAAGCATGTGCAGGTTTAACAAGTGAAGGAAATTCACATTCCAGAGTCCCTTCCCCCCTTCAAAAGAGACACACACAAATTTCGAGTTGGGACTTGAACTTGGCCTACTGTTACCACCCCGAAGAAATACAACACTTTCAGTAGCCCATAGCATTCTCTACTGGGATATCATAAAGCTTGGTCACTATTACAGATTGGTCTATTACGATGAAATCCACAAAATGAAGCTAATAACAAATGATTATTTTAACTGCAATGTCAGTAATCATTCTCATTCTGGGGATCAGGAAAACAGATCTCTTAAAACAGAAAAGTATAAGATGCATTGGGTTACTTAAGCAACTGAAGCGATGCAGTTTCAACACCTAGAGAAAATCCCAAGATCATTTTAAAAGGAGAGACTCAATTAGTGGAACTCTTGGGCTGGCTACAATGTCTTAAATGTATCCACTCTCGTATGCATCTTATAGCGCTATACAACTTCTATCCCTTCCAGGATGAATGTGCTACTGCTACCACACTGGTGGCTGAAAACATGGGCTAAGCATTTTGGATTTTTCTTAGCAGATATCAGCTCCATGTATCCTCTGAGGTTCATTTTTCTCTTCCTAAGGATGAAGAGAAAACATCCAGTTCCTGAAATCCATGTGAAAACCTGTACAAAATTACTAACTCAAGGAAAAAATGAGGTTTAAAAATAGGAGCTTTTAAGATACTGGTAGATGTCTTATTTCTTAACCTCCACAGTAGTTATACTGCATAATTACCTTTTAAACTGTACATGTGTTTTATGTATTTTTTGATATGCATGACACATTTCATAGTTAAAGAAAAAGAAAAAATTGAGGTAAAATCAATTTGCCAGGCAATTCTACAATTCATTTACAATGTACTACCATTTCAAAATTACTCATCTCCTCTAAGCCCAAGATATATTAGCTATACAATACCATGTAAACTCAGACCACATATAAGAAAATGAAATGTCTCATCACTAATGTGGTCTGGAGATAATCTCTAAGATATTTTAAAATATCATCAAATTTGAATGAGATCACAATCTTTCAAATTTATTTTGTCATCACTCAAACAGTTCACAATAAAGGACATCTTATGTACTTGGCTTTTTCTAAAGTCTCGCCTAAACATTAACTATAGGAGAGTAGATGTAAGCTACCTGCTTTTTTAAAAATGACACGTGGAACATGCTCCTGGAAGCTGTGAACAACACAGCCCAGGATGAAAACATACTGGGGCCTAGGAGGTGGGTGAAGGTAACTTGCAGATAAATCATACAGCTGTCATGACTCACGACATATATTTTCAAATTTCTACAACAAACTATGTGAAATCTGCATGTTACTATACCAGAAGTTATTAGTAGGCAAGATTTCAAAAGATATCTTTGAATATAATACCTAACCACAGTTTTACTATGAGTACCCAGGAGCCATAGCTCCTACAGTAATAAAAAATAAGGGAAAAGCGTTACTCTGGATAGATTTAGACTCAATTCCAAACATCTGCTTAAGAGAAGGTAATCCCCTGAAATGTCCCTCCATCTATAAAAGAAGTGTGAACATGTGCTACATTTTTTTTAATAACAGAGAAAACTCATCATTGCTATGTTAGCGCATGCTTGGGGTTTATATATACTCTAAATCTATCAAGCAAATGAAAAATAATAGGACAATGGAATATTTCCTTTTCTAGAGAATTTCATGGCTCGATTAACAAAAAAGTAAAAATTGGTAGTCTTTCATAACGGGTAATTGATATACTGAAATTATATATATTAACTTTCATATTGCAATAAGAAAGTTCAGTTGTTTGACTTACCAGGATATTGTCTGGCTTGATATCTGCATGGAGGATATTGCATCTTTTAAGGAGTTTCAATGCCAAGAACAACTGCTGACTATAGGATCTTACAGCTTTAATATGAAGACCAACATCCTTACCATATTTTTTTAACACCTCTCGTAAATTCATACTTTTAGGAGAGAAAGAAAAAAAAACAATTAACATTAGGGGATAGAATGCAATATGGAAATACAGAAGGCAAAAACAAAACAACAAAACCAGTTCACAAATAAAATAAGAATAAATCTAAAGTATGATTTACAATGAAAATGTTCTGTCAAAGAGCCTGCCAAATGCTGGACAAATTATTCTACACTGACATGAGAACATACATAATATGCTCTCATACATACCTAAACACAATTTCCCAATGAAACTTCTAAAATTAATAGAAGGGAAGATATGTACGGTAAAACTCCTAGTCTGACTTTAGAATGGGGTTACATTTGAAGACATAATAATGAAGCCCTATTGACGAAGATCAAAATTAAATTTGTTTCCACTTCTTTCATCTTTTTTCTGGCTTACCCCTTCCTTTAAGTATTTAATTATCAAAGAATCTTTCTGCTGACTGCAGGCTACATAATTAGTGCTAGCACACAGAGTGCAATCAGTTAATGTCTGTATCTTAATGAATGCTAAGCAACTCTTAGCTAAAAGTTAAAAAAACAAAGCAAGGGGCAATGGGGAGTTAAGAAATGAGTGCAGGGTTTCTGTTTGGGGTAAAGGGAAATTTCTAGTAATGGATGGTGGGAAGGTGATAGCATTGCAACATTCTAAATGTGATTAATCCCACTAATGGAATGCTAGGGAAGGGGTGGAATGGGAAGAGTTAGGCTGTATATGTTTCCACAATTGGGGAAAAAAAAAAAAAAAAAAAAGACAGTCTAAATAGATAATGACAATTAAATGCCAAGGATGATCCTCAATGGGATCTGAAGATGGAGGAGAGGAGGCTCAAAGGGACACAGCTGGGACAAAAGAAAGAAAAAGGAAATACAGAATGTAAGCTTTGTATCAATGTTGAATTTCTTGAACTTCTTAGCTGTGCTTAATGGGATTGCATAGAAGAATGTTCTTGTACATGGGAAATGTATATGTGAATTATATTGTTTGTTCAAGGATGTGTGCAGCTTGCTCTCATGTATTCAGAAGACAGAGCAATAGATGATGGATGATACGGAGGGAGGGAAAGAAAGAAACGGTGGTGTGAGAGGATGTTAAAGTTGGTAGATTGGGGTATCGGGGGAGGGGAGTTGGGGTATGCTGGAGTTCTGTGTATGGGGTTTGTATTGTCTTTGCAACTGTTCCTGTAAGTATGGATTTATTTCAAAATAAAATTAAAAAACAAACAAACAAAAAAACACAAAGCATCATAAGAACCAGAGCTGATTGGAAATAAAACGCATCAAATACCCAGAAAATTTGTCATGGCATTTAACCTAAATAAGGTCAGAAGAAATGAAGAAACTACATTTTAAATATAATATATACATTTTGATGTTGTACCTGAGAGGCTCAAATACAAGACACAGATGCTGTTTGTGATAAAAGTGCCTGAAGAGTCGCAGACAATGAAATTTGTCATCAGGATCAGCATCATTAAGTTTCTTCAAGAATTCTAGTTCTTTTAAGCCAGTTTTTTGCCTGAAATGAATAAGGAAATTAGGTCAAAACTGAATATATTGTTATATGTTTTCAAAGTGGCACTTAAAAATATGTTCATTTGTGAATATCCATGTGTTTTTGCAACTTACATAAGTTCATTGTTTCTGATGATCTTTACAGCCACTTCCTGGTTGGCCCTTGCATTATCTCTTGCGCGTACAACATTACTGAATACGCCTTGACCAGTGTAGCCATACACATTGTAACGCTTATCTAGGACTTCGCCTATGTTCACACCTAAAAAAAAGTAAATTAAAAAATAAGAATTCTGACCACAGTAGACTCAGATTACTGAGCACAACTATGAGATCAGAAAGTAGTAAGCACAGTGCAGTCACTTAAAAATTGCATCCAATTTTTACTATGTACTTGATTTTTTAGATAAAACGGAGAATCAAAACCATGCCACCAATGGCCATTCTTTTTCATAATGTGGTTGGAAGTTGCACACCCATTTCAGATCATTACAAGAGGAGTTTCTGCTCTTCTTTCAACAGTGATGATTTAAATATTGAGCAGGGAAGAAATGTGTTCACTGAAGTGTTCTGAATTGTAGTCCTGCATGACAAGTATTGCATGACTGCCACCCAAAGTTCCCTGGATGTAATTTTTCCTGGTTTCAGATCAAGATAAGCAAGTGATGTACCCCTTTGTTCTGGAGGATTACATCATGGCTGAAAATAACTTTGTATTTTATAGGTTTAAATTGTACATCAAGTCTTTACCACACTTCCATTTGGGCTGCCTCTGGGCTGCTTGTTAAAATACATGATTGGCACATGCAGCTGCAGGATGTGCCATACTTTCTAAGCGATGGCACTGTGATGTGATTTTTCAGCGTTCTCCAACAATACATGATTGCATCAAGCAACATGTTTTTACAAAATATCACAATGAACTCTAAAGTTACCAAGGAATGCGCACTTACGGTAATAGCCTTCTGCATCAGTCCAGTTATCCCTGAGGTTAGGATTCTCTTTGAAATCTTTTCCAATGCCAGCAGCCCGAAGACGCGCACTCTGAAATTAAGGAGGCAACATGAGCTGATTAACCCACCAATCAGAGAGACATTAAAATCACTACCTTTAAGACAAAAGAAGACAAAACCAGCTGTGCCAAAATAAAATAATTTCTATCAAATTAGATAAACAATTATGATCACTCATATAAATGCAATACAGCTGGAACATGATCACCAATTCTCTTCTACTGTCACAATAATGTTCAGGGAAAAAAATGAACACATTATTTTCAAAAATTTTTAGGAATTAGGGCAATATAAATGAAGATGACAATATGAGATCTAATTTTCTATAGTTACTGACAGGCAAATTGGGATAAAAATTATAGACTTGGCACTCAGTTAACAACCACAAGTTTTGGAACTAGTGCCTAACTCTCCTATCAGTTTTCACCATTTCTTTCATGGTCCTCTCTGCAGCAGGCATCACTTGTGGACACTGCTCTAATAAAGGACTGGAAAAACCTTATCATCCCCTTACCTCCCCTAACTACTGTATATGTATATTAACATATATGTATTCACATACAGGCTTGTAAATCTGAGAAAAAAGTTTTTTTCTAAAATAACACTTCTTAGTCATTCAGTGTGTCACTTTTTTGAAGCTTTCTAATTTGTCTGTACTTATATTAATGTTTTTTTAATTTTTAAAATTAGCATAACTTCAGACTGGGAGGTAAGCTGTAAAACTAGTAGTTTTCAGATAGATACAAATTACCCAGTTTTCCAAATGTTAACATTTATTATGTTTGCTTTATCCTTTCTCCCTCTCTTTATACAGATACATGACATATACATGCTTATGTATATTACTTTTTTCTGAACCATCCACTGCTTGTTGTGTTTTTCTGCCTCCATAATTACTTACATCGAAATACGCAGCAAACATATCATCAGATTCTGTAAACATGTCAGGTGCCAAAAGCTTCTTCTGAGATGAACCTTAAAGGAAATTACAATTATTATTTGAAAAATGAAGAGAGAAACATTAAAAACAAGTAACTCGACGGAAAATCTCCAATGGCAATTCATACCTTTCTCTTCTCTTACAGAAACTTCTCACTAATACTCATTTAGAATACCTTTGTAAAAAGATGTATAAAACTATTCACTTTTTACTAAAAAGATGCATTTCACAGAAAGTCTAAAGACGTAATGTAAATACTTTCACCCTTGTTAAATTAATTTGCTAACAGCTAAACAATGATCTTGCATTAAAATGAAAAAAGTTCTTCTTTTAAAAAAATTCTTTTAATTTGCAACTCAAATCTCAAAGGGTTACTCTCCCCACTACAGATGCAGATCTAAATATATTTTTTCCTAGAAAGAACCACCACCCCATAGAATAGGTTAAAAAATACAAGTTCTTTGTAAAAAGAATGCAACAGCTTTTAAGTGAAAACATGCCCAATCTCACTTATAAGGGAAATGCAAACTAAAACAACGAGATACCATTTCTCATCTATGACACAGGCTAACAATTAAAAGGTATAACAACAATACTGTTAACAAAGCTCTGGATAAACAATCACACAGACACTGTGGGATGGTCAAACTGTACCACCTATAACAGAAGGGAATTTGGCACCACATAGCAAAATTACAAGCTCATTCACTTTGCTGACCCAGCAATCCCTCTTCTGGGAGAATTCAAGTGGATGACCCACATATCCAACATAAAAGGACTGGCTGAATAAATCATGGCACATCCATTATACTGGTATACAGTTTTACAAAGGAATGAGGAAAATCTTTTCACACTGATGAGTGTGTATAGTAAGCTACTGTGTGTGTGTGTAGATAGACTACAAGTACACATACATAGATGTGAAAGATATATAAAAAACTTTAAAAATGGTAAAATGTACCTTGCTTGATGGTTGACTTAAGAACTATGTATATGTTTTAATACTTAAAAAAAAAATAAAAAACAAATGGAAATAGAATCAAATGGGTGGTAAAACCATACAGAGAACAATTTCAGATGATGTTAAAACACAGAATTTTAACTACATACCCTGGAATATATCATAAGGATGAAAAGAACTACTGAAACTACAACCTATACTCAGTACATTTAATACTGATAATATTGGTATGTGTGCATTAAAATTTCAAATTAATAAATCAGTATTATATTATTAGAGACCAAGTTTTTCACTGTAAGATAAAAAAGATATAAATGTAAAACCAAAGAAACTAATAAAAACCCTGTAATCTTAAATCTGAATTGGCAATATCAGTATGAACTCCTTTCCAAAAAAAATTACAGGCATACCTCGTTTTATTGTGCTTCATTTTATTGCACTTGCAAATACCGTGTTTTTTATAAATTGGAGGTTTGTGGGCAACCCTGCATTAAGCAAGTCTGTTGATAACATTTTTTCCATCAGCATGTTCTCATTTTGTGTCTGTTTATATTTTGGTAATACTTGTAATTTTTCAAACTTTTTCACTATTATTATATCTGTTATTGTGATCTGTGATGTTACTATTTAATTGTCTGGGGAAGCCACAAACCATGCCTATTATTATAAGATGGCGAGGTCAATTGATAAATGCTGTGTGTGTTCTGACTGCTCCATCGACTGGCCATTTCCTGTCTCTCTCCCGCTCCTCAGGCCTCCCTTTCCCCTGAGATACAACATTAAATTTAGGCCAATTAATAACCCTACAATGGCCTCTAGGTGTTCAGGTGGAAAGAGTTACCCATCTTTCACTTTAAATCAAAAGCTACAAATGATTAAGTTTAATTCCATTGAAAAGGCCGAGAACAATGGAAACCCCAAGGCACCCAAATGTCATCTCTAAGTGGCATTTCCTGTTAAATGGAAATAGGCTTCCTTGGAGAAATAGTTGATTACAGTTCTGGGGCAGTGTATATACAAGATAAGTATGTGATATCTTCTGTGTTAGAATAGGAGTGAGCAAACTATAGACTGCAGAACAAATCCTACCTACCACTTGTTTTTGTATAGCCTGTAAGCTAAGAATGATTTTCACATATTTAAATGTCTGTGGGGGGGGGGGGGGAATCAAAGAATATTTCATGATATATGAAAATTACATGACATTCAAATTTCAGTGTCCATAAATAAAGATTTATAGTAGCCACAATCACTCATCAACGTATTATCTGTTCTTGAAATACAACAGCAGAGTACAGTGGTTGGAAAAAAAAAAAAAAGTCTATAGTATTTACCAAAGCCTAAAATATTTACTACCTGATGCTTTATAGCAAAGTTTCTAGGAGTTTCAGTCCTAGAAAGTCAGGAAGCTATATGAAATACTAAAGGGCCTAGGATAAAAGGACATTAAAAAACTAACTTTAAGGGCTCCCTCCCCACCCTGGTTGAAGAGAAAACAATCTGACCCTCAAAAAAGAAAAATGACAACAATGGCTTGAAACACATTCGCTATATAATGACACTAAAAAATAGAAAACCCAACACAATTAAAATCTCATTGGTCATCCCTGGAAGTTACTAGGGCACCAACCCTATTCTATTTTAAAAACTGGTCAGTATGATTGTGTAACTATATAGTTTACAAGGGATGACAGTGTGATGGTGAAAACCTTGTGGATCGCCTTCCTTTACCCAGTGTATGGATGGATGAGTAGAAAAATGGTGACAAAAACTAAATGACAAATAGGGTGGGATGGGGGGGATGGAATGCTTTGGATGTTCTTTTTTACTTTTATTTTTATTCTTATTCTTTTTGGAGTATTGAAAATGTTCAAAAATGGATTGGGGTGATAAAGGCACAACTATATGATGGTACTGTGAACAGGTGATTGTACACCATGGATGACTGTATGTTAGGTGAATATATCTCAATAAAAGTGAATTAGGAAAAAAAAGAAAAAAAAAAAACCTGGTCAATAAAGAAAACAATCATGCATCCATCCTTCCTTTCCTATATAAACTAGGTTTTGGGGTGACTAAATGGTGGAAACTTCTTTTATAGAAGAATACGGCTAATAATTCAAAAGGAGTAATGGATAAAAAAAAAATATACTTTGGAAGTCCCAATGAAATAATGACTCCAAATAATAATCGTTAATGGCTGCTAACACTGTCATGCAAATAGGTGAAGGGAAACTTCATATTGGATGGATGTGGTTCATCATCTCTAAACATATAAGCATTCTAATGTCAATAAAAACAGAACAACCAAAAGCCACTGCAGTGCCACCTATGAATTGTTCTTGCCAAAATAATTAAATCAAAATCTGTTCAAGTCTTTAAAGGTAACTATGGTTTTCAAGATATAATGGGAACAGAAGAGATAAATTAAAGGACAAAAGAATGTGGCCAGCCAAAATCAGAATGGAAAACTTTATAGGACACATGGCCTGGTATCTTCGTTAAGTAAATGGCATGGGGGTGGGGAGAGGATGGGAAGGAGAACTACTAAAAGACTAAGAGAAACTTAAGAATATTCCCAAATGCAATGTGTGCATCTTGTTTGGATTTATATTCAAACAAACCAATTGTAAATAGATATTAGATGGTAAGTCATTCAAAAAGAAGTCCTCATCCGGTAAGAGTTACAAACTGAGGTAATACAGTTGAAGGAAGTCATAGCTAGGATTTGCTTTCAAATACTCTGGCAAACAAAACAAAAGGCAACACAAGAATGGATATGAGGGAGGTCAGTATACTGTTCGGTATGTGTGAACTAATAAAGAAACATTTATGGAGAGCATTCATCAGGATGCATTTAATATAATACTATAATATTTAGCAGAAGCAACATTTCTAATCACTTTTACTTTTTCCACAGTCCAAAATATGACCCAAAATAAGATCTCTCATAAAGTCATGTTAATATATAGGGTCTAAGCAAAAATACATCCTATTACTCACCATTATTTTGTTCAACTGTCATGAGATTATGCTTAGCTTTCACCGAGGCCTCAAATGTATCCATATTTTCCCGTTCATACTCTTTAACATCAGCAGCTACCCGTTCTAGAATGTCATCTGGAGAAGGTGATCGCGTTCGAGTACTGCTCTGGGGACTGCTTGGTTCAGATGGCACAGACATATTGCTGTCCTCAGCAAGATATTTATATTTCTGTAATAACAACCCAATGTATTATTTTCTTAAAATCTGATGTTTTCTGAATATATTAATTTGCTCAGAGTTTCTGCATTTGAAGTTAAAAGTCTACGATATTGCTATATTATGTAACTTTCTTGGGGTAAAGTAGGAACATGTCGGAAGTTAAGCAGTTATCTTAGATTAGTTGTCTTTTTCTTACTCCCTTGTTATGGTCTCTTTGAAATGTTCTTTTATTGTATGTTTGTTTTCTTTTTAACTTTTTTTTCATACAGTTGATTTAAAAAACAAGGGAAAGTTAAAAAAAAAAGAAAAAGAAAAACAAGGAAAAAAAAAGATGTAGTGCCCCCTTGAAGAGCCTGTGGAGAATGCAGGGGTATTGGCCTACCCCACCTCGATGGTTGCTAACATGACCACAGACATATGGGACTGGTGGTTTGATGGGTTGAGCCCTCTACCATAGGTTTTACCCTTGGGAAGATGGTTGCTGCAAAGGAGAGGCTAGGCCTTCCTATGGTTGTGCCTAAGAGCCTCCTCCCGAACGCCTCTTTGTTGCTCAGATGTGGCCCTCTCTCTCTGGCTAAGCCAACTTGAAAGGTGAAATCACTGCCCTCCCCCCTACGTGGGATCAGACACCCGGGGGAGTGAATATCCCTGGCAACGTGGAATATGACTCCTGGGGAGGAATGTAGACCTGGCATCGTGGGACGGAGAACATCTTCTTGACCAAAAGGGGGATGTGAAAGGAAATGAAATAAGCTTCAGTGGCAGAGAGATTCCAAAAGGAGCCGAGAGGTCACTCTGGTGGGCACTCTTACGCACACTTTAGACAACCCTTTTTAGGTTCTAAAGAATTGGGGTAGCTGGTGGTGGATACCTGAAACTATCAAACTACAACCCAGAACCCATGAATCTCGAAGACAGTTGTATAAAAATGTAGCTTATGAGGGGTGACAATGGGATTGGGAAAGCCATAAGGACCACACTCCACTTTGTCTAGTTTCTGGATGGATGAGTAGAAAAATAGGGGAAGGAAACAAACAGACAAAGGTACCCAGTGTTCTTTTTTACTTCAACTGCTCTTTTTCACTCTAATTATTATTCTTGTTATTTTTGTGTGTGTGCTAATGAAGGTGTCAGGGATTGATTTAGGTGATGAATGTACAACTATGTAATGGTACTGTGAACAATCGAAAGTACGATTTGTTTTGTATGACTGCGTGGTATGTGAATATATCTCAATAAAATGAAGATTAAAAAAAAAAAAGTCTACGATAATGTTTAAAAAAAAAAAAGGTATTATTGATACCTTGGTTGAATCATATCCACAATCCTTTGTATGCAACCCTGAAATTTAGAAAGCTCAGAAAAAGTTTTTCCTATATTTAGTGCACATTTATAAGGTGGCAAAACCTGACCTGGACAGATGTGAGGCTATTTATAGTCTTATTTATCTGTCTCAGTGTGAATATTAATATGCCTCACCGCAGAAATACTAACATGTTTGATTATGTGGTGCAGCTCCAAATTCTGCCAATGGAGTTAAGTGGTAAATATATATGTATTTTAACATAGTAATAGTCATAATTTTTTTTTTGTGCAACGAAATTCCTCCAATTTTTTTCTATTCTCATTTATGAGGGTTTTCTTGTTCATTAACTACAAAAAAAAAAAAAAAAAACTTCACATTTTCAAGTTTTACAAAGGAGAGGTTAATATATCAGAATTCTACATATAACAAAAAAGGGCAACCATCTCAGTTTTGAGTAACTACAGAAACCATCTTTACAAATCTTAAAAAGAATTCTTATATATACTCTGCTTTCTTCAAAGACATATTCAACTGCTACTACTAGGGTCTAGGTCACTTCTTCGCTAGAACAAAAAAATCTTTATTTTACTAGAATAGTTATTAAGAGGAGAATTGAGCAAAACTCTACTAAAATTGTATACCTGAACAATTGCCTGCCTTTGTATTCGTCTCTGTTCTATTAGGGCTTCTTCATCTTCTTCCTCAACATCAAAGTCTTCAAGGCTAAAAAAAAAAAATTTACATATACATAATTAATTTCAAATACCCATACAAATTTCAAAATCCTAATTTTTATACATTTTAAAATCAAAGGCTGGAAATTGTAGGTCACCATTAAGTTAGAGCAAAAGCCTTACTGTCTTACTCTATTGTTTCTAAACTGTCTTAGTCACCTGGTTTGGAATCCTGGGAAGTAAGTTAACCTTCCCACGTCCCAGTTTTCTCACCTATTTCACGGCACCAAAACTGAGAACAAAAGAAAGACCCATAAGTTTAAAGAGTCACTGCTGGCTGTGCCATGACTCTAGTAATAAAGTTATTTACCTCTCTAGAACCAGTTTTCTCTCCTATAAAGTCAGCAGGCTGGGAGAGATAAGTAATTAGCTTTTCTAGGTCACGAACCATCTGAAATCTCTTTCAAAGTTACAGAAATACATTCCAAAGCTAATGAAGGCTATAGACCTTTGCTCCTTCAAAAACGCACAAGCAGACATCTAGAATGACCCCCAAACACTGACCCTAACCCCCCATTTTGTCCCCCAAAGAATTCCTTCACAGTCTTTATGGTTCTTCCAAGTGTGAGCTCTTCTATGATCCTGATCTGCTGAATGTTCACTGCAAAAGAATAGGCACCATACTCTGACTGTATCAGGATCCATGTATAACACCTTTCCCCCACCTAATTTTTTTAATCACCTAACTCAAATGCAGTTTCTCAACCTTATCACTAGTGATATTCTAATCTAGATAATTCTTTGCTTGTGGGGAGGGGATGCCCCGTGCATTGGAGGATCCTGAGCAGAATCTCTGGCCTCTATAGACACAATATGACAACCAAAAATATGTTGACACTGCCGAATGCCCCTGGGAGGCAAAACCGCCCCCAGTTGAGAACCATCGCTCTAAATTATTCTGATTAATTTTTGAGGTATTTCATTTAAATAACCAAATTCGCGTTAAAATTTTTTTCCCACAATTTTATTAGACACAGAAATGTTTCTGTACTTTCTCATAACAAGAATACCTGTCACCAGATGGCCTCAATTCCAAAGTATGTATCATTTAACACAAATTGAAAAACCTCAACTTTGTATAAAAATTTCCCCCAAAGCTGCTAAGTAAGATTGGCAGAACTAGCTACTAAAATATATATATCTGTTCTCCTTCAATGAAAATATATAAAAAATGGAAGGGTTATGATAGTTTTCAATATCAATATTACCAATATTCACTCCAGTCAAAAGAGAAACCCTTAAATTCAGAAAACCACTGCCTCTCCTATATGTATATGACCTATCCAATATGCACAAAAGAGTAACCTTTAAATGTAGGACCAAATTTACGGATTTGCTTATGATATTCCCTTGGAAATTACAGAAATTGCAAGTCAAACTGTGTTGCTCAGAACTGGAAAAAGTAAATTACTACGGGAAAGTTTCATTCTTACTTATCATCGGATGAAGATTCTTGCTCAACTTTCATTCCTTCAGAAAGACTTCCTTTAAATTTATCCTCCTTTACTTTGCTTCTGCTCCTCCGTCTACGACCACCCCGTGATCGAGACCGCCTCCTCAAGTGCGATCTGCTCCTCCGACCTCGGTCTCTATGTGAAGAGAAAAATACCACAGATACATTTTTTAAAAGGTAAATTAAATTTCTAAAGTAAAATAACGGGTATCAGAAAGACTGGGATAATTATGACTAAAATATAGCCACTGTTTAAGTTTTAAATTAAAAAGTGTTTCTCATAAATATATGTTCTATGGAATAAACAAATATGCACTGTTTCTTTTGTACTCTTCCAGCATCAAGATACTGAATAGACACTTGTTTAATATAGTCAAACCTAGCAGGCTTCTTTCTGTTTTGACCGGTCGAATTTTATGATTACCAAGAGTCAGCTGTGTTTGTTCTCTAACCTGTTTATGTTCCAACTATAATCATTTAAAATTACATTATTAATTATGTAAACTGATGTAACAGAAGTGTAAAGAAAGTTGTTTCTACGAAAACTAGAGTCAGAAAATACATCAGTGGCTGCTAAGGGCTGGAGTGAAGGGAAACACTGACTTACAAAGGGGCATGGGAGAACTTTTGGGGTGATGGAAATGCTCTCTATCTTGATTGTGGGGATTATATGACTATGTGTTTGTTGGAACTCACACCAGCTGATTGAGGCAAGTCTTCAGATGCAAAGTTAAAGAGCAAAACAAATCTGGAAAGGAACAACGTATAGGGAAGAGAAGAAAACTAGAAAGAAGAAAGACTCCACAAACTAAACTCATTATGCTCTGAGAAATATGAGATGCTGTTTCCACAGAACAGGATTAAAATAGTATAAAAAGTAGAATATTATTCAGCCATACAAAGGAATAAAGTTCTAACACAGGCAATAACAGATGAACCTTGAAGATATCATGTTAAGTGAAATAAGCCAGGCACACAAGTACACATATTCTATGTCCTCACAATAGGAAATAACTAGAATAAGCAAATTCATAGTGTCAGAAAGTAAAGCACAGGTTAGCATGGACTGGGACGAGGGTAGGGAATAGAGTTAATGTTTAATTGCCATAGAGTTTCTACTTGGGGTGACAGTTAAGTTTTGGTATGGATGGTAGTCGTGGTACCACAACACTGTGAATGTAATTAACACCAATGATCATATATATGAATGTGGTTAAAATGGGAAATTTATGTTACTAGAATAAAAACAAAAACATGATTGTACAATGCAAACAGTGAACCTTGATATAAACTATGGACTATACTTAACAGTACTATTTCATCAGTTCTAACAAAGGTACCACACTAATGCATGGTATTAATAACGAGGTATACATGTTTCTGTATTTTTTTTTGTAAACCTACAACTTCTCTAAAAAAACAAAAAAACCTATGAAAAATAAGTAGCTGATGAGGGTTTGAAATTTAAAAAACAAGTACAGAAATGTTAAAATTTAGTAATAAAAGGGTAAGGAGGTAGAATGAAAAAATCTCCTAGACTGAAAATAGAAGACAGGAAAAAACAGGCAAAATAAGTGAGAGAAAATACAATAGACAGCCTTAAGCTCCCTAATTTAAAAGGCCTATCTAGCAGTCAGCAAAATAAATATCAGGGAGGGGAGGGAGGGAAGGCACACACACCAAGGAGAATTGTAGCGAAATTCCAGAATATAGGACACTTATTTGGGGGGAAAAAACAACAAAAAATTTTCAGAGGGAGACAAAGCAAGAGACATAAAAACACCCAGGAGAAAACCTAAGATGGCAGCTAGGTGAGACAGGGTAAAAAAAAAAACATCTCCGTGAAAAATACTAGATAAAACCCAGAAAGTGACCCAGAACACCAGCTCCAACAATGCACCAGCTGGACAAGGTCTGCTAAATCCACAGGGACCATGCACTTGGTGAAACTGGGGAGTCTGCGTTCTGAAACGAGTGAGTGAACCTGCTGGATATCCAGCAGCCACACTGCGGTGTGGGGAAACTGTGGGTTGGTGTTCAGAGGTGGACTAGTTCTTTTTTAAAAAAACCCAAAAGTGGCTGCAGATATGGCAGCGAGAACCATACAGTGAAGCGCGGTGGGAACAGGCTGTGCAAACACTTCACTATCTGGCATGGAAGACAGCCTTTTGTGGACCCACCGCTAACTGTCTTGGAGCGGGGAGGGCAGAGGTGAGCCAAAAGGAGAAAAAAAACATGCTCCTAGCAACCATCTTCCCGGAGGGCTGGGAACGCTCCTGCCTGGCACCGGAGCCATGGACCAGAGCCTCACCAAGAGACCCAGTGTGATGGGAAGTGTTTCCCGCAACACCACACACACGCTACAATACTGGCCGTAGACAGTGGCCTTTCCCGTGCCCACAGCTGGTTGTCCCGGAGCTGGGAAGGCGGAGCTGTGCAAAAAGGGGGAAGTTAACATGCTCCATTCAGCCATCTTTACAGCAGGCTGAGAACGCTCCTGCATGGCCCGGCGGCCCAGGGCTTCCCGTGAGGGACAGCACACACTTGTGAAGTAGCACAGCCTTCCCCTAGCAGAGGCCCTGGAAGGGTACGGCTGGGAAGAGGGACCCACTTGGAAATCCCAGGGATCCTATGCCAATACCAAGGACTTGTGGGTCAGCAGCAGACAACCTGGGAAGGTTTAGACTCTTGCAACAGCCTTAAATCTCCAGGAACACCTGGGAGGTTTGATTATTAAAGCTGCCCTGCTTCCCTACCCACTCAAGATACACGCCTCACATTCAGGACGGACAGCACCAACAACACACCCATACTTGGTGCACCAAATGGACCCCACAAGAACCAGACCTCCACACACCACAAAGACAAAGTTGGAGAGAAATGACTTGAGGGGAATAGGTGACTTGCGGATGCCATCTGCTGGTTAGAGAAAGTGTAAGCCACCAAGCTGTAGATCTGACACATTAGAGACTGGGGTTTGAATAATTCTTCATATCCTGAAAGAACACTATCAAGTAAAGCAAATAAATGCCAAGAGCCCCAAAACAACAGAAAATTTTAAAGCATATGAAAAAACTAGACGATATGGATAACTCAAACCCAAACACCCAAATCAAAAGATCAGAGGAGACACAGTACTTGGAACAATTAATCAAAGAACTAAAGACAAACAATGAAAGCATGGCACAGGATACAAAGGACATGAAGAAGACCCTAAAAGAGCATAAAGAAGAAATTGCAAGAGTAAATAAAAAAATAGATGATCTTATGGAAATAAAAGAAACTGTCGGCCAAATTAAAAAGACTCTGGATACTCATAATACAAGAATAGAGGAGCTTGAACAATGACTCAGCATCCTTGAGGACCACAGAATGGAAAATGAAAGAACAAAAGAAAGAACAGGGAAAAAAACTGAAAAAATCGAAATGGATCTCAGGGATATGACAGATAAAATAAAACGTCCAAATTTAAGACTCATTGGTGTCCCAGAAGGGGAAGAGAAGGGTAAAGGTCTAGAAAGAGTATCCAAAGAAACTGTTGGAGTAAACTTTCCAAACCTTCTACACAATATAAATACACAAAGCATAAATGCCCAGCGAACTCCAAATAGAACAAATCCAAATAAACCCACTCCAAGACATATTCTGATCAGACTCTCAAATACTGAAGAGAAGGAGCAAGTTCTGAAAGCAGCAAGAGAAAAGCAAGTCACCACATACAAAGGAAACAACATAAGAATAAGTAGTGATTACTCAGCGGCCACCATGGAGGCGAGAAGGCAGTGGCATGACATATTTAAAATTCTGAAAGAGAAAAATTTCCAACCAAGAATACTTTATCCAGCAAAACTCTCCTTCAGATTTGAGGGAGAGCTTAAATTTTTCACAAACAAATGCTGGGAGATTTTGCTAATAAAAGACCTGCCCTACTTCAGATACTAAAAAGGGAACCCTACCAACACAGAAACAAAGAAAGGAGAGAGAGATACAGAGAAATTTAACTGACATATATAGAACATTACATCTTAAATCACCAGGATACACATTCTTCTCTAGTGATCACGGAACTTTCTCCAGAATAGACCATAGGCTGGGACATAAAACAAGCCTCAATAAATTCAACAAAATTGAAATTATTCAAAGCACACACTCTGACCACAATGGAAAACAAATAGAAGTCAGTAACCATCAGAGACTTAGAAAATTCACAAACACCTGGAGGTTAAAAATGAGAGGGAGATGAAAACATTCCCAGATAATCAAAAGCTAAGGGACTTCATCACCAGTAGATCAGTCCTATAAGAAACGCTTAAGGGAATTGTGGAGGCTGAAAGGAAGAGACACTAAACAATTGACTGAAACCACATGAAGAAATAAAGATTTCCAGTAAAAATCACATGGCAAATATAAATACCAATACTGTATTTTTGATTTGTAACTCTACTATTTACTTCCTATAGGATCTAAAATACATAAAGCGTAATGATAAATCAGTGGTTCTGGACTCAATGTAAAATACGTAATTTTTGATAAGAACTACATAAAGGTGGGGGAATGGAGGAGTATAGGGGCATAGTTTATGTGCCCTATTGAAGTTAAGTTGGTATCAAAGAAAACAAGATTGTTATAGACAAGATGTTAAATTTAAGCCTCACGATAAACACATAGAAAGTATCAGGGAATATGATCATAGAGATGAAAAGTAGAGTATGGGTTACGAGAAGTGGCGGAAGGGGCAATGGGAGTTAATAAGAAATGAGTGTAGGGTTTCTATCTGGGGTGAAGGGAAATTTCTAGTAATGGATGGTGGGAAGGTGATGGCATTGTAACATTGTGAATGTGATTAATCTCACTAAATGGAATGCTTGGGAGGGGTTAGAATGGGAAGATTTATGCTGTAGATATGTTATCACAACTGAAAAAAAAAGTCTAAATAGATAATCACAATTAAATGTCATAGATGATCCTGGACGAGATCTAAGAGTAGAGGAGAAAAGGCTCAAAAGGACACAATTGGGACATGAGGAAAAAAATGAAATTTAGAATGTAAGCTTTACATCAATGTTAAATTTCTTGAACTTCTTAACTACACTTAATGTGATTACAGAAATGAATGTTCTTGTTCATAGGAAATGTATACGTGAATTATATTATTTGTTCAAGGATGTGTGCAAATTGCTCTCATATGTTCAGAAGACAAAGTACAATAGATGATGGATGACAGGGAGGGAGGGAGGAAGGGAAAGAAATGGTGAAGTGACAAATATTAAAATTGGTAGACTGGGGTATTGGTGGAGGGGGGTTGGGGTATGCTAGAGTTCTGTGTATGGGGTTTGTATTATTTTAGCAACTGTCCCTGTAAGTTTGAATTTATTTCAAAAAAAAAAAAAAAAAAGCCCAGGAATCAAGAGTACTGACTTCTCAACAGCAATACTGGAAACTAGAAACCAATGGGACAACTTTGAAATTCTTAAGGAAAAATGATTTCAACCTAGAATTCTATTCCTTGCCAAATCTGCAATAAGAAGGATTTTTTAGGGACATAAATCCCCCTCCCCCCACCCCTCTTCCATGCACTGTCCTCAGATAGCTACTGGAGATGCACTACCCAAAGCAAGGGACTAAAACATAAAGATACTAGATAAAGAAAATGGGATCCAATAAAAGAGAAAAAAAAAAAAGAATTCCAAGAGGACATAAAAGGCAAAACAAATCCCAGAATGAGAACTGTACAAGCAGGCCTGTAAATTAGTTTGCAGCTAGAAGACTAGGAGCTTCAAAAGGATGTGAGCAGCTAAAAACTGTTTATAGGGTCACAATAATGATTATACTGATTGTAGAATGAGACAAAAATGTGATGAGAATAGGAAGAAGAAAAACGTGGGTGAGGGGTGGTATAAAAAACTCACTTTCCAAAACAGGAAATCAATATACAACTTTCAAAAATTTAAATGTACACACTCTTAGACCATACATTTCCACTCCTAGGAAACCAGTCTACAAAATGTTTGGAGATATGTAAAGATACATTCATTGGCTGTAATACAAGCCTTTGGAGTGCTGTCTTTTAAAACTATATGTATTAACTTCAATTCAAAATGTAAAACGTTTGGCAAATGAATGTCCATTTATGTATTAAGTTAAAATATTTAAGGTACATGTGGGGATAATATCAATGATTCCTTGAAAAACCAGCAACCAATTATTTCGATTAGCCAAACAACTACTATGTGTACCTCTGATAAAACAGTTTCTACTGTGAATTAAATGAGTTTTGCAAGGGTCTTCAGGAAGTATCAATACACAGAACTACAATTATAAAAACTGAACTACATTTTTACCACCCTATGGTAGTAAACTTGCCAGTTTAAAAAAAAAAAATCCCTAAGCATAGCTCATTAAGTATTTCTCTCATAAAAGTAAAGAGAAGAGAAAATGTTCTGACTTTAAAGGATTACTTTGAGCTCTTAACAAGCAAAGATCTGTTTAAATTTGAAGGAAAACTAGAGGAAAATTCACTATGTACAGAGTATCACATACTGGTAAAAGGAAACCATATGGGATCACAGCTACAATTTTTTACAGAGAATACCCATAAGAAAGCCTACTGATAAAATATGCAGCTTCAAAACATTCAGTGTAATGATTCAAAAGGATAGCATATACAACGGATCTGTACCTTCTTCGGGGAGACCTGCTTCTTCTTCTTGGAGACCTACTTCGTCTGAGCGGGGAACGAGATCTCCTCCGAATGGGAGATCTGCTTGCTCTCCTTCGGGTTGGAGACCACCTATTGATTGGGCTGGCTTCTTTTGATCTTTCATGTCTACTGAGGATATCATCACGAGGTCGTGTCCTTAAGAATACCAAATGAAAATTTACAGAAAATTAACCAAATGAAATGAATTTCTTTTACATGTAAAGAACATCATCAGAAAAGGACAGCAAACACTAACAGTTTTTGTAATAAAACTTAAATTAAGATGTTGACAGTGATATCGTGGAGTATAGTAGGTACATATTAATAGAAGGTGCATTTCCTCAGGTCCCATCATTTTTAAATTAAATTAATTAAAAATTAAGTTTTAAACTGTAAATTATTAAAGGTTATTCATATTGTAAAAGCTGCTGATTCTAATTTTAGACAACAGGTCAAATAAAACTTGCCCAAGTGAGTAATACTATTGCATTTCCTCAAACTGAAGATTTTCTTCTTTCTATACTGACATTAAGTCCTATTGTTAACATACCCTTTAAATATAATAGTATAATATATACAATGTTACAATCAACATTAACCTTAGAACTGAGGAAAGAAGGTATCCCTCTCAGCTGTTCTTTTCAACACCCCTCTCACAAGTAGCTTCTAATGAGTTTTATTATTTTTTTAATGTATTATCTGTGTCACAAATAGGCCTTCCTACAACTTAAATTAAAAAAATTATTTTTGGAAATTCCTTTATGTTGTTCCAGATTTGGATAGGACTATTCATCCTGAACAGTCAGGCAAACCTGTAAATGGGTTTGTTTCTATAATTAAATAGTAACCTAGTCAAAGAGGGCAAGATAGACTTTGATTCAGTAACCTGTAGTAGCAAGGTTAGCAAGGAGGCAAGGAGTTTGGGGAAAGGACAATCTAGTCTGGAAATACAAATTGGTATAACTTTCATGGAAGGAAATTTGGCAGTAACTTTCTAAAATGTAAATTTATATACCCATAGACTTTACAATTTTACTCTTATAAATCTATCCAATAAAGAAACCGCATGCATAATCAATGGATATCTTGCAAACAACAGTGAAAAACCAACCTAAATTTTCAGCAATTTCAACAAGGGAATGATTAAATAGATTATGGTACATCTACACTGTGAAATACCATGATGCTGCTTTACAGAATGTAAAAAGGATCTGTTATGTACTGCCATGAAAGTGTTTCATGCAAAAAGCAAACCAATGTTAATATGAATATTAAGTATAATTCCACCTTTGTAAGAAAAAAACCCCTTATAATTGTATGTGCAGAGAAAAGGAAAATAGGGGCTAGGACTTCACACTGGTGGTGGCAGAGAAGGGATGGGAAGGGAAAGAATTGATATGCTTACGTATTTTTTCTTTAGTATGTACTTTTGTTAAACAAACAAACAAACAAACAAAAAAACTATTTCAAATGCTCAGCTCTGATCCTTAATATACCCTTCAGAATTTCTTCTGGGAAAGCAAACTGAAAGACTACCAAAATAATTAAATACTTGAGATAACAAAATCAGTAACACTAGCAACTGCCCAATGCAAAAAGTTAAAAGGAAAAAGGGGCCATTTCAGTTCACTATTTCACTAGAAGCAAAAAACCAGTATATTGGTTCAGACAGAACACTCTGAAAACAGAATTCTCAAAATTTCTCTGAAAATAGGACGATGTAAACTTCAAGGTCCGCTTATATTTATACCCATACACAATAAATACTAATTATGAATACAACAAATGACCTGGAATTCATATCTTTATTATGTAAGCCAACCTTTTAATAAGCAAAATGGGGCTCAGGACTTTATGGTGCATAATTATTGAATATATAGCAGTTTCCAAGTTTAATCTAAATAACCATACATACAAAAAAGACCTGCCAACTTCTAGCATTTTACCGTGATACCTTTCTTTAAAGTCGTAAGTTCTAGCCCATACTGCTCAATTAAGTTATAAGTCTCACCCTCCCCGATGAATGGGTACACATAAATTTAATTAGCCAAATTACCTGCGTTTAAAGAAGTGTCAGCAGATGAGATACCAAATCAAGAATGTAAAAAACAAAAAACTTGATCCGTCACCAAGCTCAATTTGCAAAACACCCATACATAATCAAGATACTCACTGACCAAAGTACAAATATTAATATAGCTAATGGATTGGATTATACTTAAAATTATGAAGTTCACTACTCTCTATTCGTAATTGTCTACAAGTTCCAGTTTCTCCTTCAAAATCTGGTGCACTGGTTAATAAAAAGCATTTACATTTTGAAAACAAGTTACCTTGGAGAAGAAAGCCGCCTCCTTTCTGGTTCTCTTCGTTTTCTTTCTAAGGACCGGCTCTTGGCTCTTCTCCCAGGGGAAAGAGTTCGAGAAGGTGACTTGCTCTGCTTAGATCGCCTATCATTTAAAAGTGGAGTTCTACTTCTTCTTGACTTATCACGTTGTTTCGGAGATAAACTCCTCCTTTTAGGACTACGACCAGGTCTTCTACTGGGTGACCTATTTTCCTTTCCAGAAGAAGCATCCTTAGAGGGAGATTTAATTGGCTTCTTTTCTTTATCAATTTCAGACCGTTTTGATTTCCTCTCTTTGGACCGTGACCTTCTGTCTTTGGATTTACCTCTCAAATCAACTGGAGATCTGGACTTTTTGCTCCGATCACGATTTCTACTTTCATTCATAACTGGAGATTTTTTTCTATCTTTTGATTTACTTTTATCTTCTATTTTAATCTTATCATCTGTAGGAGATCTGGCCTTCCCAATTTTCTCTTGAGACCGCCTTCTAAGGGTGGGAGATTTTGATTTTCTTGCTTGATCTTGAGACTTACTTCTTTTGGATGGACTTTTGGACTTTTTCCTCTCCTTAGACTTGCTTCTAGTTGTTTTCTCTTTAACTATTTCAATACCTCCCTTACTTTTCTTTTTGTCAGACCTATGTCTAGTCCGTTCTTTGGATCTGCTTTTACTTCGTTTTTTTGTACTATTTTTAGTGTCCACAATTTCAAGTTTCCCCTTTGTACCTGAAGTTCTAGTACTAGACCTATTTCCGTTTCTTGCCTTTTCATGAATCTCTCCTTCTTCTTCAGAGCCAGACTCATAACCTTGTAATATTAGCCCCATCCCAGATTGGACCTTTCCTTCCATTAACTCATTATCAAGTTCAGCTTTGATCAAGGCTCTCTGTTTTTCCAAGTCTTCTAGCAAAGCTAAATCATCAAGTTTAGTTCTTTTTGCTGGAGACATACCTTCTTTGTCAGAAGCATCAATAACCTCTTTTCTTTTGTGTTTCTTATGTTTATGCTTATGTTTATGTTTTTTATCCTTGTCTTCTTCTGAGGAATGTTTATGTTTCTTATGTTTACTTCTATGTTTATGTTTCTTTTTTTTGTGACGACTGTGCTTATTTTGAGATTGGTCTTCTGATACTTCTCCATTTTCTTCATTTACACTCTTTTCAGAAATATCAACATCTTCTGTCCTATAAATGTATCAAACACATTTTAAAATCACATCATTTATCAAGGATTCAAAGAGACATAATAGAACACAACATGAAGTTTGATAATCACTAAAATTTTTTCAGAACAGCTTCAGACAGTTTATTTCAAAGAAGGTATATGGCCAGAACTGAGTTGAGTGATGGTACATAACTTTAATTTGTTTCCAACAGTTGAACTCACACCAAAAGTGTTGAGAGGAAATACATTGGGGGTGAGGTTAAAAATATTATAGTTAACTGAAAAAGAGAATCCAAATCAGGTACAATAAAACCTCCTTGAGTTAATATTGATTTGATTAAAACAGTCACTCAATAAAACCTGATTTTTAAACCAGCATTTGTTACATATACCAAACCAGAGGACCAGTTTCCCAATTCTGTTTTTTCATAAAACACATTAACATATATTGAGACTAATCTCTTTCTCCACTGGAAATTCAGAAGAAAACAATGTCTTTATAATAAGCCTCAAAGGTAATTTGTTTCAGCTAATACCTTTAAAAACAAAAACAAAAGGAAAAATCTCTAGTGCTAACAACTGAGTTACACCAAAATAAGCATCAGTGTGCACTGGTGTCTGATGCTGATCATGCTAACAATGCAAACATATCCCCAAGAGTTAAAACTTGTAAGAGAACAGACTAGGAATCAGAACTCTCAGAATCTACTTCCACTACCTGCCACTAAGCAACTATATATTGGGTTGAACCACATGGAAGTGCCTTTTTTCTTAAGTCAGAAACAGTCAAATATCAGCAATTCCATGTTTCAATCTACTGCCTGTTCAGCAAGTTATTAATCTCTTTGAATTTCAAAGTGAGAGATCAGTTTCCCCAAAATACCTTCCTGTTAATAGGTGCTATGCTAAAAATAAATAAAGGCAGCTCTGTGCTTGAATTATTGTTAAACTTCTGGTGTTCAGTAATTCAACGTTAAATACAGGCAACAGTAGCATTATTTAGCTCTCCCCTTTAAAGTCACTCTCTAATACGCCATCATATTCTAGAATATGAGACCAAAACCAGACTTCAAATTTTCAGATTAGGGCCATCATCATACTATTTTTGGAGGATGAGGGATCATGTTGTCCAAGTCCTTCAAATTATACACTCTTATAGTTTTAGTACATTTATTATTTGTGCCATATACTAATATGTTTCTTGCAAGGCAAGAATTCATGAATCTATTCATTCAATCTCTTTAAACATTTTTAAAATCACTTACCACAAGAAGGCATTAGGCAAGGTGGCAGCAAAACACACATGTACAAGACCAATATCTGCCCCCCTCAAGGAAATTACAGATATCAGAAAAGAAAGCATTATGAAACAATCATAAAACATTAGAGAATACAATGATAAAGACATGAATAAAGGCTTGATGGGATCACGGAAGGGTAACTTAAAATCATTTTGAGGGAGGACAGGGAAGGTGTCTTGTAGAAGATCACAGAAAAATCCAAGTTAGTTGTTAAGAAGGGACTTTGGGGAAAGAGAAAAATTGTTTATTGAGAAGGGACATGAATTAAAAAGATAACAGCTGAGTAACACAGCCCTAGACAATGAGTTAAAGAATTAACTAGAAGGAGAGAGGGGCAATTTAGCTAGAGAAAGCAGGTGACAAAAGGCATCTATATACTACAAGCAAATCAGTGATCTAATGGAGATTAACATCCCAAATGGATCAATTCCAGGAGGTAACAATATATAGTATGTGATACGGGGAATGAGTCATTGAGAAAGAATCAGAGGCTCACTGGAAGGACTGCAAGGCAAGTTTACTGGATGGTTCATGATAACACTGCTAATTCTGAAGATTATGGCAGGAGTTGGGGTATAGTGTAGTCTTCCAGCCAGGTCTCACAGTCTTCAGTAAACCTGGGGGGGATGGGAGGTTGACTGAGAAGTTATTAGTTGACAACAAGAAGGAGATCTGGAGAACAATATAACCACCACATGGCATGAAACTCAAGGAAATTATTTCTAGTACCACGGAATCTGGGAAAGGAAAAAGCATCCTCTATTGAAGAGAACTGGAGGGGAAACTGTCTTCTGTTAGGAGACAGGTTTTGGTCTGGAATCTAATTGGGTATGGGAAGACATAAGATAAATACAGTTGCATTTTCTGGATCATCAATTTTTCTCAAAGATTTGGAAAAAGAAAGTATAATAACTTTGTATTGAAAACAAACAAACAAAAACCCACCAAACCAACTTGGCTCTGCTATGGAAGGGGAAAAAAATCACACAGATTAAAGCAGAAGTTCAAACTCATTTCAACTTTGTTGCTGAAACAGGACATATTCCCACACAGGCAACACCCCCCACCCCCCTCCCCCCATCCAGATGATGTGGAAGTACAAAATTCTAGTTATTAATCTAAAACTCAAGCTATCTAAAGACCTTTTAACTGTTCTCAAGACACAGGATAGTTGAGGGGTTAGGCAGTCTCAAGTCAGACTACCTGGGATGAAATCCTGGCTCCACTACTCACTACAGTTGTGTGGCCTTAGGCAAGTTTTGTAAGATCTCTGCCTCTCGGGCCATCTCATTTATATATATAAAAGAGAACATCATAGTACCTACGTCCAAGGGTGCTGTGAGGATTACTTGGGTTACAGATGTTCGGTGCCTATTAACAGAGCCTAGCACAAACTCAAGCGCCCAAAATAAGCTGTTATTACAGTATAGATACTACATTAAGTGTATTTATTTACAAGTACACTGCAGACTTGACAGGGTTGATACTAATGTTAATTTAATTTAAGGAATATTGTCAAAGAGCATGAATTCTGTCATCCAGCTGCCTGGTTCAAATGCTGCCTCCAAAATGACACACCTATTGTAACCTTGTAAAAGTCACTCCTTTGAGCCACTGTCTCAACTGTAAAAAACGGGGAAATAATACTGACATCACAGGTTTGTTGTGACGATGAGTTCATCCATGTAAATGGCTGTCATACTAAGTGCTCAAGAAATGTCATCCCTCCATATGACAGACAAAGCTTTGAAGTTCATGGAGGTATAAGGGCCTTGCCTAAGGCCACATGTCCATCAAGCTAGTGAGAGGGTAGGTATTACATGCCAAATCAGTCAAAAGCACTTCCATATGATCCAAGATGCTTTTAAAACATGCCAGAATATGTCACTACTCTCCTTGAATCTTGATTACTTCCTACCGCAAAGGCTAAACTCCTTTACAAGGCCCTATACTATCTGCCCAATCTTCCCAATACTTTGAACCCAACACTCTCCTCCAAAGCTACTCAGCTCCAGCTACACTGGTCTCCTTCAGCAATCCCTGGTACACTTTCCAATAATGTTTTCTCATCTTGAAATGCTTTCCCCAGATATGGACACTGTTCGCTCTCTTGCTCACCACAGGTCTTTGCTCAAAAGTCACTTATCTGTCAGGTTTTCTTGACCAATCCATTTTAATTACAGACTTAACCTCCATCACACAAATTCCCCTTCTCTGCTTACTTTTTCTCCAAAGCAACTGCCATCACCTATATTCGCCATACACACTTCACTTGTTTAACTGCTGTTTGCCTCTCCCTATTACAATGTAAATCCTAGGAGAGAAGAATCTTTACGTTAAAACAGTTAATGCTCCATCCCCAGGGCCTAGAAGATTAATTCATAGTAGAAACTCAGTAACTATTTGCTGAATCAATGAAAAGACCTATATAAAGTAAGATATAAAAGCTGTATTCTTTATATATTAAGGATGGTTGAGGTTGACACTGCTACACTTTCAGCTGTTCACAGCAAACATTCAGATTTTGCCCTGTGTCTCCAGAGCCTTACAGCAGGCACATCATGCCTCTCACATAATAGGTGGGCAAGTATGTACTGAATGCGCAACAGCCAAAATGGATTTAAGTTTCATCACCTGCACCCCCAAACAAAATCTATTCTTTGGATCTTTATCTTTTCTAATGCTTTCTGTGGACACTTCATACCAGTCTTCTAAGGAGTTTCAATTCAAAATCCTTATGAGTTTATCCACAGAGGAAGTCATTTCCTTCAAAAGAAAATCTACCTCTAAGGGCTTCTGGGAATCAGGATCTACATCAAGATCCACAGTTACCAAAGAGTCATTCCCATGAGTGACCCTGTTTCTATTTGTAACTAAATGATTGTTATCTAAAGCAATAATAACTAGGTTACGGAAAAAAATGTTAACATCCCTTACAGCCAGCTAGCTTAACATTAATAAGTTTTCCTACACTGGGGCCAGGCATATAGAAGACCTTCATGCTCTTCAGCTGATCTCTCAAAGTTCACAGAAAATTAACAATTGAGGCTAGACCAGGCAAATCAGGAAAACTTAAAACTCAAGGTGTCAATGGCATAGCATTACATTTAATGAGCTTGTGCTACAGCAGGTAGTTGAGGTTCATTATCAATGACTTTTTTCTAAAGCTGTAGGAAAAGGTTTCTTGTTAGGAAACCAGATGGTCCTCTTGTACAGTTTAAATTGGAATACACTTAAGACTATCTATATTTTGCACACATAAATTTACATTTTACAGTTTAACATTACACATTAAACAACTGCATGTCTATAACAACTTTGTTCACAGGTTTCTCATAAAACCTATTGGATATTCAGTAACATCCCTCAAATTAGATTTGAGAATAAAGCAGAATTGGAAGGGCAGATAATATGAGGGTATCTAACAAATCTGTTCATTTGTTTTATTAAAGATTTACCCTTTACACAACCCAGTTCTTCGGGTGTCTGGCACAAATTGGTCCCCAAAATTTTTAAAAATACAAAATTACCAACCACTAGTTTTACTTTATTCCCTCTTTCACACATCTCTCAATATTTTAAATAAATCTGACTTGGGAGACATTCAATCTATGCTTCAGAGACACAAGGACTTAATTAAATTAAATTAAAATTGGTATGAGCAAATTTGTGTTTTCAAGCTAAGCAATCTTCAATTTTAATGAGCAAAATGAATGTCATTGCTTTTTTTTTAACAAGGTAAGTAATTAAGACTGTATGTCTGACGAGTTAAAGGTACTTTTAGTAAGAAAGAATTAATGTAGATATAAAAATAAGACTCGGTCCAAAAGATGAAATAGTCTTAAAAGAAAGGCTCCATCTGAACTCCCCTTCATCAAATCAGGTTTGAGAAATTAAGTTTCAAGGAATTGATGTCACATCAAAAAATGGACCTGTCTGGGACACTGGAAATAAATCAAAGTGATTTACAATCTCACTGGTTATTTTTAAATGGAGGAGGTTATGTACAGTGGGAGAGTTCTTGAACAAGATTCCTGGGTTTAAACCTTGTGTCTTCCACTGAAGTGTAACTTTGGGCAAGTTATTTACTCTTTAATCTCTCTGCGCTTCATCTGTCTAGTTTCAGGTGTTGTTAAAGGGATTAAGTGAGTTAATATTTGTTCAAATAAGTCAATACATACAAAATTATAAATGCTTAAATATCTCAAAAAGGCTGAGCAAAAAAGGCTGACAAATTTAAAAGCCACTACATTAAAACCCATTTGGGGAAGTTAAAGACTGCTTTTTATATTTATTCTTCCTAAGTCCTCTATGTTGAAAAAATTCCAGATAATTGTAAACTACTCATTGCCCTACAGCTATTTATTAACACTAGAGCACTCACTATGAGCAGTATGCATGTGATTTGTTTTCATACCAAACTGTTATTTTCTTGTTAAATATTTTCAAGTAAGTGAAAGTGGAACACATAGGGACCAAATAAAATTCCATTTTCACTGTTTTGTTGTGGGAGGAGATGGAAGTTTAGAATTATCTCAGTGTCATTTGTATGGCTGGGGGTCTAAACAAATATGTATAATATTAATTCTAGTATTTTCTTTTGAAAAAAAATGAATAAAATGTGGCTGAACCATTCCTCAAAATGAACTGGAACCAGCCCTGAAATCAAATAAATGGACATAATACTAAAGAACTGCTCACAGACTAGAAAAATCAGCTGCACAGCATAAAGATTTGCCCTGTATTGGTATAAATGCTGTAACTGTACCACACAGTGAACTTGGTCAGAAACAATACAAAGCTGAGTCTATCAGGTACTAGTTAAAACTTTGGAATCAATTTGGAAAACTTGTTCTCTACTAAGAAAAACTGTTAAGATGATGAAGCAGCTTTCAAAAGCCCTTAATAAAAATCTTACTATAATTCTCCGTCTAGCTGAGCAAAATAAATGATTCTCGGCAGCTCAGAACTGGACACCCAGCCATAAAGTGTCAGGCTGTCTGGTGGCAAAGGTTTCTCCTATCTACCAGTCACAAATCGCTGGGAAACTGTAGCTACCTCTTTCTTAAGATAGCTGGAAACAATTCAGATAATGCAAAATACGATCACTATGAGAATACTGTTTTAAAATACATTCTTTTCTTTTAGGTTTTTTGTTTGCTGTTTTCCTACCACAAACACAAAAAATAAAAGGCTGCTTTTAGTTAAGCAATGGTTAGCCTTTGTAGCATATAAAAGGATGTTTTCATTTGACTGCTTGAATTCTTACATTAGCTTAATTACAGACGTAAGTGGTTTGGCTTGGAAACAGCCACGAATTTCCACTACTTCCTACTCTCGTCCTCCTAAAGAAGGGCCATAAACTCCAGCCCAAAATGCCAGGCCTCAAAACCAAGAAGTCTATCTTACTCTGCCTCAAGTTTGCAAGTTGCCAAATGAGCTGCCAAAAGGAAGGGGAAAATGCTGGGTGGTTGCTGGAGTAAGAGCACAGGGGTGAAAAAATGAAGTATCCCGCTATCCGCTAACTACAGCTCTGAGACGGTCAAAGAGTGCGTGGCCCGAGCCCCTCCAGGCCCTAAAACTGACACCAGGAGCAGACCCACTGAGAGTACAGCATGAGGAAAAAAATATCTGGGACTTGCGCCGCCTGCTGCCAATACCCCTTGGGTTCCAACCCCGCTGTCGCTTACTGCTGTGGCCAGGGAGCTCTCTCCGTCCCGTAAGCAAGGCTAGAAGGCGCGACCTCAGTGCCGCCGCAGCCGCCACGCGCACCGGATCTGTAAGAGCCGCTAGCGCCGACGCTTCCCAGGACAACGACGCGCGCAGGCCGCGGCCGACTTCCACCCAACAGCCGGGCCCTCTGGAGAGCGGCGCTCGCAGGCCGCCCGCCTGCCCCACAACGTACCACGCGGGGAAGGCAAAGTTTGGCTCCCGCCGTTAGGCCTGAACTTTCCCGCCCGCCTATGCAGGTCTCCGCTGTTTCCACTCGCCACTCCCGGACTAGGACCTCCCGGCTTCTAACAGGAATTACTCACTCTGGCTGTTCCCGCAGGGACGCGGGCTCCGTGGCGGCCATCTTGAACTTCCTGATTCCGCGGCAGCGACGGCGGCGGCGGCTTCCCGGGCGGTGCAGCCGGCGGTAGCGGTGGCAGACGAGAGAAAACAGGCGCGCATGTGCCGAACGCGCAGCTATAAGTCAGCCGTCAGGATCCGGATGTAAAACCCTGCTTCCGGGGAGGTGCGCGGCGTCATGACGTTACTTCCGGGATCGTGGTGGGTGGGGTGGGCCGGCGGCAGCGTAAAGGGGAATAGTTTGTACGGCCGTGGTTCTGGACAGTTGGGTCGGAAGTGTAGCTCTAAAGGGCTTCTTGGAGAAAGGAACGAAGGGAGTGGACATGCAAGAAAGTTAGGCCTATTCCCTAGAACGTAAATGCCTTTCGCTATGGAACTATTATTGTTATATTTATCTGAAACTTTTGAACTTCGTTTCAAGTTTTTGCTAAGTAACTTCAGTTCGTTGGTTTTATAAATTGATATTAAGTAAATTATTTTTTCTGATCCAGATTGCTTTATGTGATTCAGTTTTTCTTTAATCATGGTCTCTACTGTAATGGAATTAAATGAGTGTATGAGAATACATTTATTGGCTTTTGGGGAGCACTCAATACCACGAAGGTTTCGAAATTCCTCTCCAAAACAACTGAACTTTCACCAAACTCTGGAACCTGAAAGCAAGGTGACGATCACTTTCATTCTTGTGATCAACGGAGTTTGGTTTTGGCCTAGAAATTTTGAGCTTGGAATCTGGGCTCCTTATAATGTCTCTTGGTTTTCACAGAGGAAGAATTCCAAATATTCTAACAAAATGAGCTCCCTGTTAGCTGAATTCCAAGAATGTTAAAATATTAAGTAACCCCCCCACCCCCAAAGGATCTAAATAATATGGGACATTAAGGTGATCTTGGATAATTATCGATTTTTGTGGATTACGCCCCACCCCCAGGATGTTAGCATTTCTTTATATGGCTCTTAATTATATTTTGTTCCTCAGGATTTCTACCCTTCTTAATTAGATTCAGGTGTATTAACTTGGAAGCCTTCTTTCAAAGGAAAACGGTTAGAGAAATGTCAAGAATCGTTTTTATTTTCAACCATATATTTAGTTTCTAATCGTTCCTACCTGTATGTTCCCATACCCTATATCTTTTCAAATATATTGTGTATTCAGCCTTGTATTCAGTTAATTATCTCCCCCACACACACACCATTCGGGCATGGCCATGTGTCACTGTGACAAGAATAGCCCAATAACGTATTACAGTAACAAAAATTAAAATTAATACTGTGTGTAGTAAAATCCTAAGAGACCTCATCTTGGAAATAAACTAGAATAATGTACTTGAAGGTAAAAGGAGAGGCTGTGTCAGATACTATTACCACATTTTACGGATGAGAGCACTGGCACTAAGAGACAAGGTTACCTGCTTATGATGACTCAGTTCGTAAGTGGTAAGCCAGGATTTGAACGAAAATCCTTCTTACCAAGCTGCTTCCCACAGAAATGTCATCTCGTTTTGTTAGCATCTACATATAGAGCACTCACCCAGAACTCTTTGATATTCAAATATTTGTCAAATGAAGTTAGCGGAAAGAACCCTGGTCTGGAATCCAGAAATCCCTTATTTTTTCTATGTCCGAAGGCTGTGGCATCTTCCTCGTTGCTGAATAGTCAGGAATTCATAGGACAGTCTCAATTTCCTCAACCACAATATTAGCTATCTCCAAGGCCCCTTTCGGTCTACGATTCTCAAGGACTTTTGCTTTAGGTGGGATGTGGGGAAAGTGGGCATACGTGGGGGAGAATAGGCGCTAAGGTTATTAAGCTTTGAAGTAAAACACTCAAGACTTTTAGAAAAGCATAGTAGAACAAGTTTTGGAAAAGGAAGCTGGCAAGATTTTCTTTTAAAAATGTTTCGCCAAATTCACTTGTATGGTACCGCCACTTCGTAAAGTTGGAAGAGCATTTGTCGAGGATTCACCCAAAACTATGCTGGTGGTGTTCTCTTGGAAGAGTCCGTTGGTTTGGAGGCAGAGCTAATATCCACGTACTAGTTTACTTATTCAGCAAACACTTATTACACGCCGGATTCCCGCAAACTTGTCGTTCCAGCCGCTTTCCCTGCCGGGGCTAGGGGGCGCTTGGACCGGAAGGCCGCCATCGGCTGGCGCGGATCTAGAGGACCAGTCGGGTGGGCACAGCTCAGCAATTCAACTCGTTTGCGGAAGTTCGGAGCTCCTGAGGGGGCGGAGCCTTGGCGTGCGTGCGTGGTGCGTGCCTCCAGGAGGGGCGGGAGGGGTCGGGGTGAGACCCGGCTCGACTGAGGGGCGCCGGGCGTCGCTCTCTGGCAGGCCCCGCCCACACGCTGCTAGCCCGGCCCGAGGCTCCGCCCGCGGCACTCGGTCAGTCTCTAGGCGGCGCTCTTGCCGCCTCGCGGGCAAGTGCATTTTCCGATCCGCGGGGCCAGTTTCAGGAGTAAGTAAGTGCTCAAGCCCGGCCTGGAGACCTCGGCCTTGGCCCTGGCGTCGCCCGGCCCCTTTCCCGGGAGCTCGGCTCTGGAGCCCGTCCCATTCCGACCGGGTTTGCTGACATAGACCCTGACAACCGCGCCGCCGCCAAACAGGACAGCAAGTCTGGCGTGGAGACAAGGTTTTGGGGACAAGCATTGCCTTTTTGAAATCTTAAGCTTTTACTTACTATCTTTGCTTGCTTCCTTTTAAGTATTAACGTGCCACATCTAGTTTGAAAATATTTTCGAATTATGTTCCGCCGATGGAAGGGATTGTCGAAATTTGATCTTCTAAGCTACACTGCCATCCCCAATCTCAATAAGTTCCTAATAGGCTCATTATAATGTAGGCTACATCAAGAATAAAGAGAATCACAAAATCCTTTGAAGAAAACTTGGTTGGTCTAGAACCCCCAAATGTCAATTAAAAAAAAAAACAAAAACAGATCGCCTTTTAGATCAAGGCTTGAGGCTCTAGTTTAGACCTAGTATTGGAATTTGTTAACTGTTTGGGAAGGCAAAAAACGTTTCCTTTTGTTCCCTGAAAATGTAATTTAATTTGTTGCTTGTTTTAAAGTAATTCTGGTGTTTAATTATTTTCAAGAAAATCTGGAAAATACGACAAAAAAAGAAATGAGAACTACCAGGAATCCCATTATCCAAACCTAATCAACATTAACATATTGGCTTATTTTGGCTTTTTTCTTTAGGAAATGCTAAATTTTCTCATAGGCATGTTATGTACAGAATGTGATAGTTTACTTTTTCATGTAAGATGTCCATCAATCTTTACATAATTCTAATTTTAGTAAACATTTTTATAACTACATAATATCCCCTTCTTTTGTTACTGGATCATTTCAAGTTTTGCAATATTGTCTCCAACTATAACGAGGCAATATCTAGCATAGTATTAGAAGATGAGCACTTGAGTCAGCTTGACCTGGGTACCACCCCTTTGCTGTGCAACTTCAATTTAACCTTCCTGAGCCTCATTCTAAACATCAGTTTCATGGGGATAATAGTTCTCTTCTCGTAAGTTTATCATAGAATTAAATGAAATGAGGAATGAACATGCTCAGTACCTATTTTAGGAAATGCTAGCTATTACTATAGGCAAAGTTTGTGTGTGTGTGTGTGTGAGAGAGACACACACACACACAAATGGTTTATTTCCAGATTTTGTATGTAATCAAATACTAGCACCACACTGGGTATAAGAGGTTTTATACACAGCCTTTTATATGTTTTATTATATAAGTAATATGTGAAGATCACATGTAATACATAAATTAGAAATATTTTTGTTGTAAATAAACAAAATGTCTGTAATCCTACTACTGAAGATAATTACTATTCACATTTTGTTTCTATCCTTTCTGACTTTTTATGTGTAGATTCATATATAAATGATATTTCTAAAAAATAAGATTGTATTGTAAATTTGATGTAATAACTTGCTTAGGACCGCAAGGAGGCCTTTGTGATGAGAGTCCTGTGATTAAGGGAAGAGGAAAAGAAGCTGGAGAGGAGGCTTGTAGGGCCTTGAAAACCATGGTAAGGTTTTAGATTTCATTCATAATTTACTTTGATGTCTTTGGATATATGAGGAAAGAGGAGTGACATGATTTCATTTGATTGGGAAGGTCTACTTGGCTGCTGTGTGGAGAAGGACTACAGGGGCCAGAAGAGAAGACAAAGAGGAGTAGAAGGCTGTTTTAGTAATATAGGTGGGGTGTGGTGGAGGCTTAGACCAGTTTGCTATCAGTGGAAGTGGGGAAAATGGTTGGATTCTGGATATATTTGAAGGTAGAGGATTCACTGATGGATTGGATGTTGGAGGGAGAGAAGACTTAAAGATTTTTAGGCTGAGTGACTGGAAGGATGACATTGCCATTTATAGAGACAGAGACTGAAGGAAAAGCAGATTTAGGAGAGGGGGAGGAGAAGTTCTATTTCATCATGTTAAGTTTCGGAATCTACTAGATGTCTCATAGAAAGTGAGGTCTTAACATCTCCAACTATTATTGTTGAGTTGTCTGTTTTTCCCTGCATTTCTGTCAGTTTTTGCTTTGTGTAGTTTGGTGTCTGCTTATTAGGTTCATATATATGGTTATAATTGTTATATCTTCCTAGTATATTCACTGTATTAGCATTATAAAATGTCCCTCTTTTTACCTAGTAGCATTTGTTTGTTTTTAAAGTCAATGTGTCTGATATTAGTATAGCTACTCCAGCTTTCTTGTGGTTGCTGTTTGCATACATCTTTTTCCATACTTTTGCTTTCAGTCTGTTTGTATTTTCGATCTAAAGTGTGTCTTCTGTAGACTGCATATAATTTGGATCTTGTTTTTTTATCGACTCTGACAATCTATGCCTTTTGGGTGGATTGTTTAATTCATTCACATTTAATGTTATTATTGCTATGATTGGCTTTATGTGTACCATTTTCTTCTTTTTTTTTTTTGCTTCTTATGTGTCTCATGTATATGTTTTTGGATTTTTTTTTTTTTTTTTTTTTTTTTGTTCCTCTAGTCACCCTTCACTGCTTTCTTTTTTTACTTAGTGAGTATTTTCTAATGTAGCATTTTAATTATTTAATAACTTTTTACTGTTTTATGAGTTATTTCCTTAGTGGTCACTCTAGGGCTTACCATACACATCTTAAGTTATTAGAAATAGTTTCATATTTATAATAACTTAATTCTAGTGAGAAATAGAAATGTTAATTTCATATTGTTCTATTACGTTTTCCCCCTTCAGTGGTATTATTGTTAGACATGTTACATCTATAAATGCTACAACACCAACAATACGTTGTTCTATTACTTTATATAATCTTTTCATTTTTAAAGAAGCCAAAAAAAGAAAGGAGAGCATGTATATTTATAGGCTCTGTTATATTAACCCTCTTATTTCTGATTTCTGGTCCTCCTCTTTTCTTTTTGTGCATTTGAGTTACTTTCTGGAGCCATTTCCTTAGCCCAATACAGCTTTATTCCTACTCTCTTCTTTTGTACAAATATAGCTTGGCAAATATGTTGCATTTCTGTATGTTTTAGGCCCAAAAATACGTTATATACATATAGTTTTTATACAATTGCTTTTTTTTCCCCAGGTTTACATTTTTATTGAGGTATAATTTACCTATCATAAAATCACTCAATTTAAGTATAAACAATGAGTTTTAGTAAACTTTCTGAATTGTGAAACCATCACCAGTTCTGGAGGATTTTTATCACCTCAATAAGATTCTTCATTCCCAATTGCCTCATTCTCATCCCCAGTGCCAGACAACCATTCATCTACTCTCTGTTGCTATAGATTTGGCTTTTATAGAGAATTTTTATTATTATTTTTTAATTAAAAATTTTTTTTAAATTTAAAAAATTTTTAAATAAAATTTTAATTTTTTTTAAATTTAAAAATTTTTTAAATAAAATTTTATATTTTATTTTTAATACATTCATAATGTTGTATAATCACCTCTATCTAGTTCCAAAACATTTCCATCAATTCAAAATAAAACCCTGTACCCAATAAGCAGTTTCTCCCCAGACCTTTTTTTTTAAATTCATTTTTATTGAGATATATTCACATACCATGCAATCATATAAAGCATACATTCAGTTGTTCACAGTACCATTATATAGTTGTGTGTTCATCACCAAATTAAATTTTGAACATCTGAACACACACACACACAAATAATAAGAATAAAAATTAAAGTGAAAAAGAACAAATAAAGTAAAAAAGAACACTGGGTGCCTTTTGTTTGTTTTTTGTTTTTTGTTTTTGTTTTGTTTTGTTTTGTTTGCCCTCATTTTTCTACTCATCCATCCATACACTGGACAAAGGGGAGTGTGGTCCATATGGCTTTCCCAATTACATTGTCACGCTTCATAAGCTACATTTTTATACAATTGTCTACAAGATTCATGGGTTCTGGGTTGTAGTTTGATAGTTTCAGGTATTTACTGCTAGCTATTCCAATTCATTAGAACCGAAAAAGGGTTGTCTATATTGTGCGTAAGAGTGCCCACTAGAGTGACCTCTCGGCTCCTTTTGGAATCTCTCTGCCACTGAAGCTTATTTCATTTCCTTTCACATCCCACTTTTGGTGAAGAAGATGTTCTCCATCCCACGATGCCGGGTCTACATTCCTCCCCGGGAGTCATGTTCCACGTTGCCAGGGAGATTCACTCCCCTAGGTGTCACATCCCACGAAGGGTCTCCCCAGACCTTTTGTGTCTGACTTCTTTCACCTTGCAGTTTTCACAGTTCATCCATGTTATAGATTGTATCAGTACTTCATGTACAAGTACGTCGTGTATTGGTATATCTTTCCTTTTACGAATGAACACTATTCCATTAAATGTGTGTGTGTGTGTGTGTGTGTGTGTAATTACCTTTACTTGACATTGTCTTGAAGATGCAATGTTTTTTGCTTGTTACTTCTCTCTCTCTCTCTCTCTCTTATTGTGGGAAAATATATATACAACCTATATGCACTCCCAAGCATACCATTCAGTGGGATTAATCACATTTACAATGTTGAAATGTCCTCACTACATCCCATTACTAAAAGTTTCCCATCTCCCCATACAGAAACCCTACACTCATTATACTTTAACTCCATTCCCCTGCCCCCTTCTCCTGGCAACCTGTACTCTAATTACTTTCTCTAGGAGCTTGCATATTCTCAATTTGTTCTGCGTAGTTACCATGGAGCTTAAGTTTAACATCCTAAATCTGTAACAATCTCATTTCCTTTGATACCAACTTAACTTCCATATTATACCCAAACTATGTTCGTTTCTTCCACCTTTATGTAGTTCTTATCTCAAATTATGAGTCCAAAGACACTGATTTATCATAAATTTTATGCATTTGACTTTTAGATCCTGTAGGAAGTAAAAAGGGGAGTTACAAACGAAAAATACGGTAGTACTGACATTTGTATTTACGCATGTCATTATCCTTACTGGAGATCTTTATTTATTCATACATCTTCGATCTGTCAACCTGCAGAACTCACTGTAGCATATCTTGTAGGGCTGATCTAGTGATGATGAATTCTCTCAACTGGGACTATCTTAATCTGTCCCTCAGTTTTCAAAGAATTAAAATTGCCCATTCCATGGAGAGTGGGAAAAGTCCCCTTGTATAAGATCATCCATGTTTTTGGAACATCACTCATCCATGAATTAGTGAAACAATTGCATTTACTGTTTAGTTAGAAAAATCACTTGCTGTTTTTTTTTTTAACATTTTAAAATGCAATTTTTTTGAGATATATTCACATACCAGATAATCATTCAAAGTGTACAATCAGTGGTTCATGGTATCATCATATAGTTGTGCATTCATCATCACAATCAATTTAATTACTCTGAAAATTCTTGGTTGGCAATATTTTGCTTTAGCACTTTAAATATACCTTCTTGCCTCTATGTTTCCAATGAGAAATTTGCACTTAATTTTATTGAGACCCCCTCATACATTACACATTGCTTTTCTCTTGTGGCTTTTAGATTCTCCACCTTTGGCATTCAACAATTTCATTTAATTTTATTGTGTTGCACATCTATTTGAGTTTATCTTGTTTTGAGTTCACTGAGCATCTTGGATCTGTATATTCATATCTTTTGTTAAATTTGGGAAGTTTTCAGCCATTATTTCTTTGAATATTCTCTCTGCCACTTTGTTTCTTTTATTCTCCTTCTGGGACTTCCACAGTGCATGTAATTGGTATGTTTCATACTGTCCCATAGGTTCCTCAGGCTCTGTTCACTTTTCTTCATACTTTCTTCTTTCTTCTCTAGACTGGATGATTTCAATTGTCTTGTCTTCAAGTTCACTAATTCTTTCTTATGCCAGCTCCAACCTGTTGTTGAACACTTCTAGAGAATTTTAAATTTCTTTTACTGTCTTCATCTCTGCTTGGTTCGTTTTCATAATTTCCAACACTCTATTGATATAATCTTGCTATTCATCTGTTGTTTTCCTGATTCCTTTAGTTCCTTGTCCATGCTTTCCTTTAGCTCTTTGTAAATATTTAGGACCATTTTTAAAAAAGTCTTTACCTGGTGTGTCTTAGCTCTGATCCTCCTCATCGATGGTTTCTAATGCTTTGTCTCTTTTGCCTAAGCTGTCACTTCCTGTTCCTCTTTATGTTTTGCAATCTTTTATTGAAGCCTGGATGTTTTGATATTTTAATGCATTATTGCTGGAACTTAGACTCTGAGGTTTCTGTCCTTAAGCTAGTGTTATGACAGAGCTTTCTTTGAATGCCAGCAGGTAATGAGAGAGAGAGAGAGAGAGAGAGAGAGGAGAGAGAGAAAGAAAGAGGGAAACTAAAGGGGAAAAAAAAGAAGCCAAAGAAACTAAAACAGATTTTGGTACCAAGAGAGTCGGGTATTGCTATTGCAAATACCCAGTCTTTGGTATTTCAGGGCTTATTCATGCAGTGAGTTTAGCGAATAACTAAAGGCCGAAGGGTAGGGGCCCCCTATTCTTCCTGTGCATGCATCTTATCTTGGGCATGTGTGTGTGGCTCAAAGAATTCCCCCATTTACATGGAGGAATGTCCCCTCCTCCCTAGGAAAGTGTTTTTTCATGGTCCTGGGCACTGCACTGTATGTCCCTTGCCCCAAGCAGCCATGACTTGACTGCTCTCATGCAGTGTTCTGGTTTGCTAATGCTGCCGGAATGCAAAACACCAGAAATGGATGGGCTTTTATAAAGGGGGTTTATTTGGTTACAAAGTTACAGTCTTAAAACCATAAAGTGTCCAACAATCAGGTACCTTCACTGGACAATGGGCAATGGCATCTGGCAAACCTCTGTTAGCTGGGAAGGCACATGGCTGGCATCTGCTCCAAGTTCTGGTTTCAAAATGACTTTCTCCCAGGATTTTCCTCTCTGGGCCGCAGCTCCTCTTCAAAATGTCACTCTCAGTTGCTCTTAGAGCATTTGTCCTCTCTTAGCTTCTCTGGAGCAAGAGTCTGCTTTCAATGGCCATCTTCAAACTGTCTCTCATCTGCAGCTCCTCTCTCAGCTCCTGTGCATTCTTCAAAGTGTCCCTCTTGGCTGTAGCAAGCTTGCTCCTTCTGTCTGAGCTTATGTAGTGCTCCAGTAAACTAATCAAGGCCCATGCTGAATGGGCAGGACTATACCTCCATGTAAATTATCCAATGAAAGATCTCACCCACAGTTGAGTGATCACATCTCCACAGAAACATCCAATCAAAGTCTCCAATCCATTCAACACCAATACATTTCCTGCCCACACAAGACTGCATCAAAGATAATGGCATTTTGGGGGACATAATACATCCAAGCCAGGACACACAGCATTCTGTAGGTGCTTCTGCAGACAAGGCAAGTTCTGGGACAATAAGCCTGCAATGAGTGTCCTGGTTCAGTACCTCAGGCTGATGAAATGCTGTCTATCAGAAATGGGTTGGCTTATACATTGTGGATTTATTAACTTAGAAGCTTGAAGTTCTAAGGCCATGAAAATGTCCAAATCAAGGCATCATCAAGATGAGACCTGAACTCTGAAGACAGGCTGCCAATGATTTGGGACACCTCTGTCAGATAGCAAGGCACGTGGCAATGTCTGCTGGTCTTTCTCTCCTCGGTTTCAGTGCTTTCAGCTATTGGCTGCTCTCAGCTTCTCTGACTTTTTTCTCTGAGCTTCTCTGGGGCTTTTCTGTTTCTTCTTCCTCTTATAAAGGACTCCAGTACGAGGATTAAGACCCATCCTGAATGAAGTGGGTCACATCTCAGGTCAAGATCTTACTCCAATGGGTGCCATACCCGTGGGAATGGATTAGCTTTAAGAACATGATCTTTTCTGGGGTCCATAAAACTTAAAAACATCACAGGCTGCCAACAGAAAGATTGAGCCAGACATTCATGATTCCAGTCTACACAAGGGTTACTCTGCTCCCTCAGGAAACCGGGACCAGGGACCTGCACTGGGAGCATGGGCTGGCTCCCCAGAGAGCTGATGAGGGATGGGGAAGGGTCCAGCCAGGGTGCCATGAGATTCTTCCATGTTTAAGTTGCCTTTTTCTTGATTTGGAGCTTAGCCTGTTACTGCAATCCTTTAAATATTTTCTGGAGCTTCAAGAAAGATGTTTCTGCTAGTTCTTGCTGATGTTCAAAGCTTCGGATAGGGGATTGAGGTGGTTTGGAACTATGTGTACCCCAGAAAAACATGTGTTTAAAGTTAGTCCATTCCTGTGGGTGTAAACCCATTGTAAGTAGGACCACAGTCATCAGTGAGAAAGCATCACCTTGATGATTTTTTTTTTAATTGAGATTGTTCAGATACCATACAATTATCCAAAGATCGAAAGTGTACAATCACTTGCCCCTGGGTACCCTCATACAGCTGTGCATCCATCACACTTAATTTTTGTTCAAGTTTTAGAAACTTTTCATTACTCCAGACAAGAAATACAGTGAAAGATGAAAAAAGAAAAACAGAAAAGGAAACTCTAAACCTCCCCTATCCGTAACCAATCCCCCTCAATTGTTGACTCCTAGTATTGATATAGTACGTTTGTTACTGTTTATGAGAAAATGTTGAAATACTACTAACTGTAGTACATAGTTTATAATAGGTATATAGTTCTTCCCTATATGCCCCTCTATTATTAACTTCTAATTGTATTGTCATACATTTGTTCTGGTTCATGGAAGTGATTTCTAGTATTTGTACAGTTGATCATGGACATTGCCCACCATAGGATTCAGTTTTATACATTTCCATCTTTTGACCTCCAACTTTCCTTCTGGTGACATATATGACTCTGAGCTTCCCCTTTCCACCTCATTCACACACCATTCGGCACTGTTAGTTATTCTCACATCTTGCTACCAACACCCCTGTTCATTTCCAAACATTTAAGTTCATCCTAATTGAACATTCTGCTCATGCTAAGCAAGAGCATCTACATTTCTTCCACAAGGCAGGAGGGAGAGTCAAAGAAGGTAGAGAGGCAAAAGAAAGAGGAAACAAAAAAAATGACAGCTAGGAAGCAGCAAAAGGAAAAATAACCTTAAATCAAAGTAGAGTAAAGAATCAGACAACACCACCAATGTCAAGTGTCTAACATGCCTCCCCTATCCCCCCCTCTTATCTGCATTCACCTTGGTATATCACCTTTGTTACATTAAAGGAAGCATAATACAATGCTTCTATTAGTTACAGTCTCTAGTTTATGCTGATTGCATCCCTCCCCCAATGCCTCCCCATTTTTAACACCTTGCAAGGTTGACATTTGCTTGTTCTCCCTCGTAAAAGAACATATTTGTACATTTTATCACAATTGTTGAATACTCTAGATTTCACCAAGTTACACAGTCCCAGTCATTATCTTTCCTCCTTTCTTGTGGTGTCTCACATGCTCCCCATCTTTCTCTCTCAACCATATTCATAGTTACCTTTGTTCAGTGTACTTACATTGTTGTGCTACCATCTCCCCAAATTGTGTTCCAAACCACACACTCCTGTCTTCTATCACCCTGTAGTGCTCCCTTTAGTATTTCCTGTAGGGCAGGTGTCTTGTTCACAAAGTCTCTCATTGTCTGTTTGTCAGAAAATATTTTGAGCTTTCCCTCATATTTGAAGGACAGCTTTGCTGGATACAGGATTCTTGGTTGGTGGTTTTTCTCTTTCAGTATCTTAAATATATCACACCACTTCCTTCTTGCCTCCGTGGTTTCTGCTGAGAGATCCGCACATAGTCTTATTAAGCTTCCTTTGTATGTAATGGATTGCTTTTCTCTTGCTGCTTTCAGGATTCTCTCTTTGTCTTTGACATTTGATAATCTGATTATTAAGTGTCTTGGCATAGGCCTATACATATCTCTTCTGTTTGGAGTATGCTGCGCTTCTTGGATCTGTAATTTTATGTCTTTCATAAGAGATGGGAAATTTTCATTAATTATTTCCTCTATTAGTGCTTCTGCCCCCATTCCCTTCTCTCCTCGTTCTGGGACACCAATGATACGTACATTATTGTACTTTGTTTCATCCTTGAGATCCCGGAGACGTTGCTCATATTTTTTCATTCTTTTCTCCATCTGCTCCTTTGCGTGTATGCTTTCAGGTGTTTTGTTCTCCAGTTCCTGAGTGTTTTCTTCTGCCTCTTGAGATCTGCTGTTGTATGTTTCCATTGTGTCTTTCATCTCTTGTGTTGTGCCTTTCATTTCCATAGATTCTACGAGTAGGTTTTTTGAACTTTTGATTTCTGCCGTATACATGTCCAGTTCTTCCTTTACAGCGTCTATCTCTTTTGCAATATCTTCTCTAAACTTTTTGATTTGATTTAGCATTAGTTGTTTAAATTCCTGTATCTCAGTTGAAGTGTACGTTTGTTCCTTTGACTGGGCCATAACTTTGTTTTTCTTAGTGTAGGTTGTAATTTTCTGTTGTCTAGGCATGGTTTCCTTGGTTATCCAAATTGGGTATTCTCAAACCAGAACAGGCTCAGGTCCCAGAGGGAAGAAATATTCAGTATCTGGTTTCCCTGCAAGTGTGTCTTAGAAAATTGCTCCACCTTGTGATGCCTCAGGTCACTGTGCTTTTCTGCCCAGCAGGTGACGCCTGTTAGCCTATAATTCTTGACTGGTATGAGGAGGTATGGCCGTGTTCCCCCAGGCTCTGGGGTCTGGTTCTGAATGGAAAGGGCCCCACCCCTTTCCTCCTAGAGAAGACAGACCCCTCAGGTGGAGGTCATTAGCATTTCAATGGTCTCGCTCTCTGCTTGTGGTGTCTCCACCCTTCCCACAGTCACGGCCCTGGAAACTGAAAATGACTGGGGCTTTCTCCACTGAGCCAAAAAAGAAACAGATAGTCCCCTTCAGACCCAGTCCAAGGTGACCCTCCGGCTCTCCCAGGTCAGTCGTCACCCAAAGCCTCTGTCTGTTTTTTGGGGCTGCGTACTTGTAGTGAGCAGTTCACACTCGCTACTTAAAACCCCAGTTGGAGCTCAGCTGAGCTGTATTCGCTTGCTGGGAGAGAGCTTCTCTCTGGCACCACGCGGCTCCGCAGCTTGGGCTATGGGGGAGGGGGTCTCCCGACCTGGTTCCGCAGGTTTTACTTACAGATTTTATGCTGTGTTCTCGGGCACTCCTCCCAATTCAGGTTGGTGTATGATGAGTGGATGGTCTCGTTTGTCCCCCCGCAGTTATTCTGGATTATTTATTAGTTGTTTCTGGTTTTTTGTAGTTGTTCCAGGGGGACTACTTAGCTTCCACTCCTCTCTATGCCGCCATCTTCTCCTCCTCCTCCTTGATGATGTTTTAATTTGAATTTTCTTTTAGCGTCAAAACCATAAGCTAATAAATTTCCATTGAATAACTTCACTCATTTTATGGTATTTGTTTTAGCAGCCGAGGAGACTAAAACAAGGACCAAGCTGTGGAGCTTCTCACTCCTGCATTGTAATCAGAATGGGGTCACTTGCCTTCATTTTTGAAAGATAGCTTTATTGGATATATGGTTTTTGATTGACTTTTTTTCCTTTGTGCACTTTCGATATACTATACCTCTCCTTCTGGCCTCTGTTGCTTCTGCTGAGAAGTTTACTGTTAATCTTGTAAGTGACACATCATTTTTCTCTTGTTGCTTTTGAGATTTTCTCCTTCTCTTTGGCTTTCAGCATTTTTACTATGTTGTGCCTGTTTGTGGATCTGTTTGCTTCTGTCCTACTTAGAGTTCTTTGAGCTTCCTATATATGTAGATTATTGTTTTTCAATAAATTTGAGAAGTTGGTTGCCATTATTTTTTCCCTGGTAACTTATATTCTAGTTTCTGACTCTATGAATTTGGTTAGTCTGATTATTTAGTATCAGTGAGATCCTACAATATTTGACCCAGTGTGTCTGGCTTATTTCAGTCAACATTGTGTCTTCAGGGTTCATCCATGTTGTCCCATGAGTCAGAACTTCATTCTTATATGACTGCTTGTTGAGCTATATATCAAGAGATGATACCTTTCTGTATGTATGTTATATTTTACAATAATGGAAATGGCTGAAGTCGTGGAACTGTGACTTCTTGGTGTAAAATAGTATTTCATTGTGGTTTTGATTTGCATTGCTCTGAAGGCTAATGATGTTCAGTATCTTTTCATGTCCATATTGTCCATTTGTATATCTTTGTTGGAGAAATGTGTATTCAAGTTACATTTTCTAATTGGATTGCTTGTCTTTTTGTTGTTGAGTTGCAGGGATTCTTTACATATGCTGGATATTAAACCATTATCAGTTATGTAATTTCCAAATATTTTCTCCCATTCTGTATGTTGTCTTTTTACTTTCATTATCAAGTTCTTTGCACAAAAGTTTTTAATTGTAATGAAATCCCATTTATTTTTTAGTCTTTTATTCCTCATATTTTTAGTGTAAAGTCTAAGAAACCATTGCATAACACAAGATCTTGAAGATACTTCCCTGTGTTTTCTTCTAGGATTTTTATAGTTTTGATTTTTATATTTAGGTCTTTGATCTATTTTGAGTTATATTTTGTAGATGGTGTGAAGTAGGGGTCCACCTTCATTATTATGCATATGGGTATCCAGTTTTCCCAGTACCATTTGTTGAGGAGACTATTTTTTCCCCATTGAGTGAACTTGGTACCCTTGGGAAATATCATTTTGCAATAGATGCGAGGGTTTATTTCTCAACTCTCAATTCAATTACATTGGTGTATATGCCTGTCCTTGTGCCAGTACCATGCTGTTTTGATTACTGTAGCTTTGCAATAAGTTTTAAAATTGGGACAAATGAGTCCTCAGCTTCATTCTTCTTTTCAAGATGGCTTTGGCTATTCAGAGCCCCTTACCCTTCCATATGAATTTGATGTTTGGTTTTTCCATTTCTGCAAAGAAGGCTGTTGGAATTTTCATTAGGATTGCATTGAATCCATATCACTTAGGGTAGAACTGACATCTTAAAAATATTCAGTCTTATAATCCATGAACATGGAATGTTCTTCCATTTATTTAGGTCTTCTTTGATTTTTTTTCAGCAATGTTTTTTAGTTTTCTGTGCACAAATCCGATACATCCTTGGTTAAATTTATTCCTAGATAGTTGATTCTTTAACTGCTATTGTAGATGAAATTTTTTTCTTGATTTCTTCTTCATATTCTTCATTACTATTGTATAGAAACACTACTGATTTTTGCATGTTGATCTTGTACTCCTTCTCTTAGCTGAATTCGTTTATTAGCTGTAGTAGCTTTCTTGTGTATTTTTCAGCATTTTGTGTATATAGGGTAATGTCATCTGCAAACAGGGAAAATTTTATTTCTTCTTTCCAGTCTGGATGCCTTTGATTCCTTTTATTGCCTAATTACTCTCACTAGAACAGATGTCCCATACTATGTTGAATCATAGTGATGAGACTGGGCACCCTTGTCTTATTCCTGATCTTAGAAGGAAAGATTTCATTGCTTATGATATTAGCTGTGGATTTTTCATAAACGCCATTTATCATGTTGAGGTACTTTCCTTTTATTCCTAGTTTTCTGAGTATTATTATCAAGAAGGGTTGCTGGATTTTGTCCAGTGTCTTTTCTGTGTCAATTGAGATGATTGTGTTTTTTTTTTTCCTAAATTTTATTACTGTGGTGTATTATGTTAATTGATTTTCTTACGTTGAACCACCTTTGCTTACCTGGGATAAATCTCACTTGATCATGGTGTATAATTCTCTTAATGTGCTGTTGGATTCAGTTTGCTAGTATTTTGTTGAGGGTATTTGCGACTATATTCATAAGAGATATTGGTCTGTGATTGTCTTTTCTTGTGGTATCTTTACCTGGTTTTGGTATTAGGGTGATGGTGCCTCATGGAATTAGTTAGGAAGTAGTCCCACTTCTTCAGTATTTTGAAAGAGTTTGAGCAGGATTTGTGTTAATTCCTCTTTGAATAAAATTTGCCAGTCAAGCCACTGGTCCTGGGCTTTTTTTGTTGAAAGGTCTTTTTTTTGGTTACTGATTCAATCTCTTGTTATTGGTCTGTTGAAGTTTTCCATTTCCTCTTGTCCGTTTAGGTAGTTTATGTGTTTCTAGGAACTTGTCCATTTCATCTAGGTTATCTAATATGTTGGTGTACAGTTGTTCACAGTATCCTCTTATAATCCTTTTCATTTCTGTGGGGTCTGTAATTATGTCCCTTTTCTTTCTTTATTTTAGTTATTTGTGTCCTCTTTTTTTCTTTGTCAGTCTATCTAAAGATTGTCAATTTTATTGATCTTTTCAGAAATCAACCTTGGATTTCACTGATTCTATTTTTTTTTTAATTCTCTGTTTCATTTGTCCACACTCTAATTTTTGTTATTTCCTTCTTTCAGTTTAGGTTTAGTTCTCTTCTTTTTCTAAATCCTCCAAGTGTGAGGTTAGGTCTCTGATTTGACATATTTCTTCTTTTTTAATGTGATCAATTAGATCTACAAATTTCCCTCTCAGTACTGCCTTTGCTGCATCCCATAAGTCTGGGTATGTTCTGTTGTTATTTTCATTCACCTCAAAATATTTGCTAATTTCTCTTGTGATTTCTTCTTTGACCCATTGAATTAGAGTGTTACTTTCTTTCCCATGTTTGTGAACTTTCCAGTTCTTCCTCTGTTACTGATTTCTAGCCTCGTTACATTGTGTACAGAGAAGCTACATTGTATGATTTCAATATTTAAAAATTTATCGATCCCGTTTTAATTTGAAATATTTTTTATTGTATATATATCTTAAATTTTTTGATGTAGTTAATTAAAAAACAATAAAAGCCATAAAAAATAAACAAATATAAAAAAATTTATTGAGACTTGTGACCTAATACATGGGCTATCCTAGAGAATGAGCCATGGGCAATAGAGAAGAATGTGTATTTCTCCTGCTGTTATGTGAAGTGTTCTATATATGGCTGTTAGGTCTGGTTAGTCTATAGAATTGTTCAAGCCTTCTTTTTCATTACTGATTTTCTATCTAGATGTTCTATCCATTATTGAAAGTGGTATATTGAAGTCTTCCACTGTTAATGTAGAACCATCTATTTCTCCCTTCAAATCTATCAATATTTGCTCATAAAATTTGGGGCTCTGCTATTAAGTGTATATATATTTATAATTGTTATGTCTTCCTGTCGAATTGTCTCCTTTAACAGTATGTAGTGCCCTTCTTTATCATTTATAATGGTTTTGGACTTACGGTCTATTCTATTTGATTTTTAGTATAGCTACCCCAGCTCTCTTTTTGATACTAATTCCGTGGTATACTGTTTCCCACCTTTTCACTTTCAGCATGCTTGTGTCCTTGAACTTAAGGTGAGTCTTGTATAAACAGCATAGAGTTGGGTCATGCTTTTTTATCCATTCAGCCAATATCTGCCTTTTGACTGGAGAGTTAATCCATTTACTTTCAAAGTAAGTATTGATAATGCAGGACTTTCTTCTGCCAATTTTCTGTTTGGTCTTTGTAAATCTTATTCCTTTTTTTGTTCCTCAATTCTTCCATTAATGCCTGCAGTCATATTTGTTTGATTTTTTTTTTGTATTGTACCATATTGAGTCCTTTCTCATTGCTTTCAGGATACATTTTTCACTTATTTTCCTTGTATTTACCATGAAGCTTAAATTTAACATACAAAGTCTATAACAATCATGTTTCATTTGATACCAACTTCACCTCCAAAGTGAACACATACACTGTTCCTATACTTCTCCATCCCCCAACCTTTTTGTTGTAGTTCTTAGAAATTATCTCTTTATACACAGTATGACCAAAATCATAAATTTATCATTACTTTTTTTTTCCAATTTGAGTGATAAAATGTATGTTTTTGTTTTTGTTTTTTTTTTCATTTTTATTGAGATTGTTCAGATACCATACAATTATCCAAAGATCCAAAGTGTACAATAACTTGCCCCTGGGTACCCTCATACAGCTGTGCATCCATCACACTTAATTTTTGTTCAATTTTTAGAAACTTTACATTACTCCAGACAAGAAATAAAGTGAAAGATGAAAAAAAAAAAAAAAAGAAAAGGAAACTCTAATCCTCCCCTATCCTTAACCAACCCCCCTCAATTGTTGACTCATAGTATTGATGTAGTACATTTGTTACTGTTTATGAAAAAATGTTGAAATACTACTAACTGTAGTATATAGTTTGTAATAGGTATATAGTTCTTTCCTATATGTCCCTCTATTATTAACTTCTAATTGTATTGTCATACATTTGTTCTGGTTCATGGAAGTGATTTCTAGTATTTGTACAGTTGATCATGGACATTGCCCACCACAGGATTCAGTTTTATACCTTCCCATCTTTTGACCTCCAACTTTCTTTCTGGTGACATATATGACTCTGAGCTTCCCCTTTCCACCTCATTCACACACCATTCAGTGCTGTTAGTTATTCTCACATCTTGCTACCAACATCCCTGTTCATTTCCAAACATTTAAGTTCATCCTAATTGAACATTCTGCTCATACTAAGCAACCACTCCCCATTCTTAAGCCTCGTCCTATATCTTGGTACCTTATATTTCATGTCTATGAGTTTAAATATTATAATTAGTTCCTATCAGTGAGACCCTGCAATAATTGTCCTAATGTGTCTGGCTTATTTCACTCAGTATATTGCCCTCGAGGTTTTGTCATCAACCCATTTTTTTTAATATGGTTTTGTTCACTCACCATACATTCCATCCCAAGTAAATAATCGATGGTTTTCTGCATGGTCATACATTTATGTGTTCACCACCTTCACCATTATCTATATAAGAGCATCTACATTTCTTCCATAAGGCAGGAGGGAGAGTCAAAGAAGGTAGAGAGGCAAAAGAAAGAGGAAAAAAAAAGACAGCTAGGAAGCAGCAAAAGGTAAAATAACCTTAAATCAAAGTAGAATAAAGAATCAGACAATACCACCAATGTCAAGTGTCTAACATGCCTCCCCTATCCCCCCCTCTTATCTGCATTCACCTTGGTATATCACCTTTGTTACATTAAAGGAAGCATAATACAATGATTCTATTAGTTATAGTCTCTAGTTTATGCTGATTGCATCCCTCCCCCAATGCCTCCCCATTTTTAACACCTTGCAAGGTTGACATTTGCTTGTTCTCCCTCGTAAAAGAACATATTTGTACATTTTATCACAATTGTTGAATACTCTAGATTTCACCAAGTTACACAGTCCCAGTCTTTATCTTTCCTCCTTTCTTGTGGTGTCTCACATGCTCCCCACCTTCCTCTCTCAACCGTATTCATAGTTACCTTTGTTCAGTGTACTTACATTGTTGTGCTACTGTCTCCCCAAATTGTGTTCCAAACCACGCACTCCTGTCTACTATCACCCTGTAGTGCTCCCTTTAGTATTTCCTGTAGGACAGGTGTCTTGTTCACAAAGTCTCTCATTGTCTGTTTGTCAGAAAATATTTTGAGCTCTCCCTCATATTTGAAGGACAGCTTTGCTGGATACAGGATTCTTGGTTGGCGGTTTTTCTCTTTCAGTATCTTAAATATATCATACCACTTCCTTCTTGCCTCCATGGTTTCTGCTGAGAGATCTGCACATAGTCTTATTAAGCTTCCTTTGTATGTAATGGATTGCTTTTCTCTTGCTGCTTTCAGGATTCTCTCTTTGTCTTTGACATTTGGTAATCTGATTATTAAGTGTCTTGGCGTAGGCCTATTCATATCTCTTCTGTTTGGAGTGCACTTCTTGGATCTGTAATTTTATGTCTTTCATAAGAGATGGGAAATTTTCATTAATTATTTCCTCTATTATTGCTTCTGCCCCCTTTCCCTTTTCTTCTCCTTCTGGGACACCAGTGATACGTACATTATTGTACTTTGTTTCATCCTTGAGATCCCGGAGACGTTGCTCATATTTTTTCATTCTTTTCTCCATCTGCTCCTTTGCGTGTATGCTTTCAGGTGTTTTGTTCTTCAGTTCCTGAGTGTTTTCTTCTGCCTCTTGAGATCTGCTGTTGTATGTTTCCATTGTGTCTTTCATCTCTTGTGTTGTGCCTTTCATTTCCATAGATTCTACTAGTTGTTTTTTTGAACTTTTGATTTCTGCCGTATACATGCCCAGTGCTTCCTTTACAGCCTCTGTCTCTTTTGCAATATCTTCTCTAAACTTTTTGAATTGATTTAGCATTAGTTGTTTAAATTCCTGTATCTCAGTTGAAGTGTACATTTGTTCCTTTGACTGGGCCATAACTTTGTTTTTCTTGGTGTAGGTTATAATTTTCTGTTGTCTAGGCATGGTTTCCTTGGTTATCCAAATCAGGTTTTCCCAGACCAGAACAGGCTCAGGTCCCAGAAGGAAGAAATATTCAGTATCTGGTTTCCCTGTGGGTGTGTCTTAGAAAATTGCTCCACCCTTTGATGCCTCGGGTCACTGTGCTTTTCTGCCCAGCAGGTGACGCCTGTTAGCCTATAATTCTTGACTGGCATGAGGAGGTATGGCCATGTTCCCCCAGGCTCTGGGGTCTGGTTCTGAATGGAAAGGGCCCCACCCCTTTCCTCCTAGAGAAGACAGACCCCCCAGGTGGAGGTCATTAGCATTTCAATGGTCTAGCTCTCTGCTTGTGCTGTCTCTGCCCTTCCCGGAGTCACAGCCCTGGAAACTGAAAATGACTGGGGCTCTCTCCACTGAGCCAAAAAAGAAACAGATCGTCCCCTTCAGACCCAGTCCAAGGCGACCCTCCGGCTCTCCCAGGTCAGTCGTCACCCAAAGCCTCTGTCTGTTTTTTGGGGATGCATACCTGTAGTGAGCAGTTCACACTCGCTACTTAAAACCCCAGTTGGAGCTCAGCTGAGCTGTATTCGCTTGCTGGGAGAGAGCTTCTCTCTGGCACCACGAGGCTTTGCAGCTCGGGCTATGGGGGAGGGGGTCTCCCAATATCATTACTTTTTATGCATTTGTATTTTAAAAACTGTGAGAAGTAACAAGTGGAGTTACTTATCAAAAAATACAATACGATAATACTTGCATTTTTTTTAAAAAAAGCTTTTTTATTAGGTTCACCATGAAAATTTTTCTCTCCTGTGTCTTTTTTTTAATATGCATTTAACTTTATTAATTGTATAAAAAATCAAGACTTTTCATATAATCCCCATCCAACTGTCCATAAAAATTAACAAACAAAATAAAGCAAAAATCATAATGTAACAGTAAATCTCTCTCATTGGTATTTTAAGTCTTTCTCATCAAACAGATGGAAATACCACAATACATTCATAGATGATGATAAAAAGGACTTTAAAATGATGAAAGACTAAATATTACAATGTGTACAAAGTGAAAAACAAATAGGAATTAATTATTTTTGCACATTAGTAGAATAAAGTGGAACAATAAGTGAAGGAATAAAGATAATTTCCCCAAAGAATAAGACAGATGAGGGAATGTTAGATTTAATTTAAAACTCCCAACCATTGTGTGGTCCTTGGTTCCCCAGAGAGGTTGACTCTGCAAAGCTAATCGTCATTATGTTTTTTTTTAAATTTTTTTTTAATTGAGGTTGTTCAGATACCATACAACTATCCAAAGATCCAAAGTGTACAATCAGTTGCCCACATCACCACCATACAGCTGTGCATCCGTCAACACAATTATTTTTTTTCAATTTTTAGAACATTTTCACTACTCCAGAAAAGAAACAAAGACAAAAAAAAGGAAACTCACATCCTCCCATATCCCCAACCATGTTCCCCCCCTCCATTATTGATTCATAGTTTTGGTATAGTACATTTGTTACTGTTGATGAAAGAATGTTAAAATACTACTAACTGTAATATATAGTTTGCAATAGGTATATATTTTTCCCTATATACCTTTCTATTATTAACCTCTAGTTATAGTGACATACATTTGTTCTAGTTCGTGAGAGAGATTTCTAATATTTGTATAGTTAATCACTATACAAATTCACTGTTTTGTACATTCCCATCTTTTAACCTCCAATTTTCCTTCTGGTGACATATGTGACTCTGAGCTTACCCTTTCCGCCTCATTCACACACCTTTTAGCACTGTTAATTATTCTCATTACATGCTACCATCACCCCTGTCCATTTCCAAATATTTTAAGTTCACCCTAGTTGAACATTCTGCTCATAATAAGCAACCGCTCCCCATTCTTGAGCCTCATTCTATATCCTGGTAACTTATATTTCATGTCTATGAGTTTACATATTATGATTAGTTCATATCAGTGAGACCCTGAAATATTTGCCTTTATGTGTGTGTCTTATTTCACTCAATATAGTGCCCTCAAGGTGTCTTCATCAACCCATTTCTTTTAAGATGGTTTTGTTCAAACATTATACATTCCGTCCTAAGTAAACAATCATTGGTTCCCTGTACAGTCGTATATTTATGTATTGAGCACCATTGCCACTCTCTACATAAGGACATTTCTTCCACAAAGATGGAGGAAGAGTCAAAGAAGGCAGAGAGGCAAAAGAAAAAGGCAAGAGAAAGAGAGAAAAACAAACAAACAAACAAACAAACAAAAAAGCTTGATAGCTAGAAGGTGACAAAAGGAAAGATCACATTACCCTAAAGCAGAATAAAGAGTCAGACAACATCACCAATGCCTGGAGTCCCATACCCTTCCCTTATTCCCCACCCCCCCATATGCATTTAGTTTTGGTATATTGGTTTTGTTACATTAAAGGAAGCATAATACAATGTTTCTGTTAATTCTAGCTTCTAGTTTGCATTGATTGTATTTTCCCTCCAATCCCACCCTATTTTTAACACCTTGCAATGTTGACATTCGTTTGTTCTACCTCATGTAAAAACATATTTGTACCTTTTATTACAATCGTTGAGCATCCTAGGTTTCCCTGAGTTACACAGTCCCAGTCTTTATCTTTTGTCTTTTGTTCTGGTGTCCCACATGATCCCAGCCTTCCTCTTTCAACCATATTCACAGTCATCTTTGTTCAGTGTACTTACATTGTTGTGCTACTATCTCCCAAAATTGTTTTCCAAACCTCTCACTCCTGTCTTTTCCTTTCTGTCTGCAGTGCTTTCTTTAGTATTTCCTGTAGAGCAGGTTTCTTGTTGACAAACTCTGTCATTGTCTGTTTGTCAGAGAATATTTTAAGCTTTCCTTCATATCTGAAGGACAGTTTTGCCGGATATAGGATTCTTGGTTGGTGGTTTTTCTCTTTCAGTGTCTTAAATGTATCACCCCTCTTCCTTCTTGCCTCCATGGTTTCTATTGAGAAATCCACACATAGTCTTATCAAGCTTTCTTTGTATGTGATAGATTGTTTCTCTCTTGCTGCTTTCAGGATTCTCTCTTTATCTTTGATGTTTGATAATCTGATTATTAAGTGTCTTGGCGTAGGCCTATTCAGATCTATTCTGTTTGGGGTGTGCTGCGCTTCTTGGATCTGTAATTTTATGTCTTTCATAAGAGATGGGAAATTTTCATTGATTATTTCCTCTAGTATTTCTTCTGCCCCTTTTCCCTTCTCTTCTCCTTCTGGGACACCAATGATACATAAATTCTTGCTTTTTGTTTTGTTTTTAAGTTCCCGGAGACGTTGCTCATATTTTTCCATTCTTTTCCCTATCTGTTCTTTTATGTATAGGCTTTCAGGTGCCTTGTTCTCCAGTTCCTGAGTGTTTTCTTCTGCCTCTTGAGATCTGCTGTTGTATGTTTCCAATGTGTCTTTCATCTCTTGTGTTGTGCCTTTCATTTCCCTACATTCCGCCAGTTGGTTTTTTGAACTTTCAATTTCTACCTTATGTACGTCCTGTGTTTTCATTATACGGTTGATCTCTGTTGCCATATCTTCCCTAAACTTTTTGAATTCAGTTATTATTAGTTGTTTCAATTCCTGCATCACAGTTGAAGTGCAAGTTTGTTCCCCTGACTGGGCCATAACCTCTTTTTTCTTGGTGTAGGTTGTAGTTTTCTGTTGTCTAGGCATGGTTTCCTTGGTTACCCCAATCAGGCCTCCCCAGACCAGAATGGGCTAAGGTCCCAGAAGGAAGAAATAGTCAGTATCTGGTTTCCCTGAGGGTGTGTCTTAGAAAATTGGTGCACCCTCTGATGCCTCTGGTCACTGTGCTTTTCTGCCCAGCAGGTGGTGCCTGTTAGCCTGTAATTCTTGACTGGTGTAAGGAGGTGTGTCTCTTTTTCCCCAGGTTCTGCATGAAAGGCAGGTAGTAGAGCTGGGCCCCACCCCGTTCCTCTTAGAGAAGATAGACCCCCTAGGGGGAGGTCATTAGCATTTCAGTGGTCTCTCTCTGCCTGTGCTGTACCCTTGTCTGGGTCACACAACCGGGAACTGAAAATGACTGAGGCTTTCTCCACTGAGTCGAAAAAGGAACAGAACTAGTCCAAGGTGACCCTCCAGCTCTCCTAGCTCAGTCGTCACCCAAAGCCTCTGTCTACTTGTTGGGGATTCATACCTCGTAGTGAGTAGTTCACACTCGCTAATTAAAACCCCAGTTGGAGCTCAGCTGAGCTATATTCACTTGCTGGGAGAAAGCTTCTCTCTGGCACCACGAGGCTTTGTAGCTTGGGCTGTGGGGGATGAGTCACCCGATTTGGAGCCATGGTTTTTACTTACAGAATTTATGCTGTGATCTCGGGCATTCCTCCCAATTCAGGTTGGTGTATGAGGAGTGGACGGTCATGTTTGTCCCCCTGCAGTTATTCCAGATTATTTACTAGTTGTTTCTGGTTTTCTTTAGTTGTTCCAGGGGGACTACTTAGCTTCGACTCCTCTCTATGCCGCCATCTTAGATCCTCCTCCTCTCTCTCCTGTGTCTCAGACATACAGCTCTTCACAGGCCAGCTTGAAGCTTCACTCAGAATGATGTCATGGGAATTCTAAAACAAAATAATCATTTCTTCTATTTTTGTTGCATTTCTTCCAGAAGTTGAAAGGTCAGAGTATACGTCCAAAAGCAGTCTGTATGATGATTTTGTGAGACTATTAAAATCGGTCCACTCTGGGTGGACATGTGACAAAAAGTGCTCCACCAAGCCCTGAGCAGATGGTATCTTTCCCAACTCCTGACTGACTGGCTTGATAGATGAGGAAGAGAACTCATCCTCAATCTGAGAGGGCTGCAGAGGAAGGCAGGTCCTCAGGTTTGTTAGAACTAGATGAAGTGGTTGAGGATACAAAATATTTTGCTTATAATGGCTCATAGGTATCAGAGGACATAGTGGAAGGATTAGGTAGATTCTATACGTGTGAGATTGGACCATCTAATGCACAGATGCAGGTGGAGATGAGAGTCCAGTGTAGAAGGAAGAACTCAGAGTGTGATGGTATTTCTAGTAAAAGTTTTGAGGCTGGGAAAATGTCCAAATTAAGGCATCATCAGGGAGATGCTTTATTCCTTAAGACCAGCTGCCAGCTATCCTTGGCTTCTGTGTCACGAGGCAAGGCACATGGAGGTGTCTGCTGATATCCCTTCTCTTCCAAGTTTCATTGTTTCAGCTTCTTGCTTCTGTGGCTTTCTCAGTGTGTGTCTGAATTTCATTCTCGTGACCTGTAAGGCCCCTGGAGTCTGCTCCTGCACATCCTCTCCACGCTCAGTTCCCTCTTTCTCTCCTCTCTCATTCAGGTCTTTCACTACTTAAACTACTTGTGCTTTTAGGGTCACGGATCTGTCTAATACTTGCATTTGTAATCACCCATGTGACTATTTACTGGAGGTCTTTATTTCTTTATGCTGTTTTGGTCCACTCTCTAGTTTCATTTCCTCTCAGTTTGAAGAAATCCCTTTAGCATTTCTTGTAGGTAGGTCTTGTAATGACAGGCTCCCTCAGCTTTTGTTTATCTGGGAATGTCTCAATCTTTCCATCACTTTTGAAGAAAATCTCACTGAATATAAAATTAAGGAAATAGTTTTCTTTCAGCCCTTCAGACATTTTGTCTCATTGCCATCTTGCCTCCATTGGTTCTGATGAGAAATTGGAACTTAATTGGGACTCACTTATATATAATACATTGCTATTCTGTTGCACCTTTTAGAACGCTCTCCTTGTCCTTTGCATTTAACAGTTTGACCAGTATGTGCTGGGGCATGGTTCAATGCGAGTTTATCCTGTTTGATTTTGGTTGAATTTCTTGAATGAGTATATTCATGCTTTTCATTAAATTTGGGAAGTGTGCTGCCATTATTTCTTTGACTATTCCTTCTGCCTCTTTCTGTCTTCTCTTCCTGGGTGTATTAGTTAGGGTTCTCTAGGGAAACAGAACCAACAGGAGATATCTGTAAATATGAGATTTTAAAAAAGTGTCTCATGCTATTGTGGGGATGCATGAATCCAAATTCCATAGGGCAGGCAGCAAGCTGGCAACTCTGACGAAGATCTTCAATGAACTCCCCAGGAGAGGCTGGCTGGCTAAAGAAGAAATGAAAGTTCTCTCTCTCTTCTCCCTTTAAAGTCTTCAACTGATTGGATTAAGTCCAGCTGATTGAATTCCCTCATTGAAGAAGACACACCCTTTGTTGATATAATCGGCCACACATGCAGTCAATTGACTGATGATTTAAGAAACCAGTCTTCTGGTTTATTAACCAGGCACTAATGTCCTTGCAGTAATGGTTAGGCCAGTGCTTGCTTGACCAGACATCTGGGCACCATCACCTGGCCAAGTTGACACATGAACCCCACCATCACAGTCCACCCCTTGTCAACTTGGCAGCTATACACATCACCTTAAACCATTCTTAATCTCTAAATAGAATATAATAACAGATGTATGTTTAGCCTCACAATACTCAGATGCCTTGCATATGACTGGAAACACACCAAATCTCTCCAGAATAGGGTGCAAGTCCTTGGGTAACATTCACTCTTAAACTTGATATCCTATAACTTAAATGCTACAAAAGGAACAATACAACTTATGTCATACAATAAGGGGATAAGATACAGAAGAATACAAAGATATTTGTTTTATGGAAAAATACAAACATACTCATAAGAAAACAAGGAGGAAACATTCATGCCATCATAATCCTCATTTCTGTAACTGGTCACATGGTTGTAGTTCATATTTGTCAGTATCTTCTACTACCCATTCCATGCTCCCTTTACCTGCAAGCATTTCAACTGGCCATGGTTCTTTGCCTGGTGGGGTGACCCAAACCTTCATTCCTAAAGTTTCTTGTCCATTGGTAGTCCTGCTTGGATTGGGTTGTGGCAGTTTTCCATTGGTTTTAGTCACAGGGCATGGTAGTACTAAGAGACACCCTAGGGGATCTCTGTGTTCCAGGAAAACTCTTCTTTTCCTCCATTGTATAGTTGCAGTCCTGTTTCCCCTTGAGAGTTAGGATCAGTCACCCCAGCCAGTACCCCCTTCCTTGCCTGTTGATTCAGAGGCATGAGAAGCCCGAAGTGGCCAGGTGGCAGTCTTAACTTCCAGTTCAATGGCATTATTGTTGTGTCTTCTGGAGGGAGCACAGCTCCTTTTGTAACTAAGACTTGTAGATAAGCAGAGCTTAAGGTTGCAAGGACAGAAAGCAAAAATCTTCCTAGTGGATCACAAGGAGTGATAATGAGTAGTGCCACCATTTCCACCCCTTGATTCCTGGACCCGTGAATCCTGGCAATGGGGGAAACAACATGATAGAGTGGACACTGATTCAGAGTATACACAGCCTCCTGGAGAACACTGCCCCAGCCCTGCAAGATGTGGCCACCTAGTTGGCACCATAATTGAGCTTCAAAAGGCCATTCCACCATTCTATCAATACAGCTGCCTCTGGATGATGGAGAACACAGTAAGAACAGAGAATTCCATGAGCACGTGCCTATTACCTCACTTCATTTGCTTTGAATTGGGTTCCTTGGTCAGAAGTGATGCTAATACCATGGTGGTGAATAAGGCATTCTGTAAGTCCATGGACAGTAGTTGTGGCAGAAGTATGCATGCAGAGAAGGCAAACCCATATCTGGAGTATATGTATATTCCAGTTAGAACAGGTCACTGTCCCTTCCATGATGGAAGTGGTCCAATGTAATCAACTTGCTACCAAGTAGCAGAGTGAACACCTCAGGGAGTGGTGCCATATCGAGGACTGAGAGTGGGTCTCTGCTGCTGGAAAATTGGTCACTCAGCAGTGGCTGTGGCCAACTTGGCCTTGTTGAGTGGAAATCCATGTTGCTAAGCCCATGCATAACCTCCATCCCTACCACCATGATTGCTTTGTTCATGAGCCCATTGGGCAATAACAGGAGTGGATGGGGAAAGAGGCTGGCTGATATCCACAGAATGGGTCATCTTATCCACTTGATTATTAAAGTCTTCCTCTGCTGAGGTTACCCTCTGGTGAGCATTCATATGGGATACAATTATCTTCATGTTTTTTTCCCATTCAGAAAAGTCTGTTCACATACCTCATCAACATACTTCTTTGTCACCAGATTTCCAATCATGTTCCTTCCCAGTTCTTGACCATCTAGCCAAACCCCTAGCCACAGCCCATGAATCAGTATACAGACTTCTGGCCAGTTCTCCTTCCACACAAAATGAACAACCAGGTGCAGTGCTCAAAGTTCCACCCACTGGGAGGGTAATGTGGCAGGAGTAGGGGCCATGGGCATTTGGGCCACTTCCTCATGTAACTAACTTGTGCCTTCAGAATCTACTCAAGCCCTATCTCATAAATACCATTTCCATTTATGTGGTAAATGTGCATGCCCAACGTTATGGCTTGGTCGATCAGACAACACCCAGCTCATGATAGGCAACTCAAGTCTCATGGTAACTTGGTGGCCCATGGTTAAATATTCTGTCTCTACTAAGGTCCAATAGCAGGCCAAAAGCTGTTTTTCAAAAGGAGAGTAGTTGTCTGTAAGGATGGTAAGGCTTTACTCCAACCCTAAGAGCCTACTGTGATTCTCCTATAGGAGCCTTCCAAAGGCTCTAAACAGCATCTCAATTTGCCTCCTGACAATTCCAGCACCATTGGATCAGCTGGGTCATATGGTCCAAGTGTCAGAGCAGCTTGCACAGCAGCCTGGACCTGTCACAGAGCCTCATCTTGTTCTGGTCCGCACTCAAAACTAGAAGCTTTTCTGGTCACTTGGTAAATGGGCTGGGTAGCACACCGAAATGAGTAGAAATATGTTGTCTCCAAAATCCAGAGAGGCTAACTAGGCACTTTACCTCTTTTTTGATCATAGAAGGGGCCAGATACAATAGCTTATCCTTCACCTTAGAAGGGATTTCTTGACATGCCCCACACCACTGGACACTTAGAAATTTTACTGAGGTGGAAGGTCCTGTATGTTTGTTGGATTTATTTCCCATCCTCTGACATGCAAATGCCTTACCAATAACTCTAGAGTAGTTGCTACTTCTTGCTCATTAGGTTCAATCAACATGATGTCATCAATATAATGGATCAGTATGATGTCTTGTGGGAGGGAGAAGCTATTAAGGTTCCTGCAGACAATATTATGACATAGAGTTGGACAGTTGATATATCCCTGAGGTAGGAGACTAAAGGTAAATTGCTGGCCTTGCCAGCTGAATGCAAATTGTTTCTGGTGGTCCTTACTAATACCTATTGAGAAAAAAGCATTTGTCAGATCAATAGCTGCATACCAGTTGCCAGGGGATGTGTTGATTTGCTTAAGTAATGATACCACATCTGGAACAGCAGCTGCAATTGAAGTCACCACTTGATTAAGCTTAGAATAATCCACTGTTACCCTCCAAGACCCATCTGTTTTCTTCACAGGCCAAATAGGAGAGTTGAATGGGGATGTGGTGGGAATCACCACCCCTTCATCCTTCAAGTCCTTAAGAGTGGCATTTATCTCTGCAGTCCCCCTAGGAATCCAGCACTGCTTCTGATTTTCTGATTTACTAGAACTGCTTGGCAGATGCAGTTCTAGTGGTTTCTACTTGGCCTTTCCTACCATAACAGCCCTCACTCCATGAGTCAGGGAACCAAAGTGGGAATTTTCTCAGTTTCTAAGTATGTCTATTCCAATTATGCATTCCAGAAGTGTAGAAATATCCACAGGATTGGTCTGGGGACCACTTGACCCATTGTGAGACAGACCTGAGCTAAAACTCCATCAATCACCTGAACTCCATAAGCCCCTACTCTGACGGGTGGACCAGAGTGACATTTTGGGTCTCCTGGAAGTAATGTCACTTCTGAGCCAATGTTTGATAATCCCCCAAATATCTGATCATTTCCTTTTCCCCAATGCACAGTTATCCTGGTAAAAGGCCGTAGGTCCCCTTGAGGAAGGCTGGAGGAAGGTTAACAGTATAAATTTTTGGCAGTTTAACAGGGTCCTTCCCCAAGGGTACCTGGCCTTCCCCTCATTCAAGGGGCTCTGGATCTGTAAACTATCTCAAGTCTGGGAATTGATTAAGGGGTCGTGACTCTCTGTTTTTGTAATTCAGGTTAGACTTTTGGTCACTTGACCTAGAATTCTTCTGCTTATACAGATCAAACAAGAATTTAGTAGACTGCCCATGTGTTTTACTTCTAGTTACTCCATGATTTGTTAGCCAACCCCATAAGTCTCTGTGAGTCAAATTATTTTGACTGCTGCTTTGAGCCTGCTGTCCATTATTGTAGCCACGCCTACCTTGTCTTTGGTGATTAACTGCTGCCACGTGGCTTCTGTCAACTTGGGATCTAATTATCCCCATTGTGTTTAAGGATTCCAGCTCAGTGACAGCAGTTCCCATAGTAATATCTGACTGTTCTAATTTGCTAATGCTGCCAGAATGCAGCACACCAGAAATGGATTGGCTTTTACAAAGGGGGTTTATTTGGTTACACAGTTAGAGTCTTAAGGCCATAAAGTGTCCAAGGTAATGCATTGACAGTTGGGTACCTTCACTGGAGGATGGCCAATAGCGTCCAGAAAACCTGTTAGATGGGAAGGCACGTGGCCAGCATCTGCTCCAAGTTCTGGTTTCAAAATGGCTTTCTCCCAGGACATTTCTCTCTAGGCTGCAGTTCCTCAAAAATGTCACTCTCAGTTGCTCTTGGGGTGTTTGTCCTCTCTTAGCTTCTCTGGAGCAAAAGTCTGCTTTCAACAGCTGTCTTCAAATTGTCTTTCATCTGCAGCAACTCTCTCAGCTTCTGTGCATTCTTCAAAGTGTCCCTCTTGGCTGCAGCAAGCTCGCTCCTTCTGACTGAGCTTTTACAGGGCTCCAGTGAACTAATCAAGGCCCACACTTAATGGGTGGGGCCATGACTCCATAGAAATTATCTAATCAGAGTTATCACCTGCAGTTGGGTGGGTCACATCTCCATGGAAACACTCAATCAAAGAATTACAATTTAGTCAATGCTAATATGTTTGCCCACACAAGGTTGTATCAAAGATAATGGTGTTTGGGGAGACATAATATATTCAAACTGGCCCACTGACCTACAGGGAAGTGAACTACAGAGCTCTTCAGGGATGACAAGCTAGTCTCACAAATTTATTTCTCACAGTCCTGGTAAAAGGTGTGTCTTCTGGGCACTCCTGGGGTGTGTGAGCAGGTCTTCCATGATAAATCCACTCTAACTTTCCAATCTCTCTAAGCCTTTGAATCCCATCTATATTATACCAGGGCAGTTCTGGCATTTCAGTTTCAGGTAATGTTGGCCACCTTTTGATCCACATTTCAGCCAACCTCCCAAACAAATTGTTAAAGCCCTTTCTAGCCCCTTGAGCTACAATATTGAATGCAGAATCTCTGCTCAGTAGGCCCATATCAATAAATTCAGCCTGATCCAATGTTATATTCCTTCTACCATTATCTCATACCCTTAATATCCATTCCCACACATATTCTGAGTTCTGTCTATACAAATTGGAAAACTCGTGCAGTTCTTTTGGAGCATGGCAATCTTCCTCATGGGTCACACTTTGTACTTACCCTTTGGATCCTGTTGGGACTTTAGTCTAGTTATACATCTTGAAGACAAGGGTGGTGGTAGGGGTGGGTCATGAAAAGAATTAGAGACATCCCTCAAGCCAATTACTTCAGGATATTCCATTGCAGTTTCGTTTGGTGAAACAGGATTAATCTCTCCAGACAGAGGAGTGAGGGCTGCTTCCTGAGGGGGGTCCATTTCAGGTTTAGCAGGCACTGAAGTGTTAATCTCTTTAGGTGGAGGTTGGGTAGCTGTCTCCTCAGGGCAGACTGGAGGTGGGGTGGGGGCTGTTTCCTCAGAGCAGAACATTACAGATAAATCTAGCAAAGACTCAGCAGAATCCAGGGTTCCAGTGTCCTCACAGCCATTATTATCAATCCATATGTCCCCATCCCAAGTTTCAGGATCCCATTCTTTTCCAATCAATGCCTTTACTTTAACAGCAGACACCCTGAGAGGTTGAGATTTTAATTTACAATGTAAATGTGCTACCTCCACAATGAGACTCTGGGTCTTGTTTTTAGAAATCTCAAGTCTGTTTCCACAGGAAAAAAATGATTTTCTTTCAGGGCACACATAGAAACCTTTACATCTGTCATTTGGCATTTAGGTTTCAAATTTGAAGGCTTCATTTCATCCCTTTCTCTTTTTTTTAATGCAATTTTACTGAGATGTATTCACATAGCCTACAGTCCTTCAAAGTGTGCAATCATTTGTTCATAGTACCATCATATAATTGTGCATTCATTACCACAGTCAATCTCTGAACATTTTCATTACTCCAAAAAATAAAATAAAAATTAGAATAAAAAAGAACATCCAAAACATTCCATTGCCCTCCTCCCCCCATTGTTCATTTACTTTTTTTCACACTCATTTAAGAAAACAAACAATAAAAAAACACATTTCAAACAAAACCAAAACAAAGGAATAAGAAAAAACAAATAACCTAAAATAACTACATTGTTTCCAACATGTTTCTACCCTACCCCAAGAAAATAGACTATAATGCAGCAAAGGAATAAGAAAAACATACAACCTAAAATAACTACATTTCTGCAAACTTGTTCCTACCATACCCCCCAGAAATTAACAAAGCATAGTGATTCCAGAGCATTCCCAGAACATTAAGTTTACCCTCCGTAAGTTATCTGTTCTTTTTAGATTAACTATTTGCTGTCTATAGCTAGGTCCCCCACATTCTACAATATAAACCATTTATTTTACGTTTTTCACAGTGTTCACATTAGTGGTAACATACAATATCTCTCTTTGTGTGCCTGGCTTATTTCACCCAGCATTATGTCTTCAAGGTTCATCCATCTGTCATATGTTTCACAACCTCATCCCTTCTTACTGCTGCATAGTATTCCATCATGTGTTTATAGCACATTTTGTTTATCCACTCATCTGTTGAAGGCCATTTGGATTGTTTCTATTTCTTGGTAATTGTGAATAATGCTGCTATGAACATCCATGTGCAAATATCTGTTTGTGTCACTGCTTTCAGATCTTCTGGGTATATACTGAGAAGGGAAATTGCTGGATCAAAGGGTAACTCTATATCTAGTTTTCTAAGGAACCTCCAGACTGTCTTCCAGAGTGGCTGTACCATTATACAGACCCACCAGCAATGAATAAGAGTTCCAATTTCTCTACATCCTCTCCAGCATTTGTAGTTTCAGTATCTCATTGAAGTCTTAATTTGTATCTCCCTAATAGCTAGTGAAGAGGAACATTTTTCATGTGTTTTTTGGTTGTTTGTATTTCCTCTTCAGAGAAATGTTTTTTTCATATCTTTTGCCCGTTTTAAAATTGAACTTTCTGTACTATTGTCGTTGAGTTTAGGATTTCTTTATATATGTAAGATATCAGTCTTTTGTCAGATACATAGCTTCTAAATATTTTTTTTCCCATTGAGTTGGCTGCCTCTTCACTTTTTGAAAAATTCCTCTGAGGTACAGAAGCTTGTAAGCTTGAGGTACTCCCATTTATCTATTTTTTTTTTTCTTTTGTTGCTTGTGATTTGGGTGTAAGGTCTAGGAAGTGACCTCCTAATACAAGCTCTTGAAGATGTTTCCCTACATGACCTTCTAGGAGTTTGTAATGGTTAGGTTCATGTGTCAACTTGGCCAGGTGACCCAGCTGTCTGGTCAAGCAAGCACTGGCCTAACAATTGTGTGAGGATGTTTGAGGCTGGTTAATAAACCAACAGGCTGGTTTATTAAATCATCAGTCAATTGACTGCAGCTGTGACTGATGACTCACCAAAGGGCGTGCCTTCCACAATGAGAGAATGCAATTGGCTGGATTTAATCCAATTAATCAGTTGAAGACTTATAAGCAAGACAGATAGAGGACCTTCACTTCCTCTTCGGCTGCCCAGTGAAGCATTTCCTGAGGAGTTCGTCAAAGTTGCTGGTTCGTTTCCTGAGGAGTTCATCGAACACATTCGTCAAAGATCCCAATTCATTTCCTGAGGAGTTTGTCAAAGTTGCTGGTTCATTTCCTGAGGAGTTCATCAGACATCTTCCTTGGAGTTGACAGTTTGTTGATGGCGCTACAGAATTTGGACTTGTGCATACCCACAGTTGCGTAAGTCACTTTTACAATTTGATAATCAGAGACACCTCTCATTGATTCTGTTTCCCTAGAGAACCCTAACTAATACAGAGTTTTATTGTACTGTCTCTTGTAATGAGGTCTTAAATCCTTTTTGAGTTAATTTTTGTGTAGGGTGTGAGGTAGGGATCCTCTTTCATCCTTTTGGATATGGATATCCAGCTCTCCCAGCCCCATTTGTTGAATAGACTGTTATGTCCCAGTTCAGTGGTTTGGGGGGGCCTTATCAAAGACCAGTTGGCCTTAGATCTGGGGGTCTATCTCTGAATTCTCAATATGATTCCATTGATTAATATGTCTATCTTTGTGCCAGTACCATGCTGTTTTGACTACTGTGGCTTTATAATAAGTTTCAAAGTCTGGAAGTGTAAGTCCTCCTGCTTTGTTTTTCCTTTTTAGAATGTTTTTAGCAATTTGAGGCATCTTTCCCTTCCAAATAAATTTGATAACTAGCTTTTCCAGGTCTGCGAAGTATGTTGTTGGAATTTTGATAGGAATTGCTTTGAATCTGTAGATGAGTTTGGGTAGAATTGACATTTAGCCTTCCTATCCATAAACATGGAATATTTTTCCATCTTTTTAGGTGCCATTCTATTTCTTTTAGTAAAGTTATGTAGTTTTCTATATATAGGTCTTTTACATCCTTGCTGAAGTTTATTCCTAGGTACTTGATTGCTTTAGTTGCTATTGAGAATGGAATCTTTTTCTTGAGTGTCTCTTCAGTTAGGTCATTTCTACTGTATAGGAACTTTACTGACTTATGTGCATTAATCTTGTATCCTTCTACTTTGTTGTGTTGTTGATTTCTCAGGGTTTTCTAGATATAAGATCATATCACCTGCAAATAATGACAGTTTTACTTCTTCCTTTCTAATTTGGATGCCTTTTATTTCTTTGTCTTGCTGGATTGCACTGGCTAGCATTTCTAGCACAATGTTGAATAACAGTGGTGACAGCAGGCATCCTTGTCTCATTCCTGATGTTAGAGGGAAGGCTTTCAGTCTCTCTGCATTGAGTACTATGCTGGCTGTGGGTTTTTCATATATGCCCTTTATCGTATTGAGGAAGTTTCCTTCAATTCCTGCCTTTAAGTGTTTTTATCAAAAAAGGATGCTGGATTTTGTCAAATGCTTTTTCAGCATCTATTGAGGTGATCATTGATTTTTCCCTTTTGATTTGTTAATGTGTTGTAATACATTGACTGATTTTCTTATGTTGACTGTCCTTGCATGCCTGGAATAAACCCCATTTGGTCATGGTGTATGATGTTTTTAATGTGTCTTTGGATTCAGTTTGCAAATATTTTGTTGAGAATTTTTGGATCTATAGTTATTAGGGAGATTGGCCTATAGTTCTCCTTTCTTTTAGCATCTTTACCTGGTTTTGATATTAGAGTTATGGAAGCATCATAAAATGAGTTATGTATTGTTCCGTTTTCTTCGATGTTTGTAAGAGTTTAAGTAAGACTGGTGTCAGTTCTTTTTGGAAAGTTTAGTAGAATTCCCCTGTGAAGCCATCTGGCTCTGGGCATTTATTTGTGGGAAGCTTTTTGATGATTAGTTGGATCTCTTTTCTTGTGATTGGTTTGTTGAGGTCTTCTGTTTCTTCTCTGGTCAGTCTAGGTTATGCATGTGTTTCCAGGAAACTGCCCATTTCCTCTACATTATCTAGTTTGTTGACATACAGTTGTTCATAGCATCATCATAATTTTTTTAATTTCTTCAGGATCTGCAGTAATGTCGCCTTTCTCATTTATTTTTTTTTGTTTATTTGGGTCTTCTCTCTTCTTTATTTTGTCAGTCTAGCTAGGGGCTTGTCAATCTTGTTGATCTTCTCAAAGAACAAACTTTTGGTTTTCTTTATACTCTATTGTTTTTTGTTCTCTATGTCACTGATTTCAGCTTTAATCCTTTTTATTTCTTTTCTTTTACTTGGTTTAGGATCAGTTTGCTGTTCATTTTCTAGCTTCTTCTGTTGTTCCATTAGTTCTTTGATTTTAGCTCCTTATTCCTTTTTAATGTATGCATTTTGAGCTATAAATTTCCCCCTCGATACCACCTTCTCTGCATCCCATAAGTTTTGTGTTCTCATTTTCATTTGTCTCTATGTATTTAGCAATTTCCCTTGCTATTTCTTCTTTAACCCACTGATTTGTTTAGGAGTGTGTTTAACCTCCAGATGTTTGTGAACATTCTAAGTCTCTGATGGTTACTGACTTCTATTTGTATTCCACTGTGATTAGAGAATGTGTGTATTAATTAGGGTTCTCTAGGGAAACAGAATCAACAAGAGATATCTATAAATATAAGATTTTATAAAAGCATCTCATGCAACTGTGGGTATGCACGAGTTCAAATTCTGTAGGGCAGGCAGCAAACTGGCAACTCCAGTGAAGATGTTTGATGAACCTCTGAGGCAGTGAACTGGCAAGTTCAGTGAACTCCTCAGTAAATGCTTTGCTGGTTAGCCAAAGAAGAAGTAAAGGTCCTCTATCTGTCTGGCTTAAAAGTCTTCAACTGATTGGATTAAATCCACCTGATTGCATTCTCTCATTGTGAAAGACATGCCCTTTGTTGATGTAATCAGTCACAGCTGCAGCCAATTGACTGATGATTTAAGAAACCAGCCTTCTGGTTTATTAACCAGGTGCTAATGTCCTTGCAGTAATGGTTAGGCCAGTGCTTGCTTGATCAGACACCTGGGCACCATCACACAGCCAAGTTGACACATGAACCTAACCATCACAATGTGCTTTGAATAATTTCAATTTTTTTAAATTTGCTGTCACTTGTTTTATGTCCCAGCATATGATCTATTCTGGAGAAAGTTCCATGAGCACTAGAGAAGAATGTATATCTGATGATTTGGGATGTAATGCTCTATATATGTCTGTTAATTCAAATTAATTTATCAGTTGTTTAGGTTTTCAGTTTCCTTATTGGTCCTCTGTCTGGTTGCTATATCTATAGGAGAGAGTGATATATTGAAGTCCCACAATTATTGTGGAAACATCTATTGCTTTCTTCAGTTTTGCCAGTGTTTGTCTCATGTACTTTGGGGCACCTTGATTAGGTACATAGACATTCATGATTGTTATTTCTTCTTGTTGAATTGTCCCTTTTATTAGTATATAGTGACCTTCTTTGTGTCTTATAACTCCTTGCATTTATAGTCTATTTTATCTGAGATTAATATTGCTACTCCTGCTTTCTTTTGGATGTAGCTTACATGGAATATTTTTTTCAGTCCCTTCACTTTCAATTTCTTTGTGTCTCTGTGTCTAAGATGAGTCTCTTGTAAGCAACATATTGATGGTTCATATTTTTTAATCCATTCTGCCAATCCCTACCTTTTAATTGGGGAGTTTAATCCATTCACATTTAATGTTATTACTGTGAAGGCAGTTCTTGAATAAGCCATCCTATCCTTTGTTTTTTGTTTGTCAGATATATTTTCCCCCTCTCTCTGTTTCCTTTAATGTACCCTTACTAAATCTCTTTAGTTATGAACCCTTCTCCATACCTCTCTCTCCTTTCTTTGTTTCTCTGCCAGTAGCACTCTGTTTAGTATCTCTTGAAGGGCAGGTCTCTTGTTAGCAAATTCTCTCAGCATTTGCTTGTCTGTGAAGATTTTAAGCTCTCCCTCAAAGTTGAAGGCAATCTTTGCTGGATAAAGAATTCTTGGTTGGCAATTTTTTCTTTTTCAGAATTTGAAATACATCATACCACTGCCTTCTCACCACCATGGTGGTCGCAGAGTAGTCACTACTTAGTCTTATGTTGTTTCCCTTGTATGTGGTGAATTGCTTCTCTCTTGGTTCTTGTGGAACTTGCTCTTTCTCTTTGGCATATAACAATATGATCAGAATATGTCTCAGAGTGGGTTTATTTGGATTTATTCTGTTTGGAGGTTGTTGGGCATCTGTGATTTGCATATTTATGTTGTTTAGATGGGCTGGGAGGTTTTCCCCAACAATTTCTTTGACTACTCTTCCTAGACCTTTACACTTCTCTTTCCCATGTGGAACACCAATGATTCTTACATTTGTGTGCTTCATGTTGTCCATCATATCCCTGAGATCCATTTTGAATTTTTCAATTTTTTTCTCCATTCTTTCTTTTGTTCTTTCATTTTCAAGCCTGCACTCTTACAGTTCGCTTATTCTTTCCTTGGCTTTATCTAGTCTATCATTTTGTGGATCCAGAATCTTTTAAATTTGACCATCACTTTCTTTTATTTCCATAAGATCATCTCTTTTTTTTTATTTACTCTTGCAAATTATTCTTTATGCTCTTCTAGGTTATTCTTCTTGTCCTTTATATCCTGTGCCATGATCTTGTTGTTTGTGATTTCTTCTTTGATTGATTGCTCCAAGTACTGTGTTTCCTGTATTTTTGAGTTGAGTTTTTACATTTGGGCTATCCATATCTTCTGGTTTCTTCATATGCTCTAAAGTTTTCTATTGTTTTTGGCCTCTTGGCATTTGCTTATCTTGATAGGTTTTTTTTTTTTTTTTTTTTTTTTTTTTAGGATATGCAGACTTATTTGAACAATAATCTATAATTTGTCAGAGCTATAGCTTGGTGGAGTGCACTTTCCCTTACTTACCAGCAGATGGCGCCCCTGAGCCACCTATTACCCTCAAGCCAGTTCTCCCCAACTTCATCTATGTGGTGAGTGGGGGCCCAAACCTTGTGGGGTTCAATCAGTGCATCAAATTTCTGTGTGCAATTGGGACTACCAGCCCTGAGGGTGGGGGTTGTGCCCTGTGCAGTTAGGCAGGGGAGACAGCTTTACAACTCATAAATCCCAACCATTCCCAGAGTTTTAAAGCTGTTGCATGAGTCCAACCCTTCAGCTCAGATTCCCCACAGTTTCTCTCTGCCAAGGGCCCACAAGTTCCTGGAATTGGGGTAGGGCCCTTGGGACTTTTGTGGGGGACCCCACCTCCAAGCTTTGCACTCTGTGGGCCTCAGCAGAGAAAGACTGTACAGCATCACAGGTAAGCCGAATCCCCAAGGGAAGCTCTCAGCCATGGTGCTGCACAGGGGCATTCCTGGCCTTTTGAAAAGAAGGCTGTACAGGGCATGGTAACTTCCCACTTTCACAGACCTCTGCCTGCTGCAGTGGGCCATTTCTACCTCCAGGACAAAATTAGCTATGGGTGTGTGAAAGGCTATCATCCATGTCAAATACTGAGGTGGGTACCCAGGGTGTGGAAGGCATTCCCCACTGTGTGCAACTACATGGCTCTCTTTGTTGGATCTGCAGCCACTTTTGGGGTTTTTAAACTAACCCACCTCCAAATGCGGACCCCAGATTTCTCCCCACTGTGTTGTGGCTGCCATTTGCCCAGCAGCCTCACACACTTGGTTCCAAACACATATACTCAGTTTCACCAGGTGTACAGTCACTGTGGATGTAGCCAACCTTGTCCAGGTGGTACAACCCTGGAACTAGTATTCTGGAGCACTTTCTGTCTTTCATCTAGTGTTTTTTGCAAAGTATATTGCTCTGTCTCTCCTAATCTGCCATCTTGATCCTCTCTGTTTTAAATATTTTTACACATATTAACTCAAATTATCCCCACAATGATCTTAGCAAACAGGTTCTATTATCACCCCCATTTTACCAATGAGGAAAATGAGGCACAGAGCTTCAGTGACTTGCCCTTTGTCATACAGCCAGCTAGTGGTGGAGCCAGGATTTGGACCCAGCTGGTCTGACTCAAGCCCATGTGCTTTGCATTGCACCAGACAAGCAGACTGTATGGCTCAAGGAGGGTGTGCTTGGTTTGGGGATAGGGCTTACTTGAAGGTTCCCCTGAAGGCTTCATGCATCTGGAGACAAAGGCCTCCCAGGAGATGTTGGATACCTTGATCCGGCCAGTGGGGTCCTGGGGCTCCAGAGCTCCAGAGTGGTGTGAATCTGTCCCTTTCTGTTATAACTTTATCCAGAGCATCTAGAAGCAAGCAGCCAACATCATTATACCTCTTAACTCCACAAAACTCTGTTAAGGTGTCAAAAACACTGTCATGTAGAGCCTTGCCTCGGACACGACTATGATTAGGAGAATCAAATGGTGATATTTTGCATATCCCCATTGCCAACTCATGCCATGGACTGTCAATACCATCTAAATTATTGGAAATGGAATCATTAGTGTTTTTGAATCTAAACAAAGTAAAATACCAATTGTAAAAGCCCGTTTTAAGATTCTGTTTCTCAAGAACCACTCCTGGTACCAAGCTGTGTATTTTAGGGTTCTCTAGGGAAACAGAATCAACAGGAGATATCTGTAAATATGGGATTTTACAAAAGTGTCTCATGCAACTGTGGGGATGCACAAGTCCAAATTCCATAGGGCAGGATACATGAGTCCCAATTCTGTAGGGCAGGATCGAGTCCAGATTCCATAGGGTAGACAGTGAGTTGGCAACTCCAATGAAGATCTTCAGTGAGCTCCCCAGGAAGGGCTGGCTGGCTAAAGAACAAATGAAAGTTCTTTCTCTTCTCCTTTAAAATTTCTCAACTGATTGGATTAAATGCAGCTGATTGAATTCTCTCATTGCTGAAGACATGCCCTTCATTGATGTAATCAGCCACAGATGCAGTCAACTGACTGATAATTTAGGAAACCAGCCTTCTGGTTTATTAACCAGGCACTAATGTCCTTGCAGTAGTGGTTAGGCCAGTGCTTGACCAGACACCTGGGCACCATCACCTGGCCAAGTTGACACATGAACTTAACCATCGCACTGGGTCTTCCATAATGCATATATTAGTAAGCCTGATGGTGTCCTACAGGTCTCTTAGGCTCTGTTCATTTTCTTTTTTTTCATTTTTCTTTCTTCTCAGCCTGAATCATTTCAATTGTCTTATCTTTGAGTTCACTAATTGTTTCTCCTGCCAGCTCTAATCTTATGCTGAAGCTCTTTAGGGAATTTCTCTTGCCAGTCATTGTGGTCTTCAACTCCAATATTTCTGTTTAGTTCTTTTTTAAAATTTATGTCTCTACTGAGATTCTAATGTTCATTTATCATTTTCCTGATATCCTTCAATTCTTTCTCCATGTTTTCTTTTTTTCTCCTTGAGCATATTGAGGATTATCTCTTTAAAAAGTCTTTGGTACATCCAATGTCTGGTCTTCATTGATAGTTTTTGGATGTTCATTTTGTTCCTTTGGATGGGCCATCGTTTCCTGTTTCTTTATTTGTCTTAGAATCTTTTGCTGCACACTGTACAAAAGCACACTGAGCTGCATGTTCCTTAAGTTTGTATCCAGATAGTAACATGACAGCAAATTCCTTGAGTGCCAGCAACTAACAAAAACAAACCATCACAAAAATCACCTTTCACAGTCTTTGCAAATTGGCTTCATGTGACTGATTCTCTTCTTCAGAGTTTAGCCCTCTTATCAAGAAATTATCCTGAGGTGAATGTAAAGTGCAGAATCTTCTTTGTCTTTTCTGAGCCTGTGCTTGTGTTGAACTTGTGCTTGCTGTGGCCTTAGGAATTATTCCATATGCAGGAATTTCAGTGCTGCTCCACTCCCTATGAAATACACTTTCCCACCTTGCTTAAATCAATTAATCCTTTGTTTCAGGCTGTTTTGACTTAATTGTTTCTTACACTGCTTTCACTGTCTACATGTTGCTTCTGCCTGCAGTATAAGTTCTGGGAGGGTGAGCCAGAGAACAATTTTCTGGTTCCATTTTTCAGGCTTCCACCTGATAGATTGGCACCAATGTACAGGAACCCCAGCATGTGCATAGGGGTTACTCTGATCCCTTTGGAACAGGGCCAGAGATCCACAATGGGAGCACAGGCTGGCTCCACAGTCTACTGGGCAGGGGTTGAGGAAGTAGCCATCAAGGGCGTAATGAGCGTCTACCATTATTAAAGCTGCATTTTCTTTTTTTTTTTTTGTTTCTTTTTTTTATTATTAAATTCAGTTTTATTGAAATACATTCACACACCATACAATCATCCATGGTATACAATCCACTGTCCACAGTATGATAACATAGTTATGCGTTCATCACCACAATCTATCTCTGAATATTTTCCTTACATCAGAAAGAACCAGAACAAGAATAAAAAATAAAAGTGAAAAAAGAACACCCAAATCATCCCCCCATCCCACCCCGTTTGTCCTTTAGTTTTTATCCCCATTCCTTCACTCATCCATACACTAGATAAAGGGGGTGTGATCCACAAGGTCTTCACAATCACACTGACACCCCTTGTAATCTACATTATTATATAATTGTCTTCAGGAGTCCAGACTGCTGGGTTGGAGTTTGGTAGTTTCAGGTATTTACTTCTAGCTATTCCAATACATTAAAACCTAAGAGGTGTTATCTATATAGTGCATAAGAATGTCCACCAGAGTGACCTCTCGACTCCATTTGAAATCTCTCAGCCACTGAAACTATTTCGTCTCATTTTGCATCCCTCTTTTGGTCAAGAAGATACTCTCAGTCCCACGATGCTGGGTCCACATTCATCCCTGGGAGTCATATTCTGCATTGCCAGGGAGATTTACACCCCTGGGAGTCGGGTCCCACGTAGGGCGGAGGGCAGCGAGTTCACCTGTCGAGATGGCTCAGTTAGAGAGAGAGAGGGCCACATCTGAGCAACAAAGAGGTACTCAGGGGGAGACTCTTAGGCACCATTACATGCAAGTTTAGACTCTCCTTTGTGGTAATGGAAAGCTGTATTTTCTTGATTTAACACTGATTCAGCTACTAAAATCCTTTAATTGTTTTCTGGAGTTTTGAGGAAGATGGTTCTGCAAATTTTTGCTAGTTGCTCAAAGATTCTGTGGGGGAATGGCACCCAGGAGTGTCTTATGCTGCCATGTTTTGACTTGAATTCCCCCAGCACTTTAGATATCTTTTCATACATTTTATTTTCTGCTCTTTTCTCTTTGTAAGTGTGTGTTGCTTAATGAATTCCAGTTAATTTTCTTGTGATCTTGATGTTTATCAGAGGAAAGCATAATGCCCAAGCCTTTTTCTTTCCTAGGGGAAATTGCAAGCTTGCTAGAGATACATAGATGCAAGCTTTATCATTTTACTGGCAGTGTAAAGAGCAGACTGAAGAACCACATTTTTAACTTCCTTTATGTGTAGATGCCATCACAGTTATGAATTCCCCAAAATGGATTGTGCTGGTTTGAATGTATTATGTCCCCCAGAAAAAGCCATATTCTTTGATGCAATCTTGTGGGGCAGACATAATAGTGGGGATTAAGTTGGAACGTTTGGATTAGGTGTTTGCATGGAGATGCGCCCCACCCAACTGTAGATGATAACTGATGGGATATTTCCATGCAGGCGTGGCCCCACCCATTCAGGGTGGGCCTTGATCAGTGGAGCCATATAAATGAGCTGACTCAAAGAGAAGGAACTCAGTGCAGCTGTGAGTGACGTTTTGAAGAGGAGCAAGCTTGCTAGAGAGGAACGTCCTGGGAGAAAGCCATTTTGAAACCAGAAAACCAGAACTTTGGAGCAGACTCCAGCCATGTGCCTTCCCAGCTAACAGAGGTTTTCCAGACGCCATTGGCCATCCTCCGGTGAAGTTACCCAGTTGCTGAGGTGTTACCTTGGACGCTTTGTGGCCTTAAGACTGTAACTGTGTGGTGAAATAAACCCCCATTTTATAAAAGCCTATCCATGTCTGGTGTTTTGCATTGTGCAGCATTAGCAAACTAGGACAGATTTTGGTACCGGAGAAGTGGGGTGCTTTTGCTGCTGAGTTTGCAAATACCAAACATGTTGGAATGGCTTTTCAAATGTATAAGGGGAAGATTCTGGAAGAATTGTGAGGAGCTTGATACAAAAGGCCAAAACTGCTTTAAAGAGACTGTTTATGGAAATATGGACTCTAAAGATACTTCTGATGAGGACTTGAGCAGAAATGATGAATGTGTTATTGCAAACCTGAAGAAAGGCGATCCTTGTTTTAAAGTGGCAGAGAATTTGGCAAAATTGAGTCCTGGTGTCAGATGGAAGGAAGAATTTGAAAGCGACAACCTGGAATACTTTGCTGAGGAGATCTCCAGACTACCTGTGGAGGATGTATCCTGGCTTCTCCTTGCGGCTTATAGTAAAATGCGAGTAGAGAGAGGTAAACTTAGAACTGAACTCTTGGGTTCAAAGAAACCAGAAGCTGATGGTTTGGAAAATTATGGGCTTGCAGGGGGTGGAATCCCAGAAGCTACAGCCCAACGTGAGGATGTAACCAAACACGGAACCCAGCTGCCATTTCAGTACAAGCCAAGATTGGAGATGGAATTATCCAGAAAGGATTTGTGGAAAGTCCTGTTGTCTAACGTCTTTGACCCCTGTATGCTTCATGCGAAGCCAACAGAATTTTTGCAAGATCTTTATAGACAGAGCCATTGCCAGTCTGGACTGGAGAATACAGACAAGAAACAAACTGAAGGAAAAATTTCTTCAAAGACAGAGCCATGGAGGTTGAGATCTGGAGTCAAGAGGCCTTGGGCTAGGAGAATGGAGCAGCCCATATGCATGGAAAGGGTGAGTTTGCCCTGAAGGGTAGAGGGCGGGCCTTCCACCTCAGTGTTAATGAAATGTCCTGCCACCCAAAGCCCCAAAGAGGGTGGAACACATTCCCACGGAATTGGGGAGAGACTGGCTGCCACCACACTGTTCTGAAGGGGTTGAGCATGTGCCCCGGAGATGGAAGGGAATCTGGGAGCTGCCCCAATGTTAGAGGAGGATGGGGCCGAGAAGGTGGTCTCCCCATTGTGTGGATATGTTGAAGCACTCACCCAAGCATTTGGAGAGGAAAGGGCTGCTGAAAAGGCTCTTAGGAAGGGTTAGGCTCCCCCTCTCTCAAGCCCCAAGGATGCAACCTTGTTCTGTAAATGACTCTCAGACTTTGAAATCTAATGGAGTTTGTCCTGTGGGTTTTAGGAAACTGTTTGGACCTGTAACCCTGTTTTCCTTACTCTTTCTCCTTATGGCAATGGGAATGGTTATCCTATGAATGTCCCTCTTTTGTATATTGGAAGCATATAACTTGTTCTAAGTCCACAGATCCAAAGCTAAAGGAGAATTATGCCTTAGGACCCACCATGCCTGTAATTGATTTTGATAGGATCTTGTACTTAACTTTTGTTACGGAAATGATTTAAGTTTTTGTGATATTGTGATGGGATGAATGTATTTTGTATTTGGAAAGAATATGTTTTCCTGGGGTCCAGGGGGTGGAATGTGCCGGTTTGAATGTATTATGTCCCCCAGAAAAAGCCATATTCTTTGATGCAATCTTGTGGGGCAGACATAATAGTGGGGATTAAGTTGGAACGTTTGGATTAGGTTGTTTGCATGGAGATGCGCCCCACCCAACTGTAGATGATAAACTGATGGGATATTTCCATGGAGGCGTGGCCCCACCCATTCAGGGTGGGCCTTGATCAGTGGAGCCATATAAATGAGCTGACTCAAAGAGAAGGAACTCAGTGCAGCTGTGAGTGACGTTTTGAAGAGGAGCAAGCTTGCTAGAGAGGAACGTCCTGGGAGAAAGCCATTTTGAAACCAGAAAACCAGAACTTTGGAGCACACTCCAGCCATGTGCCTTCCCAGCTAACAGAGGTTTTCCAGACGCCATTGGCCATCCTCCAGTGAAGGTACCCGATTACTGATGTGTTACCTTGGACGCTTTATGGCCTTAAGACTGTAACTGTGTAACCAAATAAACCCCCTTTTATAAAAGCCAATCCTTCTCTGGTGTTTTGCATTCTGGCAGCTTTAGCAAATTGGAAGAGGTGCCTTCACTGGAGGATGGCCAATTGTGTCTGGAAAACCTGTGTTAGCTGGGAAGGCATGTGGCTATTGTCTGCTGCAAGTTCTGGTTTCAAAATGGCTGTTTCCCAGGATGTTCCCCTCTAGGCCTTAGCTCCTCTTCAAACTGTCACTCTCAGTTGCTCTTGGGATGTTTGTCCTCTCTTATCTTCTCCAGAACAAGAGTCTGCTTTCAACAGCCTTCTTCAAACTGTCTCTCATCTGCAGCTCCTCTCAGCTCTCTGTGCATTCTTCAAAGTGTCCCTCTTGGCTATAGCAGGCTTGCTCCTTCTGTCTGAGCTTATTAATACTCTAGTAAACTATTCAAGGCCCATGCTGAATGGGTGGGACCACACCTCCATGGAAACTATCCAATCAAAATTATCACCCACAGTTGGGTGGGGCACATTTCCATGGAAACAACCTAATCCAAACATTCCAACTTAATCTTCACTAATATGTCTGCCCCCACAAGATTGCATAAAGAACATGGCTTTTTCTGGGGGACATAATATATACAAACTGGTACAAATAGTTTATTAACTTTTACATTCTTTACATGCAAGTATAGGGAGTTTTTCATGGTTGCTATTAGTTTATACAGTATACCATTTTTGTTGAAAAATTATTAGTCTTGAGTTCTATTTTTATTATTGATGCTATTTTTATTTATATATGACAGAATTAAAAGACACTTTGTCTAAACATGAGTTCCTGGGTCTTTGTTTGTTATGAAATCAAACTCAAATGCAGATGTGAGATAATCAGACATTATAAACATCAGAAACATATAAAGAAAGGGGGAGCGGGGAAGAAAAGGAAAACAGAAACTAGCTTTATTTATTAAGGCAAGGATTCCTCACCAAAACCATGAAAATGCTAATGAGTTGGCCTGAAAAATGTGTAAGACATAAGACTCATCAGAACTTAACTATGAAGAACAGAACTTCTACTTCAGCAGTAGCCTTCTAAAGTCATATTAACTATACATGACTAATTCTGTTTTTTCTTAAAATATGTTATGGCATGCAGTTTCTTACATGAGAAATGTATTTTCAGTAATTTTAAAGAAAATGATTATTTTCTCTGATGTTTTCTTGTGGAAATTTTTTAAAGTTAGCCTGCCTGGCTGATTTTTTTTTTTCTTTTTAATAGTGTGAATAAAGGGTAAAGATATCAGATTATCTCATTATTGTTTAAATTTGCAATTCCCTAATGACATGATGTTGAGCATCTTTTCATATGCTTATTTGTGATCTATATATCTTCTTTGGTGAGGTGTCCATATAATTTGTTTAATTTTTGATATTATTTTGAAGTTATTATTGATATAGTGGGATTAATATTTCCCATGTTTTAAAATGTTTTCTATTCCTTGCACTTACTCTTTGTTTCTTTTTTGTCTTCCCCTCTTTTTCTGTCTTCTCTGTTTTTAATTGAGCATTTTATATGGTTCCATTTTCTCCCCTCCCAGCATATCAATTATAATTCTTTAAAAATTTTTTAGTGGTTGCCCTAGAGTTTGCCATATACATCTACAATGAATCTATGTCCATTTTCAAATAATATTGTACCACTTCATGGCAGTGCGGGCACCGTATAACAGAGTATTTCCACTTTCTCCTTCCATCCCTTAGGTCATTGTTGATATTCATTTCATTTATCCATATGTTTTATTTGTACAATTCTTGTTGCTACTGTTTGAACAGTTATGTATAGGTAAATTAATAACAAAAAGAAAATATTTTATTTTACCTTTATTTATTCCTTCTCAAAAGTTCGTTCTTTCTTTATAGGTCTGAGTTTCTGACATAATTTTCTAGCTTGGTGAAGAACTTCTTTTAACATTTCTTGCAAAACAGGTCTTTTGGTGACAAATTCCATCAGCTTTTGTTTGTCTGATGAAGTCTATTTTTCCTTCAGGTTTAAAAGATAACTTTGCTGGATACAGAATGATTAGTGGATTTTTCTTTCAATGCTTTAACTCCATTCTCTTCTTGCTTGCATGGTTTCTGATGAGAAGTTCAATGTAATTCTTATCCTTGTCTTTTAATTTGTAATATGTTCTTTGTCTCTAGCTTCTTTCAAGATTTTCTCTATCTTTAATTTTCTGCAGTTTGAATATGTTATGCCAAGGGGTATATTTTTTGGGATTCCTCCTGCTTGGTGTTCTCTCAGTCTCCTTAATCTGTGATTTGGTATCTGCCATTAATTTTAGAAAACTCTCAATCATTAGTACTTCAGTTGTTTCTTCTGCTCCTTTCTCTTTTTCTTATCCTTATGAAATTGAGAAGCTAAGATTTAAGGACTGATTATGATTATTGAATCATTATATATTTTCCTTTTTACATTCTGGTATATTAGAATAGACAGAGGGAAATACCTGAAATCTGAACTGTAATCCACCTGTCTTGATCTCTGGTAAAGATTGTATAGCCATTATCTTGTGCCCTTGTGGTTGTAAAAACCTTGTGACCAACCTTCACTTGTATCCGTTTGTCTAGTTTTTTGACTTCAGAGTCTTACGATCACTAAAGACAGCACCTAATGTTTATTAATGAAGGGACTTGGGTCAGCCCAGAACTAACCCCCGCCCCCAAGTCCAAAGTTATCTTTATAATGGAAGATGGATCTAGCCAAAATGGGCCCACCTATCATGTGCAGTAGCTTAGACTCTAACCTACATGTGACCTGTACTTCATTATAATATAGCAATCATGCCCATCTTTATATTAAGGCCACCATTTTCTTACATACGTTCTGTACTTAGCATGTCATCAATCTGGGCATGCTCAATAATTAAATCACCTCTGATTACAACATCTGGGCCCATTGTGCTCATTATCCTAAAACATGCCCATCTTTTGATACTATAAAACTGTCAAATTACTGCAGTTTGAGGAGACAGATTTTGGGTCAATAGGTCATTTGTCCTCCTGCTTCATGCCTAACAATAAAACTTTTTCTCTTTTTGAAACCCCAGTGTCTCAGGAATTGGTCATTTGAGTGCATCGGGCAAAGAATCCACCACCTTGGCCAGGTAACAATTTGGCAACCATGAGGGGATGATGCCTGAGGCTCTGGAGCGCAGGTAGGTCAGGTAAGCACAGTACCTGAGCCTTTTGTGGCCTCTGGACTGTCTTTAGTCTAGAGACTCAGCATTCTGGGTTTTCTCTGTCCTGCTGGCACTCCAGACCCTTGATGCCTTAAGAAAACTTCAAAAAGAAACTGTTTTCAGTTTCAAGTCTGGACATCTGACTGTGTGAATGGGTTTTCAGGGTAAAAGTGGGTCAGGGGTTAATATAGTGGTTCAAGGCCCTGGTCCTGGCTTTGAGGCCTGGTCCTACTTCTAGAATGATCCCCTTTACTTTAATCTCTACGCCTTTCTGTTTTCTGGGTACCCCTCTATATGGGGTCCAAGGCCCTGACCTGAGTTTGTCTGTTGAATATACTCCTGGAAAAGAAGTAATCCAAAAATTAATTGGTGTTAAATGAAATTATGTAGGCCTATTTAACTGTTAACTGGTGTGTTACCTAGGTATAGTAAGTGTTTAATCCTTGTTTAATTGTTAATTGATGTGTTACTTAAATATAGTGATGCCTGTTTAATTGCTAATTGGTGTGTTTGGTCTAGTTATTAATAGGTATTTTACTTAATGTGGGAGCCCCAGGCCCCCCAAGTATCTTGAAGACTGCACACAACAGTTTGCTTGACCTAGGACAATTAAGGTTTCACCTACTCTCCTTGTAATACCAGGTACTGAATGTAATCTATACCCAAAACTACTTCTTCCCTGAGACTCCCTAAAATACTGTTATCTCTATAATCCTCCCCTCCTTCCTGTTGATTACAATCAACTCCTCCCTACATTGCACGAGCCGGCTCCGTACCTTATGCTTTCATACCCTTTGGAATGTCAAGCCCTTATAACCAGCTTATTTGCCCCTCCAAAGTGCGGACTATTTCCATGTTGTGCTCTAAACATGCTGCCATTCAGAGCAGTTCCTGAATCCATTCAGAGAATCTGCTGATTTCAGGGCAATGTGACTCGACTTCTCCACCCTGTAAGTAAGCCCTATAATAAAAGCTCATGTCTCAAATGTGTCTGGTGCTTTCTTTAGTCCTTTGGCTACAAAAGCCCTCTTTGGCCATGACACTTAAATATATATAGTAAGTGTTAAGTGTCTTTAAATTTGTTAGTTGGTGTCTTACTGCATTTGTATTGGTCAAGTGTTCCTAATTGCTTACCGATTGCAAAAAATCTTTAACAATGGGAAATTCTAATTCCGATAGCATTCCTGGAAGTAGTCCTTTGGGCTGTATTTTGAAAAATTGGAAAGATTTTAGTTATGAGCCTGTGAGTAAAAGGTTTATTTCTGAAACACATCTGGCCTCAATATGATTTAAGATCAGGGGAGAAATGGCCTGAGAATGGCTCTATAATTGTTCTGCAAAAGGCTAGAAATGGGATAAGAGGATGTACATTCAATCTGTTTCTTGTGACTAACTTTCTATTTGTGTCTTGTCTGCCTATTCAATGTATATTCTCATACCTCTGGATGGTAATAGCAAATTAACAAAAAATTCTTAAAGAGCTCTATTTGAATTGTTTAAAAATGAATAATCGTCTCTGGGCAGCAGGGTTCAAAGCCTTAGTTTTGTAATTACTATAAACAAACCTGGACGTTAGAAAGAAACTGCCCCTGGAATTTCCCTAAGGCAGTAGAAGGCAGCCAGGCTGCCTCTGGAAAAGGTAAAGACCTTTTCCAATGGCCCAGGTCACAGCCTTAAGTGAAATCGATCTAATAATTAGAAATAATTAAAAGAAGGGCATAGGAACTCTCAAATCACACGACCCTCACTTAAAACTTTTAAATTAAAGGTTGACAGACCAGACCTCATTTTTTTCCTTGTCTCACCTATCCCTGCCCCCAGGGCCTCCCACGTAAGGCAGCTATGTGGTAAGGGCTGGGTGTAGAAAGATGGCAGAGGTGTAGTTTATAATTCTTTCAACTGAGCCTAAAAATTAGAAATAGTAGGCATAGAAAAAATGCTTTGGAATAAGCCATGTTTGTTAAAATTATTTTTTTTTCCAATAATAACCTTTGCAGCGGGTAACCATAGTAACCAGATCATTATTAAAATATAAATAGCCTTGGGATAGGAATAAGTGAATAAGATCCAATTGCCAAATTTTCAGTAAGTGAAATGAAAGGTCTTTGAGATCTGTGGAAAAGTTTTCCTAGATTTAGGCTTGTACAAATTAAACAATTGCAGTATATTTTCCAGAACTTGATAGTCAATGTACTTTTAAGGTTATCTGTAATTTTAAGATATTATGAAAACAAAGAAATTTTTTTAACCTCCAATAGAGGGAATAAAAAGCAAATATGGCTACAAAATTGCAGTGGCAAGATCTAGTCTGATTCCTGTTTTTATGATGACCTTTGGAATCAAATAAATGCAACTTTGTTTTGCTTAAGTATGTTCTCCCTAAATTTATACAAGCTTACTGATAAAATAAGCTAGTATTGTAAGTACATCCTCAAAATTCCTCTTAAAAATAGACTAACTAGGCAGGTTGTATAAACTGAGCACTGTGCCTGTGTAACCAAGAAGTTAGGATTTAAGGACTGAATATGACTACTGAATCATTATATAGATATTCCTTTTTACTTTCTGGTATATTAGAGCAGGCAA